>NC_046319.1:59734516-60934516 GCF_009819535.1 Lacerta agilis
ATTCTTGATGTAAATGTACCTGAGCTAAAGTAGCATAGCGGCTTACTCATAGAGCTATGAATTCACAAGTACCCAGATCAGAGTTTTATTTTTGTAATTTTGTGCTTTGACATCACCAGATGACTTTAGACAAGCCACTTGCTTCTGCATTTTGAGGAAAATATTTGGTTACCTTATTGGGTGTTTGTAAAGACAAGATAATGCATTTGAAGCATTCAGAACACACTATATAAAGAACACATATATCAATGTGTATGGTGTTAATATTTATTCTTTCAGTGGATTCAACATTTTCTTCTCAACCCATGCTTCTGAATTAAGGGCACATTAATGTTTATTTCAGATTGAACAGGAAAAATTGGCTTCCATGAAGAAACAAGATGAAGACAAGGATAAGAGAGACAAGGAAGATAAGGAAAATAGAGAAAAGAGGGACCGATCCCGAAGTCCTAGAAGGTATTACTTAAATATGTGTGTGTTGTTATTTTCCAAATGACCCTTGCATGTGCTGGAGCTGTGGTAGAGAGCTCTAATAGTTAAATTTTCTTGGGAATCTTTTAGTATTTGAAGTCTAAATGCTCCGGCTAAAGCATTTTATCTTTCCCAGTTGATAGTGCTATAAGGTGTGCATTTGAACCTACATGTGTGTCCATGACCCATGTATCATCTATGCAAACACTCAATATTAAGCTGAGATCTTCAGGATCTTTTTGCTAGAGCTATAATGTGGGGAAAGTGGCGAAAAGGACACCAAGGACTCAGGCCAAAATAACAAGTCTCTTGTAGGTTTAATTCCTTGAGGTTTATAATACAAATGAAATGAAAACGCCAGGACAAGGCCTTGTTTCGGTATTCTTCCTCAGCTGGAAAATTATGTTAACCCTCAACCTTGCGCTCACCAGAAGCTCACATGCAAGAAGAATAAAAAAATTGGTTTATTACTTGAAATGAAAGTGACAAGAGTATATAAATGCTGTTTCAGCAAAGTTAAAATATAAGCAAGTAGCAAAAGTGAAAAGGATAATTGGATTGGACATTAATATATTTTTTTAATTCCACAAGAAATTTGAATATAAATTGACTTTGTCCTAGGCGCAAATCAAGGTCTCCTTCCCCTAGAAGACGCTCATCCCCTATCAGGAAAGAGAGAAAACACAGCCATTCCCGATCCCCACATCATAAAACAAAGAGTCGTAGTGTTACTCCTGCACCAGAAAAGAAAGAAGAGACTCCTGAGCCAGAACCTTCAATCAAAATAAAAGAAACATTGATCCAGGAGGCCACATCTACTAGGTATATCTACTTGTTGAGAAGTTTTCCTTTCCAGTTTTGTTCTCATGTTACTCTGAAATGTGATAGTCAATGTCATATGGAGTAGTGAATATAATTCAGAAAACTGTAATTCTGCACCAATTTTATATAGTTATTTGTTCATTCTGGCTTGCTTTCATTACTTTTTGCATACATGTTGGACACAGTACTACAGAAATGTGAAAATGTAAGATTGAACATGGAAATGAAGGGTGCCAGAAGCTTTGCCTGAGGCATAATCGATGAATTGGGAGTTGGTGCTTTTGGCGTGAAAGTGCCTTAAACAAATCTCTTCATAGAACACTGGACATACAGTTTTGGTTCAGAGTTCTTAGCTAACATAAAGGGGGTGATCTAGAATTACCTGCCATGTGCCTGTTAAGTGTTGCAGATTGCACCCTTAAGTTATGTAAAGTTTCCCCTCCCTCCTCCAATTGTAATCTGGTTTAATCTTCAACAGTGATATTTTGAAAGTTCCCAAAATTGAGCCTGTGCCAGATATCAAGGAGCCATCTCCAGAAAGAATTTCAAAGAAGGAAAGGGAGAAAGAAAAGGAAAAGAACCGTCAAAGGACTCCTTCCCGATCCAAGTCAAGGTCAAAGTCTCGCTCACGGTCTGCATCTCATTCAAGACCAAGAAGGCGTCATAGATCACGATCCAGGTTAGAGGGTTGAAAGGTGTTTTTGCCCTGCTGAGCAGCATATGTGTTCTTTCTAAGTTACATCTGCCTCATCCAGTTTGGATGATTTTTTTTAAAGCATTCCTCCTCCTCATTATCATTTCTATAATTATTATTATTATTATTATTTATGAGTTTGGATCATTCCATGTTGTTTCTTCATGTGTGTGGTCATGGGAACAGCCTGTGATCACACCATGTCAAAACAGCCCCCACTCTTGTAAATATGAATTAAGACTTAATAGTTAACCACGCGGGGCCAGTACAGGACATAGAGAGCAACTGCTTTGCTGCTTACATACAAACTGGTCTCCTTCAGCTCTCAATTTGTTTTCTGTTGCCTGTGTACTGAGATTTTCCAGGGCATGCTGGGTGCTTCCAGAGGAAGTCGTTTTGACTGACATAGATGCAAAGAGCTCCTGCTCCTTTACTTCACCAAATACTACTTTAACCTTAGGCAGTGATGGCGAACCCGTGGCACGCGTGCCACAGCTGGCACGCAGAGCTCTCTCTGCCGGCACGCCAGGGGCGGGGGAATGGGGGGCGCCGCTGCGCTGCACCGTGGCCCGCCTGCGCCCATCCACTTCTCCAGCTGGCCGGCGGCCCGCCCTCCGGAGGCTGAGGGCGCTGCTGCTGTGCTCATGCGTCGTGCCTCGTTTCTGCCAGCGCAGGCGCAGCAGCAGACAGCAGCAGTTTCCCTCCTTGGCGCCTGTCCAAGTGGTGTTTGGCTGCTGCTGGAGGAGGAGGAGGAGGACTAGTCTCGCCCACGGGAGCGCTTGGCATCCCTAGCCTCACCTGCTGTGCCCCGGTACACACTGTGCCCGGCGGCTGCTGCGCTCCACTCTCCAGAAGCCCCCGACCGGCCCCGCAAGAGCGTTTCCTTGGCTTCTCTCCTGGGAAGAAGCTGCCTGCCCACTTGTCGCTTTTGCCTGCCGCTTTCCAAACTCTCCTTCCACCCCACCCCCTCACCGTAGCGGCTTTTGCACGGGGATCAGGAGGGAGGCTAGCCAGTGTGGTGTAGTGGTTAAGAGTGGTAGACTCGTAATCTGGGAAACCGGGTTCGTGTCTCCACTCCTCCACATGCAGCTGCTGGGTGACCTTGGGCTAGTCACACTTCTTTGAAGTCTCTCAGCCCCACTCACCTCACAGAGTGTTTGTTGTGGGGGAGGAAGGGAAAGGAGAATGTTAGCCGCTTTGAGACTCCTTCGGGTAGTGAAAAAGCGGGATATCAAATCCAAACTCTTCTTCTTCTTCTTCTTCTTCTTCCTGCAAGAAGCGTGCAGGGCACTCCCTTTCACAGCCAAAACCCGGGGATTCCTTGATTCCTTGCTGACAGCCTGAGGGGAGACAAGGATTTAGGTTTTTTCCGGGGGGGGGGGGAAGCAGGAGCAATCGACAGAATAAATGCCTTTAATGCAGTGGCCATAAATTTCTTTTTCTCTCCCCAAACGCCCTATTTTGGTCTTGTTTGGGTATGGAGCTGTTGCTGAGAGCTTTGCACAAAGAGTGGAGCAAACGGAGACCCCATAAAGGAGAATCGTGTTGAGAATCGTGTTGTTCCTTAAAAAACAGTGATTGTGCTGGGATCGCTCTACAGAACATCTATATGTCTGTTTTAATGGCTGAGGAGGGGTTGTTTGGTAGAGAGAAGGGTCGGCTGCAGTTCAAGGAAAAGGGATTTCCAGCCACTGTTTGGGCTCAGGCCCCATTTCAAAATAAAAGCAAAGGAAGCCCTTGCAGGCAAGCCCCCCCCCCAATGTATTGCATGGGTCTCCCTTTCCCCTGACTTGTGCGATTAATCTTAGGCACTACTGCCGAGATCTTGTTCTCTTCTTTAATGGCAAGGGGGAAGGAAGCAAGTGTTAAAAACAACAGTAACAGGGAAAGCCAATACAGCTCTACTCAAAAGTAAGCCCCATTAACATCAGTGGGACTTGCTCCCAGGTAAGGATTGCAGCCTAAAGAACCTAGGGTGCTTTAAAAAAGTGTGTTTTAATATACTGTCATTAACATGGCATTTTATTTTTAAGCTTCAAGTGATTTTTTTCCTTTGAAAACTCTTCTGACTTTTGCATCTAAAACAGAAGTTACATACACCCAAGGCTGTATTCAGAGCTTAGTCATCCGAAAGTAGAGAATTTGATTCTAAAAGAATAGTGTGGCTTGAGAGCATTAACCCCCCCCCCCAAAAAAAACCACCACCACCTTGAAGGATTGTATTTGCTATTTTCAATACCGGTACTACCGGTATTCTTGGAGTGAATGATTCCCTGACTCCCAGTGGCTCAGAGGGGCACGGAAACCTGGTATATACCAGCCCCACACGTCAACCTTCAGGTGTTGTTCTGGCATATAATCATTATTACAAGTTGAGTATCCCTTTGTCTAAAATACATGCACATGTATAGTTTGTTTGTTTTTTAATAAAAAACTGTAACATTGAAAACTTTGTTATTGTGTTTTACTTTTAAGACTGCAGATGTTTGGACAACTGTAGGAGTTTTTTCTAACTAAAAACCTCGATATTCAGGTTTAATTGCAGTGTTGGCACTTTGAAATAAAAAAGTTGGTTTTCCGCTGCAGTTTGGGCACTCGGGCTCAAAAAGGTTCGCCATCACTGACCTTAGGAATAGTAAACTGTTATATATTGTTGCATCAGTACAGTAGTGGCACAGGCAATCTCCATCACCATCTCAGTAGAATGCTTAGCTTTGAGGAAGGATCCTTTCTCACCATTAAGTTTTATAGCGGCAATATACTAAGCAAGTGTGGCTCCACTGATAAGGAACTCCCTTCAGTGGGAGAGTTGGCAAAGCTTTGGCCTTGTAAATCAATAAATTTAGTATCTGAATTTTCATGAATTGATAGGTCTTACTCACCAAGAAGGCGGCCTAGCCCAAGACGACGCCCATCTCCTCGGAGAAGAACCCCGCCAAGACGCATTCCACCTCCACCCAGGCACAGAAGGAGTAGGTCTCCTGTGAGACGGTAAGAGTCTCTAATTTAGAAGCAAGAGTCACCTGTATTTAAGGGATGTAGCAGTACTCATATTTTAGTGGCTTCAGTTCATTTCCCCCCTTCATGAGAGTCAAAAACAGTCTCCTATTTGGTCTGAAATTGGTCATGAAATACTTTCCTCTTTGTGCTCAGGACAAAAGATAAACAGAGAAATAAGAGACTTGAATAAGAATAAGTGACTGTTTTGTCTACATCCTGACTTCCTCAGTAGGAAGAGATAAATAAATAAGATACCATGAAAGTTGCATCAAAGGAAACTGAACGCTGTCATTTTTACAATTCTCCATGGCCTGTCTTTTTAAATATATTGAGTGGTCAGCATAGGTTGACACAATGATAATAATAATGATGATGATGATAAATTTATTTGTACCTCGCCCTCCCCGGCTGGAGCCAGGCTCAGGGCGGCTAACATCATAAAACTAACACAGTATACAAAGAACATAAAAACTGCAATCAGTTAATTAAAATACATCTTAAAATTAGTTCAGAGCAAATTAAAATCTGGACAGGTGGCAGTCCATGGGTAAAATTGAGAGTGGTTAATATTCTCCAGGGCCAACTGTTACCACTGGTTTTATAAAGCACCTGTGAGCAGGCTAGGAGGCCTCTAATGCTTGTTCTTATACAGAAAGGAAGGCCTGGCGGAACAGCTCCATCTTGCAGGCCCTGCGGAAAGATGTCAAATCCCACAGGGCCCTGGTCTCTTGTGAGAGAGCGTTCCACCAGGCCGGGGTCTCCTAGAAAGTGTGTTTGTTTCTGAACTATTTTTGAGACTGTACTTTCAAAGAGTCAGTGTAGGGGTTGTCAACTGTAAAAGCAAAATGTTTTAGGATTCAAATGGGACAGATGTCTTTACTTTTATACCATTGTCCACCATTTTTCTTTCATGGAATTCTGTGCATTTGCAGAGGATTCTGGGACATGTTTTAGGGCACACAATTTATGTTGGGCACTGACCAGACCTGTGGGACCTCTGTCACCACTGCATGAATAGTAGGTACATCTGACAATGTACATAGCAGGGAAGTTGTGTAGTAGCACCCCAAATGCCTTTTGGGGAAGATCCCCCCGTTTCCTACAGAATGCCATTTTAAAACATTGCTCCTAAAGAATTAACATACACTCACTTCGTTGCTATTCTTTTCATAGGATGCCATTATCTTGTGAAAACTTATGTGCACAGACAAACTGACATTTGAATATTGCTTTGCAAATTTTGTGACTGGATACTGAGCGCTTGGACTTAGAAAAGCTTTTGGAAATTTAACACAAGCGTAATTGTTTAGCTTTGTGATATCACTTCCAAAGACTAAATTGCTCAAGGTAGGGTTTCTTTTTTTCAGGTTCTCAGGAATTCTGCAGCCAAAGGTGGAGTCAGCAGGTACATGATAGCAACAGTACTGACCACAAATTGTGCCGCAGAATTCTAGAGGCCCTACTTTAAAGTGTAATCTGAAAGAAACTTGACTGATTTAACTCTCAATACTGATGGTTTTTCCAAACATGAAAACTCAACAATTTTTAATCCCCTTGCATTGGGCTTTTTGAGACAAGTTTCTTATATGAAAGAGTCCATTTAATTCAGTCCTTTAAATAGAATACTTCTAGACCATTCAACTCCTAAACCATTTGAAACCTTTCCCATCACTAACTACTAAGGTTTGCTGGATGTGTTAAATTGAAAGTGCTATTCAACTGTTCTTGGAAATATCGTAGTAGAAGCTAGTAAGATCTTTGAGAAACCAGGACAATGCAGATTGGTTACAGTATCTTATTATGATTAGTCAGAGAATACTTGATGTCAACTTGAATTTTACAGGAGGAGACGATCGTCAGCATCTTTGTCAGGAAGTAGTTCCTCCTCCTCCTCTTCACGTTCCCGATCTCCACCAAAGAAACCACCTAAGAGAGTTGTCTCCAGCCCTCCTCGTAAGACACGTAGACTGTCACCTTCAGCAAGTCCTCCTAGGCGAAGGCACCGCCCCTCCCCACCCTTAACTCCACCCCCAAAGCCCCGCCGATCTCCGACACCTCAGCAATCGAACCGTGCAAGAAAAGGCCGAGGCTCAGTTTCTCCCAGTAGAACCTCAGGTACAGAGAAGCAAATTAAAAATTTTACAAGCCGCTCTAATTGTGTGTATGGGGCTTTGTATAGCTCTTTAGTAGTTAATGAGTGGAGTGTCTTAGGACGCCTGCCTGTCTAAAGTGGAAAGGTTGTAGAGAGAGAGATAATAAATACTAAAATGTAAGGGGCCATCTGTGTTTTATTCTCCAGCCCAAAACCAGTCCCCCAGGCTAGACGACCAGAAAAGGCAGGCAGTAAACTTCATGTATTGCTGGCCAGGTACACCTGTAAGTTAAGCACAATACAATGGCCACACGTGTAGCTCAAAAGAGAGCTGGAGTAGATACCATGCTAGACAAGTACATGTAGGTTTTGTTGCTGTAAGGACTACTTGACATGCACACCAGTAGCAGCCAATAGCATTATTTCATATGACATTGCTTCTGGGCTCCTAGATCTAAGGAAAACACTTCTGTGGTGTCCATGCACACGAAAGCTCATACCAAGAACAAACTTAGTTGGTCTCTAAGGTGCTACTGGAAGGAATTTATTTTATTTTTTATTTTGTTTTCACTTCTGTGGAATATGTTCTTTTGCTTGGGCAGCTATCTGCATGAGTGGGTTGAGCACAGGGATCAACCTCAATTGCTTCTTTCGGAGAATTGAGTTCAGTGGAAGCTTGGTGGCAGGCTGGCAGTGTTTAGTAACTGTTTCAAAGGCTAAGTAGCAGTTCCTTTGCTTATACTACACCATACTTACCAGTACCGTATGTTTAAAAATGCCACCATTAGAAGATTTTTAAAAATATAATCATTGTAGATTAGCCTATAATGGCCTCAGATGTCAGTTCTGATTTCAAATTGCAGCACAGTGGATGTGGTTGGAGCAGGAGCATTTTATACATTCTCCCTCTCTGATTCTGCTTACAGGGAGCACTAATGAAGATTTATCTGACAAGTTTTGGGGCTTCTTTTTAAATTTTGAGTTTCTTACCTGCCCTGTCCTAGGGGCTTGGGAACTGTTCGCAGTTTTATCTTATTTCATCCTTGCAGCAGCTCCTATGCGGTAGTTTAGGTTGAACTACCGGATCTGCACCAGAATG
The DNA here is from genome assembly GCF_009819535.1 of Lacerta agilis. Classification (NCBI taxonomy): domain Eukaryota; kingdom Metazoa; phylum Chordata; class Lepidosauria; order Squamata; family Lacertidae; genus Lacerta; species Lacerta agilis. The sequence continues at coordinate 59,742,695 of NC_046319.1, forward strand.
GTGTGCTTTTTTTGGTGGGGGGTGGTGGAATCACATATGGTTTGTGAAGGCTTCTAGGGCACTTAACACTATAGTATAAGTTACTATACACACACACACACACACACAATATTTCCTGGCTCTTCTTCAGAATTCTGTTTATTTGTTTCTTTTCAGCACCCAAACGTAAAAGTATTGAAAAAAGGGAATCTCCCTCACCAGCACCGAAACCTAGAAAAGTAGAATTGTCAGAATCGGGTGAGTTCCTCAATTTATGTCTGTACATTTTTAATATGGAGTTATTTTGAGATTCTGTGATATTGGGAGTGGTTTGTGTGACTTTGGTGCATTAGGTGCCCAGTGTGTCCCTTTTTATGTGAAGATGCCTCATTAAAACAAGGCTAACCATTTAAGAACACTATAAAATGAAGCAAAAATAAGAGTGAAAAAGCAGCAGCAGTTCAAACATAATCATCTCTAGACTCTCTTGACATCCAAAGCACTGTAAAAGAACCATGTCTTAAGAAAGAGCCCTGAGATTGTGCTCTGTGAATATGAAATGTATTCCATATTGTTACTGTTAACAGAAGGAGAGCTATAGCTCTGTGGTAGAGCACCTGCCTTGCATGAGAAAAGTCCCAGGTTCAGTTGCTGGCATCCCTAGGTAGGGAGACACTGGAGAGCCACTGCCGGTCAGTGTAGACAGTCCTGATGGACCAATGGTCTGACAGTATAAAAACACTTCCTATGAAACACACTTGTAAATATAATATTTCAATGTGTTTTTCTTTTAATTTGCACACTTTTCAGAAGAAGACAAAGGTGGTAAAATGGCAGCTGCAGATTCTGTGCAACAAAGACGGCAGTATAGAAGGCAGAACCAGCAGTCTTCATCTGGTACGGTATTTTATAGTTTTGCAGACTGAATCCTTGTAATGTATACTTGGAAATAAGCTCCGTCTTGTTTATTGGGGCCTCTTCCCAAGTAAGTGTACAAAAAAAATAATGTCCTAATATGAGTTGTTATAAATGGCTTCTATTGCAAACCTATAATTTGGCTAAGTCACTTGGATTTCTTTATGTGGACTGTTCTGGTTCTATCCAGTATTTTAGGGGTGGGGAACTTTTTCCGACCAGTGGGCCAGACCTTTATCTCCCCACTTGTGGCTTGCCCAGTTTGATAGGTGGGGCTGCCTACCTGTCAATCACCTGATGCCATAGTAACATCAGGTGGTGCTGTGCTTTAAAGCCCCAATTGTCAGGACTTCAAAGATTCCAAACAGCTGGAGAAGGGCTTTCAGACAGCCTTGAACTGGTCTGAACCTCTGGTGTCTGGAGCTTCAAAGAGTAGTGCTGGGAGGGAAACTGCTTTCCCCTCTCTGAGCAAGGCACACTACCACCCGCCCAACTGCTGATGGAAAGGAAAAACTGGAAGCTCACTTTGAAATCCTAATTGTTCATTTGAAGCCCCACCCTTACCTGCTGCACACCTGGTGTCATATATAATGTCAGGTGCTGGGTGGTTGGCCATGGCTTCCTCAAAAGAGAGGCTGGCAGGCCAAATTTGGCCTGCAGGCTGACCATTCCCCAACCCTTTAATATTTGTTACCAGCTTATGCATTTTGAAATTAGTGGCAGCCTTCATAGACTTTATTTAAGAGGCTGGCTTTTAACTATATAAACTTTTGCTCTGTAGGACATTGCAGTTATTAGGGGTAGGGGTGAGGTGCAATTTTCTATTGCTCACAAAAGCCCCTGCTAGAATAGAGAGTGGCATATGTGGGTAAGATAGCTGAGTACACAAAATTCACAGATGTAGGACTGCAGCAGTAGTGAACCTGTGGCCCTCCAGATACCGCATTTACTTTAGTCTAATGCACCATCAAATCTAATGCGCACCTCAATTTTCAGAACATTGAAACCAAAAAAAGTATTTGCTGGCAAATGTAAATCTGCCATTGAATCTAATGTGCACCTTACTTTTCACAACGTAATTTGGCCAGAAAAGGTGAGCATTAGATTCGAGTAAATACGGTATTACTGCACTCAAATTCCCAGCAACCTCTGGAGGGCCATAGGTGCCCCCACTCCTGTACCTCAGGCTTATTATTTCTTAAATCATTGGTTCTTAAAAAATAGGTGCACCTTCCTAGAGAGTTGTAGGTGGTTTGTTGGAGCTGGTATAAGGTATTTGATGTTTGCCTTTAATGGCTCAAGAGAGTGCCCTATCCCCTTTCTCTGATGTGTTGAGTATTAGTAGGGCATATTTTTTTGTTGTTGTTTCCTTGGAGATGTTTCAGTAGGCATTTGAAAAGTGTATTTTGAGCTAATGTATCAGCTATAGGCACAGTTTAGACGCAGCAATATCATAGTAATACAGTGGTACCTCAGGTTAAGTACTTATTGGTTCCGGAAGTCCGTTCTTAACCTGAAGCGAACTTTCCCATTGAAAGTAATGGAAAGTGGATTGATCCGTTCCAGACGATGAAAAACACCCCCTAAAACAGCAATTTAACATGAATTTTACTGTCTAACGAGACCATTGATCCATAAAATGAAGGCAATAATCAATGTACTGTACTATTTGCTGAGAGGCTGCAGTAGAGGCGGCATTGGGGGAGCACTGGCGAGGAGGCAGCAGATCCAGCTTCCAAGGAGTATGCCACAAACATTGCTGCTACCGTGGCAGTGGCTGCAGCAGCTGGTGATGCCTTCCTTGCAGTCGCAAGTGGAGGGATGCCTCTGCTGCCGGCTCCTCTCCCTGTTCTTGCGGGTGTCGGAGGGGTCAGCGGAGGAGGATTGGCTGCTCGCCCATCTACCCCTCCCCCCTCCAACGCTCACAAGAGATCGGGGCCGCAGTTGGGAGAGACGCTGTGCTGCACTTCTTCCAGCCACAAGCTCCTTTCCCTGCTGAGGGGGGCAGGGGTGGGCGGACAAGCGTTCGGCCATCTGCTGTCGCTTGCCCGCCTCTGACGCTCTCAAGAGCAGGGATTGGGGCCGGGGTTGAGAGGCACAGCAGCGCAGCGCCTCTCCCAACTGCTGCCCCATCCCTGCGGCAGCAGCTTACACTTCTTTCCATACAGAGAGGAGGGAGGCACAGCAGCTCTGTGCGTCCCTTCTCCCTGCACAGAAAGAAAGCGGCTGCCGCTTTCTTTCCGTGCAGGGAGGAGGGAGGAACGGCAGCCCCGTGATTCCCTTCTCCCTGCACGGAGCGCAGTCGTGGGAGGCCTCTACCAATACCGGCAGCCACGCCCCGACATCCGCAAGGCCTCTGTAGGCCTTGCGGAAGTCGGGGCTTTGCTCCGGGCAGTAGCAAGGCCTCCGAACGCTTGGGAAACCTACTTCTGGGTTAAAATGGTGTGTAACCTGAAAATACATAACCTGAAGCATTCGTAACCCGAGGTACCACTGTACACTGATTTATTAGTTTGAGCGCTGTGGACATATGCTCCCCCCTACCTCCTCTCACACAGCAGATAACTGGGTTTCCCAGTTCAGATGAAGGCTTTCATTTGAAGCACAAAGGGAGTGCATTGCTTCAGTGCTCATTTTAGAACTAATAAACCATGGTTGGTTAGAATGAGATTGTTACATCTTAACCAGATGACAGTGTTTCCCTCTCTGCTTGCATTGCTCATGGTTATGGACCTATATTGAAATTATATTGAAATAATTTAATCTTTTCCTTTTTTCACATCCTTAAAAACTGTTGGCTCACTGCCATTGGGAGCTAATGGCACCTGGTTGCTTATAGAAGTAGGCTTTTTGCATGAACTGAATGGGAACTTAGAGAAGCCTGCTAGAAACAGCATATAATATTTATAGCTTAGATTACTTCTGGTTCCTAATATCTCTTAACATGCCAGTTTTAGAAGGACAGCCATGTGGGTGGAGATGGGAATCCATGGAGAGAGGATGTTTGAAAATTGAATCCATAAGATTATTTTTTTCCAACTCTTTAATCAGCCACAGATACATAATTGCACAAATTGATTTGTAAAGCTGCTATTAATTATTCTACAGAAGTTTGCTGCATTTTGATTTTTTTTTAATTCTTAAGGGGTTCATTCACAGTTTGATTTCCTTTTAAACTGGTTATTGAAACAGTTTTGAAAGAAAAATTAGCGGAATTTAGCTGCTTTTTATAGAGTCATTAAAATAATATCATTAATTCTAAAGTCCTTATTGTGTTGCATTTTAGAAACAAGAATCTTTCATTTTCTTACAGATTCTGGTTCATCATCATCTTCTGAAGAAGAACGGCCAAAAAAGTCAAACGTAAAGAATGGTGAAGTGGGTAGACGCCGGCGACACTCTCATTCCCGTAGCCCTTCTCCATCTCCACGAAAGTGGCAAAAAGATTCTTCCCCTCGGTAACTTCCTTTATTTTATGCTGGCAATTACTTCTAGCAGTCCATGTGCCATTGTTTTCTGACCTTATTATATCATTTGGAGCTTGTTTTGCTTTTGCATTTTCTGCAGTCAGAACTAAATTTAGCACCCGTCCCATGAGAACATGAATATGTTAATGTTTCATCTTAGTGATGTTGTTTCTCTTGTTCCACTTACTTTAATGACTTTGGCTGATTTTAATCATTAGGATTCATAATGGGAGCTTCTTGGGGCTAATAATTGCTAATTCATCCTAGCAAGTAACTCTGGGGGATGTTTGACTTTTCAATTTTTTTCCCTCCCCTCCACTGCTGTCAGGATGCAGATGGGAAAGAGGTGGCAGTTGCCAATTGTTAAAAGGTCAGTTAGCAGGTTAATCTGCTAATTAGGATAAAGTCTTAAAGGGCTTTTAGAAAGGGTGCATTTATTATTATTATTATTATTATTATTATTATTATTATTATTTAATTAATTAACTAACTTCAAATTTATAACACACTGTTCCAGAAAGGAGCCCAGTGTGGCTTCCATTAATCAAATAAAAACAATTCAAAGCAGCACTATAACATATTGCAGGCAGTACCTATTGTATATTTAACATAGCCCCACCATGTAAAAAATAAAGGGGGGGGATGCTAAGCCTGTGGGAGGTGGTGGTGAAGTAGGGAGCGGGTGCTCCTTAGTCTTTCCTAAGTCTGCTTTGATCACCTCTGCCACAAATTCAGCTATGAAGGAAATGAAAAATAGAATAAAGTTACAAAATGGGATAATAAAATGAGATGACAGTCTAGCAATGTACATTTGGTGTTTTCCAAATAGATATTCAGAAGTAGTTAAAATAGTTTACTGCCTCCCGTAAAGCAGCAGTGTATGATGATATTAAAAAGGTTACATTCAGGTTTTTTAAACGTTTGTTTAGGATAGACTGCAAAACTTGATTGTTTCTGTTTTGATTAAATCGGCTTCTGCATTGTTATAAACTTCTAGTTACAAAAGAAACCACAATTCATCACAGCATTGTGTACTTGTATTTGAGGATTATTTGTGTACAATATTTTTTTTGTTTGCTTCACTTTGCTCTAATATTACAGACACCCCAAGTCTCTTAGAAAGCTATGTAAAAAAAATTCATGAAACGTGGGTACTTTGGGATGTTGCCAGCTATGTACATATGTGGTGATCAGAGGATCCTAGTTTGTGGAGGGAAAGAAGCAGAAAGTTTAAAAAATAAGAAAGTAAAGTGGCACAGGTGACTTGCAAGTGAATTCTCTATCACTTCCACCATATGCCTTTGAAGGGAAAGTGCAGGCCAGTATAACATTAAATTTATATGCATATTGAAACTGAGCTGAGCTAAAATCTTGGGCAAGCCTGCTTAAATGCACTTCAGTTGTCACCTAAACAGACTTCTCGTTGCTTCTGTACCTGTGACATCTGTGCCTGGAAGGGAATAATTTAAGTTGAAGGTCTGTCACTGTTTTGCCAGTGGTTTTGCTCCTTGAGGGAATTGCATTGGTGTTGGCATACTAGCATGTGGTGGATTAGTCAGTGTTGTTGCTTTTCATACACATGCCACTGTCATGTGCAACACAACAGGATTATATTGTAAATTAAATGAATCATAGTTGGAGGAAAGAGGGCCTGATAGTAGCAGAACATATTGTCTATGTGCCACCTTACAGCAACATTGAAAATGTGTCCCCAAAGAGATACAAATTTGCTAGCCTGTATGCTCAAAAATGGCTATGCTAGTTGTTAGTTGATCCTCTTTTCTTTTCTTTTCTTTTCTAAAAAAACTTGCCTAGTGATCCCAGGAGGCTAGGCATGTGGCTTTGTTCAAGCCCTGTCCTCTGTGCTTGCTGGCTACCACTAATATGACTAATATGAGCCCAATGGTTCAGTGGCAACACTTGTTAAAGGGATTATAGCTGAAGGGCAGGATGATGTTGCCTTGGCCAGCAGTAGGCTACTTTGTGCATAGGATGTTGTGCGTATGCTTCTTTCTCCAGGATCTGTCTTGAGCCTTTTCCCTCTCTCCTTCCTTTAGTAGGAGGAGGCGCAGTCCATCGCCACAGCCTAGCAGAAGACGGCGCTCTCCTTCCCCTGCCCCTCCTCCAAGACGGCGTAGGTCACCTTCATTACCACGCCGAAGGTAATGCTTGCTACTTACCTTATGAAACACACATCGCTATAAAAAGTGTGCTGTTAACTTAGAAATGGCCTTTGATCAACATTTGATACAAGCATCAATATTAATTATTTTGAAATTGGCAATGAAACTATTGATGCTATTTATATATTGACTTTAGTTCAAACTTTTTACATGCCAATGGTTTCAATAGTTTATAAAAAGATTAAAACAATAAATACTGCTGAAACAGCCCACAAATACAATCACAATTAAAGGTTAGAGATTACATGCAACGGTATCTGTTTGTGAATGGAACAGTGGTTTACAAAGATTATTTCAATAGGCATATTTAAATTAAAAAAGATAGTGAAAATGTTATAGAACATTTAGAAAAATTGTATAAATAGCAGGTGGTATTGCTTTCTAATTATGCAGTGGCATTTACAGGCAATTATAGTGAAGTAAAACTGTGTGCACACAATTATCTATTATTATTTGGAAACACCTTCATGTACCCCTTAAATTACTTTGCATATTTGTTTCTAAGGTCTCCATCACCACCACCTCGCCGGCACTCTCCCACACCCAGAAGATACTCTCCTCCAATACAAAGAAGATACTCTCCTTCACCCCCTCCAAAGAGAAGGACGGCTTCTCCTCCTCCCAAACGAAGGGCATCTCCTTCTCCTCAACCTAAGCTTAGAGTCTCCCGTTCTCCACCACCAAAACAAAGAAGTTCTCCACCCCCAAAGAGACGCTCGCCATCAATATCCTCCAAGCACAGGAAAGGATCTCCGCCCAGCAGGTCCATCCGTGAAGCCCGTTCACCTCTGCAGAACAAACGGCATTCTCCTTCGCCACAGCCTAGACCTTCCCGTCCTTCTGCAAGTCCCCCGCTGCTGCGTCGGGGACCTTCATCTTCTCCCCAACGAAGGCATTCTCCATCACCAAGCACTAGGCCCATCAGAAGAGTCTCAAGAACCCCAGAGCCGAAAAAGTCTAAGAAGTAAGTACGGTAATTCATTGGCAGCCAAAGGGCTGCTTTTGATATTTGAAAAGCAGTTTGGATAGGTCACTAAGGAATGTCTGAGAATATTACCAACCCTGAGGTGTATTGTGTAATTTCCCTACTAAATACCAACTTGTTTGATAAGACTTAGACATGGAATTTCACGACAGAACACTGGAGAGACCCATTGAAATTAATGGACTTAAGTTGGTCAGTTCCGTTAATTTGAGTGGATCTTCTCGGACTGACTCCTGTTGGATACAGTACCTTTCTATCATCTGTTCCATCAGTGGTTATTTGTAACAAAATCTTAAAAGAATATAAATTATTAAAGGATCCTACAGTCTACTGTAGCATACTTGATTCCAGTCAAATATTAAATATGGTTGGGAATATGTTGGTTTCTGACCATACCTTGGTGACAGAAAAATGGGGGGAAACCCCAAGAACCTCTGGTATAAGAGCAAATAAAACAAATAATTAGAGCAATGGAGTAAATTAAACATACTGGAATTTTAAAAAAAATAGAAATGAAAACTTGGAGGTTATTTAAAGGGCACATAAAAGTTTGACTAAATATTGATAGTTTAAAAAATAAATCTTTATTAAATTTTAACCAACATAAGGGGGGAAATCAGCTGTCAAAACAATATAGTTTTGATTTAAGAGTAACCCTCTGGGAAAGATGATTTATTTTTTACATATATTTATGTACCATTTCAATATTTTTTTTAAATCGTACTTACCATACAGATGTGGCAAATGACCTCTGTCCACATGAGATAAAAATTGGTTGTGACCTTAAAATTCAAATGAATTGTTTTAGAGCTGTAATAAACATAAAAAGAGATTTCATTTGGAAAGCCATGAAAGGATATATCTTGGAAAATGGAAAGGGGTCTTGAAGTTTCAGTTGCAGGATAAAGTCTGTACTTGGAGAACATTTAAACTAAACTTGTGTATTTGCATATCCAATTGAATTGCATCATTCTTAGCATGGAAATCAAGATTTATTTATTTTTTACCAATTTTCCTAAGGGTTTCCACACCAAGTCCACATTCTGTGAGAAGGGGATCTTCATCCAGGTCTGTTTCAGGATCTCCTGAGCCACCTCCCAAGAAACATCCAGTGCCTCCATCTCCTGCTCGATCTCGATCGCCTTCTGCTCACTGGTCGCCACCAGCACCTGCAAAGAAGGCTAAAAGTCCTACAGCGAGTCCATCACCTGTAAGGGTGTGTATCTTGCAGTGCAACTGCGATGGCCACCTCTCGATTCATGCATGTGGCTTAATCAACTGTCCTTTTACGCTGACCGAAACAATGCTAGACTGACAGTTATTTTATTACTGGATTCCTACTGCTTTAATTTCACACGAGAAAGTTGTATTTTTGCCAATATACAGGCAAGTGATCATTGTCAGGGAATTGTCTAGGAATGTATTCCTTTGCGGTGTATGTTCAAATTCACATTATTTAAAACATTTATATGCCGCCTTTCCATAAATAGAGCAAAACAAACACTCACAAAACAATTTGCTTAACATTACAGAATTCTGATCAGGAAGGGGGTGGCAAGAAGAAGAAGAAAAAGAAGGATAAGAAGCATAAAAAGGATAAAAAGCACAAGAAGCATAAGAAGCATAAGAAAGAGAAGGCTGCAGTTGCTGCTGCAATGACTGTTTTTACCACGTCTGCACAGGAAGACCAGGAGAAAAATATGGAGCCCCAAAAGGTGAATATTTGTTCAAAACATTTATAAACCACTTTTCTATATTCCAGATGGTGGGTTGGAAACTGACTGACATGGTTCAAATATTAAGGGTCCAGGAATCAGATTACAAACTATTATAGAATGGCACACAAAGCTTGCATTCTTCCTTGTACAGTCCAATACCTTTGTTTGAATATACCCACGAGCTGTGTACTCCAGGCATTTGCAGGCTGTGATCTTGCATGGGATCAGCTTTTTGCCGTATTTGGCATCCTGAGAACCTTTGTCTTAAGGAGGCATAGTTCTTTCACTACTGTCCATCTACTCTCCCTGTGTGTTTTCAGTATTGAAACATGCTGATATAAAACGTGAGTTCATATATAAAACATAAGAAGGAAGCTGTGATGAGAGAAACTGGAAAGGAGGAACCTGTGATCTTCCCAGCAAGCAAGCGTAGCTGCTGTCCCAAGGAAGGAGATGACATGTTTCCATACTAGCAGTACAGAATGGAGGGAGGTTGTTTGGCACCCTTGCTAGAGGCACACCAGAATGCAGGAAAGGCCTAGTAATACACTGTGGGGCTCTGTACCATGTGAATGAGAATGAAGCCCTGCTTGTTTGACCTTTGTAAAGCAGAGGTGGGGAGCCTGTGACCTTCAAGATGTTGTGGAAGTCTTGCTCTCATAGCCAATTGTCAGGAATTTTGGGAATTGTAGCCCTACAACATCTGGTAGGTCAGAGGTCCTCCATCCCTGTTTTAAAGGCAGTACACAAAAAAGATGGTGTTTCACCAAAATCTGCTGAAGTGTGATACTTATTAATACTGCTTTCCATTTTATATATAGCTTCAGTGTCTCAAACTAGAATTCCTAATGTTGATAGTGTTACTCTAAGGAATTTTGCTGTTTGTATCATGCAAGTTTCTGCTCTTTGGCCAAATCTAATTCAGGCTCATATTCTGTGACTATAGAAGTAATTGCTGACTTTCCATTGCGTTAAGGAGACTGAGAGTGAAGCAGAAGATAACCTGGATGACTTGGAAAAGCATCTGCGTGAGAAGGCTCTGAGGTCAATGAGGAAGGCGCAAGCGTCTCCACCATCTTAGGCTGAAGCAGCATTTGATATAATGTACATTTTGTTTGGTTTGTACTCAGACTTCAATTTCAAATTGCTAAAATGTGTTTGAGCTTTAGACTTTAACATTGGTTGTAATAATTGCTAGGTTGAAGTTCATGTTTTAAAAAAGGCATGGATCTTCATTACAAAAAAAGCATTCACGGTGTACTAGTGACCTCCTTCAACAGTTGACATGGTTTCACTAGAATTTTCTTATGCAGTAAGAAATTCTCTCCCTCCCCTCCCTTCAAGGGTTTTAAAACAAAGCTTACAGATCCCACAGTTCCTCTAAAATGCCGTTGTACAAATGCTTATGGAGTTTCTAATCTGATTTCTTGCCCTAGGCCGTTTGTGGTCTGTTCAGTTATCAAAGAAATTGCATAGAAACACTTGCAAATTCTCAGATTTCTCTGTTTGCCTGTATTGTCTATGCTTAAAACCGGGATTAGTATTTGAGGACGGTATCTACATGGTAACCTGCTGCTCTTGCCAGTGGGTTTTATAATGATGTTTATCTGGAATGCTGGAATTTAATTTGTTGTTTTTTCTCTTTCCCGCCCCCTCCCTCTTTGTTTTCTTTTTAAATTAGTTTCCATAATCGGCAATCTCAGCAGAGTTTGGCATACAGTTTTGTTCTGTGAAATGTTGTTGTTGCCCCATTCATAGTTTTTTTGTTTTTTGTTTTTGTTTTTTTGGTCTTGTTGCGGTCCTTTGGAATAGTGTGGAACTTTCAGAGCTGTGATCTCTGAAAGCCTGAAGGGCCTGAACTTTGGATATTGTCATGTTCTCACTGGGGTTTTTTGTTTTTTTAAAAAACTAAAGCTATTATAAAGCTTGTGGATTAAACAAAATAAATTTCTAAATTTAAAGGATCTTGGTGATTTATGTATGTAATTTCTCCCCACTCAAAATTCAAGTAAACAAATTTGCTTATTTTGCAGAAAAGTGTGTGATTCTAATCTTGTTCACTGAGCTAAAGACTTTCACGAAAGTCCTAAAGTACAGGGATGGGGAACCTGTGGCTCTCCAAATGTTGCTGCACTCACAACTCCCATCAGACGCAGCCAGCAGAGCCTGTGGCCAGGAAATGATAGGGGAAATCTCTGGCCTTCGTACAATGGAGCCTTTTGCAGATGCTGCCTCAGTTCTAGAGCACTAGAGTTCCCGTGAGTGTGGGTATTGCCCCTCTTAACAGAGGGGCGCCTTCAGATGCATACCATTTTCCATGAGCAGAATTTCCTCTCTATCCAGTGGGCAGTTCCTCTTCACAACAGTCGGAGCTAGAAACATGCCACTGTTTTAAAATTCACAGGCAGGAAGAGCTCTTGAAGAGAATTCATTCAGGCTCTTCCCCCACCCCATCACTTCTCTATTACCATAGCTTGCCATTTTCTTTTCATTAAAACTCATCCTTGTTTCTACTACCATTTTTTAATGCTGCCTGGCTAAAGAGGCTTCAAATTAGCATTAAACATTGATCTAGGAGAGTGGGGAGCCAGTCGTTCTGGCTTTCTTCTTCTAAGCCATGCCCAAACCTGGAGGTCATTTCACAGAGCCACTTGGCAGTCCTTTCTTCACCGCCTCCTGCTCTTTTCCTGGCTGTGCTACACTTTGATCTCTAGTATACCAGTTTCATTCAGAACCGGAAAGGTATAGATGAAACTGGAGAGCTGGCATGTGCGCAGGCTCATTCACTTTCTCACATCTATAATGATTAACAACATATTAAAATATCATGATTGCAGAGTTTCTGTGAGATTCACTTACTATACCAGGCATACTACAACTCACTTTTGTTTTAATGAGGAAAAAGATGGTTCGAGTGCTGGACTACAACCCGGGAGACCAGAGTTTGAATCCCTACTCATCCATGAACTACACTGGGTAACTTTGGGTCAGTCACCGCCTCTCAGCCTAACCTACCTCACAGGGTTGTTGTAGGGATTAAATGGGGAGGAAGAAAAGTGTGTATGCCACCTTGAGCTCCTTGGAGGAAAGGCAGGATATAAATGTAATAAAAACAAACAAACCAGTAATGAACAGGATAAATATCTGGAAGAGTGTGAGGACCATGGGGGTTTTGTACTCATGCAGTACAGTACTTACATATTCAGTATTCACATATACCCCATGTTCAGACCCAGGTCCAGGTATGGAACCACTTGGTTATAAGAGCTTCATGTAAACGATGACAGCATATTTAAAAACCGCATACCAGCTGGATCCTTGACACTTATAAAAAAGTCAATGCTTCCAAACTACGTCTTTGCTCAGACTTGGCATAGTTCTAATAAACGATAGGCCCAACAGACGGGCTCGTGTTGCAGGGTGTGATGTTTTCTGTTTTTCTTGCTTTTGTGGTGGGACATGGCATGTTCCAAGGACTATTTTGCACCAGCATCTTTAAACTGATGGTGTCTGGCAGGCCATTTGCTGCAAGTTCTTCACTTGTTTGGCTTGCAGTGCCAGCTGAAGACCACTAGAGGGCAAGATGGATCAAGCAGCAAGTTTGAGAAGATAAATGCCTTCCATATGTAAATAATAATTTAAAGCTTAATATCATTAGCATCTCTAAACAGTGTACATAAAAAACCCATAGAGAATAAAACAGTAAAAAGATCAAGTATAAAACTGAACATAAATCCAAGCTCTTGCCTGAAAATACCTGCTGAAATAAAAAGTCCTTGTCATGTACAGGGGTACCTGAAGTTCAGCAAGGAGGATGGATGCCTGTCTAATTTGACTGGAAGGGAGTTCCACAAGATTGGGCTCACAACACTGAATGCACAGCTTCTAGTATATAAAACAGGCTTCCAAATAAGTTCCACTCAGAGTAGACCCATTTAAATTACTGGATTTAAGTTGCTATGACTAAAGTTGGCCACAGTCTAGCAACTTACATAATGTATATTGAATTGCAATCAGAAAACAGCAGTTAGCAATGCAATTCCAGAAATCAATTGAAAAACAACAAAAACCATTCATAAAGCAGTGATCCATAAAGGAAACATCAGTAGCCACAACAAATGAAACAAATACACACATGAGATCTGTGCGTCAACACTAATAAGGACATTCCACAAAGTGAGTAGTACAATGGGAAATTCTACTCATCACAGCCTGTCACACCTGAAGAGCTGGAGAATCTGGACCAAGGCCTTGAGTGATGAACAGCATGTGGAGAGGAACACATGCAGGAAAGCAGGCCCATGCAGGGGGGGGGGCAGGCAAACGTGTATACTTGCCCCTGCCCTCGGAAGGCTAAGCTGGCTCAGAAGGCCTGCTTAGGGACTGACAGAATTTTTGTTTTGAGTTGTATTTTATTCTAACAAGGGACTCTGCTACATCAGTAAAGAAACAACGATTGGAATGCACTACAAACATGCAATACCAGATGGTGCTTTTGTAAACAACCACAAGGCACCATACAAAAATGGCAGCCAGCACCCACAAATAATCCATAAATATTGGTTGGTAAAAATAAAACCCTCGTTTCAAAGGCCTGTCTAAGTAATAGGTTTTCTGGAGATGAGCGCCGCAACCCTAGAGTCGTCTGCAACTGGACCTAACGGTCAGGGGTACCTTTACCTTTACCTTTTAAAAGAAGGCCAGGAGGATTCCTGTTGACACTTTACTGGCAGGGAGTTCCACAGGGTAGGTAGGACCTGCCACCTTAAAGGCGTGATCTCTATTAAAGACTGACTGAAACTAGGGGATATGGGGAACCCCAAGAAGTGCTCCATCAGAATACCACAGTGATCAAGGTGGAACATAAGGAATCAGACGGTCTTTAAGGTATTTTGGGGCCCAGGTGTTTTGGTTCCTTTGTGAATTTACCTTAGAATATTGAACCTGGTCCAGAAGCAACTTGACAAGCAGTGCAGCTCTCAGCATATCTTAATAGATATCATTGGCTGTTAGTGTCATAAGAAAAGCTGCTCTCTGAGCTATATGGACCTTAATAGTCAGTTGCCTACCATCATGAACTTAAAGGCACAAATCAAAAGATTTGATTCTATGTTTTTTTGCTCATTTTTGTAACCAAAAAGTGACTTTAAGCTCGGTTTCCTGAATAATAGGGCACTGTAGATTGAAAAGAAAACCTTCCTCCATAAAGCTACTTGAACACCCAAAACCTAGTTATATAGAGGATGCCTGGGGATTGCTTTTAAGTGCCGCTGGTGTAAGCCAAACCTATTTTGTTTCTGCTTTTATTTAATCAGAACCCACTGACTGTGCAATGGTCTAGCCCTACTGAAGGTTGGCTGGAGTTCCAACTTAAACTAGGGCTATGTTAAGTACAAATAAATGCAGAGCTCATGAATGGATCAAGGTTGGGGAGAATCGTTACTACCAGGGCCGGCGCGTCCATTAAGGCAAACTAGGCAATTGCCTAGGGCGCCAAAATGGAGGGGGCACTGGCCAGGCTTGGGCGGGACGGGCTAGCAGCAGCTTCTCCGCTGTAGCGGAGAGGTGCTTCTTGCCCCCTACACCACCCCCCGGCTCCCACTAAAGCAGGCTTTGGCGGGGGGTGGGATGAGCGAGCAGCAGCTTCTCCGCTACAGTGGAGAAACTGCTGCTTGCCTCTCCACCAACCCCCAGCTCCCACTAAAGCAGGCTTTGGCGGGCGGCGTGGCGGGCGAGCTGCAGCTTCTCTGCTACAGCGGAGAAACTGCTGCTTGCCTCTCCACCACCCCCACCTCCCGCTAAAGCAGAAGGTGGTCTCGCCTAGGGCGCAAGAAGCCCTAGCACCGGTCCTGGTTACTACTCAGATGTTTTGGTTTCTTTTTAAGAATTTTAAAAGGTTTTTCACTAGGATCTGAATTCTTTGGAGGGAGCTAGCTGCCCAGCAGAAACAACGGCATATGTACAAGTACATAATGCATTATTTAAGATTAAAGGCCCACACCTGAAGGTTGGTGGTTATTGTGTGTCCATCTATGCTAGTGTAACACACCAGCAGCACATTGTTCTAAAGCAGGAATGGGGAACCTGAAGCCGCCCAGATGTTGATGGAGTCCAGTTCCCATCAGCCTCAGCCAGCGTGGCCAATGGTCAGGTATTTCTTATTAGAGGTTACCGCCCACACACTTCCGCTGCGCTTTCTGCTTGTGTAGTGGCACTTCAGTAAAACCTCATCTTACTGTTTATAGCAGAGTATTTCCCTGGCGGCAGACGACAAGAACAGTAGTCATAGACAAAGTCCTCAGTCAAGAGCTTTTTTGCTTGACTGTTTGCACAAGCATTTCTCTTACAAAATATATACAAACTATTTACATGCCTTCTATATCTCTCCAGCATGGTATAAACTCAGCATGTATTTGTGCTTTCCTCGTGCTGAAACTGCACCTCCAACTGACAACAATTAAGCCTGGAGTGCCACTCCCACATACTGAAGAAACTTCTGGAATGCTTTTTAAAGTTTAAAGGAACTATTACTCTGTTTCATGAAGAATGTATTCCTAACATTTCTTTGATTCCATTCATGATTGCTTCCCATAAAATGTCTCACAGTCAACAGAAACCATTTTGGAGCAGACCTCCTGATGAGGTGGTATCTGCAGGAAGCCCTCTTGATTGGTTGGGTATATAAGGAGTGAGGGGATCTTTTAGGTATTCTGCTCATAAGCTTTGTGCACCAGAACTAACAGCTTGCTAGGAGCAGCAGTCCAGCAACATCTCCAGTGGCATGAGCAGTTAAATGGCAAAAGGCACTGAGTGAAAGAAGCCAAACACTTTTAATAAAGTGTGATCTAATAAATCAGAGGCAAACATTTTTTTTCCAGTGAATGTGCAACCCTCTTTCCTTTGTCAACAGCCAAAGTAGCTACCAACAACGCTTAAGTAAATTTAAACAATTGTAAAACAATAACAGCAGGGCAGAGGGGACCCATCAAAAACAACAACCCAATAGTGGAAAATAATGAAGTAAAACTAGCGAGAAGATAGCAAAAAAAAAAAAAAGCAAAAGCAAATAGTAACAAACAATAGGCCAACAGCAACATACAAATTTGTCACCAGGTGCTGAAAAATAAGCAACGAGGAGGGGCATTTCAAAAGGGGGAAGAAGAAGGAGGAGGAGGAGGAGGAGAATGGGCTTGGTTGTGGGGGAGTCCAGGGCATGGTTGGTTGCCCTCCCCCAACCGTATACAGTGGTACCTCGGGGTAAGAACTTAATTCGTTACGGAGGTCTGTACTTAACCTGAAACTGTTCTTAACATCAGGTACCACTTTAGCTAATGGGGCCTCCCGCTGCTTCTGTGCCACCGCTGCCGCACGATTTCTGTTCTCATCCTGAAGCAAAGTTCTTAACCCAAGGTACTATTTCTGGGTTTGCGGAGTCTGTAACCTGAAGCGTCTGTAACCTGAGGTATCACTGTACTGTATACAACATTAATGTCTCATATCAAATGCAAATGATCTGTATAAAAATGTCTCATATCAAATGCAAATGATCTGTATAAAAGACTCCATGACCTGAAAACAGAAACAATGTACATACTTTTGTAACCCCCCAAAAATCTAATCAATCTTTCTCATTCCTGGATCCAGCCTGGTAATGGCCCACTAAAGATGTCATTAAGAAAACAAGGGAAAGGGGGCTTTGAGCTGGAAAACAAATGGGTAGGGCCCTCCCTGAAACCCCATCCCTGGAATCTTACACCGCTCAGAGATTGGGGTGGTGTGTTGTTCTGACATTTTTGTTTCAACCAGCTTCCACACTTGGATGAACAGGTCTTTGCCAAGGGAGTCTACTTAGTATTGTTCAAGAATCAAGCTGCTGTCACTTTTTGAGTTGTTTTTTAAAATGTTTTTTAGCTGAATTTTTTTTGCACATCACCTTAAGACATGTGGAAGGCCACGGTGGGCACAAGTGCCTGTGTGGAGACCCCCAGATATAAAGCAATAAAATAACAAGAGGGCTTTTGAGAAATGTCAGTGCCCTCTGCAGAAGAAACAGAAACCAATTAACAGAAACTAATTGGAGATGCTCTCTTCCTGAGCAAGTTTCAGAAGCATTGTTAAAACCGGCTTCTGGAGGTTGAGAAATGAGGAAATGCAACTGGGGTGGAGGTGTTTTTTTTTTTTTTGCAGCACTTTGCCCCACTTTAATTTGGCTGCCAGGGGCCAACCCTACAATTAACTGCAGTGAAGCCACCTGCCACCCCAGGAAGCAGAGCAGTGTAAGTCCCCAGTCACTTCTTCTGAGTTCTTCTGTTAGAGGACAGAGCTGAGTGTGCCACATGGCCTGTTTTCCACTTCCCAAGTTAGCCTGCTTCCCTCAGGTGTGGTTGGAGCAGGAGGCTGTCCCATTGTTGATGTGGGAGTAAGATTCAGCTGCCAATCCAACTGGCTTCTGTATGCAGAATGCAGGAGAAGGTGAGTGGGTGGGATGCATCAGGCAGCAAAATCTATTGGGCCAGCCTGGAGAGAAGTTGAATTTGTGGTTCTGCAGCAGGGGTGGGGGACCCCAGTCCTAGGGGCCCACTGTGGCTCTCAAGTACCCTCCATTTGGCCCTCAGAACTCTCCCCAGGCCACACCCATCACCAGTTCTGCTTCACACTCTCAGTGTTTTTGTTTGGCTGCAGTATGTCCTTGAACACTGAAAATGCCTTCTGCTTGCTTGGAGGGCAGAGAAACGTGAGTGAATGTGAGTAGAAACCACCCAACCATACGAAGGCAAGATTTACATGCATTGCTCCATCCACTTTAGCATGTGGCCCCCGAAAGGTTGCCCAGAAGAGAATGCGGCCCTTGAGCTGAAACTGGGGGCTAGAAATGCAAGCCCTATGAATAAAAGCCAATTCTTTTCACTTGGTCTGATGGTCATTCTGAACTTCTGGTGTACTGTGCCCTCCTTTGCTCTAGAGGAGTGTAAGCACATGGCTGCTTGGGATAGGGTCTGCTGCTCCTGGATAAAAACAGAAGGAGAGTACGGATCAGACTGAAGGTCCAACTACTCCAGGGCTGTACAGGGCCCTGCAGGGTTGCATGATCTCACCCTAGGGTGAATTTCAAAGCCCTCTGTAAGCAGCCTTTATTAGTTAGCCAAGGGTCAGGAAGCCCCAAATTCCATTTGACCCTCTGACTGCTCATTAAACTATGTTAAGAATAGAACCCTACAACCCTACAAAATCCAGATCCTATGTATCTGAACCACTGCAATATTATAATATGCTAAAGCTGTGGGGTAGTGCCTGCAAAACAACCAACCAACCAAGATCTTGCTAGAAATATTTGGTGGCAGTTAAGCCTGATTAAATTAACAACCATGCTAAAAGAATAGTGACAACTATCAAAGGCAATTAGATAAATGGAGTCTGTTAACAATTCATATGAAAAGAGAATTAGGAATATCAAGTGTTGGTGTGGATTATTTCTTTTTATAAGCCCCAAGAGTGTAAAACAAGTGAAAGAACATATGTTTGAGTGTATGTTTAAGATACTGTAATATAGTTGTACTATGAAATGGTTTGGGCATTTGAATTTTTATACATATTAAAATAAATATGGAAAAAACAACCCCTTATAAACATTGCAAATGAACATTGCAAATGAAAATCAAATACAATAAAGATCTGTTAAAAGCAGCATAATTTCCATTAAAAAAAAATATTTTAAGAATACCTCACAATAGACCTCACATAGCACACCCCTAGCTGGCAATGGGAGAGAAATTTGCTTCAGTTTGCACACAAAAGCAAACCTACCTAATCCACACTTTTTGAAACAATAGGGAACCAAAAAAAAAAAAAAAAAAGCCATCCTCCAGCCAGGTAATGTGTACAAAAATGCACATTCAAGGGCACAATGTACATAAAAAGGCAGGTATTGGTAACAATGACATACAAAAATGCATTACAGTAGGGAAGGTTGCTTTGCAAATATTATGCAAAATGCAAAGAAAAATGTATATATTTGGAGAAATCAGCATTTAAATGCTGGTGAATTTTCATGAGGCTTTTAAAATGGACTGCAAACTGATGCAATGTGGAAATACGGAGAATTGAACTTAAGTCTGGAGAAACTAGAACCTGAGAGGAACTGAAGCTGACAGATTCACTCATCCCTACCCATAGGACAGGTAATCCCCAGGCAATCATTTGTCAGAATGCAAATGTCTACAAAAAAATACTGTTTAAAGTTTAACGGGATACACTGTTTAACTTTAAAGACCCACAGCTTATTCTTAATATTACTTAAAGCCCCCCGCCCCCACCCCCGCCCCGCACCATCACCCTCTTCTTTGGCACACACATCCACTCCTGGAAAAATGGGATTTGACTCCCATTAAATATTCATCAAGCTTGTCTTTTGCATTTTTCATTCCGTGAGTGGTTTGCCAACTCATGTGGATGGAGTCACCATTTGCCTGAGGGGGGAAAGTTTATTTGACTAAAGCATCACACACACACACACACACAAATACAAATGCTTGACTCTTTGATCACTTGTGAGATGCTCTTCCTTGGTCCTTCATGCACCATCACCAGGTGACACGAAATGAGATTATATTGTCACACAAAGTGCATGAGCAGCAAAAAGGAACTAGAGCTAGATCTTTCTGATTCATTTCCTCTATAACTAGGTACTGAATGACTTTTATTATGAATTACTTACTTTAAGACTGCTACGAACAATAGCATTTCATAGAACATCCTCCCCCTTTATGCCTTCAAGATATACTATATCAGTCACTTATTACTGGAGGTGGGTGGGGTGGGGGTGGCTGCGTCTTTGCTTAGACTTGCCTAGACTTGGTTACAGGTTCAGTTGCAAAAGGTGAGTAGGATATGGAGATTAGAGGGTTATGCCAAAGGCTTAAAATGCATATGTAGATGTGATGTGAATTCCCAGGTCCATTGACGCTGATACAAACACCATTTATGCTACCAGGGAGACGTTGTAGCTCAGTGGTAGAGAATGGGATCGCGCTCTCGTGTGCAAGATTAGCTCTGTTGATGCTTCCAAGTTGCCAGGAGATGCCATGAATAATTGAGTAAGCTGGAGGGCAAAAGTAACCTTAAGCAGGTAATGGGGCAGAGGGCTTGAGGGGTCCATTTCAATCAAACCATCCTCATTCTGAAGTCTGACTGGTCATTTTTCTGTGTAGGGATTGGGAGCAGAACAGGCATAATTTGCGCCAAGGCTGGATATTCTGGGTAATGGTTACTTGTGTGTGAATGTGATATGTATGTCTGTGGAATGAAGATCAGGGCATAACTTGAGCTGAAGCTCAGTCTTGAAACTTGTTTTGCACACCATAGCTCCATCTCTTTAAATTGGTCCTCCTTGTCATTCATAGCAGTTTCATGCCAAAGCTACTTTTGATAGGGTATTAAGAGTGCAGGCCTAGAAGAAGTGGATACAGGGCTAAACTGGGAAGTGATATGTAGTGGTTTCAGTTACTCCTGCTAAGGCTTGGTTTACAGTCTCAGTTGCTGTGAGGCATGTGGGTTGTCCTAAAAGCCAAAATGGGCCCAACTGCATTTCAGAACTCTGCTTTTGCAGAATGCGCACAACGACTTTTCCATGACACAAGCTTCAGAATGCCTACCTTGCAAAAATTCTCACTGTGATCGACTCCCACCTGGAAATCTATATCCCCACCCCACTGTGAAACGATGTGCGGATCCAGAATTGGCCTCCACAGCCACCCATGAACAAATTGTTAAGACCATATTCGTGGAAGGCAATCTTACTCAGCTACGAGTGATTGCCAAAGAGAGAAGACCTTGCAAAATTACCTCTTTGCCCTCTTCCATTTATCAGAGAACCACGAACCATTACAAAGTTAAATAGTTAAGCTGAGGTCTGAGAACTAGTGTTGGTACCTATTTATATTTTTGATAGCTCTTTGTTGTTATTAAAATGGGGCAGCTCAGACCCCAAAGTATTCTTGAATGAAAATATGCCAAGTATTGTGAACACTTGCTCAGCTGACACTCCAATGGACAGCTCTAGTGGGTCAACTGTGCTCCCCCACAATGATTTGCAGCTCTCTGGGGGATTCCCAGATACCTATTATTTACATCTTTTACCATTTCTGTGGGGAACTGGCAGCTAAGGCCCACACCACCCAAACCCATCAAACATGAAGGGGAGAGGATGTTTCCATCTTTTCACTGCCTCTTCTCTTTGATTCAGGGGTGTGTGTGTGTTGGGGTTGACAGATCTTCCAGTCTGTTTTGCCAGCCAGACATGCCCCACAGCTCTTCTGATACTCCCTCAGCATGTGAAAAGCCTTGTATGCTTTTGCATTTAACTCAGCAAGAAGTAATAGCAATAAGAGAGACAAATTGAGGCAAGAAAGGCAGAAAGAGAGGTTGAAGAAAGAAGAGGGGAAGAAAATACTGGTGGGGTAGCAGGTTGGGGTGCAGACCTTTGCTTGTGCGGAGACACAAGAAAGCACGTTGTTTCCCCCTGTTATGTAGAAAGGCTGGCCCTGGCCTTGCTTACAATGAAATGCAGGCAAAGAGGATGGAGAGAGAACAATGCAGGGGGCTGCAGAAAGGAGAGACCAGAAGTGGCACAGAGAGGGGGGAAAGGCAGCTAGCGGATGGCAGCTAGAGGCAGTGATGGCCACCAGCTTCAGTGGCTTTAAAAGAAGACTAGACAAATTCATGGAGAGGCCTGTTGACTGCTACTGGCCATTATAGCTGTCTTCTGTCTCCATGGTCAGAGAAGCAGTATGTCTCTGAATGCCAGTTGCCAGGAATCGTAAGGTGCTGGTAGAAGTAGCGGGGTATAAATAATAAACAGGGGGCTCTTCATATTTTCTTATGTTAATGGGTTAAAACAAAGACCCTGGATTAAAATGGAAAGTAAAAAAACAGAGTCGGGGGAGTGTTGGAAACTGTGCTGCAGCTAACTAGTGATTTACTCCTCTGAGGAGAAACATGCAAAAGCAGGCCCTGGTGTGAGTTGTGATCCCCTGGTTGTAGGCCTAGCCTGTGACATCACTTCAAAATGCTGCGTTGAAGACAGCCATCTTTGTGTTTTTTTGAATTCTGCTATTATGAGCTCACTTGTGGAGGGCCAGGCTGGCAGCGAACGCTGCAGCTGGAAATGTCAACTACGTTACTGTCAAGAGAGACAAGAGTCCCAAATGCTGTAGACAATGCGCTGTTGGCAGATGGGGACAGGAAGACTAGATAGGAGGGAGAGAGAAGGGGAGAGAGGCATTTGCCAAAGAATTACCTCATGCCAGCTCTCTCTCTCTCTCTCTCTCTCTCTCTCTCTCTCTCTCTCTCACACACACACACACACACACACTGTTATCAGTAAGCCTCTCACTTCAAGCCTCAGTTTAGTTTGGCTCAGGATATTTAGGGAGCAAAAGACCCCATGGGATTATTATTGATAAGTATTTTATATAGTAATTTTAAAAAATGTTTACAGACCACACTGTTATTCAAAAAAATGGTACGTATACAACACAGAAAATTGTAGTAATCAATAAGAACAACATATACCAGTTGGGAAAAACAAATTTCACCTTTCAAAGGCCTGACTGAATAACCCAGTTTTCAGGAGACACCTAAAACAATGGTTCCCAAACTCCTCATCCAGTTTGCAGGCCACTTGAAAATTGTTGAGAGTCTTACAGGACTACTGAAATCCTTTCCATTGCTTTAACAATTGTAATGTGCTGTGCTATAGGCCACATTATTTTAAATGGCATTTTAATTGCTTCTTTTATTTATTACATAGTATTTTATTACATACGCGTGCCTGGCGTGCTCTGGTCCATGGGGTCACGAAGAGTCAGACACGACTAAACAACAACAACTTGTGAGGGATAAGAGCCAAAAACCAAGGACTGTCCATGGTAAATACAGAGACCGGCAGCATTGCAGAGGCATTTGCAACAGACTTGGGCCTGAAGGGGCACAGCAAGATGGGAGAAGCTCAGCATGTCGTATCAGCCTATATGCCTACTTCACATTTCATGCAAAGATTTCCCAGACAAATTATTCAGGAAAGACAGTTGGATTTGCTAGGGGAAGAGGCAGGCCTGCATTAATGCTTCCATCAGCTGGGAGCTCCTGCTGGGCCTTGATGCCAGGACCCCATGCCCCTAAAGAACAATACTCTCTTTGTGTCTACGTGTCCTTGAGTACAATAGGTTGTTGAGCCGAAACTCTGCCTTGCTCCCTGTGGGAAGCAACAATGGCATCAACGTTTTCCCCAGCATGGTGCCTGCTGGATATTGTTGGACTCCTACTCCCATCAGCCCTAGCCAGCAAAGCCAAAGAATTGGGATAATGGGAGTTGTAGTTCACATCCTCTAGAGGGCATCAGCTTGGGGAAGGCTGCTCTAAGGATAGCCATATGTGTCAGTGGTGCAACACTGATAGTTCAAAGTGTCTTCAGCTGCAATGAAAACTCATTTATTTGCTTGCAGTCTTTGTTCAGACCTTGTGGGGGGCTGGATTATATTTTGAAAAAAAATATGAATGAATTCCTTTGCCCAACAAATAATCCACATTCTACTCATGTAAAAACACCAGGCAGGCAGGCTCCACAAATAACCCAGAGATGCATTTTAAACAAAAGGACACATTCTACTCATGTAAAAACACACCGATTCCCAGAGCATCTGCGGGCTGGATTTAGAAGGAGATTGGGCTGCATCTGGGCCCCGGGCCTTAAGTTGCCTACCCCGGTATAGAGCAACACTCTTCTTATCTGCTCCATGCTCTAGAACACCGGAGATTCTAGCAGACTATTCTTAGCTTCTGCCCAACCCTGGCCGAGATCACACTTGAAATCTAGATTCCACATTTTTGTTAAGTTTCATGTTAGAGAAAGTCAGCACTGCCCGCCCTCCCCCATGTTGCTGCTTTAGAGTGCAAGAGCTGGAGAGTGGATCCGTTGAAAAAGAAAAGGTCAGGCTGATAACAAGAAAAGAGCTCAGCGGATGTCAGAGAAAGTGGGTGGAGAGCTTATACAGCTGGCCAGAAATAATCTGGCTGGTAGCCACTTGGTATGCCAACACTAAACAGATCTCTCTTAACAAAAGTAGGGAAATAATTCAGAGTGTATATACACCTGCCTGTTAACATGTATGTGGGTCACACTGATCCTATTTTTCAGTGTGTGCTTCTGTCCACTTTTTTCTACACTTGTGCACTTTCAATTGAACTCCAGTTCAATGGTTCCTGTTCACACTAGTGGGTGGTGCATGATGGGATGTATTGCGCTGGCTGTTGTTGTTTGCTCCCCATAACTAGTATTTCTCTACTTTCCCTGAGTCCTGGAAAATTGAAAATTCATTGTGAGTATGCACATAGATATTTCTCTGCCTGTCCACATGGCCTTTTAAAATCATTATTTTGATTGAAATAGAAGTTTCTGATATACTTGACTTGCATACAACTCAAGAGTTGGTTACCAAAATGTGGAGAACTGAACTTAAGCTTAGAAAAATGAGAAATAGCAAGAAACTGAAATTGACAGTCACCTATCCCTAACTTTCAGTATAGGGTTGTGAACAAAAAGCAGTTACTGTTTTGCTACTGAGTCCAGCACTAATCAAATTAGATTGCATAGGGAAGGATTTGCTCATCTCACAGGTATTATAGCAGCTGCTCTGAGCAATTTTCAACCTCAAATCCTGCTGTGGGATGAAGGAGACACAGGAGGAAGTTGGTTTCCTGCCCGCCTTCTTTCCAAGCACAGGCCCATGCGGTGGCTGGTCCCAGACATTAGGTCATTGGGCACTGCACCAGCCAGCTTGCTCTGGCGGTCTATGCTTGTCCCTCCCTTATGTAGGGAAATAAAAGATTTTGCTTTTATTCAAAATAGAAAAGCAAAAGTCATACTCCCAAATTAGCACTGGGTGTGGTATGAGCATGGTTCATGAGAATGGGATCTAAGGCTTGATACTGCTATGGTTAAATTTGCTAGCAGATTTATAAGGTTTGTGGGATGGCATTCATGGACATTCGGGGGGCAGCGAGTGAACATCAAAGATGGAATGGGACACTATAGTGGGTGCAAGTCAATCAAAATATTATTTGTCACCCAAATGTGATCCTACTCCCTCTGAAATTGCAATAGAAACTGACACAAATAATTGTATTCAATCTTAGTTATGCTCATGTAGGCTAAATAGAGTGGAATTAATGTACATTAATAAAGAAACATTAAAAATTTATTATTATTATTATTATTATTATTATTATTATTATTATTATTATTATATTTGTATACTGCCCTTCATCTGAATATCCCAAAGCGGACGTCAAGTTTCACAAATGTGCCATGTTTCTTTCTTCCTAATGCAAAAGATTACTGTCTTAAACACCCACGTCCTACTCTGAGGTCTAAGTTCCAGCGATCCTGGAGTGGTAGCTGAACCCTTCTGAATGATAACATTTTCAGATCAAGCTGAGAACAAGGCTTTTCAAAAAGAAAGATAGAAAAAAAGAAAGAAAAGGGACAGCATTCTACTAGGGAAAAAGGACCAGAAAATAGGGATTGTGCCTGGAAAATCAGAACAGCTGGAGCATGTGCATGCAGCTGTATTTGCTAAACATAACTCACAATTATCTTAAAAAACCTATTCTATGCTTAGGGCACAATCCTGTCCTTAAGGCAGAGGTTTTCAACCTTTTTGAGTCCATGGCTCCCTTGACCAACTACATTCTTTCTTCAGCACCCCTGTGGGGCTCAGGAGTCCAGTTATGTCATCACTTGCCTGCATCGCTGGCAGCCTCTCACCCTTTTTCAAACACTCTCCCTTGTGGAGTGTTCCCCCAGCCTCCCCCCACCCTCTCCTTCAGAGTACTCTGGGCAGCTGCCCCTGGTCTCTGAGCTGCTCCCCCTCCTGCCCCAAAGAGAAGTACCTTCTCACGGGGGCCTGGAAGCACATCTTGGCCAGCCTGAGGCACCATTTGTAGCCAGGGCTGCTGCAACAAACAGCCATGAAAACCTTTGGCAGGCAGAGACGCAAGAGGGCATCAGAGAAGGAAGGGAAGAGGGACAGAGGGTAGCGTTGCCCACAGCACCCTTGTCAATCTTCAAGGCATCCCAGGGTGCCACGGCACACAGGTTGAAAACCACTGCCTTAAAGTGTTGTTATTAATTTGTATACCACCCTATACCTGCAGGTATGCTGGCTGAAGACCATAGCAGTGGGGAGGCAGTTGTGTGCTGCCAGATGCTGCTGGAACCCGTTTCCCATCAGCCCTGACCAGGGGCTTTGGGATGCTTTGGGGTATCAGTTCATGAAATAAATAATAACAGTAACAATGGTCTTAAGTCTATGAAAGCTTATGCACGAATAAATTCGTTAAGAGGCCACCAGGTTCTATGGTTTTTGGGGCAAATTACTGGTGCAGCTATCCCCCTGGAAATGGTTTGATTTTGTGGGTTTGTTATTTTTGTTAATCTTTTAATCCGATACTGATTCTCTGAGCCAAGTTATACATTAAAAGGGAAGGGTATGAATAGACAAACACGTGGACTAGAAACTTGTTCCTGAGTTTCATGCAAGGAGGAGACCTTCACCTACACCCCACAGCATCTGCTCCTTCGCATCGTAACTCTCCCTATCACCAGCCAAGACAAACGCTCCCCCTGCTCACTCGCCCCCTCTTCCCCCTCGCCTGGGTTGAGTCGGGGAAAGGGGGCGGGAGGCTCCCCACTACAGTCACGCCCCCTCTTTCCCTTGAAACACGCCCACCCCTCTCAGGCCACACCCACGTCCATAGGATCATTCGGTGCTTCTCTATCGTCAGAGTCCCGCCTCTTTGCCGCCGGGGGCGGGTTGATGTCCTAAGTCACGCCTCCTTCACAACACGCCCCGCCCTGGCACCCGACAAATATTATTAGGCGGCGTCTTCCCAACCTTTACCCGTCTCTGTTTGTTTCCTCGCTTGCTCCCTGCACCCCCCGCGCGGTTCGCCACGCCCCTTTCGCGGCTCAATCCCCGCCCCTTGGTATAAATAGGCGGCGTCTCTCGAATCGGCTCCTCAGTCGCGGTCCCGCCTTGTTCGACGGCGCTGAAGCCCAGGAGGGAGAGAGAGAGAAAGAGCGGAATCCGCGGGGCGTTCCTTCCCTCCCTCCCTCGCTCGCACAAGCCGTGAGGGGAGCCAGACGGGCGAGCGAAGGACCGGCAGAGTGAGTGAGGAGGGAGGAGTTTTCTCGCTTCCTCGCAGGGCGTCGCCGCCGGTCAATCTCCACGCAGAGCGGGTGGCCGAGCGAGGACAGAGCATGGCGCTCTCGGTGCCGGTCAACGGGGTGAAGGAAGAGGGCGACAAGCAGCCTCTCATCGAGCTCTTCGTCAAGGTAAAAGGTGCTCCTTAGGGGTGGTGTGCTTCTCTCCTCCCCCCAGCCTTTATTAAACAGCCCCCCCCCTCGGGTAGAGTGTGGTTCATCTCTGCTCCTTATTGAGGGAGTCGACTTGACTCGTCGCCTTACTCCACATCGCCATGGTATTTGTCTTGCACGCTCCTGGGTCCACTCTATTATTATCTAATAATCCCGGGGGGCTCTCAAAGCGGCTTACAAAACATAATGGCAGTAAAAAGCGCATGCAAATTTGGTGCCTGGGAACAGAAATAACGCGATGTGCCTCGATGATTTCCGGTGTCATTTCTTGCTCTCATCCTTGGTCTCAGCCTTCAGCTTCTACATACTCGGCGAAAGAGCCAGTTGAAGATCTCTGAGGCAAGGGAGCGGGGGCTGAGCAACTGGCTTTTAGTCCATGGTGGGGGCCGCTCCCTCTCTGTTCCTCGTTGAGGGAGTCGACTTGGCTTTCTGCAATACCCCGTAGCAGTTATCAATCTCAGTATTTCCCTATGGCGTTCCCTCTCGCCTCTCCAGGGGAGGCTGCTGGGCTGTGTCCACAACTGGAGTTTGGGGAGGGGCAGTCTGCTTCTGTGCGTGGGTATTTGGAAATAATTCCCAGTGAACTCAGCAGGACTTAACTTCCAAGGAAGCGTTCCGTGGGTTGAGTATAAGACAAGGAAATCGTGTAAGTAGCAAAGCAGTGTGTGTTGTTTGGGCAGATTCTCCTGCCGTTCCACACAGTCATCTCTTCATTTCTGTGCCTTTAAACCTGTTGGCTGCATATAGCTTATTCCATACTTTATTATAGAAATGAACTTCATAAATAGCATGGGTACTAATCAGCCTGACACTTACTTCTCATATCCCTCTTTCTCTGTGGGTTCTTCTGCTGCACATTCTTCATAAAAATACACTTCTGTCCTGCAATTTGTCAGTTTGGTGATGGGGTCAGAAAGCTTTTCCCCTGGCCTGCAGATCTTTTGATTTTGTGACATGCTGGAGTCCTTCCATCCCAACATTCCTCAGCTAATCCTTAGTTGTCTTCCAGTCTAATCCATATATCCCCTGATATATACTTGGTTTGTATATTCAGTCCTCTTTCCTTGTTTGATTTTAGGCATCCTTCGCATCATACATGATGATCTCCAATTTGAAGATCCTATTGTCTTATTAGCTTTTTCACAGAGGGTGTTTCCCCCACCCCCTGAAGCTAGCGGGTCCAGGCACTTCTCTACCTACCTCTTTTCAAAGATTCTGTATCTGTAGACTTAGGAACCAGTTAAAACACATCATGTCATAATCTGCAAACTACTTCTTCCAATTTTTATGATGTGTTGATCACTATGTGCAGTATTTTGAAAGAGACTCCTGTGTTGCAAAGTTAAGTTATAGATGTGAATCTTCCTTCTTTCCATTCAGTTTCACTCTTCTGTTTCCTGTTCATTTCTCTATAACAAGTTAATTAATAGTGGACATCATTTCAGAGAGGATAAAGACTTGGTTCCATAAATAAAAACATAAACATTTCTGGTTTCCAGTAGGGTAGAGAGTACATCAAATGATATATAAAAATGGCCTTTGGGGAGTGTGCTTTGGTCTCAACCTTGCCTTGTTGGGTTTTACCAGATACTCTGGCCTTAACATTCACGAAAACTTTTTTATTATGAGAAGAGTATTTTTCAAAGCAAGAGCTGTTTCCAAGTGCTCCAATAATAAAATCTTCCTGTTTTCTGCATTCTTCCCTGCTTCTGTAATACTCATTCTTAGCTCCCTCTCACTCAGAGCAGAAGTCTTGGGCTGGGAATAAGAGGTGGCAACTTGACTGAATCTGGATGAAGTCATTTTCTTTTGAAATACTACTTCATACAAGCTATGAATAGTCCATTACTCAATTGCTGTTGGAGATAGTGTAAAAAGTGTTTGCTTGATTTCTAATTCTACTTCTGCAATGCTGTTTTTTTTGGGGGGGGGGATAATAAGGAGCTACCTGGGATCATTTTAAAAGGCATGGTTCTTTTTAAATATGAAGATGCATATTTTGGAGTTTTGAAATCTTTTGACTTGTAAACAAGAGCCTTATCGCACAATCTGTTCCACACCCATATTCTCACTGGGGATGTACCAGCCCTGAGGAATCCAGGGACTGGAGGGTCACATCTTTTACATCCCTTCCATTGTGGAAAAGTGATAATGTATTGGAAACAGGAATATCCTCTCATTAGCCTTCTGTAACTACATGTCTAGACTCTTCAGGGACTGGGCAATGATTTTTAAAATTTGAATAGAACGTTCTGAAAGTAGCTTTGATCATATTAGCTATGAGAAGAGTCAGCTGGAGGAATGAGTGTTCTCATAACTTCCAATAAGCTGTGAATTGTCTGAATCTTCTGTCACACATTACCATATGAAGAATTTGGCAATGACTCGATTCGGATTGATGCAAATCTTAGCTTAAGGTTGGAAATGCATGAGTTTAATGCAGCTGCTTTACTTTTTTCTTGGCTTGTGAGGAAACAAGCCAAGAATTCAGTTGACCACAGCTTCCTGGTGCATCTGAACTAGTAACCATGATTTATAGTTTCCAAACAGGCCAGAATAAGGAGCCATGGTTTAAAGTTGGCTTCCATATTTTGGATTGTTGGAAGCCATTGCCCATAGTTCCTGGTTCAGATACATCAGGAAGCTATGGTTAATAGAGGCTTCCTGGTTTCCTTACTTGCATAAGAAGGCGCAAATGGCTATGTCTGGATGCTCTGTCTGGACCCAATAGTAGTCATGGCATCAGGCTGTAGCAGAGGAGGGAGGAGAAGTGAGTCAGGGCCACTACATCAGTGCAGCTGAGAGACCAGCAGCTTCTGGCACTTGTGTCTCATCTCCTTGAATTAACAAACAGCTGGTCATTAGAACAACTTGTAACTAAGAACATGAAAACAAGCAAATTCAGGTTTCATCCTCCCAATCCATTTTCCCTTTGTGTTGACCATTTCAAGCTTGAATACAGTAGTACCTCGGGTTACAGACGCTTCAGGTTACAGGCTCTGCTAACCCAGAAATAGTACCTCAGGTTAAGAACTTTGCTTCAGGATGAGAACAGAAATCACATGACGGTGGCACAGTGGCAGTGGAAGGCCCCATTAGCTAAAGTGGTACGTCAGGTTTAGAACAGTTTCAGGTTAAGAACAGACCTTAAGTTCTTAACCCAAAGTACCACTGTACATTTTAATGGTTTATAAGCTGCTCTGCTAGCTCTGGCTGAAGAGTAGTATAAAACATTTTTGAAATATTTGAAATTTGTGCATATCTTTGTTTATTAAGCTGAGACATGATTGTTCAAATTCGAGTGTTCAAAGGAAATTGTTACAAGTGTTCTAAGCCAAGTTCAAGATCAACTTAAATATGCATGTATACAATGTGCGGATTGAATCTATCCTAAGCAAACAGTTTATTTCATTGGGAATCTGTACTAATACCTATGTTTAAATGCCTGGTATCAGTGTGATTGGCACACAAAGAACACCAGCAGCCAGGCTTAAACTCGGGAATGAACACGTTAAGTAAACCTTGAACAGAATTTATAAAAAGCTGGTCTACAAACCAACTAGATTTTTTTTAATGGATTATATCTCTAGGGGACCAAAACAGATGGAAGTTGCTAGTTTCCAACAAAGTGGTTAAGCATAATCATTGCAATTTCTGTAGTGCCTGTGAAAGAAAAATATTTACACTGGTGCTGCTATAATTCATGGCCTCTTCCTGCTCTAAAGCATGTTTGCAAAGCAAACTAGATGCATAGTTGAAATACAGCATTGCTTATAGCACTTATGTTGGTGGTCTGCGGTAATTAATAACTTAAGTTTGTGCCTTCAGTCAGCGCCTCTGGTCTGCTTGAAGTCCATGTTAACTTGCAGTGCAAATATTTGCATCTTAGTGCTGATTAAACAGAAGCAGTTAATAGATTTCATTCCCTAAGAGCTTCCTAGCAAAAGCGCATGTATAATTGATAAAGCAGAGTTGCTTCCAATGTCTAGCAGGGATATTTAAAACACCTAAATAGAACCTTGTAGAATTAAAGGCTTGCATATAATGAACATGCGGCAAATATTTTCCTGTAGCCTGTAGAATGTTGCTGAAAAGCTAAATTCCAGTATTGCCCTTAATAGGCATTGTGCAGCCTGGATGGCTATTGTCCATATCACAACCTTGTGAAGGTAGATCATTCTCTAATCCAAGAGAATACCAAAGGGTCTAATAAGTTCTTGGCTGAACAGATTTAAGTGCAAGTCCAAATCACTGTCCACCACATAAAATAAGATACAAGAAAGCAATTCTGGGCCCTTCAATAAGCAGGCAGCACAAAAGTCTCTGGGTTGTCCAGGCCTGTTATAAATGCAGGAACCTCTGCCTGCTACTGTTCAGGTTCCACCTTCCACACTTGTGAGCTGAAGAGCCTATTCCCCTAGTTAAGATTTGAGTATGGGCCACTCATGGCCCTGGGCTTGATGCTTCTCACTCCCAAATATGTGACAACCTGCTTCCTAACCTGTTTCCTAACCATTTCTCAGTCAGGTAAAGCATTTTTTTTACAAGATTATGTGTTAGTGAGAAAGCTGCACCTGGCATGAGGATGGTGCCTAATGGGATTATTTTGATGGCAAGCCAGACCTCTTGATAAGATTATCTTCTGACAGCAATGCTAGAATTGAAAACATACTGCTTATTTTCTCTCTCTTGGTGTTTCTTCCATGATTCTGGGATTCATTGTTATAACAAATGCAATTGGTAATATATTGGAGAATTGGAGAATATATTGTTATGTTGAAGTTCAAAAGAGGATACAATTTATGAAGGGTTTGGACCTCAGTGGGCACAGTTGCAAGTAGCTGGCTAGGTCAAGTGCCATTAACCAGACAAGGGGAGAAAATGCAGCTCTGTTCTGTCAGTGATGCAGGTACACTTGGTTGGTGTCATCTGGTATTTGGTATTGACGTTTCAGTCACACATCAGTATCAGCAGAAACTGTAGGCAAAACCCAACTTCTCACATACATCTCAGGCCTTCATGAAGGCAAGGTGGACAAAGGTGCTGCTCTGTTTTGAAGGAATGTCCAAAGTGCTATATGTGATGCTTGTACAAATGTCAGTGGCAGGATTTGTCTACTGTAGTCACTCCTGCATAAATTCTTTATTTTTGGTGGGCATCCCAAATGTGGGTAACTTCTGCAAAGTCACTCATCAGTAGTTCCATTGACTTCAATAAGTCTTAACATACACCTGGGCTATGTAGAAAGGTCTCTTGATTGGTTTGCACAAGTCTATATGCATATAACTTACTTCTGAAGTATGCAGCCGATAGTACATTATGTTTGCACCAAGCTTCTACAACTGTGATCTTTTTCTGACTGTGTAGATCTTGGCATAAGCACTATTGGCCAAGGTTGGCTTATGCTCTTGCTTTGTCTTGCAGCTGCCAAGGAAAGGGTAAGTTTTCCAGTGGGTATACATTACAAGTGGCAGCAAACACAGTTTGGGCAGGCTGGAAACTTGGGTGTTCATCTTATGTGAATTGATGAAAAGTAGAACAGTTGTATAAACTGGCTGGCTCTTCTTTGAAAAGTGAGCAGCAGAGCCCATGGCACCAGCTAATCTTTCAGTGGGCAGCTTGAGACAGTATTGGTATACTAAATAGTCATAGTTGAGAAGGTACTGTCACCTGAAGTGCCTCAAGTTCCAGGTCAGGACTTCTGGAGGAGGGAGCCAGGCTTTTAAGGTCTGGATTGGAATTTTTTCACCTTTTGACATCCATTCCTGACATTGATGGAGGAAAAGCCTATTACACTTTGCTCACCTGCAGCATCTAAATTAGTCATGACTGAAGCTATTCGTTGTCTTCAGCGAACAAGGTTTGGATTTGTGAGAGTCTCTGGTTGCACTTGTTTGGTGTTTATAAAGCAATACAGCTAGTTGCTGTAGTTGTCATAGTGAAGTTACCATACAGGAGGTGACTGGAAACAGAATAACATGGCTTGTCCTTATCTCCATAATCCAGTCCTTGCAGAAACTTCAAGTACCAGATCCTGTATAAAGCATGTAAATGTTTGAGAAGAATGCTTATTCACAATGGTTTGCATTTTGAGTGCTAAGCTGTAGTTTCCTTTGTGAAGAACCTGGTTTTAAATCATAGAATCTTATAAGTTAAAAGCATGTGATGTCTTATTTCCAGGTTACCTGAAAGTTGACTTGTAGCTTACCTCTTTCAGTACTCTTGTGTAAGAATTTCTATTTGCAGAGTAGCTGTGTCTAGTCTCTTGCAGGAAAAAAGAGCAGCGACTTGTGGCACCTTTAAAGACTTAAGCAATAGAACCCACTGTCAAGACATCAGTGGAACAGACTTCTTCCTACATATCTGAACTCCCCCCCCCCGTCTTTCCTTGGTGGGCCACCCAAATTCTTCTTGATGAGTTGGAGGATCCTCTAGAACAGATTTGGATTGAGGAAAGGAAGAGGAAGTTTCAGTGTATGGGGGAAAGCTCCCTCACATAGTTTTGGATACTGTCCCAAGACATGTAATCCATAAACATTTATGCTACAATAAATTTGTTCCTTTTCGTTTTGGTGCAATCAACCAATCACTTTATTTCAGCTTTAAGCTCTTATAAAACAAAACTAAGACAAATACACACACACAGTTAAATTTAAAAATTAATGACAATAAAAGCCTTAATAAAGATACAAAATTAAATATGGGAATTATAAGGAAATTTCACTGGTGCAATAATTTCAGGTGCTTGTAAAACCTTTTAGTTGCCCTGGTTTGTCCTTGCCAGCCTGAAAGTGCAACAAATGACCACGTTTATTCAAATCAGCCATAAAACTAAGTTTCCTTTAGATAGTAGGGTTTTTGGTGTTTTTATGTGTGATCTGTTTAATATGAGCTGACAGTAGTATTCCAGCAAATTCAAAGAGCTTGTGAAGCTGCGAGGAATTGCTTTGCTCTTGGTATATCCTGCTTTAGTGTTCCTATTTATAGTAGCTTTGTTAATGCAACTGAGGACTCTGTCATAAGCAATTGTTTTTACAGGGCTTTGAAGATGAAGACAATGTTTTCATAGAAAGGGTTAGTTTAACTTTTGTTTGCGGTGCAAATATATTAGACTTGTACAAATATGTTAGTAAAACAATACAAATGAACAGTATTTAGGTGTATATCATTAACATATATAACCAGTATAGTTTTGATGAGAGCTGACCTACAGCAGTTTATTTATATCTGTTTCGCAAACTATGTGCCCTGAAGCAGCTTAATAATAAGATGATACAAAATCATGCAGTATCAAATAAAAGCTAGACTGCAGCATAAGACAGACTCCAGTAGCTAATGAAAACAGTTGCTTACATTTTCATCAAGGAGGGAAAGCCATCTTTAAAAGGAAACTCTGAACCAGGGATGAGGAACCTGCAGCCCTCCAGATGTTGCTGCACTCTAATTTCCAACAGTCGCAGGCAGTACAGTCAGTGGTCAGGGATGACATGACCCAACAATATCTGGAGGGCCACAGGTTCACCACCCCTTGTTTTAAGCCATCTCCCCAAATGCATGTAAAGAGCTAGCAAGCCTAGGTAAGGAATCCAGGGCTGTCATGGAGAAGGCCTTAGATTCAGTAGCCCATAGTGGGGCCTCTGTCAAATCTCAGTGTACAGTAGGGTGCATATAGGAGGATATATCATTTGCTGTATTCATGGTAAGGAGGACTGCAATGGGTTTTAAAGATCAAAAACAGCACTTTGACTTGCCTGGAAACATAGTGGTTCACTCTCCCATTGAAACCAAAGGAGCTTAAGTGATTAACTTTGGCTGGGTCATGCCCTTACATTACTATGTCAAAATGTCTTGTGAAACTAAACAAACCTTTACACTTTTTGATATGTGCTTAACTTAGGAGGTTAGAACAGATGCATTTTGATGGCATTTTATTATATTCAGTCTTCATGTTTGTATTTAAATTTTCAAGCTTCTCTTAATAATTGAGGGCTAGAGAACATGGACTTTAAGAGCCTTGTGTGCTACACAGAAATGCATAGAGGGTGTGTTTGAATTCTGATGGTGCATTTTGTCTATTGTTCCCCAGTCGAATGCCCTGCTCAACCAAAGAGTAACTAGTGAAAACAGCATTACTTCTCATGACTGCAGGCAATTGGAACCTAGGGAAAACAAACTTCCTAAGTCAGTGACTTAATTATAATATGTCGCCCAAGTAGACAGTTCTGTTTTTATTGTGGAGCTACCTCTGTTCAACTGCTGACCTGGAAATGAGTTTCTTAACTGTATGATTGCCCAGGAGAACTTTTTAGTAGTCTCATTAACTGATTGCAAGAAATTACATTGAGTTTCCAATTTCAACCCTAAGCATAAATCAGACTCAGTTAATTACAGCTTTCTGCAGTTCTTCTCCCTAAAGTCATCATTTAATCTTTCCATTGTTGGCTAAACAAAGGGCAAGGAGGTTTCTTTACTCGGAGAAAGGAAGTAGTGGTGTGTCCTGGACTTGACATCCATATTAGGCATAAACTAAATATAGGCGTAGAACTCAGGAGTGAAGTCACATCTGTGAATTTTCAAGACTGCAATGAGATCAGCCACTGTTGTTGGATGGCCTTCTGCCTCTTTCCTCTCCTACTTGAATGCTTTTCTCTTGCCATTAATGTCCACTAGTTTGTTGCATACTTTGTGGGTTTATTTTAAATAAACAAAATAGTTTAAAATACTGAATTCTGCTAAAAATAAAGCTGAGCCAAACATGGCTTTAAAATGTCTAGAACACTTTTCACTGTACAAAGCTTTACAGTTGTGAAGCTAAATAGGTCAGGTTGATATGCTGTCTTGCCAAAGGCCACCCAATGAACCTTGTCACTTTGTTGATTTAAGTTTGGGAGTCCTGTGCTGCTGTGTACTGTTAGCTATTTTTTGGGTGCAAGAGAAGTGTCTTTAGAGTCAGAAGTCTTTACCTTCCTTAGCAAAAATCTGACTATTCTTTTAGCTTCAAAGGGAGATGGCATGCAGGTATATATATACAAACTCATGCTACTTTTCAAAAGTACTGTTGGCATTCAGATGGGTGTTACTGATAGGTGTTTGTAGCAGTTGCACCAATATATGTGGGCACATCTGTTGCCGCAGTGGTGGTTAACACACCTGCATTTTCTTAGTTTTTCTAAAGAAGTACTTTGACACATTGAACTGTTCTGACTAGGCACTGTATCCTAGGTGCAGAACGCACCATGAATATGAATACTTGAGGCTGTGATGGTTCAAGAGAATTTTTTTTTTTCTGTACAGAACTTTGCATCTAAACTAATTCATGAAAGGTATACCATACTATTCTGTATTAGGTAAAACACATGAAATAGCTAAAACTCAATGCCTTAAATGTTTTAAGACTACATTTTACTTAAGTCTTTTTTCCTACCACCCTTATTGATTCCAGGGATAGCATGCTACTCACAAAAGAATTAAATACAAAAGGTAGACATCAGCAAAATGATAATTAAAAGTGTTACGCTGAAACTGAGTTCAGATTTTCTCTGCCAGTTTCTCCCTAGACAGCTGCTGGATGAAATCCTTAAAAAAAATATTATGATTATTATTATTAAAGATTTTCTTGATTTACAAAAGTGTGTGCAATGTCTCTCTCGTATTTTTTCCATGTAACATTTTTACAACTCAGTTTTGGTTGTTGAGACATTAGGGAGAGAAGGGGAAAAGAGGTGGGTGGGGGATGGGTGAGGTGGGGTGACGATGTTTCTTTTTTCCTTAGTATATGTAGGGTTTGGTGTCAGCGTTGTTTGTGTAGGTTTCTGTTTACTTGTGTTTCTTTGGCGGTGAGAGAGGTTGGGATTGGCGTAGGGTGTGATTGTTCATTTGTGGTTGGCTGTGGAAATCCTTTATTTTTATAGGTCATCCTTCCAAAGTCATGGGAAAGGTTTCTGTTATCTGGTGGAAGTCACTTTCTTAAGTTGCTAATTTTAATTTAGCTCTGATTTTTGTCCTGTCTTCACCAAGGTTCAACTAAGGATAACATGCTGGACCAAATAACAACCAATTTGTCTTTGAAGGTTCAACTAGATATGTTACATGCATTTTATCCACATTTTCTCTGTTCATGCTGAAAGTGGTGATGGTGGATGGACAGAACGTAAGAATAGCTTGCTGGATCGGGCCAGTGGCCCATCTAGTCCAGCATCTTGTTCTCACAATTGCCAACCACATGTTAGTGGGAAACCAGGAAGCAAAACATGAATACAAGAGCACTCTCTTCCTGTGTTTTTTAGCAGTTGATATCTGGAAGCATTGCTGCCTCAAACTGTGGAGGTTGAGCATAATCATCATGGCTAGTAGTAATCAATAGCTCTCTCTTCTATGAATTTGTCTATCTTTCAAAGCTATTGAAGTTTGTGGTCATCACTGCCTCCTGGGGGAGCGAGTTCCATAGTTTGACTATGTGCTTCATGAAGAAGTACTCACTTCTATCTATCCTGAATCTTCCAGCTTTCAACTTCATTGGATGTCCACAACTTCTAGTGTTGAGAGTGAGGGAGAAAACCTTTTTTCTATCCACTTCTCCCTGCCATCCATAATTTTATAAACTTCTATTATGTCGCCTCTTACTTGCCTTTTCTTTAAACTAAAAAGTCCCAAATGCTGCAACCTTTCTTCAACGGGGAGTCTTTCCACCCCCTTGATCATTTTGGTGGCTCTCTTCTGAACCTTTTCCAGCCTTAGAATATCCTTTGAGGTGAGTCAACCAGAATTGTACACAGTATTCCAAATGTGCCAAATGCATTCACACCATAGATTTGTATGCTGTAATGGCATTATGTTACTGCCAGTTTTATTTTAAATTCTTTTCCTAATGATCTCTAGCATTGAATTTGCCTTTTTCACAACTGCCACACACTGGGTCGACATCTTCATCGAGCTGTCTACTTAAAACATAAAAGACTCCTGTTGAAACTAATTTTCAGTCTAAAGTTGGTTTTAGTTGAAATTCTGTATACCCACATACTTACATTTTCATGAGTTTGCAGTAAATTAATAATTTATTGTCATGTCTAGCTTTGGCCTAAGCAAATGACTCTCCCAAGAGCCGTAAACCAGATCTGCTCCGTTTAGCCTTGTAAATTCTTCTTTGTTCATATAAAAAGATTGTAGAAGACCTTCACAAAAGATGTTCTGATATTAAGAAAGCTATAAGGCTGTATGAATAATTGGCTGTATGAATAATTCCCCTCCCCAAAGCCCAGTGGTTCAGGGTAGTGGGAGGGAATTTTCCTTCTCTTCCAATATGGAATTGTAAGCTTCTGCTGCTCCCTAGGAAGGGAGGGGGTTGTGCTACTGCCAAAGCACATACTGTACTGTGCTAACTAGCTCAAAGGAGCAAAGTTCTTGGACAATAGCTCTTCAGAGCCCTTGGTAATGTGTAACATTGGATCCAAAGTAGTTCTTAAATATAAAGCAAATTTGACAGCAGACAGCCATTTTGGCAATTTCATAATCTTTCCACTTGGAACACTGCAGTGTTTGAACTTGAGCTTGGTAACATAAAAGGAGTCTAGACAACTGTTTCATTATACTGCAGAAGTGTAGCTCTTCGTGGCAGTCAAATGCCATGGGCACAGATATACTCTGAGGCACTGTGGGACTTCTGCAATGGTGGTAGACTGTACTATTGTCATTTATGTAGGATTATAGAGTGTAGATACTCAAAACAACCTTGTGAGCTACTTTAGACATGAAATATATTTGCTCAAGGCCACTCAGTTAGCTTCAAGGCTGAGCTGGGAATATGAGCTCAACAAATGGGAGTCTGGATACATCCTGGATGGATGTACCTAGAATGATGCTTATTATAAGCATTTTTATATTACTTAGTAAAAAATGGTTTCCAGAGTGGCGCACAAAGAGAAACTATAAAACATTCCCTGCTCTCAGGCTTGCAGCATTGATGCATAAGGAAAAGGGATTGCGAAGGAGGAGGAAAAAAGCAAGCTCAGGCACTTGTTCTTAGTTAAAGCTCTAGTAAGGACCAGGTGGAATGTAAACAGTTCAAAGGAGAGGAAGAGCCAGAAGTTGCTGGGGTCTCAGCAGAGCTGATGGTTGTAGTAGCCACCCCTGCAAATTACTGCATCATACCTATTATCCAGTGTATTTGGTAAACAATGTTAACCTGTTCTGTCAATAAAGCTTTGGGGCTTCTATGAAGTGGTGTTCAGTGTTAAGCTACTTATTATCTAGCCTGTAAATAGTACTTAAAATGTTATCAAAGTGGAGTTTTAGAAGTGTGACTGTAGAATTTGTAATATTGTAGATATACTCCCCCTATCTCCCTTTTGATACAGGATATCATACAGGATTACCAAGGCTGTCTCAGTACCAAAACTGAGCCAAAAAATCAATTGAAATGGATCTAAAAAAAAACCAGTTTCATCCCAGAGTGTGTGGAGCTGGCTTGCACCCACCCACCCAATAACCTTGCCTAGGAAAGGGACATTAGCGACTGGTATGATTGTCAGATATTCCAGATCCATGGAGGATTTCTTAAGGAGAAGTCTTCCCACTGCCTCTTTCAGTGCCCTTTCCAATGAGGCATTAATAATCTCTCTGGCCCAACTGTTTATTCCCTTCCTGCTTAATTTTACCAGTCATGAGGGCAAAGGGCAAGAATGCAAGGGGTTTCCTGCATGTATTCAGGTACCTTGTTGATATCCTTAATGGTGGTGGTTAGGCATTGAGTGACCTAATGATGGGGGAGGGGAGGCCTGGCCATCGCCTGCCCCTCCAAGCTTAAGGGTAGTCCGTTAAAGGAATCCGGGGGTGTGGGATCTTGTCCGAAGCCCGGGGCGGGGCTAGGGCCATGCCACGACCCCATTGGAACCCAAGGGGAACTCGAGTTGGTCTGAATCGACGGGGCTCCCCTTATCAGTGGTTTACCCTTACTGGACTTCCTGCTCTGCGGGCAGGAGTCAGATATAGTCAGGTCCACTCAATGCCTAAGCCAATACCGCTCACATGCTGTAACCAATAAAGTTGTGGCCAAATTTTGCCCAATAACATTAACCTTATATTCTGTGTCCTGGTGTTTTTATTTCATTCCTGGGAGGGCGGTTTTGGGGTCTCGACATGCAACCTTAATATGTACAGGTACTAGCTGAAACTAATTTAACAATACTGGATCAGAAAGTACTTGTTGATGGCTGTGGTACTATTCACGGTTTTGCTTCTTTCGGTTAATTTATTCTCCTAAGTTGCTTTGAGACTTTCTTTGGGTAGAAAGTGATGGATTATGTAATATAAAAAAGCTATTTTATTTTACATACCTTTGTTTTTAGAGAATTTCAGAACAGCAGTGGCTCACAAGAGAGGGTGTGGCAGTACTGCATTTGTTGAGTTGTGGTTGAAGCAAGGTGAGGTCAGAGGGCCTCAGGGTTGGCACCTGTGCTGGGAGGATGCGATAAGCCTCCTTCACGAGCCACCTCAAGTTTTTTTTTTTTTTTTTAAATAGCTGATCTTCTCTTGAGACATAATGCCAGATGCTGAAGCATCTCTGTCCAGGAAGGCTCTTGTTGGTTTTTGAAGGGCTGTTAGTTGTGCACTGTAGGAGAGCTAGCTGTCTTTCCTAAAGAGTGTTTCTATTGCATGTAATGTTTTCTCCCAGTAATTGTATTTGTCATGAAAGTCCACTCCATACAGCAAGTCTAGGGCAGCAGTGAGTGCTTATCAGAATCTTCCATCAATCTAATGAGTTTAAATAAGGAATCTCGGCAGTTTTGTACCGGTATATTTCCTTCTACCAAGAATACAAGCAGATATAGCCTCATTTCCCCCCAACTGGAAATGCTAGGTAGGTATAGCATAATAGTTTTGAGAGCAGTATCACTCAGCAGGGAGTAAATGACAACCTCCTGCAAATGTTATTTTAATAGATACCCCTTCTATCTGAAATGTGTGCCATAAACATATAGCTGATTGTGTATACACCAAATATATATATTTAAAAAGCTGAAGGAGAAACTGGGGCTCAGTTCTTTCATGTAGATGCATGTAACATTACCCAATAGCTCTTTTTAAAACAGGAAAAGCCACTTCCAGAGCAGTGACAGGAGGAGGGTTCGCTTTCTTTGTCCTCTTTCCTCCCATCCCCATTCCAAATGTCGCTTCTCATCCCCTGTGGCTTTTTGAAAACTTGGGTCCCAATTGCCTCCATATAAATGACTTTTCATGTTGCTGTTCTTTTTAAAGGGTTGTTTGTGTGCCTGTGTGCAGTGTCTACCTGGGTCTTGATACACAGGTTGATTTGGCCAAGTAGTATGTTGGATGTATGATATTATTGTGTGTCTATTGCTGTACTGGATCCTGTCAATGTTGTAAGTTCTTTTCATATTTGGAACAGAATGTGGATAAATGGTAACTCTCCAGTAAGATGGATTTGCACAGAGCTGAACCTTGGCAGGCAATCTTTCTGATGTTATGTATCCATGCAGCTTGCCATCTGTTTCGCTATAAGGGCTGGACCTCTGTTCTTCTAACCTTCAGCTTCCATCTTTCACATTTCATCAGAGTTCTTGGATTCTTTCAGGAGTATTGACCTCATCTGTCATGAACTTGCACTTTTGTCCTTTTAAAGGGTCTATTGACTCTTTGACTGTTTGCAAGAAATGAGATAGATGGAAGCAATTAGTCTCTTGAAAGCTTAGTGTGGCACACTGGCTGCAGAACTGAATAGTGGAACTTGGCACCATCAATAAGTTTTGAGAATCTAAAAATGCATGGTATGAACAAGTGGCAAGAAGTGCATACTAATTATCAAGAATAGGTGTAGGATTGAAACTTATTAGACCAGAAGTTGCTGCAGTCTTATCTAGTGAATTTTACTGCTGTTTATTTGTATTTGACTATAGGGCATGACTTAGATAACTGAGCAAATGGGCTCTCTGCTCCACTACCTCATTTGCTTTCACAGTAAGAGGAAAATCTCTTCCATTGCTCTGCAGCCAGGGCCGTCTCATCCATTGGGGCTGGTGGCGTGGCGCACCAGGGCGCAATGGCCTGGAGGGTGCCTCCGCCCTCCAGCCCCGCTGGCAGCGCCTGCCGGCAGCGCCCTCCGACTGCCCGGCGGAGCAAGGGAGCTGGCCGGCCACGCCATGCCCTCTGGCTGCCCGGCAGAGCACAGGAGCGCAAGCCGGCCGGCTGCACCGCGCCAACAGGCTGCCCGGCGGAGTGCGAGCTGGCCAGCCGCGTCGTGCCCTCCGGCTACCCGGCAGAGTGCGGGAGCACGAGCTGCCCAGCTGCGCCACACCCTCCGGCTG
Organism: Lacerta agilis; assembly: GCF_009819535.1. NCBI lineage: Eukaryota > Metazoa > Chordata > Lepidosauria > Squamata > Lacertidae > Lacerta > Lacerta agilis. Next base: position 59,785,695 of record NC_046319.1, read on the forward strand.
CTCGCAGAGTGCGAGCTGCCCGGCGGAGCGCGAGAGCGCAAGCCGGCCGCCCTCGCCTCCTGTCCCAGAAGCGCTGGAAGGGCGCACAGAGCCCTGCACCGCTCCAGCGCCATGCCCCCTCGCCCCCCGCTTGCCCACCCCCCTCCCAAGGGGCGGTAAGCGCGGGAGGGAGGCGGCGGAGAGGCAGCATGGCAGGGGCGCCGGAGGGATAGCCGCACCAGGGCGGCCGATCTCCTTAAGACGGCCCTGTCTGCAGCGATAATAATTTGTAAAAGTTGAAGAGAAGATGCACCAGTCAAAGAGTAAAAAGATTTATTGTACTTCATGAATTATCAGGCATGTATATGAAACATGCATTACTTTATTACCTGCTTTAAAGCAGGAGCAGAGGGCTGCATGAGACCAGCCCCTGGATACGTTGCAGTGTTTCTTCCTTATATGGCTAGTGCTCTGTTTGAAACCCTTGATCCCTTTGTGGGATGTGGAGATGATCTTGGCCACAGACACAACCACACATTGGCATCCGGTTCTACTGAGTAGAGCCTAACTGGATCCCTGTTTTGCCAGTATTGCTTGTCTCCAGCGATTGTGTAACTGGAAGACAGATTGTGCAACCCCCTTTTCTCATCCCCTGCACCCCCAAAAAGCCTCTCCAGGCCTGTGTTGCATGGGCTCCTGAAATTGGGTGGAATAAACCCATGCAAGCTTTATGCTAAGTCACAGTGCCATGATTTGATGCCACAAGTTAGGAAACATAAAACATAAAATCTAGCACTGGCTTTGCTAACCATATGTCCTGATCGGTTGGTTGCTGAATAGAAAGTATTAAAATTGCCAGAGTATCTTCTTCAGTGTGGGTGAGACGCAGTACTTGAGAAATACTTTCCACCCTTTTGTCAAATGCCTTGGCACGATTACCCTGCCTTATCAGAAATGCTAAATGTTTTATTCTTGTTAAGGCATCATTTCATGGCATTCACATTCTTGGTGAGTTAGCATTTGGAAGTGAGGTGGGTTTTTGATTAGGAAATTCAGGAAATTTCTTCCTGGGCTGAACGAATTTTCCCTGTGATTCTATTTTGTCTCCTTGATGAAGTTGGGAAATACAGAAGAGTTTCTAGGGCATGGTTTAACTCATCTAGTTAATTGAGCGTTGCAGTTTTGTACAATGTAGAATCTTTGAGCCTTCATCACCTTTCTGTTAACTATGGTTAGCTGCAATTAGTCCATAGCTGAAACATATTTATGTATATTTGATGCCCCAAAACCTACCTTAGGCTTCTGCTGCACTGATTTCTTTTTTAAGCATATTGGTGAGAATTCAGCTTTCTGAAACTTTTCAGGGTTAGATAATTCACTAGTCTATCTCGTGTGCCCTTTCTTTTTAAACATCCATTGAGGTTTATGAGCATTTATAGCCTTAAATGAGGCAGTTGCCTTCTTGAGCCAGATTTAATTCTCAAAGGTCACAGCATAAAAGGCAAGACCCTGGCACAAGGCGGAGGGACCCTCATGGCAACCTATTTATTGAATCATCTCTTATTTACAAAAGGTTTAAAATGACTAATAAAGAAAAAACAACATATATGTTGATCTTTAAAATGTAATAACCATAAGAACAGCAGGAAAAAACAGTAAAAGTTCAATTTAAAGCCCTATACAGCTCAGGACCATAAGTATGTCAAGGACTGCCTCGGTCCATATGAACCTACTTGGACCGTGTGATGTTTAGCAGATGCCTTTCTCTCACCTAATCAATGCTTGGAGAAAAAGGGTCTATTTGCTTTATCTGTGCATGCCAATAGGAAACAGGCCCCATTGTCTGTGTGCAGTCAAGCCCTGCCCATCAGCTGGCATCGGAGGTGATGCCAGCTGATGGACAGGTTGGAGTGGTTGGGTGGAAAATAGCCTCATGGGCCAAATTGGACCCCCTGGCAGGCCAAGGTTGTCCTGTGGGCCACAGGTTCTCTACTTCTGATTTAAAACATTGATATCCCACCCTTGAGCAAAAAAAAAATCTCGCATCCGCCTCATGGTGACGTTCTTTGCTTGTTCTTGCTTTTAATGGGAACATCTGGGGTGAAGATTGCCTGCTGCTTTTCATATCAGTGACTGCACAGCACATCAGTCTTTGTGCTTTCATAATATTGAGAAGCTTCCATTTCCTGTGCAGGGGGTTCGCCATCTAGGACAATATGAATATAAAGTGGGAGAATCAAAATGAGGGCGAGGAAGGTTTTAATGGGAAGTCAATGCAGAAAATGTGAGGCTGTGTTGGACCCAGAATGCATTGCTGACCCCTGCTTATTAGCTCCTGCTGCAAACCAATGTGCAGCAAGAACTTCTGTTGCTCTAGATTTTCCCCATTGATAGTTCAGTTCTAAAGGGTCACAAGGGTGTATTTAAAATTCCCCAACCCATTGTAGGAGCTATTTTTCCATATGTAGCTCCTGTGTATAACTGGTAGAAAATCTACATGATCTATCCATTAACATAGGTGGCGTCCAGTTGCAGAGGTCTCCCCCACCTCCCGCCGAAGCCATATTTTGCTTATGGAGATATCATTTTCATTATTATTACTTTACTATTATCAGTGCTTTCTTACAGGGGGTACTCAAAGGTACACAGTACTGGGAGTTGTTGTTGTTGTTGTTAAAAAGTGTGGCACGGACTGTAACAACTTCATGGTGAGTACCGGCACCTCTTTTTCTATACCCCCCCCCCCAGATTATTAATTAATTCAATTTATATACCACCCTTCATCAAAAGATCTTAGGGCGATTTATCCTCTTCTGCTCAGTGAATTGAACTGGAGTCAAGCACATGTCACTGTGGTTGCTGCTGAAATCATTTGCTTGGCCTGTGTTGTCTTAGTAACATATGGAACCTCTACTTCTGTACTAAACCATGTGAGGAGGGGCTGGTGAACACGTAGAAGCAGCAGGACTTCCAAATTTGAACAGAGATTTCCCAGGAAGTCTCCAGGTATGCCCGGTTTCCTTTTTATTGTCCACAGTAGGAAATACTTTTGTTTTACTTCTTACTGTTGTGTTTTTAGTGCAATATGAAATGGAGAAGGTGACTTTAATGTAAAACTACAGTTAGCTGTATAAATGTGCATAAATACAACCTACTTCATTACTCTGCAAGCATAAAACACTTCGGAAAATGGGACTATTAACATTATTGTCTCAGATCTCTGATAGCTGTTGCACAATTTCTTACGATTATGTCGTTAATGACTCATTGAGTGTACCTTTTTGTACACCATCAAAGATGTTTATTGAAACGTGCAATTGATTCTAACTACTTGAGAACCCCTGAAGACTGCCAAAATTCTCTTTTGGGTGTTCTCAGGCTTCCAGAACTCTGGTTTGTTTTAATTTTTGTTCAAACATACGTTTAAAAAACCGCTAGAATTTTTTTTGCTGGCATTTCCTCCACAGAAACTGATGCTAACAAGCTTTATACCTGCCATGGTTGCAGGTATCCTGCAAAAATGGCTCTTGAATGTAGACAGAATCAGTTTTGAGAGCTGAAGCCAAATTTTTCTTGGCATGCCTGTAACATTCTTCTTATGGTTTGCGCTCAAAGTACACTTGGGGAATACAGATGGGGAAAAGGCTTTCTGAGTTCATAAGAATGCAGTGGCTTCCTGAAGGCTTCATATCTGGAACTAGGTCTGGATTATATTTTGGATTCAAGCTATTGTTTTGGTGAGAGGTTTCCATATCTTCTGAGACATTAACATTAAAGGGAAATGCTCATTTTAAAGAATTTAGTTAATGGATAAATAGTGATCAGTGCAACGCCAATCATAGTCTAACCCTGAACCTTCCCAAGGTACTACCTGTGTTTTTCATTTCTCCTCTCTTCCCCTTTGGCCTGTGGGACTCTCCTCAGGTTCTGCTTTGCATCCTCCTTGAGTAGTTTTGCCTGGTTAGGAGGTGTCCGATCATGCTTCTTGCTTGTCTGGATAGAGGACAGGTGTGTGTGTAGAAATAAGACTAATACTCAAAGGTAAAATTGGCATGCACTGCTGGGCCCACTTTTGTTTCTGGTTCCACTTGCCATTGACCTGTGGTCCTTTGTAGGTTGTCCAGAAGGGAAAGTGGCCCCCAGGCTGAAAAAGATTACCCACTGATGTAGGTAGTAGCAATTGTATTGCTATTGGCTGTCTGAACCTGCTGCCTGGATGTACATACTGTATATACACTGGGGAATAGGAGTTGGGAAATGTGTTTAGATGTCCCATTGTTAAAGGGAGGAGGGGTCCATACCCAGGGCCTGATCGCTTTGTGCCAAAATGAGGTTGTGCAAGAACTGGGCTATACATTTATTATTAATAACTCAGTGTTCAATATTTATTTTCTGGCAGTGTATTGATGATGGAACTTCTGGAAGAATCTCGTTGTAACATAGTGTTAATTAGTATTTAATTAGTATTTAGAAGTTTAGCTTTCCCTCTCCAGAATATTCAGGAAGAGTATTCCATCAGTATTGCACTACATTAAAACTGTTTTGGAAGAGTGCTTCTTGGAAACTATTTCACTTAACAAGTTTCAGATTCCAGAGATTCTCCAGAATGCTTTACATCTGCAAGCTGTTAGCATTAAAATAACTCCCTCCCTTGTGTCATCCTGGGATACAAAAGTGCTGCCGTTCTTAAAACTACTGATGTAATTGTTTATGAGTAAAGGATATTTTGTCACTCTGAAAAATGTGTTAAATTTGTGGGTTGTCGGGTGCTGTGTTTGTCACCTGTTCCTTTGCCTTCCCTATCCAAACATTCGTAGCAGTATTCTCTTCAGTTATCCGGATATACTAGAGATGGCAATAATTAAATTTGGAATGAGGAAACACACTAAATCCAGATTTTGCATTGTTTTGCTTTTTGCCATGTGTCCTAGCACCACCCATGTAGGAACATAGGAAACAGCCTTGTACTGTATCAAATCACTGGATCCATTTGATTAGAAGCCAGTATTTCAGGCAGGGGTCTCTGAGCCATACCTGGTGGTCTTGGGGATTGAACCTGGGACCTTCACCAAGCAAATGCTCCACCACTGAGCTATGGCCTTTCTTCATAATAAAATTTGAAGTTTTGCGTCATTTTATTTGTCCAATTCTAACCTCATCCAGGCAATTGGATACACTACAGTTTGCTTTTTAATAAAAGGTTTGCTAACCAATGGCTCATTAAAGCAGCTGTGTATGGATTTAATAAACTGTGTGTTCCCTTAGGAATGTAGTAGCAGCCCTTTTCCCAACGTTGATCAAGAAGTGTAAGGTGGTTCCTGAGAAGCAGTTCATCTCTTGGGATAGCAGTCGCAATCTTCACAATGCCTTTTAATAAACATGTGAAATACTTTGGATTAAAAATAGGACAGGAGGCATGATCTGTGGATTAAGGCAGACCTGCTTTCCCAACCCAACATGTCACTTCAAGGGGGAAAAGTTAAAGTGGAACAAAGACCAGTTGCCAGTTAAGGCCACCTGCTAGAGCAGAGGTAGGCCATCTGTGGTTCTCCAGATGTTGAACTTCAGCTCCCATCTGCTTCAGTCAGCATGACCAGTGGCCAAGGATGATAGGTGTTGTAGTCCAACACCATCTGGAGAGCCATAGGTTGCACACCCATGGGCTAGAACAGGGCCCCCCAAACTAAGGCCCGGGGGCCGGATCTGGCCCAATCGCCTTCTAAATTGGGCCCGTGGACAGTCCGGGAATCAGTGTGTTTTTACATGAGTAGAATGTGTGCTTTTATTTAAAATGCATCTCTGGGTTATTTGTGGGGCATTGGAATTCGTTCATATTTTTTTTCAAAATATAGTCTGGTCCCCCACAAGGTCTGAGGGACAGTGGACCGGCCCCCTGCTGAAAAAGTTTGCTGACCCCAGGCTAGAATCAGGCATAGGCAAACTCGACCCTCCAGATGTTTTGGGACTACAGCTCCCATCACCCCTAGCTAACATCACCAATGGTCAGGGATGATGGGAGTTGTAGTCCCAAAACATCTGGAGGGCTGAGTTTGCCTATGCCTGGGCTAGACGATACTCTAGAGAGATATCCTTAATCTGGTGAAGCAGGCTAGACTGTTTTGGAGCTTTTTTTTTTTTTTTAAAGTGAAAGATTGCCACTAAAGTAGCAAGTTTCTGTCTGTTCTAACTGGAAATCTAGAAAGCATTTTCTAAAGCTTTATGTCTTCCTCCTCTTGACTCACTTTGTTGGGGCATCTAGATTGTCCTCCTGAAATCACTTCATTATTAAGGCACATCTGGTTTGAGCAGCTTATTCATGCTACTTGTCTGGATAGTAGTTTGGAAGTGGTTACTTGGAGCTTATGGCTTTATAGAAAAGTGTGTGTCAGTGCATGCAGAGAGCAGGGTTTGGACTAGATTTTCATGCCCCTTCCAGCCCTTTGGTTTTGGGAGTTGGAAATCCCTGGGTGTTCTTGGCACAGTCATAGTAATTTTCCAGTCACTGCCCATTTCTGCTAAATTTGTCAGAGGCCTTCATGTTTCTGTAAGTCTCACTTTCCATTTCTCAGTTGCTGGCTGCTTTTTTGCTTCATCGAAAGCTATCTTTATACATTGTGGATTTAGACAAATAAGCACATGACTAAAGCAATGAATACCTAAAATATGGCTTCTGATATTTAGACCTATATCACCAGGTGCAGAGGCACCACAGCATGGTCTGAAAGAAGTGTGCACGTGTGGGTCAGAGAAGCAAGGGCTACCATGACCACCCCCAAGGTAAGAGTTTCTGGGTCACACAGTTGTGTAGGCTTGCCTTCAGCACAACTTGTGACCTACGAAGCAAAATGCAGCCCCTCAGCCATGTACAGTGGTACCTCTCGTTACGAACTTAATTCGTTCCGGAGGTCCGTTCTTAACCTGAAACTGTTCTAACTAGAGGTGTGCTTTCACTAATGGGGCCTCTTGCTGCCGCTGTGCCACCGGCAAACGATTTCTGTTCTCATCCTGGGGCAAAGTTCTCAACTTGAGGTAACTCTTCCAGGTTAGCGGAGTTTGTAACCCGAGGCGGTTGTAACTCAAGGTATTGTGGTTTGCATGGTGCTCTGTATACCACCCTGTTTTGCATTCTCAGGCAGGCACCAAAAACAGAAGGGGCCTGGAGGCTTTTCTGAGCTGTGTTTGACTTGGTGGGTCACAGGTTTCACCAGTCTTGATACTGATGCATGTAGAAAGCTTTCTGTCCTTGGACTGTCATCTTGGACTGACTTCAGTGAGCTAACTATGACACACTGGTAGGTGGTGAGCTTTATCAAACTGCTTTTTAAATTCTAAAATACTAGTATTACACGTACAGAAATATAGCAGGTTTGGTACAAAAATAACAAAGAACTGGTAAAAAGGAAAGAGAACTCCTCCTCGCTACTTTCCCTCTGTGTTACAAAGGCAATTATGAAAAGACTGACACACGATATTCCAAGCCCACAGTTTCTCTTAAGACCTTTAGGGGGTAAGTCAGTTTTTCTAGAATAGCAATTTGCAAAGCTGCCTAGCGCCAATGATCCATGGTTATATTGGCTGAGTCCTTCCCACCTTGTGATACCACTAAACAGGCAGATACTATTAAATATATCACCAAAGGTTTCAATATTAAATCAGAATTACTATCTAGCAAGCTGCTTATTGAGCTGAAACAGTGCTGATGATAACAGAGGCTTCCTTTAATCTTTCAAAGGCGTTAACTTTTTAGTCTCTTCTCTTGGAGGAAATGCTACACAAGGGGCTGATCCCTCCCTCTTTCTCTTGGGATGAAACTACCTGTGATGCAACCTTCTGGTCCTTACCCTATCTACTGAGTCACCTGTTCTAATTATGGGCAGTGATGTGGGATTTTTCCATTTCATAAGTTCATTCATAACAATGGATGGATGCCAATTGCAAATACAACATTAGACAAGTTTGGCAGTTTCAAAGTTTTTATTTTGCTTCTTTCTAGTAAAGAAAACTAAGTGTGCTAAATGAGATCACTCTCGGGGGGAGGGATGGGGAACTTCCTTCAGCTGAGGGCTGCATTTCCTCATGGGCAACCTTCCATGGGGCCACATACCAGTAGTTGACATGGCCAGAGGCAAAAGTGGGCAGATGGCACACAGTAGGCCATATTCAATCCATTCTAAAGCCAGTGGTTATCCAACTTCAGGGACACATTCAATTTAGGCCAAAACACTCAAGGGAGAGGGTGAAGCAGGACCACTGAGGGGTGTGGCCCAGGGAGAGTCCCAAGGGCAATATTTATTTCTAGGCCTGAGGCTTCCTACCCCTACTCTAGGGGATCTTTCTTGGGAAAATTTCTAATTTTCTGATGGAAAACCCCTTTTAGTCTATCTTGGCAAGAAATAATTAACACTGAAACTCAAACAGGTGGTACCTAACCCCTAGGAAGCTGGCAGTGATCCATCCTGGTACCACCACATTGCTGGAGGCGTTGCCTCACACCTGGTACATATCTCCACCTGTGGTGGGAATGTATGAAAATCCAGCCTTTCTGGAATTTGATATTCCAAGAAATTGATAAAACAACAAAGCAACAATTAGAAGTCAAGCCAGAATTAGCTTTATTAAATATAGTTTAAGAAAACAATCTGGATTTATATAATAAAATAATTAATAAGCCATTTATTACATATGGCGAGAAACAATATAACCCGACACTGGAAAAACCTTACTGGTACAACAATAGACATTTGGTACAAAACAGTTTGGAAAACAGCCCTCCATGAGAGATTCACAAATAACCTACAGTTGACACATCGACAGATAAAGAAAAAAATGGTATTACCTTCATAGCACATGCCAGTATTCCAGAAAATGAACAATCCCCCCACATCAGCATTTGGCTCAATCTGGTTGATCTCGATTTAAATTCCTCCGCTCCCCGGTTCATCAATAGACCAACACTATATATTGTGTCATTGGTAACATAATAGGAAAAGTGGCTTTTACTCATATTTAATCTAAGCACAACCACAAGGGCTTCTGGTTAGGTGTTCAGCTGTTCGATGTTGAATGTTATCTGTTAACTCAGTTCTATCCTATTCCCCATTTGTTTTTGTTTAAACCAGTACACAAACAAACATTAACTATTAATAATGAACCATATGTTATGGATATTACTACTAAAGTTTATGCTATTTTTGTGATATACAAATAACATGAGAAGACTTGGTCTTTTATTTGTATCGTTTGTTATTCCTATGATCCATGTTTACAAAATCCAATGAAAAGTTTCTTTTAAAAAAATCCTGATGCATGCGAATTACCTTCAGTTTGCAAATGATTTTTTTTCCAGTTCATCACGGCTAATGGGTGACAGAAAATGGATATGGGCATCTGGTCCGCTTGTATTAATGTTTTTCCCTCCTCTTTTCACAGGCTGGAAGTGATGGTGAAAGCATAGGCAACTGCCCCTTTTCTCAGAGACTCTTCATGATTCTTTGGCTGAAAGGAGTGGTATTTAGTGTAACAACAGTTGACTTGAAAAGGTAGGAAACATGACACTCCCTTACATTTCTACTTTATATCTGGATATCTTTGAGAGATTTAAGTAATAGAGTATTCTTTCCTACACAGCAGATTCTAGCTGCTGCTGATGGGAGATAAATCCTGTGTGATTACTTTCTTGACACCTTGAAGATTTATAAACCTCTGTATCGGAGAGTTTATATCAGACATAATAACTGAAGCAAGGATATATTACCGGTATGTGGAACATTGGAAGACATAAACAGTACTCCAGTTCTCTGAATAACCTGCATGAATAGGTGCTGTCCAGTGCCATTGCTATCAATTTAGAAACAATAGCAAACTCAGCTAGTTGAGTGCCTGTTGAAGGGAATGATGACTTGGACTTTAGGAAAACAGCTTAAGCTAGTGTGGTTGCCTGCCATGTTTGTACTTCTGTGCTCATTTCATTGAATGAGATTTTTATTTAAGGCATTTATAACCCACTTAATATTTTTAAAGAAACATTATAATCTTAATAAGGTTGCTATTCACGACTGCTCTTCTATGTATTGTATTACAGCTCTGTTAATGAGGTTCAAAACTTATTTTTCTTTTGCTAACGAGATCAGGATTTGGACTTCACATTGTGCTGGGCTCTTCCCGGTACAAAAGTTCACAAGCAAGCAATTGTGGGGCACAGGAAAAACTTAAATCTTGCAAGCTTGTTGTTCTGTGACATGCTTTTTCCTTTGTGCAGTCTTGTTAAATATAGCGCTGCTAACAAGAGGTTATTTCCAGTTAAATTCTGCTAGTAGCTAAGGCCACAAGCAAAAATATGTGTGGACTAAATGGAGACATGCTTAGTGCCCCCCCCCCAAGTGCTCATAGGTTTTCTGCTTCTCTGTAGTCAGTAAAGACAGAGGCTTCATTCTTTTTCCTCTTCAGGAATGCAGCTTGTGTTTGTGTGCAAGAATTAGACTTCTTTTGTTGGCCAGAGCATAGCTGCAGTGTGCAGAATTTGTTCGAGAATGCAGGGCAAGTTTTTGGCTTGGATTTTTTTTAAAAAAATTGCTTGAGGACTACTTTCTTACAAATGAACTGAACCCCCACCTCCAAAACCCTGAGCAAGTACTTGTCAGGTGGTGTTCCAGGAAATCCTGGCATTCCCCATAAGTCTGGAAGCTCCTCTGTCAGCAATAACATTCAGGAAAGCATGCATGATAGTTTACTTACACTTTAGTACATGTTCTTTTCAATGTAGGTGCTCTATTCTAGGGTGCATTGGCATGACAAAATTGCTAAAGTGGAGGCCAACAGGCCTAGCAAGCTGTGAGTGCTCCTAGCAGAATCCCTTTCCAAGTTGCAAGGAGTCTTTGGCAAATAATGAAAGGTTTTACTTGGTAGACGAAATAGGAACATAAGAGCAGCCCTGCTGGATCAAGCCAATGGACCATTTAGTCCAGTAGCCTGTTCTTACTGTGGCTAATGAGATGTCTATGGGATGCCTATAAGCAGGACATGAGTACAACAGCCCTTCCTCTGCATGTGATCCCCAGCAACTGGTCTCCAGGGGCATACTACCTCAAACTGTGAAGGAAGAACATAGCTATTGTGGCTTTGGGGCCATTGATAGTCTTGTCGTCCATAAAGTTGTCTAATCTTTCAAAGCCACCCCAGTTGGTGGCCATCACTAAATTGAAGCAAGTTTCCTGAAGGTAGAAATCTTTAAACAAGTTGTCTAACCTACTGACTTGGTTATGTCGTTTAGTGATGCTGCTGAGGTGTAGAATTGAGAGGTTCAGAAATGAACTCTTGCAACCCCATAGCCCATGTTAAGCAGAATCCAGACACCTGATACGAGTCTGACTCTTAATCAGTCAGCCCATGTGTTTACACACTGCTGCTGTTGCTGAAGTGGCAATGGGGAAGAATTATGATGAGCTCCTGGTAGACCAGTTAGTGATTAGAGGAACCATATCCTCCATGGTTCCTTATGGCTAATGGTTAAATGCTCAACCAGAGATTACTGGACTGCAGCTTCAGTTTCTTCACTCTTCATGCTGACTGGAGCTGATGGGAGTTGGAGTCCAGCAACAACTGGCGGACCACAGGTCCCCCTACCCCTGCTGTAGACCCTAATGGAGGCTGTCCCACCATCAGGTTAAGATCACTAGGGATTATTGGTGGAGGGATGTAGCTGTAGGTTTGTGGGGAAGGAATTGTCTAACTTGGGTCTGAGGTTAAGCAAGTTAACTTTTCATCTGTTCCAGTGGAAACCTAGTGGAACTTGTCTATTACTAACATATAACCTGTCCCATAGGCTGCCTTTTTATAGCTCTGGCCAGCCTATTGTCTGGGCACTTGTCCAGTGAATCTTTTTTTTTTTTTTTTTTTAAACCACCACCAAGTGACGCATGCTATAATGACTCTCAGCTTGAGCCACTCCCTCTTTACTAGCTTGGAAGAAATGGAAGTTCTTTTTACCAGAGTATTTATAGCAATGTTCCATAGGTCATTGCTGCTTGTTACTTTTTTGGGGCTAAACAGCCTCCACCCGAGACGCACAAAACTTGTTTTTGTCCTCTTTTGGCCATTTCTGTCTTATACTTCACTCCGAATTGGGTAATAGCCCAAACTGTTAACTATTTTATTAAGTCTCTTTAAGAACTGGTCTCTTGCTCCCAACTACTCTAGTCTATCTTGCTTGCCTCTGGTGAGAGCCAGTGCCATAGAGGCAGCGGATGTGTGAAATCCAGGTTCAAAACCCTGCTTGCTTCATGGAGCTCCCTGTGTGGCTTTGAGCAAGTCAGTCAATACCTAGGCTGAATCTGCCTCATGGGGCTATTAGAAGACTTTGGGGTAAATCCTGTATCCTTCCCTGAGCTTCTTGAAGGAAGGATGGGGTAGAAGCTTGGGGTTTTTGTTGCATGTAAATCAGAGCAGGGTTTTCAGTATATAGAACAGTGTTCTTGTTGAGACATGACAGGCACCCACAACCTGCACTTTGCAGAAACAATTGACGACATTTCTGTCCCAACCAGCTTTCCCAGCTGGATGAATATGTCTCTGCTGTGGGTGTCTGCTTTGTATTATTTTTAAATTTATCTGGAGTTGTTTTTTGTATCTTAACTGCTTTAGCTGCTAATATTGAGTTCTGTACATTGTATGTTGAGAGGTGTATATGCAATGCCAGAAATGAGGCATAGGCAAACTCGGCCCTCCAGATGTTTTGGGACTACAACTCCAATCATCCCTAGCTAATAAGACCAGTGCTCAGGGATGATGGGAATTGTAGTCTCAAAACATAGGGCCGAGTTTGCCTATGCCTGCCATAAATAAACCAATGGTAACTGTGTAAATAGCCCACAAAAGTTGTAAAGCTGCATAGAATCATAGAATCATAGAGTTGGAAGAGACCACAAGGGCCATCCAGTCCAACCCCCTGCCAAGCAGGAAACACCATCAAAGCATTCCTGACAGATGGCTGTCAAGCCTCCGCTTAAAGACCCCCAAAGAAGGAGACTCCACCACACTCCTTGGTAGCAAATTCCACTGCCGAACAGCTCTCACTGTCAGGAAGTTCTTCCTAATGTTTAGGTGGAATCTTCTTTCTTGTAGTTTGAATCCATTGCCCCGTGTCCGCTTCTCTGGAGCAGCAGAAAACAACCTTTCACCCTCCTCTATATGACATCCTTTGATATATTTGAACATGGCTATCATATCACCCCTTAACCTTCTCTTCTCCAGGCTAAACATACCCAGCTCCCTAAGCCGTTCCTCATAAGGCATCGTTTCCAGGCCTTTGACCATTTTGGTTGCCCTCTTCTGGACACGTTCCAGCTTGTCAGTATCCTTCTTGAACTGTGGTGCCCAGAACTGGACACAGTATTCCAGGTGAGGTCTGACCAGAGCAGAATATAGTGGTACTATTACCTCCCTTGATCTAGACGCTATACTCCTATTGATGCAGCCCAGAATTGCATTGGCTTTTTTAGCTGCTGCATCACACTGTTGACTCATGTCAAGTTTGTGGTCTACCAAGACTCCTAGATCCTTTTCACATGTACTGCTCTCAAGCCAGGTGTCACCCATCCTGTATTTGTGCCTTTCATATTTTTTTGCCCAAGTGTAGTACTTTGCATTTCTCCCTGTTAAAATTCATCTTGTTTTCTCTGGCCCAGTTCTCTAATCTGTTAAGGTCATTTTGAAGTGTGATCCTGTCCTCTGGGGTATTAGCCACCCCTCCTAATTTGGTGTCATCTGCAAACTTGATCAGGATGCCCTCAAGCCCATCATCCAAGTCATTGATGAAGATGTTGAATAAGACTGGGCCCAAGACAGAACCCTGTGGCACCCCACTAGTCACATCTCTACAGGATGAAGAGGAGCCATTGATGAGCACCCTTTGGGTTCGGTCAGTCAGCCAGTTACAAATCCACTGAATGGTAGCATTGTCTAGCCCGCATATATTTGTTGTTGTATAGGAGCTACTACCCCAGCCCTGTACCTAAGACAATGGTGGGACCCACACACACTGAGTTGCCCAACCTACCACCACCACTTGTGGACAGCCCTACTGACTAAAAATGAAATGTAGGCTACTACCTCTGAGCAGACGAGTGAAAAATAAATACTGTACAGTAAAACAAAATGACCTTCTAGCAAGCAGACCGATGGAGGGGTCCTACTCCATCCCTAGCCAGCCTGCTGCATTTCTATGATGGTTTTGGCAGTAGAGGCTGCTTGTCCTTCTGCAGTTCTCATAGAAACCACCCCTCCTCCGCTACCAACTTGCTTACTTCCCTGCATGGAATTCAATGCAGTCTCCCGCAATGAATTTAAATTGTTAAATACAAGGCTGGTATAGTGACAGTGGGCCACAGGTTCCCTTCCCATGGACACACAGAAGAAGAGTTAGTAGTTACAACATGGCAGTCGTGGCCCATACAGCTGCATCACTTGCAGCATGGGTGGGAACGCCTGTTAAATGGATGTGGTTTCAGCTTTGTGCCATAGGAAAGGCTTAAAAAAGCACTCGCTTGTGGTGAGTAAGATTGGCCTCCAGGCAGGGGAGGTTTTTTTGTAGAAGGGATGAGAGTTGGCTCTTTCAGGCTCTTGCACACCTATTATGTATACTAGTATCTGTTGGCAGGCAGATGGTACAAACTTTGCAATGTCTTTGAATTAGGCTGCCAGGCTAAGACGTCATGCACCCTTTTGAGTAATATGATTACTCGCATATGCTTATTTTGCTTTCTGTCTCCTTTCTTAAAAACGTCCTCTACCTCAGCCAGAACAGTACTAGACTATCCCTAGAGATGCAGGGTATGGTTTTGCTATGCTTCTACATAACAAAGTTGGGAGACACCCACACAGCCTGAACCTACGGTGTTAAACTGGGAGCTGACATTGACCATAATTCTCTAGTAACTTTCTGTTGCTCTCTGGTTAACACCCTAAATGCTTTGCATTGGAAAGCAGAGTGGAAATACGCTTCAGTTTTATGCCAGGTGCCAGAAGGATTGGTTTGGAAATAAGATGCTACAGATTCCTAATTATAATTAATAATAATAATAATAATAATAATACATTTGACATCATTAGCACCAGATGTGTTTCTCTAAAAGCTCATTTAGACTGGTGCAAACATGCAACATAAACAGGTGTGGCCAACAGGGAAGGAGTACAGTAAAGGAAACGAAGGGAACTGACTAGCTCTGTTGATGATGCTTAAGGGGGATTGTGACAGCAATAGGTTTAATTTGCCTGTTTTTGGAGAGGGGGTGTAGCTTGCCAGAAGCCCCACCCCTTTTCAGAACTTGTTTTGACGTTTGCTGAGGGTTTGGTCTTGCCTGCTCCCAGAACAGAATGCACCCTTCACACCCGAAAGGTATGATTTGCCACTGTTTTTCCCATCTGAAAAGAACCTCCTCTAACCAATGGGAGAAATTGGAGAAGAGCCACTCCAGTAATTTTCTGTAATTATTGTGGGTGTACACAGCAGTGTTTTAATTGAAGCTTAAGCTACTTAAGGTATGAAACTGACTCACAAATCTCAGCAGCTTTTGGAGAAGGACAAATTAGGGGCACTTTGAGTGTGTGCACACAGTTGGGGGCAGGTTTGTGACAGCTGAATGTTCTGCCCTTATTCTCTGCCAGGAAACAAAAATCTGGGAGAGGCTGAATTGGACTAGGCACTAGATGGATCAATGGTCTGACTCAATGTAAGGCAGCTTCCTGTGTGCCTGAATTACTGAATAGTGGTTTTGGTGTAACATTGCACAAAATTCATCTACCAAGAAATGGCATGGCTAGCATGTAAAAGTAAGGCCTATTATTGCTAGGCAATACTTTTTAGGTAGGACCAAGAAAATTGTCTCCCAAATACTGAGTAAGCTTTGTAGTTTTCCAAATTATTAACCAAACTAGCTCTCTGGAGGTGGAGGTGGAAGTGGAGGATGGAGGATATGAAAACAAACCCTAACGTGCAAAATATTAGGCTGCTGCATAGAATCCCAAGATAACAGTTGTAGGCTGGCTGAATTAGTCCAGTCTCTGATAATACTTGTGCATATCCGTTTATACCTGGGGTGAAGAAGCAGTGGCTGAGCTGCAGTTTTTGATAACTTAAATCCACCTTTGGCATGGGGCACCTTGTTTTATGGAGAGCCCTATTTTCTCATTCTTTCAAAACTCTAAGCATTGGTTCTTTTCTCCTTTTAGTTTTGCTTATTAGTTTATACATCTATTCAGCTCCCCATGGCTTTTCTGGCCACTTGTTGTACCAAGCTTCTGCCTGTCCTGCTTGCTGCACGTCTGGTTCAGTGCTAAATTCTAAAACTGGTTTTGTGTGAAGATCTTGTGTGCTTCTGGCTTACTAAAATACTGGCTTAATACTTAACCTGCAAAATGCAGTGCTGAGGTCAGTTCATGATTGACTGGGCATTCATCACCGAACCTCAAATGTGAGAAAGTCAGCTAAGCTGGACATGAAAGGCTGTACTTTGTCTTTTGCATCACTGAGTGATTGCCAGATTTTTACCACGGGAATGATGGTGGGGAGGTGGTTCTCTTATGCCAAATCCATGCTGACGTTCATTTTACTGGTAGTGCTGTCTCTACCGAGTTTCTCAGTGTAGGCGGTACAGGTCCGATGGGCATTGTGTGTGTGCGTCAAATGGGCAATAATCCAGGGCAGTGCTTGACGTTATTGTTGCAGGAAGCATCAGCTAAATATTATTGTGGTGTTAGCACAACATGCAAAAGTGTGGAAGCAAAAGACATGTGCATATACATGATTAAGTGCCCAACTTTGTGCATGTGGAGAAATCCAGCTTAATTGGAGTCCCTCCGAATGGATATATGTAGGGACTTAAAGATGCGTATATGCACAATTTACTTTTGCCCTTTGCATGTTTTGCAGCAGAAAGTACTGATGTAAGACTCATTCACTTTGTGACAACCAGAATTATTTAGCAAAGGTGGGAAAGGCCACAGCAGTGCCAACAGCTTCCTCCAATGTATGAGGTTTTGCCCTGCCTCACAAAACTGGAAGCAGCCACCTGCTGCAGGATGTTGATTGAAAATCCTATTCAGGTGTACAGTATAGTCTGCCTGTTTGTTCCCAGTGGATCAAGGCAGCTTACCTCTGTACAGGCTCCCACTCTCTACTCCTGCTTTGATCTCCTTTTAAAGCCTTTGTACACCGCTGGAAATTGCAACCACAACATAAATGTTCCTTTCACTATGTCCACTAACAGCACCTTTCCTCCAATAACACTCATATTTCCCCTTTTAAAAAGTCCAGACTTCTCAGTATCCCTCTGGTCTCACTGTCACTGAATTCCCCAATGCACACAAACTTTCAAAGTAGTTTGTCCCTTCATGTAATTCCTTTAAGTCTGTGTTGAGGGAAAGGAGGCCCTGCCTGGCCCGGAAGGAAGCAGGGTTGATGGCAGCTGAGTGTCTGTTTTGCTTTCCCCCTGCAGGTCTAACTGCCACTACAGTCTCTTGAAATAGGATTGTGCCAAACAAATCCACACTTGCCCTGGGTGGTGAAATTGTTTTGAGCTAGGAAGTGTTACTGTCTGTTGGAGGAAATATAAATGGCTGGAGCATAGTAACTAAATATTTCCCCTAGAGGGGTAGCTCTAGTCTCAAATTTGATGCGATAACCTGCTCTTGCACATTTTGCTAAATGTGTTTTGGCTTAACAGACCAACCCCCACAATGGAGCTCCTCTCCTCATGTTAGCCTGCTTGCGTGTGTATGCTGTACTTCCTGTGGAACAGAGATTAAGACAACAGAGCCTATATCAGCAGAATGCAGTCTTCATGGCACCATACAGATGTGTTTAGGTGTAGGTGGGTGAAACATCAAAAATCCAGTTAGCCAAAGCTGTGCCCCCGCTATGAGTCAGATAGGATGCATCACGTTAAATGTTACCTGCATGCATCTAAGAAATGTGCAATGCAAGGTGTAAAGTGAGCTTATGGATGAATATGACACGTCCTATGGAAGTGCAAGCACAGAGAGCTGATCATAATTTTGCTGATTTTTCTCTTACAGGTTTATAAACGGTTTCCTAGCTTGAAGCTATTGCAACAATAAAGACATTTCTAGCTTTCCAAATTAGTTTGAAGATTTTACTACATAGTCCTTAAAAGTAAAATTGTGCAGCATACCTCTGGTTGGAAACCTGCTGGCAAAGTCCTTGGAGTTCTGGATTCCCAGCAGAGCCACCTTCTACCTCAGGGACACCCCCATGTCTTGTCCTAATTTATCTCAGATTTAAAAAGTTTTCCCCAGAGTACTTGGGCCATAACTGCCTTATGTCTAAAAGAAGATTAGACAAATTCATGGAGGATAAGGCCATCAGTGGCCAGTAGCCAGGATGGCAGTGTTTTGCCTCAGTGGCTGGAGGCAGTACAGTGGTACCTTGGGTTATGAACTTAATTCGTTCTGGAGGTCTGTTCTTAACCTGAAACTGTTATTAACCTGAAGCACCACTTTAGCTAATGGGGCCTCCTGCTGCCGCTGCGCCGCCAGAGCACAAATTCTGTTCTTATCTTGAAGCAAAGTTCTTAACCTGAAGCGTTATTTCTGGGTTAGCGGAGTCTGTAACCTGAAGCGTATGTAACCTGAGGTACCACTGTAATGCTTCTGAATGTCAGTGGCTTGAAGCCACAGGACGGGAGAGTGCTTTTGTGCTCAGATCTTGCTTGCGTGTGCTTCCTATAGGTAGCTGGTTTGCAACTGTGAGAACAGGAAAGCTGTACTAGATGGCCCACTGGCCTGATTCAGCAGGCTCTTACGTTCTTGATATAGCACTCACCATGACCCTGCCGGAATTGCTCAGCATACTGAAAGTTTTAATGTAGACAACTCTACTTTTGCAGGAAACCTGCAGACCTTCAGAACTTGGCACCGGGGACTCACCCGCCCTTCATAACATTTAACAATGAGGTGAAGACGGACGTGAACAAGATTGAAGAGTTTCTTGAAGATGTCCTCTGCCCTCCCAAGTGAGTGTCGCTAAGGAGGGGCGGGAGGAGGAGATGTATTGCAGAAAGTTGTTTTGGTGGTGGTAGTCTCTGCCAATTCTCAGGATGCTATCGCTTAATCCTCTATATTGCTATGTACTTGTCATACAAGCTTACTTCATCAGCAATAAGAGATGGCAGCTGTGCTTTATTACAGGCTTAGGACCAAAAAGCTGTTCCTACCCTATTGAAGCTGTATCTGTGGTATCTTTGTGCAATAGAGGTGAAATGCCTAGGATTTCAAATTTCTAACCCACATTGCCATCCAGCCATCAAAAGCATTGTAGTACAAAGAGAATTCTGGCAATTGTGATGTCTCAGATGAAAACTGGCAGAATGTCTTCCTGTCTCCTCTGTTGAAGGAACAGGAGCAGTCCTAAGTAAGGTATTTTCCATCTGTGAAGTTAGACTTTCTGTACAGTCTCCTTGGCAAAGCCATTTTGGTCCATAGTTTTATTTATTAATTTATTACATTTATATCACAACTTCTCCAAGGAGCTCAAGGTTCCATTCCTTCCCATTTTGTATTTGCAACAACCTTATGAAGTAGGTGAGGCTGAGATACTGGCCCAAGATCTCCCAGTGCGCTTTACAGGAGGGATTTGAATCCTAGCATTCCAGGTCTGAGCCCAGCATTCTAACCACTACACCACATTGGTTCTGTAGATATGCTTATTAAGGGTCCAGTTTCATAACTTTAAGTGGGAAACAAAACCTTAAGCTCCAAAAACAACAACAACAACTACAACAACAACAACAAATTACTTCCATATATATTAGCAAATGTGCCTTATGTCCTCCTTAGGGAATTCTAAGATCAAAATTTGTGACACAAGAAGTTAAGGTTTTTATGGAGCAACGTGGTATGCTTGAAGTGACTATGGGGTTTACACACTTCTTCGTATCTGAAGAAGTGTGCATGAACACGAAAGCTCATACCAGGAACAAACTCAGTTGGTCTCTAAGGTGCTACTAGAAAGAATTTTCGATTTTGTTTTGACTATGGGGTTTACTTCAGCCAAGCAGGTCGTGCAGCCATACCAGTCAGCTTCTCCATTGCCTTGACCCCCCCCTTTTCTTCCTTCCCATCATACTTCTCACCTGGGCTATTGCACTCTTGGCATTGCTCTTTCCTACTAGGGTGAGCGAGGATCGGATCCGAAAGTTAACTCTTGGTTAAGCATTTCTATGACCTGAAAATTATTAAACGCAACAGACTGGCAAGTAGGTCTGAACAGAAAAGAGTCTTTGTGTCTTTATTCACTAGTAAAAGGAGAGACCAAAGGGGATTGATGATTACCAGCGATTGCCATCTTAAAACTCAACATGAAGTTGGCATTACTGATATTGCCGATACTTTGGATAAAACCAAGTCTGTCTTAGTTTAAAGTCTTGTTGTCGACAATAATTTTCCTTAGCATTTACAAACTCCTTAAGAGTACGTAGGGTTGCTCTTAATCTATTTGAATTTCATAAGGTGAAATGCAGTAGTTTCCATACAGACTAGTAACCATTTCACTGTGTTTTTCTTTTCCAATATGGGCCCACTTGCCTGCAACTGCTATCTTCTTCTTTAATTCTGGAGAAATCCCCTGAGATTTCTGTCCTCGTGCTGAACTTTGGACAGACTTTAAAAGCAATGAGATGCCTCTTTGCATGGTCTGTGTGATTTCTCCCCCACCCTGTTTCTGAAGGCTTGTCAAAAATATGGGCAGATCTGGTACTTGGACAAAATTCTAAACGGTTTGCTGCTCAAGTAGCAATGTATTTTTAAAAGTTGCATCCTTTTAAATATTTCTTAGGGGAAGGCAGAGCTCCATGTGCTAACTCTGCAAATCTGTGGAATTCATTACGAGGGTAAAGCAGCATTTCTAAGCCACCACACTTCTTGCGTAATGTAATTGGCCACTGCTTGCTTTGGCAAAATTTCAGATGGCCTCTGACACTGAATGAATGACTCCTGTGAGTTCAGGCAGATGGAACTCTCTCCCATGTGCTCTGGGAAGAGCACTGGAGCATTATGTTTGTTTCTTTCAGGTGCTTAACACAGGAACAAGGTCGTAGTTATGCTGCCACTGTGCTCTTCCCAGCTTGCAGGAAGGATGAATTAAGTAGCTACAAAGTGATGATGCAAATAGATGCCATCAGTAATAAAACATTCTGGAAGGAAATATGCCCAACTGATATGGTACAATGCCATGCTGCAATTGAAATCACACTGTAAATTCATATACAAATATATATATATATGCATATATGTTTCTCTTCAGGTACACAAAGCTTTCACCAAAACATCCAGAATCAAACACTGCTGGAATGGACATCTTTGCTAAATTTTCTGCATTTATCAAGAATTCCAGGCCAGAAGCAAATGAAGGTAGGGAATCTATTTTTGAGTATGTTATGTGGCATTAGCTCTCTTTGCTATCCATCTCCCTCTTCAGTTTCTTAGCTTGCCCAAGTAGAGGTTTCTCCCAAACACGGACTGCCTTAAGGGCTAATGTCATGTTTTGCAATACATTCAGCGAAGCCTTGATTATCTTTTCTTAGAACTGCTTCTGCAGTAGCAGAGAAGTGGGGAAGCAGAAGGTGCTCAATCGTTTTCCTGTGCCTTCTGTGTTCCAAATTACCCATACTGCTCCCACCTCTACTCCCGTTGCCACCATAAGCTTTCAAATGCATGTTTACAACTCTGCAAAGGAAAAAGTGACTGGTAGCAGAGAATGTGCAGTAATCAGACAGAGTTTAACCCCCTGGCACATGTTCACTTCAAATTGTCATTTTCTGAACTAGCATTTCAGCAAAATAAAAAAAATGGAGTAGGGGACAGTGTCATTGGTGTTTTGGTGCATGCATTTGAATAGAAGGCTTAGTGAGGCTTTTAAAGGGTTCTGGACCAGGCATGGAAAGTCTGGCCCCCCCAGATACTTTGGACTCAAATTACCATCAGCCCCAGCCAGCATAACCAATAGTTGGGAGGGATAGGATTTGTAACCTGCAACATCTGGAGAGCCACAGGCTTTCCTGCCCTATTCTAGACCTCGAGGGGCTGAAGTGGGCGATTCCACTGCATTAATGGCAATGGGACCAACATCTGTATGGCTGCCCTGGCGAGACTGCTTTCAAGAGCGTTGTTTATGACTTCTGAGCAGCAGGTGAGCTCTAGAACAAGGCCAGAACCCTTCTGCTCTCATGTTTGGAAGCAAACAAGGTATAGCTCATGCAGCCTATCCCAGCTCTAATTTTCTAAGTCTGGCCAATCCTGGAATCCGCACTTTCTATATTGATCTTTGGTCTGAGGCATCAAGTAAAAGCTGGCCCTCTTGCCTGGTGGCATGAGACCTCTGTGAATGTACTTTTGTAGCCAGAGACAAAGGGAAGCATATATTATCTCATGAAAGCAGATTCTGGGTGCCATTGGAGGCTGCTAAATGGTAAACTTTATTTGATTCATACATGGGGCACCACCCCCAAAAAACAATAGTCAGGTACAAGCCCTATTGAAATGAATGAAGTTCTATAGGACCCTGTGAAATGTTGAGCTTTGTGGTTTTTGTACATGGCCCTTTTCTCAGATAGTCAGCAAAACTCACACACCCAGTTTGTGTAGTCATGAGCAGCCAGTTGCTTCTTATTTTAAAGGCTAAGGTTTGTAGCCAGTGTTAGTCCTACTCAGAGTAGACCCACTGAAGGACATTAATTTCAGTGCGTTTCCTCAGCCCTAATTTATGGGCAAATATGCTTCCTTTGTCATTATGCCTAAGGATTGTCCTTCCATAGCTTCTGTCTTTCACTCATCTGGAAAATACATTGTGGTCCTTGGAACTGACTCCCACCTTTTGAGCTAAGGCCCAGCTGTTTCCTCTCTACATTCCTTGATTTGAAGTTCCGGGCTTTTCACATTTAAAAGATGTGCCAGCTGTGTGCATATGCCTCATGAGATTTTTGTAAGTTCTGCTGACAACAATGGCCCATTAAAGTTAATCATACAATTGTTTGTGCAACCACCTTGCTTATGCTTAACAGCCCTTATGCTGTTGCATTCTAAGAGCAACTATTTATCCTCAGGACTGTCATTCACATCTATTTGTATTCAACAGCACATGCTCATCAAAAGCTAGCAACTTACGTTTGCATGGAATTGGAGTTGTTGCCTCTCTGACTTCTGTTTGAATTTTGCACCATCTCGCCAGCTCTTAATAGCTATAAATTGGGCTCATGGTGGCTCTTTCTGCTGGAACTGCTGTCCAAGGATGATTATTTGGCATGGGGTGTGGAGAGGAAACCCTCATTAAAGTGAAATTGTACAGACATGAAGCATGGAACTGTTTCTGAGTGAGTGTCAAAGAAGCCAATTCCATAGAATCTGCTGGTCCACAAAAGCTCATGCCAAAACAAGTTTCTTTAATGTGTCACAAGCTTCTTGGATTGTTTACTATAGTAGACCAATCCTCTGATAGTAAAGAGAGAGGTGAACAATGGAATCTCAAAGACACTAAGCAGTAGCAAGGCACTAGACTAGAAAAGCTGAGGTTCTTAGGGATGCTATGATCTACACCAGGAAGCAGATTTTGAAAAAAAATGTAGCTATGATGAATACCCCCCGTCAGCTTTTTCCAAGGTCCAGCTTTCTACCATTTAGGAAATCTTTCCTCTTTCCAGCCAAATCTACTTTCCTTTAACTTAGGAGTGGAGAACATACACTCTTCATGATACTGGACTGCAGCTCCCATCAACCACTGCCCATATATCCAGTGGCTGGGGATGAAGGGAGCTGGAGTCCAACAACATCTGAAGGGATCCAGGTTTCCCATCCCTACTTTAGCTTAAATCTGTCCTTTGTGACTCTTGTGGAAATCTGGAATTTTTCTAGCTTCAGCTCCCCACCAATAATTTGTGAGTTGGCTGAAAAATTCTATACTCACAATTTTTATTGCCTGGTGTACCTACCATTGGCATTTTCTCTGAATGCTCTGCCAATTTTTTCCTCTTGTATCAAACAATATGCTACCCTTGGTGGTCTAAAATGCCACTTAAACGGAACCCACAGACCTATAGACCTTGGATTATGTTTCCTGCTAGTAAATGAGAAATCTGTGGTTGCTAGGCGACCTTTTGCCACAGGGACCTCATACAGCAGCTCATTGTAAGGAAACAATATTGACAGCAGTATCTTTTCCATGGTGCATTTTTTCTGGTGGCTTTTGTACTCTGTTACAGTTTCTGTTCACTTTCTATCTGCTTTTTTCCTTTGTGGCCTGTAAAATACTGTGCTTAGGGGTAGATGGGCCATGTAGGTTATTGCTTAAGTCATTTGCAAGGCTGAGCTACTGATGAGGATTGTCTCAGGCTCACCTTTAACCCTGAATATATCAAATAGTCCCAGCTCATGTTTGCCCTGTGCTGAAGATCAGCATTCTGCAGTTTAGCTATCTGTATTTTGTGATCTGTGGAAATCATGTGGAAATGCGTGTTTTATTCTGCATAATTCTGCTTCTGTAGTCCTGGGGGAGGAGCTGCATAGGGCACTCAAGTCCCACCCACTGGCAATCCTTTTCAAGTCTTCACAGCCACAAGGGCTAGAAACCTATTTTTCATTAGATATTATTTTTAAAATTTTGCAGTAAGTATCTCATTCTGTGGCTTTTCTGCACTTGCATGGAATTGCAGCATACACATAGCCATGATTACTGAAAATAAATCCTGATGGTGTTGAGCTTTGGGAAACAGATATAGATAGACATTAGTTGGAAGGCAAGATGGAGGCACAGGTCCAAGTAGGTTAATTTCCAGAATTATGTGGAGTAGTCTTTGGGTACTGCAACCCTCTACTGACTCTACTTCACTTGGTTTCAGATGAATTTGGTTTGACTGTAAGCTGGCCTGTTTCTTCACTCTTCTGCCAAGTAGTGTCTTGCAGCTTGCATGCGCAATGGCTGCTTCTCTTCTGAATTGGAGCAGGTGTGTGTGGGGGGAGTATTGCACACACCCAGAGGAGTTTTGCACCAAATGCTCCAAGGATTCTCCTACTCATCAAAGATATTGGGGGGCGGGGGAGTAAAAGGCTACTCCTGTGGAGCTTCTGGGTGGGAGCCATTGTCTTGAAGTCAAACTTACATCAGCACTGGCTCAACACTGGAAAAGACACTGTTGTGACTAACACAGAATGCATGCAGTAGATGGAAGAATTCCAAAGCAGACAATCCCACAGAATGGCTCATAGTTCTCATTCCAGGCTAAGGGCAGTGCTTCTCTCTGAATTGCCATGCAAGATGTGCAGAGGTTAGTTTGAATTCATCTCAATGCTGTCAGAGCAACTTTACTTGATGGCACATTGCTCCCACTATGAAATCCAATCTGGGGTTTGCTTTTTCTACATCTTGCAGACCTTCCTGGGTTCAGTGGAGGCAGAGCTTAAGGGTGTAAAATCTTGTTTGCCTAGCCTAGCCTGTAGAAGCAACAAAGCCTTTATTACTTTGATTCATTAGTACTTGTAGACATAGGGTTTCTTTTGATATTCTGAAGTTTAGAAGTCATTGCTTGGATTGTCTTAGAGAAGGAGCATTGCTGATACCCTCTTTTTGCAGGGTTATGTAAATACTTCTCCAACCCTACATTCTTTTTATGGCCTTTCAAACAGGCGGGGCAAAGCTCTCTTTCCTGTAAGGAGAGAAATGTTGGTGAAGACTGCCCTCTGCTGTTACGTCAAGAGTAATGGAGCTTAAGCAGAAATTGAGTGCTTAATCAGGGCTGAAAGGGCCACATTATAAACGGCACCCCAAATGAACAGATTCTGTTTTTTGCTTGGTAGGTGATTCATAGATTACTTGGCGCTGTTTCCATTGGGGGTTAGGTACATAGGTTTCAACTGTGCTTGGTTTATCCAGCATCATTGGCTTTCCTTCTTCCTTTTTCACTGGCTAACTCTTCTAGCCTTGGAGAGAGGCCTTCTGAAAACTCTGCAGAAGTTGGATGAGTACCTGAATACACCTCTCCCTGATGAGATCGATGAGAACAGCATGGAGGATATTGCAGCTTCCACCCGCAAGTTTCTGGATGGCGATGAAATGACGCTAGCAGACTGCAACTTGTTGCCCAAACTACATATTGTCAAGGTGGGTGGAACTACCTTGAGGGCTAGTTTACATGTGCACGCATTTGGTGCTTAACTGAACGTGGTAATTTCCTGTAGTGGCAAATGGGCTTTGGGAAATTCTATTGGGTGCCTGCACACCTACAAGTTGCCACTGATGCTAAGCTTCCTATTCATTTTCCAGGGAAGGGGCCATACCCAAGTTGCATGCATAAGGTTGCAGGTTCAATCTTTGTCTTACACTGTGTCAAATCCTTGGCCCATCTATCTCAGTACTGCCTACACTGATCAGCAGCTGCTGTCCAGGATTTCAGTCTCTCCCAGCATTACATGGAAATGCCTAGGATTGAACCTAGGATCTACCACTCTACCTCTGCTTTTACCACTGAGCTCCACCCCTTCCCCTGTATTAGGCAAGATGGACAAGTAATCTGACTTGGTATTAAGCAGCTTCCTCTGTCATTCTTATATGCAGACAAGTCCGATGCTATGTTGTGGTTCTGGTTGCAGTCTCAAAGCACAAGAATTATGGGCTGGTCTCATCTCTCTTTGGACATTGTAAAACAGTTGTTCTTCCCTTTCTTTGCTCCTAGGTTGTGGCCAAAAAGTATCGCAACTTTGATATTCCCAAGACAATGACTGGGATTTGGAGATACCTGACAAATGCCTACGGTCGTGATGAATTCACCAACACTTGTCCTGGAGACAAAGAGATTGAAATCGCCTACAGCGATGTAGCTAAGAGACTCACTAAATAAGCAGTGTTTTGCACACATTTCATAACGAAACGCTTCTTTTAACAGACTGCTCCCCTTTTGTCTTTTTAAGATAGTGATTTACTTTGCATGTACTTGCAGTTATTCAGTGTTACATTGGGTAGACCAGGTATTTTTTCTTTCTTTCAAAAAATGCAAACCAATGTTATGCCGTTTGCTTGCTTTGTATCCTATAATAAGCAAACTGAGCACAGCAGTTAATGTTGCAGTGAAGCAATTCTGGAACCTGGCCCAGAACTGCTGAGTGGGCCCAGAACTTTACTACCCGGGCCTGCAGATCCTGGGTCTCAATTAGGTAGGACAGCCATCTTACATAGTCCAAGGAACTGAGTGGTAAAGCTTTTCCTGGATTGAGCATTTAAGGTAGTGGGAGTGGAGTGCAAGTTTGAACACTTTTCCTATATTAGAAGGCACCTTCTCTCTTTTCTGCACACACTTGGCTTGTTGGGGAGATGGCTTCAGCATACTCTCTCTGATAGAATATTTTGATGCGGAGAATTTTATTCATTGCAGAGCAAATACAGCCTCCGCAGCTCCAAACTTAGGTGATTCAGCCTAAGGAAAGTTTTTTGTTTTTGTTTTTTTACCACTTGATGCTTCTGATTATATAAAGTGGCCTTTAAATCTCAATTTGCATCTTGGGATTTTCAGATTTGTCTAGGAAGCACTTCTTGGTGTGATTTAAGGATTATTTATGTATTTTCGAGATGCTGTTGCATACCAGAGCTCTCCTGAAACACTGTACCTGCTGGTCTGTCTCTGAACAGCGCACCAAAGTCTCTTACTGCCTCACTGAAAAGAGCTACATGCAAAACCTTTGGGCAAGCATGCCTGCTCATGAGGGAAAAGGCACATTTCAACAAGCTCAAATGCCACAAGCTGTGACCCATAGACACCAGGAACCCAGTAAACTGTTCTTGGAGGTGACAAGGGTTCACTGCATATGCTTGTATGGGTGGGGTGGAGGGTGCATTTTCCTGCAGGTCTCCAACTGATTGGATAAAAAAGCAAGACATCTTTATTGGATGAAGCACAATAATCCAAGGCCATAATAGCAAGTTGCTTTAAAAAAAAAGGCACTAGGAGGCTTGTCAATATGTGGGAATTATTTCTTAAGTAACATCATTCCAAACCTGAGCTGTCAAGCAGCCTAAATATGCCAGATGTTTCTACTCAACATGTAACTACTCTTTTATGTTGCTAGCAAGAAATGCTGCAGTTGGGTGCCAGGGGTGCTTTCTTCTCACTGTGCTAATGTCAGACTCCTGCAAATAACTATTTTTTATTTTTAAATATGTGCAAGTGGCCTTTAGATACCAACTGTTTTGCCTTACATGCATAATTCCATATTGATGATTCTCTCCCTGGTAGTTTGTAAGCGTGGGATGTGGAGTTTTCAGCCCCTCTTTCATTTTTCTCTCCCTTCAATATGTCACATCTGACTGCTGCATATGTACCTGATCTATATTTTTTCACACCACAATCATTAACACATTCAAGGTCCAAGTTGTGTATTTCTAGAACAGCACCAAGGAATAGCACTGTAAAAGCAACAAATGGTTTGTGTTGCTGACTTGGGTTTTCTTTAATAAAAGGAAAGTCAAGGATTTAAGGCATGGAGCAAACTTTCTATTTATTTTAAATGCCATCAAAGACTATTCCAGCCAATCAACACTAGTCTTCTTGCCAGCACACCTTTTGTAACTTTTACACTGGAGTGTACATTTTTAAAGCACATATAAGGGCTCCTGTTAACAGACTTTCTGCAGCCCAACTCTGTGCATGCTTGCTCAGAAGCAAGTTGCACTGCATTTAGCATGGTTTATTCCCAAGTACGTGTGTACAAATTTCATTTTGGTGAGGGACTTGGTATTAAGAGCCTTAGGTTTGTGGTTTTTTCTTCTTTTAAATCTAAGAATCATACTTACATTGTGATCTCCTGATCCAATAAGTAGACACGTGATTTCAGTAATAGCTTTGTATTTGTTATACATGCCTTTGTGGTGCCTTCTTTCTCTTTGCCAGTATTCACAAAAGCCAGTCTTAGGCTTAAGGGTGGCCCCAAAGCATCCTGCAGCTTTGACACAATACACTAGAAGGTAGAACCTTTTCTAGCTACCTCTTAGTTTAATTTCACTGGCTCGAAATCTGCTCCAGATTCTTCTTCTTGCTGATTTTGCCCACACTGCCTTGCTTTAAGTCAGTTGACTGGCTTGGTGTACACATTTGTGTTGTACAGCGTGGTGGATCTTATGCACAGGGTGGTTGTCCTCCTGATGCCCACACTTGTTTACCTTCCAGTTGTCATTTTGCCTGGCAGATTTAAAGTTTCAGATTCGAAGGTCGGATGACCAGTGTGATCAGATGGGATTTGAGGAAAAAGATGGTCAGATGTGGGCCATTAGCTCAAATTCTTGCAATTCACTGTCCACATAACCACCTCTTACGTAACTGCTATTTCCCCATCTGGTTACTGGATCCATTTAGCCCGGAACTAATGCTTGGTGGATTGTGTTTATTTGAAAGCTTACCTTTAATGAGTCATGAAAGTAAATAACTCGGCACCTCCCAACAGTATCAGTCAAAAGGGAGGAAGCAGCATGCCAATTTATTTTAAATTACACCGCAGCACAGGGCAACCTTTATCATTTGGTGCTGATTATGCCTTAGTACTGTTTGACGAAACCTTTCCGGTTTGAAATGTAGGCAGCAGTTGAATCTTATGCTCTGGATTCTGTTAAGTTGGAACAGAGAAGTCATTTGGAAGTACGGTATATTTTAGAGAGAAGCATTATCTCTCCCTCTGAATATTGATGTGCACAAATGTTCCCTCGTGTGACCAGTTATCCACTTGGTGTGGTAGTAGAGGCAGTTTCTCCCACAAGTTAAGGTGCATAATTTGTGGTTGCAAGTGATCAACCATTTGGTTAACTTTAGCAGCCCACATGGGTGAAAGCATTCAGTGTTCCTCTTGAATGAATAAAGAGATGGGCGTGTGTTTGTGGATGGGGGGCTTCTGTCATCAAATGGGATTTTTTTATAGTTATGTTTTTGCAACAGAAATGTGAAAGGAATTCCTATTAGCTGACCTTTGTTTTGCCTATGAAATTTGTAGCATTCATACATAGATTAACTTTCTGGAAGACACAGAAAACCCCAAGTTTGACTTAACGTTTATTCTTCCAAGGTTGGAGAGAAGGGAGTGCGGAAAGACATGTGTTGTACCTACTGTATTTATAGTTTGGGAACTTGCCTAACCTGCACAAAACTAAAGAGTTAATGATCTTGCCACTTGCCAGTTTCTTACAAAATTGATAATTTTTATGTACATTTGCATTCTTAACAGAATTTCAGACATTCTGCTTCTAGCCATCCAGAATAGCAAATGTAGGTCTAATTCTCACAGACATTCCCCCAACCCACCATCCTCAGACTTTTGAACATGGGATGATAGTTGCATGAGAACCAGAAGTGTGAGCAAGAGCAGCTCCTTGTAGCAATTCCTTAAATGTTCCTCGTGTATTAATGTGACTTCCAAAATGTCTTTCCCCTCCTATAGTCAATGATGTTTTAAATTCCCATTCTAGTTGTCAGTCTAGGAGCAGTTGAGGAATCACTCCTTTGCCTAAACCCAGGCGGTGGAGGGTGGAATCTGTGGCCCTCTTGATGCTGCTTGATTCCCAGCTCCCAGTAGCCCTAGCAGGCACCGTCAAAGGTCAGAATTATGGGAGTTGCAGTCCAGCAACAAGGCCACAGCTTCTATCACTTTTGCCCTAAAAATAGGCAGGAGTGTTAATTTTTAGAATGATTGAAGTCATCTCAGAACTGGTGTGTCTGGGGAAATTCTGTGCATGTATTATTGTTAGCCACAGGATAGTTGTGCCATTGAAAGAGCCTGCTGGCTTGGACCACTCTGCGAAGCAGCTCCTACTGAGGGGGAACATACCAATTGGCTGCATCTAATGTTACTCTGAGTGCAGAATGCTGCTTGGATTCTGCTTCACAAGTAACAAGAAGGGTTGAGGTAGCCCTGAAGTCCTTTCTGCAAACGTAATTCAGGAGGAAAAGTCTTTGCCCTCATCCTATACCCTTTGATGTCACAACACTATGGATTCCAATAGTTTGGACGATGGATTGTCCACATGCTCTCTGTTGGGTCATATTTGTATAAGAGAATTGGCCATTCTGCTTATTTTGTTTATAGTGAAATAGAATTTATTTTTAAAAGAAAAGCTGTGGGTTATATCCAGCGTTAGTCATGCTCCATCAGAGTAGACCCATTGAAATGAATGGGAATGATTAATTTGGGCTCACTCATTTCACTGGGCCTACTCTGAGTAGCACCTGCAGTGACTACAACCCAGGGAATTAAAATTGCATGATTTATATATCAAGGTATGCCTTTTTAACGAGGTCACCTTTGCTCAGCAGACAGAGCCTTGAGAAACAGAGAGAACAGGTGGAACACTTCTCTCAAAAGTGTGCAGAGCGTTTGTGAAATCATTACACTTGTCTGACTCGCACACGAACCAGTGTGCCACATTCTGGGCATGGAGAGGTAGGAAAGCAAACCTCAGGTTCCCCACCTCTGTCAAGTCCTTCCTGTGGGGCTCCAGCTCTCATGAGCCCCAGCCAGCACAGCTGAAGATCAGGCCTCTGTAACAAAAGTGTTTTCTGTGGACTCGGCTCAACATGCATTTGTACACAAATTGGTTCTGTTTATGTTATCAGCCTCTAAAGGTAATGGGCCACAGAAATTGGTCTAGCCTATCTAACTATGCTAGAGCTATGTGCAAATATTAACAGTGACAAACAGCAACCAGCTTAAAAATCTGGCCATTCTAGGGCCTACCAGTGTCTAAATGTAACACACGAAGGTGTTCTAATTCATACCAAAAGTGTTATGTATAGTGGGGGGCTACATATGAGAGCTGAGGTCTGGCTTCATTCCCTAGTGCTTGAAGCATGTATATTCTTTGGGGGCTTTTGTGGAACCTTGGTTATCACTCATCTGCCTACCTGCCTTTCCATGAAATGTTGCTTTAAGAGGCAATGCTAAATCAACTCTTCATGCTAAAAATGAATAACTGTCCCCTCCCAGCTGTGACTAATGGTAGATGTTTTATCCCATGTTGAAACCACAATTCCTTAGATACAGTCAAGTTCCTTCTTATCCTTTTGAACATACCTGAAAAGTTCGTTCTGAGCAAAACATGTTTTAAAAATATATATCATCCTGTTTTATCTGCTCGACTGTTGCATCTGGGTGGGTGGGGGCATAGATTCCCAGAATGGGCAGGGCATTGATTTGGCGTTTGTACAGAGATACCTGGAATCTCTCGTGATATATTGTAATATGCTTCTCTTTTCACTTTTCTGGAATATCTTTTACAGGTATACTGGCAAACTGCTGGCAGCTGTTTTAAAAAATAAAATTTATATTTTTCACTTAATATGATCTTGGCTATTTCTTCTTTGGATTTCTGGGGCAGGGGCTATAGCTCAGGGGGTAGAGTGCATGCCTTGCATGCAGAAGGTCACAGGTTTAATCCTAAAATGGGAAGGACTCCCATCTGAAATCCTAGAGAGATGCTACTAGGCAGTGTAATCCTGCTTTCTCTAACCTAGTGCCTTCCAGATGTTGCTGGACCCCAGCTCTCATCAGCCCTGGCCATTGGCCATGCTGGCTGGGGTTGATGGTCATTGGAGTCAGCAACATCTGGAGGGTGGAAGGTTGGTTTAGGCCAGGGTTTCTCAGACTTGGGTCTCTGCTCTTTTTGGACTACAACTCCCATCATACCTAGCTTTCAGGACCAGTGGTCAGGGATGATGGGAGTTGTAGTCCCAGCAGCAGCTGGAGAACCAAGTTTGAGAAACACTGATTTAAGCAATACCAAGTTAGATAGACCCAAACGGGGTCTGTGTCGATATATGGTGGCTTCTTATGTTCCTACATCTGTTTCGCTAGCTTTTGAATTTGAGCTTCAGAGGTGGGAAATTTATGAGATTGTCTTGGAAGTTGAATTTGAAATGAACATTTTGAAGGAAGGAAGCTGTTTGCTCAGAGAACAGCCAAGACATTTGCACATTAGCTAAGAATTTATGTCTATGCTGCTTTATAGCAAAAAATGGCCCCCAAGGTGGCTCACAAAGGATGACGCATACCCATAAAATCAAGACAACAAGATCTTAACATATCAAAACAAAATAAAAACAAAAAAATTCAAATACATTCATGTTCCTGCCAAATGTAGGGGGCAGTCCCCACAGATATGCCACAAAGAGCAGGAGTAAATCCTACAAGAGGGTGGGGCAGGGCAGATGGAGAAATGCTCTCCTTGGTGGTCCAACACAGTCTCTCCCTTGCAAGTGAGTTATGCAGGCACAATTTGAACAGCAGAATTTGAACTGGTGCTATGCTTTCATTTGTCCTGTAGGTGTCTCCCTCCGCCATCTTTAGAAAACACATACACAGTGTCTAGAGAAGAGCACCTGCTTTGCTTGCAGAAGGTCTCAGGTTCGATCCCTGACATCTCCTGGTAAGGCTGGGAAAACCCTTAGCTGAGATCCTAGATGGGTGCTGCCAGTCAGTGTTGACAATACTGACTTGCTGTAAGGAAACACCTTTTGTTTCTCAAGGGGGATATTTTAATCCAGCAGCTGATGGGAATCTCAAAGTGACATGTATGTTGTATTTTTGTAAACCTTGGGGTTCCCCTGAGGTTACTGAAACTTTCCTCTTGTGCCTGCGTGGTGATGTTTTGGTTACAGAAGGGTCACTGCTAATTGACTTGTAAAAACGTTACATGGAAAAAATATGAGAGAGACATTGCACTACCTTTGTAAATCAAGAAAATATTTAATAAAAAAGAAGGGTCACTGCTGTGGGAATAAGTTCACTATTGGTAAAAGTAGTTGAGCCTAAATAGAAAACAGTGCACACTGTTTAGGCTGCCTATTTTGCCAGCAGAAAAGTGAAAGAAGTCGTACTTCTCTTCCACACAGCACCTAAACTATGGAATTTGCTCCCACAAGATGCAGCGATGGTCACCAGCTTGGATGGCTTTAAAAGAGGATTAGACAAATGCACGGATGATAAAGCTACCAGTGACTGCTAGCCGTGATAGCTAAGCTCTGCCTCTGTGGTGAGAGATGGTATGCTTCTGAATACTAGTTGCTGGAAACTGCAGGAGGGAAGAATGCTGTTGCACCCTTCGCTGCAGTATAAACCCTGAAGCAGGCCTGGAACACTCCCTGGGCAGCCGTTGTAAGAAGGTCCTTTCATTACAGGCTCCAGGTTTTCAACAGAAAACTGTTCTGAGGCTGGCACATAATTGAAGCCAGCAGGGGGGAGAGAGCCACGTCTGAGATGCACTTTCTCTCTCTCGGGTTGTGGCTTTCTGGGCACCTTTTGAAGTGGTTCTTCGTACCTGTTACTTTAGAACCTCAGCCGAACAACATTTCAAAGCCAATCTGTTGAATGGGGAAGAGCAGAAACCGTGACCCTCTTTCTAGATCTTCCATCAGCCTTTTTAGATATGCTGTGTGCTATGCTGGCTTTGATAAAACACCTTCATAGTCCTGATGAAGCAAGCTCTCATGGGTGACCTCAGGCCAATGGTCCGCTTGACCTGTTGCACTAAGGATTAAACCCTGTTTTATGTTAACTATGACATAACTATGACACACTTCTCAATATTTGGAAGGCCACAGGTTAACCAACCCCAGCATACAGGATAGCACATATGCCCCCCTCATACATGATCACATTTTAGTACCTGACCGTGCCACTCTCTTGATCCAGCCCCAGTTCATAGGTGATGGCGTAGATGACCTTAAAAAGGAATTAAGCCAAGCCAAGGTAAATAAGCCTTATAAGTGGCTACATCCATGATGGCTGTATGCAGCCTCCAGCTTCTACCCCTGCATATCAGTTGCTTGGAGGCAGCAGGGATGGATGGCTATTGCACACATGTCCTGCTTGTGGTCTTCCCAGAGGTGTTGGATTGGGCACTGAAGGATGCTGGAAGGGAAGTGAGGATTGGTCTGATAAAGTAGGACTGCTCTTATATTTTATGAGATGCCCAAGGTGCAAAATTGCCTGTGACCAGGACCCATCACTACTTGATCGCAGCCCATATCAACAATGCCCTCACTCCCCAAAAGGGGGGTTCACTGAGCAGAAAGAAACAAAGGGCAAACTGGCACTGCTTTTAACAGACAGGGCTCTTGGGCTTGGTATGGGTGTATTCCCTCTCTCTCTCTCTCTCTGTCTCTCTCTGTGTGTGTGTGCGTGTGCGTGTGTGTGTCTTGCCAACCACTCCCTTCTGATGCTGGAAGTTTTCCAAGGATGGAGAAAAGGCAAACTCATGATCCTTTTGATGGGAGGCTTGTGTTTTTACCACTGGACACACAGATGAATAAACTGGTTTCAAGACAAAGATCAAGCAAAGGAACTTCAAAAAGGAGAATGCCAAATGACATCTCCACATCTTTGGTGCTCCAGGCAGAGGGCTTGGTGGGGCATCATCAGAGTTGTTTTTTTGGTCAGGTTTTCAAAACAAGGATTTTGCTAAACCAAGGCTCTGATGGAAGCTAGATTGCTCTTTGAAGCAAGAATGGTGCAACTCTGGGAGACAGGGGCAGTTGTCTCTGGCTTCTCGTCCCTGCAGCCTAAAGAGTTGGGGGATATATGTACTTACTTGTGTCTCATCTGTATATGGAGGTGTAGAAGGGCTTTGTGGGGATCCTACAGGATGGGGACTCTATGCCTCCCAGACTGAGAGAGGGTTTCATGTTCCATGAGACACTGCTCTGGATGACATGACTGAACTTACAGGATTTGGATGGTGGAGTTTGAACAGAAAAATATGTCCCCCTAAGCCACATGGGAGAAGCCTTTGGCCCTCTAGATAGTGTAGAAATCCAACTCCCACCAGCCTCAACTGCCATGCCTAATGGCCAGGGATAATGGGAGTTGTAGTTGGACTGTATCTGGAGGAGCTTAGCTAGAGCAAATATAAAAAATAATAGAATTGTCCATTAGCACCTTAGAGACCAACTAAGTTTGTTCTTGGTATAAGCTTTCATGTGCATGCTTCTTCAGATACCTAGAGCAGTGTTGGATCATTATTATTTTTTTGGGGGGGGTGGTCACTATTAAAACATTTCCCACAAGGCCCTGGGACTGTGCTATGCCAGAGGCATTGTGGAAAATATAAAATAGCATTTTCCAGCCACACACTGCTGCCCCCAGGCACCTACTGACAGGAGGGCACTGGAGGGCACTTTGCTGTGGGCGCATTTAAACATGGGGCCTGTCTTGGGCCTTTGGGGCCACAACCTGCCAGGCGTTTTGTCCTGGTTCCATCTTGGCCTAGCACATTTTGCCCAGGCATTGGTCCTGAGGTGACAATGGTGAAAGAACACAGCCACCTACCTCTGTGTTCATTGGAAGAGCTAGTATGGGAAATTCAGGCAACTTAGAAAGGCTAGATGGTTTCCCCCACTGCACCCATAGCTGCAAGTCTGGAAGCTGGTGGAAGAGTTTGTCACCTTTGAAAACAAAACAGAAATTAGTTTGGCAAATGTCATCTCAGCAGTGTGTCATGATGGTTGTACCCCTGGGGCCTGCCTTGATTCATAATTAGGCTTGACAAACCAAGACATTTACCGACCCGCAAACCAACTCAATTTTTTTTGCAGCTGGTTTTGAAGCAGTCAGAGCCCGTCATGTTCCTGAGGATGGCGGGAGTGCAGAAGGGTACAACAGTTGTCCTGCCCCTTAAAAACAAAACAAAACCTTACGTGGTAGCAGCTGCTGTTGCTGCTGGTGGAAGGAGAGCAGGGATATGGGAAATCTTCCCATCCATGTCATCATTATTCTGGAGGGGCAGCTGGGGGGTGGTAGTTTGGAGAATTCCAATGAAAACAGAAACTGGGGCAGAAATTGCCGGTCATAGAATTGTAGAGTTGGAAGTGACCCAAAGGTCAACTGCCCTGCAGTGATGTTCACTTATTTATCACACGTCCCAACTGGAAATGAACGCAGCAAACATGATCCGTATTCACTGTTGTTGCTTTCAGTCTGCAAATGATATGGAATTGATTACGCCCAACACACCATTTGCATTGTATTTCCTTCGCATTGAAATGAACGGGGTAATGGCAACAGACTTTACATGATTATATAATTTCGCCACAACGGACAGCGAGACAAAAATAACGTTTTTGGGCAGAAGGCGAACTACAGTGGAATAGAAACCACGCTGCGTGCAACAAACGGAGAGTGGAATGGAGCCTGCTTCCATCCCCATGGAGAGCCCAGCTGCCCATTCCTCCTGCACCCCTGCCTAGAGCAGAGGATTCTGGAAAGATGGGCTTGGTTCTTGGGGGTGGGCAAGCCCTCCCATTCAGTGCCCACTTGTGGGTGGGAAAGTGACTTCAGAGCAGATCCCGAGGGCTCTGGCACACATGCTTGCCCAGCCTTGTTCTGGTTTTATAACCAAGAGGCGAGCAGTTGGCTGCATCTCAGGATGGTTACAACAGCTCGCCTTTCTCCACGGGGAGGGTCTCTTGCTGCCGGAGAGCAGTGTCAAACCTCGCAATGCGTCCGACGTGGCAGGGTTTTCGTTTGAAGTTCCTTTCCACCCAGCATCCGTCTTGCCCTGAACAGCTTTCATCCCTCGCCAACGCTTCCCCAGTGAAAGCTATTAAAAGGGAAACGCATTATGCGCTTGATGTGTTTTTCTACCTTCGCTGTTAACATCTCCTGTGGTGAGGATTTCATAATGCTGCCCAAGTCATTGCAACGGATGAGCAAAAAGGCCTCAGTCAGGGCAAGTCCAGGCAAGTTGGAGGGAGGGCTGGAGCCGAGTTATGCATGGGAAGAACTGGGTGGCAAAGGGTTTTTATCCCGTCCTACTCAGAGAAGAACCATTGGAACTAATGAACATGACTAATATCATTTTACGAGGGCTGCTGAGTAAAAATTAGTTGGAGACAACCCACTAATCCTCTGCTGAGGAGGGTAGAGGTTCTGTAGGTACAGTTCTTATGTTGGGATGGAGAGCTACACCTGTTGAATGGTGGCCTGTTTGGAGCTCTTTAAGTTTCTGCCAAAATTAATGTATTATTCATTTATTTTGGTTAATTCCAGGTGGTTGTTGGTTTGGCAGCGCTGCTCCTTAGGTATGCAATGTTTCCAGGGTCCACACAATGTTGATATAAAAATGCAACTCCACCCTGCCATTTAATCTGCACTTACCCCTTTCCAGGGAAAATAAGTTCAATAAAGGAATGCCAAATGACCTATTTGTGATATTTCAATGGTCTGTTTCCAAATCAAGTCCCTGTCTGGAAGCACTCTTGATGTTAAGGATTTATATCTGGCTTTTAATTTAATTTAATTTATTTATTTATTTTTTAAAAAATCATTTCTGATGTAGCATACAAAAACAAATCTACATAATGGAAAGCAGAAACTGTGTGAAATTACAACAGCAGGTTAAAATAGCAAGAAATCAATTGAGAAGAGCTCAAAACAGTATATTGCCAAATCAGTACAAGGTGACAGCATACAAAATATGCAATAAAAATTCCATAAAATGAAACAAAGTCTGACACATATGCCATCTTTCCTCTAAGAAGAGCCCTGCTGGATCAGACCAAAGTCCTATCTAATCCAGCATCTTGTTTCCACAGCCACAAACCAGATGTCCCAATGGTATTCTGGCCACTTCCCTTGCCGGGGAAAGCACTAAATGATTGGAGAAGATGGGGACACTTTTCACTATTGTTTACATAGCTTTTCCTAAGCAATTCCCAATGTTGGGTGTTTCACCGTGGGTAAAATATTTATTGAAAAAGCCTCTCACAAATTTTGGCTCAGTCCTTGTATTTTTTGTGTGGATGCAAGCCAAGATATGGTTGGAAACACTCTCTCCAACCCACAGGAAATTTTGAGATGAGCCAACACATAGATGAGCCATAAGGTATCTGCATTGCATGCAGAAGGCCTCGGGTTCAATCCCTGGCATCTCCAGGTGGGACTGGGACTCCTACTTGAGACACAGGAGGTCCAGTGCTGGTCAGTGTGGACAGTGCTCCATGGGCCAATGGTCTGATTCAGTATCAGGCAGCTTCCCATATATTCCCTGAGGTAGAAAATCCAAATGGTTTTCATCTCTGTTGACAAAAATAGCCCCGGGCCATTTGTTGCCTTTTAATGGTGCCCTAGAATCAAAGCTGGCTTAGAGCAGTTAGAGGAGGGAGAGGTTACCTCAGTGGGAACACCGGGAGCTGGGTGGTTTTACTTGATGCAATCACTAGTGAAGAGCTCAGATTGGGGCAAGTGCATGCACAGTAGTCAAAAAGGGCAAAAGGTGGCACAGATTTCCATAAAATGCACATAAGCATGGTAGCCCTTCAAATAGAGGTCAAAGAGAGGACTGTCCCTCTGTAAAGTAGGAAACATGGCTACCTTAATCACTCTGCCATCACTTTTCTAAACCTAACACCGCTACTTGTGGTGTAACTTTTGAGACCATGGCTCCTGTCATGTGTGCAGCTTAGCTGATTCTGACCGGATTAAAACATACTTGTTTTGCATCTCTAGCCATGTCTCTCTCTCTCTCTCTCTCTCTCTCTCTCTCTCTCTCTCTCTCTCTCTCTCTCTCTCTCTGTGTGTGTGTGTGTGTGTGTGTGTGTGAGAGAGAGAGAGAGAGAGAGAATGAATAAGGAACAACAAGACTATTGAGTAGGATATCCAGAGGATGCCCACAATGGACACAAAGATCGGACTTTGAGGAGGAACAAATTTTGAGGTAAGAAACCAAAACTGGGTTTCAATTTGACGCCACACCAGGAAGTCAGGAGAAGAGCAAAGGGATTCCCCCTCACTCCTTATAAAATGCTCTGTGTGCCACTTATTCACTCGCTGGAAGAAGGGTGGGTCCAAGCTGACTGCACCGGGTGCTTGTCAACAGATGATTTGTGTTTGTACAGCAGCAGCAGCTAGAGAGGCCATCAGACAAGCAGGGTGAAGTTATGACTCTGTGAAATTAGTTTTATTATTATAATCGTTTGCACAACATCTTATGAGGATGACTCCCATTAATCCTGGGGGAGGGGAGGGGACAAGGAGTGCAGCAACCTGGTGGTTCTTGTTCTTGGGGAAACTGGAGGCCTGTTCTTGTGACCACAGGGAAATGTTAGCCGTCCACAAACAGTAGGTAAGATGGGTTGGTTGGGTTAAGCCTAGTAGCCACTTCAAATCGGCCTTAAGTGGTGGCAAACCAAAAATGATCTGTGGATGGTGTCAG
Source organism: Lacerta agilis (assembly GCF_009819535.1). Lineage (NCBI taxonomy): Eukaryota > Metazoa > Chordata > Lepidosauria > Squamata > Lacertidae > Lacerta > Lacerta agilis. The sequence continues at coordinate 59,825,908 of NC_046319.1, forward strand.
GCAGCGATGGTTAGTGCCCCAATGAAGCTTCTGCTCTGGGGTTAGGGATGAGCAGATCTGTCAATTTTGGTTTCTCTCAGTTTTTGATTTTGCTTTCTTTAGGGTTTGTTTACAGTTCCACAACAGTGTGTGATTTTTATTTGTAAAAAACCACAAATATCCATCAGTATTTTTGTGTGAATTTCTCCCAATATGCACATGGTTTTCAACAATTTTACCAAGTATTATTCATTTCTGGATCTTACTTTCACTTACCTATGAGTATATTCATTTTATACACGTTTACTCACCTGGCAAATTGCACTGTAGAATTTGGAGAAGTGTGAATATTGAAGGATGGTTGTGTTTTGGTTTGCACACAGTTTCAGGAAGTGTGAATTACGGTAGGTAAATTTGCTGCTAAATGCGAACTGAATCAGATTTCTTCCCCATCTTTACCTGAGGTAAACAGAGGCTTGGAGAGTGGGGGATGTGACAGTGGGACGAGTTAAGCCCCTCCTTGTATGTCTGTATCTCGAGCCTCAGAACTCTTCCCTCAACTGTTACTCTGAGAAACAAGCAGGCACCACCACCCCATATTTCACAGTAGCCAGACACAAGCAGGACTTGAGAGCGCAATAGCCCTCCCCTGCTGTTGGTGCCCTTTGAGGGGAAGTTGCAACTCATTGCAAAATAGCAAACACCAGAATATGGGACTCAAGGCCTCAAACTCCACAGGACATGAGCTGTGGAGGCTGGTCCATTAGGGTGAATGGGGTACTGTCCCACCAACCTCAATCTGCCTCAGCCAGTCCCCACCTGCCTGTCTATCTTTCTTACAACCAGCCCAGGGGGTATAACTGGCTGTCAGCTTCCTCCTCCTTAGTCTCCATGTTGCCCTCATAGGACTCAACAAGGAAGAGGACGGGGACAAAACCAGAATGAGTTGGCTCTGCCTGTCATTGCCCCTGGCTCCACCCACCGTTGGGCTCTCTGCAGCCTGCCCTATCAGTCCCAATGGGCACCAGCCCACCATGGCTGCTTCCGATGCTGGAGTTCGTGTATAGCCATCGTGACTAGTAGCTGTTGATTGTTACCAGAAGAGTCAGATGAGGTCCTCCTTGTGTCTCTCCGGTTCTCACACTGTGCTCTCAGTGATCACATGCCGAGAGGCATGGCAGTAAGGATGGAGGCCTGGGAATCTTCTGCCACATTGAAAGGGGACATTGTTAACTGAGGATGGGAATCAATGTTACGCTCCCAATCTCATTACACACTAGTTCGCATCCAAAGTCTTTCTAAAAGAAAGAAAGAAAGAAAGAAAGAAAGAAAGAAAGAAAGAAAGAAAAGAACCACATTGCAGAAATACAATATGGTACAAGTTCCATGGCAGGAAAGCCTACGATGCCTTATAATTCTCTCTCTCCTTGCAGAACAGGTTTGTACATCTCCCTGGAACAGCTTGAAACAATAGACGTTTTTGGTTTTATCACATCATCTCCACAACATTGGGGCTTGTGAAGTCTAGTTAGTGTCATACCCAATGCCCAAATTTAATCTAAGTTTGAACCGAAATGCATTTTATGTAGAAGCCGTCTTGGTTAATATCAACAAGATTTAGAGTCGGACACGACTGGACCTAATGGTCGGGGTCCCTTTACCTTTACTGATCCCTCTTAGTTGTGCTTAAGGCAATTGAAGTCAATGGGATGTCAGTTCCGTGGGCCTCTATATTTCAGGTTTCAGGACAGCACTGCCTGCTTTTGGGACCAGATTGGCTCCACACCTCCCAATCAAAGCTTGCCTTGTGGAGATGGAATCCATTGAAGTTTCCACTCCCGCGACCACCTTCTGACACAGCGGATTTCCTGAACTTAAAAAGCACACCATTGCCCCAGAGGTGCTGCTGTCTCCTATACAAAAAAAGTTGTTTTTTTATGTTGTTACCTTGCCCCAAATTACATAGGCACAGGATGTTGCAGTACAAATACTGTTGCAGCTGGAAAGTATGTATTTTAAAATCAGTACTAGCAAAGACTTTAAGTCATCTGCAAAGTTACTCGGAGAAGTCTAAAGAAATCCTGATAAGATCAGCTGCCTGCAGAGGTCACCCTAAGCTAGAAAAACAATTGAAAGGGGCTTGCAGCATTGATGCATGGGGGAAATAATGTGTTTGATGCTTTCTTAAAGCCACTTGCATAGTCAATGCCGGAATATATTGCATAGTTGTGCTTCCTCCATTCTTCCTCCTCCCTCGCTTTTTACACTAAAGTGTTCAAAGCAGCCTACAGGTAAGGATGGGCAAATCTGACAATTTCCATTTCTCATTTTTCCAGTCTAAAGTTCAGCTGAGAATTCCACCCCTTCATCCTCATGAAAATTAATCAGCGAATTTCGCCTAATATACACAGGTCTATATGCAATTTCAACTCATATAAACTTTTTTTTTTTTTTTGCAAAGTAACGTTCCTTAATATAATGCACTTTCAATGTTTCTTTCACAAATATATTCATTTTTATGTACACTTTATGCTAGTGTTTGCACTTTTGTACACATAACTTGGAGAACTGCACTGTAAAATAAGGAAAAGTGTGAATTTTGAGACATGGCTGCACTTCAGTTTGTGTATTGTTTCAGAAAGTGTGAATTAGGTAGGCTCACCTTTAAATGTGAACTGAATCTAATTTCTATCCCATCCTGACACAGGTGTTTCAAAGCAACTTAATCAGTAACAACATTTTTTGCAGCCTGACTTGATTTTTAAGGGTATATCCACACTGTGTACCTGTATCACATTTATATAGGATATCCATGTTTCTTAATATAGAGAGTACAGACCTCTATCTGAAGGGCTGCCTAGTTTACGTCCAGGTGAAAAATAAAGAACCCAAAGGAGGAAGAGCAAGAGGTTTACACCTGGACAGCAGACTGAGCAGGCACACCCAGGACACCTGATCTCTCAGTCTATGGTGAGATGGATTGTCTTTCTATTTGAATGTTAGTAATTATTTCTAAAAGTGCACCTATACTTTTAAAATACCACATGCAGTTTTGATGCAAACCTGTGCCCTCTTTGTTTGTTTTTGGCTGCGCACCTTACTTTTACACCTGCTTATCTCCCAGTCACAGACTTCCCTGCTACGGTGAGATGCATTGCATTTCTATTTAAATTGTGGCAGCAATTTATAAATTTGCATCTAAATTAGCAACTGAGAACTTTTGCGCAAGGCCCACTTATCAGTTCTGAAGGTGGCGGCAGCCGTGGTCTGGCGTGGCTTCAGGGGAGTCAGGGGGATCATCTCATGCAGGCAGCGGATGACAAGACCATAGCTGTCAACTTTCCCTTTTTTGCGGGAAATTCCCTTATTCCAGCGCCATTTCCCATTGCAAAAAAAGGGAAAGCTGATAGCCATGGCTGTTTCCCAATGCAAAAAAAGGAAGGTTGACAGCTCTGGACAAGACCCCTCTGTCAATTGTGCAGGATGGCAGGAAAAGCCCCCCAAAAAGTGAGATGTCCAATCCCAAGCAAGTTGTGGTCTGCCCTCATTCGCACTCAGCAGATGGCCAATGAGTATACAAGACCTGGCTATGGAAGGATTCAGATAGCATATTTGGGGCCTGGAAGGAATATTTCCTGTAGACAAATTTGGTGTCTCTGGAAGTGTTGCCTACCTCATAGCAATTGTCACAACTTGTTGGCGGAAAAAGACATTGGGTTGGAACCTGGCAGAGGGTATTCCATAGGGCAAATTTTCCGAGTACCCCTTTAAAGAGGTCTGGGGGACAGATTCTCTCCAAATGCCCAGACGGGGGCTAACGAGGCATAGAAGTCCCCAATATTGTGTTGTGGAATTGCCTGGAATTGATGCTTGTCATAGTGTGATCCTAAAACCGAGGATCAACCCTGAAAGAATAATCACCCAGTGAATGGGTTGGGTGATTCAGGATATTCACCCAGTTGCCTATTCCAAAACCTATTTACATCTGTCATCAATAAAGATGTGGCCATTTTGATCCCATGCTTTTTGTCCTGTAATTTTCCTTTCTTGGTACATCCCATTCCCGATGGCTTGGGCACACTGCACCTGGTTTCTCAAACCTCTTTCCACTTTTTTTTTTTTTTTTGCAAAGTAAGTGCCCACCCTAATGGTAATCCAGTGTCCTTGAAGTAACTTTCTGGAGGTTGAAGTTCAACAGGCAAATAACACTGCTCTGTTGGCTGGGCCAGAGCAGGACACCAGACTCCTGGGGTTAATAGCGGGTCTTGCCAATCCAGAGGCACTATACTACCTGCCAGTCATAGGAACCAGTATTGCACTTCTCTATTCTACCTTCTGTGCTTGAAGATAACTTTGAGGCTGGATATTGTGCAGAGTCCCAGAGAACTTACTAGGTGACTAGCTTTTAAGTTCCAGCCTCAGGCAATGATGTTTGTGGTCAAACTACAAAATCCCTGACAGTGAAGGGGTTGGACACTGGATGAGCATTCATCCCTGGCCCATTAACTCCACCCTCTAATCCTTTTGCCATGTCCTAAATTAATCCCAAGGTAATGAAATTTATGTGTTTATGTATGTATATTTTAGTAGTAAAAAGGTATAACCAGCTTTCCCTCTGCATGAAGATGTCCAAACAGGCTACCTGGCCAACCTTTATTAAAATATCAAATAATATCAAGAGCAAAAAAAAAAAAGCAGCAATAAAACATCAAAAACTAGTAACGAACCAGACAGGCAGACTGAAATAAGCAAGAACATCGAAGCAGCAGAGAAGTCCAATGCTTGCTGAAGGAGGGGTGTTGAGGAAGAATCAAGGAACAACAGAAGGAGAAAGCTTAACCTTGGTTGGGGGTTCTCAGTTTCTGGTACCACGACAGAAAAGATCCCCCTGTCCTGTTGCCAATGAACCCATCAGGCCTCACCGTGGTCACGATTTTAGCCGCACCATGCAGCAATCTGCATTAAGGCCCTATCTGCACTCTACATTTAAAACACCACTTTAAACTGTCATGGCTTCCCCTAAAGAATCCTGAGAACTATAGTTCCTTAAGGTGCTGAGAATTTTTAAGAGACCTCTGTTCCTCTCACAGAGCTATAGTTTCCAGAGTGGTTTAAAAATCAATCCGTCTTCCCAGGTAACTCTGGGAACGAGGTTTGGTTGCACTATGAGGAAAGGGTGTTTGGGTGATCTGTGAGGGAAGGGGGTTGGGGCACAAAGAGTAAAGGGGGGAAAGTTGGCAAGGGATGGTGGGAAGGCAGGGTTGGCAAGCAATGCAAGCAGGGCCACAACCCCTAGTAAGATGAATAAAATCTTAAGAGCAAGCCTCTCAATTAGCTTGTTCAGTTTGGGAAGGTGAAATTCCGTTGATGGATGTTGTACCTACGTGGATGCTTGCTTGTTAATGAAAGATCTGTTCTAAATTACTACACTGAATCTGGAATTCCATGTTGAAGACAGCACATGGCACCACCAAGAATGAAATATATTGCTTGAAGATACTATGGATTATCTGAGGGCTCCATTCCCTTTATCTCCCTCATATGAGGTAGTTGAGAAATGAAAGAAGTTTGAGCACAGTGAGAAGGGACACATATTCCTTTATTTCTCTCTGTGCCTCCACAGCACTGCAAGTGCCCCTTTAATGCCACCCACTTCACCTGTCCCTTCCCCAATTCTTCTGCCTCTCCAACTTTCTTCCCCTCATTGCCAGAGTCCTAAGACCATCTCCCCCCACCCAATTCCTCCAAATGCCACAATTACCACAACCCAATTCCATCTTCCCCTGTTCCTCCTTTATCTTCCTGTCTCCTGGAGATGAAAGCTGTCTGTCACACACAGAGAGCCGCCTTCCCTCCCTTACACCCCAAGTAATTTAATACAGACACGAGCCCCCTCCTCTTCCCCTCACCCCTGCCTTTTGAACACTGGCAAACAGCCAACAAAAACAGTTTGATGATGGACTAGAGCAAATATAGTACAGAGAAAAATATAAACCCAATGTGGTACTCTTCTCTGAGGATGGTATTTTGTGTTTTTCTTCGTCGGCACACTGAGTTAATGTGAGTCCCCACATACAGTCTGAAGTGATGCAGCCCAGATGCAGGTTTACTACCATAGCTGCTGTTTACGAGAACCAGTCCTGTGTCAACTGAATCGGTATATATCATCTGTAAGTGTTTGACAACTCTTATCTCATTTTTTTTACAAGCCCTAATCTCATAGCTTCCTCTTATCACACAAGCACCGAAAGAAATCGAGCCAAAATGGCAGCAAGTCTTTGACACAAGAGAACCCAGAACTGCTGATTCATCAGCCGTTGCAGATTATTGATCACTGGTTATGCACACGTCCCTATTTTATTTGCAGGTGTGTATATTCTGCGGCTGTACTGAAGCATGCACAGGTATTTTAAGGGTCACAGGAAGCTGCCTTATACAGAGTCTGACCATTGGCCTATCAGGCTCAGTACTGTCTACACTGACTGGCAGCAGCTCCTCCGGGGTTTTTAGGCAGGAGCCTCTCCTAGCCCTACCTGAAGATGCCAGGGATTGGATCTGGGATCTTCTACACGCAGAACAGATGCTCTGCAACTGACTTACAGCCCTTCCTCGAGGCCCAGGTAAGCCTTTGCCAATCTGGTGCCCTCCAGATGATTTGGAGAACAATTCCCATCAGCTGTTGCTTGCACATTGGTGAACAGAGGGTAGCTCCAGACTTATTCATACATAGGGCCAACAAACAGAAATCAGTGGGCCTTACCCAATGGGGATGTTAAATGCCAAGCTTTATTCAGTTACATTTTGATTCACTGCCTTAAATTCTATAGACTGAGGAATAGCAGGGTGGTGTTACACGCACACACACACACACACACACACACACACACACACAGCGCTGTATTTTTGTCTGTTTTGATGCAAACTTTCTTGAGCATAATGCTCAAAGAAAGGCAGTGCATTAATAAACTTGACACTGACATACATAATCAGTGGAGTTGTTGGTGTTTAGCAACATGCGTGCCGCCCTTCCAACATCTCTTTGTTCTCCATTGATTTAACCTCAGGGCAAGGATGGTAGGAATGGGAGGATGCTCTCGTTTGATCTCAGAACTTGTGGCTAACATGTGGGAATGTTGACACATATTAGGAGATTCAGCAGACTGTTGGTGCTGGGCTCCTCTGCCAAGATAAAGGATTGCTCCTGTAGGAGTGTTGCCACATGGCTCAGTGAAGCAATCCGGATGTGTGGAGGTTTCCATTTAACTAACCATACATCCATCTGTCATTACAGCACAGTTGAATTAGATAATGAAGCAGATGTGGGTAGTAGGATGAGGCCTGGGCATGTTGTGGTCAGAATAAACATGCCTGATTAGGATGGCCACTTAAGCATCACTGAAAGAGAGGGCAAAAAAGGAAACCAATTGGCTTGATTTGAATATGCTAATTTATAAGCATAGATGCAAGAAATGGAAAAAATAGGGGGGATGGCTATAACTTAAATAGATGCATTGTATTTGTATGCATTGTATTTGTAACCTGCATTTCTCCCAGTGTGTGTGTGTGTGTGTGTGTGTGTGTATTTTCTCCCAGTGCATGTGTGTGTCTATATGTGTGTGTGTGTGTGTGTGTGTAACCCTAATAAAAACAGCACAGAAAACACTTAGAATCATATAACACCCCCAAAAAACAAAATTAAAACAGATATTAAAAGTGTGATTTTTGAAGGATAGCTATATTTTTGTTCTTGCATTGCTTTGGATGGTGCAAATTAGGTAGATTCAATCAAAACTCCCCCATCCCTACCTCAAGTGCAAAGGAAGACACTACCCCCTCTGCGGTGCTGTAGTTGTAGCAGATCCACATGTTTAAAACACATTCAATACACACTTGAAGCACATGGCTCCACCCTGCAAAGACTCCTGAGAACTCATGTGCTTTAAATGTGCATAGAATGTGCTTTGAATGGTGTGGATCTGCCTTAAGATTCAGCTGCTATTCCATATGATTTTTTGTATATGGAATTGGGCCAGCAGCACATAGCACACCCTTGACTTCAGGAAGTGAAATGTCTTGGGTCTGCTCTGAAAGCAAACCATGCATGCTCCAATCTCAGAATGCATTTTAGAAATTATCCCAGTCTGAGCAAAATTCAGAAGTAGTTCAAGGCAGCACAGAGCCAGGGGACAATAAAGGAATGGAACTGGTGAGGAGGGGTTGCTCTCATCCCTATTCCCAACCCTCCACCCCCTGGTTAAATAAATTGAAATGCAGTGAACCCTGAAAACAGCGTCCAAAACCAATTCCACCTCCTACTCCCCCCCCCTTTACAGTCTCTATTTGTGAATATTTATTTTACGTTGCATGGCCAAATAAATAAAATAAAAATCCAGTGAGGGGCCAAAGAAGAGAATGAAAATAAAGAAGAGAAATAAATTAGGAATAAGAATATTTTATGTACTGTATTAAGTCTCTTGGGTGCAATGAATCATCCAGCAATCCATCTAACAAAGAGGACTCCAGAAAGTCTAGGGAGAGAGACTGGAGACTCTGTGAAATATGGCAGAAATTGAACCAAAACGTGCATATAGAGGACAGATGGAGCATGAAGACTGGACTCAGTGTGTGACCCCACTGCAGATGTAAAAAATAACGCAAGAAATTAATGAAACCAGGAATATTTCTATTAGGGCTGCCAGCTTCAGAACCTACAAGGGTTCTCCTATACCACAGATAAGACACCTTTTTTTTCAACTGGAGGGCCACATTCCTTTCTCACCAATCTTCCAGGGACTGTATGCTATTAGTGGGCAGGGCCAAAAGCAAAAGTGGGTGGAGCAATTATTCAAACCATTTTATTAAACAAAACATATATAACAGTTGATTGCAGCAAAGCCCCTAAGCAGTTTACAAGAATTATTAACATTATCGATGAAACACAGTTGAAAACAATTGAAAACATTTCAAGACAATTAACATCAACAACAAAAGAGATTAAATCATATCAACATATAGGCATCTGGATAGGCTTGTGCAAACAGAAATGTTTTAAGCAGGTGCTGAAAGAGCACAAGGGGAGGTGCCTGCCTGAGGTCAGCAGGATGGGAGTTCCTCAGTGTAGGCTCTGCCACACTAAAAGATGGATATCTCACAAATGCGAAAGGAGTGTTTTGTGGCACTTGTCGTACCGCCAGTTTGCCAGATCGAAACGATTAAGTTGCCACCTATGGGATAAAGAAACGCCGCCAGTAAATTGGTCCCAATCTGATGAGGGTTTTGTATACCAATAGTAATTGACTACTTAATTATTGGTATACAGTTAATGTAAATGTTACCTTTGTGCAGTGGACTAGTTTCTACACACACTTCCTTTCTCTCCTCTGTTCAAGCAAGCCACAGCTGTTATCAGAGTACAATGACTCATTCCAGCCAGGTATGAATCCTTAGAGAAGAGGTATGGCCTGGGCAGAAATCCAAGGGCCAGGTAGAGAGGTCTGGAGGGCCACACTGGGCCCCTGGGTCTGAAGTTCCCAACTACTGTCCTATATTGCTGACCAGGTCTAGAGAATTTTTGGCCCTCCAGATGTGGCTGAGCTACAACGTCCACCAGCCCCAGCAAGCATGGCCAATGGCCGAGGGTGATGGGAGTTATAGCTCAGCAACCTCTGGAGGGCTACACTGAATGCTACTAGATGTGGCTTCGTACATCACAAAGCAGAGTGCTTGGACTTCTTTGCACTTATTTTGTACATGTGAAGAGACATTGTTTTTGGACTGCATTCAGAATACCCTCCAATATTTCACAGGTGAAAATAGGGACTTATCTGTAGTACCCCAATTCTCAAATGAAACAGCGTTCTCCAAGAGCCCCATCCCAACTTTTTCACAATGCTTTTGAATCTAGGGCTCCTCTAGGTGACCCGATTATTCAGTATTCATCCTGAGATGCTTGCACAAAGCTGACACAGAAGGTTAGATAATAAGCAGGTTTTACTGAGCATTTGTTGCGGTTTGTTTACAGGGTGTTTAAATGACAATGTGCTTTCATCCTGATTTTCTTGCAGGGTATCGACACATTTTCTTGTTAGCCATTTGTCCAGCCTATACTTTTCATGTACCCATCAGTTTCCAAACTGGAAGAAGTCCTTTAAAAAGAAGAAGCCAATTTGTTGTCCCACTGTGACAGAATACTTTAACCCACTTCAACTGCGCAAACCTAAATTTCCAGTATTGCACTCGAATTCCTCCCACAAAACATGGGCAGTGTGGCAGGACCCCTAATCTGCTTGTTTGATGCTCTATTAATTTACTTTGCAATAGTCTGTATCCAATCAGTTTTAAAAGTGGGAAGTTCTTTTGAGACCAAGTGTGGTGTAGTAGCAAAGCATGTTTTACCAAACAGTAGTGGACAAGTGTAGTACTAGGGTTGTGTGCAGCCCTTGGCCTAATTTTATGTGGCCTTTGGCTTCATTTCAAAATACATTTGCAAGCAATCATCAGTTCAGATAACTGGCAAGAGCAATATGTTGCTCCCTCAGCAGGCTGCTAGTGGGAGGGGAAGAGACAGAAACAAAGAGGGAGGGGGATGGCTCCATCCACAGACAGCAATGTAGCCCTTGACAGAAGGAAGGTTGCCCACCCCCATATCAGTATATGAGAGAGCTGGGTTCAAATCCTCCTTGAGCTCAAATCCTGAAACTCACTGGGGGACTTTGAGACAGTCATAATCTTTCAGCCTATTTTCCTACCTCACAGGATTGTTATGAAAGGAGGGGATACCTGAGCTCCTTGGAGGGAAGTGGAATTAAAATGTAGTTAATATTGTTGTCCTATAGTAGGATAACAACAGTGCGACTTCAGTTACTGATTCACATCTCTGCTTCTTTTTTTGTAAATACATACAGTATTTAATAGTTTGGCTCTGGTAAATACCAAAAGAAGAAATTCTGTGTGCTCCAGAATTTCCAGTGCTGGCACCAAAACAGGTTCTGGAAGAAGCTCGGGTATGGATCATGCCCAGTTTAGCTTTACATTTAAGAGACATTACAGAATCCTTAGCCCCCTCAGTTTTCACTGGGGGTGGGGTGGGGACTTCCTATGACATTGGACACAAACCCACATTTGTTTTTCATAAGTGGGTTACCAAATGGAGCAGTGCTTGCACAAAATCAATTATTATCAGCTAAACTGTCTGCCAGAGTGAAAAGGCAACTCTGTCCTTGCCAAGAGGTGGAAAAGGGTGTGCCGAACACTGGGCACGTTTTCATTCACAGTGATTATCTAGGATATCAGCAATCTTTGATTCTGGATCATATGCTGTGTAGAGAAAGGCTGTAGCTAATGATTTAGAGGAGACCAAAACCGGTTACAGAATCTGGGCCTGCGATGCCGTGTAATGGGGGCTGCCTTAGCTCATCGTTCCATGGAGGTATTTTATGGAAATGCTCCAAACTGTCCTTATTTTGAAGGTGTAGCATGCCCTTTTCCTGAAAAACAATCTATGGTTCCTGTTATGCTGTTAGTTTTGCCTTTTGTGGATGCGTGCTAACAGTTTAGCTATTGCCACTTTCTGGAGTTGTTCCTAGCACGAGAACTCAGGGGCATCCAATGACCTTGAATGTGGAAAGATTCAGGACAGGGAATAGAAAGTAATTCTTCACACAGCACAAAGTTGTTGTGAGGATAAAATGTAGATGGATGAAAAAGGGTGCAAAGTGGGGCTGCGGAATAGAAGAAAGAGGGGGCTCCAGAAATGGGGTTGGGAAGGTGCAAGGAGAGTTTAGTACTTGAATGGGGTGGGAAAGAAGATACAGCAACAGGTTAGGAGAGCAATGGAAGGGACCTCACCATTTCATCCAGGAACCATACCCTAGTTTTCATAGCCTTCACCACAAAGACCGCTACCACGTGGGAAATCCGTGGATCAGCGTCCACTAGCAAAAACTTTACTTGGTCCTCAGAGTTGACTATTGATTTGGGAATAGTTTGTAACATCACATCCCTGAAGGCCGAATAGATGGGACAATACAACATGTAATGTGTGAGATCCTCTTTGGTTCTCATATGACAAGGACATATACGCTGCTCTACCGGGATTTTTGCATATCTGCCTGACAGATAGGCCGTAGGAATAGTTTGAAAATGGGCCATGGTGATGGACTTTCGGCGGCGACGCCATTGCGGGTGGTCGTGGGTCGCTTCGGCTGCGAAGCGCCCAGTCCATCCCGGGGGTTAGGAGCCCCGCTACCGCAAAGCGGGGCTCCAGTTGGGGTGCGGGAAGAGCGTCCCGCACCCTGGGCTCCCCGGCTGTGCCCGTTGTGGCTCCGAACCCTTCCCTCGCCCCCCCCTGTAAAGGGGGAGTGGGGGTGAAGGGACGACGGAGCTGGGCCATAGGGGATATGCCCCAACCGGGATGTAAATGCGGCGACAGAGCCTGTGATGAGCGTCTAAGTTCTACCTTTGATGTATGGATTTAAAGAAACCCGGTGGTCGTGAGTATTTGATTGGATTAGATACTGTGCTTTTTGGACGATCCGGGGGGAAGGAGAAAGGCAGCCTGCCTCCCTCCCTTCGAGTGAAAGAAGTTAACCAATTTGAGCGACTGCTGCTACAGAACTGGTTACAAAGTATTTAAATTTTGATACATGAGACTGTTGAAATTTTCTTTTGGGAAGTAAACTAGCGGAAAATATCTCCGTTTAAAGCTGCGGCATTTGCGCTCCGGCTTAGGAAAATGGCGACGAACATAGAGACAGGAATAGTAATCTGACACCCACTCCCTCCCCCTCTACCATTATGCTGGGCTTCGTCTTTGAACTTGTTTTGAACTCTGGACTAACGGATGAACAAAGGCTCAATGCTTTGAGGCTGGAACTGCTTTATCGGAAAGTGAAAGTCTTGTGTGGGGGTTTGAAAAGAAATCTATTGCCCACAGAGGAGGCTTTTAAAATCTTTGATACTATGGAAGAAAGCCTTGCTAAGGAGCTGAGAGGGTTGTTGGAAGGATGGAGAGAAATGACAGGGCTACTCCGGGAAAAAAATTCGTTTTTTGGGGGTGGCAGCCCCAAGACGACGACAAGATTTGTTATATCCAGTCCCCGAGGTGTGAGCTCGGGGGCAAGGGACAAAGAATTAAGATATTTACAAGAAGAAAAGGAATGGTACAAAGAAACGGAGCAGCTGAAAGAAGATGAGATGGGTACCCTGAGGCTCGTTACAAGGAGTGTTCTGAACTGTGCCTGGATCTGTGGATATTTGGAAAAAGAAGACATTTGGAAGTTTGGTTCTGGCGTCACCAGGAGAAGGACAATGGACAGAGGGGGAGTGGGGTGAAGTATTAAGTAAAATCTAAAACAGTCTGTTATGGCATTTTGAAATCGGAGGGTGAACACTGTCAGCTATATTTAGTTTTATTTTTTGTTTGAATAAGAAAGGAGATATTTGAAGTTTCTATGTTATTAGCAGCAGTTTAAAGGACAGAGGAGATAGTGTAGATTTGACAAGAATGATTTATGAAGATTTATGATGATGTGTTATAAGTAAAGTCAATATAAGTCGATTGAGTTTATAGGCTAAGATGATCAAGATTAAGATGAATGTTTTATTCTATATATATAATTGAGTTTAATTTTTAAAAGAAGAGGTTAAAAAGTAGATTATGGGTATAAAATCGAAGGTGAAAAGGCAGGGGAAGTCAACTGTCAAGATTAAGAAAAAGAAATTTTTTATGAGATGCTTAAATAAGAAGGAAAATCCTGGCAATGTATGTATTTGATTTATAACTGTATTTGTTTTGTATGTGTATAAATGTAGGTGTGGTTATGGGTGTATGTTGTCATAAGTAAAAAATGTCAATAAATTCTTATTAAAAAAAAAATGAAAATGGGCCATGGTGAAAGCTCTCCGAAGGGTGAGATTGGTGATATTCGCCAAGTAATTGGCGCAGGTTTTGACTGTTTTCAGTCGGGGAAACCAGTGGGAGGACCCTGGGTTCTGTATTTTTGTGATGTCTAACAGGGCATCTCTCTCCAGGATCCATTCCCGAACTTTGTCCGGGCTCCACAGTTTGAGAGTATTAAACTCCGGTAGGGTGTATCTAACCAGGATCTCAGATAGGTTTTGACGCCAAGTGGTGTTCTTTTGAAGAGATACAAAGGCTTGTTTGGCCAATAATGTGTTTGAAGTGTTTGCAAGGTTGATGTAAAATCGTAGGAATCTTAAGTGGGCCCTGGCAGACACAGAGGGTAATACAACCTCACTTATCCCTTGTCTAGTGAAAAATAATATTCAAAAATGCATTATAAAAAATATGTTTTGCATATATGCATAATAGGCAAAATTGCATACTAAAATGTGTCTATTGGGAGAATTCCACACTAAAATGCTATTTAAGATTGGGAATATTAAATCAATGAACTTAAGATTCAGAAGCTGAGAAACTGAGATGGACAGATTTTCTCTTCCCTACCCAAGGCTCCCTTCAGCTTCCTGAGGAGCATATCCTTCACGTTATCTGCGAGAGAGAAAGCAGCATTCTGCTCCTCCAAGTTCCACAGAAACCCTGCCCACGCAAGACTCTACCAAGAACTTGACTTCACAGAAACCTCCTCACCACCTACACAGCCTCAGAACTTGCAGATGGTGCCTTGGAGACAGGCTACTCTTGCATGGCAACTTCCGGCAGCTGCTATCATTTTGAATGATGGATTGGTTGCAATCATGTGGGTCTCTTTGGCAGAGACACCTGCAGGCAGGTACGGCTGCTGTGAGGAAGTTGAGGCAGCAAGTGGAGCTCTTTGTCCAATTTCCCCCTGAGGAGAGGAGAGCACCTTAGAAGCTAGTGATGCTGGTGCTTGATCATACCAAGTGATGGAATGAGATGATGTGTTCCCTTGGGGGTTTTCTATGTCATATTATATAATAAGCAGCACCTTATCTGCCAGGGGGGAACAACAACAACAACAACAACAACAACAACAACAACAACAACAACAACAAAGCAGAGCCACTTAAGCTGAGGAATGTTCTTAGATCTTTCAGGGAAGCAGTGTGAACTCAAAGCAGTGTCTCCAGAGTTGATAAACTGGAGATGGCAACATAGGAATTTAGGAAGAACTTGCTGGATCTGGCCCATATAGTCCAGCTTCCTGTTCTCGTAGGGGCCAACCAAATGCCTTGTCATGAACTGGCAGTGCACAAGAACCAGAGCCAGAGGAGCCCCTGTCTCCAGGAGAGGCGTAGGAGCACAGCACAGCTCCCTAGCTGGCCAGGTGGGGCTTGCTAGCTCTGGGAGGAGGTTGTGATTCCTCAGCTGCAGTAGGTTCAGGACAGGTGAGGGTCCCATACCTCATCAAGCTCAGATGCTGCACTCAGCAGGCAAAGTACAAAAGGGCAGCAGAGCTGAGGTGCTGTGTCTGCTCAACTGCCCATGTTGGTGGGCCTCAGCTTGGATGCTCCAGGGTCTCTGTGGGACTGTGCTTCAGTCTGGACTTTGGACATGTGGATTGACCCTGGACTGGGGGCTGGACATACTGACTTGCTGCCAGGTAGGCCAGGGGTTCAGGACATGCCTCTTCTGGGAAACTCAAAGGCAGGATTCAGGCACAAAAGCACTCTTTTCTCCTGTTGTTTCCAGCAACTGGTGTTCAGAAGCATTACTGCCACCTGGTCTGGAAGCAGATCATTGCCACTGTGGCTAATAGGCACCAATAGCCCTCTTTCCTCCATGAATTTCTCTAATCCCCTTTTAAAAGGCATCTAGGTTGGTGGTTGTCAAGCTATCTGGTCCATGGGGTCACGAAGAGTCAGACATGACTAAACAACAAAAAATCTATAGCTATATCACTGTTACCCTATTCTTGGGAGTGTAATTTTAGACCGTTTTAAATATTGTACCTTAAATTGTTGTAACCCCCCCTGGGGGGGCCTTATGGTGAAGGGCTGGTAATAAACTGAAGCAAGAATTTGAAATCATAGTAATTATAACAACGCAGAACAATCATAAGAGTACACTGGCTAATAATGCGCTTAGGAGGGGCTGTAGCTCAGTGGCAGAGCGTCTCCTTTGCATGCAGAAGTGCATAGGTTCAACCCCCAACATCTCCAGGCAGGGCTGGAAGAGACTCCTGCCTAAATTCTGGAAGAGCTGCTGCCAGTCAGTGTAGACAATACTGAGCTCAACAGATGAATGGTTTGACTCGGTATAAGGCAGCTTTCTAGGTTTCATAACACTGAATTGGTAAGCTGGTAAATTTCTCAGGTGGTCGATGCTATGTGGTGGGTAGAAGAGATAAGGGGCTGAAGGATGAGGCTGTCTGTACCACACAACTGCCCTGCCCACCTGAGCTAGTCTGATGCCTTCCTATCACCAATGTTGAGGGTAGACTCAACTGCCAATCTAGTCAGCTTTGCCTCAGCAGCAAGATGGCTTGTGCCAGCGCTGCAGGTTGGCGCTGTCGCATATGCTATCCAATAGGCACCCATAACAATTGGTTGTCTCTTGGTTCAAGCCGAACCCCTTTGAAACCTGCAGAACAGTGACCCCTATCACTTCCCAAACTGGGCCCAGGACGAGAAAAAAATGTATGCACATTTTGAAGGCGGCATGGCACGATCAGACCACCTCTATTCCTCTTCTAATGACTTCTCTTCGCTAGGATAGGATAGGTGGTGTGATTTACTGTGCCATCAGAAAAGAAACCCAACTGTTTTGATGAAGCAAACATCAAACATGCAATGGGAAGGGAGAACGTTTCATCCCATGTTCTCCTTTTTATGGGCATAGCATCCAGGCATTGGGTAGTGTGTTAAGAACGTAATGGGAGCCCTGCTGGATGAAGCCAACGGCCCACCTAGTCATTCTCACAGTGACCAACCAGATGCCCCAATGCGAAGCCCCCAAAGTAGGACCTGAGTGGACCAGCCCTCTCCCCTCAACTGGGAATTCAGAGGCATGCACTGTTATTTCTGTCAACTGCATCAAGATATTAGGATGTGAATGGGCTTATTTTTTAACTGGAAAGCTTGAAATACTGTTGTTTTAATTGTACACTGGCCAATGAAAGTATTAATAGCAGCCTCTTTTGCGTTGAAATGGAGAACTGTGGAAGGGCAGGAGCTGCACTCGTATCCCCCAAGGCAGCATTGGGAGTCGGTAACCTGTCAGTTGCCAAGTATTCTCCCCCCTCCATTCCCCCCTCCTTTGGCAACGGTTAAGAGTATCATCAAAAGTATTAAGCAACAAAGAAAATAAACAAATGAGGGGGGGAAATATTATTTTGCAACAACATTGCCCATTCATGTATTGCGACCGATTCCTTCCCTCTGCCCCATATGTTTTTTTGTTACACTGAAAGGAGATGCAAACCCCGTTGGCTACTGTAACTCGTTCCTCTGGTTCTAGCGCAGGAAAGTGCTATCTAGACAGTGCAGACCTTTTGGAAATGAAGAGAAAATGGCAGATTATGGAGGGAGATGGGTGGGCATTGATGCAAGTCCTCTTGTGAACAAAAGCGGATTTAGAAGACCACTCTGGTTTTCGTTAGAGAGGGTGCACATGTTGTCGATTAATATAAAAAAGAATGTGGTGGTAGGTGGCAAGGAAGCCTTGAAACCCCACACTCTCTAGTCCAGCCTTCCCCCAACCAGGTGCTGTCTAGAAGTTCTGGACTTGCAAACCAGCCCATCAATCCTATCCAACTCCCATCAGCCCCAGTTAAAGGCCAACGGCGGGGATATACCAGGGATAAGGGGATCTCTTTTTGGTATGTGCAGAGACACAAGGGGTGGGTGAATCTGATCGCCATACATCTAATTTGGTGCACCTTCACTATTGCCCATGTCCCTGGCACCATTTCGTAAAACCATTCTCTTCTGCAATGGCTCCCCACCTTTGGAATGCTCTCAGAGAACTTTGCCAGGCTCAAAGTTCACCTGCTGGCTAAGAGTTGTTTTTTTTTAAAAAAAAAAAATACACCCAAGCATTTGAATATTTCAATTTGTCTCTTGCCTGCTCAAAACAGCTGCCTACTGTTTTTTGTGTGTGATTGCTGCTGATCATTTTATGGCCAGCAGTGTGTACTTGGGGGAATATGTCAGGTTCAGCTTCTCTGAGTTTCTTATTTTCCCCGTCTTCAGCTTAGTCCTCCACATTTCCATAGCAGTCGGTGAATTTTTAAAAAAGAAGTCCTAGTGAAAATTAACCAGCTTTTTAGTACCGATTTCTCTTAATATACACATTTGTATGCAGTTTTCTCCTAACAGAATGCATTTTGCATGTTGCTACCACTAATATATGTATTTATATGCACACTATACTTTAGTGCATGCATTTTGTACACATAACTTGGCTAGGGAACTAAATTGCAAAATTCTGAGAACTATGAATTTCAAAGGATGGCTGTGTTTTACTTCACGAATTGTTTCAGAAAGTGAAAATTTGCCTTTAAATAAAAACTGAATCAAATTTCTCCCCCATCCCTAACTTGGAGAGTTGTTTAATGCAACAATTTTTAGTTATTATTATTGTAATATGTTTTTTGAAGTTATGTTGAGACCTTTGGGTATGAAGAATCATATAAGTCGCATGTCCCCAACTCACCACAGGCCCCTGATTAGTAGTAGTAGTAGTAGCAGCAGCAGCAGTAATTTATATTAATAATGGTTATTTTTCAATTTGCACTGAAAAATCAGTTTAGCTTTGTCCACCCTGGGGTCTTTGGATGAAGGGTGGGATGCAAGTTTTAAACAAACAAACAAACAAACAAACAAAAACAAACAAACAAACAAACAAACACACGCAGATAAAAAAAAATACTTCTTTACACAGCACACACACCCACAGGAGGCAGTGATGGCCAACAACTCGGATTAAAAGATTAAATAAATTCATGGAGAATAAGGCAATCAATGGCTACTAGCCATGATGACTATCACCTGACTCCGCAGTTGGGGGGCAGTAATGCTTCTGAACACCAGTTGCTGGAAACTGCAGGAGGGGGAAGTGCTCTTGTCCTTGTGGTCTGCTGATGGGTTTCCCACAGGCATCTGGTTGGCCACTGTGAATAGGATACTTGACTAGTATCCAGTATCCTGGTCTGATCCAGCAGGCTCTAACCAACTCTCTTAGCTTTCAGGATGGCAGCTCCTGGTTTAAGCACTGCTAGGCCCCAGGAGGCCTTTAGAGCAGGCTTCCTCAACCTCGGCCCTCCAGATGTTTTGAGACTACAATTCCCATCATCCCTGACCACTGGTCCTGCTAGCTAGGGATCATGGGAGTTGTAGGCCAAAAACATCTGGAGGGCCAAGGTTGAGGAAGCCTACTTTAGAGGAATCCATACCTTTACCGAAAGTGTCAGAATGCATCATCCCAGAAACCACTCTCATTTTCTCCTTTCTGATAAGGATGGGTTGAGTTGTTCTTGCAGCCTGCCAGATCTTTCCTGCTCCTCCTCCTCACCCTTGTAGGAGCTTGCATCACCAACCCTTCCCAGAACCTTCTTCACAAGTGGCCGGTGGCTCACGTGCTTGGGTTCAAAACACAAACAAGCTCAGAAGGCCGTGTAACAGGCTGCACTTGATGACACCCGCTTTATGCCCATTGCTAACACACAGCCTCCCACGGCTGAAGCGAGTCTTAATTAAATTAATGTCAGCCAGGAAAATACTTTGAAATCCTCATATGAAAAGTGCTACAGAAAAAAAAAAAGAATGAGCTTGAGCTGGGAACAACTGTGCTTTGAAAAATCATTAACGTGCCCTTTTATTGCTCTTGGTGCTGCTGTTCCTTCCTTGGGCATTCAGCTGGGGCTGTTCTCTGTGAAGGAAAAGGCGTTTGCCTTCTTATTTTTAACAACTAATCTGCTTTAATGAATGCAACATTAACACAATTTTTCTTAATTTCTTGATGTAGAGTTAGGCTAAGGGCAATGTTGGGTGGCAAGCTCAGTGGGCATTGAACTTCCTGGCAAGGAATGCATCTTGGAAAGTGATGAAACAGCTTTTTTTTTAAAAAAAAGAAATCGTTCAGAAGTCAAAATGAACTGCGCCACTGCTCTACACGAAGAGCAGATCATGTGGTAACATGTGTTCCAGGACTGCACCACTTCAGACTCTTGGGGGGGGGCGGGGGAGGATGTACTGCATTTCTTAATTCTTTGTATCAACAAAAAATAGAAGTAAAAAAAAAACATATCTACGCGGATTTAAAAAACAGCTTCATGCCACAAATTCTAAAGTTTTGATTTCTAGGTCAAAAATAGTGCTTTTTATACAATAGAAGTGCTAGACTGTTCATATTCATCCGCTTTTAAAAATCCAATTGGGTATCATATCCCCCATAGTGAATCTCCTTTCTGAATTAGCCATATAGGTAATCCTAACCAACCAGGGACCCTGCAGCAAATCTGATGACATATATTATTACATAGCCAATCATATTTGACTATGTGGGGACAAATGAAGCCAATGCTTACTAAATTAGATGCTAAGGTGATCCTATCCAGTTAGAGATTACATAGTGAATGTGATATCACCATGAAGCTGTCCAGTCAATCATATTTGGCTATGTGATGATGTCACTGAGGGCTAGTGAAGTCAATTGAAAGTGAGTGCAAGTGAAGCCATTGTAACTGATCGGGTGAACTGTTTTGCAAGGTGCACCAAACTTAATCAAAACACGGGGGTGCGGGCGGCATGGCTAAAAAGGTGCACAAAAGTGGGTGAGCAGGTTTGTCTCAGCCTCAACAGTGCTTAGGAGTAGGGAGCTACTCTAATTTTCTGTGTGCATTGAGATGAGGCCCAGCACCTGCTTCTGGGAAGCTAGTATGTATGGTGTTTTTCAGGCTGATAGAACCAGACACCTGTTGCCTCTGTCGTCTCAGTTCATGGTTTGTCTTACTTGCTTAGCGTAGCATTCATCAGGCTCCTGAAAGCTGGCTTCATAGAGCCTGCTCTTGGAACAACTGTAGTGGCCACTTGGCCGGAGCCAAGCATTTCCTGCCTCTTGCAGATTGGCTGTGTTGTCAATGGATGCCCCAGTTCCTTGCCATCTTTACCACTAGCTTTGTGGAATTGACAAACAAGGATTTCAAGCTGGGATCCTTTCAAGGTCCCAGGATACACTGATGCAGCAGCAGTTAGATGTTGGGAAGAGTGGAAGGATGTCGTGTTTATGGGTGTGAGAAATTTGGTGGATTTGTGCATGCATGTTGTGTGTACAGGTATGCATACACTACTATGTGTTTTGTGCGTGGGAATCTGTCCATGCGTATCTGTGACAGACTGAGGAGGCAGTTGTGGGGTTACACATATACATACACAAGAGATTTCAAATTTACTTACATTTCTCTGCCGTTGTAAGAAAGGAAAGTACGGAACAGTCTTTCTTTTTTTAAAAAAAAGGTTCTGAAAACATTCCATCTGTAGGAATCAAAGGCCCATTGAAAACGACAAAAACCCTTACATTCAAGTTTTTAATGAAAACCAAACTTCATTCACCATGTTTTTCTTTGTGAGGATTTCCAAGGGAATACAACTGAACTGTGGGGCTGATTTAAGGAACTTGGTTAAAAATGTGTCGTCCTTACCCAATTGGGCTTTCAGTACATTTGTGTAACCCCCGCTCCTGTTTTCATGATCTTATGATCCTTGTATTTTTATATTCCTCCCCCCCCCACACAAAGCATTTGCACCAAGTACAGTTGGGATTTTAGTTGAAAATTAAGTTCAGCCCATGACTTGATTGGGAAAAACAAAATGGGTGTCTTAGATCAGCAGTGGGGAACCTGTCTCTTCAGTTGCTGTTGGACTCCAACTCTCATCAACCCCAGCCAATGGTCAGGGATGATGGGAATTGTAGGCCGACAACATCTGGAGGGCTACGTGCATCCCTGTGCCAGATCTCTCTCCTTACAATCAGCATGAAGCCAGGGCCGTCTTAGAGGGATTGGCCGCCATTGCGCGGCAATCCCTCGGCGCCCCCGGCGTGCCGCCTCTCTGCCCGCCTCCCTCCCGTGCTGGCTGCCCCTCGGGAGGGGGGGCGAGCGGGGGGTGAGGGGCGTGGCGCTGGAGCAACAGTTAGGGGTACTGTTTGCAGAACCTTTCCCCCCTTGAGACATTTCCCAGAGTGGTTTAACAATCAACCTCTCTTCCCATGGAACTCTGGGAATTGTAGTGACGAATAGGGGCTCCTAACAATTCTCAGCACCCTTAATGTGGTATTCGATACAGCAAACAATGAACCAAATGACATAGTTTTTGTCAGAATGGAAACAACTCTGCACATGCTCTTGCTCTCTCATCCTGCTTGCTGGTATCCCATGGGCATCAGGTTGGCCAGTGTGAGAACAGGATGCTAGACTAGATTGGTCATTGGCCTGATCCAGCAGGCTCTTGTTATATTCTTAAAGCAGCACCACAACACTTTAAAGAGTCACGAGTTTCCCCAAAGAAAGCAAAGTGTAGTTTGTTAAGCATACTGAAAGTTTATACTCCTTTAAATGTATAGTGCAGATAGGACTTGTCTGGTAGCATAGTGATGCATTTTCCAGTGTTTCTTTAGCCAAACAAGGAGCATTTCTTTGCTTTCTAGATTTAGACTTTTTGTGTGGGGTGTTGTTGTTGTTGTTTCTATGTAGGAACAAGGGGGCGGCGAATATCGTACATCTTGGGTGGTGTGAAGAGTCTGACTCACCTTATTTAAATCAAGTATCAAATCATCCTTCCATACATGTTTGGCTGCTCACAGCAGGAAACAAGACAGCACTGGGAAGTCCTAGTATACCTAGCACCAGAGCCGTAGCTAGGTGTTCTTGCGCCCCTGGCAGAACTGTCCAGATTGCGCCCCCTAGCCACAGACAAGTTAGTTCTTCTTTTCACCTCTCCTTCACCCCCCTCCACCCATTCAATTCACCCTCTATTTAAAACCATTTCTTATGAGGCAATAATCAATATTTATATTTATGGACATATTTCTAGCTGATTTTGTGGGGGCCCCCATCGCCTGTGCCCACAGAGATAGATAGATAGATAATACTTTATTCGGCTATAAGCCCACAAGGTAAAACAAATCAGTAAATAAAACAGCATTTTACATTCTAAAATATCAACTAAAATATTTCATCGCATAATCTCCTTCGCATTACTTACAATCTCTAGATGTACCGTATTATGGCCTTAAAGATAAAGATGGCGCATAGCGTTTACTAGATTTTTAATAGTCATGCAGCATTCCATGAAGTCTTTTATATGAAAGAACTGAAATCAGGAATCTGGCAACCTGAAATGTTCTATAAGAGTCAATGTCCTGGAGTAGATAAGCTAGATGCAATTCAGGTGGTTTAGCAACAATTTCCAGAATGATTGAACTCAGAATCCTTGATTGGGGAACAATGTATAAAGGGCAATTTAACAAGATATGGTAAAGGGATTCTATTGATTTGTTATCACATGCGCATAAAACAGAGGTTTTACCATTAGAAAATCTATTGCTCAGAACATTTGAGGGGAACACATTAAATCTGGCTCTAACAGATTGCCTGTGCCCCTGGTGGGGGCCCACCTCATCACCCCCTAGCTACGGCCCTGCCTTGCACATGCTCTGATTGTCTACCCAAAAAGTTTTAAAGTAGTGGGGGACATTCTCACCACCTATTCTGAGCAATGTAAGTTAGCTCCGCTATTGAAAACTTTGCAATCTTTCTCCCGCTCTCATAAAATGGCCATAGTTTCCCTCCCTGCTTTCATGGGGGCTGAAAGGCCCCTTGAAAATGGGAACTGGCACAACAGCAGCTACGTTATTAATAGCCAAGCACTGAAAAACGCAAGAGATGCCTACGATAAATAACTGGCAGATAAAGATGTTTGAATACATGGAATTTGCCGAGATGACTGGAAGGATCCGCGACCAGAAAGAGGAGAAGGTGAAAGAAGACTGGAAGAAATTTAGAGAGTATCTGAAGAAGTATTGTAATATATAATGTATCCTTATGGAAGTGCAAATAGGTTTCGGTAATATATATGATTTAATTTGAGATTTGAGAAGAGGAACCTGCTATAGGAGATAACTGGACAATGCAGCTCAGGGAGGGGAATTGAGGGAAGTCTCCACACAATGGAAAATAGCAATGTGATGGATTGTGGAATTTTTGTGTTTTGTTTGTATGTTGTGGTGTTTTTTAAAAAAGCAATAAATATTATTATTTTAAAAAAATGAAAATGGGAACTGGGGAGGGAAATTTGACTTGCTGTTATTTCCAGGCGTATCAGGATAGCCAGTGCAGAGCAAGGATTTACAGCCGGGGGGTGGGGTGCTGTTGTCCCACAGTCCAGAACTGACCCACCAAACATTTCTGTGTTTCCCACCAGACCTCTGCCTGGCTTCCTAGATGCAGCCACATGCATGGTGGCACCAGTGGCCGAAAACTGCAAGCAGAGCAGCAGCAGTAGCCACTCATCACCATCATGGGGCTGGACTGGATGAAGAGGCATATAAAGGACAAGACTCCCAGAACCACCACTGATATCAGTGTGGAGTTGCTGCTCTTAACTGCGTCATAAGAATTGGCACTTTAAGAACTTGTTCTGGAGCTTGCTTTTTCCTCTTCCCTCCCACTTCTTTTTCCTTGAGTGTCATGGCTTTTTAGAAGACAAGCCTGAGGGCAGAGACCACCCTAATACTATTTTTTTATTTTTAAGCACAATTTGAGAGCCTTTTTGTTTATAGGGTGGGGTATAAATGCCACACAAAACTAAATGTTATTTTTATGCATTCAAGAGGATTTCTATATGGTTACGTCATCAAAACCTCATAAGTGATTTACAAATCTGTTCTATCACTTTTTAAAAAGAGAGATTGATAATTTTGGCATCTCTAAAGTCTGTTATGATCTCCTCTCTCCCAGATTTTTTTTGATGAGCTTGTGAAGTTGTTGTGTAAGTTCAATTCATCCCACCTTGGACAGTTTGGAGCATTATCTTAAAGTACCTCCTTGAAACAATGAGATAAGACAGCCCCATCATCACAGGCCCAGATTCTGTAACCAGTTTTGGTCTCCTCTAAATCATTAGCTACGGCCTTTCTCTACAAAGCATATGATCCAGAATCAAAGATTGCTGATATCCTAGATAAAAATCGCTGTGAATGAAAATGTGCCCAGATCTCGGCACACCCTTTTCCACCTCTTGACAAAGACAGTGTTGCCTTTTCATTCCAACCGAAAGTTTAGCTGGGGGGAGGAATGATTTTGCGTAAGCATTGCTCCATTTGGTAACCCAGTTTTGAAAAACAAACGTGAGTTTGTGTCCAATGTCATAGGAAGTCCCCCCTGTAATGTTTTGTAAATGTAAGGCTAAACTGGGCATGATCTATACCTGAGCTTATTCCAGAATCTGTTTTTGGTGCCACCACTGGAAATTCTTGGAGCACACAGAATTTCTTCTTTTCTTCTTTTGGTATTTATCAGAGCCAAAGTATTAAATAAACAAGACTCCTGATGGCTTTGCTCACAAGGGTCATAGGAACGTGCAAGCCCACTCACCACCCAGTGAGAGGCTGCGCCTCTCAGTGCAAAATAGGACAGTAGGAAGATTCCTGAGTGTGCGTGCCATAGAAAGATTTGCTTTACTCCTTCCATTTTCGCTGAATAATTTCTTCGTTTCCTTGCTGCGGGGATAGCATAGTCAGGGTACTTGGTTGTCAGCGTTGCTCCTGTTTCAGAAGCCAAGAGTATCCAGTTCTACAGTAGGAACCCCATTGTACAGGCCTTGGATCACTTTCATGGTATTGCAGCAGGGCTGACAAAGTCCAAAATGAGACTGTAACATAGTTTCTGGATCTGGGACATGATCTTGTTAAACATGACGTGCTCATGGCGCCCATCTCTCTTGACTATGTGCATGGCGGTGGAGTTCTTCTCCTTCTCCTCTTGTCCATTCCTTCTCTGTGTAAGCACATGGGGAGGGGTTCCTAATTGATCCCCTCTTCTGGGAATGCTTAAGGATTGCTACCCCTTTTTTGTTCCAAAATAAGGGAAATGAGGGCTAGAGCTGGGAAATGCCTCTCACAAAGGCCACACAAGTTGTTAACCAGAAATGAATTCAGGGCTCACGACTCCTGCTGCTCGAAGGCTGTGTGTTTTGAGGAGGCCGAGAGGGAGGGAGAAAGGAATATATATTATTTTGGCTTTTTTTAGAGAGAGAGAGGGAGCACAGATCTTTTAGGAAGGAAAAGCGACCAAGAGCTGGTCTCTCTTCAACATGAACCTCATATACGTTTCACTGTCTCATTAACCAGACCCTTTGGAACAATTCGTTCTTTGAGGCTGGTTTCAAAAAAACACCCAACTTTACTTTACAGCCCATTCCATTTATGACCCAGGAATAAAATTACTGTATCAGTTTCATTACATACATTAAAGCCTGGGTGTTCCATGATCTTTCCCCCCTTTTCTTTTTCTTTTTTTAGGAGAGAAAAAGAGCCCCTGAAAGGTAAACAATAATCATTGCCAAGCTGGAGAGAGCAGAAGGGAGCAAGTAGGCCGCAGCCTCTTGAGGTAGGCGTTTAAATGAGCGTCACAAGTAACTGCAATCTAAAATGTGTGAATGATGTGGAGAAAGTACTAGCTTAAGACTCTGGATTTCCAGAGGACAGGTAATAGGGATGAGTGAATTTATCCATTTGGGTTTCTCTGGGCTTCTCATTTTCCCAGTCTTTAATTATTCACATTTTTACACCAGTTTGTGATCCCCCCCCCCTTTTAACTACTCATGAAAATTCACCAGCATTTTACAGTGAATTTCTCCTAAAAAACACATTTTCTTTCAGAGCAATTTCCCCCATATATTTATGTAAGTTATTTTCACTAATATAGGCAGAGTTTACCCTAAAATGGCACACACTATTTGACTTGCAAATGGCACTGCAAAATTTGGAGAAATGCAAATTCTGAAGGAGGGCTTTGTATTATTTTGGAAAGTACAAATTAAGTAGGTTCTCCTTCAAATGCAAACTGAATCAGTTTTCTCTTCCATTCCTTGCTGCTAACTTCTAGTTTCAAAACCACTGGTGGAGCAAGGATAAGGGGCCAAGATGGAATCTGGTCAATTCAATGTTGGGGAGAACCAGGACAGAATCTAGATTTTACATCTTACCTGATGGGACACATACTGGTTACATGTGACAGATCATAGTTTTACTGATGAAACTAGAAAAAAATACATGTTGGTTAGCAACCTTACCCAGGAATGAAGTTTACTTTCTTAAAATAAATAATAGTTGTTGAAGAATTTCCAGAATATGGCTGAAGATAGGCATTTTTGTTGTAAAAAGTGAGATTATTTAGTTATGAGCGTAGCTGTCTCACAAACCTATTTTTCAGCTTTGTATCAGCTAGGGAGAAATTCAATTCAGTTTGAATTTAAATGCAACCGTATCTAATTTTTCACTTTCTGAAACAATATGCAAGCTGAAACACAACCATCCTGCAAAATTTGCACTTTTAACTTTGCAATGCAGTTCTCCAGCCAAGGAACATATACAAAGATTAATATCCTAGGATGCAGTGTGCATAAACAATGCATTTATTGGTGAGAATAGCATGAAAAAATGCATTGTATTAGTAAAAATGGCTTTGGAAAATTATTTTGCGAAAATTTTGAAATTATATGTATTAATATATATTATTAAATTATATATATATTGGCCAAACCGCGGGAGGCAGTGAAAGATAGGCGTGCCTGGCGTGCTCTGGTCCATGGGGTCACGAAGAGTCGGACACTACTGAACGACTGAACAACAACAATATTAGGAGAAGATTGCACTAAATGCTCATGAATTTTCATGAGGATTTTTTGTTTGTTTGTGAATAATTTAAGATTGGAAAAACTAGAAACTAAAATGAGCAGATTTGCCCATCTCTAATACTAGCCCACAGGGCCCACTCAATACATTTTGGCACCTGAGGTAAACCACAGAATGTCGCTCTCCCTGTTAGTTTACTGAGATGGAGGTAATGTAGTTCAAAACAAGCCATCCTACCCTAGCATGCAAAATGACCACCTCTGCACTGTGCCTTGCAGTGTCGACACATCAACATACATACAGAGATAAATTGCATCCAATACCCAGTCTTGAGGTTAATTTTACAGAGACCCAGGGAAGGCAGCTAAGCCCTAAAATGGTTGCTGCTAATAATTTAATATTTGAAAAAGACATTGTTTCGCTCCTCAATTGCTACATCCAAAGGCCTGCATTTTTTTTGCATTGTTATTAAGAAAGCAAAGGAAATTGGCTATTTCATACCCTCCAACATTTCTCCGATGAAAATAGGGACACCCCATTCCATAATGATAAGCTTACTATTTACACCCTGCACATCTTACAGGGTTGCCCCAGTCACTCTGGGCGGCTTCCAACATATATAAAAACATAATAAAACTTTAAACATTAAAATAAACTTCCCTATACAGGATTGCCTTCGGACAGCTCGGGGGTCAGAAAACTCCATACCCTCCCACATTTCTGAAATGAAAATAGGGACGTCTTAAGGAAAAGCAGGATATTCCAGGATCTAATTGGAAACTGGGACTGCTTCTCTAAATCACCAGAGACATTCCTGGAAAATAGGGACACTTTGATGTTCTGCTATTTCTACCCATAATTTTAACATGAGGAAAAGTTAAGTTTAACAGGAATGACTCCTTTGTTTGGCAGCTGCATGGTTTTGTGATTTCCTCATTTGGGGGCAGAATCTGCCCAATCCATTTTTCAGCAAACAAGATCCAGGCACATAAAGTGTTGATAGCCCACGTGACTAATGGTACAAGCATTAACTTTTGCCATTTCAGTTATTGCAGTTTGGCCAGGTCTGCCTCCCTGCAAAGCTAGATCCTGCTCCAGACCTTTGCACTCAAACTATGCCTTTCAGAGAAGTGTGCTTAAGACTGTGGCATAACCTTCATCAGTTTTGCTGGAATCCAAGACACCCAATTGCAGGCAACTTGTCTTACTTCCTGAGTAAATGCAGTTTTTAAAAGACCTCCAAATGTACATCCAAGACACACAATACTACCCGCCTGCCCCGCCCCCACTGCAAGCACCTTGCCTTACTTCTGAGTAAATACACAACTTTTTAAGAACATCAAAATACCTGTACATCTCAGCATGGCAAAAAGTAGCTCTGTGTTGTTCCCAGCAGGAACAGCAGTAGCAGTGAACACAAAATGAATGGACGCCTGGGAAAAGAGCACCAATGAGAAGAGCCGGAAGGAGGAGGCAAACCAATCAGGTAAGCTGAACGCCGGACCGACCCTTGAAGAAGCTGTGGCTTGGCCTTTTGGCTCCTTTTGATCCAGGTGCTGCTCCTCTTTGGCTTCAAGCACTGTTGCCAGGGCCAGTGGAGGGCAGTTGCTGGAACAGGAATTTCAGGGCAGGCCAAAGGCATCCACCTTGGCACCAGTGCCATATTGGAGGTGGCAGCAGCGGCCACTTCACCCACAGACAATCAGATGGTGCAGCAGTAGGAACTGCCGCTCCTGGATCACTGCAGAATCCCACCGCCTGAGGCAATGGCCTCAGGTTGCGTCGTCACAACAGCAGCCCTGCCAGCCCATGTGTCATTGCTCCTCACAGGTTTCCTGGGAAGAGGGAATGACTATCAAACCAGGTAAGGCTGTTGTTTTGGTGTGCCCCATGACCAGCATTTAAGCAGACTTTAAGGACCTTCAGGTAGGTAGCCATGTCAGTCTGATGCAGTCAAAATATATATAAAATTGTCCAGCAGCACCTTAGAGACCAACTAAGTTTGTTCTTGGTATAAGCTTTCATGTGCATGTTGTACACTTCTTCAGATACCATGCACACGAGCTTATACCAAGAACAAACTTAGTTGGTCTCTAAGGTGCTACTGGGCAATTTTTTTTAATTTTTTAAAATATATTTAAGGACTTTCATGTATCTTGAGAGCACCAGCATTTGGAAACATTTCTGTCTAATTTTTTTTGAAAGAGAAATAAAGCAAGCAAGCAGAGACTTAGGTCTAATTGCATGCATTCCTTCCTAAAACTGGGAACTTGTAAATATAAAATAAAGTCGAACTAGAGCTCAGGGATTACTGAGCTGTGCAGTGCAGACACAATTAGAGACACATCAAGAGTACCTCCTCGAGTTTGCTGTCATTTGAGTGTAACACTGACACTACAAAGCTATGCAGAGACTTTTGGGTGGTTGTTCTGCCATTTTGGATTTTTCTTTTCTCTGGTGTTGCGTTTGAAACAAAGCACCTTCCAAAAAGCAACACATGATCTTTTCTAAATGTCTATCAAGGCTAATAAAGGATTCCTTTTAATTGTGTATTTTAATTTAGACATCTAGTTAATCTTTTAAATCTTCTTTTATAGCTTCTGCTTTACCACGCTCGTTTATCTGCTACAAACCCTTAGGGTCAGGCAGATTATGCATCTAAATAAACAAACAAATTAAAATGCTGCTGCTTCTTTTTCTTCTCTCTCTCTTTGTAGTGCAGTTAGGGGCTATAGGGCTTTGTAACTGGTCTGAAATTTTTGTGTGAGCTTCTTTGCACCGTTGCCCCAGAGTGGTAAAGTCTTTTAAGGTAGCGTGCTTCAGATTGTTAATATGAGCAAACCCCATATCCAAGGAATGAATGAAGTCAAAGAGGACAAACTACAGCTCTCAGTTAATTAAGAACATAAGAAAAGCTTTGTTGAAAGTCTGTTTAGTCCAGATTTCCCACAGTGGTCAGCCACATGCCACCAGAAAGCCCTCAAGCAGTACAAGAAAATGGCCCTCTTAATAGTATCTCATGGATGGACTTGCAGATTACTGAGAGGGTGTTGGTGGCAGATAAGAGTTTTCGCATGTTAAGGAAGTTGGAATGTATGTCATGCATTATTAAGAAGGAATTGGAGGAAATACATGCATCTGTACTTCACAAGCACAGGCTTTCTACCATCTGATACTCAGAAGGTATACTGCCTCTGAACATGGGGTTTTCATCATAGTTAATACTCGTTGGCAGACTTCTCATCCAGTAAGTGGTGTATTGCTCTCTATCAAAACATCTCTAAAAGGGCTGGCCAGTGTGGTGCCCTTCAGATGTTGGAGTACTACAGCTTCCATAATCCCTGACCCTTGGCCATGCTGGCTGGGGCTGATGGGATTTGGAGTCTTACAACTTCCGGATGGCACCATATTGGCTACCTCTGATCCCTAAGAACCTAAGAGGAACCCTGCCAGAGCAGTCCAGCAAAACATCAACAAACAAGTTGTACAATGGGGTTATACATATTTTTCTTTGTAAATATATGGCATATATTGTTTATATACGTTTTTAACACATGCTGTTAACTGTTAGCAAGGAAGACAAGTGTCATACAATAAGGTATAAAGCCAAAGGAGGGAAGATAAACTAATATGGTTGATACGAGCAAAGGTGTGCTTTCTGTTGTGGGCCTTATATTGCAAATGGTTCGTTCAGATCGTGTGCCTTTGGGCTTCCACATATTCCTGTTTTCCCCAGTTATGAATATTCATTGCTATTCTGCCTTATGCCAACTGAGCCAGTGGGTGGAGCTTGATGGAATGTATCCAGTATCTTTTACCTGCCCTCCATTGCTTCTGTCTCTCCTTCAAAACAAAAACAGAAACAGAAAGAACAAATGTTGCTAGCCTTGGTTATAATTGCTCACAATATGCAAAATGGAGGCTTCTGCTTTTGGATGGATGCTTTTGGGAGGGGGCCTGTGTTTCCATGTGGTTTTTAATTATTATTATTTTAATACAGAGGTCTTGCTCAAGAATGATATTTACCACCTGACTAAGGCTTGCAAAGGAGTGACAAAGAGGTGTTGTGCAAGACCTTGGTATTATTATTTTTCAAAGCCCGATGCGTGTACTTTGATTACAGTCTCCAAAGTAATCTCCCAGATTTACTGGGTAGAGATCTTGAGAAAGCAACTCCTTGATCCAGTTGTTGAAATATGAATGGGCCTTCAGAAAGCAGCAGTTGGTGAAAGTAGGCACGCTTGAATCATCTGGGCTGCGGGAAACCAAATGGGCAGGTTGTGCTTAGGTGAGCAAATGGAAGCAGGGAAGTGGTACTAGGGGCCACCCACTGAAATGTTGACGCATGTGACAAACTATTCCAAACATCCCAAAGCAGTGGATGCTGGTCTTTTAAGATGAGTGGGACACTGCACCAGCCACCATGGGGATCCGCAGGTTTTTTTTTTCTGGTGGAGTTGAAGTAAAACATTGAAAGTGGGGAGCAGCCTAGCTTTTCACAAAAATGAGAAGAATAGTGTCAGTACATTTGCCTCGTCGTATCTCAGGTTCTACTAATGCTAAAGCAAGTTGTTTTTTTAAAGAAAAACTGGGTTGCCAACCAACCTCGTTCTGCCTGCAGCTAATCTCCATCTGCCTGTCTTCTTATTAACATCCAACTCAATGGCTGGTGCAGCTTCTCAGCTTCCTCCTTAGTCTCAGTGTTGCTGCCCTTGTAGAACTGAACAAAAACAGTGTATAAGTTGAGGAGAAAGGAACAGAGATGTTTTTGTCTTTGTTCAGGCGTTGTAGGCTGGACGTGTTCAACCAAACAGATGAAAAACTTCCTCAGAACTACACAACCAATCAGAGAACATGGCATCTCAGCAATAGTGCTGGTGCTGCCTGGTTGCTAAGCAACATTCCACTCCTTCTTAGCTGACTTACTGATAACAGAATTAACCCTTATTACAAACTGGATGATCCCTGGACTGCACTTATAACTTGTTGTTGTTGTTGTTGTTGTTGTTGTTGTTGTTGTTGTTGTTGTTTTGCTGCACTTCTACCACCACTTCAAAGAGTCAGAGCTTGCTTTTGTGTGGCTTTCTATGCATTTTTACAATTTCAGGCCAACCTTCCTCTAACAAGCCCATAGTTAACTATGTGAAGCAGAATGGACAGAAGGCAGCTCTTGAGTTGACTTTATGTCAGGTTTGCCACTTCTGTGTGGTCATGTATCCCTTGCTGTACCTGTAAATCAGGAAACCACAGGAGATGTATGATGTGGTTGCTTTCCAGGCCACTGCTTTTGGCTCCTAGCGACTGGTTGTGCTGCCATAGGAAGTAACCACAACATTTCAAGTACTGCCAGAGTGGCGTGACCTACAGTTGTGACACTCAAGCAATGCAAGAACTAGTCCTGATTAAGAATGACTGAATCTATCAATTTTGGCTTCTCTAATTTTCCCTATCTTAAGTCCAGTTCATCTCATTTCAGTTTGCATTAAGCAAATTGCATGAAATCTCAGTGCATTTTCATGCATATTTCTCATAATATATGCATTTTCTACACAATTTTGCCTAATAAATGTATTATTGAAAGCAATTTCCCCTAATTTAATGCATTTTTGTAAATTATTTTCACTTTAACTTGCATATCTGTGCACACTTTCCCCACTTTTTTTGGATGCATGTTTTGTTTGGAGAACTGCATCCCAAAATTTGGTGATGTTTATATTTCTAAGAGCATAAGAAGAGCCTGCTGGATCAGGCCAATGGCCTATTTAGTCCAGCATCCTGTTCTCACAGTGGCCAAACAGAAGCTTTTGGGAAACCTGCAATTAGGTTTCAAGCACAAGAACATTCCCCCCTCCTGTGTTTTACAGCAACGGGTATTCAGAAGCATTACTGCTCCCACTGTGGAGGCAGAGCATCACCATCATGGCTAATAGATCTTCCCACTTGTTGTTGTTCAGTCGTTCAGTCGTGTCCGACTCTTCGTGACCCCATGGACCAGAGCACGCCAGGCACGCCTATCCTTCACTGCCTCTCGCAGTTTGGCCAAACTCATGTTAGTAGCTTCGAGAACACTGTCCACCCATCTCATCCTCTGTCGTCCCCTTCTCCTTGTGCCCTCCATCTTTCCCAACATCAGGGTCTTTTCCAGGGAGTCTTCTCTTCTCATGAGGTGGCCAAAGTACTGGAGCCTCAACTTCAGGATCTGTCCTTCTAGTGAGCACTCAGGGCTGATTTCTTTGAGAATGGATAGGTTTGATCTTCTTGCAGTCCATGGGACTCTCAAGAGTCTCCTCCAGCACCATATTTCAAAAGCATCAATTCTTCGGCGATCAGCCTTCTTTATGGTCCAGCTCTCACTTCCGTACATTACTACTGGGAAAACCATAGCTTTAACTATACGGACCTTTGTCGGCAAGGTGATGTCGTTGCTTTTTAAGATGCTGTCTAGGTTTGTCATTGCTTTTCTCCCAAGAAGCAGGCGTCTTCTAATTTCGTGACTGCTGTCACCATCTGCAGTGATCGTGGAACCCAAAAAAGTGAAATCTCTCACTGCCTCCATTTCTTCCCCTTCTATTCGCCAGGAGGTGATGGGACCAGTGGCCATGATCTTAGTTTTTTTGATGTTGAGCTTCAGACCATATTTTGCGCTTCCCACTGCCTCACCCCTTTACTTCCCAGTAAGTGACATCATCAAGCAGAGGACAGGTGAGCCCCACCATGCTGCCAGCTATTGCTGTCTGAAACGTTGGCAACATTGCCAGTCAAAGTAGACATTACAGGGCAAGGCACACCAATGGCTAGGGGTGTTGGAGAATGCCAATGAAAACAGAAACAGGATTGGAAATTGCCAATGCTTACTTATTCATCCCATGTTGCTTTCAGTTGACAAAAGATACATACCGGTGTCGGAGAACCTGCTCCAACAACTGAATTAGGTTGTGAGTGTAAGAGAGACAAAGGATTTGAGGGCAAAAGCAGCAGCGGTCACAAGAGCAGAGAAACGGAGATCGCAGAAGAAACGGGAGACTGCAGCCTGAGATCTGGTGTGCACACAAACTGCGAGCGAAGCTCGCTCTCTCGCTCACACCGAGACGGGGACTTTTATTGTTAAACCTTTTTCCTGCGTCATAATATACACCTAACCAATAACAACTGGACACCTACAGGCACTTCCTCGGCGGGAACAATTCTGTACTTGCGCAGTATTACCTTTGACAGTTCATGCCGCGTCCGCTTCTGCTGCGCGCGGTAGGCTTGTTTCCCGCCAATGGCGGTCGTGCGCAGGAGCACTGAAGCTAGCATATTCCTACATACCGGTAATTGACCCATTTGCAATGTGTTTCCTTTGCATTGAAATGAATGGGCTGGAATAAGGTAATAAGAATGTAGCTTACATAATTTATGTAAATTGCATCCATAAGTTACGTTTGCTGCATAATTTCACCACAACAGATAGTGAGAAGCATAGTGTCATTTTCCCCCAGAAGGTGAACTGCAGCAGAATGGAAATAGTGCTGAATGTGACAACTACACATCCTAACACTGGACTCAGTATTATGCAGCTTCCAGCGTTCCTAAGCAGAACCCATTAATCAGTAGAGCAGCGGTCATTCTTTTTAGACTCAGAAGTTGCATTCCCCCTTAGTCTATCACCTGCAGGCTGTATGTCAGCAGTGGATGTGTTCAAAACTGAGTGCATATATACACACACAACCTGCCCTTTTCAACTGATCTGTGCAGATCAGCTGAGAAGGGAGAGTTAGCTTCCCTTCCCTGCTCATCCAATTTGGTGATTGGGAAGGGGTGAATTGCATCCCCATCACCCACCCTTCCTCGGTGCTATGTCTATGTTAAACTTTCTAATTTTTGTTGCCACTGCCAAAATCAGTGGAGTCTTGAGGGGGGTCCAGAAAAATGTGCTTGAAGGGCCAAATCAGGCCCCTGAGCTGGGCTACTCAAGCCTGTCTTTCGAATTCTCAATCATTCCATTTTTTAAAACATCTGAATTTTGAACAAAGCATCATGTACACAGTTTGACATACCCGTCAATTCCAGCAGTTCACTGCTATAATATAAACAACCCTTTACCCCTCCCCAACCTGGTGCCCTTCATGTATTTTCGACTACAACTCCCATCAACTCCAGCCTGTCTGTTTTTATTTCAGTCAATCCCGACTGTAAATAATTCAAGCTGCTTCAAAGAATGGAAAAATATATATCTCTAAATTCATATGGCAGGGGGTAAAGCCAAGAATTAAACATAAAATTATGATAGAAACAAAAGAAATAGGAGGCTTTGCCGGCCAGATTTGGCATTTTATTATGAGGCAGCTTGTTTGTGTTTGTTAAAAGAATGGATTATATTGGACAATGCAGACATTTTAGATTTAGAAGGTCAGGATTTAAAATTTGGCTGGCATGCATGTATTTGGTATGGGAAAGCTAAAATCTATAAGAGTTTCATGAACTACATTCTTAGGAAGAATCTGTATATAGTGTGGGAGAAATATAAAAATCTACTGGAAAGAAAAACACCTTTATGGCTATCTCCCATTGAAGCAATTACAATTAAAAGAGTTAATATGAATAGACAATGGGCAACTTACAGGGAACTGCTGG
Source organism: Lacerta agilis (assembly GCF_009819535.1). Classification (NCBI taxonomy): domain Eukaryota; kingdom Metazoa; phylum Chordata; class Lepidosauria; order Squamata; family Lacertidae; genus Lacerta; species Lacerta agilis. Next base: position 59,862,299 of record NC_046319.1, read on the forward strand.
ATTTTACAGGAGGGGAACTCAAACTGAAATCCATGGAAAACTTAAGGAGCCAAGTTACGGATTGGTTGCAATATCACCAGATACACAATATGTTTAAATTAGATAGAAATAATGGATTTCTGGACCAAAGTCCACAGTCTGAAAAAGAACTCTTACAAAATAAGGATAAACCTCTGTCTAAAATCTGTAATTTTTTATTAGAATGGGAAACAAAAGATGAGCTTGCTAAAGCTTCAATGGCACACTGGGCAATAGATGTAGGACAAAATATAGGTCTTAACCTCTGGGAAAAACTTTGGAAAAGTGACCTGAAAATTAATGTATGTTATTGAAAGATAATTATTTGAAAATGAGTAGGTTGGCTAAGATTTATATAACAGAATCAGGTACATGTTGGAAATGTAAAGAAGCGGAGGGAACCTTTTTCACATGTGGTGGACATGTAAAAAGATAAAAGATAAAAGTATATTGAGAAATGATTTATTGATAAAGATAAAAGTATATTGAGAAATGATTTATAATGAATTGAAAAAAAGTTTAAAATTACTTTTTAAAAAAACCTAGAGTCCTTTTTATTGGGAATAACCCAGACAGAAATTTTTAGGTGTCAGAAAAGGTTATTTATGTATGCAACAACTGCGGCCCATGTTTCGTTAGCCCCCAAATGGAAAGTTAGTAAGGTCCCAACTAAAGAGGACTGGAAACTTAAGTTGATAGAATATGCAGAATGTGCAGATTTAACATATAGAATAAGAGAGCAAGAAGAATGTATATTTAAAGAAGAGTGGAAAACATTTATTGAATACTAGCTGACCCGGTCACGCGTTGCTGTGGCTGCTTTAGTGTAATGGGAAAGGAAGATGCAGTACAAAAGAGAAATTGATGTCTTTGCGTTGAAGTTGAGGCTGTTTTGGTTTTCTTTTCTTGCTTGTTATTGTTTATGTGTATATAACTCATTATTAGTATTGTTGTATTTTCTGATTCCTTTTTTTTTTAATTGTTTGTATGTCTTGGTTTGATGTTGTTGATGTGCATTGGAGGGCAGTATATTTGTTTGTACAATATCAGATTAGGCCGTCCGAACCCGGAAATGGTGGACGGAACGTTTGCAGCCGGCCTGACTGTGCCGTTGCTTCACTGCATACCTGCCGCTTCTATCAGCATGCTATCTTGGTGTTAGTGGGCAGCTTAGCTTTCCTACCGATCCGTCCGCCCTCCCAAAAGGCGGACGGGACGTTTCCAGGCGGCATGGCTATGGCGTGGTTTCTCTCTATAGCTGCTGCAGGCGGCATCTAAAAGCCACCAAGGCCAAACTCCGTCTTTGTGGGTGGCGTGCCTGTTGATTGGATGGTGGCAGTGACGTGGGGGGCGGGAGAGGAGGGATCGGCAACGGGTGTTGTGTGCTGTGCTATTTAACGTCCACTGGAGGATGCTTTTTTGCACAAATCCACGGATTTACCTGGGAAAGGTGTGATATTTTTACAATCTAGGTACCTAAGATCCTTCCCATACGGACAAGGCATGTTGTGTCCAAATCTGACGCCAATCGGTCAAGCAGTTACGGAGAAATGCGAAAACAAACAAACATGCAGCTTGAAGGATTTTATATATATATAGATATGGAAAACAACTGTATATAGCTGAAAACGCTGGCAGCACTAAGATAAATTCAAGAGAGTAAATAATTTTTGATGGAAGTAAAAGAGAAAACTGATTTGGGTGGTTATAGTAAAATTGCAGGAATTTATGATATGTAAAATGAACCATGGAAGGAGAAAAAGGGAAGTCATTGGATATTTCAAAGTTTGCAAAATGTTTATTTTGAAGTGTAAAATTAAAAACATAATAAAAATTATTATAAAAATAAAAATGCAGACCAAATAAAACCCTCAAGCATCCTTAATTTGAACCCATGTAGGTAGGAAGTGGGTTGATGCTTAACTGCAGTCATGTTTGTCTGCTCCATCAACACAATCCTGGTCACAATCACACACATAAAATGGATCAATGTTACTGTGATCAGGACATTAGAACTGACCAGGCTTACGTCTCTCTGTGAAATATTAAAAGTATGTTTTATTTTGTATGCTGCCTTCAATATTTCCGAGCAAGCAAGCAAGCAAATAAATGCAAGGCCAGCTGCTACTTCTATTAGCCTCGGTGAAAGTTTTTCCTAATTTTTGTCATTGCCCATGGAATTGGGAATCGCACTACAGTTGACTAACCCCTCTCTCTTTTTGCTTCCTTTTTCGGACCAGGTTCTGGCTCCTGAGTAAGGCTCAGGCAACACAGCTGAGCTCCACTGTATGATTAATCCTTGTATTTAATACAGCAGCAATCAACTTTGTTTGCACTGTTGGTAAGTAAAGCCGCAAGGCTTGTAATTAAAATGCATTTAATTACTTGTATGGTTACTGAGGTAAAGTCTCTCTGGATTTTTACACCGTTGAGATCAGAATCTGCCCCTTTTTTCTCACCACTTTTTTGTGCGGATAAAGTATAATGAGCAGGTAGCATCTTTCAGGTGGAGATTTCAAAGTAATTCACAAACCAGTCTTAAGGCAGATGCTTTGGTGTGGGAATATCATTTTAGTTCCATTTCACAGATGACAAAATATCACTGAGGATACACTTGTAGTTACTAGAGATGCATGGAGCCCTCGTGAGAATTTCCCCTAGTTTTATATACAGGTAGGTAGCCGTGTTGGTCTGCCATAGTCAAAACAAAATAATAATAATAAAAAAATTCCCTTCCAGTAGCACCTTAGAGACCAACTAAGTTTGTTCTTGGTATGAGCTTTCGTGTGCATGCACACTTCTTCAGATACACTGAAACAGAAGTCACACTTCTCGCTTTCCCCCAGATGTTTCACCTGAGCCATAAAATAAAATTTTGTCTTGAAGCTTTATGTTAGGCATAGTTTGGTAGAAAGTTATATTTGGGCATAGCCCTCTCCCCCAAATCATCAGCATTCTTGAAATTATTTGGATATTTCTTCTGAACAAAATAGTCCAAATTAATCTCAGGTTTTTTCTGCAGCAATGTTTGTTAGCAGCTCCAACACATGCCTTTTTTCTCCCCTCAGATAATCTGATTTCATTTGATAGTAACATATATGCTAAGTCATTTATTTCCATGTCTTCTTTGCTTCTTCTCGCTTGGGGGGAAAATTAGGCCCCATCTGCACTATACATTTAAAGCAGTATCATTTCACTTTAAATAGCTATCCCCAAAGAATCCTGAGAGTTGTTAGGCAAGCCCTATTCCCCTCACAGAACTACAATTCCCAGAGTACCCTGGGAAGAGGGATTGACTGTTAAACCAGTCCAGGAACTATAGCTCTGTGAAGGGACTGACAATGCTCAGCACCCCTAACAAACTACACTTCCCAGGATTCTTTGGGGGAAATCGTGACTCTTTAAAGTGGTGTGGTGCTGCTTTAAATGTATAGTATGGATGGGGTCTGAGTGTGAAAGAGTAAGAGGCACCTGCTTTCAGAGTAGCTTTATCTCCAAATTTCTGAATGGGTTTGTGTTTTGTGCATTTAAAAATGGTGGCAATGCCTTTATTGGAGCCAATCAAAATGTCATAAACCTCTGGTCTGATGAAGAAATCTGGAGAACATGAAAACTCAGCCACGGATTTGTAGCAAAGCCCATGCTCTGCATGGAAAAGGTTCACAGCTCAATCCCCAACGTCTCCAGTTAAAAGGGTCAGTTTGGAGGCGATGTGAGACCCTTTTTCTGAGAGAGAACCTGGAGAGCAGCTGCTGGTCAGAGAAGGCAAGACATGGATGCAGTCCCATCATCCTTGTTCAGTCCCCACCTGCCCACTTTCTTACTTATATCCAGCCCTTGGCTATCAGCCTGTTGTCCTTGTAGAACTCGGCAGGGGTGGGGTGGGTGAAGCTGGAATTAGTTTGCTGTGCCTGCCATTGGCCTCTGACTGTGGGGTCTTCTGGCTACTGCCCCACCAGTCCCAACAGGTACCAGCCATCAATGGATAGGTGGACAATCAGTCTGACCCAGTGAGAGGAGGTGTGTCTCCATGATGAGGAAAAACAGCTAGAGGCACAGTGTCGCTTGAAGGGGTTTGTGTCTCTGTCAACAGAAGGAATTGCAAGAGGGGGTGGGGTGGGGGAGAGATAGAAGAAAGACATGGGCCACGAGAGCAGCTAAGCCGGCTGGTTTGGCTGCTTCTCCTTCCTGTTACATCTGATACGGCATATTCCTATCCCATTGCCCATCTTCTGATTTTTGGGCTTGCTCTGAGCATAATTCCAGATTGGAAGGAGACAAAGTCAGAGCAGTGACTCATTGAGATAGGCAGTGGACAGACTCCTAATGGCTGTGGGGTGGCTGGTCATTCTTACTCTTTCAAACACCAGGAGTGACTGATCAGTCCTGGTGCACCTGTGACAGAGGCATAGCAAAATTACAGCAGCAGCACCCCCCTCCAAAAAGGATGATTCAGAGGTAGCAAGGTCAGAACTTTGACTCATGGAGGGATGTGGCAGGCAGCCTCTTCTGTGGATAGGTTGTATAGGTTCACAGCTATTACTGCTTTACTTAATGCATTTCTGAAACAAACTTGCAGTTCTAACATAACAAATTGCAAAATACTGTTTCTTTTTGGTGTTGGGTTGGGTTGAGCAGGAGGGTTAACAAGTGCAAGAGTGCTGGCTTTTTTTTTTTTTAAAAAAAGTAATAATAATAATAATAATACCACCCCACCATCTAGGCAGCTCCCAGCAGATAGATAGATAGATAGATAGATATCACACACACACACACACACACACACACACACACACACAAACTGCAATAATACACATTACCATCTATTAAACCCTAACGTTCATAATCTAAAATTGCTCAGTTGTACTACTGGTCATCCATGGAATAGCAGCGGTCACCCCATAGTCCTCCCCATCTTGTATTGCAGCTGGGCCAGCTTGACTTGGGCTGGTCAGGGTGTGTGGCAGTGCTGCGGCTTCTATTATCATCAGGGCAATAATGAAAATTAATATGCCGAAAGCTCTATGGGGAAAACAATGGCAGGTGTTGGCACTTTTAGGTACACCTGACTCAGCCCAACACATCTTCAGTCAACTAAACCATAAGTGCCCTCTTCCACGCCTCCATTGCAATCCCTATAATGAGGGTACTGCTGAGATCTCTTGTGGGTGCTGGTGAGTGAGTGAGCTTAGGGAGGAGGGGTGAGATTTGAACCACCTGTCCAGTCACTGAGATCACTCAGAGAAGTGCTGTTACTTGTCCCCCAGGTTACAGAGGCCTGACTGGCATCAACTATAAGTCAGGCATTTAGTGTTGTCAGTCCCCTGCTGTCAATCAGTGATTTGGCAGGCATCTTCGTTTTGATTCCAGGCATCTCTTGAAAACAACCTATGCATTGTTTAATTTTTTATTGAATAGCCAGCCATTTTATTGGTTGCTTTGTATAGCTTTTAAATGTTCCTGCATTGCTGTACACCACCCTGATTTTATGTGAGAAAGGTAGTATAGAAATACTTCTATAAATAAATTTATTATATACAGTCTTGCAAATAGGACTGTGTAAGTTACTAGACCCTAAGCAATTCTTCCCCACTTTGCCCACTAACTCACAACTGTGGCCCATTTATGGACAAATATCTTGCCATGCTTCTCAGACTTGGAGGTGATTCATATTTGCCAAAGGTGAATATACGAGTTGCTGTTTTTAAGCCCAGATTATTATCGCTGCAGCTACCAGCTCATGCCACGTATCTGATTGGACAACCTCCATTCTGACATTTTAATTACCCCCTTTTTCCTTGCAACCCTTCCCCAGCATAACAAGTTTTTGTGTGATCAGATATCACACTGGGAGTCAACAGTTTTTCAAAGGGAGTGCTGCTTGGACTGGTTGCATAAAAGACAGGGATAGAGTTAAGGTTATAGGGTATAATTTCTGGGTTTTCCTAGGAAGTGTCTATGCCTAAGACCAAGCGCCCACTGAAAGGAGGGTGGAAATGGTAAAATAAGCCTCCATTATGATAAGAACACATACCAAACATATGGGCTACTGTTCAGTCCCACAGGGGCCCTCAAAGTGCCTTTCAAAACAAACAAGCAGCAGTGTAGGAACACAGGAATCTGCCTCATACTAAATCAGCAGGCAGTACCTCTCCAGGGTTTCAGGCCCTACCTGGAGGTGGTGAGGACTGAACTTGGGACCTTCCGCATGCAAGGCAGATGCCCTCCCAGTGAGCTATGGCCCTTCCCTCATGGAAGACTCTGCCCCAAAATCAGTATCTCACCGCCTCATTGAAAGTGGCAGCATTGGAAAGCCTACCAGGGTGGTGGTGTCATTGAGGCAGAGGTCCAGGGTCCCACTCAGCCCCCCAAATGCAGGAGTACAAACAAGTTCATAAATTATGAGACTAAAATTACCTACCTGCACCACTTTTCAGGGGAAGGGTCTCCCCTTGGCCAGCTCATGTTTCAGACCATGTGTAAGCATTGAATAACACAGACATGGCTAGTTATCCATCACTGTATTTATCTTGCTCAGGCTGAGTTTAACCAAGGAACAGAACTTTTGGAAATAGTTTTTTTTGGGGGGGGGGCATTCCCTATTTCCCACCTCCATTCCCCAAAGGGAGCTGGTAACTTTATTTACTTAGATTGTGTGAGCACTTTGTGGGCAATTCCTGTGGGGTTAGTAGTATAAGCAGAAGAGCTGGTAAGTGATGCTGTGCAGGGAGCTTAGAGTTTGCAAGCAGGGAAATAAAAGTGGGTAATGTTTTACCTCTCCCCATGTGGCATCTTGGCTCTCTGTTAATCCCACACGGTCTCAGATTGCCTCCCTCCCCCCCCCCATTGCAGCTCAGGCTTGCAGTCTGGGTGTGCTTTTAGACCCAGAAAGCCACAAGTGCTGTAGTTCACTTTAGGCTGGTGAAGTCACACGTGCTTTATGACAAGGCTTGATTACTGTAATGTGTGGAGCTGTCTTTCAGAGGGGTTTGGAAACCTCACAGGAATATCGGAAAATGTCTTATACTGAATCAGACCATTGATCCATCTGGTTCAGTATTGTCTACACTGAACTGGCAGCAGTTCCCTAGGGTCTCAGGCAGGAGACACTCCCAGCCCTACCCAGAGATGCCAAGGATTGAACCAGCGACTTTCTGCATGCAAAGCAGGTGCTCTGCCACTGAGCTGTGGCAGAAGCTAGAGTACTGGCTGTTTGTTGTTTTAATTGTACCAACTTCATTGGCTTCTGTTCTTCTTTAGACAAGTTCAAGGTGCTGGTTATAACCTTTAAATGTCCAAATGACTTGAGGCCTGCGTTCTTTAAGGACCATTTTCAAATAAGTTCAGGACTGTTCCTTCTGCATGATCCTGTGTTCACCTACTTTGGTTGCCAGGAGTGGCCTGGCTCCATGTCTCACTACTGGCAGAAATGCAGTTGTACAACATTGGGGATCATTAAGGGTTAGTGTGGTTAAAGGTCTGGCTAACACCAGACTTGGTTTAGCTAGATGTTATAGTCATTCAGGAGTAAACTGTCCATGTTATAGAAAGACTGCTGAGATTTGACAGTTGGAGGAGTTGGAGGGATAAATACTTCTGAAGGAGGCTTATCTCAGTATGTGTGGTTGATTATTATGTCTCATTGCATTCAACTAGACCTGTAAATGATATTCTCCTCAATTTATATACTGTTTTTGTTCAGTTCACTCCAGTAAAGTATATCAGTTTATTTTCTTTCTGGATTAAATCTGTTTCATTCAAGTCACTCTGTTAACTGAGGATAGGTAAAAGAGGGCTTTCTCTGTTTTGGTACTCAGGCTATGAAATTCCATGCCCTATCCCCCTAGCACACTCATTGATAGCATTTATGCTCAGTGAAGACTGCTTAACTTCAGCAGTCCTTTGGTATGATTAACCAATGCATTAACCAGTATTGTTTGGACATTCCAGTGATGAAGCAGAAAGATGGGATATAAACAGTTTGAATAAATAGATAACTCTGCTTACCTTCAATGGTCTGGCAGTGTTGTGGCCATATAATGTCTTTCTGTCACACTCTGGCAATTGGACGATGCACTGGGGCACTTGGTCAGCGCTAGAGGCCTATAGACTTTGTAGGCCAGGGCTGCAAATTGTAGCTTGCCTGCCAATTGACCAATCACAGGCAGGCTTAGTGGCAAGCCTTTCCCAGAGGGCGGAGCCAGCTCCTTTACCCAGTTCATCACAGGATCTCCCACCTATCCTCCCTTGTATTTTAGGCTTCTTGTTTGTGCTTGAGTTTGCCATGGACTTTATTGGCTGCCGTTTTCGGGGTTGGGCAGGAATTTCCCACCAGACAAATTGGCTCTGGTCTGGTGGTCTGATGTCACAACTTTTGGCAGTTAGGCATTGGGTAATCTGTAGTCTTGGTTGGAGGGGAGGTTGTAGCCTCCGCCTGCTCCTCCAAGGGAGAAGACATCTCTTTAAAAGGATCTGGGAGGAGTTCTTTCCAGTCGCACAGGCGAGGGCTAAGGATATACCACTCCTCAAGATGACGATCCATTGGGGAGTGTTCCTATTTGATGTAGCTCATAGGACTCTCCTTGGTACCAGGTTGACCCTAAGGAAGACTTCCAGCAGGCAGGCTGGAGGTCAATTATTACTGTATATCCAATGCCTATATCACAATTGTAATCAGTAAAGTTGTGGCCTTATTTGACTATATATATATATATATATATACTGTCTTGTTATTACATTGAGGTGAGAGCAATGGATATCATGGAGCCTTGGCCTGCAATCAATATCAGGAGGGATATCATTGGGGGGGGGTTAGAATTCTCAAAAAATTATCTTTTAAAAAACAGCTGTTTCCTGGTTCTCAGAATGTGGGATGGGAAGGCCAAAATCAAGGCATTATTTATTTATTTATTTATTTATTTATTTATTTATTTATTTATACATACCCCACCCATCTCCCCGGCCACTCTGGGCAGCCTCCAACAAATATTAAAATACAATACAAAGTCACAGATTAAAAACTTCCCTAAACAGGGCTGCCTTCAGGTATTTTCTAAATGACAGGTAGTTGTTTATCTCTCTGACCCCTGATGGGAGGGCGTTCCACAGGGCAGGCGCCACTACCGAGAAGGCCCTCTGCCTGGTTCCCTGTAGCTTTGCTTCTCGCAGTGAGGGAACCGCCAGAAGGCCCTCGGTGCTGGATCTCAGTGTCCGGGCTGAACGGTGGGGGTGGAGACGCTCCTTCAGGTATACAGGACCAAGGCCGTTTAGGGCAATAATAATAATAATAATAATAATAATAAATAATTTTATTTATACATACATACATACATACATACATACATACATACATACATACATATATACATATATACATACCCTGCCCATCTGGCTTGGTTTCCCCAGTCACCCCGGGCGGCTCCCAACAGATGTTGTTGGACTGCAACTTGAATCATATCTGACCATTAGCAGACTGGGGGTTGTAATCCACCAGTATCCAGAGGGCACAACATTGACTACCCCAGTGTGGAACTTTGAGAATATAGGACACTGCATGGGCTCATCACTGACTGACAACAGCTCTCTGGAGTTTCAGGCAAGGGTCTTTCCAAGCCCTACCTGAAAACACCAGGAATTGAACATGCAAAATGTGTTCTCTACTGCCAATGTACAACTCTTCCCACAAAAACTATAATACTTTGCTGCTCTTGCAACTGAAGGACTCTGCCTTATTACGGTGCCCACTCAGTTCCATTGGCTCAGTGTTCATATCCCTCTTTTCTATAAATGCCCACATACTGATGTACACACATGTTGACTCAGAGGCGATGCAAAAGCTTTTTTCCTTGTGGCTTTCCTTAGCTTTCCTAATTAAAAACATCTATCTTTCCCATCATCTCATGTGATTCAAAAGTCGAGTTAATGAGAATAATTGTTCTCCATATTTCCCTATCATGCCACTTTGAAGTTTTAAAGTTACTTTCATTCTCTGCTGCTTAGTGAAAATGAGTATTTACTGTAGCAAGCTGGGCAAAATCATGCCAAAGACATGTCATTTCCATCATTTTTATGTCTTGTCTGTACACTGCCAAGAACAAAAGATCCACAGATTAGCAATACATTTTAATTTCTACTGTCTCTCTCTCTCTCTCTGGCTCTCCAATCTGGCAGCCCGGCCAAGTCTCCATAAGGCTTCCTGGGCATGAGACACTCCACTTGGATTTCCCCGGCTACTGTCAGGGAATTAACATCTTAAAAGTCAACTTTGTCTGCATTGTAAAAAATAATTATTCAGCCACGTCCCTCATGGAATGATGCACATTGTGTACTTGGGCTTCTGGTGATGAGCGGGTGGGGAAGATCTTGAAATGTCAAGTATCAACAAGTTTGAGAAGAGATTACTGGTACCAAATAGGAGCCTACTCAGGAGATGACAAGAGGGGCACTTGGTTCTGCTGGGTAGTTCTTTATCACAACCCCTCCTGTGGCTGTTTTTCAAGTGCTCTTGAAAATTCATTCACCATTTCAGTGTTAATTTCTCCTAATATACATTTCTATCTTATATCCCAGCTTGGTAGGCTAATTTTAGTTCAACATGATGCCGAACCTTTAGTGTCACCAGCCCAGTCTCATGGAATTCCTCCATTCAGCAGGCGCCTTCTATTTTAACCTTCTAATGTTTGCAGAAAATGTTTCTATGCCATTAAACCTGTGCAGACAGCATCTTCTGTGATAGTTAGCTGATGATCTGAGATTTTAAATTTTTGCGTGGTTTTTATTGTGTGTTTTAAATCACTTTGATTTTTAATGGCATTATGGTAAATGAGTATTCCCCCCACCCCATGAAACAACATTTTGGTTTGCATTTTTGGTTCAATGCAATTTTCCCTAATGTAATGCATTTTGATACAGGCAGCGACCATATTGTGTGAGGGTTTCGTTCCTGCACCCTCCCCACTCTCTGAGTCGGCAGAGTGTGCATAAGCACAACCCGCCCCATTTGGCCCTTGGTTCTGTTGGTGGTTGCGCATCAATTGATCATTTATGTGTTTTGGTTTGCATTTTGTTTTGGAATTGCAAATTAGACAGCTTATAGCACATCAGACTGTTTCACCCTCTAGTCCAGTGTTGTCTACTCTGACTGGAAGCATCTCCCCAGCATCTCAGACAGAGATCTTTCCCATCACCTACTAACTCAGGTATGGGGAACGTTTGGCCCTCAAGGTTCTGCTGAACTTCAGCTCCCACCAGTCCCAGCAAGCATGGCCAAAGGCTAGGGATGATGGGGTTGTAGTTTTAGCAACTCTTGGAGGACCAAAGGTTCCTCACACCTAACTGTGATGGTGTTATTGTACAGGTGGCACTAGACTTAGTTGTGCCTCGGTGGGATTGTCACTGTTTCATTCTAGTTGGAGAGAGAGAATAAAGTTACTGCACAGCTTCTTAGCTGGTGTGTCCTGTGGGCCTTCCATGACAAGTGTGCTGCATACCACTCAACCATCCCAGACACCCTGGAATTACAGAAACCATTACCGACTTCTGATTGGTACTCAGAATGTCCATTTTTTTGGTCTAGCATTCTGTCTTGAGTCAGCTGGCTTGTGCCAGAGCGCTGGGCCAAAAGATGCTCATTTTTTGGTCTCGCAAGTCAAAAAAGCTTATTATGCAAGATAAAAAAGAGCACCCTGATTTTGGTCCTCAGAATGTTGGAGGGTATGGTGGTGTTGTGCTTAGAGTGTAGGACCTGAGAGACCAGGGTTCAACTCCCCATTTGGCCATTAAGCTCACTGGGTGACCTTGGGCCAGTCACCACCTCTTAGCCTAACCTACCTCAAAGGGTTGTTGTGTGAATTAAATGAACCATGTACTTCACCTTGAGCTCTTTAGAGGAAGAAGTGGGATATAACTGCAATAAACAAAAGTCTCTGCAAAGGAACACTTTCCCAACCCCTTATCTTCATGCGAGTAACCTGCTTAATTTTGCAGGACTTCTGTTAAACGCACAGAAACCAGGACACAGAAAAAAAGACCAGAAAAATATATTGCAACCCAGGAAGTCCAGGGCTAGTGAAGTTGCCAACTGATAAGAGAAAAACATCCTGGGCTTCTTCAGTGCTTTTAAGGATAGCTTCTTCTACAGAAAAAGAATGCCAACCAGCAAAGCTTTCTGGTTACATGGAGATCACATGCTTGTGATTGTGGATCAAGTTGCTGGTAAAGGGAGAGGAGCAGGGGCTGGTGAATAAGTTGGCAGCCTTAAGACATGGGCTTCCAACACCCCATATAAACATATGGTGTATGAGTCTGCCTAATGGATGTCCTCCTGCCACACCTATGAGTTGTAGACTAGCTAGCCCACCCTAGAATTAATTGAGGAACACTGGCTCCAAGCATTTAATCCTCTGCTGCAAAGCTAAATAATTGAAACTCTTTCCTCAGGCATCCCTTTCTCTCTGTGTGGGAAAAAAAATCTCATTACTGCACCGCTGGAGTTTAGGGGCTGTTGCAGAACATGACACCTCCAGGCTCTCCTCCTTCCCTTGATGATTCAGAAGAAGCCATCCTCTGCTGCCCTTCCACAGATCCTCTTCCCTCTAGAATGGTTCACATTTGTTGGTCAGCAATTCTCCCCGCCCCACAAGCCACTGACTCACTCTGACCCCTGTGGAATAACTGCAGTTATTAGAGCTGCTGAAATGGCAGTGCAGCATTCAAGTTCAAAGGGCCTTGTAGTGACTCCCTTCTGAGGCAAAGCTTACATTGGCTGACTCGTGTATATGGAGACGAGTCTGTGAAAACTTCCCTTGAGAAAGCAGGAATGAAGAAGAGGGAGGGAAGTTCTAGCTGAGAATGAAGTTGAAGAAACCATTCTCCCTCAAGGCACAAAGTCCAGCCTAGTCAGTGGATTTGAATGCAGACCCTGCTACTGTCTCTGTTTTCCAGGGACTGTCCCAGATTTACAAAAGCCGTCTCGGTTTCTGATTTGATCCCAGAATGCCCCACTTTTCCCCTCAGGACGTCCCTATTTTCATCAGAGAAAATACACCGAATATGCATTTTTTAACATTTTGAACATAACTTGGCTAGAGAGCTGCATTGCAAAATCTGGAGAAGTAAAAATGTCAAAGGATGACTCTGCTTTTCTTTGTATATTGTTTTGGAAAGTGCAGATTGGTTAGGCTTGTCTTTAAAAGCCAACTGGATCAAATTGCTCATCCCCACACCTCTATAATTAGGTCAGAGAGAGGTGACAAATTCTAGGGGGTGAGGATGGTAGTGAGGAGGCAGAGGAGAGAGCTGTGTACTGTATGTCATGTTGCCTGTCCCTGATCCTCTTAAGGTAGCCTGCAGCCCTTATTCTGGAAAGGGGAGATGGGGCATTTTCTCTTTTCCTTCTTGTCCTTTGCCCCAGGCAGCAAAATGTTTTGGGCAAGACATGACTAGATGGACTGGTAGCATGTTGGGGTGATGGAATGAACTGCACTGCTTCAAAATGAAGGTAGAGTGGAATCACAATTTCTTGAAGATTCTCCTTGTTTAAACTCCCTGCATATAGAAGCTAGCAAAGTACACAAAAAGGTCCAGAGTACCCCTTTCAACCTTTTTCGTTTGCTTGCTTGCATGGATTTGTCTGCTTTTAATATGGTAGAACCATTTAAAAGTTGAGACCTTCACCAAGGTGATATGGCCCACTCTCACACCTCATTCTGCTTTATGTGTAATAGACCCGTGATCTTTAAGACGTCAGCCTGTAGGCGGAAGTTCACAATTTGCTAATGTTTCCTAGCATTAGAAACGAAACAAAAAAAAAAAAACCCTGCCTGTGAATAGGAAAGTAGCACAGCAAGGAACTGACTGTGCTGGCACCTTTCTATCTAATGACCCAGTTTATCATATAGGGGAGCATTCAAAAACTATACCTCACACCTGTAGCAACCCAAGGTGGCCATCTCCTTAGCTCCATGGTTCCTAAAGGTTTCCTCCATGGACCACTGGAAAATTGCTGAGGACTACTTAACGGCTTTTCTGCCGTTTTCTGTAATGCTCTGTGCTTTTAAATTGTATTTTTATGGCTTCCTTGATTTCTTTTATGTTGTATTTTACTGTACTACAATTTGAATTGCACAGAATTCAAACTGTAATGCAATAAAATAGCTCAGTCGGTGGAGCATGAGACTCAGGGTTGCGGGTTTGAGCCCCACATTGGGCAAAAATATTCCTGTGGTTTCAGGTGGCTGGACTAGATGACCCCCATGGTCCCATCTAACTCTACAGTTCCATGATTCTATAAGAACTCAAGCAATACAAGTACAATTAAAAGTCAGTCTGAATATTTAGTTCCATCTTCACAAATCCACAGACTGCTGCGGACCACCTGTATGAAGCTCACGGACCACGGTTTAGGAATTCCTGCCTTTGATTTGGCAAAATACATTTTCTGATGCTGACAGTGTGGATTGCTTTTTGGGACATCTAAGATGGAGCTCAGCAGACTGTGCAGTGGCAGCAGCAATTATGGGGTGGGTGGCAGCAGTGGAGGCCTGATTGGGTGGGGGCTCAGGAGGTTGCCATCAGTGGCACAATATTGAGATTGAAGGCCCACTCTAGCCTGGGGCTTTGGCACATGGGAGGGGAGCAGCTCCTGAACTGCCACACCTTGCAAAGTCATATTTAGCCATCTCCAGTTGGTAAACCAGTGAACTGGGAGTTAATTAAGAAAGTCTGCTTAACCCAGCGATTTTTTAAATTCTCTGGGGTATGAAGCCTAGCTGAGCCAAAAGCTGGCGGATAATGCTACAGGGAAGGTTTGCGAAGTCCTTCAGTGTACAAAAGGGATCCTCTGATGTTTTCTTCTGCCCACTCCCCTCTAATTGCCTCTTTCACTCTTAAATCAAGCTCCAAGAAGCTCGGATCAACATGGAACGGAAAGTTCCTACAAATAATGGTCACACCCCGGGGGAGAGTTTCCTCTCCCAGAAGCTGTGATAAAAAGGTGGCTCTGTGCTGTGTGGCTGCACTAGAAACATATTTCCGTTAGTCAAGACTGTGAAGCAAAATTCTCACCGTTTGAGTGTTTCTTGTGGTTTCTTCTAAATGCAGCTATGGGGCATGCAGCAGTGTGCAGAAGGAGGGTCGAAATAATTGCTAGGCGTCAGAAAGAACTCTCATTTTAACTGAGATCCCGAGGCTCAGCAGCACATGGACTGTATTTAAAGCACAAACAACAGACACACACACACGAGGCAATCTGGCCTAGTCTCTTGGGTTCACAAAAATGTCCATTAAAAAAGGCCTGGGTTCTGTCATGTGCCTAGTTCTCATGGAGGTGGTAAATCTGGGTGAGGGCTATATTTGAATTGCAGGAAGGAACTTGTGTGATTTAAATATCCCTCCATATAAACAGAGTCCCTGAACATAGAAAACTAGTACTGTATGCCTGGATTCTACTACACTGGTCCCCAGGAAATCTTAGGGAAGTGTGTTTGTTGCTGAGGTGCTCAGATCCTGCTTGTTGGCTCCAACATGGGAATCTGGTTGGCCACTATGAGAAAGGATGCTGGATTAATGAGCCACTGGCCTGATGCAGCAGGCAGGCTCTTCTTGGCTCCTCCTACCCCTCTTCATCCTGCTTGACATAATTACTGGCATTTGGACAGTGTAAATAACAAATCTAGTTAATTTGCACTGGTCTCTGCCTGCCCTCCCCTTGAAGTCCAGGGTGGTGTTTGGTCAGTTGGAATTAATGCCTCAACTGTGGTGACATAAGAAGTGGTAAAATTATCAGTCTTAATTTGCCTCTGCACCTTGGTCTTTTGAATGGAGTCTGCCACTGCCTAACTTGCTTACTAGTAACACACAGCAAATTGAGCACATTTGGTCTAATCTTGCAAGAGAGATGTGTATATGAAAGCAGAGACATACACAGGCTCCCTTGCGCCTTTGGCAAGGAGCTACTGGTATATCAGTGCTCTCTGTGCCTTGAGCCCCCTTGGCAAGGAGATGTATCGGCATGGAGAGGTGCAATTGTTGTGCCTATCCCTGGCCTTGACTGCTGCCTTTTTTCAGGCAACAATGTAGAAACTCACAGACATTTGCTCTCCACCAGAAGTCCACTTCTCAGTGCAGTGTAATGGGCATGTGGAATCTGGAATCACACACACAATTGGCGAGGAATTGAATCTGGCCTCTGTACATTCAGATATCCCCATTCACTTCAGCGGAAGGAGCATCACATCACTGGGTGAGAGTCAACAGCCAAGAGCCAATTTCTCCATCAGTAACCGTACATTTATTTATTCCACATGGCAAGGCATTAAAATGATTACACGCAACACCTAGCAATATCATCATGTATATCTGATAAAGAACATGGACCTTTTATTTGTCTTCTAGGAAAAGGAAATGCAGCGCTGACCACTCTGCTATGGTTGGCTCAGCTCCCAAGAACCCGCAAGACGAGGCTGATGGAATGAGAGGCCATTTTGCTGTTGATGCAGAAAGCACAGGTGGAGAATCTCCATTTTACATCAAGTGAGAGCAGCCGCCCGGGTGGAAGGGCAAGAGGTGGCAAGGTAAGCTTGTTCAAACATACAAAAACAAAACACCTTTCTGTGTTTTCACCAAACTTTGGTTTGGGACTGTTGAATTTTGCAACAGAATCTGCATCCCAGATGGTTAGAAGTGCTACATGTAAAAGAAGTAGGGAAGGCTACATTTCAAAACAGAGCTGCCAGTGAGTAGGGATGGAATACTCACCTCTTAAATATTATTAACACATTTTAAAATATTCATTATCAAAATCAGCTCCTTTTAAAAAAAGGAAAGGAAAAAAGAAAGGACAAACAAACAAACAAACAAACAAACAAACAAACAAACCATTCTCTGCTGTGTTAAACACAGATTGCAGAGGTGTTTTTTTAAAAAAAGAATTCTAGTCAAATTTTTATTCTGTTTAAAAAGCAAGCAACCAATTAAAAACCTTCCACACGCAAGTTCTAAGAAATAGGATCCTTCAGCAACATATTTTTAAAAAAGAATTATATTATTATAACAAATAAAGACCAAAGTAGATTTATTCTTTTTACAGTTAAATATTCCTTGAACCAAACAAAATATTTTACTGTACAAGCAATTGTGCATTTCATTGTGGTGTTTTTTTTTTTTTTTTTAAAGAAGCATATTATAGTGCAAAGCATAAAATAAAATAAAATCCTCCAGGTCAAATATTTTTGACCGCTTTCATAAAACACACGTGTTTTAATTCACACCTGTGCATGACAATCCATCATTAACTTGAAAGGGTTGGGCTGACAGAGGTTGTACTTCCTAATGTGGTTTACAAGTGCATATCGAGAACACACTTGATAGTCCTGAATGTTTTTGGTTTTCCTCTTTGAGAAAAACCATCAAGGCTCTACTAGAGGCAGCCAGCAGTTACTGGTACTAAAAACAAGCTCTCACCAAAAGAATTTGGGGTTGTTCATTTTACACCAGATGCAAATACACATAATGGGCTTGTCAAATGTGTGATGAGCCATGTTAATATGTAGTGACCTATATAGAATGTGGTTTAACATGAGCACAGAGGGATATTATAGAACCCAATAAAGTCCTCTGTTTTTTTCCATCCCCCTCCTGAACATACACCCCACCACACCCCATAGCACACTGGCCATTATTCCAAATGGGGAGCATCATACTTCCTGTGTCTTTCCTTCCACCAACAGAAGGGCTGTGTGTGTGCACTTGATTTTATTTGGTCTGGGCTGTACGATGATGAAGGAATTGCAGTCTCCCATTTGAGGTCAGTAGGGTAGTAGAGAGGAAATGCAGGAGAGAACTATTCAGAGTTGAAGTGATGCTGCCATGTGCTGGAGCATGGGTTAAGTGATGGATCCAACTTGCTCTGTGGAAGTGAATGAAGTGATAACAAGGCTTTCAAGTTTGCTTGTGACAGATTAGCCTAGAAGAAATCAGAAAATGAAGAACATAACCAAGCAAAGGTTGGATACTTCTTTCCTTTTCTTTGATGAGGTTTCTACTTCATGCTAGCAGTTTAAATTATAATACCTCTTTGCAAGATTGTTTGCATTTCTAATAAAAAGCTAAAGGTGCATTTCAGCTGGTGTAAGATATTTTGTTTAAGTTGAATGTGTTTTGCACTTGAATCTAAGCAATCAAAATAATCACCACTGGATTCAATGGAGCTTACTCACAGGAAATTCTGCAGAGAACTACAGTCATGCTGTTCCTAATAAACTGGGTGTTTGGATGCTCCCTAGTTGTGTGGCTCTGGGAGCTGACATGATGGGCTCTGGTGCTTCAAAATGTTCCACTGCACTATTGTTTCATGTGATGCCTAGCATGTGCAGAGGAAGGAGGAGTCCTTTACACCCTGTCATGATCCCACTATGCGTGCATGGTGACGGAACATGCCTTTGCTTTACAACCTCTGTTAAAATCAGCAGTAAGATACTTGCTCACATTTCTAATACCTGCCTACCTAAAAGCAACTCTTGTCAGAACCCAGGCTGCATACCTAGGAGTTTAAAGTGGGACAGTTTAGGCTCTAAACATAGATGTCTACATGGGCTTCTGATGATAGGAATATAGGAAGCTGCCTTATCCTGAGGCAGATCACTGGGCTCCATCAAGCTCAGTATTGTCTATACTGTCTGGCAGGGTTTCAGACAGGGAGTCTTTCACAGTCCTGCCTGGAGATGCTTGCAGGGACTGAAGCTGGGACTTCCTGCTTGCCTAGCAGATGCTCTACTACTGAGCCACAGGCCTTCATCATGATCTGGCACGTACTGTGGTGGTAAACTGGTGTCTGGGTCATACCATACCACATCAGGCTGCTGATCGGGGCTTCAATGACTGAAGGCTCCTCTATGCCAAAATATTCCATCCATATAGAAAACAAGGAGGATGTTCACAAGAAAGTACAGGAATGTTGCTGCTAGCCTTGCCCCTGACACTGACATGCTCATTAGCATAGGAAGCAGCCTTATACAGTTCTTTCAATCTTCAGTTCAGTTCACTGCATTTCCACATTAGTTTGCTTTCACCAGCGTATGAGTGCTCATTTCTCCGAATAGATACATATTTGCAATTCAAATCTCATGATGTACACTTCCCCCAAATATGCACATTTTTGTACAAATTTTTTGATTGGAAAACTGAATCCCAAAAATCAGAGAAGCATGGATTTTGAAGGATAGCTGTGTTTCCAGTCCATGTATTGTTTTGGGAAGTGTGAGTTAAAATGTGAACTGAACTGGATTTCTCCCTCTTCCCCAATACCATTTGATTCATTTAGCTCAGTGCTATCTACAGTGACTGGAAGGGACTCTCCAGGGTTTCCAACATTTGTCTTTCCAATCCCTTCTCAGTTAAGGCCTGAGATTGAACACAGAATTGCATGCAAAACACATACTCTGCTGCTCAGCTGCACTCCTTTCTTTTTGGGGGTCACACAGTCTGAAGGCGCCCTATGCATACTCTGCTGCATGCCCAATAGGGCTGCTCTGTGGAACTGGCAAGCCTTGGCCAATCAGGGTTCCTGATTGTGCAGAACAGACCTATAGCTATGGGGTCCTTTCAGACTAAAGGTGTATCTCAGTCCTTTTAAAGGCTGCTGGAGGAGTGTGGCCAATGGCACCATCAGTGTCAGGGGAGGGCAGATTCATTCCCCATTTATTCACTGGATTGTGAGGGGCTTTTCTTGTGAACAGCCCTTAGATGCTAGGTTCTAGTCAACCTTCCCTCTGATTAGTGATAGAAGGTTCTGTCAATTTTGGTACTCTCAATTTCTCACCCCCACCCCAAATTTTACATTCAGTTCTTCATATTTATGAAGCAATTTCTGATTTTTTTTTTTTAAAAAATCCTCATGAAAATTCATCAGCATTTTAGTTTTGACTAATGTACATTTTCCAAGCAATTTCCCCTAATGCATTTTTGCATGTTATTTTCACTAATAAGTTAATTTCCACACACAATTTCTCATAATATATGCATTTTTGTAATATTGTTTGGTTGTAGAGCTGCATCACAAAATTCAGATAAGTGCAAATATTTATGGATGACTGCATTTTGGTTCTCTTATTGCTTCAGAAAGTGCAAATTTAATATACTCAACTTTAAATATGATCTGAATCAAATTTCTCCTCCATACCTTTCCCTGATATGCTGGTTTTCTGCTCCCAGAAATGCTTTATTTTAGTGAGAGACCATCTAAACATAAGTCCCCAGCAGCAGTCTAAAGTGGTACACCTCAGACACAGGTTTGATATTTTAATAAGAACCAGAGCTTTGGCTCTGGTAGAGCACAGCATGCACACAGCAACTGGGTGGTGAATGTGGAGGCTCATAAAGGAAGCTAGAATCATAACATTTGTCTGTCTGGTGAAGACGAAAGGCTAGATTCAGCCCCAAAACTAGAGAAGGGCTAATTTAGGGATGGGCTAGATTTGGTTCCTCTCATTTCCCCCAATCTTAAATTCAGTTCTCCACATTTCTACATCAGTTTGTAAATTCTTTTTAAGTCCTTATGAAATTTCATCAACATTTTAGTCTGGATTTCTCCTAATACTGTCTTTGTGATTTTGCCTAATATACACAATTTTGTAATTCAGTTTACCCTAATATAATGCATTTTTGCAAGTTATTTTCACTAATATTAGCACTTTGATGGACTCTTTATGCATTTTGTACACATCACCTGGTTGGAGAACTGCTTTATAAAATTTGGAGACATTCAAATTTTGAGGGATGAGAGTGTTTCGGTTCTTGTATTTTTTCAGAAAGTGCAAATTACGTAAGTTCACCTTTAAATGTGAAATTGAATTCCCACCCCCACCCCTACCTACAACCAGGGGCATTGGTAGGGGGCCCAGGGCGTCTGAGCCCCAGGTCTTTTGCACTGGGTCCCAGATCTCCACCTCCTTTTCTCCTCTTTTTTTTCTTAATAATGAAATAAAAACAAAGCCTTGTTTGATGCTGCTATTTGGGCAGTTAGCTGAGTATGCTGCTGGTAATACCCTACGCATTTACCACCATAATTTGCTCAGAAATTTGTATCTATGTATATAATGTAGCAAATGCAAATTTGTGCCAGGAACCTGTTCCTTGAGTACCTAGCAAAATCCCTGCCCACAACCCCCTCAGGAACAGATGATCAGCATGATTCCAGCTGCTTTCACTGCTTCTGGATCACACCTGTTGCGATACAGTATGTGCTGCCATTCATGACTCCTCACCCCACTAACTGAATCTGGTGCATTCAGAGTGGTGGTCAAATGGCCATATAGGTTCACAGCTGGTGTACAATATTTTGTTAGTGTGAAGCAGGAAATTTAAAATAGCACCCTTTCCCAGCACTAAATTAACTGCAGTCACAATCCTCTGAGAAGCTCCTCCCCTTGGCGTACGAGCCCTGCTAAAAGATTAAGCAACTGCATTCACCTCAATGGAACTTGTGTAGGAGAACTTTCCAGCATATCCTGACATTCCAGATTCGCCACCTGATTTGACTACCTTATGCTGCCTCCTGATAAGGCCACCACTGTATGGTAGAAAGAGGACATGGTGACATTCTGGTCCTGTCCTTATATTAACTTGGCTTTACGTATCTTTCTCAACGGTATCTGAAGAGCTAAACACATTCATTCATTCATTCATTCACTCACTCTTAAAATTTCATGACCTTTGAGATGATTGACTAGGGCTTTTCACACTCAGCCACAACACTACAAAGGAACAGAGCATTTCCAATCTGTACATTCCTATGTACATTACGTATACAATCGAGAATTGTCAAGGGGAACTTCAAGAAGAGAATGGAGGGTTTTGTTTTGAAATGTATACAAAGTTCAGCCCATCTCCAGTCTCCATTTGCTGAATTAACTTAACAACCTATATTTTCTACAAGAGCAATGTGATGCGCATTGGGAAGAGGGAGGGTTGTCGACGGCTCCTTTTCATTATCGCCTCCTTTCTAATGACCAACTAACATAGAACATGTTGGGCATTTTAATTCAGTTAGAGTGAAAGGCATCTGGTTTCCTAGTCCTCTTTCAGTACGGTCTCCAGACAGCTTCATCCATCCTCCCGGGAGTTGTCATGGCTGTAGGTGAGTTACTGTGGCTGCCATCTGCCTCAATGCCGTCATTCTGATTGGCAAGGCTAGGATTAATTAAGTTATTTCCAGCTGATGCACTTGGGCAAGAGGGAAGCATCCTCGTTGGTGAGCGCTCTCCCCCCGCTACCATGGAGAACTGGTATGACCCGGATGATGTGCCATAGTACAAGTGGTAAGGGGAAGGGTTGGTCTGGAAAGGTCCACTCTGGTTTTGGGTAGAGCTGGGGTATGGTGGAGGAAGGTAGGTATGGTGGAACCGAGTGGTGGCGGGCATGCTGGTCATGCTGATGCCACCAATTCCAGTGGCGGAAGCTGAGGCTGTGTAAGGGAAGGCTGCCGACATTGCACCGGGGTAATGCATCCTGGTCTCGGTGAAGCCCGGTAATGCAGTAAAGGACCGGTCAAACTGGCGTGGGTCAGAGAACGGACTCAATTCAGATGTACCTGGTTTGAGGAAAAGAAAGAAAAGAGAGGGGAGAGAGGATGTTACTGTGGGTTGGAGTTTTCAGCCTTCTCCTGCAACATGTGGCACAGCTCATTTTGTGAGTATAGGTCTGGGGTTCCCAAACTGTGGTCCACCACCTACCAGTAGTCCAGAACCTGCATTCAGGTGGTCTCTGCCATGTCTGTGGATTTTTGGTTGAAGACAAGAGATAGCATATCCATTGCATTAAACATTCAGCTTGGTTTTTAATTGTATTTTTATCGCTTCCTGGGTTTCTCATATCACATTTTCTTGTACTGCAATTTGAATTCTGTAGAATTCAAACTGTAATGCAATGAAATGCTATATATAAAATACAATTAAACATCATACAGAATTTTGTACAGAGTGTTATAATTACCACAACAGGCAGTTCTTAAAAATTCACAATATAATTAAAATGAGCAGTTAAGCTAAAATTACATATAGAAACATATGGATGATATTCAACTACCATGTCCTGTCAGTGCACAGATTTCCACTTACACAATGGGACTCCCCCCCCCCTTCCTCTCCCACAACCCTCCCCAAATCTGCTCCCAGAGGGTTGGGAAAGTCCCTGAAACAGATTGAGGGGGCGTGCGGGGAGAAGAGGGGGAGAATGTTCTGTTGCACAAGCAGAGATCCTTGCACAGATGGAATGTTCACATAGCAATACATTGAATACTACCCATTAAGTGGTCAGCCAAGACTCTCAGAAATTTCCAAAAGCTATGTCCGCTTTTACATGTTTCATGCCTAAACAAAAAAGTAGTTAGCAGGCTCTGAAAAGAGCATCCTAAAGGCACTGGCCTGATGTGGCTGCAGAGAGCCCACAAACCCTCCTTCCCACTGTAAGATTCTACAAAATCAAGTTTGGATCACATTGGGGATAGGCAGTGGCTGAGCCTCTCTGTATATTTATAGAAACATACCCCTCCTCCTCCTCCTCCTAATTTGTGAAGGTATCATTTTAGTGCAGTGCGGTTCAGTCCAGGGCCCTCAACTCAGATGTGTGGGCGTGTGTATTAGTGATACGCTTGCTTCTATTCTAGCTTTTGGCCAGCACAATTGTAAACACAGAAATAAAATTGTTTAGCTGTTCTCTAGGGCTGTGTAGTAAATAGACAGCACAGCCCTCTGACAGCGAGTCCCCAAGCTAGTCAGTCCATCTGCTTTGGCACACATATGCACACACAAACAGAGCAATGCAGAGGGAAATCTGGAGTCCATGCCAGGGTCTTCCGAGGCCTTCGTGTGGGTGGTCTGTTTGTGCTGATAGGCCCAAGGGACAGAGCTGATAAACACACAGTTGAAAGCTTGCTTACTGTAGGTCATGCTATTACTGGTTGGTGTTTTTTGTGTTTTGTTTTGTTTTTGCCTCTGAAGGCCTAAAAAAAGAGTGAAGAAATGTATTTTTTTTCTGTGCAGCACTATTTAACTGTGGAAAGAGGGATATGGCTGATCCAAGATGGATGCTTTCTCAGCCCCCACAATTCTAGAAGCTGCCCTTCCAGTTTAATTGAGGTGACCATCTTTCATGTGGATTCCTCTTCTACATTAGCCATTTTAGGGCATTCACCCTATTTGTGTGAAGCAGAAAAATGCAGCAATGTTTGTTGTCCCTCCTGTTTCTGTCATATCCTTGTCACCTGGCCCTGCCACCTTCCATGTGTCAGGCAGGTAGGCCTGAAGAGGAAACCTGCTTCTATGCATATGAAGGCTCCCTGCATGGTTTAGAATTCGGATTCCACAGGTTGTGGGATGCTTCCTCATGCACAGGGGTACCAACTTGAATAACATATGGGGGCACATAATCACAAGATGCACACCAGCTGAATGGCAGTGCCCATTAACTGGGGGGCAGCCCCCTCAAATATGTTATGGGGGGCAAAGGGACATTGGCCCCTGGGTGCTGGCTCCTATGCTCATGTAGATCAGACTCCCTGACCCAGAACTTGCTCACTCAATATGTGGAAGAAGTCAGGTCCAGGGTGCAGGGTGCAATAGAGAGGCAGGCCCTCTCTCTTGCCTGCAATTTTAATTGAATGATGGATAGAATGACTGAATAGAGGTATTGTCAGTCTATATTTCTTTGCCTAATGCAAATAGATGGGATCAAATGGATGCATTGATACCTGGTGATTCTTTCAAGACATACTCAGCCTCCAAAGATACAGAAGTAATGTGTCAAGGAGTTGCAGCCAATCACAAATCCCCTTTTCTCTTGCCAATGGGGACTCCCCACTCCCGCTGGATCCGAGCTGCATGAAGGGTGGGGTGATGGTGATAGAAATCTCCACTTTTATCACAGCATGGTGAAGAGGTAAGCCTCCATTCCCCACATTTGACATTCTGATAAATAAGTGCCTGCAATTAACAGAAAACAACATGCTACATACCTAGCAAATATCTAGTGTGGCCCTTCTGGAGAAAGGGAACTTGGTGATTGCTATCTGTTCTTAAGTAGGGATGGGTGAATCTGTCAACTTTGGTTTCTTTCAGTTTCTCATTCTTCCAACCTTCACTTCCCTGTACTTCTACATCAGTTTGCAAATATGTTTAATTATTTTAAAAAGTCATGAAAGTTAAGCCACATTTTAGTGTGGATTTCTCCTAAAATAGATGTTTTGTAAGCATTTTTGCCATATATACAAATTTTTGAAAGCAATATTCTCTAATGTAATTAATTTTCATACGTTACTTTCACTAATATATGCCTTTATATGTTCACTTTACCATAGTATGTGCATGTTTGTACACATTAGTTGGCTGGAGAGCTGCACTGCAAAATTCAGAGAACCGCAAATTCTGAAGGCTTGCTAAGGGCCTTGCGCTTGGAACCTTCTAAAGGAAAAGCATGCATTCTCCCAATAAGCTACAGCTCCCCTCCCAAAATATTTAGGGCTGAACCCAGGTTTACTTGGGGAAAGGCCAGAGCTCAGTAGTAGAGCATCTGCTTTGCATGCAGAAAGTCCCAGGTTCAATTGCATCTTCAGGTAAGGCCAGGAAAGCTTCCTTGCTTGAAACCATGGCAAGCTGCTGCCTGTCAGTGTGGACGGTACTAAGCTAGATGGGTCAGTGGTCTGTCTCGATATAAGGCAACTTCCAACATGTCTATATACCATACTTGTATTGTACCTTTCTCCCAGCTGATAGCAGCTATGGGGGGGATTGAAATTGGGTCAATGGAATTGCCTGTATCATGGTCCTGATCCAACCTGTCCCCCTTCTGGGATGATTTTAATAAAAGAACTAGGTGTTTAAAAAATCTCATCATGGGCCTGTCATTTCACTACTAGTTTAGCCCTTAACTTAAAAAGGTGAAAAGCAAGGAGGAAAGGCAAGACCTGAGACTGATCTTGAGAAATAATGATAATGTGATGTGCCCAACATGTTTAAACAATTATTTTCCTCGGGCCAAAAAAGACATCTCATCTTGATAGCAGCAACCAAAGCAGTGTGCCTGAAGAATGTTATTTTATCTTTCAAGCAAACTGTTTCAGCTGGGCATATCCTATGTTATAATATTGCTCCCATCCTCCCCATTCACTAGTCTAAGATATTGCTCATACCTTTTCCTCTCTCTTTTTTAAATTTTTGGCTTTTTGCAGATGCCTCCCTTTTCTCTCTCTTTTGTGACAAACTTCATTTCCTCTGCTTGTTGCCCCTGTCCAAATCCCGATCTACATTTTGAGCTGATTCATGTTCTCATTGGATCCTGTCTGTGCTTTTGCTCCTGTATCCTATCCCATCCCATCCTCCTCCTCCTCCTCCTCCTTGGCGATGCGGCATTCAGGAATTCCAGGAGATGGATATCTTGAAATAAACGGCAGGCAGGCGCCATTTGCTGCTCGACAGCTTGAACACAGCAAAGGAAGGCCTTTACGCTGCTTCATTATATGTCATGTCGCCATAAATAATATTCCATAAAGAGCAAATTCAAATGAAAAGCTCAGGGCACATTTCCCCTTTTTGTTTTCCTCTCTAACACACTCAAAGTTTTTAGAGAGGCCAACTTTTATGAGTCTGAGCTTGCACTGCTTGGCAATTGCTGCCCGCTGCTAATATAAAAGCAACAGTGTAAATGTGTTAATTACTGTTGGCTTCCAAAACAAAACAAAAAGGAAGGGGGAGCTATGTAAAGATGCTAGAGGTAGGCTTTTGGTCTGTGCAGTTCCTCCTGTTACATGCAAAGAGGAACACACGACAGCTCCTGGTGCTGTTGCTGCCAAGAAAAGGGCTTCTTTATCAAAGTGAAAAAGAAATACAGCTGAGAAATATATCTACCAATGCTGCTGCTTCTTGTTTTCAGATAAGCAAGCAGGTTTCTAATCCTCATGAGCTGTAGTCTTAAAAAAAACCAAACCAACATTCTGAACAAATTTTAAAAAACTTTTTTTCAGCAAGCTAAACCACACTTGTAAGTTTGACATGTTTTTAAATATGTGTTTTATAAAGTATATTTCTAAACTGCTGATTTTTTTTAATTTCTAACATCTGATTTTATCATAATTTTAATGTATATTTTATGTAAGCTGCTTAGAGGTTTTGAAGATTAGGTGCTATATACATTCTATTAACTATACATACATACATACATACATACACACACATGAGCTATGCCTAGAGAAGTTAATGACAGAGCTCTGAATGGTTATTGAAGTCAGGGAGTGGTCAGGGCAGGTGTGCTTCTGGTTATCAGGTGCTGGAGACAAGTGACAGCTTTGTCCAACATGACATTGCTTCAAAGTAAACCTGGAACGTAAGAGGCTGTCTTATGCCACGTCAGACAATTGTTCCAGCTAGCCCAATATTGTCTACACAAGCAAAGGAGGAATCGGTGGCCCTCCAGGTGATGTTGGACCACAACTCCTATCAACTCTGACCATTAGCTATGCTGGCTGGGGGTGATAGGAGCTGAAGTCCAACAATATCTGGAGGGCCACAGGTTCTCTTTGCCTGGCTTACACTGTCTGGCAGTGCCTCTCTAGCCAAGGGGCAAAACCTTCTGCAGGCAAAACATGTGCTTTTCCACTGGCTAGCCACTGCTGGAAACAGAATGTTGGACTTGATGAACCTTTGGGTGGAATCCAGCAAAGCAATTCTTCACGCCATCCCAAGCTCATCATCCCAATGAACAACATTCATAAGAACATAAGAGCCAGTTCCCCAGGTAGTCCAGCATCCTGTTCTCACAGTGGCCAACCAGAAACCTATGGGAAGACAGCAAACAGGATCCGGGCGCAACAGCACTCCCCCCTCCTGTGGTTTCCAGCAACTGGTATTCAGAACCATTACTGGTTCCATAGGAGCCAACTCCTGGGGGCTGAGGGAGCTTCACCTCCCCCAAGTATTTGAGGGGACTGCCCCCCCCCAAAGTTTATGCGCACTGCCATTCAGATGGGGGGGGGTGTGCCACGTCATGTGATTATGTAAGACGGAGCTTACCTGGGCCTTTCCAATATTTTATTCAAGTTGGCACCTCACTGGTTCTGATAGTAGAGGTAGTGGGAGTCAATGTCAGTGCCCTCAAACCATCTAAGGCACTGTGTGCATTGTCTAAGAGGACACATTGAGAGGTTTGCTTATCTCAAATGGACTTTTGTTGAAACCATGTACAATGCTTCTGTATAAATTATGCCCTGGTGAAGGCATTTGCTCGCAACACAGTGCATTCATGCTTCGGATAATAAACCACCATTTTTTGTAGCTTTTGTTCTTTTGTTAATTAGATTTTGTGGGCAGCAACCTGTTTATTTTAATTTCTACTGCAGAGCACTAGACTCTTTCAGACACTTTAATATCACTAAGTGAGGAAGAGGAGGAGGATAAAGTTGACGAATAGGTACAGTCCTGGGAGGAAAGTACTACATGATTTCCCCTGCATATTTTGAATCGGAGGCAATTGGAGACTGACTCCATAGGAGAACATGCCACAAGCAAACTCAGTGAGTTGACAGTGTTAGCAGAGTCAAATGGTGATGCTTTTGCTGGCCTGTGTTATGCAAGGTTGTAGGGGTGGGGTGGGGTGAATATATTATTATGGGACAATATAGGCTCTAAAGCAGGGCTAGCCAACATGGTGCCCTCTATAAGTTGTTGGACTCTGACACTCATCGTGTTTCACCTTGTTGACTGGGGCTGACAGGTGTTTAAGACCAACAACATCAGGAAGGCACAGATTTCTGATCTGGAGCAGGAATACTATTCATTAAAATATATTTAAAAGTGTGTTTTCTTTCACAAATGAAAGAACTTCTCTGGATTTGAGGTCACTTTTCTCACACAAGGCTTTTCCACAGGAACCAACATTAGACTGCCCAAGCACCAAATCTTGAAGGGGGGTAGTGGCAGTTTGAAGGCAGAGCTGTGTGGCTTCCTCTGCATGCCTAAAGCTAATCTGCTCAGGTACAGTGAGGAAGCTGTCCCATTGCCAGTGTTGAAGTAAGATTCAACTATTGTTCTGATTGACTTCAGTACATAGAGTGTGTTTGTGCCCTGTTTTCCACTAAGGCCACATCCGCTTTATATTAAAAGCAGAATCCTACCATTTTAAACAGCCATGGCTTCCCGCAAAGAATCCTGGTAACGACTGTTTGTTAAGAGTCCTGAGAGCTGTTAGGAGATCCCCTATTTGCCTCACAGAGCTACAATTCTCAAAGTGGTTAAATGGTCGGTCCTTCTACCCAGGGTACTCTGGAAATTATAGCTCTGTGAGGGAAATAGTAATCTAAGCTCAGCACCCTTAACCAACTACAGTTCCCAAGATTCTTTGGCGGGGAAAGCCAGGACTGTTCAAGTGGCATCATAGTGCTTTAAAAGTATAGTCCGGATGTGGCCTCAATCATAAACAGCCCTTCTATGAGTGGAAAAGGCTTTCTGGCTAAATAGGACATCTTTGAACTTAAGAGCATAAAGAGAGCTCTGAAGGATCAGACCAAAGGCCTTTGTGGTCCAGCATCCTGTTTTCCATTGTGGCCAACCAGATGCCCCAGGGAAGTTCACAAGCAATTGTTCCTCAACCATTATATGTACTTAACAACAGTGTTAATAAGTGACCATGTGCTGGTATTTAATGGTGCCTTAGGACTGTGGCCTGGAGTTTCTGGCCTTGCTCTGCTTCACAGTGTGAAGCAGAATTAAAACCTCTTGTTACTCTTGTCATCTTTTCACTCCATCTGCCACTGTAGCTGACAATGTGTCTCTCCCCCCCCCCCCCGGCTCTCCCATCTATATATACACACACACACTGAGCAAGAACCCACCAGTTAAATAATAATTTTTAAAAACGCCACAATTTTTTATGGTTTCACCTCTGAAAAAAATACTATGGGCTGACTTCTAGATTTCGTCTGCTCCCGTATTGCTTTCTTGAGGGCCCTCGCAATTCTGAGGGAGAGTATTTTCCTTGTCGTGCTGCCAATCAAAATATTTGAAGGAAATGTTTATTTTCTTCTCAAAATCGCACCAGCTGCTGCCTTAACTGAATAAGCCCATTTAGAGGTAATAATTTAACCATTGTGAGAGCAAACCAAGGGTCCGCACACTCCAAATATCTGACCCGATCTATCAACGGAAATGGCAACACTTTGGATCAGGGAACTGGGAAGCAAGAATTTGTGTTCAACCAGAGGTCATCGTTCCGACTAGCGTAACACTGTTGCCGCTTGGGGTTGACCACTCTCTCTGCCTTGTGGTGGTCAGTGATAACAAAAACAGAGTCCCAGTTTGGAACTTGACCTGATTTCCCCACCTCCCATTTCACATATGCTGGTGACTTTCTTAAGCAACCTCAGCTTAGGAGCCAAGCAGCACGCAGATGAGTTTTCAAGCTTCTCCATTCGCTTTCCAGGTCAAACAACCAAATCCAATAAAATGTCATCTCTGTTTTTATACCAGCCTTGGAGGAAACCTGACTTCACAGATTCCAAGAAGAAACAGCTTGAAAAAAGCTATTCCCCCCCCCGGGTCTTCCCTCTCCCCTTCTCCCAATATAGAAGCAAGCTAAGTGGAAGGGGCCATTGCTTGAGACAGCAGTACAGCTAGGTGACTTTTAGACCCTGAATCCAGACTCTCCACACAACACTAGATGAACAGGTGTGAACCACACAGTTAGCATTTATCTTCCCTCCACAAAGGGCAAGTGTGCATAAATGTGTATATTTAGTGAAAATAATTTCATTTTAAAGGAAATTGCTTGCAAAAAAATGTGTATTTTAAGTAAAACTGCTTAGTTCACACTAAAATGCTGATAATTTTCACGAGGACGTTTAAAATAATCATCCACATTGCAAACTGATGTGGAAATGGAGAGAAATAAACTTAAGATTGAAAGTGTAAGAAATAGAAACCAAAATTGACAGATTCACCCATCCCTACTCATAAGTAAAGTGACTCATAATTTCTTTCTCAAATGGAGATGTTTGAACAAGCCTTGAAACATTAAATCTGCTGGTTTGGGATTCTTCAGTTTCTCATTTTCCCATTTGTAAGCTTAGTTCACATTTTTGCATCAGTATGCTCTATAATATACATATTTGTAATGAAAATTTCTCAGCATTTTAGTATATATATTTGCATGCAATTTTGTCTAATATACTGCTATTTTGTATGTTATTTTTAACAATATATGTTTTTATGAACACTTTATCTGAATATCCACATATTTGTACATTTTATTTGTTGAAGAACTGAATCACAAAATTCAGAGAGGTGCAAATTTCAAAGGATAGCTGCCTTTGGTTCATGTATTCTCCCCCATCCCTCAACGAGACAAATCAGATCCAGCAATTCATACATTCCTAAGATATATATTTGCTTTTCTGGCTTAAGCTATGATGATGGATAGGATAAACATGGGAGAGATTTAACACCCATGTATAAATATAGTTGGCAAGAAGGGTTATGGGCAGATGTGTCTCCCTGTGCCTTTATTTCCAGTCCTTCACTCCTTCAGCCCTTTTCTGTATGTCCCTTGAAACTTCTTACAATATAGCCATATTTTCTAAGTGTCGTAACATTTAACTGATGGTTCACATCCATTGATGTCTGAACCATTTCACTTAGTAGTAGTAGATGAAGAAGAGTTTGGATTTGACATCCTGCTTTATCACTACCCGAAGGAGTCTCAAAGCGGCTAACATTCTCCTCTTCCCTTCGTCTCCCACAACAAACACTCTGTGAGGTGAGTGGGGCTGAGAGACTTCAAAGAAGTGTGACTAGCCCAAGGGCACCCAGCAGCTGCATGTGGAGGAGCGGAGACGCAAACCTGGTTCACCAGATTACAAGTCTACCGCTCTTAACCACTATACCACACTGGCTCTCACCTACAAAAATAGTAAAGGTGGTATCCAATGCCCTTGTTCCGTTGGCACAAGGATTTGTTTCTGCAATGGAGCTTCCCCCATCTCCTCTCCCCTTGCATGTCCTCACCCTCTCCAAGTCTGCTTCAGATGACTGGGGGAACCACTAGACCAGATTTAGAGGGGAGGAGAGGAGGCAAATGTCATTTCTGTTGTTCAAAGGAGCATCTAGGAACAATCTAACCCCTTGAGGAGCCTAGAGGAGGCTCTTCTGAATATATCATTTAATATCTGGACTCAGTTCAACTGTTGTAGCTCAGTGACTAAACCCACAAGGCAAAAAGCAGGGTGAGGAGAGCTTTGGCAGCTCCATCAGAACAAAAAGCCGCACCACACCTCCCTCCACAGAAGGGAAGAATTCAAAGCTGATGGGGCCAACTTTTGAAAACAAATGTCATCAAGCTGGCTCCTCTGTGCATATATCCAGTGCTGGCTCTAAGTCAAAGTTCCCCCACAACAGCTTGGAGGCTCTTACTTAGAACAAAAAGTGAGGTCTTTGTGAAATCCTCCTGGCAGGTCATGGTGCTTCAGAGCTGAGCCTACCGCTAGGCCAGGGATAGGGAATCCCAGGCCTGGGGGGTGAATACAGCCCTCCCTATCTCCCTATCTAGAGCTGGACAGTGTGGTGTCCTCATGGAAAGGTACAAACTTTGGTCACATCCACACTATACATTTTAAACACTTGCTGGATCATCAGCTTGTTGTGGTGAGTGGGCTTGCACATTCCTATGATCCTTGTACGGTCAAAGGGGAGGAGCTAGACAAAGAATGATCCAAGAAGTCCTCAATGGCAGAACAGGCAGATGATAACAAGTGGCATGTTACAATGGCTGTGAAGGCAGAAGAAGGCTGCAGCAGATAATAATCTACTGGTCATCGTGATACTCATGCCATCGGAATAGAGCCTCACTGCGAAGACTGCGCGTTGGTCAGCGTACACTGAACTACACACATAAAACAAATTCACACATAGACGTCTTCCAAAAACCCATCCCAAACCCAGGACTATGAAATCTGGAAGCTGCTAGTCATGAACTGCCACATGGGAAGTGGATACAGATTCAGTCATTCTGTCTCAAGACTCTTAAGGACCATCTGTTTTCAGAGTTCCCTGATAACATTGAGGAACACGAGAGCAAGCTAAAAACGTTATTGCAGCCTGTGAACAAATTATTGGATACCAAACCCAGAAACACGAGGACTGGTTTGATGAGAATGACAGTGAGATTGAACACATTATTGACAAGAAAAGGAAGGCCTTTCATATCTGGCAAAGAGATAGAAACTGTGCCACTAAGAAAAAAATGTATGCCAACGCTAAGGCTGAGGTTCAAAGGAAAACCAGAGAACTAAAGAACACCTGGTGGTAGTGGTGGGGACCTCAAGAGATTCAGTACTCATGATGCACAGAGTTTCTTTAAAGCCACAAAGACTATCTATGGGCCAATAAATCATGGCATATGCTTCCTACACTTAACAGACAGTACCACACTTCTAAAAGATAAAGAAGCTATTGCATTGCACTGGAAAGAACATTACCAGCATCAACTTAACTGCAACTCACCCATAGCTGCTGAGGTCCTCTCTCATATTCCACAAAAACAAATTAGAGATTAGTTTACAGTATCTCCAAATCTAGGAGAGTTAACCAAATGAAAAACAACAAAGCCAGCGGATCTGATGGGATACCTGCTGAAGTCTTCCAAGTGGGTGGAATTGAACTTACTCAACAGCTTCACAAGCTCATCAAAAATTTCTGGGGGACAGAGGAGATCCCAGCAGACTTTAGGGATGCCAAAATTATCAATCTCTTTTTTAAAAAGGTGATAGAATGGATTGTGGAACATATCAAGGCATCTCTTTAATTAGCTGCGGACGGCAAAATTCTTGCAAGGATCTTAGCAAACTGTCTCCTAACAATATCCAAGACTACCCTTCCTGAATCCCAAAATGGTTTTTGGCCTTCTAGGGGGACAGTGGACATGATTTTCACCACTTGACAGCTTTGACAGCTTCAAGAAAAATGCAGAGAGCAAAAACTACCCTTGTATATGGCGCTTATTAACCTGACTAAGGCCTTCAACACTATAAATTGTAACGCCATGTGGACTGCCCTTCTGAAAATTGGCTGCCCAGATAAATTTGTGAACATCTTTCAGCTCCTCCATGATAATATGACAGCAACAATTGCAGATAACAATGGCTCTCAAAGTGAACCATTCACAGTGGGATCAGGTGTTAAACAGGGTTGTGTTATCACACCAACTCTTTATTATTTTCATTGCCATGATCCTACACTTTGTCGAAGGGAAACTCCCCACCAGAGTAGAAATCATATATGAAACAGATGGAAAACTCTTTAATCTGAGTAGGCTGAAAGCAAAGATCAAGGTCATCGTAACTTCCATCATAGAGCTTCAATATGCTGGTGACAACATAGTGTTTGCACACTCAGAGGATGACCTCCAAACCATCCTAAATATCTTCGCAGAAGCTTACGAAAACCTTGGCCTATCGCTCAACATCCAAGAAAACCAAAGTGCTGCACTTTGAGGTTTAAAGACTCTCTCAAGGCAAAAAAAAAAAGTAGTATAATGACCGCTCCCCACATCAAATGGGGGGCGACATATGTGTGGTTGCGCATAGCCCCCTGAATTCCTGGGTGAGATCTGGTAGTTCAGCTGGCTGCACCCTCCCCCAGAAGGGATACCTGGGGTCTCCGCCTACCCAGTTAACCGTCCAATCCCACCTGGGGGAGGCGTTGCCAAGGGATTGGCCAGGTAAGGAAGGGACTACCCCGCCCACACAATAGAGGGTGTAGCTTACCTGAGAAGCAGCAGTCGGCTCAAAAAGGCAAAAAAAAAAAAAGTAGTATAAACACCAACAATTGGGAAACACTGGCCTGCAAGTGCATCAATTGGAGAACAGCCTTTAACAAAGGTGTCATGGACTTTGAAGACGCTTGAACTCAGGACAAAAGGGAGAAACGAGCTAAGAGGAAGGCATGTTTGGCAAACCCTCACCGTGATCAACTCCTGCCCGGAAACCTATGTCCCCACTTTGGAAGGATGTGTGGATCCAGAACTGGCCTCCACACTCATCTATGGACTCACTGTTAAGACCGTGTTCGTGGAAGACAATCTTACCCTGCTACGAGTGATCGCCAAAGAAGAAATAAGACATTTTAAACTTATTTAAAGGACATGGCTTTCTCAAATGGATCCTGGGGACTGCAGTTTGTTAAAGATCCTGGGAATTGTAACTCTCTGAGGGGTAAACTACAGTTCATAGGATTATTTGGGGGAAGCCATAACTGCTAATGTGGTATAAATGTGCTTTGAAAGGATGGTGTGGATGTGACTGATACCTCCCTAGACAAGAGCTGAGGGGGAATGAAAATTCTCCACACTGTTTGTTGGCAGGGAGATACATGTGTGGGCACATTTTGCTGAATATTCTTGGGGGAGATATGATGAAATTCTTTTCTGATAAATTTCAGCTCAGTTGCTGTCAAGATGAAACTCTATTGTTAGTTCATGTTGGTGGATGAAGGAAGTGAGAGGGGACCAGAAGGGGCCAAGCCCATGATCTCCTTTATCAATGGTCACATCCACACCATACAGTTAAAGCACATTTATACCATTTTAACAGCTCCCAGGATTCTCTGTGGGAAGCCATGTGCTTTAAATGTGTGGTGTGGATGTGACCAATATTAAAATAATAGTAAACAATATTTAAACCGGATTGATGGTTGTGTTAAAAATTTGCAGCTAGGGAAACTTGGAGGAGGCTATTTTGCTGATAATTTCCCAGAGGGAGGACTAAAATTCTCTAGCAGTTAAGAAAGAGCTAAAACAAAACAAAACAAGAGCCAGAAAATTATTCTGTGAGAAATGTTGGCTCTGCCCTACCCTAGACATTATTCTGGTGATGAGTGCTAGGAGGCAACTGCCTAACCTGCATGTACCAGAGTCTTGTGTTCGCTTTTTAAGGCTGAGTCAGTTGTGGTTAAAGAAAAACAAGTGGGGCACCGCAACAAAACATTTTGTGTGTGTTCTGGGAGCCTTTAAAGCTCTTCCTTCTCAGGGATAAGGCTGCCCAGAGTAGGATAGCATCCCCACCTGAGAAGAGGGAGTTTTGAAGGTGTGGACTGGGCCAGTAGCCAGTCACCCAACCCTGTGCCTTCACAAGCTGGTCCCATCCTTGTCCTCTAAGCTTCCTCCACTCCATCCCTCTCTATCTTGCAGCACATTCAACCAGGAACTGCTTTTGGAAGCCTTCCAAACAAGCCCTGGAGCCAATTTTATTTAATGGCAATGGATCCAGGTGTGTCAGGCACTGCTACTGCATGCATAGTTGCTTTTTAGCATTATTTATGTGTGTTGGTGGGGGGGGGGGAGAAGTCCTTTGGTTTCCCCACACACACAATATTTCTTTTTGGGCTGACTGCAAAACTCTATGCTTGACCAAGCCTGCTGATACACCCACCTCGGGGCACGAATGGCACCATTTTTGCAAAAAACAAAAACAACCATCATCAGTACTCTGGTCTGAGCATCAGAAATAGAGGAAGTTATTGTGTGTATGGTTTTGTGTGGTTGTTGTTGAATGGTATGAGGGCTCAGGGGGCAGGTATAGTAGAAGCAAGACTATCATTTTGGTTTCTTTCTGTTTGTACCCAACCTTTCCTTCAGTGAATTATGGGGTGGCTGAAACAGGGCTCTGCTCTTTTTAATCCTTGCAAAATCTACTCAAAGTTAGTAAGTGCTTAGACTGAGAGGCTACCGTACTCAAGGCCACCCAGCAAAACTATATGGTCTCCCCAGACCATGACCAGTACTAGTGGCTTCAACTATTTTAGTGTTTTCAAGATGCTGTATATCACCCTGAGTATGGCTTTAGAAAGTTGTAACTTATTATCACATAAAAATGCTAACATCTACAACATTCTGGTTTTCATGAATCTGCCCCCCACCCAGTGCTCAAGGGTACACAGTAATGGCACCTCTCTCTTTTGTCGTTAAAAAGTGTGACACTTACTGTAACAACTTCATGGTGAGTACTGGCACCTATTTTATTTTTAGAAAAAAAGCACTGTCCCCCACCCTTACGTTTTTTTGCCTATACTTGGCCAAAGCAATAGCGGTAAGTCACAAGCTGTCGTTTCAAATTTCCCAGATTACCCAAAGCTGAGTCACTCCACTGCATTGTGGGAAATATACATGGTGTCCCAACTGTCCGCTGCCGCAATGAGGGTCGGCATTTAAAATTTCTCACATTGCCCCATGATGCCTGATGCAGCGTTGCTTTAGGCACTCTAGGAAATGTAGAAAGGGGACAGAGAGCTGCCCAGTCTGGGGGGGCTCCTCAAGGCACCCACAACTGCCCAATGTTGCCTGTTACAAATGCTAAATGCTAAAAAAAATTCTACTGACCTTACATTGTACAGTATGTAGTCATTTATTCTGCATCAGTCTGTTCTACAGTAGCTACTGATGTGCATTTGCAATGTTTATTATTATTATTATTACTTATTAAATTTGTATACCACCCTTCATCTGCAGATATCTAGGCCATGGGCAGGCAAACTAAGGCCCATGGGCCATATCCAAGCCCAATTGCCTTCTGGATCCAGCCCGCGGACGGTCTGGAAATCGCCGTGTGGATCGCCAGCGCACACGTTCTTTCCCTCTCTCTCACATGGCGGCAGCGGCACCTCCTCCCTCCCTCCTCCTGGCTTCTCCCCGCCCTGCCTAGAGGAGGAAGGGGGCTGGGCTTTGTTGATGCCAGCAGCAGCAGTGCTTGAGCGGCCGCCATTTTAAGCAGCCCCTCTCTGGAGCCCTTCCGCGCACCACTCATCGTCCCACCGCCGCCGGCCCCTGCCGCTCGCAAGACACAGGTAAGCAGTCCCCCCCAAAAATATAGCCTGACCCCCCACAAGGTCTGAGGGACAGTGGATCAGCCCCCTGCTGATAAAGTTTGCTGATCCCTGATCTAGGCCGTCGGTTCACATTGTAAATCGATAATGTTGAACACAACATATAATCAGTTACATCAGTTGATCTCACAAAAATATGGTTGATCTTAATATGGAAAAGTTGCAATGGTTCAGCAATATTTGCTATCGGAGCAGACAGTGATTGGTTGGCAGGGGAAGGGAGGAAAAGTTCATTGTGCACCAGATATATGCACATTCACATGTGCTTTTTAAAACAGGCACCCCAGAATTCAAGGCCAAATAGTGGTAGTAACTCATGAACTTCCTGAAAAATAGGGAGCAAGACTAAGAAAAGGGACAGTTGGAGTAATACACATTCACCCCTTTCACCTCAACAGAAAGACTTGTGATCCAGCCTACGAAGCACTATAGTGAAGTGAAGAGAGCAAATGCAGCAGAATAGGGCTAGTAAACACCACCAGATGACTCAAGCCAGCCAGCCAAGGCACACCCTACTTATTATTGTTTTTTTTTCTTCATTTATGACTTGCTTCCTATGAAACACCTCAAAATGATTTAACAATGAAAAGCAATTTAACTATCAACAATAAAAACATATATAAAGCTATGTCATATATGAAAACAATTTCAAATCCAATATAGATACAGATTAGAATAATAATAATAATAAACCTCCACATAAAAAGGCATGTTTGAAAAGGAAGGTCTTCTATAGCTGCCAAAGAGACAATAGAGACAGCAACTCTCTGATACATTAGCAGGTAAAGGTAAAGGTAAAGGGACCCCTGACCATTAATTAGGTCCAGTTGCGGACGACTCTGGGGTTGCGGCGCTCATCTTGCTTTACTGGCTGAGGGAGCCAGTGTACAGCTTCTGGGTCATGTGGCCAGCATGACTAAGCCACTTCTGGCGAACCAGAGCAGCGCACGGAAACACCGTTTACCTTCCTGCCAGAGCGGTACCTGTTTATCTACTTGCACTGGTGTGCTTTCGAACTGCTAGTTTGGCAGGAGCAGGGACCGAGCAACGGGAGCTCACCCCGTTGCGGGGATTCGAACTGCTGACCTTCTGATCGGCAAGCCCTAGGCTCTGTGGTTTAACCCACAGCACCACCCGAGCAGGAGAGAACTCCAAAGGGTACATTCCACCACACTAAAAGCCTGGTTTCTGCATTGTATGGAACATACTTCCTTATGAGGTGGTATCTGCAGGAGACTTCTCCTGCAGAATACAGTGATCAATTGAGAGATGACCTTCTGTTTCTTTGGTTGTAAGTCACTTTGGGTTGCCCTAGTGACAATAATAATAATAATAATAATAATAATAATAATAATAATAATTGCATCTTTGTCCCAAATTATATAGGACTTTGTACACTAACCTTGAATCTCGCACCTTAAACTTTACATATGCATGCTGCTGTGTGGCTTAGCCAAACTAAAAAAACCAAACCCATATTCAGCGCCACTTATTGCAGCAGGAGGACCATTTGCACAGAGACCTGAGCCAATAAAGGAACCAAATCTGTTTACCTTGGATCTGACTCTGTGCTTGTGTCCCAAAGTGTCCAGGAGCAGTCAAAGATCCGCGGGGGTTGGGGGTGGTGGGAGTGATCCTCATTGGGTGCCGCAACCTCTCCAGCTCCCCAAAACGATCCCCATAGGTTTTGGTTTGCTCTTCAAGCTTCTGTCGATGCCCTGAAACAGTAAGGAGAGCCAACAAATACATTCAGTACAGAATCAATTGGTGCCAGCAGGCCCGTGAAAGATGAGTCTAGACTAGAGATGGAGAGCCTGTGGCTCTCAAGATGTTGCTGGACTACAGCTGCCACAATCCCTGATCACTGACCATGCTGGTTGTGGCTGATGGGAGTTGGAGTCCCAACAACATCTGGAGGGCTGCAGGTTTCCCATTCCTCATATGGAAGATGGACATTTTGTTGCAGGTCTCAGTTTATCCTGTTTATATTTACAGACATGTTGCT
The DNA here is from genome assembly GCF_009819535.1 of Lacerta agilis. NCBI lineage: Eukaryota > Metazoa > Chordata > Lepidosauria > Squamata > Lacertidae > Lacerta > Lacerta agilis. The sequence goes on from NC_046319.1 coordinate 59,902,229, forward strand.
TATGCTAGAACAGTCTTTGCCAACAGGGAGCCCTCCAGGTATTTCGGATGACAACTCCAGCTGGCTGACAGGAATTGCAATCCATAGCATCTGGAGGGCACCAGGTTGTCAAAGACCATGCTAGAATATTCTGCGTGGCAATCAAGATAATGATTATCCTTTTTGCCCCCTGCCTCCAGGATGTGACCAATTTGGAGCACGGTGGGGGAACAAAGTGCAACCAGAAACAACATGCTACTGAATTTGCCCTCTTCGTGTCCACAAGGATGTATTAAACTATAAACGAATGCTATTTGGCATTTGGCACATCATGACATCATGACATGAACACGTTGGGTCCCCAGCCCGCTTGCCCAATAAGAAGATCTGTATCACTACATCAAACACATGAAATGTTTTCCATATGGAAGGATAGATGTGAATCTGATACTGCAGGCAGTAATAAAAAGCACGCTGGTAGTTTGGGGCGTTTTGGCGCAAGGCGGAGATGCTGAAAAATGCAGCATGGAATGCTGAAAGCGTATCTCTTAAAGGAGAGGTTGAAAGCTGCTTTTTCTGTGTTCAAACCCCCCCCCCCCCAGATGAAGCATTTGCTTCAAGAGCTTTGCAATAATAAATAAATAAAAGCAAAAAAAAATCCAAAGCATTTGGGTGCAAACCTCTTACTTGAAATGGAGGAACATGACAAAAGCTCTGGGCAGTTGGGCAAACACTGTAAATGTTGCAATCCAACATGATGCGAAAGGCACCACATTGGCTACTCCTGTGAAGATGATAGGTCTCCCAGGGTAGGGTTGCCATTTGGGCAGAAAAGAACTGACTTTCTTAAACCTCCGGGACAGTTGTGGTGTTTTCGTAAAAGCCAGAACAATGCAAAGTTAAAACCATCATACAACATACAAGCACAGTCAGCATTAAGTTATACAGCTGGTGTCCTTTATCATTTTTTTGCTTTATATATATTTTTTCTTTTCGAAAATTGCCTGGAAGCTTTGTGGAAGGGCAAAGTCTTTTAAGTTCAATCAGTCAGCCAACCAACCAACCCAAAGTGGCTGTTGCTTTCTGTGATGCACACGCCTTATAATGTCCTGTTTGACATTCTTTGCTTCCATTTTAAATGGGCAAAATTTAGCAGAGTTTATTTATCTTTCTTAGGCAGTGGAGGATCCCTGTCACTCTGACAACAAGGCCTAGATTCCCTTTTCCTCCTTCACCTTTTGCAATCAGCAGTTGCCCATTCATCCTTAACTGCTTTAGGGAAGTTTCATAATTTCTGACAAACAGCTTTAGAGGGCGGAGAGGTATGAAGTACACTATGGATGGAGACTCCTTCATGGATAACTGCCTTGTCGTGGTGAAGGGGCTTGAATAACTCAGGGAAGCTATGAGCTATGCCATGCAGGGCCACCCAAGATGGACAGGTCATAGTGGAGAGTTTAGACTAAATGTGTTCCACCTGGAGGAGGAACCGGCAAGCCACTCCAGTATCCCTGCCAAGAAAACTCCATGGACAAAGACAACAGGCATATAAAAGTTAAGACGCTGGAAGATGAGCCCCTCAGGTCGGAAGGCGTCCAACATGCTACTGAGGAAGAGCGGAGGACAAGTACAAGTAGATTCAGAGCTGATGAAGTGGCTGGGCCAAAGCCGAAAGGTCGCTCAGTTGCGGATATGCCTGGAAGCGAAAGGAAAGTCCAATGCTGTAAAGAAAAATATTGCATAGGAACCTGGAATGTAAGAACCATGAACCTTGGTAAGCTGGATGTGGTCAAAAATGAGATGGCAAGAATAAACATTGACATCCTGGGCATCAGTGAATTAAAATGGACAGGAATGGGTGAATTCAGTTCGGATGACTATCATAACTACTACTGTGGGCAGGAATCCCGTAAAAGAAATGGAGTGGCCCTCATAGTCAACAAAAGAGTGGCGAAAGCTGTACTGGGATGCAATTTCAAAAATGATAGAATGATCTCGATACGAATCCAAGGCAGACCTTTTAACATCACAGTAATCCAAGTTTATGCACCAACTACCGGTGCTGAAGAAATGGAAATTGACCAATTCTATGAAGACTTACAACACCTTATAGAAATGACACCAAAGAAGGATGTTCTTCTCATTATAGGGGATTGGAATGCTAAAGTAGGGAATCAAGAGATAAAAGGAACAACTGGCAAGTTTGGCCTTGGAGTTCAAAACAAAGCAAGGCAAAGGCTAATAGAGTTCTGTCAAGAGAACAAGCTGGTAATCACAAACACTCTTTTCCAACAACACAAGAGACGACTCTACACATGGACATCACCAGGTGGGCAGCATCGAAATCAGATTGATTATATTCTCTGCAGCCAAAGATGGAGAAGCTCTATACAGTCAGCAAAAACAAGACCTGGAGCTGACTGTGGCTCAGACCATCAGCTTCTTACAGCAAAATTCCAGCTTAAACTGAAGAAAGTAGGAAAAACCACTGGGCCAGTAAGATACAATCTAAATCAAATCCCTTATGAATACACAGTGGAAGTGAGGAACAGGTTTAAGGATTTAGATTTGGTGGATAGAGTGCCTGAAGAACTATGGATGGAGGCTCGTAACATTATACAGGAGGCAGCAACGAAAACCATCCCAATGAAAAGGAAATGCAAGAAAGCAAAGTGGCTGTCCCATGAGGCCTTACAAATAGCGGGGGAGAGAAGGCAAGCAAACTGCGAGGGAGATAGTGAAAGATACAGGAAGCTGAGTGCAGATTTCCAAAAAATAGCAAGGAGAGACAAGAGGGCCTTCTTAAATGAGCAATGCAAAGAAATAGAGGAAAACAACAGAATTGGAAAAACCAGACATCTGTTCAAGAAAATTGGAGATATGAAAGGAACATTTCGTCCAAAGATTAACATAATAAAGGACAAAAGTGGGAAGGACCTAACAGAAACAGAAGACATCAAGAAGAGGTGGCAAGAATACACAGAGGAATTATACCAGAAAGATATGGAGGTCTCGTACACCCTAGGTAGTGTGGTTGCTGACCTTGAGCCAGACACCCTGGAGAGTGAAGTCAAATGGGCTTTAGAAAGCACTGCTAATAACAAGGCCAGTGGAAGTGATGATATTCCAGCTGAATTATTTAAAATTTTAAAGGATGATGCTGTTAAGGTGCTACACTCAATATGCCAGCAAGTTTGGAAAACTCAGCAGTGGCCAGAGGACTGGAAGATCAGTCTACATCCCAACCCCAAAGAAGGGCAGTGCCAAAGAATGCTCCAACTACCGCACAATTGCACTCATTTCACACGCTAGCAAGTTTATGCTTAAAATTCTACAAGGCAGGCTTAAGCAGTATGTGGACCGAGAACTCCCAGAAGTGCAAGCTGGATTTCGAAGGGGCAGAGGAACCAGAGACCAAATTGTGAACATGTGCTGGATTATGGTGAAAGCTAGAGAGTTCCAGAAAAACATCTACTTCTGCTTCATTGACTATGCAAAAGCATTTGACAGCAAACTATGGCAAGTTCTTAAAGAAATGGGAGTGCCGGATCACCTCATTTGTCTCCTGAGAAATCTCTATGTGCGACAAGAAGCTACAGTTAGAACTGGATATGGAACAACTGATTGGTTCAAAATTGGGAAAGGAGTACGACAAGGCTGTATATTGTCTCCCTGCTTATTTAACTTATATGCAGAATTCATCATGCGAAAGGCTGGACTGGATGAATCCCAAACTGGAATTAAGATTGCCGGAAAAAATATCAACAACCTCAGATATGCTGATGACACAACCTTGATGGCAGAAAGTGAGGAGGAATTAAAGAACCTTTTAATGAGGGGGAAAGAGGAGAGTGCAAAATATGGTCTGAAGCTCAACATCAAAAAAAACTAAGATCATGGCCACTGGTCCCATCACCTCCTGGCAAATAGAAGGGGAAGAAATGGAGGCAGTGAGAGATTTTACTTTCTTGGGCTCCATGATCACTGCAGATCGTGACAGCAGTCACGAAATTAGAAGACGCCTGCTTCTTGGGAGGAAAGCAATGACAAACCTAGACAGCATCTTAAAAAGCAGAGACATTGCCCTGCCGACAAAGGTCCGTATAGTTAAAGCTATGGTTTTCCCAGTAGTAATGTATGGAAGTGAGAGCTTGACCATAAAGAAGACTGATCGCCGAAGAATTGATGCTTTTGAATTATGGTGATGGAGGAGACTCTTGGGAGTCCCATGGACTGCAAAAAGATCAAACTTATCCATCCTTAAACAAATCAGCCCTGAGTGCTCACTCAGGTCCTGAAGTTGAGGCTCCAGTACTTTGGCCACTTCATGAGAAGAGAAGACTCCCTAGAAAAGACCCTGATGTTGGGAAAGATGGAGGGCACAAGGAGAAGGGGACTACAGAGGATGAGATGGTTGGACAGTGTTCTCGAAGCAACCAGCATGAGTTTGGCCAAACTGCAGGAGGCAGTGAAAAATAGGCGTGCCTGGCGGGCTCTGGTCCATGGGGTCACGAAGAGTTGGACACGACTGAACAACAAACATGGATGGAGAATCTTTGTACGTTGTTGGGTAGAGGTTCTTCATAACTCAAGTGGCAGAGTGCTTGTCACTCACAGTTGCTGCTTGGAAAGAGTGCCATGCTGCTGCTACTGTTAACTCCTCTCTGGCCTCTTCTCCTCTGCTGCCTTCAGCATTCCTGGGCTTCCCTTTGTTGCCTCCAGTTGCCACAGCAGGGGAAGTGGAGTGGGGCCCCAACCATTTTTTGTTTTGCCTCAAGCAGCAAAATGTCTTGGGCTGGTCCCGATATGCTTGATGTGAACATTTCTTACACCATTGGTCACACTGAGCCATTCCTTTGGTTCCCTCTTGCTTACTTAAGATACTGACCCTATTGACTTTTCCTGCCCTTGAAGCAAAGAAAAAAGTGTGTCAAGGCCCCAGCCTCAGTCACTGGCTTGTATATTTTGTCCAAAGATTTACACCAACTCCCTAAAGCAGCAAGTGGGAAAGCATATTCAGCAATTAAGAAGGATAGAAGGGTCTTTGGCCACTTGATGAATGGGCCAACTGTGAAGAGAAAATAATTATCATTATCCTCAGTCTGTCTGTCTCTCTGTCTGCCTCTCTCTTTTGATGTGTTGGCTGAAGTCCAGTTGTTTGGAGTGAGGAGATGTGCCATGTTTACTCGCTTTCCCCTCTTTTAAGTCATGGGAGAGCTCCCACAATTTGATCCCAACTCTACGGCTCAAACTAGATATGATGGTGGTAGTCATACTGGTTAGTTCGTAGGAATGCAGGAAGCCGTCTCATACCAAGTCAGACAATTGTCTATCGAGTTCAATATTGTCAACACTAACTGGCAGCAACTCTTTAGTGTTTCAGACAAGCCAGTTCGGTTCGGAGTTGACAAGAACTGAACTTAAGACCTTCTGCATGCAATGTGTGTGCTTTATCACTAATGGACAGTTCCCCTCCTTCAATCAGACCTGCCGTCAGCATCTGGGAAGGTTGGGCAAATGCTGGGATTGATAGAGAGGGATCTAGAAGGAAAGGAAGATGGTGGGTGGCTGCAGCTTTTGTCAGTGTTTTGCTTTGCAACATACCACACCACCCTGTAGAAATGAGGAAAAGGGACCCCTGTCTGCTGCCTGGTGACCAGCTGCAATCAATAATTTAATGATTCCAACAAAAACAGAAAATAAAGTAGAAATTGCTGCAGTTCATGTGTTCATCTGTGGCCAAGAATCATTTCAGTGAATACCATTGGTGTTCGTCTATATTGTTGCTGGGTTGTTTTTTTTTAATGCCACACATTATAACTAATGTTTTTTGATGTTTCCCTTACATTGAAATGAAACGTAAGTTATGTAAATTACATAGTTATGTAAGTTACGTTAAATAGCGGACAGGGAGACAATAAAGTATTTGGTAGAACCTGAACTGCAGCAGAATGCAAACAGTGTTGACTGTGAAAAATAGAAGTCGGACCGGAAATTGCTACTTTATTAGACTATTAATTATTAACAATAATAGTAAGTACTGTTAATAGAAGAAAAAGGAAGCATTTTCACTTAATGTTGTTTCCCTTTATAACAGAGGCTGTTAACTTCCATATTCTGGGGTGTGGAGCTCTATTATTCAAATAGGAATATAGGAATATATTTTGTTACACAAACTGATTTCCTCATGGCTAGTTAAGTTCCATAATATGGTAGCCACGCCTCTAGCAGAAAAAGACCTCTCAGTTGTGAATACAACCTCATGCATGCCCAAGAGACCACATACAAAACCACAAAACAGAGATGGAACATTACAGCATGGAAGCCTCTCATCGCCTGTAACTTTTGGAAAGTAATTTTCTTTTCTGTCAGCAAAACTTCTCAACAGGATTTGATTAACATTGTGTAGGCTTGGCACAGGGAACAGTTATTGGCTTGAGAAGTGGTGGTAGAAATCCATCCTTGCAGGCTGCCAGTTAACCTTCCCTGAGGAAGTTACACTTTCCCGATATGAAGATTTGGCTATTAGAAACGGAGGACTTGTGGCTCACTAAATGGAAATGGCCTTGATTGGTTATTTGAATACTGATGTGCATGGGGTGAATATGCTGAGAGATAAGCATTAATGAGTAATGTTAATTACTTGACATGCATGTATCAACAACAGCCCCACGCTGCCTCTTCAAAGATGTGATCATGCATTGCAGATGTGGCAATCGTAGACTCTGACACTCGTTCTCAACCGGGAGAATCACAAATAAATTAGGGATGGGAAGGGCCTATATTGAAACAAAGCTTTGTGTCATGTGCTGATCTGCAGGTCTATCTGATGTAGCTGGCAAGATTCAGTGCCTTGGCTGAGTCCTTCTTTCACTTCAGTTGTTTTCAGTGGATTACTCCTGATTTTACACAGTGATAAGATTCCCTGCCCTGCTACATCTGCCACACCTGGGATGAGTCTGAGAGAGCAGCTTGCATTGCTCTCTGCAGCTGCTGCAGCTGGAAGCAGGAAGTGGCCAACTTTTCAACTAACCCTTGTAACTAAACCTTTTAACAGCAGCTTGATCTGTGGATATGCAATGACATCATTTATATCCATTTATATCCATTTATATCCATCCCATCAAGCATAGCCTCTAATGGCACAAAGCATAGCCAAGCCATTTTTTCCCTGGTCAGTGGGCATCCCAGCTGACAAATGGCTTCAGCTAAGAGCAACTGGACTCTGGGCGAGTTTACACATGTGCGATTTTATAAGCACTGGTTGGTTGCAGAACTGCATAGCAAAAATCAGGTGAGTGTGTTTCAGTTTGTATATTGTTTTGGAAAGTGGAAATTGGATAGATTGGGCTTTAAATATGTACTAAATCAAATTTCTCCTCCATCCCCAGTCACTACTGTAATCCTGCAGTAGGCCTAAACAAGCCGTGAAAAAGTGTCAAGGACAAGCAGTAGGCAGATGTCAGCGGTGATTCAGAAATCAGGAAGCAGTGCCAGGAAAAGTAGTGCAATTAGGTAATTTTAGACTCTGGAATCTGGACTGCATGGTTTTACACTTCTACACTTTATTGTTTCGGACAACAGTTCCCATCATCACTGACCACTGGCCATCCTGGCTGCATGCAGCTGATGAGAGTTGGAGTCTAAAACATCTGGAGAGCACCAGGTTGGTGAAGGCTAATTTAAACAATGGTAAAGTATCAAAATTTAAAACTAGACAAATTCTAGCTTGGAATCTGACCATTAAATGGGAAAGGAAGAAGAGTGCAAGGGATGCTTCAAGACCAGCTCCAGCTGGGCTGTCTCCTGCTTGGCACCCACAGAACCAACTAACAGCAGCTGATGCTGGCTCCTACTGTAGCAGGACTTGTTGTTTTGTTTTCTGAGCATGTGCTTCTTTGGTGTTGTTAGCAACTTTGGCGACTTATTTAATAGATTTATATCCCACTTTTCAACTAAGTTTTTTTTTTTAAGTGTTTGGATGTTTGGGAAGCATTGCCCTCTGAATTGGCTTTAGACTCCCTTTAGGGAGAAGAGAAGGCTCCCTAGAAAAGACCCTGATGTTGGGAAAGATGGAGGGCACAAGGAGAAGGGGACGACAGAGGATGAGATGGTTGGGCAGTGTTCTCGAAGCTACTAGCATGAGTTTGGCCAAACTGCGAGAGGCAGTGAAGGATAGGCGTGCCTGGCGTGCTCTGGTCCATGGGGTCACGAAGAGTCGGACACGTCTGAACAACAACAACAACAACAACAACATCCATCATGTGAAAGCAAACATAAAGTAAGCTACTTTCTTCAGAACTATTGCTCAGTGCAGATACGTGTAATGTGAATGTAAGCAGAGTGAACTGATCAATTGATTAAAACCAAGGGAACCAATTAACTGAGATTTCCATAAGCGTGCAGTAGTGACCTAATCATTCCTAGACACGTTTCCACACAGCATCAGTCAAAGCGTTTGCTTTTAGGCAGTCCTACATGTGCCGAGTGGGCTCCAGGTTAAAAGCTGAGAAACTGGGAGATAGTAAACAGGGAAAGAGATGTATAGGAAGCTGCATGCAAGCTATACCTGATGAAATTTCATTTTCTGAACTGTTATAAAATGTGGAGGGAGCCCTGTCCTCCTTTGCACCTGACCATCCTACAGAAAATTGGTTGGTGAAGTTTTTTACTGGGGTGGCATTTAAGCATGCCAGTGTGCCAAAACGGCCACAAGGCTATCACCTACAGTGATGTAGACCTGTGTATGGGTGTTGCTCTATGCATACGCAGCTGGAAAAGAACCATTTGGAAACAGGCATCTGTCTGATAAACAATGTAAGACTGCCCAGGCTCAAAACATGGCAACCTGGATCCTGTTGCTCAGAGACCCCCCAATAGCAATCGACTTGAGAAGCAGAAAGGCAGGGAGCCTGTAGGTGGCACTATAAGACAAAATACAACTCATGTGAGATATCAAATACATAAAAATAATGGCAATTAGAAATATTGGGCTCAGTCAAAAGATGATCCTCATGGCAAGGGGACCTTGCAAGGGATTGTGGATGTTGCTAGGGAGGTGCCTAAATTTGCACTGCTCTGCTCCTGGCCTTACTTTGACATGCTAGGAGTGCATTCTATGGATTGGTTATTTGTTCCCTGCACAGTGGGATTCAATATGGGATTAGGTGAGGTGATAGGCATGTAGAACAATTATTCCCCAAGTCCAAAGTCACAAGTGGGATTCAAATGCATTCCAGAAAATTAGGCTTGTGCAATTAAAGTGGATTAAAGCACTCTGTCGCCCTGGCTCAATAAATCTACTTTTTAAAATGGCTTTTGAAGATAGGAAAGTAACAGAGAAATTTATTGAAAAGTGTGAGAGGAACAAATGATTAATGGTAAGCCATATATACATCCCACAAGCAAATCAGAACCAGTGCTGATTGTCACATAACTGAGCTTTAAACAAAGCAGAGCAAAAATTCAAAAAAGTCTGGGTCATAGTCTAACCCCTGTGTTAGCTTTTTGTGAGCAAATCAGGATGGATGTTCAGTAATGAGGGTAATCTAGAGGAGCCTGTTGCTTTGACCTGATTATCAGATCAGAGTTATTTAGCAGAAATGAATGTAATAATGACCATAATTATTATTAATATTAATAATTATTGCCCATTATTAACCACCATCCATTCTGAAATTATCCATACCCCCAAATCAAGATCTACAACATTTAACCTGTCCATCAGACAAGCAGAAATATTAATCAACTAAAGCTTTAGTTGCTACGTTGATAGGGATGGCCACTTTTCAAATGACTACTGTAACTGTGCCTTAAAGTGCAGTTCAAACTGCAGATGTTGTTGTTGTTGTTACCCACCTTCACCAGCAGTTGCCAGGGTGGATTAGAATAATTAAACATTAAAAATAAAAAATAAAACATATTACAATAACAGGAACAGAGTGGGCCCTGAAAACACACATCTCAAGTGTCAAATGGTGCTCACTTCTTGTCTTTTGTAAGTCAAGCTGCTGGTTAAGGTACAAAGGGCTGACCTGGCACTATACTTTTTATTCACTGATGCCCCTTAAATCTCACTAGCAATGTGATTTGTTAGTTGTATTCTTGCACACACCCTTCCTCCCAGCGATCACCACTGCTGCTATTTTGATTTGTGATTTCTAGGCAGTCAATTTTCTTGTTGTGTACAGGCAACCCCCAATTTGAACAGGGGTTGCATTCCAGGTTATCACACGTGGCATTGGAGTGCACATAAACCCATTACACCCTGTAGGTTCCTAGGTAGGACTGGGAGCAAATCCTGAGCCCCTAGACATACATCAAAACTGAAAATGTTGGGCTCAATCCTGAGTTAACACCTAGTGCAGACAAAACTCAGCTGGTGGGCCAATGGGCCCAGTTCAGTATAAAGCAGTTTCCTAATTGAGCAATGGAGGGATGCTGCATAAACAAACAGGATGGGCTATTCTCTCCTCCCCCGCAAAAAAATTATTGCTTAATTTAGCTATGTACACATTACCATTTATTCCAGCTCCGGTGCTCTCCAATCACGGGTGTTTGAAGCCACACAATGTTAGCCACAATCCATCTGTATCCTGTAGGTTCTTAAGAAATATTCCTGTCTGGTGTCCTTTCCCTCAAACCAGCTTCCATGTGATTTGCAAATGGAAGCTGTGGTTACACTGAGGTGTGTATATTTCAGGCAGCTGTTGCACATGAGCAGATGACAGACGGCACATGTGTGAATTGGAGTTTGGCATGGGCAAACAAATAAGGTAATGAAGAGGTCCTTGCCCTCTTGCTGGTCCATACAACAATGTAAGAAAACCATTTGAAACTCAGTGGGGAAAAGCAACCTCAAGGTGTTTAAAGCTGCTAACGTGTACATAGCCTTTATTTTGTTTTTTAAAGCAAAGGTTGATCTATAAGAAAAACAACAGCAGTCTACTTAATGAAGAATTCTGGAGGAGCTGAAAACTCGTCATTTTGTGGCATTTTAGTTTGTTCTAAAAAAAGTACTGCTCAACTGTGAATTGTGTAGGTTTTTCTTTTTTCTTTAAAGTTGTTTTGTCCTGCTATGCCACAGGAATAAGGATCAGATGAGAAAAATTAAACGTGTTCTAACAACGTGTGGTTACTTTTGCTCATTAAGCTGCAACTGATCTAATACTACCTTACAATTTAAACAAATGTACTTGCAGGTTTCATAAAGTACAAATTTATTCCAATGTAGATGACTAATAAATTGGGGGGGGGCATTTTAATCAGTTAGCAGCCCTACCTTTAAAGAAGGGGAAAACCACGAGGGTAAAAAAAAAGCATGTGAAAGGAAACTGATGCCAGCTTTAAATATTTGTTGACTACTGTCAATCACCCCTCAGCACCCAGAATGACTCCTTGGCAGTCTCTTCTGTGGCTGAGCCTGTCTTACCATAAGGCCGCAATCTGAAGAACACCTACTTGGGAGTGGGAGGATTGGCAAATCTGTCAATTTCAGTTTCAGATTTTTCCAGCCTTAGCTTTAGTTCTCCACATTTGCATATCAGTTTGCATTCCAGTGTTACTTTCTCCCAATAATACACATTTTTGTATGCAATTCTGTCAAACATTTATATTTTTGCAACCCATTTCCCCTAACATATTTTTATTGTCCTTTTCACTAATAAATGCATTTTTGTGCACACATTACATATACATGCATATTTGCACATATTACTTGGCTGGAGAACCAGAAAAGATTCCCCACCCTTGGGGCTACACAGGGATGAATAGTCTGACTTGGCACAAAACAGCTTCCTATTCCCATACCACATTCTGTGGCACATCAGTGCTCCTTAAGTAGATAACAAGTGTGCTGCAAGAATGCAAGAACAGAAGGCTTCTGCAAACCCAGATGATCCATCCCAAAAGGGCTGCTTCTTGTGACTCTGGATTACTCACTGCTCTGGCCTTGCCCCCTTCAAATCAACCACTGTTGAGGCAGACAATTCTGCATGAGTGCATCAGTCAAGAACACCTGGCATGAAGGTCCTGCAAAACATCTCACCTCCAAAGGAGGAGGTGGCCAATTGGGCCTCTGTATGAGCCATTGCTTTAGGCTTCCAGTCATCAGGCATACTCAATTTAACTTATTTATGTCCCGCCTCTCAATGCAAGGCGCTTAAGGCAGCTAATTACAGTGACTAAAACAATGATTAACACAATAAAGCAAGACAATCCCAGCACCAAAAATAAAAATCCCACATTAAAAACAGCAGCCATAAAACGAGAATAAGAATGACAACAAAACAGCTGCAAAGCAGCCAGCAATAAGCAGAAATTAAAAAGGAAATACTCCAGAGAACATCAGAAGAGCCTACTGGATTAGGCTGAAGAGTAATTTAGCCCAGCATCCTGTTCTCACAGTGACCAAGCAGATGCCCATGGGAAGCTCAAAAGCAGGACCTGAGTGCAACAACCCCTCCTCCTCCAGCAGATTGGTGGGGCAGTGCCCCATTTGCTCTAGTGGACCAGCTCATTTCAACAAAGTATGATGGTTCTGCTTTTTCAGTTCTCCTCTGCCTTCACATTCTGTTCTGCATACACATTTCTTCCTCCTGGTCTTCATATCTATCCGTTGATACTCCCAAAGACATCCTTCCTGAGAGGGAATCAAATCCTCCTGTGTACTGTATCTCACTGGAAATACCAGTGATCTTTCTTTTGGTTCACACAAGCAAGGGAAAGATTTATAGTCTTTCCCCCCGCCCTGGACAATGCCATGAGCAGATCAAACACACCGCCAAGTTGCCATTCTTCTAAAGAATAGATCCAAAGGAGGACTAGGTGAATAAGAGCTAATTAGAAAGTTTGAATCTATTAACTGAGTTTAACTAGAGACAATGGCTACCAGTCCCACTACTATGCTAAGCAAGTTGATTTGTGTCACCTCCAAACTAACTTCTATACTGAGTGGTCACTGTGCTTATTTTGCATACATTTAAGTTCTCATGGCCACCTCATGAGAAGAGAAGAGTCCCTGGAAAAGACCCTGATGTTGGGAAAGATGGAGGGCACAAGGAGAAGGGGATGACATAGGACAAGATGGCTGGACAGTGTTCTCGAAGCTACCAACATGAGTCTGACCAAACTGCGGGAGGCAGTGGAAGACAGGAGTGCCTGGCATGCTCTGGCCCATGGGGTCACGAAGAGGCGGACACGACTAAACGACTAAACAACAACAAACTCTCATTGAATTGTCAAGAGACTCTTGTGTATCTTTGTTATTTTAAACCCACTGTTTACAATTCCCTGTCCCCTCTGTCATATTCCACCAGTGGAAAGCTGTCAAGGCTGCATTCTACAATGCATGTGGCTAGAACGAAAAATGGACAGGGTTAGAGATACACACACCCCACACACGCCAAACTACTTTCCAATGAAATAGAGACATGTATTTTAGTTCTTAGTAGCTCCGCTTAAGGTTCAGCTTCCTTCCCCCCACCCACAGAACTCTCCATCATCACTCTTTATCTGTCCTGACTGTGCACAAGATAAAAAGAACTGTAATTTCAGCAGAAGAATGAAAATAACACCAAGGCACAGCTGAACTGCCAGTGCTGCCTTATTCAAAACTTCAAAATGTGATTGCATTCTGGAAATTGCGCAGCGGCAATGGCAAAATGGATGGACTTTTTTTTGGCATATTTGCAAGGAACACAAGTTCACCCCGAGGTTTACAGAAGCACAAAAAAACAATGGGGCTGGGAAATTGCTAAGATAGACCTGACCCCCCAAAACAGCTCAGTGAGGATTGATTATGCTCAATGGGCACAGAACGTTGGCTGGATGTTGAGAAAGAAAAAGCCACAAGAAATTGAGGTGGAGGCAGGGAGACAGAGTACGGAATGGAAGATCCTGGAAGAGGGCCTGGCTGGCTGGCTGGCTAGAACTCTGAACAGGGTCCTTGACACTCCAAAAAATTTCTGCCAGTCACACTTATAGGTTCAATAATATTGGTTGCTTCATCTCAAAAAGGGCATCACAGCATTGTAAAAAAGTACATAAAAGAGTGACTGAAATTATCAGAGCACCTTCTTTATGTTCGGGATTATTATTTTTTAGTTGGATACAAAGTGATTATGGAACCGGGCATATGTCAGAGGCAGTATTTCATAGAATCATAGAATTGTAGAGTTGGAAGTACCCTGCAGATCATCTAGTCCAATCCCCTGCAATGCAGAAATATGCAGCTCTCCCATACAGGTGTTGAACTTCCAACCTTGGCATTGTCAGCACCATGCTCTAACCAACTGAGCTATCCTTCTCGGAATACCAGTTGCCGAGTCCTGCAAGTGGTGAGAGGTGCTGTTGCGCTTAGCTCCTGCTTACAGGTTTCTCATAAGCATCTGATTGGCCACTGTAAGAACAAGCTGCTAGACTTGATGGGCCATTGGCCTCATCCAGCAGACAGGCCCTTCTTATGCTCTTTGGGGTTTTAAATCAGGGAAGAGGAATTTGGACTTATCCAAAGTGTGATCTGCCCATCACAATTTTTATAGCTTTCAAATAATGGGTTATATAACTGTGTTAAAATGGGACTGTTTGGGGGCTGTGTTTGTTGTAGCATAAAAATGTGCCTAGATAAAAGGTGAGGTGGGCAGGGAGCCCTTAGCTCTGCTTGTGTGTTCAGACTGGGGCCTGGATGTAGTTAAAGCAGAGCTCATTTCCCTAGCCTAGGCATGCCATAACTGCAGTAAAGCACCAGAGGCTGTGAACAGGGTTATGTTGGGAGAAGCAAGTGGGGGGAGGAACGTCCTCTGTCTCCCCTGCTTTTCAGTTACTTTGAGACTCCTGGCAATTTGCCCTCCGAGTTTATGGATGGGGAAAGTAATGAACCAACACATGAACCATTTAGCTTAATTGTTTGACCCTCATGTAATCATATTTCTTTGAGGTAATTGAAACATGCTTCTCCCCCACCCCCCTTCACTCCCCCCCCCTTTCTTTTTAAAAATAACACAATATTAAGAAAGCCCTAAAGAGCTGCACTTTGTTACTAGTAATTACCAAGGAGTCAGAATTTTGGCCAGACTTGATAATTGTTTTTTTCTGGAGGGAGGAAAAAAATTCCCAAGCTAGCAAGGAAACAGCCAGGCCCTATGTTTTATTAAGCCAGATATTTCATGAGTGCTCCAGAAGCTGAAGCCGTTAAGGCTCGAAAAATAATATTAAACTGGCAAACGGACTGATCCTGTGCAGCGTATTGCTGTTTCTAATAGCAGTACTACATGTCTCTGTTCTCAGGGCTCTTTCTGCGTGTGTGTCCGCTGCAGCCACAAAAGCATATGAAATTCCTGAGAACCCAAACCTTCTTTAAAAGAGGTTTCTAGCCCTTATGCGTATGGATGGGGGAGAAATTCATTTCAGTTCACATTTAAAGGCAAAACTACTCATTGCACAATTCCCAAAACAATATGTGAAGTAAAACACAGGCATCCTTGAGAATTTGCATTCTCCAAATTTTGCAGTGCAGCTGCAAATGCACACAAAAATGCGTACACTGTATGTGCTGTGGATATGCTCTGAATTCTGGAAAAAATGAGAAACTGAAACAAACAAAAAAATGTGCCAATCCTTTCTTGCTCCTGCCAATGCATTGCTATTAGTTTGCTATCTGTCAGTTAGGGTATCCATGGGTTGTATACAACTAAGATATACTCAAGAGTAGACCCATCAACCTACATTAGGTATGAGCAATAATTTCAATGAGTCTACTCAGCATAGGACTAATGTTGAATAAATACAAATTCATGTGTCCTATTTTAAAGAGGCTGGGTTGTTGTTGTTTCTTTAATTTGAAGGGACCCAGGGAGTTGAAAGTCAAAAATGGAAAGTGAAGGGAAAAAAGGGTGGGCCCTCTGTGAAATCAGCTGCCTAAAGCAACAGCTTCATGTTGCTTCATGGTAAGGCCAGCCCTGCCTCGTAGGTGTTTCTGTACAGAGATCTCTGAGGATGCTCCTGTACCTGAAAGGACCTCACTTGTCTCTGTCTGCGGTCACTTTTTCTTCCTTCAAAGCCTTCCTCAAATCTCCCAGGGCACTCGGGTGAGGCTCAAGAGGCCTGTGCTAAGTCTCAGGCTGCCCAGTTTTGAGGAGAATGACCATATAGGAGTGAATTAGCTAAGATACAGAATAAAATGTGCATGCTGAAAAATGCACTGGTATGAAGCGGGTGAAAAGGAGGGATGGGGGAGAAATTCAAGCAGTTCAGATTTTAATGAGAAACTACCTAGTTTGCACTTTCCTGAAACAATACGTGAATCAAAAATGCTGTTGGTGACTGGCCCAAAGTTACCCAGTGGGCCTCATGATCGAATAGGGATATGGACGCTGATCTCCCAGGTCACAGTCCAGCACTCTAACCACTACTCCAAATTGGCTCACAAGTTTGTTAGTCAACTACGATCCAAGCCATGGCTGAAAAGAGATAAAATGTTCCTTTACAAGGACAACTCAGGGTCAAATTTTGCTTTGTAGTTCAGCTTCAATTCAAGCCGTGGGTGCAATGGAACAAGCTTCCTTTGCAGGCGTGGCTCAAATCTGAGTCGTAGCTTCAAAGGAAGAAAACAAAGCACTCTCAGGTCACATCCACACCATACTCTGCAAAGCATTTGTATACTGCTTTAAAAGTAATGCTAAATAGGACTTCCGGCGAGGACGCCATCGCGGGCGGTCGTGGGTCGCTTCGGCAGCGAGGTGACCCAGGCCGGCCCGGGGGTAGGAGCCCCGCTACCGCAAAGCGGGGCTCCGTTGAGCTGCGGGTCGAGCGTCTCGCGGCTTGGGCTCTCCGGCGAGCCCGCTATGGCTCCGAACCCTTCCCCCGTTCCCCCTGTAAAGGGGGAGTGGGGGTGAAGGGACCACGGAGCCGGGCTGAGGAGACATGCCCCAACCGGACTGGCGAAGCGGCGGCCGCCGCTCGCGGTGAGCAATATCGTTCTACCTGGCAGAAGGAAAAATAATGAAGCCCGTTGGCCGTGAGTACCTGAACAACTGAATTTATCTTTGACATTTGGCGCTCCGGGAGATACGACGAAAAGGAAGCCCGTTTTTCTCCCTTTGGTTGTAAGAAAGTAACTGCTTTGATGGTGACTGCTGCTACAGTGATGGATATATTGTTTCGATTTTTGACAAGTGAGATTGATTAGTCCCCGATTGGGGGAGTAAGTTGGTGGAATATTTCTTTTTAAAATGGATAGACTGTAATCTTTTCGCCCTGACTTCAGGGAAAATGGCTGCGGAGACTTGCAAATGAGATGGAAAAGTACTGTGACTAAGATGGAAAAACACTGAAATTTGATACCCTATGCCCACTTCTACCATGTTGGGTTTCGTTTTCAAGCTGGTTTTAGACTTTGAACTGACTCACGAACAAAGGATTATTTTTCTGAAGCTAGAATTGCTAAACCAGAAATTAACTTTGCTGAATCAGGATGTTGCAGAAAAGTTATATCCCACAGGAAAGACTGTTCAGAATATTGTTAAAATGGAAGAGAACCTTGGCAGAGAGCTGAAGGGAATTATTGAAGAACAAAGTAAAATGTCTTTGCAACTCCGAGAAAATGAAAAGTCCTGTTGGGGTGGCAGACCCAGGATGAGAAGATTTTATATATCCAATTTCTGGGGTGAGAGCCCAGGAATGATGGGGAAAAGATTTATACATTTACAATCAGAAGAGGAACGGAATATCGAACCGGAGATGCTGGAAGGTGATGATCTGTGTACCCTGATGCTCCCTGCAAGGACTGTTGTGGACTATGCCTGGAACTGTGGACTTATAAGAAAAGAGGACATTCTGAAAAAGGGTTTTGGTGTAAGATGGAGGAATGTCTGGGGGGAAACCCCGAAATGGCGAAAGGAAATGGTCAGAAAAGGGATAGGATGAATTGTATTAAGGATAAAATTAGGATGGTTTATTATGGTACCCTGAAGCCGGTGTGTTAAGACTTTAAGTTTTTGAATTAGAGAAGAGATATTTGAATTTTTCTTTATTAGCAGCAGTCTAAGTGAAAGATGATGTTTGATATGATTTGATATAAGAAGTAATATGTTGTGGTATGAAGTTGTAATATTAATTATCATGAAGTTATACTGGGATTAGATTTGATTTAAGTTAAGAAGTGATAGATTATTGTGAACTAAAAATAAGATTTTAAGAAGTATGTTTAGTTTTGAGTTTTAAATGATTTTAATTTCAGAGATGAGAAGTTATTAAAGTAAAATTGGAATTGAAACCGAAGGAGAGAAAACGGGGGAAGTCACCTAGTAATGATTCAAACAAGAAAAGTTTTTTTTTTTGTAAACAAGAAAAAGAATTGTTGGTGTATTTGTATTTGCTTTGTTGTGGTTTGATTGTTGGGTTTGTGTTTGGGTTTGTGTTGGTATATGTGTTGTGTTGTTCTTTGTTTTGAAAAATTCAATAAATTCTTTATATAAAAAATAAAATAAAATAAAAGTAATGCTAAATAATCTTGGGAACTGTAAGTGGCTAAGGGTGCTAACCTCATAGACCTACAATTTCCATCACCCTTGGCACATTACAGTTCCCAGGAATCTCCATGGCGGTTAAAGTGGTATATGGAGGGTTTAAATTAGGGCTGTGTGCTCTGCCCCCCCCCCCCGCCCCCCATGATTTGGAGCCTGATCTGGCACTTTGAAATGGCCACATTATGACCCAGGATTGACCTGCCGCAGATCCAGGCCCAAAAGGTATTTGGGAGCCTTGCACAATGTTTGCTGAACATTAAAACCCCTTTTTGAATTTGGTGCCTTTTTCTGTCACCACAGAACAACACAAAAATATTCCACATTTTAATAATAATAATAATAATAATAATAATAATAATAATAATAATAATAATAGTAAACCTTACACTGAAATGTACTAGTGGGTGGAAAGGGAGAATAAGGAACACATTTAGAGTGGGTTTACTGCTGCCGCATCTGATGGCTGGGGAGCATGGTTTAGGCACAACCACACCACAGGCCAAGTGGGAGACACGGCAGGTATAATGAGCTTCTGCCATCATGAATTGGCTAGTCTTTAAGAGCCCACAAGTAAGACCTATGGATTTCAAGGGTGGAGGGGAAAGAGGCACAGCTATTAACTCAGAATATTTTTTTAGTGGTGTGATGACACCCTTCCTAAGTTCCTGAAAGGATCTGAGAACAGACAGCAACTGCTGGGTGGCCTGTTGGGATGCTGCCAAAACACGCAGGTTTACATCCTTCATAAAAAGCGCTGCTGATAAGAGAGTTGCTATCTCACCCTGACAAGGGAGAGAGATCTGAATACTGAATAGTAGAAACCTGAACAGAACATTCGCAGAGTTTGGGGTTTTTGTGGGCACCTGGAACTCCTGCTTGATCAAAGTGGTGTGCCTAGACTCATAAGTATGGAGCAAGCTTCATTGTGCATATGGTGACAGGGCACATGGCCCAGGCATCTGCATGATCAAATGTCTGGATGAAGGAGACAGCCCTGACAAATGGCTGAATATCAAGGGAAATGAGTAGATTGGGGAAAAATAATCAATTTGCCACACACACAAACATGCCAAGTGGTGGATGGTTTTAAACCACCACTTTATATTTCCCACCTGAAGTAGCCTCAGGCCAGGGCATTGTGGGAAATTTTAAATGGTTCATAGCTACCCACTGCTGGTGTTTAGGTAAGTCCGTGGCTTGGTAGGGCAGGGATTTTGCTAAGGGCTCCCTCAAATGTGGTATGTATCAGCTCTCATACTTTTGCAGTACACCAGAAACTATAGTACTGCCATTCTCCTCACTACTTGGCAAGATCACATAGGCTTCTGCTCTCCTTGTTTTTCTTTTTGTAAATATAATTTTAACCACTAACCAGGGCACGTGCCGCTCTTCTTAATTGCTTTTATTTAAGCCAAAAACTGTCTTGAAGAATCGATGATTCTGGCGGGTTTCCAACTTGCCTGACTGGTTTTGCTTCCTATCTTATCACAGCCCCCCCACCCCACCCCTTGGGGCATTGGTGTCCCAGGAACTAGGCCTGCCTGTCCTCTGACTGACAATAGCCCCACCTCCTCTCTGGCAACCATTTTTAAGGTTGCTAAGTTACCTGGGTTACTCCTTCTTGTCTTGCTTTCCTATTGGTTTGTCGCTGTCCTAGCCAGGTTTACTTTGCTTCATGTTGGCTGCTGGTGCAGGGCTGGCACCAGCTACCAGCATCCTTGGGAAACTGTTGGGTCCACTGCTAACACCCAGAGTCAACTGCCAGGTATTGTTGCCTGCAAGGTGACTTCAGGTGATAAACTCCTGGGAAAATGTACCGGTATATTCTAGAACTACTCAATAAACTTATGTCAGTTTTACAGCATGTTAATTGTAATGCTGGAAGTGAGAGCTGGACCATAAAGAAGGCTGATCGCCGAAGAATTGATGCTTTTGAATTATGGTGCTGGAGGAGACTCTTGAGAGTCCCATGGACTGCAAGAAGATCAAACCTATCCATTCTCAAAGAAATCAGCCCTGAGTGCTCACTAGAAGGACAGATCCTGAAGTTGAGGCTCCAGTACTTTGGCCACCTCATGAGAAGAGAAGACTCCCTAGAAAAGACCCTGATGTTGGGAAAGATGGAGGGCACAAGGAGAAGGGGACGACAGAGGATGAGATGGTTGGACAGTGTTCTCGAAGCTACTAACATGAGTCTGGCCAAACTGCGAGAGGCAGTGAAGGATAGGCGTGCCTGGCGTGCTCTGGTCCATGGGGTCACGAAGAGTCGGACACGACTGAACGACTGAACAACAACAATTGTAATGCCTTCCCTCACGATCCTGGGCACTGTAGCCTGAGGAGGGAAGATCAGGATGGCTACTTACACATTGCCTCAAAAGAGGCCACAGATATGCACAAAATCTGCATATGTTACTTTATATGGATAAATGCAAAATTATAAATTATTACCATAATTTAAAGAGAAATACAATCTACCTCACCACAGTGGGTACTAGTCTACAGGTGACCTGTGTATGTCATCTGTCTGCTGTCCAGCTATGGATGGGCAACTTCAAGGTCCCTCCTGCTCTCCCTTTTGTAAACCTCCAAATAAATAGGCATCCCCTCACATTCCATCTGCCTCATTCTGCCTAATGGTAGGACTGTATGAAAAAAGGCAACACGTAGACCAATGATAGGGCAAAATGTTTCTTGTAATGTCAAATAGTATACAGCAAACTTTTATAATGTCAAATAATAAGCAACGAAGACAGCATTCCGGGTAAGTACACTGTTTCAGTATGTCTTCTTCAGTTCATAACTATAAAGAATAGCAAAACAAAATATATACATATAAACAATAATATCATATAAGGGATAATGCTCAGCATCAAGAGTCAGAAAAAAACAGTCAGAGAAAAATTACATTATTAAGAAAAATTAAAAAATCATACCTTGATAAACAAGCTTCTTGTGTGGAGTAGTGGTCATGGCCGTATGCAACCACTACTGCCTGATACAAAAAGCACAAACCTAATATACACAAATTCAACCACAGGTGATGTCTAGTCAAATTAAAGAGCAGAAAGGCATTTAAAGCGACAAACCCCACAATTAAACAAATTAAATAAAACAATTCAAATCTAATTCTGAGTTCAGCCCTTGTGGATGAAGAGTCTTGAACAAGAAAATAAATTGTGATTCCTTTTGTCTAAGTCGTTTAATGTAATCATATCTGGTACTAACATTCCTCTTATTCACCCATAAAACTGTAAACAGCAAATCTGAATCTGAATAATTATAAGATAGAAAGTGTTCCACCAGGGGTGCTTCTAACACTGCATTTCTAATTCGGGAGCGGTCTTGTTGATGCTGAGCATTATCCCTTATATGATATAATTGTTTATATGTATATATTTTGTTTTGCTATTCTTTATAGTTATGAACTGAAGAAGACATACCAAAACAGTGTACTTACCAGTAATGCTGTCTTTGTTGCTTATTATTTGACATTATAAAAGTTTTCTATATACTATTTGACATTACAAGAAACATTTTGCCGTATCATTGGTCTACGTGTTGCCTTTTTTCATATTCTGCTTGAGACTTGCAACACAGGGGAACCTTTTTTTTGCATTTAATGGTAGGACTGGTCTTGAAACTAGAAAATATCCCTTTACCTATTTTCCCCACTTGATCCAAATCAGGAAACTATGGTTAAGAGCTTTGGAAAAAGCCAGGATATGAAACCCTGGTTTGAAATTGAAAGCCTCAAGCCATGGTTTCCTGGTTTAGGCAGAATAAGAAACTATAATTAATTGAAGAGTTCCTGGTTTGTTTGCTCCGGCTGCAAAGGGAGCAGTGAAAGGGTTGAGTATGTGCCCATGAGCCCCATTTATATCTTGCCTTTTTGAGATGAGATAGGATGATCTGGATGCGGTCCATTGTAAGGTAACAACAACAATAGTAGTAATAATAAGCACAACAAATTATCAGAATCGCCTTTTCTTTTGAGGTTTTTTTCTGTTAAACCTTGAATATAGCAATGAATTTTGGACCCTGCTGAATCTCATACTTATGAAATCTCTCTCCCCAGGCAGTGTTGTTAGATATATGGGAATCTTTTTATACATGTGATAATCAAAGGTTGCGGTGTGAGGCACAATATGTTTTTGTACCTTCAGATGCTAATATACATGAGAATCCAGGCATGCTCAGTGCCGCGTTTGCTTTGGTGCCAGCTGTTTCAGGGCAGGCTGCCTGGCAGCAGTTCTTAGCGTGGCTGGCGAGCTTCCAGCAAAAGCAAGAGCTGGAGAACAACATGCTGAATGTTCCCTCTCTTCCAGAGCCATCATTGCCCAACCAGGGTTGGTTTGCTACAAGACTCCAGGGACTTGCCCTCAGCACCCACAAGGCTAAGAACAGGGGCAAGGAACTGGCAGCCCTTCAGGTGTCTCTAGGTCACCAACTCAGAGGAACATAAGAGGCGGCTGCTGAATCAGGCCAGTGACCCATCTAGTCCAACATCCTATTCTCACAGGGGCCAACCAGATGCCTCTGCGAAACCCACTTCCATCATCCCTGACCATTAGCCATGCTGGCTGAGGATGATGGGAGTCCAACAATAGCTGGTGACCCACAGGTCTTCTAGCCTTTGGCCTACAGCCAGATGTCGTCACTATTTAAATTTATAGCACACCCTTCCTCCCCAAAGAGCCCAGGGTTGCGAACACGTTTAAAAGCAATTTTGCTACAGATGCAGACAGGGAAAGATATCTACTTAAAAGGCTTGTTGAAAGAGGAAGGTCTTTCGTAGTTCCATGTCTAAGATTCAATCACAGAATTGTAGAGTCAGAAGGGATCGATCCAAAGGGTCATCTAGTCCAACCCCCTGCAGTGCAGGAATGTCAACTAAAGCATCCATGGCAGATGGCCACCCACCCTCTGCTTAAAAACCTCCAAGGAAGGAGAGTCCACTACCTTCCGAGGGAGTCCATTCCACTGTCAAACAGCTCTGGCCACCAGAAAGCTCTTCCTGATGTTTAGTTGGAATCTCTTTTCTTTTCTTTTACTTGACTCCATTGACTTGGGTCCTACCCACCAGAGCAGGAGATATTTGAAGATCGCTATCATATCTCTTCTCAGTCTTATATTTTCCAGGCTAAACATACCCAACTCCCTCAACTGTTCCTCATAAGGCTTAGTTTCCAGACCCATGATCACCTTGGTCACCCTCGTCTGCACACATTCCAGCTTGTGAACATCCTTCTCAAATTGTGGTGGCCAGAACTGGA
The DNA here is from genome assembly GCF_009819535.1 of Lacerta agilis. Classification (NCBI taxonomy): domain Eukaryota; kingdom Metazoa; phylum Chordata; class Lepidosauria; order Squamata; family Lacertidae; genus Lacerta; species Lacerta agilis. The sequence continues at coordinate 59,926,008 of NC_046319.1, forward strand.
CACAGTATTCCAGGTGTGGTCTGACCAAGGCAGAATAGATCAGTACTATTACTTCCCTTGATCTGGACACTATACTTTTGTTGATGTAGTCAAGAATAGCATTAGCTTTTTTGCTGCTGCTGCATCACACTGTTGACTCATGAGCAGCTTATGGTTTCCTAAGACCCCTAGATACTTTTCACACATACTGCTCGCAAGTCAGCTGTCCACCATCTTGTATTTGTGCAGCTGGTTATTCCTGCCTAAGTGTAGAACCTTATATTTGTCCCTTTTGAAATACTTTTTGTTCGTTTGGGCCTAGTTGACCAGTCTATTAAGGTCATATTGAATCATGATTCTGTCTTCTGTGGCATTAAATTCTCCTCCCAGTTTAGTGTCATCTGCAAATTCGACAAGCGTCCCCTCAATTTCTTCATCCAAGTCATTTATAAAGCCGTTGAACAACACTGGGCCCAGCACAGAACCCTGTGACACCCCACTTGTCACTTTCCCTCCAGGATGATGAGAAACCATTAGTGAGCACTAATGGGAGAATGAGGATTGGAAAAAAGTGGAGGTGTTTTCCTGCAAGACTGCATAGAATGGGGACCCCACTGTTCTTTAAACTAGATTAGGAGCAAGGGGCAGTTGCTTATTGGGCTGCTTTGAGATAGAGTAGGAGTATATGAAAGAAAGGGGTTAGGTTAGTGTTCCCATGTAAGAGCTCTGAACAATTCCCAAGAATTTTCAGGCTTGGTGCGGCAGGACTTCCAAAGTGACAGCTTGTCAACATTGGGCTCCCCACCCAAACAAACTTAAAATGTGAAGCAGCACATGTATTTTGAAGGCCATTTCACGTCACTCGACCAGAAGTTTCACAGACACAGTGTGTTTGGATGCACAAAAATGGGCAACGAGACAAACGCATCAAAGCACAAGGCGATGCTCTGATCCCTTGGCAATGGGTGTGGTATGAGAACAAAGATAGATAGGATAAGATACAGAGGGTGTGGGCAGCTGGAATTGAGGTGTGTCTGCCTTGGTCTCTATACTGCTGCAGTAGGAGCTGGTACAACATAAACGGTGTTGTTTTTTAAAGCAGCGTGGGTTTGGGATGGCTACATTATCTCTTTGCGCTTGTATATGCTCCTTAGTAAACGAGTTAGGTAGGTCATTCAAATCAGTGCGCTTGCCAACACTCACCCTTAACCCACCTTCATGTGTACATCTTGTAAGCAGTACATGAAATTAACCTCAGGAACACAACTTGAGATCTTGCATGGCGATATATTACAGGCCATGTTCCTCTGGCATGGATGCCTTCCAAAAGGCCTTGCTGCTCAGTGGTGTCATCAGGGCTTTGCAGCAGAATTCCAGGTGCCCACTCGGAGGAATGAGCAAGATAGCTTCCCGGTGAAGTAGGGCTGGCTTACCATCTAAAGGTGGCTGGGGGCAGTGGATCAGACCATTGACTCCAGTGTCCCAAATTACCTATTAGCTTTAGTGCTGCTGCTCAAGGGTGTTCTCTACCCTTAACACTCGGGGTTGTCACCAACAGGATTCTACTCAAAGTAGACCCACGTCTCAACTCATCAGAACAAGCTAGCAGAACTTGAGACTAAACCAAGCTAAACCCAGCCCATCAATAAGGATGGGGGATAAATTCATTTCAGTTTGCATTTTAATGCTAATCTACCTAATCCACACTTCCCAAACCAACATGTGAACTGAAACACAGGTAACTTCCAAAATTCATACTTCTCTGCTTATTTACCAATGACAGCTAAAGCACCATCATGGATAATCATTTTCATTTCTGTATCCAATAAAGTTCCTGCAGTGATGTTTGGAAGTAGGTTGGGCAAAGGCAAGATAATGGAACAAGTGGAAAGGAGCTAGACAAAACCACAGAACTAAACCCCACTGATCATATCTATATGCTATCAATTGTAATTGATAGGATATAGATATCATCTAACAGTGATCACAGGGGGAGTTCTGGTTGATACAGATCACTGGGCTCCTTTCTTGTGGTTAACCCTTCCCGGATTTCCAACGCACGGGATGGGGTCAGATATAGTCTGATAGGGTCAATACCGCTCAACATCCATAACCAATAAAGTTGTGGCCTTTTCGCCCATTAAATTTATACAATGTGTCAGTGCCATTATTTCCACGGGGAGGGGAGGGACATTGCCACGCAAGAAAGCTTTCATTGATCAATCACTTTTATCTACTCAAAGCATCAGCCATGAACTCATTGAACAGCAGCACTGCAAGTTTGGCTGGCATGATCATGGTGAATAAGTGGCTCCCAGGGATTTAACCAAAGAAAGCTAATGTTCCTTGATAGCTGGGAATCTCTTCCCAGCTTTTGGAATGTAATATCTTTAGGATTGCAGAAATAATGTTCTGACCTCATTCACTTGCCAGGGAACTAAGGGCTACTACTGTGGTGTGCACGAGACAAGAGAGATTTAATCAGGTATTATTACAACCTGTTGATTGTTAGGTGCTTTGAGGATTATTCAGTTGAAAGGTAAGGTATATATCTGCTCAATAAACAAATAAGGTAACAACACCTTCCAGTTAGTGGCAGGAAAATGGCTTTGGAAAAAGAAAGCGAGTGAGCTGAGAATTAGCTGGAGGTGGTGAAGTACCGCTGGAGAAGGGGCAGGGCCTCTGAGAAGTTGGCCCAGTGCTTTTTTCTGGGGGTACTCAATGGTACTCAGTACTGGTACCCCCTCCCCATGTTAAATGTGTGGCGCTTACTGTAACAAATTCATGGTTTCTTTTCTTTCTTTTCTTTTTTCAAAGCACTGAGTGGACCTATAGCTCTTAGATTTTCTCCCAAATGCATGAATGTCTATTTCCTTCCAATAAGTTATGGTTATATATTTGCCAGCATTACAGAGACACTCTTATGTTCCAGTGCACTCTCCCTCCCTCCACTCTCTGATGCAAATGAAACTAAACCCTGTAGTGTAAGTCCTGTGTTCCCACCACTTAGTGGTGTGAGAAACAGTATGATCACAGGCTGAAAGCAGCATCATGCTTAATCGCTGCTAGCTTCCTCCGCCATCATTGTCCCTTTCCACCATGCAACCTTCCCCCTATTTACTGGGAATCAACTTGAGATTCTAGGGGAAAGAGATAAGGCCCTCCGGATGTTGCTGGGCTCAGACTCCTGTCAGCCCTGGCCAGCGCAGCCAGGGATCAGTGATGGTGGGAGTTGGAGAGCAGGCAACATCTGGAGGGCTGCAGGTTCCCCAGCCCTGCTAAAGACACTTGTTAAGGTGGATGAAATGCCTCTGCAGAGTTCTGCACGCCACTCATAGGTGCCAAGAGAGGAAAGTAATAACTCTCTCAAAGGAAAGAGGAGGAATTGACCACCTTGCGATACTGTTTCAATCACCTCATCTAAATTAACCTGGGATGAGTGATATACTGTATGTCCAAAGGGGCCCTGCTTCAAAAGGAAAGCAAAACATACACTCCTAAGTGGGATAATTTTGTTCATTTTTGCAAACAGAAGCCAGCCTGTTTGTCTCCGATCTCTCTCTCTCTCTCTCTCTCCCTCTCCCTCTCTCTCTCTATATATATAATCAGGCTTTCCAAGTGTAGCAGTAAACATTAAAAACAGACTTTATTCTGGAGCTGCCTTAACTGTAAACAGGAGATATTTCAGGGCAATTCCTCTCTGCTCCTCTTTACTTAGCTCACACACATGCGGACAACACCTTTGCATTTCTCTGGCCCTCTGTACAACCTTTAAATAGATCATGAAGACTGTAAGTAAAAAATAAATTTAAAAATCCCACCAAGCATTTTCTTGCTGGCTCCCTCTTCCGTTTAATTGTATCTGTTGCTGTTTTTAATAAAATGTTATGTATTCTGGATTGTATCCAGCTGAGTCATATGCAAGAGTAAATCCACTGAAATGAATGGCCTGTGTATAACATTAGTCATACTCAGGCTAGACCTATTGAAATGGATAGAAACAGCTAACTTTGGCCCATTAATTTCAATGCACTTGCTCTGAGTAGAACTTAGGCGACTACAACCAATGGGTTTAAGTTAGTCAAGTTTATTACTTCCATGGTCTACTCTGAGTATGACTTGGTTGGATGCAATCCAGAATATGTAGCATATAATTGAAGCACAAATTAATTCGGTCCATTAATTTCAATGCATCTACTCTGGGAAGAACTTAAGTTGATATAATAATAATAATAATAATAATAATAATAATAATAATAATAATAATAATAATTTATTATTTATACCCCGCCCATCTGGCCGGGTCTCCCCAGCCACTCTATATAACCAAAAGGGTTCAAATTAGTCAAGTCCATTACTTCAAAAAGTCTGTTCTAAGTTCAAAAAAGTCTGGGATAAGGAGCCAGCAATGCAATCCAATAAAATGCTTCATCCATTTTTTTTAAGTCTTCAGGGTCTACTACTCAGCTATTCTGCTCATATGGTGGAAAACCACATGTCTCCCCAAAGCAAACAAGCCTTCTTCCACTTGCATCCCCCATCTGGGGGTGCTGAGAGGCAGGGGCGAATGAAGGCGTCGTGACACCCGGGGCAGGGCGTCGCTACGTAGGGCGCATGTGCGGTGTTGCTACATACGACACATGCGCCATACGTAGCGACGCCACACATGCACTGTACATAGCGGTTTGCCGGCGCCACCGTTCCAGTGCCGTATGGACAGTGCCAGGATCCTCTGTTCACAGCTGTAGTGGTGATGGAGGGATCCACCGCCGTCCGTACAGCGCTGGAGCCAGCGCTGGGATTTTCTGCTCGCGGCTATGAATGGAGGATCCTCCACATGTGGCTGCGGTGCCGTGATGGCTGATTGCGCCGCCGCGAGCTGCTGTGGGTTGTCTTGTCACACACCCCCCCCCCCCAGACATTGCACCCGTGGCTCACCACCACCTCCCGCCCCCCATTGCGACGCCACTGCTGAGATCGCTCCTGCCTCTGATCCTGGAGGTGACATACAGCCATCATGATAAGGATGAAGGTATATGCCAACTTTGGTTTCTCTCCATTTCTGATTTTTTCAGTCTTCAGTTCTCCACATTTCTACACCCACTTGCCATTTTTAAAAGTCTCCATAAAAACTCATCAGCACTTTTGTGTGAATTTCTCCCAATATACATGTCGGGCAACATCATCATCAACATTTATTATTATTGTCTATTAGTCTTCTGATTTCAATGCCACCTTCAACTCTGCTGATTCACTTTGTCTCATGATACGATCATAGGAACACTTCTTGGGTGGGGTAGGACAGCTGGACAGGGATGTGTGTGTGTGTGTGTGTGTGTAAAGTGTGCATATATCAGTGAAAACAACATACAGAAATACATTATATTAGGGTAAATGACATTGCAAAAATGTGTCTACTTGGCAAAATTGCGTACAAAATATGTACATTAGGAGAATTTCACTCTAAAATACCAAATTTTCATGAGAATTTTTAAAAATTGCAAACCTGTGAGGAAATGCAGAGAAGGAAAAATTAGAGGCTCAGAGAAACCAAGATTGATTAATGTGCCCAATCCTGGGTTGCATTCAGCTAAGTCCTACTTAGAGTAGACTCACTGAGATACATGAACCTAAGTTAGTCATGTCCACTCACTTCAGTGGTCTACTCTGAGTGGAATTTGCATTGAATACTATCCCCTAAGTCCCATACATCTGGAGGGCACCACATTGGCTACCCCTGCACTAGGTCACTTGGATATAGCCAGGCTTTACATCCTCATATCCATTACTGAGCCCTCCACAGATTCAAAACAAATTGTCTTTGAAGACTACAGCAGAGGAGGAAACTGAAACAACGATCAATTAGTCAGTGTAATTAAGAGATTAATGGACTGATTGCAGATCAAACAAAACCCAAAGCACTTTTTAATCAGATGTGGCCACCTGGAGCCTTCCACTTGCATCATCAACCAGCTCCTGCAACTCCAATCCTGTTTCCTCTCTGTTACTTAAGAAGAAGCACTTGGGAGGGTTACATTTCTGGAGCTGCTTCTGCAAGCTGGGAGTACAGGCTAGAGGATATGGAAGATAGCATGTGTTTGTTTGTTGGATTTATATCCCACCCTTCCTCCTGCAGGAGCCCTGGGCTGCAGTGCAGACTGATGAAGGTAATGGACACATCTAACTTAGGTTCACTAATAAGCAGAGATGAAGAAATGCAATGAGAAGTGCTTCTTTGTGTCCTCATTAATTAATCAAATTTATATCCCACCCATCCAAAGGAGCCCAGGGTGCAAGTGTATCAGTGATAAAACAATTCAATAATAACATATAATGATTTTAAAGGCTGGCCCAAAAGCTTTTTGCTGCTTTGGGCAAAGTCAATTTTATCCCCTCTGGATGGGGGAGAAGTTTGATTTTCTTTGCATTTTAATGAGAAATGACCCAATTCACCGTTTTTCAACCAAAACCCAGAGCAAAACACAATTATCCTTCAAATTCACACTTTACTGAAATTTGTGATTCAGTTTCGCCAGTCAAACAATGTGTACAAACATGCACTGTGTTCAGGGAAAGTGTGCATTTAGTGAAAGAAATGTACAAAAATGCATTATACAGTCATACCCCGGGTTGCGGATGTTCAAGTTAAGAACGCGCGCAACCCGGAAGCGTTTCTGGAGCGCGCGCAACCCCCGGATGCGCAAAACGTTTCTGCACACTTAAGCGCTCAAATCGCGCTACTTTCGGGTTTTTGGGGGGGCGTTCGAGTTAAGCACACCCATGTTACGTAGCGTGATCTGGAACGGATCGTGTGCATAACACGGGGTACTACAGTATTAGAGAAAAGTGCTTGTAGAAATGTATATATTAGTCAAAACTGGATACAAAAATGTGTGCATTCGGGGAAATTTACACTAAAATGCTGAGAATTTTTCATGAGCATTTTTTAAAAAATGGCAAATTGCTGCAGAAACATGAACCAAACATAAGATTGTGGGGGAAATGAGACACTGAAACAGAGAGATTGATTCACCTCTAGACCCATACATTACACATATGCACAGCCACCTTTGTGTGTCTTATCATATTACTTCCAACATACCTGTATACTACTGACCTATTCTTACCATGCTTGAGAGCCTGAGACCCCACCCCCTTCACTATGCCCATGCCTAGTTCCTTTGTGGCAGGCCACACTCCACTTATTTAACTGCTGCCTGGGATAAAGCAGAAACTCACAACCACCCTACAACAGATTATCTAAATTCAAAAACATACCCTGGCAGCTGCAGGGTGGGAAATGGCAGGCTGTGCCCTGAACTGTATGCTGCCTAGATGTCCTTGCATATACACGCATATCCATGAAAACTGGAACCATTCAGTTGGGGCCTTACAGGCAATCGCAAGCAATCCAGAGCATCCCCCAAAAAGCAGTTCCCCAGTCTCTGCCTGAAGCTCCTATCACACCTCTAGGTCAGGCGTAGGCAAACTCAGCCCTCCAGATTTTTTGGGACTACAACTCCCATGATCCCTGACCACTGGTCCTGTTAGCTAGGAATGATGGGAGTTGTAGTCCCAAAACATCTGGAAGGCCGAGTTTGCCTATGCCTGCTCTAGGTAACTGCATGGGCTTCTCTTTTTGCCAGGCTTGTATTTGGGCCTGTTTCATGCACTTGAAGTGTTGCTGAACTTTCGTTTTATTTGCTTTTACATGTTTTTATATTGCTGCTTTATTAGTTTGTATTTTTGTTTTAACAATCTCCTTTGTTTTTGATATTGTATACGGCTTAGAGATTTTAAAAATAAGTAGTTCATCAATGCTTTCGAATAAATAAATGGTTCCACTGCCTAACTGCCCAGCTATCGTGACACTGCTCCTAGGATGCATACGCACCATTTATTTAAAGTACAACCACCCACACCTAAAATAATAATGGGAACGGTAGTTTACTCATCACAGAGCTGCCTTTCTCAGCACCCTTAACAAACTACAGTTCCCATGATTTGCTGGGTAGGGGCATGAAATGTGCTTTAGATGCGTGGCATAAACGCAGTTCAGAAATATAACCAATGGAGATGAGGGGAAACCTAAAGAAGAAGAACTCTAACAGCTCCACGCTAGCACACTTTGTTGACAGGGTGAGGCTGCTGTTGCCTCCCCAAAGCCATGTTCTAATGCCAGTTGCAAAATTTCAGTCAATAAGGGGAAGGGGAAGAAAGACCCTCTTTTGGCACATGAAGGTATTAGCACAAAGCTGGGTTGCCCGCAAGCTTAAACTGACAGAAACTCATCCAATTAGAATAGGTAAGTCCAACGTAACAGCAGCTCATCCGCCTATCACAGAGATCTTTAATTTCTGTCCTCTGATGAAATGTAAGAGAGGAGTAGGGGATGATTCACAGTTGAATTTGGGCCACCATTAACAATTCTGCTAGTAGATGGGCATAGTGTCCAAAGGCAGGTCACTGGTTATTGATTTCTAAGGGACTGCTGAGTACCTCCTGGTTCCTAGGAATTTAAAAAGAAGCCAGGGCCAGGTGAGCCTTGGTCAGATCTTTCGTGAGAGTGGGAGAGAGTTTCAACAGGAGAGAGTTGAAGGAGCCAGGAGCTCTGCTGGAGACTCCTTTAACAGCCCTGACAAAGTATCCAAGAACCTCTCTTGCTAGGGAAATTTCAGGTCTAACTCATTGTTAGACGATCTCCCTTCAATCTTCTGAATGGGGCAAAGGCAGATTCATACCCCCCCCCCCAGCTAAGGGTGACAATTTCCAAAAGAGGGGCGTGGGGAGGGAGGCTCAGTAGAAATAGCCGGGTAACTACCACACTGCCCACCCCACAGCATCTGCCACCTGAGGCAATTGCCTCACTCTGCCTGATGGTGGGCTGACTGCCCTGCACAAGGTCCTTTCCAACCCATTTTTTTTCTGCAGTTTGCAGACAGGGTTCCACCACAAAACTATGGCCCCTGTGATTAGCTGCCTCTCATGTCACCATCAGCAGAAGCAGCTTGCCAGGTAGGAAGGAGCCACGGTGGTAGCTGCTGCTGCTGCTGCTGCTGCTGCTGCTGCTGCTGCTGCTGCTTACTGGGGAGGAACAAGACAGTGGGGAGGTTGGTGCAGTGCAAACATACCAGCAGGAGCATTGGATTTGTTCCTCCAGTGTGGTTGCACTGCATCAACCTCTTTGCTGCTGTATCACCCCTCTCCCTCCCAGTGAGCAACAGTGACCCACCTGCTGGGAAGCTTCACCTCACCTGCTGAGCCACTTCTGACTATCTGTACAGTGTAGCAGTGCACAAGGCATGATTCCCCTTGATCGGGTCTGTGCATCCCATGCCAGCAGAGTTCCATCAGCGATGCGGACACTGGTCTCAGAAGTGTTTCACAATGAGAGGCACTTTTATATGTTACCCATGCAAAGCAGCCACAGCAAGTGTGTTGCCACAGTGGCAATCCGACACAACTTGGATTACCTAAAAGCAGCAAAAGGTCTCGTGCACCCACAAGCATTAGCTTGAGAACTGTCGCCAGGCCACACCACGCTTCCCCTTCCAAGGAAAGACAACAAACTTACTTCTTGGCTCCCGGGGTCCATCAACAGTCACTTTAATGGCACGGTGATATGTAGCGACCTGGGTGGGGTTTGTGAAGACTGTAATTGTCAATGTAAAGCTTTTTCCTAAAGACCAAGGGAGGAAAAAACAGAGAAGAGAAAGCACACATGAGTCCAGGGTGCAAGTGTATATAATGGATATAATGGAAGGGTGCATAGCATGGGCACCCTCAGAGGGTTTTCCTGGGGTGGGGGGAGTAGAATACTGAAAGCGGTGGGAAAGGTTTGTCTCTCACTAAATTTGAGAAGAATGACGCCTATACATTTTTGCCTCATATCTCAGGTGCTTCAAATGCTAGAAACTTACTCCTTTTTTAAAAAAAGAAATGAAAGCTGGGGATCTTGGGATCCTTATTCACCCAGGATGAGAGCAACACCTTCCCTTGCGTCTACCACATATACCCATGGTAGATGGGCAGCCATGTTGAAAGCAAGGTGTGGCTTAAATTTAAGCAAGGGCTTACTAAGGCTGCTTTCCTTTGCTACTGCTCTTGGAACAAACCCCGTTGCTGTCAGGATCTGAGGCTGCAGAAACAGCTAGAGGGGGTAAAATTAATAATCTTAAATTGTATTAAGACACTTGGCAGTAAGCTGAAAAAATTAGCAACTGGTCTCATAGTATACTTTATTATTATTATTATTATTATTATTATTATTATTATTATTATTGAATTTATACACCGCCCTATATCCGGAGGTCTCAGGGCAGTTCACAGAATAAAATCAAAATATAAAACCACAAAACACATAATCAAAATACAAACAACAATCCATTAACACCCCCCAAAAAACCCACATTTTAAAAGGGCATAGGATGTCATAACACAGTGCACAGCATCTAAACATTACAAACACTGATCTATGTTTTCAGAAAAGTCACAAGATGCAGCCTTCTTTAGCCTGTACCACTTCAAAGTTTAGCGGGGGGCAGGGGGAGGCAGGAGTGACTGCTGGATTGAATCATCATCTGTATCAAGAACTTCCTCTCAGCAAAAAGTCAGCATGTGAGGGTTTTTGTCAAGTTTTCTATCAAATGTGCTACATTTCTATATGCAGGACTTCATGGCCAGGTGTGTGTGTTTGGAGGAAGAAGCATTCAGCCCCCTAGCTTCCCACCTGCACTCTGGATTGGCATAATCCTAGGAGGGCTGGAACTTGAAATTTGTTTGCTTATTTATTTAAATTAAAGGTAGGAGAGTAGAGGAGCAAATACAGCCATCCTTCATACTGTTGTTTACTGTAATATAGTAGTTCTGAACAGCCCAAATCTGGAAACAAATAAAAACACTCAGGAGCACCTGTCAAGCCAAATAGCTAACATTTACTATAAATAACCACCCTATAAGGGATGCCAGTATTACTAAACTCATTCTACAGGTGAAGAAGTGAAAGCACAAGGACCTACCTGTGCTTGTAGCTGAGGCAAGTTTTAAATGTTCTTGGCCACCATATGCTCCTAGCCACTACAATTACACCACCTCTCTATCACGTGTGATGTGGGCTTTGCTAGGGACAGTGGTATGAATTCCAGGGGAGATGCAGAGTTTGCCCTAACCTTTCCAAAATGTCGGGAATGTGGAACCTCTGGCTCTCCAGAAACCTTTGGGTTCCATCTCCCATCAGCTCCAGCCAGCAGGGCCAATGGTGAGTGATTGGAGTTGTACTCCAACAAAATCTAGAAGGCCACAAACTAGCCACCATGGTGTGGACCTGGAGCTGTTCACTACCTCCTGAACAAGAAGCAGAACTCTGGATATATCATCTGTGAGAATCTGGATGGGTACCAAAGATCTACTAAAACCTTGCTTTCAACCCACAAAACCACAGCTTCCTTTGTTGACTACATACAATCCATTGCCAGTTGGAGGTGCACTGATAGCATCGCCAGACTGGCTGGCTGGCTATGGATCATAGCTGAACAAAGGCAACTGATAACGGGCATAGCTCCTGCCAGCATCTGTGACAGTTGGTGAAACATAACCCAGTTTCACCTTGGTGACCAGAATGAACCAGCAGGAACCTTGGTGATGGATATCTTCAGGGAACAACACCACTATGCCACTATGGTGATTAGGCCTTAATTTAGTCTGAGCCAACTAGGCCTAGGTCTTGCCTTGAGTGTCAGAGCTCAGGTCAGAGCATGTGAAATAAGCCTGCCTCTAGAGCCCCAGTCAGGAATTCTGCTTGTATGTAAACCCTACAAATGAACTGGGAAGTGGGGACAGATATGTGCCATTTGCATCAGCATCCCTTCCCACCCTCCAATTGCCGTGGGCAACTGTGTGGCTCAGGGAAGGTCACAGAGGCTTGCTATCAAGTGGGGTGGAGCTGTTATGCTAGCTTCCTAACAGGTGAGTTGCTGCTGCTTACCAGAAGGGAGAAGGGAAGGGGCAAGCTGGCAGGGAGGTTGGTGCAGTGCAAATGCACTGATAGGAATGCCATATTGGATCTGCCTCTGCATTCGCACTGTGCAGACTGCCTCACCCTTTCCTGTAAGCAACAACGACCCAGTTGCCGGGAAGCTAGAGTGGTGGCTTTGTCTCAGTGCAATCTAGAACATCAATAGAAAGGACCATAGCTCAACGGGAGAGCATCTGTTTTCCAAGCTGAAGCAGGTCTTAGGTTCAATCCTCGGCATCTCCAGAAAGGGCTGGGAGAAACTAGCTGAAGAGTGGTGGGGAAAGTGGTATGGGGCACGGAGCTGAGTACACTTGTCCTCACTTCCTTTGTTCACATGAAGAGTTTATGAACAAGGAGAACACCCGAACAAGAGTGAGGTGCATGGGCTTGGGTTGGGCAAATCTGTTAGTTTTGGTTTTTCTCAGCTTCTCGTTTTTCAAATCTTAAATTCAGTTCTCCCCATTTTCACACAATTTTAAAAGAAGAGGGCCTCATTAAAATTTATCAGCATCTTCGTGCAAAATTCTAACATACAAATTTCTATGCAATTCTGTCACACACAAACAATTTTCCTTAGTGACATTTCTATATGTCATTTTCACATGCATATGCATTTATATGCACACTTTACCCAAGTGTATGCATATTGGTAAAGGTAAAGTTAAAGGGACCCCTGACCATTTGGTCCAGTCGTGTCCGACTCTGGGGTTGCGGCGCTCATCTCGCTTTACTGGCCGAGGGAGCCGGAGTACAGCTTCCGGGTCATGTGGCTAGCATGACAAAGCCGCTTCTGGCGAACCAGAGCAGCGCACAGAAACGCCATTTACCTTCCCACCGGAGCGGTACCTATTTATCTACTTGCACTTTGACGTGCTTTCAAACTGCTAGGTGGGCAGGAGCAGGGATTGAACAATGTGAGCTCACCCTGTTGCGGGGATTCGAACCGCTGACCTTCTGATCAGCAAGCCCTAGGCTCTGTGGTTTAACCCACAGCGCCACATTACAAAATCTGGAGCCTCTGTCTTTAGGAATTAACAACTTTATTTTGTCTTGCTGTGGGCAGTCTGTCCCCACTTAGACTGAGTCACCTTCTTTAACTAGTCCTCCTCTGCCTTTATCACCAGAAACAGCTCATTGGGGACAGAAATGAGGCAGGTGTAAATATTTGTATTTATACAATATCCTATTGAAGTTGCTTGCCTATAAATCAAGTCTGATGGGAAGAAGCTGTTTTATGGACTATTATACCAAGTGGTCCATAGTCCTTGAAGAAGGAAGTCAAATAAAATAATGATTTTATTGTTTATTGCTTATTTAGGCTGCAATTGTGTGCACGCCAACATGGAAGTAAGCCCCTTTGAAACCAACATGGCTTTCTTCTGAATACATAGAACCAGTGCTTTTTTTTCTTAAAAAAATGTTTAGGGGTACTCTCATTTTGACTCAAGAAAATCACAATTTTATAGTTCAAATTGGGAAAAATAAATACAAAACAAAGACTCACAAAATGCTTAGGGGTATGTGTACCCCTGTACTGCATAGAATTGCACTGTTAGACTTCCATCCCATTTACATATTTTAACTATGTGATCCTCTCACCCTGCCCACATTCCTGCCTTAGTTTTTTTACACCGTTTTGGACAAGGGCAGACATTTCTCTTTTGTGCTGCTGCATAAATGTTGCCTCATGGTGTTAGGCTGCCAGTATTGTAGTGCAGCCTTTATATATTTGTACCCAGGGAATTATTGAGATCTGTAACTATTGAGAGTATATGTGAGTATGGGTGTGTGGGGGCAGGTTGTCTGAGGTACAGGTGTCTTGGTGGATGTGGATAGTAAATGAGTGTAAGTGTATTGAGTGAGTGAAATTCTATGTTTTGGAGTTTGTGTTATTTATTATTGTATTGTTTGTATCGCTTGTATTATTTATGGATTTTGCTCTTTTTCGTTCTGTATTTGATCCTTTGTTATCTTTTCTGAGGAAAAGCCGTATATATCAATAATTGAAAACAAATAAATAAAACATTTCAGCAACACTGCATCTCCAGGCAAAGAGCAGCTCCACCTTCTCTATGCATTAAGCTGTTAAAGGCACAATACTGAAGTTTTGGATATTTCCCCCATTGAAGGGGGGTGTTGCACACAGAAAAATAGCTCATCAAGGAAAATGTTAGGCTGAACCTGATTAGCTGGCATGCTAGATTTCTATGTACAAGGAGATTTCATGTTCATGTGTGTGAGCATTCAGACATGCACCCCCTGGGAACACACATTTGCACACCCCCAATCTTACGTGGTACAGTCCACAAAAAAGTTAGCACTTGATCCTGCTAATTACAAACACTGGCACTAACAACACAATGGACAGCTGGTAAGCACATGGCAGGCAGCCTCTCTAGCTTCCTGTGCTTAGAGCAGATGTACGGGACCTTAAGCCCAGGGCTTTTTCTGGAAAAAGAGGTGGTGGAACTTGCTGTGCACCTACCCACTTTCGGCAGCCACAATTGTCGCGCCAACACGATAGTCACGCCACACAGCCCCAGGCACTGTGCCCCAACCTAATGGAGCTGCAGGAATGCACCAAAAAGGTGCTGGAACTCCAGTGCGTTAAGCCCTCCAGATGTTACTGAAATACAACTACCATCAGTCCTAGTAAGCATGGCCAATGGCCAGGGAGAATGGGATCTGTAGTTCAGCAACATCTGGAAGGCCAAAGGTTCCCTACCCCTGATTTAGAAGAAATCACAACCAAGGATATCGTGAGGTTTTCAGGAAGCACAGACTCCCAGAAAGGCTGTAGAAGGAAAGCTACCTGATATTGGTGAAAGATAGGAAACTCACAAAAACTCATCCAACTCAAAAGTGAGAGTGAATGCAAACAAACAAACAAACCCCACAAACAAATTCCTTGAGAATTTCACCTATGTTTCCTCTGCACTTCAATGATTTTCAAATGTAGGGGGGTTTCCTCATTAACTGGTGGGAAATCATTGCAAAAAAACCCCAAAAGGTAAAATACATGTTCAGGACAGCACTATCCTGTGCAGAATTAGTCTACACTGACAGAAACAGGGACTTATAGCATGCAGAACAGAGAGCCCAAACAGGAACTTTCATGCACTTGAAGACAAAAGACTTTTTGCTAACCAACACGTCTCCTAGTTTGAAATCAAACTCCTCACAGGCTTCCCAAGGACTCCAGACTACTGTAATTTCTTATCCCAGACATGGAGACCTGAGTAGGGGGGTTCCTAATGAATTCAAGAGTCACATTCGGATGGAGCTATGTACAGTTTGGAAATCTGTGTAAGGGGGATGGAAAAAAGGGGAGGGAGGGAGGAGACTTAAAGCAAATAATTGAGTACAGAAATGAAAGCTTAATTCATAAAAGCAAAACATTTTTCCATTCATCAACCTGCAAGCAGTTATGTGGGGGAGATTTTGAAAGAAAGCCTTGCCTGCCACTTAGGAAAGGAGCCAATGGGAAAGCGGAAATGCACGAAAGAATGTAAACTATTTGGGTTTCATAGAGAGCAACAAGTAAACAGTTATTACACGCAAATCATTCTTAAGATCACTTGGGCCTTAATGCCGAGAAGCCAAAAATCTCTTTGACGGTTTGCATGTATACATTCAAAAGACTGGAAGAAAGGCTGGCCAGAGGCCGACACGGTTATAGTGCGCCACTTCCTGTAGCAGCAGCAGCACAGGCTGAAACACACCATAAGATCAGCATCAGGGCTGTTCATGCAACATAACTGATGCAGCTACAGTGTGGCACTTCTTGCAGAAGAAGAGGCACATGCAACAGATCTTTGGAGAATGAACATTGGGGTGGGGGCTTGGAATCCCACCTGCTGGCCTCACTCTGCCCTCTGTGCATTCCTCACAGCTTCTCTGCAGGGCCCGGGCATGTGTGCTTGTAAGTTGTACAGTGGGAGCAGACAGAGCCTGTGGCCCTCCAGATGACGCCCAGTCGTAGCCCTTCTCTCCACTTGTGATTCCCATACTGCCTCTGACAGCGGAGGGAGAACATAGCCATCACGGCCAGTAGCTGCTGATAGCCTTATCCTCCATGGATTTGCCTAGTCTTCTTTCAAAGCCATCTATACTGGTGGCCACCATCGCTATCCCTTGTGGGAGCAAATTTTAACGATGCAATGTGTGAAGAAGTTCTTTCTTTTGTCTGTCCTGAATGTTCCAACAGGAGGTTCTCTACCCATTTTTCTGGGAGGTGATGGAGAAAATAATATGTACATTTCATTTTTAATGCCTCCAGCTTTAAACTGCCTCTGATCGTGGATGTTCAATTCAGTTATCATGGCTAACAAGTAGGTCTTGTGACAAATCATGGCATGTAGTCTGCTCCAGGCTGGTCAGGGTCCCAGCCAGCTACCCCCTTATTCAATTCCTCGTGGGTTTTCCATCCCCATCCCCACTGCCTCAAACAGCTAGTCAGCATTTTGTGCCCAATGAACATGCTCAGTCCTCAATTTGGAAGAGGTTTTTCCCCCTCGCCCTTTTAGATTTCTTCCCCTCTCAAAATTTGTTGTACTTCTGTAAAACTTGGGACCCCCCCCCCCAAACCTGCTGAGGGATGAGACCTTTTGATTACATACTGCTATTGGAAGACCGTTTTGTTCCAGCAGTCTTTCATTTTATGGGGTTGTTTTTTTTTAATTTAACTGATAGCCCAGTCTCTCTTTTAAAATTATTCTGTACTCTTTTTATCACGTTGGGTTTTTTAAAGTTTTTTTTTTAAGTCTTTGTAAGACGAGAGTTTCCAAAGATTTCCACCTCATGGACCATGTGAAAATAGCGGAAGGTTCGGCAGACTGCTTAATAATTTTTCTGCCTGTTGTAGCCATTGTAATGGGCTGCCCTAGAAGCTGTCTGATTTTTTTAAATTGCATTTTTATGGCTTCTTTTATTTCTTATAGGATAATTTCCATAGAATTCAGATTGTAACGCAATAAAATAGAATGTGCAAGAAAAGAAACCATTAAAAATGCAATTAAAAGTTAATATGAATATTTAATGGAATAGACGTGCTGTCTCCCATCTTAACCACAAATCCACAGACATGCCATGGGCCACCTGAATGAAGCTTCTGGACCACAGATAGTCCGCGAACCAGTTTCGGAACTCCTGTTGCAAGGCACACTGTGTGGTATATTTACACAGGATGAAATGTTCTAATAAAGAAGCGCAATATGTGTGGATTGCGTCGTGTGTGGATATCCTCCAAGAACTCAGCCACCTTTTGAAGCCACCTATAAATTCGTTATCAACTCATTCATCTCCGGTCTCCTTACCTCGGCCGCTCCGTCCAACAAAGCGAAGGTCGTTAAACCTGGCCACTTGGTTTTTCATGACCGCAGAGGCATTCCGGAGCTCCGCTGAATAGTTCTCATCGTTACCGGCCATGACAGTAACCACAGTGCCATCAGGCACGTCTCCAAGGGCAACCACCTAGAAACCACCGGCAACAAGAAATGGTTGAGTTTAGAAACACAGGAGCATAAAAAGCTCCCCTAATGCTATTGGCTCATCTTAGCTCAGTACTGTGTCTGCTGATTGGTAGCAGCTTTCCATGATTTTGTGCAGCCCTAACCTTGGGGTGCTGGGGGTTGAACCTGGGACTTTCTGCATCCAAAGCAGATGCTGTACCGCAGAGCTAGAACTTTGCCCTTAAAATTCCTTGCCCAACCTCTGAGGGCCATTTCAAGACGTTTTGACCCCTGAGACAAAAAAAAATCCACAGTATGCATGTATGATGCAGGCATCTGCAAAGATGTACTAGTTAACATGGGGAATATACAGGTAAAATTCAAAAAATTAGAATATCGTGGAAAAGTCCATTTATGTAAACAATTGTTTTCATTAGCTACTGGAGTTTAATATATGAGATAGACTCGTGATATGCAAAGCAAGATATGTCAAGCCTTTGCTTGTTATAATTGTGATGATTATGGAGTACAGTTGATGAAAACCCCGAAGTTGAAATTGTTAATCTGGGGTTCTCATCCGCTGTACACCATAATCATCACAATTATAACAAATAAAGGCTTGACATATCTCGCTTTGCATGTCATGAGTCTATCTCATATATTAGTTTCACCTTTTAAGTTGAATTACTGAAAGAAATGAACCTTTCCACGATATTCTAATTTTTTGAGTTTCACCTGTACTTGACCAGTGAATTTCTCTTCCATGGGTCTCAGGCTGCAATCCAGTGCACACGTCACTCAGGATGCTTGAGGAATTTGATCTCTGTGAATCCTAGTATGCACTGGCCTGATCTCCACCTCCCAAACTAATGTGTAGATTGGAAATTTGTTGTCTACCAGTTTTTGTACCTCCTAAATGTTCTGCATAGGATGTATTCGTCCACACAAATAGGCATGTGTTTTTAGCTTTTAATCTGTTTCAGTTTAATGTTGGTTTTAATTGTACATGCTATTTTTTTTTGTTAAGTCTCTTTAAGCCACCTTTCGTATATAAAAAGTTGACTGTTAAGTGCAATATGTAATAATATATATGAAAAATACATTTTGAAATGCATACTTTAAGAGTTAATGTGTTTAGAAATGGGTATTTTTTTGAGAAAAATGTGTTTAGCAATGTGTATTTCAAGAGAAAATCTATTTAAAGTTATATACTTAAAATAAAAAATTTCACACAGGTTATTTAAAAAAAGAAAACTTGGATTAATGCGGAAATGGGATAAAATGGGTTTATAAAAAAACAAATATAAAAGTGAAAGAGACTGGGAAAATACTGGAGTTTGGCAACTTGGAAGTAAATCAAATTGAACTCAGAGGGATGTACTTCTGGGTAAAACATGCATACGGTCGTGTTACAAAAGAGCAGAGTCACTTCTGAATAAACCTTTAGAAACTGAAATACCATATATACTTGAGTATAAGCCTAGTTTTTCAGCACATTTTTTGTGCTGAAAAAGCTGCCCTCGGCTTATACTCGAGTGAGGCGGGTGGTGGGGGTGGCGAGAAAGAAGCCCTTTCTCTCCACTCGTGCCGCCACCCGCTCTCCCCAGTTAACCATTCCTTAAGAAGTGTACAAGAACAGCTGTTCTTTACTCTCCCCAGGCAGCCTGTTCCATTCCTGAACTGCTCGCATAAATGCAAACTTGGCAAAGGAAGAAGAGGAAGAAGCAGCCCAAAGGGTTGCTTTCGGGCTGCTCGTTCCTCCTCCTCCTCCACAGCGGCAAAGGTGAACCGGCTTATACTCGAGTCAATAAGCTTTCCCAGGTTTTTGTAGGAGAATTAGGTGCCTCGGTTTATATTCGAGTCGGCTTATACTCGGGTATATACGGTAAGTATCTGAAGAAGTGTGCATGCACACAAAAGCTCATACCAATGACAAACTTAGTTGGTCTCTAAGGTGCTACTGGAAGGATTTTTTTAATTTTGTTTCGACTACGGCAGACCAACACGGCTACCTACCTGTAACTAGTGCTATTATTACTGTATATTATAGTAT
This sequence comes from Lacerta agilis, assembly GCF_009819535.1. Taxonomy (NCBI): domain Eukaryota; kingdom Metazoa; phylum Chordata; class Lepidosauria; order Squamata; family Lacertidae; genus Lacerta; species Lacerta agilis. The sequence continues at coordinate 59,945,503 of NC_046319.1, forward strand.
TTCTCAGACACTTGGAAAACAAGGCTGTAACATGTATAGGTATACCCACATAAACAATAAATATTAAGGCAGTGCATTTAAGTCCAATAACCTATTTTATTATCATATGGGCTGTTGACCAATTCCAGCATTTATTACTGAGTGGTTCAAAATGGAAACAAATCTGCATATTATCAAATCTTCACTGTTATTTTATTAAAATGTGGGATGAAGTAGAAGATAACTTGGGGAGCATGATCTATTCAATTGATTTCAGCGGGAGAGAATGAAAAATGTATTTAATTCTCCAGTGGAAATCAATGGTGCTTTAAAAGCATTTGACTTCATTCTGGATCATGTCCTTACAGTTTAAAATACAAAAGCTATCTCTTCCTGTTAGAAGCAAAGGCCACTCTTGACAACGTCTCTCTTCATTCCCTAGCAGAGTAACATAAAAGGGCAAAAATAGGCTCAAAGTAATAAGCTGAACTCATAATTTGTGGACAGGCAAAATGAATTTGACCATGTCTAGTTAATTAAGGAAGGATCTGGTCCAGCCAAAATTAAGCTCCGTCAATTACAATGGGAGAGGTAAAAAAATCTCCTCACCACCACCCTTGCAATCCATGGGACTTAAACAGTGTAATCCTAAGTGATGTACAGATTTAATAAAATAAAAGGCTTACTCAGAATGAAGTCCCACTGTGCTTGATGGGGCTTACTGCCAAACAAGGATGCACAGGATTGCAGTCTAAAAGTCTTTGACTGAATGAAGACCAACTTAGCAGTGATTGTTAAACTTTGGAGGAGGGGCTGTAGCTTTGTATGCAGACGGTCCCTGGTTCAACCCCCAGCATCTCCTGGAAAGGTTGGGAGAGACCCCTGTCTGAAAACCTGGAGAACCTCTGCCAATCAGTGCAGGTAATACTGAGCTAGACAGGACTGATGATCTGGCAAAGCCAATTGTTATAAATATTATTAATCTTTTATCAGACCATTAATATACAGTGGTACCTCGGGTTACATACGCTTCAGGTTACAGACTCCGCTAACCCAAAAATAACGCTTCAGGTTAAGAACTTTGCTTCAGGGTGAGAACAGAAATCGTGCTCTGGCAGCGCAGCAGCAGCAGAAGGCCCCATTAGCTAAAGTGGTACCTCAGGTTAAGAACAGTTTCAGGTTAAGAACGGACTTCCAGAACGAATTAAGTTCTTAACCCGAGGTACCACTGTAATAGCATTTTACATAGCTTCGTAAACATAAGCTCCAAGGAGCTTCCTGTCTTAATTTTAGCCACATAGGAAACATAGGACTTTGTTTTGACCACAGTTAGGTAACAATAATCAACACTTAGATCAATGGGAAAGAAGAGAGTTTAACTTGTGCCTGGGATCCATGGCCTGAAATTTTGGGACAGGGAGTCTGCCTAGTGCTTTTGAATTATCCCAGTGCACTGGCACACATCATTGGCCAGAATAACGGAAGATGGGAGCAAGTTTGTTTCTTAATGAGCCACAGACTGGGCTGAATACTCCCTGCATGCTTCCCCTTGTAACTCCAACAGTAAAAGGGAATAGAAACATATTTTTAAATGAAAGGTTATGCAGGACAGAGACATTGTTACAGAGAGGTTCTGGGTGTCCTGCTCCTTTGCTTATAGGGTGGCTGCAAAGCACAGTTCTGTTGAGACCTCAGTCACTCAGTACCTCAATTTACCCAGAGGCAAAATTGTTGCATCAATCTGTGCCTCCCTGAGCCTATTATGTACCTAGCAATGCCTGTGGTGTGGGAGAAATAGGGGGAGCATACAGCATACCTGGTGGGTCATAGGACTCCTTTAATTATGGCCCTGATACTGCCCAAAATGTAGACTTTTAAAAAACCATTTTAATTGTTGTTGTTGTTTTAACAAATACAAATACAATAACCATATGCTACTCTTCTTTTACTGTCCCTATGGATTTATTCCTAACAGATCAACAGAACTACCAGTGTCGTTGCTTTTAAATATAAAGAGGGAATTATTTTAGGATGCAATGTGTGACAGTACATTCTGAACCTTAGGTGGATTTCTAAGGGAATAGAAAAGGGTGGGTGGTTTTTTTTTTACCCTGGGGGGTTTGGGTTATGTGTTGCAAGAGGTTCTGGGTTTTGTGTTTTGTGTTAAAGAGAATAATTTTGCACTTAGGGATTCACTATTTTTAAACTTGTGGAGTGGAAGAAGGGAAATGTCTTGTTTTTTTAAACATTGGCATTTAAAGCTTTTAAGGCTGCAACCCTCTGTTGCCTTATTTGTGGGTAAGTTCCATTAAACTCAAAAGGACTTTCTTCCGAACAAACACAGAAGATAGGATTGCACCTTCCTGCCTCATCAGAAGCAGGGTTTTCATTTGTGCCAGGACCCAGCCTCTGTTATCTGTCTTGAAAGCATTCCTAAACATGTACAGAGTCAATTTCCTCTGCAACTGAGCAGAGAGTCTGGAACAAAAATCGATTAGGGGGAAGAGCTTCTAGACCAGAAGGCCATGCATTCAGGCAGAGTTGAATCCCTGTATGACTTTACAAAGATTAATCACAGATGAGAAGGGTACTACTACTACTACTACTACTACTACTACTACTCAGAAACGTTAAACCAGAGGAGACCAGTGCATTCCTCCTCTTCCTCCTCTTTATAACGTCAGGATCGTTCTCTGAACGAAGGGTGGGACGGCTCCGTAAACAGCACTGGAGGTGTGTATGTGAGACAAAAAACGCCAGCGAAAAATTCCTCCGCGCCTATTTTGAACCTTAGGTTCTCCGACGCGCGCTTTGGGGTTTTGCTACATTTGTAATTGCGCAGAGTCCTGCCGGAGGCTATTTTGTACTAACACCTGTTTGGCAAAGAAACTAGCTAATCTGCGGGAAAGGAACGTCTCAATCCTGATGCAGGGTAGCGACCGCAACAAGATCCGGTATTATTATTATTATATTTTTGGGGGGGGGGGGAAACACCCACTCAATAAACAACATGAAAGTTCTCCGACCTCGCGCCTGAGGAAGCGCTCTGCTTAACTCGGAAACGCGCAGCATTGCCATTTTTCTTTCTTTTTTTGGCCAGTGTTGGTTGTTGACCCTGTTGATGAAACCGACCGCAGCGAAGCGCTTTGAAACCCCAACTAGATCTCAAAGCATCTCAAAGGGCTTAAAGGTAGGCTTGGGGTTATGCACCATCAGTTCATCTGCACTATCCCTCTGAATCTGGTTTGAACAGGCACGGTGATTTGCTTTCATCTTACTTAAGGGGGGAAAGGGAATGTGTTTATTTTTTGAACTGTGTAAACTTCAGAACATTGTGGCAAGCTCGGTTGCGGCCGCATCCTGCGCACCTTTACTCAGAAGTACTGCAACCCGCCTTGAGCGCACTGAGGCTTACTCCCGAGTATGCGTGCATAGGATCTTGGCCTTTGCTTTCCTGAAAAGAGCCATCCAATGCCTCATCTGCATTTCAGAGCTTCTGCGGATCCAAAAACTCAGGATAAATAGCGTGGGCGCGAGTAGCGGGGGCGGGGGGGTGAAGCAGGGATGGGCAGCTGCCCCACTAGATCAAGTAAAACAATAGAAATACTTAACTGACCAATCACGACGGTTCTGCCCCTCCTAGCAAAAGTCCTGCCGCCCTCCTAACAAAAATCCTGGCTACGCACATGATAAATAGCTAATTCAGCCACAACTCCCCCCCCCCAATCGAGGGGGGGGAATGAAAACGAAAATTTTATAAAGAGGGGTAGGAGGCTTTTTAAAAGGTATCAGTGGGTTACAGAGCCAACATTGGACCTGTTCGGAGTAAGCCATTGAAACTGAATGGGCATTGGGCACGACCAATTTCGGTCCATTAATTTCAATGGGTCTACTCTAAATAGCATTTCGTTGGAAACCAGTCATCCTGTTTTGCTCGCCTTCCCCCCTCCCCCTCCGCAGATGACGAGATTTCAGAATACGGTTCCTGTGTGTCCTCCTCCCTTCGTGCGTCGGTGGCAGGGAGAAAATGATAATTATATCCCTTTTAATTAAGCGATGCTGCAATAGAGATAATTTCACTCAAAGTGTTTTTCTTTTTCACAAAGTGTGCATTTAATCATCGATGTCGCCCTTTTTGTTTTAGAGAGCCTCCTGCCTCTGGTTTCGGAAGAGGAGAGGTGTGAATCGGAAACAACCCCATTCATTTTAACAAGAGTACGCCCAAGGAGAGGCGGGGAGGGGGGGTGTCCCTCCAGAAACCAGTTTCTTCTATCTGGGTGGAACCCAGCCTTCGGATGGCGTATCCTCGGAGCAAACTAAATCGTGGAGGTCAAGCTTGTGCCCGTTTACTCAAAAGTAACTGCCATTCGATTCAACGGGCCTTACTCCCATGAAAGCCGGGGAAAGGGTTGCAGCCTGGCAGCCCGGTTCGAAGAGGAGGGTTTACTCAGAAGCGAAGTCTCACGCGTTGAATGACAGGCCCCTCTTGGAAAATAAAATGAAATGCTTCCAAACAAGCGAAGGTTTTCCACCGCCCCCCCCCCCCTTCTTCTGAAAATGAGATCAAATAAGACAGACAACGCCCTTTCCTCCAGGGCATTCCTCATCCACGTGGAGATCCGTTTTCCCAAAACTGAAAAAAATGGGAATTGTTGACAGCCTCACAAGAGAATCCTGGAGCACAGACATCTCTCGTTTCTTTTTACTGCAATATGCATTATTTCAAGTAATTTACTTGCACCGTGAATTCACACGACGGCCTTAATAACCACCCTCCATTATATGTGTCTAATAATTTAGCCTGCAAAGGATGCCAAGCAAATCTCCTGCCTTTCCACGGCCACTGCGCGCGGGCAGAGCAGGGTTAGAGGGTTTGCTTTTTGTTTTATTTCTTTGTCGATGTTTCTTTTTTAAAAACAACAACAACACGCGGAGGTTGCCCCGATTCGACGTAGTTTCCCAGGGAAATTCATGTCCGCTCGGTGCGACTGGGTTAAAATCTTGGGTAAGGTCAGGCTAACCGAGAATCTGCAAAGTTGCAGCTCAGTCATATGTCCACTTACACAGAAATTAACTTCCTCTGTGATCACCCATGTTATAAGCCTGTGCAGAGGAACGCTGCCTCCTTTGCTCCAATGAATAATTTGGGGAAAGGGAACCCACTGAATTCAGTGGGTCGCTCTCCCAACCCCCAGGCGCCCAGAGGTTTAAAAAGTTCTCTTTAATTCCTCCAGCATTCCGATTTCCATCCTACAGTTTATTGCTGAAACATGTGCAGAGATCTACTGTACTTTCATTTCGACAGGGTTTTCCTTCCTTCCTTTCTTTTCTTCTTTTTATTTTTGTCTGATCACAAATCCACAATCGGAGGAGTCGTTAAATTGTTGTGGTTTGTTAATTTCCTTAAGCGATGACAGATATCTTAGTAATGCGCCTCTCATTTGCGTGTGTGCTCTTCTTTTAAACAAAATCTATTTCTCTCCTTTGCTTCTTTCTCCCTTTCACACTTCTCTGCAATTCCCAGCCTCTTCTCCTCCTCGTTGTCACCCTTGCCCCCAAACACATTGTCAAAATTTAGCTAAACAGGAACACTTTTCTCTCCCACGGATTTTACTTGGGGAGTTATATATATATATAACTTGGACAGTGCGCTGCCCCCTTATTAGTATTATCCGGAAGTTCTCAGTGCCTCCGGATAATACTAATAAAGGGGCAGCGCACTGTCAAAGTTAGGCATTGCTTTCCCATGGGGGCGGTAGTGCATCAGCAAGCCCCGAACTACATGTGCTTACTCGAAAGTTAAAGGCCACGGACTTATGGTCCTTGGGCAACCATCCACGGTGGTGCATGTCGACTTGGGAGTGTCAGCGTCGCTGCAGGTAACCTGGCACGCGCCCGAGACCCAGCGTGAGCAAGGTCCGGTTAAGGACCAACTCGCCATGGGTTCAGGATCCCAACCTTCGGCAGGTGCTGAAATCTCTACCACTCTGTGCATGGGCGTGTCTGCGCAGAAGGAACTCCCAGTGGGTGAAATGGGGCTTATTCACGGGAAATGGGGTTGCAGCCTAGAAGAGCTTCGCTTGCGGCTGGATTTGGAGGCTGTGCAAAATCTTTTGAGGGGGGCGGGGGGGGAAGAGAGCGCTTGGCTGCATGCATCCCTTACATGTGAAGCACACACACACACAAACACAGGAATCCTAGCAACTGTAGTTTGTTAAGAGTCCTAGGAAATGTAGCTCTGTGAGTGGTAAACCACAGTTCTCATGATTCTTTTCGGGGTACTTTACTTGTATAGTGAGTATGCAGCTAATGTCTGGAATAGCTGAGGTGCTGTTGGACTACAAATTCCATCATTCCCGACCATTGGCTACGTTGGCTTCAGCTGATGGGAGCTGTAGTCCATCAACATCTGGAAGGCACCGCATTGCCTGTTCCCGCAGTACATGGTTAAACTATGCAATTGGCTGGCGATGGTTACCGCTTTAGATGTACGTGACACAGTGAGGAAAGGGGAAAGGTCTCTCTGTGGTGGCCATCAACTACGACAACTACCTAGAACTTCCACGCTACACCTGCTGGACCATGTTATTCTGCAGACTATCTGCACTGATGTAAATAATAACCACAATTCATCTGACAACCACCAGGAATTCAATTACTTGAAAGTATTGAGGTTTCTTTTGCTACACTTTATAAACGCCCCTGTAAAAAGATCTTGTAGAATAATAATAATAATAATAATCCCATACATCTAGTTGGGCATAAACCTGAAAGCAAAAAACAAAACAAACAGAAAAGGATCTAGACCTCAAGGCAATCGAGGCCTTGGCAATCGAGTTGAGATCCAGCGGAGGCTTACTGGGAAATAAACGCCTCTAGAACAAACGTACAAGCTCAATGGCAGATCAAAAAAGAGTGGTGATTTTTGTAACCCTTTGAGAGGCGAGGGATTAAAATTAAGAAAGAATTAAATAGCTGTGGCGAGATCAGCAGCAGAGCAAACGCTTATTAAGAAGATAAGAGGAAGGGGAAAGGGAAACAGGATTGATCAGATACCGTTGGGTTGCGCTGCTTTTTTCCTTGAAGATTACATCTTCCTCCTCCTTTGTTTTTTTTTTTAAACCCCAGTTAGTTAATTAGCCTAAACTCCTTTTAAACTTCAAAGTTTCCTGATCGTCGCTACTAACTGAAGGCAACAATCAGAGAAGAGCCTGGGAGCAAAACAACGCTGAGGAAATCTCGCTTTAAAAAAATTAAAAATAAGCGCATCACTCAAAGTCCCAGGGAGGGGGGAGGGGGCGGCGCACAATGTAGGCTAGCTTCATTACTGGTTGGAATGGAAAGTTGGGACACAAAAAAGAGATTTAGGCAGCGGGGGGGGGGTGATCCTGGGACCCACCAAGCTGGAAGCAGCGAGTCTTCCAAAGGGACGAAGAGGCCCCTGTGGTTTTCAGGCTCCTGTCCAGAAACTTGCTAAGCTCCAAGGGGGCTTATACACCGGGGGGGGGGGCACCGACAAGTTTGCTGACGACTCGAGCAAGAACCCAACATGACTTGCTCCCTAGTAAAGAGGACTTAGGAGACAAGCCTTCTTCAAACCACATCGGCGGATCGGTTTAAAACGATGATTCACTATGGCGCCTTCCAAGGACGCGGGGTCTTTGCAGCTGACCTAAGCAAGAGGCAGGTCTTTGCCCCAGGAGAAACACACCCCGAAAAGCAGACATAAGGAGGAAGGGGGCAGAGGGCTTTGACTTAGCCCTGATTTTTTTTATAACTATGCAGGCAGGCACCGGGAAGGTGGAGAGCGCCCACCCGTTTTAAACACTCCATACACCCTGAAGGCAAAGGAGTCAAAAGTACAGTATGTTAGGAGATACAGTACCTAAAGTCATTATTAACCTGCAGTTTGCTCAGAAGCTGTGCCACTGATTCCGATTAAATTTAGCTCCAAATACCTTGGGTGTGCTTGGGACGTGCTGCCAGGCTACATATTGCGTTGTGCGCGCGCATGCATTAAAACTCTTCTAACTTATCTAATAGCAATCTATCTAAATACAGTAATCGGGATTTCAACTCTGCAAAACTACAAAGCCTGGTATTTTAGCAATACAGATCCCTGCGACATGAGGACCAGAACCATTAACGACAACAAATGCCGACTCCCCTCGGGCACTCTCCTCTTCTTGGAAAAGTCGCCTGAAGTAAAATGGGGGCTGCTCTGGCCTGAGGATTGCAGACGTTTTTACATAGCAAAAAACGAGAACTGAGATGAATGGGGGAAGGGCAGCAGCCTTCGAACTGTCTCTAGGAGCAAAGCAACATTTTCTGACTGAAGCAGCGCAGCCCAACGTGTCCTCGGAAGGAAGGTCCATTAAGCAAGCAATGGGATCGGTGGAGTTCCAGTAGAAGCCCCTCCGACGCTCTGGAGGAATCACTGGTTTTTGCGGGATATACTAATTAGTTGGGGGAAAGAGAGCTCCTGGGTGTGTGTGTGCGAATAGGATAGCAGGGTTTCTTCCCTAGAGACCCGGTGGTGGTGTCGGTTACTACCACTACTACTTCTACTACTTAACTACGGACGGTGCCTTCGGGGTTTGCAAGCCGTCGCGACCACAGCAACATTTCTCTTGGTTAAGAAAATGCGCCCAAGGTTGCGGCCGATTATATTTAGAGCGAAGCAGGTATTATCACTCAGGTTTGGGGATAAGGCTTAGCCCACACCCTCCTCCTTTATTCGAATTGGACATCCAGTCCGGCTAAAAAAAGGAGTTTCGATTGATTTTATTTAATTCTTTAAAGGGGCTATTTCGTCCTCCTCCGTTCCCTATCATATTCAAAAAAAAAACAAAAACCGAGGGACAGCCATCCCCCCTTACATCCAAAATCCAGAAGTGACGCCGGGGTCAAATCCACTGCGTGCGAAGAGCCTGCCTTTAAAGACGTTGCATTCCCGATTTCTAGTAGGCTGCGGTTGAAAGGATGGTGGGGATAGATTATTTGGAATTGGGAGGGGGAGCTCTAATATGCGCAAGGCACAATGGCACTCAGCTCCGATTTTAAAAGCCAATGGTTTCGAGACTAGAATCGTTACTATTACTGACCTAAGTTTTAAAAAGTTTCTTAAAAAAAACAAAAACCGAAACAGTATATCTCCATACCCAATTTGTATTGTATTTTCTTATATTGGAAGCCACCTGGAGCGTAGGCAGGAGGCGAGAGAAAAGGAATTAAATACACTCAATTGACACTTATTGGAGGTGCTTTAAAGCGGACTGTGCGTGAGTATGGAGAAGTGGGTGAAGACTGGGGGGGGGCAGGCCTTTGGGTATAAATAAGATTTGGCATTTGACACATGGGGAAGGGCCCAGCTCAGCGGCAGAGCGTCCCATGTTCCATCCCTGGAAACTTCACGTAGAGCCGGGAAAGGTCAGTGTCTGAGACACCGGAGAACCGCTGCCAGTCCGTGCAGACAGTGCTGAACTAGATGGACCAATGGCCTGTCTCAGTAAAAAGCTTCGCCGCCTTTTGCTTGACTCCTAAATCACCCGGATTCTCTCGTCCAACACAAGTAACTGTGGCCGTTTACTCGGAAACAAGTCCCCCTGTGTTTCATAGAACAGGCTCCCTAGTCAAGTGTATTTCGGTTTTGCAGCCTTAGGCTGAGGCCTTCACAGTGCAATCCTATCCACCTCTGCTCCGAAGTAAATGTCATTGAATTCAATGGGGTTAACTGTCAGGTAAGCGAGCAATAGACGGTGGAGAGCCTACGCATATCGTATTCAGAAGGACGTCCCACTGAGACCCATGAGCCTGGACTCCCAGCCAAGCCGACTGCAGAGGTATTCGGAGGCATTTACAGTATAGCAATACGATCCTATGCCTCGCTCCACATAAGTTAGTCTGGCTGCGTTCAATGGGGCTTAGCTCCCAAGAAGCAGAACCGGCGCTTAAAACTGCGGGCTCTGGCGAGGGTTGCGGTTTCATGACTAAAGAGCACTCGGGCTCCCAGAATTGGCTGGTCGGGGCACTCCCTGGTTTGGGAGACGCGTCTGTACAGCGCCTTGCACACTAAGGGGGCAACATGAGGGTGACTTCGCCAAGGGGGAAAGTTTCTGCTCCCCACACACCCACCCTCCTTCTCCCCCTCCCCTCCCCTCCTGTTGCCCTTTTTTCCGTTAAACCACTAGTTCTCCTGGGCGCTTGGGAAGCTGGCTGGGCAGGAAACATCTGCGCGCCTCTCTTCCACCCGCCTCTCTCCATTTCCACGTCTATCTTCCCTTTCTCTACCCCCACCCCTCCCCCAGCCCCCTCGCTTTCCCTCGGCTTACCTTGAAGGCCACGGGGAGCGTCTTGTTGCACCTCCAGTGCGAAGGCAGGACGGAGCACAAGAAGTTGGGGCTGTCGGTCCTCACGAGTTCGCCGGGATGATCCGCCAGGACATCCACCACGGAGCGCGCCTCCGGCCGGCTGCGACTTCCCGGGGCCGGCGCGTTGATGGCGCCGCTGTTCTCGCCCATCTTACCGCAGGGGAAGGCCGTGGAGGGAGGTGTGAAGCGCCTGCTGGTGCTGGGGTCTACGGGAATACGCATCACAACAGCGGGCGTTAGGGGGGACGGTGCGAGGAGGCCGCAGCCGAGAGGCGAGGGAGGCGCGCGCGGCTGCGGAGCGGGGCGCACGCGGCCAGGTGCCCAAGAGCGCACGGCGGCTGCTCGCTCCCAAGCGGGGTTACGGTCCCAGCCGCTCGGCCACCGCGAGCCCACGCCAAGCGCCGCCGCCGCCGAGCTGGGCGCCCCCAGTTCCAAGCGCCCGGGCTCCTCCCGACGGACGCCGCTCAGTTGACGAGGCACAACTTTCGCCAAGGGGCTCCTTCCTCCTGGTCTCGCCTGGCAGGCGGCGAGCGAAGTCGCCCTCTCGGAAGCTTCCCCCAGGGTCGAGAAATCCGATCCGGATGCTGCCTCTGCCTCCGCCGCCCTCCCGCCCTCCCGCGCAAGTCCTAAAGCGCAGCTCGGATCTCGGTGCGCTCCGGCTGACAGACGGCAAAGCTACCCGTGGGCGGCCAGAAGTGCAGCAAGAGAGTCTCTCTCCGCGCAAAAACAAGCTCGCTCCTCCCGGCCGCCTCCTGCAACGCGACTGGAGCGCGCGACTCGGCGTCCAGTTCCCTGTTTGCGGCCTCTTCCCTCCAGTCAAAACAAACTGGGATCAGACAAAATAAACTTCGCATCGAGCGCTGCAGCGAGACTTTGCAGAGCACCAAAGGCAACGGAAGGGCCAGCGCTCCCTTTCGCCCCGCTTCCCGCCTTCACTGTCAATTGCACGGTGGCGAAAGAACCTCAACAGGTTGTTTCCCTTTTAAAGGATCGTTATTCTGCATCCATTTCCTGCTGTGCCTGGCAGTCGCGTGTAACCCTAGATCATCTCCACCCACTGCCTTCTCTTTCCAAACTCCTCTTTGCGCTTCTGAAACCAGTCAAAAACTGTCAGCGGTTACAGCGGGGTTTTTTACTTTATTTACTCAGAGGCTGGCGCGGGAGGGGGAGTGACGAAGCGTGGTGGAATGGCAGCGGGGACAGCCAATCAGAAAACCGGAGGAAGGCAAAGCCTGAGAAAATGACAGAGGAAGAGGGCGCGGCAGGAAGGAGGAGGGCCCTGGTGAAGCCACGCAGCTCGCATAGCAACCCCGCCTGCTTTCTTTTCAAAAGAAGAGAACACGTGGGGACTCGGTCTCGGTTTGTTTGGATTTTTCTCCCCAAACTTTATTATGACGATCGGAACAAATGTGATTTCTTTTATATTATTTGCAGCCTCAAAGGTGATCTGATTTTCAGACCGAATAAAAAGGAAAACCAAAATAATTTAAGGCAATGTAATTCAAAGGGTTGGTAACTAGTTTTAGGTAGGCGATGAATGGGTCAGCCCACCCTAAGAAACAAAACAAAACCCCCAGAGTTGCTCAAAGTCCTTTCCGAGACGTCTGGATGCTGAGAGTGTCCGTTCTAAATAAAGCCGAAATCTCACACACTTACTTGGGAAGAATCCCGGACGGACTCCATGGGATTTGTCAATAAAATCGAATTCACCTCAGAAAATTACACCGTGTTTCATATGCAAATAAATGCATATAGTATCGCGGCGACCTCAGTCTAGAACCTGTCAGGCTCTTATTCTGCACTGATCTTCCAAATACAAATTAAATCCAGCTAATTCGATTTAATGCACAGCCTTCAACCTGTTTATTCAACTAAGGTGTTAGCCCACTGAGTTAAATTGGGCTTACACCGGAGTAAATGCGCCCGAGATTGCATCGTGTGACCATTACGGTTTTAACGTGGTTTATTCTTCTGCTTTCCTCTCCAAGGCTTCAGACCTGCAACCTCACCGCATTGCTCTCTGCAAACAAGCGCCCCTGCCTTCCACCGACAAGAAGCCGGTGAGTCCTTGACCGGGGGGGCGAGCGGCGGGGAGGGACTGGAAACCCACGGAGGTGACTCTTAATCTAAATAAACATCTTTACAACGGAGGGTGGGGGGAGTTGAGAGCCTAGTTGCATTTCTCACCCACCTCTAAGGAAATAATAATAATAATAATAATAATAATAATAATAATAATAATAATAATAATTACAAGGCAATCGCATACTGCCAAATCCGATGGAGGGAGGGGCACTTTCGGAGGCTGCTTTCACCCACCCCCGAGCGTGTGATCTCTGCCGGCAGCGGTCTGGGGATGGGAAATGTTGGCCTCGGGTGTTAAGAAATGGAAAATTAGAAATATACCACAAGGCAGGAGAGAACATCAGTGTAGCGGATTTTTCAGTGGCAATCCTCAAAGCCCAATTTATAGCCACTTCAGAAACTCAGCCTTTCAAACGTGTGTGTGTGTGTGTTCATAAGAAGAATCTTGTTAGATCCACGTCGTAGTCCTATGTTCATTCTCTCACACTGGCCAGCCAGGAAGCCCACAAGGGCTACTACAGCCTCTACTCCCTCCCTCCCTCCCTCCCTCCCTCCCTCCCTCCATGGAGGTTCTCTTTGTGACTGTCCTAGCCAATAGCTGTCATTGACAGATTTAGGCTCCTCCACGGTTTTGTCTCCACCCCTTTTAGAGCCCCGCAAGCCTGTGGCTTCCACCCCACCTTAGGATAGTGAAGAAGTGAACAAAGAGAAGAACAGCCACAAGCCTGGCCACTGGTCCCTTTCTAGTGCCTCGCGGTCCATTTCTGATCTGGCTCCCCGGCAATTGCCCGTGTCGCCAAGAAATGCTTGGGGACTCAACTTGGGACCTTTCTCGAACAAAGCGCATGCTCCAACCACTGAACCGCAGCCCACAGAGAGCCTGCAAACCCTTTCCATAGGAAGCTGCCATCTAGCTCAGTAGCGCCTCTTCTGACTGGCAGAAGCTCTGGTTCAAAACTGAACTGGATACCTTGCGCAAGCAAAAAGGATGCGCTTTGGCACTGAGCTTGCAGAGACCGTTTCCCGCAAACTGTCTGGCAAAGCCTCTCCATTCGGAAGCTGCTATACACCGAGTCAGACCATTGGCCTCACGCTGCTCAGGCGTGCCTATTCGGGACTGGCTGGCAGCATCTCTGCCCAGGATTTCAGACGTGGGTCTATGTGCCATGTCTGCAGGCTATATTTGGAGATGCCTAGGCTTGACCCCGGGACGTTCTGCCTACAAAGCGTGCTCTCCACCACTCAGCTGGGGAAACCGCAGCAGCGGGAGCGACGATAATGCTAATGAAACACAATTACGCGGCCCTTTGCGCAATGGCAGAACAGTAACATGCCCCGAGGGATATACAGTAAATTTTAATTTTTGACAGAGAAGGCAATAGAAGGGAGGGTATCAAGAGTAACAGGGGGGAATCCTATGCATAGCATCTGTTTAGGCGTCATCTTCGTTTTACGGATGTAGAGGGTGAGAATGAAAAAGTTAAGCAGTGTCATTCGAGCGGTGACCGGAGTTATAGACAAGCAACAATTTAAGAGCGAAAACTCACTTTTCTTTACACATAACATAAGAAGAGAACATAAGAAGAGCCCTGCTGGATCAGACCAAAGGCCCATCTAGTCTGGCATCCTGTTCTCAGTTTGGTCTTCCACCAGATGCCTCTGAGAAGCAATCGGGCAGAACCTGAGAGCACCAGCGCCCCTCCCCATTTGGGATTCCCTGCACCAACTCTTTCAGCCAACCGTGGCTGGTTATTTAGCCACAGGGACCTCAGCTTTTCTCCAACTCGCCCCCTTCCCTCTCCTAGCTCCGCAAGCGAATTTTGCTGCAAACTCGCCCGTTGATGTATGCTGAATCAAACCGGTTTCTTCCGAGAAATTCGGATCAATGCAATACCTAACTCTTAATCCTAATCTTAACCCCTAACACCACAATCACGCTCATTTATTTATTAAACACACAGTGCACTATCAACACAAATGCGGAAAGGACCCATGGATATTTTAGTCTCGGAAGTGAAAAACCCAGAAGACGGGGGTCGCTTGCAAATCGAGCCATAATCATTGATTTAAGGTATCGATTTCTAAATATTTTTTCTGTCTCTCTATTTAAAATAGACAAATTGATGCTCAGGATTCCTGTGTAGGGACTGCAGAATAGGGGACAAAAAGAACACCCAGAGACAAATCTTGGTTTTTAAAGTGATCAGGCACGGGATCCGGATCCAAAGCACGTTTTGGCGGATGAGAACGCTTATTCACTCAAGGATTGGTATGAAAATGCTATGGAACTCCAGGACCGTTGGGGGGGGGCTTTATGTGATGTATATCTTGCCACTGGCAGAACGAAGAAAAGAGGACGCGATTAATATGGGGAAAATTGAGTCTGACCTTGGCTTTACTTAAACTTTGGAGCCAAAATGTATTGGGGAGAATGGTAGAACAAATACTTGCAGGAGTTTGCCGTGTTACGTCATTTGAGTTAATTTGTTGACTTGGCCCCCGCAATAGATGGAAAATGAATGGGCCCGATCCAAATAAAGGAAGCTCTTTTTAACACCTTTTATGGGCTGAGTTTAGTCGGTTCCATTGAAATCAACAGGTCTTAAATTCAAGTAAAGAGGCGTAGGGTCAGATTGCGTGCTGGAATGTTGTTGTTGTTTAGTCGTTAGTTGTGCGCATCTTCGTGACCCCATGGACCAGAGCACGCCAGGCACTCCTGTCTTCCACTGCCTCCCGCAGTTTGGTCAGACTCATGTTGGCAGCTTCAAGAACACTGTCCAACCATCTCGTCCTCTGTCGTCCCCTTCTCCTTGTGCCGTCTATCTTTCCCAACATCAGGGTCTTTTCCAGGGAGTCTTTTCTTCTCATGAAGTGACCAAAGTACTGGAGCCTCAGCTTCAGGATCTGTCCTTCCAGTGAACACTCAGGGCTGATTTCCATAAGAATTGGTAGGTTTGATCTTCTTGCAGTCCAGATGGTGGACAGCAATCACAAAATTAAAAGACGCCTGCTTCTTGGGAGGAAAGCAATGACAAACCTAGACAGCATCTTAAAAAGCAGAGACATCACCTTGCCGACGAAGGTCCGTATAGTTAAAGCTATGGTTTTCCCGGTAGTAATGTATGGAAGTGAGAGCTGGATCATAAAGAAGGCTGATCGCCGAAGAATTGATGCTTTTGAATTATGGTGCTGGAGGAGACTCTTGAGAGTCCCATGGACTGCAAAAAGGTCAAACTTATCCATCCTTAAAGAAATCAGCCCTGAGTGCTCACTGGAAGGACAGATCCTGAAGTTGAGGCTCCAATACTTTGGCCACCTCATGAGAAGAGAAGACTCCCTAGAAAAGACCCTGATGTTGGGAAAGATGGAGGGCACAAGGAGAAGCGACTAACATGAGTTTGGCCAAACTGCGGGAGGCAGTGAAAGATAGGCGTGTCTGGCGTGCTCTGGTCCATGGGGTCACGAAGAGTCGGACACGACTGAACAACAACAACACTGTATATATCAATAACATCAAATAAGACTTGTCCCCAATTACGCAGCTTATATTGAAACAAAAGGGATGTACAACCCGATCCTACCGACGTTTACTGCGAAGTAATCCTCTAGTCATTTCAGTCGGATTCACTTTGAATCCAAATAAAAAGGTTTATCAAGGACAGCTTGAAAAGTGTTTCACCAAGGCTGAATCGTGGCCATCGTCTTTAACCCGATTCCATCCCATCGCTGACTTGGTTTTCTTTTTAAAGCCGTTCACCTTTGCAAACCTCATGACTGAACCAAGTGGAACTTACTCCCGAGTAAACACGCCTAATGGTAAAGTGTTTCTCAGAAGGCAAAACAAAACATAATCACAGGAGATTTTCCTTTTACAATTCTGCCGTTTTCTACAGGACCTATACGGAAATTTCAAGTCGGATCAGCGAGCATTTAGACAGACCCGCGTTATTTATTTGTTTCACGACGCCATCCTCAGCATGTTTATCCAGAAATAAATCCCTCGGGCTTCCGCGTGGTCGGCGTCACGGGTCTCAGGTACTTGAAAGCAGCCTCACCCAACGCAGTGGGATTTACTGAGCGGCTGCGGCGAGACAGGACCCCCGGGTCTTACTCCATGGCACTTTCAGCTTCCTTGCTTTTTAAGGATTTGAGTAAAGGGCACTTTTAGTGCACTTGATTATACCTTGTGCATAAAAAAATCTAATATGAAATGAATCCGCGGACAGAGATACAGTTGGTGCGTCCTGTATTTTATAACACACAGCGCGCGTACATTTATAGTTTTAAAATACTCGATTGTGCCTTCCCTGGAGGCCTTTTTAAGAAGGCGCCTGATTCAGCTGAGAAATTAGCATGTTTTAAAAACGTCAATAGATTCAAGTTTAATATCCAGCCTTTCCCACCGCAAGGGATGCATCAGAGTTTAAAGTCGCAGCCCAATACTGTATAGACACACTACTCTGGGAAGCCAAAGCCACTGAAATCCATTAGGATTTACTTCCGAGTAAATATGAATACAGGGATCGGTTTGAGAAAGTGCTGGCCGTTGACTGGAATTGCGCCTGAAAGGAATGGCGTTCGGGCCACGTGTGTAAACCCGACTGACTTCAGTAGGCTTACTCCCGAAAGAAGTCTGAGGAGAGAAACAGCCCGATCCTAGTATGGTTACTCAGAAGTAGTTTGGGTTGTGGCTTGCTCCTAAGTACAGGGCTATATTTTATCAAGAAATACTGTAGCTTGGGAGAAAGTCCCACATTTATTTGGAAACCCATTTATGTCTGTGGGGCTTCCTTGCCAGTAAGCGTGCTTAGGATCCAGCTGTGCACTGGGTGGGAGAAGGAGCCTAAAACCAGCCCATTCTCGGAAAAAGATCCTGGAAATGTTTAAGGGATATTAGGAGGCGAAAATCCAAAACAGCAAGAGCGAAAAAGAAACCCCTGTCCCCCTCTTCTCTGCTGGTTCCTTAGTTTGACTCTTGTGCGGTTCTCCGGCTTGGACTGTAAATCCTTCCCTTTTTAGGTGAAAAGCTCGAGGTTTGTGTTTGGAATCTCTTGGCTACTTCTGCCGAGGTTACTGCTTTCTTTGTTTCAGAGATTTGACCGTTTCCACCGCGACTGAATATGTTTAAAAGGCAAAACTAACTGGAGAGCTTTTTCTTTCTTTCTCCAGGCAATGAATGAACATCCAGCGAAGGAATCGACTGTAAGCGATCCACAGACTCTGCTCAGGAATTCTGTGTGTTTGTGTATTTACTTGTCTCCTTGGAGGGGAAAAAAAACCAAAAAACCAACCCTTGCTTTAAAAATGGCTCAAGTTGCTTTTATAAATGGGGATTTAAAATCAGGAGGTATTATCTGCAGTTGCTGCTATGTGTGCCCCCCCACCCCAAACTTGGACGTTTCAGAATCTACACCTCTGAATCTAAACTGGTTCAAGGCACTGACTTTGGATCATTCAGAAAGTGTGGCATCGCAAGAGCCAGGATGCACAGCGACGAGAGTGCTGGATTAGGACCGGGGAGACCCAGGTGCTGCTCAAATCCCCATGCGGCCACGAAGCTCACTCTGTGACCTCAAGCCAGTCATTCTCTCCCAGCCTAACCTACCTCAGAGGGCTGTTGTGAGGCTCAAAGCGGGAAGGAGCCGATGAAGGGCAGTGGTTGGCGGGCTGGTGCCCATTGGGTATGAGAGGGAAGACAGGGAACCCCAACAGTAGATGGAGCCAGAGCCAACAGAAACAAATTCTAGTTCGGTCCCCATCTGCTTCCCTGCTGAGTTCTACAAGGGCAGAAGATGACAGTTTATAGGAGGGAAGACAGGCAGATGGGGGCTGACTGAGGTTGGTGGGGCAGTGCCTCATTTGCCCTAAGACCAGCCTCCACTGATGTAGGCTAGGATCTAAGCAATAATAACAAATGAACCACTCTGATCACACTAGTAGAATTATCCTTTCCACTGAGCAGGCATGCTTAGATTCTTCATTAAGTATGTGTGTGTGTGTGTGGAATAATATGATGCAGAAGATTCCTTTACTGCTCTAAAATTCTGTGATTCTACTCCAGGAACATAACAGCTGTGCTCCACTAAGGGTGGAAAACACAAACTCTACACGTAAACCTTTTCTATTGTAAGAATGGAGTGTGCCTCTTATTTTAATCTTAATTACAAAAAAGTGTTGTTAAGCTGTCAGAATTTTGGGGGAAAGGGCACATTTATCCAGACGCTGTAGAGTTAATAAATATTATCCACCAGAAATCAATCCTATGCGATGTTTTAGTTTTTGGCCACTAGTAGGCGCTTTAGCCACATCTTTCCAGGCTGATGTTTCTCCTTCAAGCTGTTAGCTACTACAACAATCCCATGGGTATTCAAATCAAAACCTGACTGCCAGTGGAGGTTTTCAGAACCCACAGCCAGTTTACCTCCCACCAAGTATACAGCGAAAAAGCATTAAGCTGGCACCCACACAGGCCCCTCTTCCCCCTAATGCTTTTCTACTGGATTTCCCAAAGTTACAAAAAACTTTTGTCTGGTCTTTCCAGGTCAGAGTGAGTGTAGCACAGTGGCGGAGAGGCTGAGCTGTAAATTGGGGAGGCCTCCAGCTCAAACTTGCCTCCCCCATTAACTGGCTAGGTGGCTTCAACCTGACATCTGTAATACAGGGATAACAACACCGAACTGCCTTACAGGATTATTGTAAAGAAAATGTATGCCAAATCTTTTCATCATGCTAAAATATTTCTCCTCTCTCTCTCTCTCTCTCTCTCTCTCTCTCTCTCTCTCTCTCTCCCCGCCCCTCATTATTCCTGTTCAATTTCTGCAATTGCTGGGTTGTTGTTTTTTAAAGTACCTTGAAATCGTCCACTCGCTTAGTTCATCAGTGGGGCTGGAAAGGTCAGGCTCTCAAAGAGTTTCCTTTGTACCATATTCTTAATCTCTGACTCTGCCCAATTTAGGAACAGAATCATTGGATTTTAACAAAAGTGTCAGCCCTCCACTTTAGAGAAAAGTGCAGCTAAAATATGGGGAAACTGCTGTCAGATCTAATTTATTTTCCAACGAATAAAGCTCAGCATAATTGGCACAAATTTGAAGTATATCTGGCTACGATCTCCTAATCTTTTTATTGAATGAAACGATTAAGTTCCATTCACGGGCCAACTGGTAACTGTGGGTGTTTTGCTTTTTTCACTGCCAGTCTGTGTCAGGTTTCTCCCTGATTCTAAGGGCCAAAGTAGGTGCAAAGCTGGAGATGTGTGATCATACCTCTGCAGTGGGGGGGGGGCAATTCAGACTGGAACCACAGTGCAGGTGTCTAAACCTTTCCCCCCAGTGCCGCTGCCCCAGGAAAGGTTAGAACATTTGGGGCTTTTCAGATTAGAAAAAGAGGTGACTAAGGAAGGGATGTGAGAGGAGACCATAAAATGATGTGTGGAAAAAGTGGATGGGCAGAAGTTTTTTTCTCTCTCCCTCAAAACATATGGACATGCAATGAAGCTGAATGTCGGAAGATACAAGAAAGGCAAAAGAAAAGTGCTTCTTCACACAACACATAGCTAAACTGTGGAATTCGTTCCCACCAAAGGCAGTGATTAGAATAGGACTGGCCCAAATTCACAGAGGATATTGCTACCCGGATGTGCGGCGAAATTTTTCGAAGGGGAATAGTTTGGGGCAGAGGTGCCAACTTGTAAAGGCGATTGGGGGGGGGAAGATCGTGTGAGCATTGCACTTCTCTCCCTAAACTGGGCAGAAGCTTGCCAGACTTTGGGAAGGAGGCATCAGGTCTCTGACAGGATGCTGGAGCCCTCCTGCCTCCTTCCCAAAACCAGACAGGCTTTGGGAAGGTGGCAAAAGGCTCTTGGACCCCTTTGGAGCATAACACCTCCCTCCCTAAGTTGGGCAGAAGCTTCCCAGGCTTTGGGAAGGAGGTGCCAGGCTTTACCGGGAGCATTTAGAGAAACAGCCTAGTCCCCCTAGTCCACTGACCGCTTGCCACTGTATGGCTCTCAAAGGCTACTAACCTTGATGTTCCACCTCCACTGTCAGGGGTAGTGTGTGCCTCTGAATGTGAGTTGCTAATAAGAACATGTGGAGAGAGTGCTGTTGCACTAAGGTTCTTTTTGTGGGCTTCCCAGAGGCATCTGGTTGGTGTCTGTAAGAACAGGATGCTGGACTAGATGGGCTACTGGTCTGATCCAGCAGGTTCTTCTTCTGCTCTTAAAGCACATGCTTCCTCGAGAGCTATTAGCTCTGTGGGAGAAAAATGTCTTCCTCTCCTTGACAAACCGCAGCCCCGGTGGTGAACTGATGCAGCGTAAAAGGACAGCTTCCCTCCCTCCACATCATGGCCTTGCTCAAACCCCTTCCTCAACAACTGCTTTCAACATCATTTTGTTTAAAGATACAGCTTATCTTTTAACAAAATGCCTACAGAATTTCTTTATTTCACCAAGCCTACCCAGACATATAGATAAGCTATGAATATGCCTTTCTTAAAGTTTTGCTTATTTTATCTGTGTTTCATCCATAATTATTTTATGCATATTTGCTGTTGTTTTTTAAAACGAAGGTATTATCTGTGTTTTCTGGGTAATTTTATTGGCTTATAGTCAAGATAGCACTAAGCAATGCTTTCTGTCAGCATAATGATTTTTGCTTGTACAA
The DNA here is from genome assembly GCF_009819535.1 of Lacerta agilis. Lineage (NCBI taxonomy): Eukaryota > Metazoa > Chordata > Lepidosauria > Squamata > Lacertidae > Lacerta > Lacerta agilis. Next base: position 59,966,603 of record NC_046319.1, read on the forward strand.
TGGAACTCCCCCACCCCTGTGTACCCCCTAAATCTGTTCTGGGGTTTTTTCCCAGCCCTCCGGAGCAGATTTGGGAGTCCTTGCGGGGAGGGGAGAAATGGGGGAGTTCAGTTGTGAAAGTGGAAATTCTTGAGCTGACTGAACTCGTTAGCTAGATCCCGCACATTATGTACACCCCTGAGAGATTTTTTCTGATTTAAGAAGTACCTTTCTGTATCCAAGAGCTTGGAGATACATTGACACATCTCAGGCAGGACTGACACTTTGATCTAATTGCCCCACACAGGAGTGTGTCTCTCAATACAAATGGCATATTGGGAGTGTTAGCTGGGACTGCAGCAGAGGAAGAAATGGTTAAACTCCCACTCCTTTCCTGCTGCGATACTTATAATTACAAGCCCTTACTCTTTCTTAGAGCAAGACCATGCATATTACATGCAAAAGCTCTGCCCCGCTCTGCATGCAAAATGACTACCCAGAGAGCAGCAGTTGATGGGAATAGTGGCAAGCAGGCACATCAGCACCTGGGTCACCACTGGTATTCCGGGGCTAATGCTGGTCACTGAGGTATCCTTTCTTCCTATTTTTAAAAAAACATTTCATAGTCAGGAGGCAGGCAGGCAGCCATGCATGTACCTGGTTACAGATCCCCATTTTATTTATTTATACTTTACGTGTTGTCCTTCTCTCTACAACAAAATGGTGATTATGTATTTGGGCAGAAACAGCAAATTCTGCTTTATCGCTATAGCCGTGATGGTGCTATGAGTTAACTGAATTTTTAAAATGCAAAAATGCATATGCTTAGAGAGTCCCCGCTCCCAGGGTGGTGCAGATACTGGTTTGTTGCTGGTGTTTTTGGTATTTTTGCTCCAATGTATCAGGAATTTAAAAGCAGAATGCAAAGCAGGAATTGTAAGCCTTTCTGGACATAGCTGTCAACCTTTCCATTTTTTTATTTTTATTTTTTGCGGGAAATTCCCTTATTCCAGCCATAGCTGCAATAGGGAAGGTTGACAGCCTCCCCAGAAGGGAAGGCAAAAAAGGGAGGGTTGACAGCTATATTTCTGGAGCAGGAGGCACATTTTGAATTCTGAGAGTATGCTGTGGGTGTCAGTTACAAAATGGCTGTCACGGGGGGCGGGAAAACGTAACATGGATGCTGTGGAGGGCATGGCATAACACAAAATTTGAGAGAGCATAGTTATGGTGAAGTTTTCCGCCCATAATTGTACTTCCACACTAGAGAGGGCTTAATCTGCCATACAGGTATTAAAGGCACAGGAACCCTGTCCCCCCCCCTCAGGTGCAAACCCATGCCATACAACCATGTACCCATTGACCTGGGAGTAATCCCCGTTAAACACACTTACTTCTGAGTAGACATGCATGCCAGTGTACTACAGATTATTTAGTGAATTCTTAATGAGTCCCTGGTCTTTAGCTCCTGCACAGCTATTAACATCCTGTCTAGTTTGGTCCCTAAAAGTGCCGAAGTTTGGGATGGATTTTGCCCGTTGTGTGTGCTTGCTTTTTGTAAACTCCTCCCCCACTCCACCTCGAGGGCCTGGTTTTTGGTCTATAGAGACAGGATATAAATTCTTAAAATTAATGTCTGCATTTAGGTAATAAAACACTCCAGTGTTTGCAAACAATGCACCCTGAAGTTGAGCCTGGAAGGCAGTTAACCAGCCATTGTAATTTACAACCTCTCTCAGTCTGTAGAGGCAGAGTGATTCTGATTTGAGTGCTCAGTTCAGTCCCACCCTTAAATGCACACCTTTGAGCTACAGGCAGGGAACTTTTTTGATTTCAGTTGAGTAACCCTGGTATATTCACATGATAATATACATAGGAAACTAGGTATGTGTGCAAATGGACTCTCAAAACTCTCCACCCTATTTTTTGGCAAGAGAAAGTGAGGAGACCATTTCACACAGTTTCTCCACGAGGTACAGAAATTATCCAACATTTTTTAAGGGGTGGGGCTCACCAATACCAGTGGCAATAATAGCATCATTTCTCCCCCACACCCCAGGGCTGGGGACCCCAGCAATCTTAGGCAGAATGGCCAATGGTCAGTCAGGGGTGCTGGGAGTTGGAATCCAGTTAACATCTGGAAAGCCACAGGTTCTCCACCTGTGTCCTAAAGCTTTTTTTCCCTTCTCAATCCATTGCAAGTTGCAATAGCAGCAGCTGCACTGCCAAGCCGGCCACCTTTTTGCACCCCGCACAATGCACTGGTTCTAGCATCCTTCTAATCCAAAAACTATGGCCCTCCAGATGTTGCTGGTCTGTAACTCCCATCATCCCTGACCATTGGTGCTGCTGTCTGGGGCTGAAGTGAGCTGGACACAAATTGGGCAATGACAAACTCGGCAGTATTGGGCAGTGGATATAGAGAAATGGTGGCTAGATTCAAAAATAGTGGAGAATATTCAGAGAAAAGTCTCCAGAGTGACCTTTTCTCTTCGGGTGAGAGAAAAGATTTCAGAGATTTTATCACAATAACGTCTTCTGTGACATTTCTATTTGGGACTGGGCCGGGGAACTACCCGTCTGACCCAGGCTTTGCAGTACACCTCAGACTTCCTCCAGTATTCAAAGCCTGAGTTTGTCAACGAAAGGTCTTCACGCTCCTTTAATTCTCAGCAATTTTCCGAAACTGTTGCAAGGCAGTCAACATGTCAAGATCAGTGTGGATAGATTAGGCCCTTGATTATGATAAAATGTGTAGTTAAAAATAAGTAATGAGGGGGGTGTGTCTTTTACTGAACTGAAAAATACAGGCATGGGAAATGAGTTTTGTTCCTTTCCAGAGTTTCCTCACCCTCTCACACACAATGTTAATAATAATATAATAATCATAATAATAATAATAATAATAATAATTCAAGAACAGATTGCATCTCCCTCTCTGCATTATTAAGCCCACTTCTTGGGATTTTGAAATTATCTCTGGAATCATTACCTGAGAAATCAAGACAATGCTTCTACTTCCTGTACAGGGGTAGCCGTGTTGGTCTGCCATAGTCACAACAAAATCGAAAATTCTTTCTAGTACACCTAGAGACCAACTGAGTGTTCTGGTATGAGCTTTCGTGTGGCATGCACACTTCTTCAGATACACATCTGTGTGTATCTGAAGAAGTGTGCATGCACACGAAAGCTCATACCAGGAACAAACTCAGTTGGTCTCTAAGGTGCTACTAGAAAGAATTTTCGATTTTGCTTCTACTTCCTGTTCTTTTTTTGAGATGACTTTTAAAAACTGTTTGGTACTCAATACTCCTTTGCAGCGAATCTGAAGTACAACATAAGAAAAATAACTTCATTCTTCCCCTGCTTAATTTTGTGCCATGTCTCCCTCTTGTCCACTCTTATTTCCTTCTATTTGTAAGCTCCTTAAGACAGGGACTTGTCTAACCTGTTCTTCCTAAAGCGCTGTGCACAATGATGCCATGATAGGCATTTATTAATAATAATACTGTATATGCACTACACACAGAGATGCATTTCATACCACTTTAACTGTTTTGGGTCCTCTCCCCACAACACCCCCTCCCAAAAAAATTCTAGAGATTATAATTTGCTGCAATGTGGACAATTCTGTACTGGAGATTCCAACTCCAGAAGCCCACCTAGAGAAAGAGACAGAGAAAATTCCAGGAAGGTTGAAAGGCTTGCTTGTAAATATATTCAAGATTAAGTTGCCAAAGCAAAAGAACAGAGTGCAACAGTATTTGCTGTGATTATGTTTTAAAATATGAACACAGAAAACTGTTAGGCCCCACCTGCACTTTTCATTTATAGTAGTACAGTGTTATATCACGTTGAACAGTCTTGGTGTTCCCCAAAGTTTCTTGGGAACTAGTTTGTTAAAGTTGTTGAGAGTTGTTAGGAGACCCCTATTCTCCTCAAGAGCTATAGTTCTCAGAGTGGTTCAACATCAATTCCTCTTCCCAGGGAATTTGGGAACTGCATATCGGGGGGGGGGGTAGGGGTCTGAGCTGTCCAGCATTGGAATGGACTCCTCAGAAGGTGGCATACTCTCCTTCCTCAGAGGTTTTAAAGCAGAGCTTGATGGCCATCTGTCATGGATGCTTCAGTTGAGATACCTGCATTGCAGGGGTTGGACTAGATGACCCCTGGGGGTCCCTTCCAATGCTACAATTCATGATTCCAACGAACCCTCAGAGCCATTATCTCCCCTCCCTCTGCGGACCAACTTTAACAATGACCTGGTGTTAATAATGCCAAGTGACTTTTCTTTTGTTGGTGGTTTGAAATAAAATTGTGCAGGTGTAATCCCGGACAACCAGCTGGCTTGTCCAGGCTTAAAAGTACCACACAAGGTGTGATGCAAGTCAGCAGTTAGAAGCTTCCAATGTGAAAAAATGTGGGTTCAAAATAATTGCAAAATAGAAAGGAGAAAGCCTTTGCTGGGTAGAAAAGAAAAGCAAAGAAAAAAGTAAGGGCATACCACTTTGAGGGCTTTTTTTTTTTTTTTACTACTAAATGGTTTTATAAAATGTATAAATAAATAAAAACAAAAACTGGAGCCCCAGAGGAAAGGCCTCCCCCCCACCCCTGCCTGAAGATACACAGAGAAACAAACTGCTGGTATCTGGCTAGTGTACTACAAACCTAAATCCTAGGATATGATGTAACCAGAATAGTACAGTGATACCTCTGGGGTTACATACGCTTCAGGTTACATACTCTGCTAACCCACAAATAACGCTTCAGGTTAAGAACTTTGCTTCAGGACAAGAACAGAAATCGTGCTCTGGCAGTGCAGCGGCAGAGGGAGGCCCCATTAGCTAAAGTGGTGCTTCAGGTTAAGAACAGTTTCAGGTTAAGAATGGACCTCCAGAACGAATTAAGTAGTAACCAGAGGTACCACTGTATATGGAGCACAAGGTAAAGGGCCGTGCTCTGTTTTTTAACATGTTGAGATCAGTCAGGCACCACCAGGGTGGCATCCTCAGGTAGCTGCCATCCACTCTCCCTGCCTTTTCCTGTGACTCAAGGCACCAGTGGGCAATTCTGAAGATGGATGCCTGGCACTCATAAGCACATAAGGAGAGCCCTGCTGAATCAAGCCAAAAGCCACCTAGTCCAGTATCCTTACCTGCAGGAGGACCGAGTGCAACAGCCACCTGTGGCTGTCAAGGGTCTTCCGCACCCTAGCCACTGCAGGTATTTTAACTGCATATTCAGGTAGAGAAGGGAATGTCGATTGTTTGAAACCCTGGAGACCCACTGCCAGTCAGTGTAGACAGTACTGAGCTAGATAGACCAACGGTCTGACTCATATAAGATAGCTTCCTAATGTTCCTATTATGCTGAGAAAGTGACTCAGGCTGTGAAGATGACCACGGGCCAGGAGTAATTCACAAAAGTAGAAGAGTTTCAAAGGGCAAGTATGGAATTATTAGAGGAAATTTTAAAAAGGCCTGCTGGATCAGGCAAATGGCCCATCCAGTCTAGAATTCTGTTCTCACAGTGGCCATCCTGATGTATATGGAAAGCCAGCCTGCAGAACCTGTGTGCCCCAGCACACTCTCCTCCTGCAGTTTCCAGCAGTTGGTATTCAGAAGCTTACTGCCACCAACAGAGGATGTTGAATATATCCATCAGGGTTAACAGTAATTGACTGCAGGATCTGCAACGAAGGATGCAACTAGAACATCTCTAGCGAATGACTGTCCAGTCTCTGCTAAAACACTTCTAGTGAAAAAAGAAGAGCCCACCGTCTCCCAAGGCAGCCTGTTACAGTACCAAGCAGTCTTTGCCATTTAAGCCCAAATCTACTTCCCTGCGGTTCCCATGCATTGGTTCCATCCCTGCCCTCTGCAGCCACAGAGGACAAATCTGCTCCAGCTTCCGAGTGGTAGCTCTTCAGATACTTGAATTTTGCTACCATGTCTTCCCCTGCTCTTCTCCAGGCTAAACACCCCAAGCTCTTTCAGCTGGTAGTGGCACAGCTGTGGAGCCAACCCTCCTTACAGTGGTGTCGATATGCCTTACTGCGCTGGGCTGGGACAGGGTTGCGTGTGGGTACACTGGCAGGAGCCTTGGATAGGCTCTGCCAGTGTCCCTGTGCAGACCCAACCTTGTCACCACCTGCCCCATCCCATCCCCATCCAGTAAGTTGTGGTGACACTGATGTCAGGAGGGTTGGCTACCTGCTCTGCCCAGAGGATCTGGTCCATTAGGGGAAACAGGGCAGTGCCCCACAAACCTCAGTCTGCACCAAGCCAGACTTCTCCTCCCTTCCTTCTTACTCACAACAAATGACCCTGGTGTCAGCTTCCTCCTCCTCCATACTCTCAGCATTGTCCTTGTAGAATTCTGCAGCAATGAGGATGGATATAAACTTGAAGTGATTTGGCTCTGCCCGTCATTGGCTCTGGCCGCACCCACTGTTGGTCTCCCTCCCTTCTGCCCTACTAGTTGCAACCAGCATCAGCCATCACTGGTACTGCCCCACCACCACCACCACACAAGTAGCTGCAACTGTATTCCTCATAGGGCTTCCCACAGCTCCTGCCATTTAACCTGGGCCTTCCCAGTGTAAGTCCGACTCTCTCATCCATAACACTGCACTGGATCCATCCAATTGGAGCTGAACGTTCTGAAGAGAGTGTGGCAGTGCCCTCAACTCCCCCCCCCCAGAACTCTCTGCACCAATTTGACAGCAAAGTGCATTGTTCCCTTCCCACCCCCTCCCAACTCGCCAAAGTTGTGCCCCCCCTTGGCTTGTGCAATCCTGCCCCTTTCCTGAGACTCACTGCCTTCAATCCAGCACAAAGGCCTGACTGTTCTTTGAATATTTATGACTCGTTTTTATCTCATGCCATGCATACAAAACATACTTGATTCCTTTCCGAAGTTTTACCCACCCCCCCTTCTTCTTCCCCTAGTGCAAAGTCTTAAAACATGTGGTTTTTATTGCAGGCAGGAATGAATAACAGCATTCCTCCAATTGCCACATCAAATGGAACAGTAATATCCATCCGCATCGGGGCAAAAGCTGCCTTGTTTCCTATTTGCAATCGAATCCTGAACTTAATTAATGAGCACAAGGAGAGAGAAAGAGACAGAAGGATATGATAGGCACAAGGATCTCTCGTATGTATATTTGTGTGTGTATCTGAATGGATAGATAGCTTTTCACCTTTCCCGTTCTCCAGCTTGCCTTTCTTCCAAGGGCATTTGAGGTAGCATATACGGTGCTATCCATAGCTGTCAACCTTTCCCTTTTTTGCAGGAAATTCCCTTATTATAGCATTGGGAAACAGCAGGGAGCGTTGACAGCTATGGTTCTATCCCCTCTCATTTTATCCTCACAACAACCCTGTGAGATAGGTTGGTCTCAGTGATGGGCCCATTAGGTGCTCACTTGCATATTGCCAAAAGGAGGACACCACTTTGTCCAAAATGTACTTATGCTGATTTATATTGATAGGTGCAAATGTAGAAATAAGGGTTGCATACAAAGTAACCCTACTCAAGAGTAGGCCCATTTAAATTAATGGGCACGACTAACTTTGGTCCATTAATTGCAATGGGCCTACTCTGAGTAGAACTTAGCTGGCAACAACCCAATGATGATACTTTAGATAGAAATGCAATCCATCTTGCTACAGTGAGGAAACTGCCTGCCTGCTCAATCTTCTCTCTTGGTGCCTCAGTACAGATGGACAAGGACATCAGGTCCCAGCTGCTCTTCATTCCTTGGGGCCCTCCATATGTCCTTTATATTGTGCTTTCATGACAATTTGTGCTCATCCTGGAGGTTGCATGTAATTCTGCTTCTAATACTGTTTGTGACTCTTAAAGTTCAGGGTGGTCACACTGCTTTCATTTCCAATCAGTGCGTATCCCTTAACTTCCTGCTGAAATTCTGTGTCTTTCTTTAACACAAATGTTGCTTTATTTTTGTCCCACTTTTGTTGCACTATAGACCCTCCAAACAGCAACTATGTAGCGGCACCGGGGAAGCACCACAGAACAAACTAAAGCAGAATAAATCCACAGCTAATTCACTCTTATTGTGCCCAGAACATATTGCAGAATACACCCACAATAAAAAGCAGTCTAGAGGAGCCCTGAAAATTATTTGCCTTTAAACCAGATTTGGACCAGACAGCCCTTCAAACAGAGGGCTATCATCTGTAAAGTAGGACACATGGCTATCACACTAGACCCAAGTCACCCAGCAATCATCTTAACTGGATACTGTACTACTGGTTCCCTTGCTTGCAGATTTCAGTAATGATGAGAATTAGTTCCTGATGGTTTTCAGAGCAACTAGCAAAACTCCACCAACCTCAGGAGAAGATGGAATCTAGGAAAAACCCTTATTTGGTGTGGGCAACTTTCAGACCCAGGGGCCAAATGCATCCCTCCAGACTTCTCTATCTGTAATGTGTAAACACATTTTAGATATAGATCCTGGTATAAGAGCCAACTCCTAGGAGTTGAGGGGGCTTCAGCCCCACAATAAAATACTTGAGGGGGCTGGGCCCCCCTCCAAAGTTGATTGCCATTCAAATGGTGTGCGCACACACCAAGCCTTATGATCTATTATGGGGGGTGGGGCCTTACCTGGTCCCACCCCCAATATTTTATTCAAATTGGCACCCTGGAAGGTAAGATGGTTTAAAGATATGAGTTACTAAAGAAAGAGGGAATGAATTGTGTGTGATACACAATTAGTTCTTCGGGGTCTTCATCAGCCCTTGGACTCTACTCAGACAATGCCCCTTCCCAGATCTCTGCAACTGCTTGGCTGGAATGTGTCACTGAACCGTGAAAATACCTTTTGCTTCCCAAGAGGGAGGGTGGAGGACGGTGTGGTCCATCAAATCTTTTGTACACATTGCCTGGCTGGAGAACTTGGTTGCAAAATGTGGAGAGTGTGGATTTTGGAGGATGGCGGTTTGCTGAATGCATTGTTTGGAAAGTGCCAGCTGGGCAGCTTTGCTGATAAACGGAAACAGAACCAAATGTCTCCCCCATCCCTACATGGAGGTTAGATAATATCTAGTCTTTACTGAACATTCATTCTGGTATATTTGGTAGGGTGATTATATGGCAAGGAGCATTGGTCCTGCATCCATCTGATTTGCTGGATATGTCCACTTCATTCCGTTAACCATTCATTCATCCCCACCTTTTCAATGCATTTCCACATCACCTCCCTAACTGGGGGGAAAAAAGTCCATTCCTTTTCTAAAGAGTGGATTTGTTGCATCAGGGTGACAGAGCACTTTTTATCCACTTGAACTGTGCAAACCTAAAGTTCTGGTATGCCCTTGAAACCCTCCTGCAAATATAGATGCTTCCTATGTTCATTTCTCCCCACAGTTCTATTGTAATCGTACTCTCCATTCTTGCAGAATAGATCCAAGGAGGAAACCCACCCACCCACCCACCACTCAGATACATGACCTTGGCTCAGACATTTGCTCCTGAGAATTTAGGCACAGGATTTGTGATGATTTTTAATCAAACACTTCCTCTAGGTCTAGGTCACCCGCTTTGCTTTCTTACAGCACAAGCGAATGGGTTCTCCTGATGAAATACCAGCTGAACCGATTAAGTTTAAAAAAAAAAAAAAAACACTGGTAAGGTTATTGCAGATGAAGTCATCCTAGAGAACAACCATTCAAAGGAGATGCTGACCTCACCAGCAGTTCCTTTTCCATCATCATCATGGCAGGGCTGGCCCTTGACTCTAATCCTTATTCTCAATTAACCTTGTGTCAGTGGGACAGGAGGCTGCCAGCAGGGGAACGGAAGCCATCCTGCTGAGAGACTAAATTCAGTGTTGCTTTCCACACTGCTAGTCCTGACCAACAGAAGTGGCTCCATTAGGGCTATTGTGGCATTGCCCCAACAACCTTGGTGTGCCCTCAAGTCAGCCCACACCTGCTTGCCTTTTTGTGTACATCCAGTCTGGGGGGTGGCACTGCCTACCAGCTTTCATCTCCTTAGTCTCAGTGTCACCCCTGCAGGAAGGAGGATGGGGGCAAACCTCTGCTGTGCCCTGGCTCCAATGAAACAAATTTTTTTTTGGGGGGGGAGTTTATGGGTTGGAATACTTTGGGGTTTTTTAATGGAGAAAAAATGGTTTTTGGATAATGAATAGTTGATTCTGTGGGAAAGGTAAACTACATGTGACTGAAAGCAAGTTCCCCCCACATTCTAAATTGGTGTGTGTGTGTGTTTGTGTGTTTGGCAATGGACGTGTAGGTGTAAACAATACGTGAATTTGAAAACTTATGATGTGGCATGGTGCCAATCTTGTTTAGAAATCAAACTTGGATCCTCCTAGGTGGAAGCTCTTTCCTTGTTCATAGATGTCCAGATAATAGTTTATTTATTTTTTTATTTAGAGAGGAGGCAGCACTGGCTCTCCACGCGCGTACAGTATAATGGCATATGTTCCAAATAAGTGCTGTACAAGTTGTATTGTGATGAAATCAGGCCAATTGTAATAATAATAATAATAAAAATTGTAGCCCTACCAGTCAAAAGTTACCAGTCGCCACAGTTTTTAGATTATAATTGGCTGTATGTAAACCGTTCTGAGAGCCTCATTGGCTGGACAGAGGAGGTTAAATGCTCTAAATAAATAAATAAATGGGTGTTGCAACAAGTGGTGCATGCGCCTCCTGTGGAACCTTCAAAGTCTCACCCTCTTAGGCAACACGGTATAAATAGCGAGTGAAGAGTCTGTGCTGGCACTGAGGTCAGTGTTGGCTACTCTGCAGCTCAAGAGCCATATCCAGCCCAAAAGGGTTTTGTGGCCCTTCAAGACCCCAGAAATTGTTTTTATTTTGTTTTTAAAGGAAAAAAAATAGCTTTAAAATATTATTGACTGCTCCTGTTTGTCCCCTGTTGCGATGCAATCGTGACAAAAGGGTTTCTTGTGCCCCTAGCCCCTCCCCCAAAGAAGTTAAAGAAATGCATTTGTATTATTTCAAATACCGATACTGATGCTGAGTTGTAGACTCAGCTCTACTCAGAAGTAGACCCATAAATTAATTAGGCGAAGTCACATCTATTAACACCCAGGGTCTACTCCAAGTAGCACTAGTGTTGGCTACAACCCTGTGTGTCTCTTCCTCACACTCACACAGCCCTTCTATGCTCCATTCAGACAAGCGAAGATACATTATCAGACCTCAATGACATATTTCAGCTAGGGAAAAACACCCAGGCATGAAGCAGTACATGGAAAGGTGTGGCTTGGGGGAGAGTGATGAGGGCTAAACAGACAGAGGGGGGGGTGTGCAGTCAGCTCCTGGGCCTAAGGTTCTCCACACCTACATTTGTCTATTACATCCAGCAATTTCATACTGCCTACTTTTTGGCAGTGCTTAACAGCCAAGGTGAAAGTCTTCATTGTTGGAGGCTATTCCACACCACCTACTAAATGCTATCAAATAGTAAAGGCCATTGCATACCAACTGTCAAACACCTACTGCCAAATATCAAATACTGCAATTACATGCCAGTTAGTGAATATATTGAATCCTCAGTGAGTACTGGACAATTCTTCAAATCTTCACAGAATGAATATTCAACATCAAAACTGGCAGAGAATAATTTTTGGGAGCAACTTCATTTTGACTGTAGTCTGTAGCCAAGATCTATTGGCAACCATTGCTATGCAGGAAGTGGTCCGGAAACAGCCATGTAACCACATGACAAACTAGTTCAGATATGAAAGTAGACACATGGACACCACATGTCGATTGGATCACATGTTCTGCACCCCGGGTTATTTGGGCAGCGAAGAAAACGAAATACACCACTGAATTGGACATCTCCAGTAGCTTTGAATGTATAAGCAATCGCAACGCTATTGACAAGCAATATTATGCATGAACAACTAACCCAGATCTTAGACTGGGCAGTTAGGGATGTGAAGGACACCATGGATCTACCACAGGCTTCAGGTTCCAAATATTTATGTGGTGCGTATGTTTTTAGGTCCTTTGCATCTATCAAAGGAGTCCACAACTGTTCCCCAACATTCACACAAGTAACAAATCAAACCATAACATCACAGGCAAATGCTGCTCATTAAATCTACCCAAAGGCTTTTTCCTATGCCATGCTGAGGTGGACTTTTGAGGTGTGTAGTGGGGAAGGCCTGCATTTGGAATCATGGACATGCAGCAGTTCTCTTTTATATCATTTAATTGTGCGAAAGTGATACGATCTTTCAAGGCTGGCGGAACTGAAAAGGCCACATGAGCATCTTTTGAAATCCTCCTTACAACCGTGGAAATGGAACCAGGAGCACCTTCTGAGGACCACACTTCACATTACATTAACCATGGACTGATGCTTTAAGGTGCACAGCAGAAGGTTGCTGTTTTACACACACTGCCAGCGCAGGGTGGCCAAAGCAGACCAGAACCCTTGGATGTGGTCAGGGTGGTGGTGGGAAAAGGGCCTTGCCCCCCTCCCCCCCGCTGTGGTCCTGAACTGTACAGAGCCCACTATGCCTGCAATCTGCATGGGGGGAAAGCTCTAGTTTCATTTATCACAAATCTTGGTGGGAGCATGATAAAGTTCAGGAGTACAGTCAGGGGCAAAGAGTTAAAGCTGTCTAAGGACCATGGCTGAGTCCTAAGCCAGGCTGAGGTCTCTGCACTGGTATTTTTTTGTAAAATAATTTTGCACTTGGAGGCTGAATGGCATCATTTACTGGTAAGTACGTGCTGTGTGAAGAAGTATTTTCTTTTGTCTGTCCTGAATCTTTCAATATTCAGCTTCATTAGATATTCCTCAACTGTAATATATGATGAGAGGGAGAAAAAACACTTTTCTCTATCCAATTTCTTCACACCATGCATTTGCCTGCTACTTGAGGGCAATGTGTTACGTTGTATTTTTGTTCTTAAATACTAGTTACATATAAACATTACAGTCGTTCGTACCTTTGTTTTTCGAACAGCTAGTTTTCAAATGTTTTGGCTCCCAAACGGAAGTGACTGTTCCAGTTTGTAAACTATTTTTGGAAGCCAAACATCCAATGGGGCTTCGGTGGCTTCCGATTGGCTGCAGGAGCTTCCTGCAGCCAATCAGAAGCTGGGGTTTTTGGTTTCTGAACATTTTGGAAGTCGAACGGACTTGTGGAACAGATTCCGTTTGACTTCCAAGGTACGGACTGTACTATTATTATTATAATAATCATAATAATAATAATAATAATAATAATAATAATAATTTATTTATATCCCGCCAAATCTGGCTGGGATTTCCCCCCCACTCAGGGCAGCTTTCAACAAATATTAAAATACAATGGTCTGTTAAACATTAAAAGCTTCCCCAAACAGGGCTGCCTTCAGATGTCTTCTAAAGTCTGATAGTTGTTTTTTCGCTTTGACATCTGGTGGGAAGGTGTTCCACAGGGCGGGTGCCACTACCGAGAAGGCCCTCTGCCTGGTTCCCTGTAACTGGCTTCTCGCAGTGAGGGAACCGCCAGAAGGCCCTCTGTGCTGGACCTCAGTATTAAGATTGTTCTGCAGTAAAGCTTTGAAGCTCATTACTGGGGTGAAAAGCTCCTTTATTTCTACACAAGTTCCAGATGAGGGATTCCACTGAACAACCCTAAAAGAGTGGGCTGATTAAATATTGACCAACTAACGATCACCCAGTGGTTGTGGGTGGTGAACCTGGGCCTCATCACTCCCACTGTAACTCTTCAACTCCAGGGTTGGGAAGATCTATGTACCCTTCAGATGTTGTTGGACTCAAATTTCCACCCAGTCCCAGCTATAGCAGGCAGTGTAGTGAGGTTGACAACACCCACCTGAGCTCCCTCTGGTTATTGTGAGTGCTGCATACCAGCATGGCGAGTGGTAGGGGCAAGGCAGTGGTGAGGTAGGCATGGTGCAAATGTGACGATGTCGCTGCCCCCCTTGTCCTCCCCCCTCTCCATCCTGCATGGAGTAGTGATGCAACTGGAGGCTGGTCAAGTGGGTGGTGCAGCCCCACCAAACTGAGTCCTATGAGCTACTGGTGGGAGTCGGATACCAATGAATTTGGAGGACACCAGGCTGGCAAAGGCTGATCTATTTGTTCCCATCTGCTTGTTTCAAATTGTGTTTCCTGCCAAGCCCATATTTGTGACTGGGTGAGGGAAATATTGGGCTCTGTAATCAAGCTGGCATACGTAATACCCGACAAAAACGAACGAGTGTGCAGTCTGCCCTTCCTCTGCTTCAAACCACAGCTGGAAATGCCACCACAGAAACATGGGAAACTACCACCCTGCCTGGTAATTGTCTCCCTCGCTCCCAACACGCCAGGCTCTTAAGTGCATGAATCTGCCAGCTCCATCCTTTGCCAGCCTCTTGCAGTGCAGGTTAAACCGAAAAGAAATGCAACTAGGAACACAGATATGCGCATGAACCCAAATGTCAGACGTATCAGTTTATAATGTCAAAGGTATCAGTAAAAGCTGATTGGCAAAGGATCTCATTCTCTATTTTCCCCCCCAAATCAGAATATTTTGCTTCAGATACATGGTGCTCTAGGACAGTAGTTCTCACACTCCATCCCCCACCACCACTACCACAGACCACTTGAAAATTGCTGGGGGCCGCTCTAACATGCTCTCCAAAGTCACTAAGAAACCCAAAGCCAATAGCCTCATTCTCAACAAGTTGGGGTGACTTTATATATTTGGTTAATTGGTTGTTTTTAAGGATAGTCCCTAAGATGAGCTAAATGTAAGAAAAACACAAAAATATAATGTAGAAATCCTCCTCTTTTGCGGTACCTGGGATTTGATGTTATCATACATTGTGTACACACACACACACACACACACACACACACATTATTTATGCTGTATATGTTATTTTGGAATACTATTTTTCTGAATTGTTGGAGTCTTCATGGACTGCTTAAAATTTTCTTCCCCCTTCACCACCAGCATTGTCAAAAATCACTACTATATCCTGAAAATCACAGGCCAAAAGCCAGGCTGCTGAGAAGGGACCCTTTAATTGGTAAATTGTTTGGGGGGGGGATGAGTAGACTGTACCAGTGCCATACTGGCACTGTTAGCCTCTTTGGTAAATCCAACCCTGGTAAAAATGGCATTAATTTCCAAATAAAGCAATCAGAGGGACAACAGGTACCTCAACAAAGTTGCAGCCTTAGTGCGGACCACTTGAAC
Organism: Lacerta agilis; assembly: GCF_009819535.1. Taxonomy (NCBI): domain Eukaryota; kingdom Metazoa; phylum Chordata; class Lepidosauria; order Squamata; family Lacertidae; genus Lacerta; species Lacerta agilis. Next base: position 59,981,820 of record NC_046319.1, read on the forward strand.
TGTACTTGCAGACCACCAGCACTCCACACAGACCACAGCTTGAGAACTCTGCTCTATAATTTTTAACACCAGACGTTCACACAAGGGATTTTCCTGTGTGTAGCACAGACACAGATTTGCATGTGTGTGTGAGAGAGAAAGAGAGATTTTAAAGCAAAGCAGCAAAAAATTGACCTGTACATTCAGAACAGTCACGCATAGCATAGGTCTCTTGGGACTGTATCACTTTGGCAGAATTCACATTGAGATTTACACTGCTAAAATGGAATACCTGAATATCTGAAAATTCATTTTGAGCTGAGAACTGTCCAAACATTCAGGACCCAGATAAATGGGCAAACAATTAAGCTCCAATCTGCACCGAAGTCCAAAATGTATGGATCACTTCATTTCATTTTGGAATTGTAAAAAAATATATTTATATATATATTTAAAGAAAAATACATTTTGGTGCACCCCTAGAACCTTTTTATGGTTTCCTGTTTGTCATCCACCCTGGTAGAGATGTGCAACAAGAACACAATGCCACCAGGCTTCAGCAATTTACGAGAGGGTGTGTGGAGCAAATGACTCCATTGTGTTCCATTTATACTTTACGGTAACTTACGTATCGGCGGCACCAGCCACACTTAAAAAACCACCAGCCTGGCTGTGATTGAAGCTCTTGGGTGGTTCTGCCATGAATTTCAATGCAAAGGAGCTTGGAGGCTCCGCCAATTTCCTCTGTACTGGCAGCCTTGCTGATTTCTATGGAAAAAGTAGACGCACAAAACACGCACACACATATATCAACTTTGCTGCTGGGTAGGTTTTTCTGAAACTACCTAGCCCCAGTAAAAAGGTGTTTAATTATAGGGTATCGTGTAATTGGGGAACAAAAGCAGCCAGTAAAACACAGCATCGTACAAAAGAAGCTCAGAGCAAGGAATCTCATTTGGTGGAAACACATCTGATTTTCCCGTTAGGCCCATTTTGGCCAGCTCCATCCTCATCCATTCCCCTAATGAGGGGAAAAGGCCTCACCCATTCAGGAATCCCCTGCTAAGTACTTTATTCCTGACTTTTGAGTCAGAGAAATCATGGCACTGAGCTTTGTCCTTAAATTATCCTTTTGCATGTGCTTTGAGTTTAAAGCAATAGAAATCTGCCCACGTACTACAAGGTCTACCCCTCAGGCCCATTTATATATATATATTTTAAAAAAACTTGGTTTATGGTGTCTGGACATGAAAACAAGCAGCATAGAAATCTGGAGAAGGCATCAGAAGATTATACAAAATGGGTGTGTGTGTGTACTGTTTTGTGATGGGAACTTTAAAAAGGGAAAGGTAAAAGACCCCTAACAGTTAAGTCCAGTCGCAGACGACTCTGGGGTTGCGGCGCTCATCTCGCTTTACAGGCCAAGGGAGCCGGCGTTTGTCCACAGACAGTTTTTCCAGCTCATGTGGCCAGCATGACTAAGCCACTTCTGGCGCAGCAGAACACCGAAACCAGAGCAGTGCACGGAAACGCCGTTTACCTTGCCGCTGGTACCTATTTATCTACTAGCACTTTTTGGCATGCTTTCGAACTGCTAGGTTGGCAGGAGCTGGGACCGAGCAACGGGAGCTCACCCTGTTGCAGGGATTCGAACCGCCGGCCTTCTGAATGGGAAGCCCAAGAGGCTCAGTAGTTTAGACCACAGTGCCACCTGCGTCCCAAAAGGACCCCTGACCGTTAAGTCCAGTAGCAGACGACTCTGGGGTTGCGGCACTCATCTCGCTTTACAGGTCAAGGAAGCCAGCGTTTGTGTGATGGGAACTAGCACTGGACAAAATCCTACAAAATTCAGAAATAGTTCAGTTTATTTTGAGACCAACTCCAAGCCCTGTTGGACCCTGGCATACTCCCACTAATGTCTTCAAGATCACAATGGAACACCCTCTGGATGTTGCTGAACTACAACTCCCATTGCCATACTTTATGAGGCTGATGGAAGTTGTAGTTCAGCATCTGGAGGGCCACAGGTTCCCCACACCTGGTGTAGACTGCACAAACCCACGTGGACATCCTGTTGCGTCACGAAAGAGAAACATAAGCTGCCTCCCCTTATCCTCCCCCCCCAAAAAAACTCTTTCCCCACGTGGTGTTGACGCTGTTTTGCTCCTTCATCATGAGAACCTGAGTCGCAACAAGCCCCTGTCAGAAGGAAGCCTGGCCTGCTGCAATATGCGGGGTCTGTTCCGAGAAACCTCACATCGTTCCCATGGAGGGGGAAAACCACTTCCTCTGTCTGCGAGCGCAGCTACCTCATTTGGAAAGTGACTGATGCACAAGGCAGAGCAGGGGAGACGCACACTTGGCTTTCAATCTCAAATACACAAAGGCTGGGGATGGGGTAAGAGAGATGAGTGGGAGAGATAGACACAAAACAGGTGGAAGGAGATGAAAAAAAACACATAGACAAAAACTTCCCAATGAAATTAGAGTCATCATGAAAGCTGATGTCCCCAGGATATGGAAGGCGAGATTGCACATAAGGGAGTGCTTAGGTCAGATGGAATCTCTCTGTATTTACAGACTCTGAAGTTGTCACTTAGGTTTTGATTTTGTTCTTACTCAGAAGGCTTCCTTTGCCTCCAACCCGACCTACCCCTGACCTGGTCTCCTTTCTACCACCATTTTTGCCTTCATCAGAGGCGGATTTAGGGCACTGCAACTGGTTCTGCTACACTGGGTGCCAAGCCTACGGGGTGCCACAGGGCATTGCAATTATGACGTAGTGAATTCAGCAGAACAGAAGGCGAGAGGTGAGGGGGCATCAAATTTTGGTCTTTCGCAGGGCACCACTGAAATTTAGCCTTCACCAACCAAACGCCCTCCAGATGATTTTGGACTACAACTCCCGTCAGTCCCAGTTGCGCAGGGAAAGTGGGAAGTTCCTACTATGTCAAGAGCCAGGAGAAATCAATTTTCCATGCCTCCTGATGCCTGGAAGCTATAGCAGTGTCTAATGAGCAACAGGCAAAAGCTGGGAGACCTTGCAGCAAGCCATCACATTTAGAGATGGAGCGTATAACTTCGACAGGGTCTGAGCTCAATAATTCGCAAGGAGCTCGTGGCAATCTGAATTTAGGGAGCTCATTTCTAAGCTCTTCATTCCCAAACATCTTAACCTTCCATTGTCAAATACCTGGCTGGCCACACTACAAGCGCAGTGGTATGTGAATTGTGGGCTGCATTTGGCTTGGCTGTGCAAAAAGTTGTGAAGGCCTGCACTGTGTTTCATGCCACCTCTCTATGAGAGCTCTCAAGGCAGTGCTGCAAATCAAATCAAAACAACATATAGTACCAAAACTACTTAAAACAAACCCACCAGTGGGACAAATATTAAAAGAGCGCTGCAGCCATAATAGCTCCTGCCTCCTCCCCCAAGACACCATCAGGTATCCTAGCCCACCAGGGATTGTTTCAAGTGTCTGGGTTCCTCTCAATGTCTCTAATGTTGGCAGTTTTCAGAAAACAGCATCTGCATAGTATAAATGGGCCCAGGCGAGAATAATACAAACCAATTCACCAACCACATCCTGAGAGTTTAAAAGCAGCTGAGTCATTTTCGGAAGGCATTTGGTCTCACAGACTTTTTTTTTTTTTGGATGGCTGCAAAGGTTCTGTTGGGCTCAACACAACTTTGCAGTTTGTGAATCTTGGGTTATGAGAGGAAATGACAGAGGTTTTGTGCTATACAGAATACTGACAACTAAGCCATTGAATAAAGAGCTTTTGGTAGATTCATAATCTACCCTTAAACCGACATGTTGTCTGTTTGGTGGCTGTGCGGTACAATCCTATGCATCTTTATTCAGAAGAAAGTCCCACTGTGCCGATTCCTTAGTAATTGCCTCTCCAGGCAGGTGTTTTATTGTGAATGTATTTGGAAACATACTCTGACACATGTCATACCCCCACTATACATTTAATGCAATATCACAGCACTTTAAACAGTCTTGGCTTCCTCAACAAAACCTTACAAACTGCAATTTATTTTAGGCTTATTAAGGCTGTTGAGAGTTGTTAAAAAAGGTAAAGGTAAAGGACACTTGACGGTTAAGTCCAATTGCAGATGACTCTGGGGTTGCAGCGCTCATCTCGCTTTACAGGCCAAGGGAGCTGGCGTTTGTCCTCAGACAGTTTTTCTGGGTCATGTGGCCAGCATGACTAAGCCGCTTCTGGCACAACGGAACACTGAAACCAGAGCAGTGCACGGAAACACTGTTTACCTTCCTGCTGGTACCTATTTATCTACTTGCACTTTTTGGCATGCTTTCGAACTGCTAGGTTGGCAGGAGCTGGGACTAAACAACGGGAACTCACCCCGTTTCAGGGATTCGAACTGCCGACCTTCTGATTGGCAAGCCCAAGAGGCTCAGTGGTTTAGACCACAGTGCCACCCGCATCCCTGAGAATGGTTAGGAGACCCCTATATGCCTTCTAGAGCTACAGTTCTCAGAGTGGTTTAACAATAAATCGTAGGGAACTCTGGAAATTGTCACTGTGAGGAAAGTGGTCTCCTAACAATGCTCAGCACACTTAACAAACTACAGTTCCCAATATTCTTTAGGGGGAAACCATGATTGTTTACAGTAATATGATACTGCCTTAAATCCTAGTGCAGGTGTGGCCACAATAATGGTGCATTTGTGGTGGATTTATTCTGCTTTTGTTTGTTCTGTGACGCTTCCCCAATGCTACCTCGTGGTTGCTGCCTCGGAGGTGCGAAAGCACAACAAAAGTGGGAGAAAAGTAACACAGGACATTTGTCATATAAAAAGTTACTAGATTTCAGCAGCACGTTATGGGGCACACACTGACTGGAAACAAAGCAGTATTTCTACCCCCAAAAGGTTTGTAGGCAAACGAGTATTGAAAGCAGGATTATGTATGACCCCTCCAGTAGCATCATGAGCACAAATCATCATAAATAAAAAGGATGTCTGGAAAGGCCCCAAGAGAGCTTTGGAACTGCAATGTAAAGTGAAATACATTTGCCAAATGTGCCTTTCTGAGGTACTTGAGGAAGCGTGAGGGTACTTCCATACTGTCTCTATTTTTGGGTGGGATTCAATCACAAGCCAGCAAATTCATGCTGTGCAATTCTAAGTTATTTCCTTCAAAGACTGTCATTGGGTTTAGTTAGACTTCGCCAGGCATGTGAAATATAATGATAGCATCAGGATAGTTTGTTTGGGGATAGATTTCTGCAGCTGTAGCAGGAGGGGTAAGTACAGCTGAACAGATAGTCACTGTTTTCTAAAGTCACTGTCTAACCTTTGAATGGAAAGTTCTAAATTTGAATTTGCCTTGTGAGTATGAAATTATACCTCAAAATTCAAGGGGTGTGTGCTGCATAGCCTGATACTTTACTTTGAAGTAAGTCCCACTGAGTTTAATAGGATTTACTCCCAAGTATGCGTGAACACGTATGTAATTGCGGATTGGGCAAGGGAGCAGGTATCCAGTATGAAATATGTCATAAGCTATCAAAAAAAACCTAACAGCCATTGCATATTAGCTATCAAAAGCTGTCAGATACTACGCCCACAATGCAAATGTTGGCTGTTGCAGATATTCAAATGAACTCTACTGTCTTGTAATTTAGGCCCATTTGATCTTGTTCTGACCTTTTGGGCAGCAGCGAATGAGTTTTCGCCCATTTGAATCTCAGTTTTTAAATACTAAGTAGCATTGCACATTATCTATGCACATTCAGTTGACATACTAAACAGTTCTGGATAGGTTAGCATGCAATGATCATTAATATTTGAAACTTGACAGTTTATGAGATTTCATATTTAAAACTTGCCTAAATCAAAACAATCTACAGGTGTCAACAAGTCTCAAGTATTTCAATTGTGAGGCCCTCAAAAAGGGGAATCCTAAACAAAATGCAAATGTGGATTTTGAATATGAAATATCTCAATAAAACTTTGAACACTATGAACTTCTATCTGTAGCACCCAGTGGGTTGTTGAGCCCTGATGATAAAAGTTATCCCAATCACTATACAGTGGTACCTCGGGTTACATACACTTCAGGTTACATACGTTTCAGGTTACAGACTCCACTAACCCAGAAATAACGCTTCAGGTTAATAACTTTGCTTCAGGATAAAAACAGTTTCAGGTTAAGAACGGACCTCCGGAACGAATTAAGTATGTAACCAGAGGTACCACTGTATACATAACCTTGTTACAAACATGACTGGCAACCACATTTGCTCACATCATGCCAGACAAAACCAGGACCATCTGGTCACTTTATCTGTTCTGAATTCCCTCAGCTGTGCTGAACCACCATGGTTGATTCCACAGAGGGAGTTGCTTGTCATCTGTTTTTGAGAAGCTTCCAGACAGGTCCTAAATCTCCTTCTTCTCTTCCCTCCACAGGATCAATCCATCTTGGCAATTGTTTACAGCCCCACTGAAGGATGTTTTGCTATGTCGCTTCCCTATCCTTTCAAAAAGATGGGATGATGCCTTCTGGCTTCTAATGCCTACCATGTGCAGCGGGGGGCGGGACCCCCCCAAAAAGCTTGCAAAGAATATGTAACACATTTCTTCTTTCCCCCCTCAAGCTCTACTTGGCCAAAACAGTTGGACCACAAACACTGACGACACAATCGATGAACGCTGGGAGATCAAGCCCAGAAATCATCGGGAATTAAGGCACTCGGTAGAGGAAACGGCTGCTGCCTCCCTCACCCCATTAGAATATAACGAGGTGATGAGAGGCTCATGGATTTACATTCGGCTCCCACATGAATGCCAGCACTCCAACACGCCAGCAGGGTGCCCTTAGGAAAACAGACTCACTGACAGCCAATCAGGGAGCTGGGAAGTCGGAATGCAGTGAATGGACAGGGAGGTGGTGGTTGGTGATGCAGAGAGAGCTGTTCCTTTTTTCAGCCATGCACTCCATATCTCCCCTGGCAGAAAGCAGGGTCATGCTCTTGCAATGGCCATTGATTTATTTGTGACATTTATATATCACTTAATCATTAGCATTTCTAAGCAGTATGCATAAAAATAAACCATACAGAGAATAAAATAAAATATTCACCGTAAAACTGAACATAAACCCAAACACCACCTTAAAATGCCAGCTGGGATAAGAAAAACATTGACACCCGTGTGAGATTCAGCAAAAAGAGTGTCTGTCTAATCTCAGTCAGGCGGGAGTTCCACAGGCTTGGGCCCACGGCACTGAATGCAAAGCTTCTTTGGGGCAAACCAGCCAGTTGGGCATGGCATAAATAACGAAATTATTGTTATTGTTCTAGTCATTATGAGTAGTGCATCTGAGCCATGGGGAACTACAAAAAAGAGACTCATTAAGAGATCTCAGTGATTGGGCAGGTACTGAAATGATCAGGTGGTCCTTAAAATATCCTGGGCCCTTCTTGTTAAGAGCCTTGTCAATTAATACAAGAACCTTGATCCAGGCCCTGTAACATGAGCAGCAAATGCAAACTTTCAAGTACTGGAGTGCTGTGTTGGTGGGAGTCTGTCCCCATTAACAGTCTAGCTGCAGCATTTTGCACTAGCTGGAGCCCCAGGACAGACATAGCGGTAGCCTCACACAGTTTGCATTGGAATAATAATGTCTTGAGATTATCAATGCGTGTATCACTTCTGCCAGACCGTAGCTGCACCAGCTGCAACTGGTAAAAGGCATGCCTAGCCACTGTGGCTACCTGAGCCTCAAGTGACAAAGACATTTCCAGGGGCACCCCTAAACTACAGACTTGTTCAGAGAGATGGAGGGAAGGAGAAAGAGAGAAACTCCACCCAAGACAGGAAACAGCCTCTGACACATTGTGAATTTTTGAGGTGGTATTTACCTAGAACTTTTTTGGGCACTGTAGGGGGTATTGGCAGTCATACGGGTGCATTTGAGACCCCTTTCCATTTCTGTGTTTCTATTGTCTATGTACATAGATTCTTGATTCATAAATATGTATGGTGGGAGGGTTGTGTTAAGTTAAGGCTTCTTCTCATACTGTGTGTAAAACCTACATGCTGCGGCCATATGTGAACCACACCAGAATGATGGAACACCACCGTCCTTTCTTGATTTCACTTCTACGCCACTCTCCCTATATGGCTGTCCCTCTCCTTTTCCACTTTGAGATACTGACATGTGATCCAGAGAAAAGGGAAACACACAAACACACACATATGCAACATTGAGAGGGTTTCCGCTTTCCGTGGTTAAAAAGAAACTCAGGAATCCATTAAAAGGATGTTTTGCAGAGCGGGAATCCTGAGGTAGTGTGGTGAGTTACTGGAAGATTATAAAAAGAAACCTCAGCCTGAGTACATTGAAGACACACATACACACAGCAGTCAGTCAGTCAGTCAGTCACTTCAACAAACAACTCAAAACAGCTCATTTTGAGAGACTTCAGAAAGGGCTCGTTGGCCTCCCTGGAACCACCATCTCTGAATTCCTTCATAATCATTGGTAGCTGCAGATTCTTTCCCACTGAAAAGATGACTTGATAACATCTGGCATGTGGAATACACAGGGCACCTCTACTCTATAAACATGTATCAATTTTATAGGTTAGTTGACCTTGCTTCTCCCAAGGATCCTGGGAACTGTAGTCTGAGGAAGGCAGATTACGTTGGCCAAAAGAGAACATCCTCGCTGGGGGTGCCATTGGGGATTAAACCTGGGATCTTCCACATGCAAAGCAGGTACTTTTCCAATGAGCTGCAGCATCTTCCCTCTGAATGCTACCTCAGGACTGAATCTCTCTGTGTTCAGAGGGACTTACCCCCTAGTGAACGTACTACCAGCATGCAGATCTATTCAATTGACAGCGCGTATGCTGTTCACCAGATGTGTAACAAGATCAGATGCACTGTTTTGAAGGCATCAAAGCAAAGGAACCATGTAGAACAATCCGACATTTGGGACATTTCCCAGGTGCTACTCGTGCTGGGCTAAGATAATTGGACTTGTGCAATGCTGTAACATGCGTAGCACGAGGAGCTGCTACAGCAGACTGAGCTACGAGCTGCGCACTGACACAGTCACAAAACCTTCCACAGCTATAATCCAGGCCACATCTGCACCAATCTTTTAAAACATTATTATCTCTTTAGGAGTCATGGCTCCCCCCCCAAAGAACCATGGGAACTGTACCTTGTTAAGTGTGCTGAGAGGTGTTAGGAGACCCCCTAAAGCTATAATTCTCAGAGTGGTAGAACAATCCCCTTTTCCAGGGAACTCTGTGAAAGGAAATAGCAATCCCCTAACAACTCTCAACACTTTTAATAAGCCACAGTTCCCATGATTCTTTGGGGGGAAGCTATGGCTGTTCATGTGGCATCATAGTGCTCTAAAAGAATGGTGTGGATGTGGCCCCAGAGACAGGAGTAGAATGGGTGTACACACCACAAGCAGTGGTACCTTTTTCAGACTATGTATCACTTCTATAAAAAGAAATTGTCTGGCTCTTGGCAATTTTTGTTGCGAAGAAAAACCCTGGATTGGGCAGATATAAAGATCCAAAGGAATTCTGCTTATAGTCCTCCAAAAGTGAGCTCAGTGCCCCTGAGCTGAAGGAAGGCAAAATTGTAGGTTGTTAAGGGTGCTGAGAGATGTTAGGAATCTCCTCAAAGTGGTACCGTTCCCAGCATCCTTAATAAACTACAATTCCCAGGACTCGCTGGGAGAAAGCCATGACTTTTAAAGTGATAAAATATGGCGCGCATGTCTCCTGTATCTATTTTAAAGCTTGCTGTCTATTTTAATGCCTGTTAATTTGTGTTTTATCCTACTGGGCTTAGCTTGAAACCTTATTTGTTTTATATTTCTTATAGTTTAATCTGTCAACTGCCATGAGTTTTGTCTGAAGATAAGGAGGGATAGAAATCTTTAAAATAATTGAATAACTTTTGTGCTGCAAAATCTCTTACATTTTGCAATTTCACATAGCTTTTGAGCTTTTGGATGCAGGACCCCTCCAAAAGTCCTTTTTATTGTTTGTACTCATGATGGTATTGGGACTACTGCACATGCTTCCAGTACCGTTTGCATTTGTGAAAGCTTTGGGGCGGACAAACTACTACATTTCCAATTAGTGCATGCCTGTTAACTTCCTCCTGAAATCCTATAACTTTTTGTACCACAAATGTTCCAGATCAATTCCTGTCCTGCTTTTGTTGCACTATAGCGCAGGCGTGCCTCTCCAGACAGCAAGAATGCAATAGCAATGGGGAAGCATTGCAGAACAACTAATACAGTCATACCTCATGTTGCAAACACTGCGGGTTACGCTTTTTCGGGTTGCACTTGTGCTGAACACGGAAGTACCGGAACGGGTTACTTCTGGGTTTCAGAACTCACACATGCGCAGAAGCACTAAATTGCACCTTTCGCATGTGCAGATGCGCCGAATCGTGACTGTGCATGTGCAGAAGCGGCGCTGTGGGTTGCGAACGTGCCTCCCGCACGGATCACATTTGCAACCCGAGTGTCCACTGTAAAGTGCAATGATGTGTCTTGTATAAATCTACCACAAATGCATTATTATTGTATCAATGACATGTTGCAGAACACACCAGCAAAACAAACACCAATCTGGAGGGGCCCTCAGTCAGGCCACAGCGGGAGGTTTAATTTTGTTGTCAACTACAACCCTGGAACCCAAATGTGGCAATGCTGCCTCAAATCGGCAGAGTTCTATACTAGATTTCAGTGGGAGCAGGAAGCGGCTGACACAGACCAGCAGGGGAAAGAAACACGCCAAACAACCACAATGTCTAGAAAACAGTCAGTGTGAAACCGATGACTAATCGTCTCTGAGTGTAATTTCAGTTCACTTCAATGATATTCGCTTCTGAAACTTTGCAGACTAAAGAAGAAGAGCAAGTCTGCTGGGGTTAGTCACAGCCGTTCCCAAGGGAAGGACTGGGAAGGTCACGCTAATAGGTGAATGTGAGAGAGGGGTGGGGAGAGCAATCAAGGTCAGATCTGAACGGATGTATGCGCCAGTTTAAGAGAGTTTGAGTTCAGTGTCTTTAATTGCAGCAGTTACAGATGCACAACTCCAGAACCAGGCTTTGTGCTGCTGAACCAGCTGTTAATAAAGAGCCAATGTGTTGTAAAGTGGGGATATAGAGGCCTTTGCTTTATTCTGGGTAACCTTCCAAGGGCCACATGGCAGCATCAAAGGCAAAAAGTAGGCACAGCAACAAATGTAAAGTATACCTTTATACCAGTGGTCCCAACTTGGGCCCCAGATTATGGGTGTCCAGTGGTGCTCATGATGTCACTTTACATCACACGCATTGCAGTGGCACTTGGGAGCCCCGGAAGTCGCACCCAAGGCCCTGCAAAACCTCAGACATGACTTCTTAGGCCCTGTGAGGCCTCAGACACGACTTCCGGTTCTTCGCGTGAAGGACCCAAAAGTCACGTCGGAGGCCCTGTAGTGTGGGTGCCCGGCCACCCAGGGCCCCCTGGAGTTGGGGCCAGTTCTTTGTACAATAGTTTATACCCACATTCACACACACCTCTTTCCCAGACAGGCAAAAGAGTTTTCCCCTCATTCCACACCCCCTGTTTCTGCTTCCCCCCCCCCCAAGTCACTCCTGTGCCTCCTGCTTCATAATGGATCATGAACTTTTACTGGCTACTATTCCTCAACCCCTTTTTTAAAAAGGGGGAATGAAGTTAAAAATAAGAGTTGCCAACTTTTTACCCTAACTAGGTGTCTTTAACGGGGTTGCCAAATTTTACTGGTTCTTTACCAGTAACAATTGGCTTATTAGGTGAAATTTGGCAGCATATATACTAAAATTGAAATTTGCAGGGGGTGTTGTTGGTTCCCATTTTAATAAAAACTACAGACATGTTACACAACTCATGGGCACATAGTCGTCACTCCCCTTGAACTAAAACAACAACCTGTTCCCCAAAGCACACAGCACAAATGGAGAAATCTTTCCAGTAAAACCTTCTCGGTGAAGTCAACGAAGAAAAATGCACAATACCTGTCAATGTGCCAGAAACTCTTGTCAAACAGTGCTTTTTCAAAATAAGTGAGTTTGCATTTTTTCTTTCCCTACTGCAAATTCATCATGGACTGTTCTGAATCTTACCTCCCTAACACGGCCAACTTTCAAATCATTCCGTTGAACCATTTTCTCATTATATGCCATAGAACCTACTGCCCCACTTACAACTTCTCATTATAATAGACTCGCCTCAACACAGAGCCACAGCTGTGGCTCTAGCAGGGGTGGAGCAAGGGGGCGGGGGTGGTGGTCAGCCCTGGGTATTGCCCTGGGGAGGGTGACACTCTGGGGGCAGGCCCCACCCCCGCAATCAAGCGCAGCAACTTTTAAAAGGCTGCAACGCGCGAACAGCAGCACAGCGCCTGTGCTGCTGTTCACACGCTGCAGCCTTAAAGGTTGCCGCACCGCACAGAAGGGGTGCCGGCGATCGCGCCCACCATCTTGGGTGGACATGCGCAGTTCACCCAAGATGGCGGGCGCGATCAGCCGGCACCCCTTTTGATCAGCGCCACGCCACGCCACGTTTTAAGGCTGCAGCGGGCGAACAGTGCTGCTGTTCGCCCGCTGCAGCCTTAAAACGCGGCGCGGCCCGATGCCAGTCAGAAGCGGTGCCGGCGATCGCGCCTGCCATCTTGGGTGGACTGCGCATGTCCACCCAGGAGGCAGCGCACACAGCGTGACGTCACGACGCACGCGGGGGGAGGGGTGCCTTTCAAGTTTGCCGCCCCGGGGGCAGATTGGCTCCCTCCGCCCCTGGGCTCTAGGGTTCAATGTACAGAATAGCTTCCTCAAGCCTTACTCGTTATTACTGACTATGGTTCGTGTTTCAGTCCTCAGAAGTGAATCAGTGGCCTAACTCACAGGGTTCTTGTGAGGATAAATAAGATGGAAGGTACAACTGGGAAGTGTGGCGGCCTAGTGGTAAAGCATTTTTCTTTATGCCTTTTTATGAACATTTGTGTACACTTGCATTCTGAGGTGGTACAGTCTCAGCAGGATTATATCACCAGTGGTGACCCCGGGGAGGGGGGCGGACAGGATGGAAAGAGTGATGTCTTCCTGGTGAAAGTAGTGCTTGTAAAAAACCAATAAAATTCTTATAAAAATAAAAAAGTAGTGCTTGTTGGGGTGGTGGATTTTATTTATTTATATATTTCATAAAGTAGATACACTGCTTGATTGTAAACAAACAAACAAACAAACAAACAAAACAAAACAAAGCATTTTACAAATGGGAATGGGAAGGGGAGGAGAAGAAGAAGAGGAGTTTGGATTTGATATCCCGCTATATCACTACCCAAAGGAGTCTCAAAGCGGCTAACATTCTCCTCTTCCCTTCCTCCCCCACAACAAACACTCGGTGAGGCGAGTGGGGCTGAGAGACTTCAAAGAAGTGTGACTAGCCCAAGGTCACCCAGCAGCTGCATGTGGAGGAGGGGAGACGCGAACCCGGTTCACCAGATTACGAGTCTACCGCTCTTAACCACTACACCACACAGGGAAGGTTAGGAGAGCTCTGGGTTGGCAGTGGCACCATCATAGATGCAGATTTTGTTCAGGAGCTACAACGGTATATGGATCATCTCCAGTCACTAACACGTTCAGGGTAGAAAATAAAATATGGACTAAAAAGAAACGGGGCAACTCCTCTCTCATGCAACAGGGTGAGGTTTTTTTTTTGTACTTCTGATCTCTATAGCCTCAACTGCTATTAACTTTCCTTAAGTTCTGGACGCTGTCTTTGTTGGGCCATTTTGGTTTTTTTTTTTTAAAAGAAAGCATTCATTTGCCTTTCAAAATACAAAACTATATATTTCTATGTACCTAGGAAGTACACAAAACGCAGAAACTGCTACTTTTGGGTGGCCGTGTTTCACTTCCAAACAGGCAGGCCAAACCCACCAACTTAGTCATTTGAGAGAATGATGTGCAGATAAATGTGCATTCCACAAGAAGTCAAAAGAAAAAACTGCGCACTTGAAAATTGACAACTTGGGCAACAAGGGTGAGATATGACACTGACAGTAAAGTATGTTTCCGGGCATGTAAAATATACCACATTTTTCACTCCATAGGGCGCACCAGACCGTAGAGCGCACCTCGTTTTTAGAGGAGGAAACAATAAAAAAAGTATTTTTCTGTTTTCCTCCTCTAAAGCCCCTTTTTTTTGAGGATCAGCTAAAAGTTTTGCAGCTTTTTTTGCAAAGGGAAAAGCCCTGTTTTTTTGAGGATCAGCTAAAAGTTTTGCAGCTTTTTTTGCAAAGGGAAAAGCTCTGTGTTTTTTTTTGAGGATCAGCTAAAAGTTTTGCAGCTTTTTTGCAAAGGGGGAAAAGCAAAGAGGAAAAGCCCTGTTTTTATGGGGTTCAACTCACATTTCTGAAAAATCTTAAGGAAAGGGAGCCGTTTCTACTGTTTCCAGACAGATAATCTAATCAGCCAGCCACATGTCGCTGGGGAAACAAACAACCTCCCTCTGCAGCACATTCAACAAAGGAGGCTTGGGCAAGGGGGGGTCCGAAAGGGAGCCGGGACTCTTATCTCTCTCCCGATCTCTTGATCAGCTGCTGAGCGGGGTCCTTTCAACACCCCCTTTTCTCTTTGTAATATAAAAAGCACAATCTGCTTTTGGCCCCTGGGCAATTCAGCTCCAGGGACCACCATTTGCTCCATAAGACACACAGGTATTTCCCCTTACTTTTTAGGAGGAAAAAATTGTGTCTTATGGAGCGAAAATTACGGTACCTCTTTAGGGTGAAAGAAGCTTACTTCTCTAGTATTCAGCCCACTGGCCTGGATGGAGGGAATGTAACTTCACATCGTGGAGCAAATTAGCATAAGAACATAGAACAGAAGAGGAGCCCTGCTGAATCACACCAAAGGCACAGCTAGTCTAGCATCCTGTTCTCACAGCAGCCAACCGGATGCCTATGGGAAGCCCATAAGCAGTCCCACAGTCCCTTTCCTTGCCTGTGATGCTCAGCAAATGGCATTCAGAGGCATGCTACCTTCAACAGTGGAGGCAGAACATAGCCATTATGGCTACTTGCCTTACCCTCCATAAATCTGTCTAATCCTCTTTCAAAGTCGTCCAAGTTGGTGGGCACTGCTACATCCTTGTGGGAGCCAATTCCACAGTTTAATTATACAGTACTTTGTTTTGTCCACCCTGAATCTTCTGACATTCAGATTACATGTGCAGCACAGGATGTAAAGTCAGGGCTGCAGGAAGGTGATGGGGAGGGGGGGGGAAATCACACCAACTTCTTTGGTGTACCTACCCTAAAGCAGTTTTTGTCTTATGAAATTTGCTCTGCGATTTGTACTAATAAATTCCGGAGCTGTTAACTAATAGCATGACTAATTTCCTTGCAAAAACATGGATCCTTCAGTCCAAGGGCTCCGGACATACATCTGTTTGTATTTAAATGTGTACCCCACTATGGACTCAGCATTTAATAACAGTAATTACAGTAATAAATAACAAAGACATAGACATTGGTGAGAGGGGTGTGTGGGGAAAAAATCGGCAGTTTTAAAAGCAGCAGAATTGTTAATTGCTTAGATTGATCAATGAAATACATGTTAATCAGTTAAAAAGGTGTACCTGATTTAAAAATAAATTATTTTTTAAAAAATCAAAATTTAAAATATAAAAGGTTTACCTAATTAAAAAAATTAAGATGGGGACATTTTAAAAAACAACTGTAAATGTAAAGCATGATCTAAAGAGGCATTCCATCCCATTTGTGAGAGAATGTGGAGTGCCCCTTCTAAGATGATGCTTATGCAAATTCCTGTATTGTAGAGGGTTGGACTAGATGACCCTTGGATACCTTCAAAGTCTAAATTCTAAATACAATTTTGCTTTTTCCTCTTTAGAAGAGAGACGGAGAACCTGTTGCCATCCAGATGTTGTTCGACCCACAGATTGGCCAATGGTCAGAGATGATGGGAAAATCCCCCATGATATTCTTGTGGAGAAACTGGTAAAATGTAGGCTGTACAAGATAGCTGTTAGGCAGATTTGTTGCTTGTTGACTGACCAAACCCAAAGAGTGTTCACAAATTGTTCCTTGTCATCCTGGGGAAAAGTGACAAATAGGGTGCTGCAGGGCTCTGTCCTGGGCCTGTTGTTGTTCAGCATATTTATAAATAACTTGGGTGAAGGAATTGAGGAGATGCCCATCAAATTTGAAGATGACCCCAAGTTAGGAGGGGTAGGACCTGCGCCAATAGATTCAACTTACAATAAAGGAGATTCCAGCTAAATATCAGGAAGAATTTTCTGACAGTAAGAGCTGTTTGTGGACTCTCCTATCTTGGAGGTTTTTAAGCAGAGGTTGGATGGCCCTCAATCACTGATACTTTAGTTGAGATCCCTGCATTGCAGGGAGTTGGGCTAGATGACCCTTGGGATCCCTTCCAACTCTACAATTCTATGAGATGTAGGCAACATCTAGAGGGCCACAGGTTGCCTATTCCTGCTTTAGAATAATAATTCCCCCCCACCTCATTTGCAAAAGAATGCAGATTTAATCAACTAATATTTCTTTAACCAGATGAAAGCCCTGCTTTTTAGCTTTAAAAGGATCTCACCAAGGCTGAACAAATTTGGACACACCAAGCCAAGTATTTGATGACCCCCCCCCCCCCTTTTCCTTTTCCTTTTTCTCTTTTCTTTTGAAATTCTGGGTAAGCAGCAAAAAACAGGAAACCCCTAGTGGGCTACCATATATAGTTGGTGGGTTTCATTTGGTTTGGGAGGTCACAAGTCACGCTAGCCTCCACAACTACTTCCACCATTTTATATGCAGCAATGCACTCTGTGTTTTGGGCTTTCTGGGGCTATCTATCTATCTATCTATCTATCTATCTATCTATCTATGAAGGGACACACTTGTAAGCTTTCCAATTATTATTTTGGTGTGTGGCACGGGTGTGTGGAACAAGTTCAGTGGACAAATGCCAGAAAATCTCAACTGTTTCCTTGCTGAAGAGGTCACTGTGGAAGTGGATGAAATCTGTGGTTAGCCATTTGATCTCTGCCTATAAGATCATACTGGTGGGCCGTTGTTTTCCTTTGCCTCTTGCATTGCGATCCCCAGGGGCATAACCTTAGCATTTCCATTAGGGTAACAAGGCAGTTAAAGGGAGGTCTTTCTCCCGCCCCGTTCTTACAGCAGCAGCCGACAGTCTCTGACACAGAGCGGTGGTTGTTTACAAGACATATCAAGATGGGGGGCGGGTGGGGGGGGAATGTTCCTACTGAGGCAAGGAAATCGTCCAGGACTGTGGGGAACATTGAGTGATCACAGGAACTGGTACATTTCTGCACCTTTTCTCTCCATGGTGGTGGTTTTGGTCACATAGGGTGGTCTTGCAGCCTGGACGATTTAGGAGTAGTTTAGAGCTAGAATCAACAAGCGATTATTAGATTCCATGCCAATACTTTAAAAATTACTGAGGTCGGCATTTGGTGGGGTGGGAGGGTGGGAGGGATTTGCTTCTCAAAACATCCTTCAGGAGCTGGCAAGCTGCTGCTAGGATCTGAAACCATTTTTGTATCTCCCTTTCCAGGTGGTCCCACTTCTGCGTTGGTAACAAAATGAGGGGTGGGCTTTTTCAAAGCTGGGGTGCAAAAACCCAAGTGCCTGTTCGTTATTACAACCCAACAAAAATTGGATCTGGCACATAGGTCGCTGAAGAGAACAGGAAGCATATTTCTCCAAGCAGTCGAAATAAATAAAAAATTGTCCAGTAGCACCTTAGAGACCAACTTAGCTTTTATTTTTGTTTATTTATTTTGACTGCGTCAGACCAACACGGCTACCTACTTGATTCTCCAACCAGGTTTGAAACCATATGTAGGACATGGGGAAGACCTGTGGCTCATAGTTAGAACACATGCTTTGATTGCAGAAGGCTCCTCAGCAACTCCAGGTCAGTCTGCAAAGGCTCTTATGTTCTGGAGAAGTGTTGCCAATCAGTGTTGACAATACTGAACTAGATGTATCAGTGATCTGACTCAGTATAAGGGCACTTTCCATGTTTCCATCTCATCCTCCATGTTCTCCTGCCACTGAGGAACAGTAGAGGCTGTAGGAAGCATAGAACACTTGGTGCCATGGGGAAGCAAGAAGGGCCAGTCAACAGCCGAGAGACTATGACATGAAGGGATGGAGAAGTCCAGGTGTTCTTAAAGGTAGGAGAAAAAAAATGGATTCAGTCCACATTTAAAGGTGAACCTCCTTAATTCACACAACAATTTGCAAACCTAAACACAGCCATCCTACAAAATTTTCACTTCTCCAAATTTTGCAATGCAGTTCTCTAACCAAGTAATGGGCAAAAGATGTGCATACTAAAGTGTGCATAAAAATTCACATATTAGTGAAAATTACAATAAAAATGAGCTATACTGGGGAAGACTTGCACTAAAATTCCAAAAAAATGAGAAACTGAAATTTCAAAAGTTGGCCATGTTTTGGTTTCTGTATTTTTTTGCAATGTGTAAATTAGTTTTGCCATTAAATGCAAACTGAATCAAGTTTCTCCTTCACCCTTACCAGAGATCCACAGACCCCAACAAGCAATAAGTGAAAACAAGCCATCGATAAAAAGGTAAAAACACTAGCCCTTTGCTCAGCCTTCAAAAATTAGTAGATTAGGTACAGTATTAGGTGGATTTCAAATTGGAGGGAATTTTTGCACTGGCACAGCTACCTATATGCTCCTGAGCACAATTCAGGTGCTGGTTATAACCTACAAATCCCTATATGGCTCAGGTCTCTCCTTCACTGGAGGTTTTAAAGAAGAGCTTGGGTGGCCATCTGTCATGGATGCTTTAGTTGAGATTCCTGCATTGCAGGGGGTTGGACTAAATGACCCTTGAGATCCCTTCCAACGATTCAATGATTCTAGTACCCAATATATAATGGAATGACACTGTCAACTTGAACATACCTGGACTCTGCATTTGTCATCCAAGTGCCCCCTCTGAAAGAGGTTTGGAGGGTGGGAACAAAAAACGGTCCCTTTTTAGTTTTGGCTCCCCATCTATGGAAGGGTCTCCTCAGTGAGGCCCACCAGACACTGATATTAACATCGTTTTGGTGTCAGGTTAAGACATGCCCCCTTTTTGTGGCTTTTGAGGGATTATGATAACCATATATCACTGCTGTTTCTGTGGCTTTTCCCCCCTGAAGGGGGGGGGGGTCCTGTGACTATGAGACCTTTGCTCACTTTTATTCATTTAATTTCTGCCTTAAGTTTAATTAGAATCTCACGATTTTTAAACACGTTCCTAGCCACTTGAGCCCTGAAGGCTGAGAAGGGGGGTATAGATTGAATGAGCAAATAATAACTCCCCAGCATGAACCAGAAAGGGGGAAAGTATTACCGTCCTTCAATAATGAAATTCAAGCAAAAGTTAAATGAAATTAGAAGCAATTTGGGATTCCAGTGAAAGTACACAAATGTTTCACAGCATCCACAGACTTCCAGCTATGTGTTCTGCATCCAATGGATACATGTGACCTTTCAAAGAAACAAGGATCTCTTGCCTTAATATTCAACAAATGTTTTGCAATTTGGCCCCGTTCCAGTTTTTACCATAATCTTCCCCCCCTTCCCTTAATAAAATTATGTCTGAAACAAAGATGTTTATTGCTTTATGAGTTCCTATTCATATGGAAATTGAGTTCAAGATGTGCTATTTCTATTTTTTTTCTTTTATTTTTTTTAAATGAATGATCCTAGTTAAAACCCAGCATTTATTCATCTTGCTTGTGGAGGGAAAATATAGATTAAAAAGAACTGTACAAATGTTTTTTATTTTCCTCCTCTTATTTGCTTGCCATATGTCTGCCTTTAATTAGCAGCACGGAGTACAAAGGCTATATTTATAGTGCCACCATCTTGCAGGGGATGATACGACGCTCTACCACATGTATTACTAACCAGACTCCACTGCAATTTTGCACTTCACAATGCTGGGGGTGGGGGTGGGGGGCCCAGTAATATATTTGTCAATCCTATAATCTTCATGAATTGTTTATTGCTCTTTATTCTTATAAACGGCTTCAGGCATAGTTCCTGTGCTAAAGCAGCATTTAATTTCGTTTTTTGTTTAAAATGCAAGTAAATAAATACATAAAATCCCATGTGAGATAAATGGTTGTGTTCCAGCATGGCAAGGGAAGAACTTGCAACTGAATAAGTGTGATCTGCAGCTGATCGCCGAAGAATGGATGCTTTTGAATTATGGTGCTGGGGGAGACTCTTGAGAGTCCCATGGACTGCAAGAAGATCAAACCTATCCATTCTCAAATAAATCAGCCCTGAATGCTCACTAGAAGGACAGATCCTGAAGTTGATGCTCCAGTACTTTGGCCACCTCATGAGAAGAGAAGACTCCCTAGAAAAGACCCTGATGTTGGGAAAGATGGAGGGCACAAGGAGAAGGGGACAACAGAGGATGAGATGGTTGGACAGTGTTCTCGAAGCTACTAACATGAGTTTGGCCAAACTGCGAGAGGCAGTGAAGGATAGGTGTGCCTGGCGCGCTCTGGTCCATGGGGTCACGAAGAGTCGGACACGACTGAACGACTGAACAACCACAGCAGCAGCAGCAGGGGTGTGGAAGAAGCACAAGAGTGCCCCCAACCACTCCTTTATAGCACAGGTGCCAGACAACCTTCTCAAATGGCTTCATAGTTAAAACCATATATATTCAATTGACGGCGACATCAACAGCCAAATCTTTAATGCCCATTGGTGGTCAGGTTGCCCTGTGTTACAGAGCACAGTCCTCTGTTCTAAGGCTGCCCAGTCCAAGTTCAGTTCAAAAAAATAGTCCCATAAGAAGAGACATCAGCAGGTCCCTTGAAACAGTTACCATCTGAACAGCAGACTGAGCCAGGCAGCCACATATAGGTCACCTGGTCACAAATGAGATGTGCTTCCAATTAAATTAAAATAATTATCTGTAAATTTGCACATATTCATTAGCATATGCCCTTTTTTTTTTTGCAACCCCGTGTCCTCTCTCGTGCTCTTTTTGGCAATACATTTACTTTTTGGGGCAATGTGTACATGACTACCCTATGCTCAGATACCAAACAAGTGTGGGTGGGGTGGGGTGGGGTGGGGTGGGTGGGTGTAAATATATGTATTATTCCAGCTTTCCTCTCAAAAGGAGCCCAGGGTGGGAAACACTTCTGAGATAAAAGCAAATACAATAAAAAATAAATAAATACTGTATCTAAAACATTTATATACATCTAAAAACAAACTATCTAAACCAAATTTAAGAACAGATGTAACCAAAACCTGTGCCTGGAGAGGCTCACTGAAACAGAAAGGTTTCCAGCAGGCATCTAAAAGTGTACAGTGATGGTGTCTGTCTACTGTCAATAGGCAGGGAGTTCCAAATCCAAGCTGCTACCACATGTAAGAGGCGACTGCTTGCAAATGTGGATTGGGCATTGCGTGGCACTTGTAGATGGCGCCAGTTCCATAGATCTAAGTGATCTAATCGGCACCACGCATGAGTATCTTATACTCAGTGCTTTTTTGCTTTTTTTTTAAAAAAGTTTTTTTGGGTGCTCTCATTTTTACTCAAGAAAACCACCATTTTATAGAACAAAGCGGGGAAAATAAATACAGTAAATGAACAAAAGCACAAAGATTCACAAAACGTTTAGGGGTATGCGTACCCCTGCGTCCCCCCAGAAAAAAGTACTGCTTATATTCATACATACTTATAATGAGTATATTGGAGGAGGGGATTCAGGATTAGGGGATGTGTGCCTTGATTTATTTATTTTTAAGTCACTTCCTCATACAATATGAGGATACCTGTATTTCAGGAGGAACTATTCTGGCCACCATAGAGGCGGTACTACCACGAAACTAACGTAGCTTAAGTTTCAGGCCCCTAATCCCGGAGGCACCCCAGAAGTGACTTTAGTACACATTGCTGAATTTTTTGGGGGTCTAGTAGTCCCAATGTGAGTCACATGATATAAATATATTACATACATACATACATAGATACATACATACATACATACGCAGACAGTAAAAACAGTATTTCTAGTGGAAGATGCACCCTTCCTTTGTTTTTAGATCCTGCAAACATACACCATGGCAGGCATCATCTCCAAAGAGGCCTTCTTTCCTTCTTGAGAGAAAAGGGCAGATGAGAAATTCCTGTGCACTTGTATGAAATATAATGGGGGTTTCCTGTCATCACTTGTTATTTTTTATTATGAGAAAGAATAAACTATGTAAAATATAAAGTAAAAAAGAAGAAAACTAACAGAAACCAAAAGTATCCACACAAGTAACAATATCTGATTAGCATACAATAAATACACAGTCAGAGAAACTAAGTATTAAAATGTTTTTAAGCTTCCAAATTCATTGGAGACACCTTTTTAGCTAAGTAAAAGTTTCTAATAAACCGATCTAACTAATTCATTGATTAAACATTGTAATCACACACAATGTTCACCAGGTGCCTGTGACAATCTTATGAAAATGTGCCCACATCAATAGTAGCAATGTGGTCCTTGGTGCTAATTTCCTTCAAATATATCATTGAAGCACTACAGAAATGTCTTTTTTTGAATAGAGACCGTGATGGGGGGGGGCATTATGTGTACCACAAGCAATGACCACTTTAATGACACTTCCCACATCCATCCTCAGAAGTGCTCTAAAGATCTTTAATCTTGTTCCAGCCTAAATTCACTACTCCACACTCCCCATATCTGAAATATTAATTTTATACCCAAACAAGTAGCATGCTAAAAGCTGTGTAACTCCCACACATCATACCGAGATTCTGTGTTTGTAGACCCAGTTATACTACCAGCTGAGAATTGCTGGATAAGTTAAACTGAGTCAACTCAGCTCAATTAATAATAATACTTAGCATTTAGTTAGCATGATGTAATATTTATAAAAGTATTTCCTATGTGCTTGGCATCGTACAATTTGATTTGATTTTTAAACACTCTGGGTTCCAGCACAATATTGTTTCAATTATTTTTAGGAAGGGGACAGAGAAGGTATATTCAAGTAGCAATCAATCCAATTTTGAAAGAGGTTATCACCACGAACCCCAGTGTTTTTATCACTTCTGCTTGAATTTGCTGTTACACATGATGACGACGACCACAGCTAAAGTAATCTGTGCTGTATACTTAAAAAGGAAGCAGACTACAAGACTGATGGAATGCCATGTCAAACTGGCAGATTTGGCTATCATGAACAACCTGCCGTTTTGCAGCCAAAGACTTTGTAGTACTAACAAATGGCTAAATGTTCTGGGGACAAGAAAGAGAATGAGATAACTGGTAATCTTTGATTTGTAATTATATATCCCTTGTTCATGCAACCTTAAGAAAGCATTCTTACATATCAATAAGTCATAATCAAACCAGTCAATCAAACAATCAATGATTTTGCTGTGCTAAAAATATAAAAAGCAAATAAACAAAGCAAGTCCGAAGTTTTGACCACAGGTTCTCATTCACATACAAACACACACCCCGATCGCTTTCAAGGGTTCAAAGCACAACTTCACTGCCTCACGTACAAAATCCTAATTACAACAGGGTAAGGTAAGTATAGTTTTATTATACCCATATTATATGTTTTTTGGGGTGAGGAGACTGAGGCTGAAAAATGGATTTGAGGCAGAGAGCTGGGTGACCTTAGAGGCACCTCGTATGTTCATAGCAGAAGCAAGTTTCAAATTGGGGACTCCCCAGGTCAAATCATAGCTCTGTGTTTTAGCCACGATGCTATACTCACTTTCAATTATTCAAAACAACTTTGGGCTGGACTGAAAGGTATATAGGCCAACAGATAAGTTTATCTGTGCTTTTTTAAAGGTGAAGCTAATTGTTAACTGAATTAAAAACATGGCTGATTTGTTGAGATGAAGAAACAGTTTCAGTTTCAACCATTAAATTCCGAGGATACAAACTCTACATCAAAACTCGCTGATGTAAAAAGGTGGGTAGTTTGCTGTCACTTTTCTGACCTTTCTACACCAAAATATATCCATCAATACTAAAAAAATATGGCTGAGATTCAAACTTCTTAGGTCAATTAGACACCCACAGTTTGGACTCTGAATCTCAGAACACAGATCGGATGTCCTAACTTTTTGGCATCCAATATATTACCGGTAAATTTATTTGGAATGCATACAACGTTGAAAATAGGGCCGTTTCAATTGAATTCAAATTTGTACTATGCAGTTGTGGTTACATTCTACTAATGCTCCAATTACGTTATCAGGCAGGTGCCATCTCTATTTTCTTCTTGGCACCTATTGAATACTTCCCTTTATCAAGAAGTCTTTCAAGTGGAAATTTTACCTCATTCTAGATTTGTATTGGATTTGTTGTTTTTATAGAATATATATATATATATATATATATATATATATATATATATATATATACACACACACACACACACACACACACACACATGCTTTTACTGTTGATTTATTAATTGTTACACTGCACCAAGGTGTTTCATAAGAAGCTATTAATAAATGGAAATAAATGAATAAACAAGGCTTACAAAGCAACAAATTCTTTTGGGTGTCATAAAATGTACCCAGAGTTTCTCCATTGCAGTATCTGCATAACAGGGTAAGAAATCTGAGCGTGTTTTATGCTGTAAAAAATAATTTTTAAACAGCCAAGAGAGCTGAAAAGAGTTTTTTTAAAGGGGCAGGGATTAAATGACCAAGCGGTTAGAGCATCTTCCTTATGAGAAAACATATAATTAACAGATGGAATTTTTGACCTTAATATACAGTGGTGGCCACATATTTAGGTAAAGCAGGGGCATGAGGTGACTCAGAAATACAATAAATAAATGTATAATGCTTTTCACTTGGACGACTGTGTCAATTTCAATTTCTAATTTTTCCAATTCTACAATCAGTTCACTATACTTATTTATCACTTTGCGGTTGTTGTTTTTTCAGAACCCTCACAAAAGATTGTCAGCATTTTAGCGCAAATTTCTCCTTAAAAAACACCTTTAAAAATGCAGTTTTGCCTGATGTGCACATTTTTGCAAGCAGCCTTCCCTAAAAGAGTGTTTTTCAACCTTTTTTGGGCAAAGGCACACTCGTTTCATGAAAACATCACGAGGCACACCACCATTAGAAAATGTTAAAAAATTTAACTCTGTGCCTATATTGACTATATATAAAGTAATTTTTCAATTTTTCCCACGGCACACCAGGCAACATCTCGCGGCACACGAGTGTGTCGCGGAACAGTGGTTGAAAAACACTGCCCTAATATACTGCGTTCTGTGTGTGTTATTTTCACACATAATATGCATTTTTTATGCACACTTCCCCCTAATTATGTACTTTTGTGCACTTTTTTTAGATGAACCAAAAAAAAAAAAAACCCCCCACCCATTTGGTAACATTCAAAGAAGTGAGAATATGCAAATTATCTAGGTTCTCACTAAAATGCTAAAGCAAATTTCTTCCCCCTCCCTACTTTCCACTAGAATTAGCTAAATCCATGATCTCTCAATGGCCTTTTCTGCCACGGTAAGGACCTGCAACAAAACGATATTGTGTGGACCCATGCCTTCCAATAGTCTTGCTGCTCAGGATGTGAGCAGAGAATTCCTTTATTCAATTATTCCGACCCCTGTTTTTCCACTCCCCCCCCCCTTACTCCTCCCAACAGTCAGCCACCATTCTGCGGCTTCTGAGCATGCTTGGGGTTCTCATTAGGCTATTGTGGAGGGTTCTTCCCCCACTCCATTTCCCTGCTTAAGGGCTTTTTTTCCAGGGCGGGTACTTCTGCAAACTTTGGGATTTCTCCAAGCTTGCCGATACCTTCCTTTTCTTGTGTGTGGATGTCATCGTCTGTTGGACAAGAACATAATTCAAAGTGTTGTTGCTGACCTTTAAAGCCCCAAACGGTGTCAGCCCAGTATACCTTAAGGAGCGTCTCCACCCCCATCGTCCAGCCCGGACACTGAGGTCCAGCGCTGAGGGCCTTCTGGCGGTTTCCTCGCTGCGAGAAGTGAAGTTACAGGGAACCAGGCACAGGGCCATCTCGGTAGAGGCGCCTGCCCTGTGGAACGCCCTCCCACCAGATGTCAAAGAGAAAAACAACTACCAGACTTTTAGAAGACATCTGAAGGCAGCCCTGTTTAGGGATGCTTTTAATATCTGAAGGACTATTGTATTTTAATATTTTGTTGGAAGCCGCCCAAAGTGGCTGGGGAAACCCAGCCAAATGGACAGGGTATAAATAATTAAAACATTATTAATTATGATGATGATGATGATGATGATGATGAATTGCTAAAGAGAACCATCACTTTCGGGGGCTTTGTGCCCCCGAGTGCCTGATGTTACAGATGAACAAAGGAGGGTTGTTGCGAGTTGCTGGACTTGAGGGATTTCAGCCTGATCAAGGAGGGCAGTTCTTAATGTTGCACAAATCCATAGTTAGATAGAGGGAAAGTGGCATTCAACTATGTACTACTCAGAGTAGCTGCATTTAAATGAATGGATTTATGTTGTGCATGCCGGTTATTTTCAGTCTACTCTGAGTAGGGCTAGCATTGGCTACAACCCAGATAAAGCATACAGTATACTACTTCCACTAATTGATAGCACTCTCCAAATAAATCTAAAGCCCACAGATTCACAGATATGTGCCCAAGATTCTTCCTACACTTTGCTCTTTTCCAAGAAAAAGATGCGTTCAGCCAGACAACAAGCCAACAAACACAGCTAGGAAACAGGGCAAAATTTGGGGCCAAATTCCACAATATTTTGCTGGTACTTTTCCTCGGAGAATAATATCCAAACACACACTGAGTAGAAAGGGAGAACAACCTCCTGCCTTTTCAGCTTTAAACTTGAGCAGTTCTTACAGTACTGGATTCAAGTCAACCCGATTCCATGGTTGGCTTAGGGTTATCTTCTCTGTATCTGCCAGGCTTCCTGTCCTTAAAATTTTTTAAAATGTTGCTGGGTCTGTTCTAGGTACAGGAAAGTTTTACCGGTTGGATTTCTGTGTGATATGGAGTTGTTAAAGGAGCAGAAAGTAAAGGTGTTCTTAGTGGGTGGCTTGGGATCCTGAGTCCCAGGTTTTTGCCATCGACACAGATCTTCTGCCCCTTCTCCCTCTTTAAACAATGTATTTTTTTAAACTTTACAGGGTAGCTGGGTGATTTGGAAAGTGAGACTCCAGATACCCTCCATCTTAATTTGCTTAGAGGGAAATTTGCTTGCCATAGGTAGGGTTTGGCGAATCTGTCAATTTAGATTTCTCTCTGCTTCCCATTTTTCCATTGTAAATACCGTTCTCCACGTTTTCACATATTTTGTGTTGTTGTTTAAGTTCTTGTGAAAACTCTTCAACATTTTAGCTTAAATGTCTCCTAATAGGCACATTTCTTCATGAAATTTGCCCAATATAAATATTGTTTTTCAAATGACTTTTGGCATATATGTATATATATGCTTTTATCTTCTTTATTGAAATCCATATATATCGTACATTATCTTAAATACACGTACAAAGAAAAGGTAATAGTGATAATAATAATAATAACTTTTGCCTAATATAATGCATTTTTGCTCATTATTGTCACTAATGTATATACTTATATGCACACTTCACCCTAATATAGACATTTTTGTCCACATTACTTGCCTGGATCAGCAGTTCATGCAATCCTACACGTTAAGGATTACTCATATGAATAATTATAAAGGATCCAAGAGGGTCTGTGATCCCAGGAGAAAATATTAGGACCATCAGGCAGGGATTAGTGGAAGGGGCTGGGGGCCAAGTTAGATGGTGACGATGAGTAAAATAAGAGTAATATAAAAATGGGCTAATCAGAAGAAAATGACAAATGAAGATGCTGAATAAGACAAAAGCACAATAAAATCCTTTAAATAAATAGAACAGCACACAAGCAACAAAAAAGGGGGGACAGCAAAGCTAAACTATCAAAAGATAACAATGAGTTGTCCTTTTAAGTTGGGTGAAACAATTGGTCTTTTGTGGAGGTGAAAACAAATTGCAGGAAGGTGTTGTTATTTAAAAAAAATAAAATAAGGTGAGCTAAAGAAAAACCTTAATTTGGCAAGAACACTGACGCTGGAAGACCCTGGGGCACAATACCTCCTAAGGAGACAGCACTCAATGATTATCATAAGTAGAACTTAACTTGGGTGCAAAAGTAGTTCTCAGAACAGTATTTTTATGTCAGTTATATGAATTCTGCAAAACACCCCCCCCCCAAGTTTAGGTCAAGTTAAAAGGTTGTTTGCAAGCAGAGCGAAGAAATGAACCAACTCTGAACTACGAAATTCTAATAGCAAGAGATGCAAAAGTTCCTGCAAATTCAATCCCCAGTCTTAACTTTTTGCCTTGATTTCAATAGGACCTAAGTGTAAATTTAGTCTCGATACAGCCCAATGTTGTTCTTTCCCCCCTCTCCTTTGCAGAAGAATATTATAGAAACTGACTAGGAAACTGATCAGCAGCAGTTTGAGAACAGGTTAAAAAAGAAGGGGGGAGGAGAAACACAATTTCAAAATCACACAATTAAAACTAATGGAACTCACCACCAGCAGGTATGGTGAAGACCACTACTTTAGGCAGCTTTTAAAAGCATGATGAGGCAAATTCAATAGAAAAGGAGGAAGAGAAGTCTATCAATGGCTAGTAGCCATGTTGGCCCTTAGATGGAACCACCAGACATTGTAGGCAGGCAAAAGTGAAGGATAGGTTGACTACTTGCTCTGTTTGTGAACAGCTGAGGGAGACACAATGTGGCATTTTTTCAATATTTGGTCTGACCCAGCAGAATTCTTTATGCCCAGGGTGAAGGATTGGCTCAGAGAGACAAAATGACGTAAGCCAGAATTTACAAAACCAGACAACATGCTCTACAATCCCAAAAAGAACTCTAGAAGGCTCCCCCCCCCCCATGGGGTCCTTATTAAGAGGAATTCTCAGAATACTTAGTGACATGATCTGGGGATAGAAGAAGGGGAGAATATGCTACTCCCTCTTCCAACACTTTTATTGGGGGGGGGTGCACAGAGGCCCTAAAGCATCTATTTGGATGCCAGCCAAAGAATACAAAAATTGTCACATGAATTTGGAAAGATTCAGAAATAGGAGACAATGAGTGATATTCAACAAAGTTTTATTCAGAGTAAACCATTAAATTAATGGGTCAACTTAGTTATGCTCATCAATTACAATGAGTAAGTCATCATGATTTCTATTAGCATCACTGATGTTATTATTTTAATTTACTTAAAACTTAGTTGAATACTACCCAAGATTCTTGCTAGTTCTTGTACAGGGATTTTCCTTGTATATATTGACTATTTCTTGCTAGTTGTTTGGATAACTTGATTTAAAAGCAGAGTTACAAATTTTAGTACTAAATAAGTTAATAATTACAATATTCTGATGTAACATTTCCCCAAACAACCAAAAGACTACAGAGCCAAGAGTGGGATTGGTGCCTTGAATGAGGGGCCAACATCTGAGGAAGTTTTCCTGTATATCCCATTCCCATTTCAGTGGAGTTTGTGCTGGAAAGCCTCCTCGGGGATTTTCGTTAGCAAGTAATGTGGTCAGTTGCTCAGCTGGTCCAAGTTTTTTGTGTCCTCAGCAACTAAACCCCCCTGATAGCTTGAAAGGCTGAGTCAGTCTTACCAGCCTTTAAAGCTCTTCTCCAGTCTACCTCCACTCTACCTTAGCTGAAAATTAAGCCCAGATATTATATTTAAAAAACAGACATTCCTAGGGTCTGTCTAACAGTTCAGATGCAGTCAAACCATGGTAGGAAATTTGTAGATGCAAAAACCATGAACTCAACAAAACAGAAAATTGCAATCACATCACGGATCTATATTAAGCTGCAGAGATGAGTTATGATGACTTATTTCATTGGCACCTACTATAAGTTCAACTGACTTAGACTCTTGATACAGCCTATAGACTTCAGCTGACTTTATCATTTTTCTTGGCACTCGAGAAGAATGGGAAGACAACATCCTTGATGGAACACACACATCCACAAAGCCCAGGCACCAAAAATAACTTGGGAAAGCACAATCCAGAAAGAGGTAGAAAGTTTACCACCCCCTCCTGCCACGGATTCCCCTTAAGCATCATCCAGACATAAGGGGGGGAGGATTTTTCCCTCTACCACCCGGTTTGCAAAGAGCGAACATCCAACTGAAGATGTGCCAACGGGATTATTAAAAGAGGCTGTAAGTTTAAGCTCCCTTGAGTGACAAACAACGGCGCTTCCTGCCTCGAAGGAAAGGATGAAAGATTTGTACTCACCACGCAAGAAGGTTGAAGAATAGGTTGTAAAGGAATCAAATATGCTGTTGGAAGCCATGACCCAAATCTACGACCCAGATTGTCTTCGAGCCTTACACTCCTTAGGAAACAAACAAACAAACAAAAACATAAAAAGTTTAAACTGAAATGCAAAAAGAAAAGTGAAAAGGGGGAAGAGGGGAAAAAAATCAAAAGAAGTTTTGTGCCTGTTTATAACCAAGAATCCGATTCCACAGCAGCACCACAGGAATGTTCAGCCACAAGTTTCTCAATAGAAGCATATGCGCGCCGGATCGTCATTAGGATGAAAGGGGAGGGGAAGGCAAACTAAGCTTTCAAAGAGATAGAACATACCCCCCCCCCAAAAAAAACCAATATGTCTTGGAAGTATGGAAAGCAAAATGTATGAATGAAATACTGAATGAATGAATGAATGAATGGAACTCACCTTATGCAGATGCAAAACACACGGCTGGTGTGGAAAAACACGAGGAGGAGGTAAACCTCCCTGTCGAGGTTCGGGTACTCCTTCTAAATTGTTGATTGCAGTCTGCTTGTGGTTCTGTGGTTGCCTGTGAGGCCTGAAAGAGTGTTATAAAGTCAACCCTACTTTCTGAGATGCAGATGACTCTAAATCATTATTTGTTGACTGGAAGAGCAGAGTCACCTGATCTGTGATGTCACCACCAGGCCCTGCAATATCTTTGTGGGTTCTTCTTGGTTTTCTCTCTCCTTCAAAAAAATAAAATAAAATTACTGGTTTAGAACATTTTTGGTTCACAGGAGGCCTTGTTGACTCATTCACAGCTTATAACAAATGGCACCGAGAAGAAGAATTTCAGCTGCTACAGGACTGGGCTTCCTTTTTCATGAATTGATGCTGTTGCCCTCGCAAAGGGAGTCAGGAAGAGCACTGTAGGTTTCTGATTGAAGTCACCGCCCATTTAATATTCAGTGGTTTTCGCTTTCCTAACTGCTTTTTTCTCTCCCACATTTACCACTTGTCTGTATCTTATTTTATTTTTCTCCCCCTTTTGGCTTTCTAAGACCTTCAGCTCCACGAGTGACTATTCTTGCTGCCAAGACTAGTTCCATATGTGTTGATGGGTGGTTCCTCTTCAGAGGGATTTTCTGTGAATTAGTATTAAGTAAAAAATATGGAGCACATGCAGCAGAATAAACATCATAGGCTGAAGAGCAGGAATGGTGGCCTTTTAAAAGTGCAAAGCATAGAATTTACAGGCTTGCAGAACGTATGCTCTGTGTGCAGAGGGTCCCTGGTTCAATCCTTGGCTTCTCTGGTGAAAAGGGATAGTAGGAAGCTGGCGGTGGGAGAAAAACACTCTGCTGAATGCCCTGGGGAGTGGTTGTCACTCAGAAGAGAGGACACTGAGCTAGATGGCTTGAATCAGGCTAAAGCAGCTTTGCATGTTTACACAAATAAGCAAATAAATAAAGAGCAAAATCACTTACATAAGAGACAAAATCTTGATCAAGAAAAGTCTTGATAACACTTTACCGAGAAAATGGAGCAAAACAGTGTATAAACTGAGGAGAAATAAATACAGAGGTTTCTTAGTTCAGGCCTTATACATAACAGGGAGGCACACAATCATATACACAGGGGGAAAAACTCCCTCAGAACCACACAGTCAATAGATAGCTCAGTGTGCATTATGCCACTCTGATTGGTTACTAAGTAACATCCCCACCTGTCCCCCATCTTGACTTTAACATTAACAAAATTAACCCTTAAGTTACAAAATGAATTATCCTTCCCAGTGTACTTTTGCAATCATTCATTCGGAGGTATGGGGAAGGAACACAGGAAGCTACATTATAATTAGTCAGACTACTGGACTATCTAGTTCAGTATTATCTACACTAGCTGGCAATGGTTCTTGGGGATTTTCAGGCAGGGGTTCTTTCCAGCTGTACCTTGAAACATCATGGAACGAACCTAGGACCTCCTTCATAAAAAAGCCAATGCTGTACCACTGAGCTAAGGCCCTTCCCCATATGCAATTGTTATAGATGCACATACTGGGAATAGGTTGTAGGCTCCACTTTCCTGTTAGCCCTGGGCCCCTCCAACTCTTAACCAGGCCTAGATCCCTGCTGCCTATTACTCAGAGTCAGTCCAAAGCTAGTGACAAAACAAACTGCAACTGGGGCTGCATCTACAGTGGGTTACAGGCGCTTCAGGTTACAGACGCTTCAGGTTATAGACTCTGCTAACCCAGAAATAGTACCTCGGGTTAAGAACTTTGCTTCAGGATGAGAACAGAAATTGTGTGTGGCAGCAGCGGAAGGCCCCATTAGCTAAAGTGGTACCTCAGGTTAAGAACAGTTTCAGGTTAAGAACAGACTTCCGGAACAAATTAAGTTCTTAACCCGAGGTACCACTGTACTTGCTTTGTACGCTGAAGTGGGAGGGGTCACCCTGGAATGCTGAAAAACAGAATACCTGCCTGCCAAGTTGAAAACTATCACCCCAGGGAGAAAGGTTCTAGCTGAGCCCTTTGCCTACTATGGTTGCTGGATCAGGTCAAATGCTCATCTAGTCCAGGACTCTGCCCTTACAGTGGCCAACCAGATGCCCACAGGAAGCCCAAAAGCAGAACCTGAGCACAACTGCACTCTCACCAGCTACATAATTCCAAGCAACTGATATTCAGAAGCACAGTGCCTCTGATTGTGAAGGGAGAATACAGACATCATGACCAGTAGTCATTCATAGCCTTATCCCCTGTGCATTTGTCTAATCTTTTCAAGTCATACAAGTTGGTGGCAATCGCCACCTCTTGCGGGAGCAAATTCCAGAGTTTTACTATACACTGTGTAAAGATGTACTTTCTTTTGTCTGTCCCGAGTCTTTCAAAATTCAGTTTTTGTGGATGTCCCCAAGTTACGTGGAAGATACCATGTATCAGCTTGTACAACCCTATCAGTCCCTCTCTTACTTGCATTTTCCATAAAGTGAAAAGCCCCAAATGTTGTAACCGTCCTCCTCCTTGCTTGTTTTCCAACTGCAGGTAATCATTTCTTTCCAAGTGTAGGGAGGAAGCATTCAAAAATGTTTTTACCCAACAGCAGTCTGAAGTGGTACACTGCCTTCTTCTACCTTAGCATCCAGTCATCTCATTCTATACCATGAATTTTTGCAAAACGATTTCTTCTTACATAATGCAATTTTGTAGGTTACACTCCCTAATATATATATGTGTGTGTGTGTGTGTGTGTGTGTGTGTGTGCGCGCGCATTGTTATGCACACTTTACTATAGTGTGTGCTTTTTTTTTTACATATTACTTGGCTGGAGAACTGCACTGCAAAATTTGGAGAAGTGCAAATTTCCAAGGATGGCTCCATTTTGGTTTCTATGCTGTTTTGGGAAGTGCAAATTAGGGATGTCTTTAAATGAGAACTCAATCAAATTCCCCCCCCATGCCTAAATTAGGCACTGGCCTGCCACTGGCATGAAAGCAGACAGACAGACATCTGCTCATGTGCCCGTACTAATTTGCATGTCTCTCCGGCTTGTGTCCCAGACAAGTTCTGAAGAACTACAGCAGCAAAATAACCAGAGCAGCACATGCCAACAAAAAAAGCTATGGAAAGTCCATTTTTAGTCATGGGGGGTGGTGGTTGTGTCCAAACTGGATAGGAAGTCACTGCACAATTTAACAAAATTATAAAGTCACCTGACTAATTTGTTAACATTAACAAATCTATTCAAATAAAATAGAACTTCAAACATCAATAAATTAACCATAGCCATTTCTTCAAATCTCTTGGCTTTGGCTGTGGCTAAGTCATGAACGTTGCTACTTCTTCAAGGGAATCAAGATGCCGCTCATAGATGGATTTCTTTTCCCCACCCATCCTCCTAAACGACTCTGTAAAAAGGTAAGGCTAAGTTAAAGACTTGTGAACTTTGTTGCTGAGTTAGGAAATTGAGGGCATAAGAATATAGACTAATTATGAACCTAGTGGTTAAGTCAATTCTCCAACGATCCTGGCCTGGAAAACCCCAATAGCTGACTCTACATCATTTCCTTAAAGCAAGAACTTACACAAACTACAGGTGGAAAGCACTGATTATCCCTATTTTTAAAAAAGGTGAACAATCGCCACGTCGCCATCTTGGCAGCAGACAAAACATGTTCCTCTCTCTATTTTCATCTTCCGTGGGCACACGAAACAAATTGCAATTATCTTGTTTTTCTTCTGAACCCCCCAGAAAGAAGGGCTTTTTCGTTGGCCAGGTTCAACGCAAATCCATCGAACCTCCTATGGGGAAGGTTTTCAGGCAGGGTGGAGGGCGAGAGGATTTGTCCATGCGGTGACCATCAGGTGGAAAGCCTCGTTCACATGGTTTTCCACTGCAAACTTTACGTCGATCTCCGCCACCAATTCCTGGACCAGCTCTGTATCCCTAAAAGGAGACCAGAGCGGGAAGTATTGCACTTCCTACTAAAGGGAACTGACCAGGAGCTTACCAAAATGGTAGCTAAATACCTACATCTGCTCTTTTTTCGTCGTAATGCTCTGCAGTCGTCTGAGTTATCAGGAGTCCCAGAGATGTGATCATGGACAGTGGAGTCTTGTCTCTTTCCTCTTCTAATACAGTTTGCCCCACTGTGAATGTATTATTTCGCTACTGTTCTATATGTATGTATGTTTCTTTGCTTGATGCCAATAAAAGGTTGATGATGATGACTGATTTTTTTTTAAAAAAAGCATCTCTTTGTCTTCCACAAGGAAGGAGTGCCTCTCCCATGCCTGCTATGATATTATCAATGCTTCACCTAAAAAGCAAAAATGCTTCTTGCTTCAAAACTGTTCGTTTTTATTCTCATGCTTGTGTGTGCCTTTCAATATATAAAAAATAACCGGGGAAGTTTACAATAAAGCTTACAATAATAAAAATGCAATAAAACACCATAAAGCATATGGTCTACAAATATATGGAAATCTAACCAGTGACTAAACGCAATCCTATACAAGTTGTGTAAAAAAAAAAAAAATTCATGTTGAGCTCAATGGGATTTACTCCCAGGTCAAGGTGTATTAAGGCTGCAGCCTCATCGTGAAAATAAACCAAATAAGTCCTGTATTTTATTACCTGGGAGTAAGCGTCATTGAACTCAATGGGACTTAGACTTCTGACTCCAGATGTACCTGACTGCATTGCTATTTCATTAATTTGGTGACAGACCTACTTATTAGATGGGTTGCCATAGTCTTCTCCAGCAGTGGAAAACTTGGGGGCCAAATGCATTCCCCCCCCAGACCTCTCTGTCTGGTTGTTGGGTCTCACCCCAGGCCACATACCCCCACTGGACCAGCTTCAAGCCAAGTAGTTTTTGCAAGGCTTGAATATGGACTTGAACTCTGAAAATGCCTATTCCTTGTCTGGGTGGAGGATAGAAACTTGCTCTATGTAAGTAACATTGACATTTCTTGCTCTATACACTATTGGCACGTGGCCTTTAGAAAGTTGTTCAGAAGGGAATGCAAGCCTTCGGCTGAAAGACGTTCCATGCCCCAGGTCTCATGCCTTGGTTTTGAGGGCTGAATAGAGCAGGGGTCAGAAAATTTTTCAGCAGGGGGCTGGTCCACTGTCCCTCAGACCTTGTGGGGGGGCCTGGACTATATTTTGGGGGGGAGGGGAATGAGAGAATTCCTATGCCCCAAAAATAACCCAGAGATGCATTTTAAATAAAAGGACACATTCTACTCACGTAAAAACATGCTGATTCCCGGACTCTCTGCGGGCCTGATTTAGAAGGCAATTGGGCCGGATCCGGCCCCCGGGCCTTAGTTTGCCTACCCATGAAATAGAGCAAAGAGTTGCCATCACTTTTTTCCCTGTAATTATTTTCAACGTTAAGGGAAATTATCCTCCGTTTCTACAGAACAGGGCTCAGCTGTTTAAAAGGAGCTGAAATAAAGTAGGGATTGGCAGCGGGAGAGGTTTACACTGATGATTTTATAGCAACAAAAAAGAGACGGGGGGGGGGAGGGAAGGGAAACAGCAAAAGAGCCTTTAGACTATCTGGCCATCCCTCGACCATCTGCCTCAGAGATGCACAGAGAAGGGTCTATGAGACTTCACAACGTTTCCTTGTCTCCTGTTCAAACCGCAGCACGAACACTCTCAGGTCCCTACTTTTCCACATTGTATCTTCCTGGCTGGCCATGTAACACCGGAAAAAAACGCTGAGCTGCGAGTCATGTTCACGACTCTTTTGATAGGCCTTAACAGAGAGGCAAGGGAAGCGAAGATGACTGGGCAGAAAATTCCTCAAACTTTGCACAGCGCTGTGAAGCAGAGGTCATGTCTCTCCTCACCTTACATGTCCAGAATGCATAAAACCTCAAAAATGTGTGTGGGGGGGGGGGAGGGATATGGGGGGAGAGAACAGCAGCAGAGTTTCATTTTTAAACGGTCCTTCACTCAGCAATATTTATTGGAGTTCAAAATTTTAAAAAACACATGTGCAATGTTTATGTATTTGCTTCTGTGTTCATTTATCTACGTTTAGGTAAAGGTAAAGGCACCCCTGGCCATTAGGTCCAGTCATGTCCGACTCTGGGGTTGCGGCGCTCATCTCGCATTAGTGGCCAAAGGAGCCGGTGTACAGCTTCCGGGTCATGTGGCCAGCATGACAAAGCCGCTTTTGGCAAAGCAGAGCAGCGCACGGAAACACCGTTTACCTTCCCGCCAGAGTGGTACCTATTTATCTACTTGCACTTTTGACGTGCTTTGGAACTGTTAGGTGGGCAGGAGCTGGGACCGAGTTTTATTCAAATGTAAATCCCATTTTTTTTCAGCCCACAAAGCATCCTCAAGATCAGATTTCAGATAAAATTTCAGATCCTCAAACAGGTAACTCCCTTCCAATTCTTTTACTAGGTAGTTGACAGAAAAGTGAGGGAAGAAGACACACACCCTCAGTTTGTTGGTTAAATCATTCTGTAGACTTAATCCTACATACAGAGGGTGCATGCCCTCTGGAATCAGTTACCAACTGAAATTAGGTAAGCATCTAGTATCTTGATATTTGTTGAATATATTTTTGTTTAAGATGGTTTTCCCTGAAGTCTAACCCCAGTCCTTTTATGGAATATCAATAAAGATGGGGAAGAAATTTCATTCAGTTCACATTTAAAGGTGAACCCACCTAATCTGCACTTCCCCAAACAATATGCAAGCCAAAACACAGTCATCCTTTGAGATGCACACCACTCCAAATTTTGCAGTGCGGTTCTCCAGCCTGTAATGTGTGCAAAAATGAGTCCTTTAAAGTGTGTGTCAAGATGCATATATTAATGAATATAAAGTACAAAAATGCATTTTGTTGCAGTCTACCTACTATTACATAGAGTAGACCCACTGGAATGAATAGCGATGACTAACTTGGGTCTGTTAACTTCAGTGGGACTACTAGGAGTAAAAGTTAGTTGAATGTAATACATTATATTATATTAGGGAAAATAGAATTGCAGGCATGTATTTTAGGCAACATTGCATACAAAAATGCGTATATTAGATTTTTCACTGAAATGTGTTTTTGAAGTTAATGCATTTTGATTTTATTTATTTTTATGCCAAGAACTGTATCTGGACATTTGGGAAAACTGGAGGCCAGTGAATAACTAATCAGAACATTAGTTCAGTAAAAGCAGATCAGGTTAGTCTGCAGTGGAAAGCATAAAGACTGAACTTCCCAGGCATCCTGATTGCAAACTGTGGATCTTGCACTGTATGGCTGTGCAGGTGTGAGGGTTTTTTTTGGTCCTTTGTCTCTTGCATGAATAACAAGGAGTATCTGACTGGCTTTGATTGCACCACTAATTTCAGCCCTGATTGCACCACCAATTTCTAGCACTAATTCAGAACCC
Source organism: Lacerta agilis (assembly GCF_009819535.1). Classification (NCBI taxonomy): domain Eukaryota; kingdom Metazoa; phylum Chordata; class Lepidosauria; order Squamata; family Lacertidae; genus Lacerta; species Lacerta agilis. The sequence continues at coordinate 60,020,199 of NC_046319.1, forward strand.
TTTGCTTGCAAACAGAGGTGGGAAACCTGAAGCCCTCCTGATGTTGCCAAACAACAGCTCCCATCATCCCTAACCACAGTGGCGTAGCAAGGGAGGGGCGACGGGGGCGGGGAGGGGGTGACACTCAGCGGCCCCTCTTGCCACTCCCCAAGCCGAGCCCCGGCACCCGGCACCCCATCCGTGCTGCTTTACAGACGGACAGGGCAGCCCCACAAGCCGCCGTTCGCTCGGCAGCTCGCTCGGTCACCGCAGGAGCAGCAGCACCGGCCCAGACGGACTGCGCATGTGCAGCATTTCCGTGCATGCGCAGTCCGCCCAACGTGCATCGTGACGTCACGCCGCACGCGTCAGGATGCCCCGCCCCCAGGGGGTGCCTCCGCGTGGCGTTTGCTTCCCCGGGCGGCCAAGAGGCTTCCTCCGCCCCTGCCTAACCATTTGCCATGCTGTCTAGGGTTTATGGGAGGTGGAGGCTACCAACACCTGCTTCTCCATCTCAAACATGTGGAGAAGAGACAGGTGAGGCAAAACCTTACATATTCCCAGGTATTCATCTATGTCCTCCTGGGGAGGCCTGCCTCCCACACTTAAAGCCTATCTGGTATATGTGCATGAACTCACTTCCCACTTCAGCAAATCAGAGGGACATGTCCACAAGTCGCCTGCCCATGTGGTACAGCACTGGAGTAATTGTAGTGACTAGGAGTGTTCAATTCTTTCCTCAGCCACAAACAAACCAAATGGCCTTGGGCAAGTGTTCTTTCACCCCTTCATCTGCAGAATGAGGATAATAATACTCTCATGTGCCTTATGAGACAGTTGCTTAGAGCAGTGTTTCCCAAACTTGGTTCTCCAGCTGTTTTTGGACTACAACTCCCATCATCCCTAGCTAGCAAGACCAGCTGTCACGGATTGTAGTCTGAAAACAGCTGGAGACCCAAGTTTGGGAAACACTGGCTTAGAGTATAGTAAATGTTAAAAGCATTTAGTATGATAGGTACTACTGAGTTGTTGTTTTAATTGTTTCCTGATCTGCGCTGTTTAGAACTGCTAAACTTTGACAGGCACAAACCTTACCGGGATTTTTTTGGGGTCCTTTTCCATCTGAAAGGTATTTAGGAGGTTGAAGACTTTGCTTCCATGCAATTGTGTGGGTTTTTCCCTCTCCTTTCTTGGCAATGAAATCCCCTCCTCTTTGGTTAAATCACTGCATTTTTTTCCATGGGTGTGTCTTAACAAAACCTAAACACTCCAGTTTTGCTCATGGAGTCAACCCTAAGGGCTTATTATGTGGTGTAGAAATTGGTGGGTATCCCATATGTTATCCATATACTGTACCAGGGAACTTAACATGGCATTTAACAGCTAGTCCCAAATTTCACTCTCTAAATTCCATACACATCTCTAGATGCATAACAGATCTGCTCACATATTTATAGCCCATACCTATGTAAGGTTACTCTGAAGTAAACCCCTACTGAGGTCAAACCGTTTATGTCAAAATTTCAAATATAGCCAGGATAAGACCAGATGGGACCAACAAAAGCATTTAAAGCAGGAATGGGAGGCAATGGGTTGGGGATATTTGCAGATTTAGGCTGCAAATCTCTTAATGTCTATGTACATACATGGGACCCATTGAATTCCATGGGGCTTACGTGTGAGCCTCTTGGGCTTGCCGATTGAAAGGTCGACGGTTTGAATCCCCATGATGGGGTGAGCTCCCGTTGCTCTGTCCCAGCTCCTGCCAACCTAGCAGTTTGAAAGCATGCCAGTGCAAGTAGATAAATAGGTACCACTGTGGCAGGAAGGTAAATGGCGTTTCTGTGCGCTCTGGTTTCTGTCACGGTGCTCCATTGCACCAGAAGCGGTTTAGTCATGCTGGCCACATGATCCAGAAAGCTGTCTGTGGACAAAAACTGGCTCCCTTGGCCTGAAAGCAAGATGAGCGCCATACCCCATAGTCACCATTGACTGGACCTAACCATCCAGGGGTCCTTTATCTTTACCTAGGAATTGTTGCAATCCTTTGTACACTTATTAGGAACTAGTGGTTTAAGCCCGTTAAAAAAAGGGCGCTAGAATATATGTGGAGGGGGCTGGCGCCCCACCCCCACCCCCCTGCCAAAGCCTGCTTTAGCGGGTGGTGGGGGGTGGAGGAGAGGCAAGCAGGGCTTCTCCGCTTTAACGGAGAAGCCCTGCTTGCCCCCCCGCCCCCACCCCCCTGCCAAAGCCTGCTTTAGCGGGTGGTCGGGGGGTGGAGGAGAGGCAAGCAGGGCTTCTCCGCTTTAACGGAGAAGCCCTGCTTCCCCCCCGCCCCCACCCCCCTGCCAAAGCCTGCTTTAGCGGGTGGTGGGGGGGTGGAGGAGAGGCAAGCAGGGCTTCTCCGCTTTAACGGAGAAGCCCTGCTTGCCCCCCCCGCCCCACCCCCCTGCCAAAGCCTGCTTTAGCGGGTGGTCGGGGGGGGTGGAGGAGAGGCAAGCAGGGCTTCTCCGCTTTAACGGAGAAGCCCTGCTTGCCCCCCCGCCCCCCGCCCGCCTGCCAAAGCCTGCTTTAGCGGGTGGTCAGGGGGTGGAGGAGGGGCAAGCAGGGCTTCTCTGCTTTAACGGAGAAGCCCTGCTTGCCCCCCCGCCCCCCTGCCAAAGCGTGCTTTAGCGGGTGGGGGGGCGGGGTGGAGGAGAGGCAGCAGCGCCATGCAGGCCAACGGGGCAGGAGGGGGTCAGCAGCAACCGGCTCTCCTTGTAGCGGCGGGAGCAGCAGCGTGACCTCCCTCTTCGGCTTCCCCTCGTCCTCTGCAGCGCCGGCATTCCATTTAAACCGCCCCGCTTGAACTGCCGACGCTGCTCGTGTCTCTCTGCTCCAATCCCTGTGTCCCTGGGGCACATGCTCAGTTGCGCAAACCCAGAGACACACGGACTGGACGCAGAGACACTTGCATTTTATATATATAGATAGAGATGGAAAAGCAGAGCATTCTGTTTCTCATTTCACCAATCTTAAATTCAGTTCACAACATTTCTGCAGCAGTTTGAGATTTATTTATTTATTTATTTATTTAAATCATCGTGAAAATTCTTCAGCATTTTAGTGTAATCGTCTCCTAATAAAAACATTTTTGTATGCAGGTGTGATTAACGTACATATTTTTGGAACTCTGCTTCCCCTAATATAACACATTTTTGTATGTTATTCTCTTTTCTTTCTTTTTGGTATGTTATTTTCTCTAAGATCTTCGTGTTTATGCATACTTTCCCCTAATATATGCATTTCAGTAAACAATTGTGGGTTGCAGAGCAGCTTCGGAACATTTTGGAAAAGTGCAACTTTCAAAGGATAGCTGTACTTTGGTTCGCATATTGTTTCAGAAAGTGTAAATTTGTAAGATTCGTAAGATCCCTAATTGGGAGTAGAGATGGGGGACAAATTCAAGTAAGCTCTCAGTTAAAGGTGAAATTCCCTAATTTTCACTTACATACTTCAATATATGAAATGAAACACACACATCTTCGGAATTCTCACTTTCCTGAATTTTGCAGTGTAGTTCTCTAATCAAGTAATATATGCAAAAAGGTGTGCGTAAAAATCCAACTCTGAATCCAACGGCCACTTCCCAGGTATGACTCAAGTTCTATTGTGTGTACTGTATAATCCCTCCTTCTACCTGGCCAATCCCCCCGGCAACACCTCCCCAGCCAGGATTGGGTGGCTGCTGGAGTAGGTGGAGTCCACAGGTATCCAACCTGGGAAGGTCGTGCCAGGCCCCAACTGCCAGGAGCTGCTCCATGATCCAAGGGGACTACTCGCGACCACGCAAAATGCGCACCCCATTTGATGTGGGGAATGTTCATTAGGTAAAATTGCATTAAAATGTATACAGTAGGAGAAATTTGTTTGAAAGTGCCGATGTGTTTTCATACAGACTTTTAAAAATGCAAACTGATTTGGTAATGTGGACAGCGGAACAAGACTGTAAAAATGAGAACTGGAGAAAGCAAAATTGACAGATTTAATGATCCCTGCTTCTAAATAAGCATGCATCATTGGATTGCAGTGCTCATAAAGTCACCAGTTAGAGTAAAATATTTTGATTACCTAAAAAGGTGCCTCAGAGAACTGGGCAGTATATTTAATATTTAAAAAAGTCATTTTCAATATAAATACTTATAAAATAATACAAATTGAAAGTGCTATTTTAGGAAATTCATCCCTGCCTTTGTGTGAGAGAAAGCCTCCTCAAAGCTTATTTTTTTCTGTGACCTATGCATGCATCAGCCTAAAGCAGGGGTCCCCAAACTAAGGTCCGGGGGCCGGATGCGGCCCAATCACCTTCTAAATCTGGCCCACAGACAGTCCGGGAATCAGTGTGTTTTTACATGAGTAGAATGTGTCCTTTTATTTAAAATGCATCTCTGAGTTATTTGTGGAGCATAGGAATTCGTTCATCCCCCCCCAAAAAAATATAGTCCGGCCCCCCACAAGGTCTGAGGGACAGTGGACCAGCCCCCTGCTGAAAACATTTGCTGACCCCTGGCTTAAAAGCAATGAGATTCTCCTGCCCCCACTTTCAAAGTCTTTCTTCCTGTTGTCAAAATCAAATTTACGCTGAGTTAATAGATCGATGCATCACTTGACTGACTAAACACATAGTTTATCCTAAAATTCCTTTAATCAGGTAACTCACAGCCCTATTGAACTCAAACACAAACTTTTTCGAAATCTCTCCAGATTGGAAAGAAGCAATATTGCTATTTAAAATTCCCAGTTTAGATAGACTTTTAAAATATACTTTTACATGTTTTCATACAGTTGGTAAATGGAATCTTTTTCACTGATCAACAAAAGGCATTTAACAACAAAATACATACAAAGTTGGTAAATGGAGACTTTCTATGAAAACAAAGGAGAAGATTATTATTTTTTAAATGTTACAAAACAGGCGTGCCAAGGGAGAGACTGGCACAGATGAGTCTGGGGACAGACAGTTTGCTGTGGTTGCCATCCTAACCAAAACGCCACAGGAAACCACTAAGTCTAAACAAGAGATTGACATGATGCCAGACCTTCTCTGCTTCCCAAAATGGCAGGGAGCCAAACCTTGGAGGGCCTGATGTTCACTGGGTGTTAGGACCAGCTTCCTGGGGCATTTCCTCTCCAGCCTTGTCCTTTCAACCCTAAAAGCAGGGATAGGGAATATTTTGCAGCCCAAGGGCCACATACCTGTTTGGGAAACCTGAGAGCAAGTGGTGGCTGGAGTCAAGAGCAAAAGCAGGCACAGCAACGAATGTGTACATAACCTTTGTAAAGTGGGATAGCTTCTAGACACCCACCCACCCACCCTCTCTGATCTCCATCTAGGCAAGCATTCCATCCAGACACAAACACTTAAGGAAGCTGCAAAACAATGCAATGAGAGGGGGGGGGGTTGAACTGATAAGAATCCCAAGGGCAGGGCAGGGAGACCCAAGGTTCCTCACTCCCACCTAAAAGGTTTGGAAGGAAGAATCACTAATACTGAAGAAATAATTACAGTGGAACCCATAGCTGTCAACTTTTCCTTTTTTTAAGGGAAATTCCCTTATTCCGAATAGGATTCCTTGCAAGAAAAGGGAAAAGTTGACAGCTCTGGTGGAACCTCTACTTATGGATGTAATCAGTTTAGGAGGTCCATCCATAAGTCGATCTAGGTTGCTGGTAGAAGTGCCGTTGTGCGCAGGTGTATTCAGCCGCTTCTGGCATGTGTGAATCTCGGCAAACTGCAGTCGCAACTTGGATCAGGCCCAAGTAGAGGCGGTCATAAGTAGAGGTTCTACTGTACTGTTAATAAAGCTAATACATCTCACCATTGTAGAAATATATTTGTGTAGATCTGCCATGGGAGTGATATACATTTGATTTGAATTCCCCTAATCAAGAAAGCAAAGAGCGTCTGTCCTCAACATGGGGTTCTGCACTCAAAATATGTATATTAAGGGAAAGTGCCCACAAAAATGCACATCAGTAAAAGTAACATTATATTAGGCAAAATTGCTTGCAAACATGCATATATTAGGTAAAAGTAGGAGAAATATGTATGAAAATGCATGTGAATTTTTGTGCAGACTTCAAAACAAATCTACAAACTGATTTAAAAATTAGGTGAACTGAATTTATGACTGAACTGAATTAAAACTAAGAAGTTGAATATTACTTGTTTACCCATCTCTTCAGCAGGGTGGGAAAGAAAGGCTGGCCTGGCAAACTTTGTGCCTGCTCACTTTGCTCTCCAGTTGCTAATTGCTGACGGACAATTTCAAAGCCCTTAATGTTCGCTTCATTGTTTTTTTATGTTTAAATTGGTTTTGGGCTAGACAGTCCTTCAAATGGCCCTGACCGAGCAGTATAGTGTTGTTCAGGAAACATTTAAACCTTGTTCTGAATGCCCACTGCCCCTGCTTTTATAGATCACATTAGAAGTTTTGAACCTTTCATACTAGATGGTATTCAGTGTGTACACACAGCCTTGCCTAACATGCCCTAGTGGGTGCTCTTGTCTCCCCACCCCAGCTAAGGTAGCAACTCACACATTGCCCAAACTTAGGAAATCATCTGAAAAGAGCACAAAAGATGATACATGTTTGGATAAATTTGCATATGCCAAATTGATTGGATAGACGCAGATTTAGAAAGTAATTGGTTATTTTTGTTTTGTTTGTTTTTAAAAGTACAATACTGTAGAAGGAAAGAGTGTGATGAGGCAAGTTGCCTGTGCCTGTTCAATCTGCTGTCCAGCTGCTGCTAACTGTGGGTGTGCACCTTCAAGCCCCCTCCTACTCTCCCTTCTTAGGTGTCCTTATTCTAGGGCTGGACAGCCAGATGGGCGGAGTATAAAGAATAAATTATCATCATCATCATCATCATCATCATCATCATCATCATCATTATCTTCATTATTGCATTTCCCCCCTTGCTGGACCCCCTCCTCTTTGTCACCACTGCCTGTTCATTCCTGCAGTCCTCGGAAATACAAGATTATTTATTTTATTTTCTGTTTGCTTTTTTTTTTAATCTGCTCTAAAGATTACTAAGCATACAATCGTATAAGCACACTTACTTGGAATATTAAAAAAAAAACCCAGTAAGGCAGGTTGTGAGGGGCTTGATGAGGGCAGACTGAGGATGGCAGGACACTCTAATTGACCAACATTCACTGGCTACAGGTTCCCACCCTGACCTATGTTGAAAGGCTATAGATGTTGGAGCCTTTTAGCTTAGAAGATAAAAGACAGGCAGGCAAGTATATATTAAAATGCTCGCTGATCTGAAGGAAGCAAAGAGAGAGAAAAGAAGCTCACACCGCACCCTATGATACTAGAATTTGGGGGTTAATGCCATGAAACTCAGGTCTGACATAAAGAAAACACTACTCCGTTTACATGCCACACACTTGACACATGGCTTTCATTACCACAGGGGCTGGAGATGGCTTCTCTAGTTTAGACTGGCGGTTTTAGATGGATCAGAGACATGCAGGGAGGAGAGCTCAAAGAGTGGCTGTTCATTCACCACGACAACTAAACAAGAGTGGGTGCCTGGCAACAGGAGAAAAGTTACCTCCATCATGGCCCCCCACTTCCTTCCCCCAGAAGACATTGGTGGGAGTTGTTACCAAGTAGGAAGGGTGGCTCTAAGGAAGACCAAGAAATGCCACTGGAACAATTCCCATCATCTCCGACTATCGGCCATGCTAACTAGGGCTGATGGGAGCTGTAATCCAGCAACATCTGGAGGGGGACAATATGTTATTTTTGTTCCCGATACCATACCTGAGTGTTGTTTTATTATGAGAATCCTTTGTAACCTGCTTTGGGAGCCTCTTGGGGCTATAAATTAGGATAACAGTATTTTTCTCTTTTTTAGTGTGACTGGAAACAGCCCTTTTTATATTGCAAAACATCCTATGATCCTCGGATGAAGGGCAGTAGAGAAATTTATGAAATTAAATGATTTCTTCATTCAAAGGCAACAGAAGTGACATTATTAATTTTGATTTATTACCTACTGGAGTCCTTAAAACAGTCTGGTTGTGCCTTGTATGCCTCATTCTGGCAACTCCATTGTCTCTCAAGTCAGAAGGATGCCAACAATTATCTTCCCTTCACCCTAAAGTCCCAGAGTGGGTTACAATAATTTAAAATAAATTTTGAAACAGTTTAGAAAAAAATAGGCTGGGTCTGAAAATATATATCTCAAGGTTCAAAGGCCAAGGTAAAGAGGTTGTGGGAAGTGGTTACAGTGCCAGACTAGGACATCAAAGAACTTCGCTCAAATCCCTATTCAGCTTAACCAACCTCATAGCATTGATTCAAGAATAAGTTAAGGTGGGGAGAGAGAACAATATATACTGCCTTAAACTCCTTAGAGAAGGGATAGGGAACCTGTGGTCCTCCACATGTTGCTGGGCATCAACTCCAATCTGTCCCAATGGGAGCTATGCATGCACACGAAAGCTCATACCAAGAACAAACTTAGTTGGTCTCTAAGGTGCTACTGGAAGGAATTTTTTATTTTTTATTTTGTTTTGACTATGGCAGACCAACACAGCTACCTACCTGTAACTCTAATAACCAGATACAGAGAGTGAGCAATAGGGAATTGTTGTCCAGTCCTTGTGAGCTTCTCAGGTGAATTTAGTTGGGCATTTTTAGAACATAGGAAGTTGACTAATATTGAGTTATCAGATCATTTGCCATTTACATGCAAAAGCATGGGCTACACAGCCATGTTCCATTCCCTAGACTAGACAGGCCCTTGGATTCATCAAGATGGGACAGTTATTATTTACAGAATAGAAAGGAAGGAATGTGAAATGGGCAGTCCTAGAGACTGCCACCCTGAGAGCGTTGGTAAGAGAATACACAGCCTTACCTGGGGTAATTTTGTGACCAGCAAATCAAGTATAGCTATAGAATTTGTAACAGAGGAAGGCTAAAGTTGTTACAGAAGACTCAAACCCTATGTCTAGGCCAACTTTCTAGAATTTCACTTATTGGACCATCTCAGTAAACAAGCATAGGAACAGGCTCACATTGATGTAAGTTTACATGAAATGAGTGGTTAATTGGAGCACTCTTTACTTTATACATATATATAAAATACTTTTGCAGAATGCTGCTCGACCCTCAACCAGTCAACTGTGAGAATATAAATATGCCTTCTCCCCAACCAATATTATAATAAGCATAAACTTGCAAAACAAACCTATAAGTCTTCGTCTTTCATTTCTTTCTGTCAAAGACTGCTTCCTTGCAACAAATATTGTTCCTCCTCTCTCGCCCCTTTCCCTCCATAAATGGGAGCGAGCCAGGATGAATCCTCCAAAAATCATAATTCGGCCTACAAACATTTATATGGATGCTTGTGGCAACATAACAGTGATCACCACGCCTCACTTCAAGAGGACAGGAGGCGATTCAGTAGTGATCCGTCAGCTCTGGTTGATTCACAGAGGAAAAGGAGAATTACAGGGCCCACTGGAGATACGATGAGCCAAATTCCACACTCCTGCAGGAACTGTTCCATGCAATCACTGAGCATGTTAACATATCAGGCGCAAAGCTCACGGGACTGTAGCAAAAGCGTATCACAGCCCTCCTGCTTTGAGCTTTAAATACCATCTTCCTGTTTCCATTGGAAACCATAGCAAAACTTGCAACACAGAGGGTAGAGGTAGAAGAACAACTTTAGCAATCAAACTGTAGTACAGTGGTACCTCTGGTTGCGAACGGGATCCATTCCGGAGCCCCATTCACAAACTGAAAGTCCGCAAACTGAAGCGCCATGTCTGTGCATGTGTGCAGCGCAATTCGGTGCTTCTGTGCATGACGTCATTTTGCACTTCTGCGCATGCACAAATTGCCGAACCCAGAAGTAACCCGTTCCGGTACTTCCGGGTTCGGCGCGTTCGTATCCCATGACGAATGCAACCTGAAGCAACTGTAACCAGAGGTACGACTATAATATTATTAGTGTTGAATATAATAAGAGCCCTACCAAAGACCCATTTAATCCAGCAGTCTCTTCTCATGGTGACCAACCAGATGCCCACAAGCAGCACCTAAGCGCAACAGCACTTTCCCTACTGGCAATTACCAGCAGCTGGCATTCAAAGGCATACATAATGCAGTGGGGAACACCATTGGCAGAGGAAGAGGAGGGCAGAGGAAGAGGAGTGCGGGGGGAGCGCACCACCCCCGGAAGCACGATCCTGGTGGGGTGCCATTGCAGCTGCCCCCTGACCACGCTGGGTGCCACGCCCCACAGGCAGCATGCCATGTCCCCAGGACACGTGTCACGCCCCTGCAGGCAGCGCACCACACCCCCAGGACACACACCATGCCCCAGGAACGCGCGCCAGCCTTGCCCCCACCTGCTCTCCACCACCACCACCCCGGTGCCGGAGCATGAAGCTCCGCCACTGGGGAACACAGCATATGCATGATGGCTAGCACCCTGATCTTCCATGAATTTGTCTAATCCTCTTCTATTGCTATCCAAGTTAGTGGTCACCATCACTGCATTTTGTGAGAGTGAATTCCATATTTTAACTATGTGCTGCCCAAAGAAGTCCCCCTTTTTGTCTGCCATGAATCTTCCAACATTAAGCTTTATTTGATGTCCCTGACTTCTAGCAGTATGAAATGAGAAAAAACTTATCTCTGTCCACTTTCTCAACACCATACATAATTTTATGCACTCCTATCATGTCTCTTCTTCCTCACCTTTTCTCTGAACTAAAAAGCACCAGATGCTGTAACCTTTCCTCGCAGAGGAGCATCAGTAAGTGGTTTCCTGGGGCAGCTGCAGAGAGGCTACTACCACTCCTGACAAGCACTGCCTTTCCTGATGCTCCGATGGGTGGAAATGTAGTTGCTCACAGTGGGTTGTGTCAGGGACCCCAGGTCCCACAGCCTCACTTATCACATGTACATGTGTGTGTGCGCTTATTTATTTATTTTTTTCATCGCCACCAACAGGGGCAGAGGAAGCCTCTTGGCCGCCCGGGGCAGCAAACGCCATGCACATTTTGGGAGGTGTCACCCCAACCATAGAATACCCTCTCTATTGAGGTAAAGCTGCGACTGACATTGTTCTCTTTTCAGTGCAGCTAAGAACCAAGCCTACCTCTAGGCTTGTAGAACCTTCAGATGTTTGCAGGGTTGCCACATAGGTGGTGGGTCAAATTTATTTTATGTTGCTCCAGGGAGTAGGATCCAAACCACAATGGGTTTGAATTTTGACTAAATAGTAGGAATAACTTCCTGATTTTTGGAGCTGTTCAGCAGTGGACAGACTGCACTGGAATATGGGGGACTCTCCTTCATTAAAGGCTTTTAAGCAAGCAGAATGTCCACCTTTCAGGGATGTTGTATATAGTAGTGGATTGCTTGCACAGAGCAGGGATTGAACCAGATGACCTTGCACAGAGCAGGGATTGAACCAGATGACCTTTGAGGTCCTACCCTATTGTGAGAGTCTAACCCCTCTCCACAACCACCAAGGCTACTGAAACAAAATGAGAAACCCTGTCACTTGCCTTCCAGAAGTTCTGTCTATATCCCAAGTTCCTGAAACAATACACAACTAGGTTCATGGGTGTGCAAGGATGATGAAGTAACTGACACAGCCAGGATTAGTTTTGGCCTTTTGGCCTACTACCGTTCCAGCATTTCACAGAGGAGCAAACCAGATGGGTCAGCTGTTTCCCTGTGGTCAGCAGCATGGTCAGCCAAAGAATTTTTGAAAGCTGTTTCAAGTCCTGCTGCTACATGATGCAATGAAAAGCAGACAAATGGCTCTCACTTTCAGCTTTGGTGTGACCTGGTCATTGATGGCAGACAATAAACACAACAGACAATTTGTATGTTTAGAAGCCCCTGGATTGGCTATCATATTCATATATGCCAAGGCTGGGATTGGGAGAGCAAAAAGAAGGAGCTCTGCACAGAGCTGGCAGAGAGCTAATTGTGGGAATGGAGGACTTATCCTTCTTAGCTGTATGCTTGTTTCTGAATTTCACCTACTTAGGCCCAAAGGTGAGGAAGTACCATAGGTGGGCTGGCCAGCCAAAGACCTTCACCCTGAATTGGTTCAATACAGAATGGGGGTGAGCAAACCAAGCTATTCTTATACCCTCACACAATTATAATACAGTTTATTCCAAGACCAATACAGATTCTTTTAGGTACCTGATGACATCACTGGAATATGGCCTCAACCAGTACCAACTTCAATAAAATATTAGAGGGCCCCAGGTAAGCCCCACCCCACCTAATCAATCACATGATGGGGCACACCCATAACATTTGAATTGCAATGCCCATCAACTTTGGGGGCCCCCACATTTTATGGGAGGGTGAAGGGACCCCGACTCCTGGGAGTTGGCTCCTATGACCTCAACGCCTCCCCCCAAGCCCCCAGGAGCCCGCTATTCCTGATTGGATTTCAGCACCCCAAGCAACATGGTCCTGGTAAATGTAATTTTTCCAGGGCAGCTTTGCTCAGGCGTCATGTCAGATGCCCTGGTGACTACAAGTCCTGGAGCTCCTGGTATATATAAACATAGCAGCATTCATGGTGTTAGGGGTGGAGGGAGGCCTCCAGCAAGTCACCCTATCATTGCTGCTATAGTGATCACCAGGCCAGGTAAATGGGGTGGGGGTGGGGGTAATGAATTCTTCTCCAGCGCAAGCTACAGTCTAAGGCAGATCAGAACTTGGGGAGCCACAATGTTCACTCTGGAATGAAGACAAGCATTACAAGCCTTCACATTCTGAACCAGTGGGATTGTGGAGGTTGACAAGGTCCCTGCCCAGATGATCTCTCATAGAAACAAGACTCCCAGATTGTGGGAAGACAAAAGCTCTGTAATATTTATATCACCTGACTCCTAGTGCCCAAAGGATTTTGGGTTGTTGTCATGCAAGTTTCCCAGTTGGAATGGCAGGCGGTTTCATCCTCTGACCAGGACAGGGGCATGATCTTCAAGGCTATCGACTCAAGCTCCACAGTGCCTGGCACTTCAAGCCCTGTGCATCTGAAAACAAACCAATCAAACAATAAGCAGATGAAATGCTTACTCCCGAATGTTTCTGCTGCTCTTTGTGAGTGTGAACAGAACATCTAGGGCAGGGGTAGGCAACCTAAGGCCCGGGGGCCAGATGCGGCCAAGTTGCCTTCTCAACGTGGCCTGCGGATGGTCAGGGAATCTGAGTAGAATGTGTCCTTTTATTTTAAATGCATCTCTGGGTTATTTGTGGGGCATAGGAATTTGTTCATTTCTCCCCACCCCCCAAAAAAATATATAGTCCGCATGGTCTGAGGGACAGTGGACCGGCCCACAGCTGGAAAAGGTTGCTGACCCCTGATCTAGGGTGTTTCATCCCTCACTGCTAAAGTCCTTCGTGCCTCGCTGTTAAGAGTTCCTGCAAGCGAACCAACCAGAAAGAGTTATGGGATGGGGCTGGACATCAAGCATTTTGCATGGTTAGGAGGAGAAATATTGGGGGGGGGGGGAGAGAAACCAGGACTAATTTACTTCTGCAGGAAACCATGGCAAGGCAGAAATAAATATGCCAGTTAGTGCAAAAGCAATTGGGAATCTCTTCTTGGCCGCTCTATGGGATTTTGGAATGTGCTGCAGTTTGGGTGGCGAGAGTGGTCTGTCCCACAAGGCTTTCTCTGTGGTTAAATCCAATTATCAGATCTGGCAAAAAGTTTCCAATGGGGCTGCTGTCTCTTTCAAGAGGGAAGCTACATTAATAGGAGAAGCACACAGACAGACCCCTGAGATGCGGCATCTTTGTGATCTGTAGTGTTAGACATTGTGCATCTCCACCACCACACTTCAACCGCCACACACATATACCCATAGCAAAACCAACACTGTCAGGAAACTATTAACATCCAACACATTTCCCATTTTCTGAAGTGCAGATTGGGTTCCCTGGAAAGTGTGCAGCAGTGCTGGTGGAGGGAGGGAAGGGATGAAAGCCAGTTATTAGAAGCCCCAGAACCTATACAAATATCAGCCAGAGAAAAGGGGAGGAAATTATGCAAATACAGTTTCCTTCAACCCCCTTCGCAGCAAAGTATGCAACTGCAATTTTCCAAAAGAACGGGCAAGAAAATAAGAGCCGATGTTTTTCCTGTCTCAGAGCCTCATAAAACAAGCAGCACATTTTTTTTGTTTCGGAAAAACAATCATATTACCCTCGGCAATAGACTTTTTTCTTCCTCAAATTTTGCTGAAAAAAATAATAAAATAAAAGCAACACACAAAAATCCTGTTTACTGGCAAACACATATAACCACCCCAGTGAAAATGCTTTGGAAAGAGTTAGCATATGGAGGCCAGACAGAGCAAGAGAAAGAGGCCTAAAGATAGAAAGAACCATGAATCTCAGCGGGTGACCTTTGGGCCTGGCCTACCTCACAGGTAGGGAAGATTTTCATACTAGGATGCTGTGTGTGTGTGTGTGTGTGTGTGTGTGTGAGAGAGAGAGAGAGAGAGAGAGAGAGAGAGAGAGAGAGAGAGAGAGAGAGAGAGAGAGAGAGAGTTATGTGCCTGTGAGTGTGTGCATGAATCAGAGTGATAAAATGTGGCATATACCTCATGTATGTTTGTGTGCACGAGTGTGTGGTCCTGCACATTTGGCCCCATTTCATTTTGACCCCACCCAACTACACTGCCATACAGTGATGCAATATGGTCCTCTGGTTGAAAAGGTTTAGCCACCTGGTCCTAGAATTCAGGCAGCTGGTGTGGAGACTTCTAATCCAGGGGCAGGGACCTTTATGTCTCATGTCTCCTCATAATCACTGGCAGTGTTGAGATCTGCTGAAGATTCAGCTCCCCTTGCTTCTCATCTGAGGAGACTTCAGATTTGAGGCCTGTGCAGGGCTAGTCTGTACTCAGTAGGCTACCGTTGACACACTGGCAGCAGCCCTCTAGAATAGCAGACAGGAGTCTTTTCCCAGCTCTGTGTGGAGATGCGAGAGACTGAACTAGGAACCTTTTGCATTTCAAATCATGTGCTCTGCTATTGAGCTACAGCTCCTGTCCACAGACATCTAGTTTGCCTGGAAAGGCTCCTCTTGTCAAAAGGGGAGGAGGAGGAGGAGGAGGAAAGAGACAAAGGCACCAGCAGATGGAATTGATCCCACAGGGAGCTGCTCTTTTTATATACTGAGGATAATAATAGGGGAGTGAAGCTGACCCCCATGAAAGAGCACGAGAGGGGTTACAGAGCTGTGCAGGGTAGCTTTGCTCTCCACCACTGACTCCATCCCTATGTGAGATGCTCCTTTCTTCACAGAAGGGGCAGGGGACTTGTGGCCCTACAAATGTTGTTGGACTCCAACTCTTATCAGCCCCTATCACTCCCTCTCTCATAACACCAGAAGTTGCAAACATCCAATGAAACTGAACGTTGGAAGATTGCAAACAGACAAACAAAAGTACTTTTTCACATGGTGCATCTTTAAACTGCGAAATTTGCTCCTGCAAGAAGCAGCGATGGCCAGAAACTTGGAGATGGCCCTGGCTGCCTGCTACCTCCCTCGTCAGTCTGTTTTGTCCTTGTAGAACTTAGCAGGGAGGAAAAGAGTGACAAAGCTAGAATTAGTTGACTGTCATTGGCTCCTGGCTCCACTTGCGGTTGGTCTCCCTGCCTTCCATGCCACTAGTCCCCAAGGGCATCAGTCACCTCTGATTATTATAATTTGTGCACAAAGCACGTGCTCCTACAACATACCGGTGCATTTTCCTTGTGTGTGCATACATGCTTTTCCTGCTTAGAATCAAATTCCATGGTATTTAGAAGCCTTAACAGAGTGATAGAAAATCCTCAAAACTAGAAATTATTAATACAGAAAAGTGTTATATTTCCTTTTTTAATTAGAAACATTAGTGAAGTGGAGAGCAGTTGTGGAGTCTGTGGGGAGTATCCTTAGCAGGGCGGGGTGAGAAATGGACATGTTTGATCTGGGTCTGTAGTTCCAGGAGAGCCAAGGCTACTTAATTTACTTTTTAAATTATTAGTCACTTTTTGCATCACCATACAATTTTTGCATAAGTTGAATATTTGAATACTTCAGCTATCATGTAAGAACATAAGAAGAGCCTTGCTGGATCAGGCCAGTGGCCCATCTGGTCCAGCAAGCCAGCCAGATGGGCGGGGTACAAATAATAATTTATTTTAATTTTAATTTAATTTATTATTAAAGGTAAAGGTACCCCTGACAGTTACATCCAGTTGCAAGCGACTCTGGGGTTGTGGCGCTCATCTCGCTCTATAGGCCGAGGGAGCCGCCGTTTGTCCGCAGACAGTTTTTCCGGGTCATGTGGCCAGCATGACTAAGCCGCTTCTGTTGAAACCAGAGCAGCGCACAGAATGCCGTTTTATTATTATTAGACAACTGCAAATATACATAGCTTTCTGCCTGGTAATATATACTCACCACTTTTCCACCTAATTAAACAAATTTATAATAAAAATTAATGACAATCTTAAATGGTTACATGATAATTATGTCAAATACGATGGGTTATGCAAATTGTTTGATATAAAACTGAGAACAGGATGCTGGACTCAATGGGCCAGTGGCCTCATCAAGCAGGTATCTTATAATCTTATGCAGGTTGTGAAACACAGCTTTTCTAAGTGCAAAATTTGGCCTCAGGATTAATATTTTATATATATATTGTGTGTGGAGTATGCAGAGTTCCAAGTATTGTTAGATTATCCAGTACCAATGAAATCATAGTCCAACTTTTTCAACATTATAAATGGTTGAGGACTGCCTGACCAGTTGCTGTTGCGATCCCAAAGTCACTGTATGGTATACTCCTTTAAAATTCTGAGTACAGGTAGGCAAGCGCATGTTCAAATAATTCCCCACCTTAAAAAAATAACAAATTATACACAACGAAAGAAATGAGGAAGAATGCTGAAAAGCCATATGGTGTGCTACTACTGCATGTTTGAATCAGATTTTAGATATCTTAAAATACACCAAAGATCTTGGGATTTATTTAAAAAAAAAAATCAGCTGCTTCAACCGACAGTAAAGTGGTTCCATTTGGGATTTGCATTGTGTAAATCTGTAAAGACCGGTGAAGAGGGCAATGCTTTATTGCACTAACAGCATCGTTTTCGTTCAGAGGCAGATGTTTTTATGAAAACAGGAGATCAATAGGTCCAAGCAATTGAGCTGACCTGCTGTACAGGAGGGCAGAATAAAAGGAGAGTCTTGCTTGGGTTCAAGAAAGCAGCAGCTGTTCCATTTCCCCTTTGAAAATCCAAGTTACATTGTTGTGTGGATGTATTCCGGAAGTTTCCACTTAGCAAAGGGGCCGCCTTCGCTCTTGGAGCAAAATTGTATGGCAGCCTTCACCAGTCTGGTTCCCTCCAGCTGGGCTGGCTGGAGCTGATGGGAGTTGCAGTCCAAAACATCTGGGTGGCACCTGACTGGTGAAGGCTGTTGTGTGGTTTCAGACGTTCTTTTGTAAGCATCGTTGCTCCACTGTGATAACCTCCAAATGTTTTTAGACTACAACTCCCATCATCCCTGACCATTGGCGAAACCAATTGAGGCTGATGGGAATTGGGGTTGCGTTTAATGCGACTTCCCTTTCCTCCCTCTTGCCTCATTTTCCCAAGCTTAAGTTCAGTTCTCCACATTTCCACATCAATTTGCAATTTTAAAAAAACCTTCCTTTTGCATGTTCTTTTAAACAGTATATGCATTTTTATGCACACTGTTATATGAATTTTTGTACACATTACTTAGGTGGTGAACTGCATTGCAAAATTCACAGATGTGTAAATTTTGAAGGGTGGCTGGCGTTTCGGTTTGCGTATTCTTTTGGAAAGAGTGAATTAGGTAGGCTCGCCTTTAAATGTGAACTGAATTGTATTTGTCACCCATCCCTCCACTTTGCAAATTGAAAAAATTGTTATCTATAACAATGAAGAGCAGGTAATTTCAGAGCAGGGCATCATGAAACAAACAAAAAAACAACATAGTTAAATATAATTATCAACGGATTTAAACCACCAAAAGATTTTATATAATACTAAAGCAACAGGCTCAATACACTTATGTCCAGCACAATGTCAAGACCCTTGAGCATGGCCCTGGAAAAACTTATGACTTTCGCTCTTTCAACATAAGACGAGCCCTGCTGGATCAGACCAAAGGCTCATCTGGTCCAGCATCCTGTTCTCACAGTGGCAAACCAGATGTCTGTGGGAAGCCTGCAATTGGGACATAAATGCAGCAATATTCTCACCACTTCCACTCTCCACCAGCAACTGGTAATCAGAGACACACTGCTTCTGATATCGGATGAATGATCGGGTATCAAATGATGGAGCTGGAAGTGGCAGGAGTTTGTGTAGCAGATCAACTGACAAAACAACTGATGAGAATACATAACCTGAAGAACAATCAGCATATTTCATAGAGAGCAGTTAATAAATAGCAGGTCTTATTCATTCCTGTTTTGTTTCTTTGACAGTAGTCTTAAGGCAAGCTATCAGCCTATGTCTCCCCCACATCCCTGCCATGATCAAGTGCTAGACTTGTTTACGTGGAGGAATGAATAAGGTGTTTGGGTCTGATTGATCTTCCTTGTTTCTAGGAGAGAGATTAATTTAAAGACACATGTTGGAAGAACAAAGGTGGGCTGATGTTTTATTTACTTTGAAGTGGTTGGAAGAATGTCTGCTATTCCAACAAACCTCCCCACCCCCTGGCCAGGCAGAGATGGATTCTCCACCACCACCATTATAAATAAATGGCCCCCACCCACATCAGTAGGACTGTAGAAATTCCAAGCTGTGCTTTGATTGAGGAACAGAAGTTGGTGTGGTGGTGGTAATGATGATGATAGTAATTGCTTGAAGTAAGATGGTTGGTTCTGAGTAACTAATTCACTGAATTAAAAAAATCTCTGAATTGCACCTTAAAGTAGCTTATCTAATTTCTGGGTGAACTGAACATGAATGAAGTTCTTTTTGTGGTGAAGCCTTTGGCAATTTTAATTTCAATTCAGTTTTAATTTTAATTCAATCACACACAAACACGCACGCACGCACGCGCGCACACACACACAGTTTCATTGCACTTCTGTGTTTTATCCATTTTATCTATCTGAAAAGTGATGCTGCTGTTTAAACTTATAGATCATAATGGATGGAAAAATTAAACAAAACAATTGTCCACACTACAATGTGTGTGTGCTAATGCATTCTTCAGTCTCCTTGGGTATATTTTATAATTTAGCAAAGCAGCTTGCAAAATTCTGAATGCACACACATAAAAAAGCTGAGAACCACATGAATTAATCAAGAATTGAACTGAAACTGAATTAGTTCCTTTTTTGAGGCAGTGAAATAGATATGAAACCTTTTAAAGGTAAACTTCCTATGCCTTAATAATATATTAATGTCAGGTTTTAAATTGGAAGAAGCATTTCATGATATTTCATGAAACCGCTCTCTGAATATAATTTTAAAGCACCTCAAAGTCTTGCGGCATTTGAAAGACTGTATTTTATTATTGCATGAGCTTTCAGTGAATAGAATCCACCTCAAAATAAACTTCTTGCTACGTATTCAAAGGGCCACAATACCTTGCTGTTGTACCTGCAACTGAACACAGCTCCTTTTGGTGCTTTTGTTGGGTTTTGTTGCATTTCTCCACAATTTAATAATTGCTTTAAAAAATAAAAAAAGTATTACTGCACTTGGAAGGCCCTTTGAGTATCTGCACCAGGCAAAGTTCAAACCAATGTATACTTACGATGAAATCTCACTGTGGGACTTAGGCCACACCTACACTACACATTTAAAGAAGTATCATGCCAGTTTAACGGTCATGGCTTCACCCAAAGAATCCTGAGAGCTGTAGCTTGTTAATGGTGCTGAACGTTGTTAGGAGATCCCTATTCCCCCCACAAAGCTACAGTTCTAAAATTCCTTTGCAAGAGGGATTTATTGTTAAACCACTCAGAGAAGTGTAGCTCTGTGAGGGGAATAGGGCTCCCCTAGCAACTCTTAGCAGCATTAACCAACTACCATTCCCAGGATTCTTTGGGGTTTTAACTGTGTGGTGCAGATGTGGCCTGGCTTTCAGGAAAGTGTTGTAATATTTCAGCCTGAAGGAAGGAAGGAACTAGCCCAGAATTAGAACTGGCTGGCAGTGCAGCTCTTTGGTTTTAACTTTAAAAGCGACACTCTGATCTGGCAATGTAATTTCCCTTGCATCCCCAGTAAATTCTACCAGACGGGAGTGAACTATTATTTAATAAGCATACAGTAGCTGAAAGAAACAAGCTGATGATGTACTGCTGTAAAGGAGCTGCAGGGGGAGGGGGGGAAGCGCCTGGGAAATTCCATGCTACTGCATTTAATAAATACTTTTAAATTAGATTTGTGCATTTCCTCAGACTAAGCGCCCAGTTTCCATATGTGGTTTCATTTGGAACTGCCACGCCAACAAGAGTCAAGTGGCCTGTTTTGTGTGATGACTTGATTCAGTTATGAGTAAGGTTGCCAGATGCCCCACTTGAAGGCACACCCTGTATTTCAGGGAACGTACCCTATTCCGGTATATGCAAGGTCGCCTGCGTGTATACTGTGACTCCGCACAAATGCAGCAAAAGAATGTGGTATCTGGCATTAAGGATGAGGGAGAAAGTTGCATTCAGTTCACATTAAAAGGTGGGTGTAGCTAGTTCACACTTCCTGAGACAATATGTGACCTGAAACACAGCCATCCTTCAAAATTTGCACCTCTGAATTTTGCAATCACGTTCTCCAGCCAAATAATGTGCACAAAAATGCATACGTTAGGGGCAAGTGTGCATGAAGACATACATTAGTGAAGATAACAAGCAAAGTATGTACCGGTATAATAGGCAAAACTGCAAACCAAAATGTGTATATTACTAGAAATGTACACTAAAATGCTGGGTAATTTTCATGAAGGGTTGTTGTTTTTAAATGCAAGCTGATGCAAAAATGTGGATCTGAACTTAAGATCTGAAATATGAGAAAGTGAGAGGAACTGAAGTTGACTGATTGATTGATGCATCCCTATCTGGCACAGAATTCAGCCCCCTAAGAATGAACCTTCCTACCTACCTTCCTTCTCTAGCCATTGTTGTTATAATGCAAATATACAGTTGAAAGTATATGAACCTCAAAACTTAGATGCAAGGATTTGCTGGATAAGAGCCCCCTGATCAGGAGTTTGTGAAACTACTAGAACTGGGGGGGTGGGGGTGGGACACATTCAAATCTTCACTCAGCCGCAAAGCTGCCTAGAGGACATTGGGTCACCAGTTAGTATCTTTCAGCCTAATCTACCTCACTGGACTGCTGTCAGGATAAAATGGATGGGGCCACAATATGCACAACCTTGAACTCCTGGGAGGAAAGATGGGATATAAGTATAATAAAATTCATAGTTGCCTTGGTACATAATGTTAATCTGTAATCCTTCCTTTCCCCCACAATTACTAGTTTTACTGTTAAATAGCCAGAATAAATCTGAAGATATTTTGGAGCAACTGAAAGGATTCCGAGAATCTGAAATAAGTTCTCAGTGGTTTCTGGGATCAAAATATTAATAAAATAATGGGCCGAGTCAAATCTATGCTTCAAAAATCTACCATACATTTTTGGAAGTGGTTTGTCTGTTCGTCCATCCATCCATCTGTTCTCTATACCTCTGGAGGTAATTAAAATTATTTAAAACGCAAGTGGGGGAAAGCTTAAAGCAGACTTCAAATTCCGAATCTCCCTGGCAAGGTGCAGCCTATTGATTACATAAATAAAGAGAGCCCTGCTGGATCAAACCTAGGCCCTATCTAGTTCTGCATCCTCTTTCCCTCAAGAGTCCAGCCAGATGCCTTTGAGACTCCCGCTGGCAGGACCTGCACACAGCAGCTCTCTGCCACTCATGATGCCCAGTTGCTGGTATTCAGGGGTATAACTGATTCCGACACTAGACTTGAAAATAAAAATGCCACCATCAGAATGTTGTTACGCATATCTAGGGTAAGACCACACCTTGGAATGCTGTGGACAGTTCCAGTCTCCTTGCCTCAAAAGGGATATTGCAAAGGAGCACAAAAGGGTGACCAAAATGATCAAAGGGTTGGAACAACTCCACCATGAGGAGAGGCTGCAGCATTTGGGGCCTCTCAGCATACCTTTGTAAATAAAGAAAATCTTTAATAATTTTTTTAAGGGGAGTAAGGGGGATGTAATAGAGGCATATAATATTATCCATGGAGAAAGTGGATAGGGAGAAGTATGTGGATAAATACATACTGGTATATGCCACAACAATGGCTTGACCATACTACTTTACAACTCTGACAAAATATGAGCTGTGAGCTGCCTGCCTGCAGGGGCTGCATCTGATTACTGGAAACAGGCGTAAAACACTGGGAAATTAAAGGGTTCTTGTCGCACGCTCTTCTCCGCTTTATTTTACTTTTCTGTGCTCAGAACCTGGGCACTTGCGTCATCATTCACCTCTGTGACTGGAAACCGGAACTTCTCACTACTATTCTCTTCTTGAGTGACTTGCAAAGTTGTTGAAACCTAGAGAAGGTGGCTGGGCTGGAGAAGCAGGAGGAAGCTGGGGAGGGGGGGCGCAGTTCTGCATTTACGCCAAAGAGCTGTGGCTTATCTGCAAGGATCAACTCTGCAAATAAACCACAGTGACAAATCACCACCGCAATGCAGGGGAGTTAAGATAGCACCTGCTTTTCCCCAGCAGAAGTAGATGGGCTTTAATTCAGGCCTGGACTCACTGGGGACTCAGAACTAAGCCCATGGCTGTGAGCCCGTAGAATAGATTGCATCACTATTAAGAGAAGTGTGCCTTCAAAAACATGCAGAGTGCATTTTGCTCGCCTGTGCATGATCGCGGCCAACCCAAACACACAACGCGGCAGAGCAAAGCTGGAACCCCCAAACCCAAAAGCGGTCCTGTTCTTGCCACATGCCTCAGACACATCAAAAGCAACAGTTGCCACCTCCCTTAAAAAAATGAAACAAAAGTAAAATCTCAAGTCAATGACATGGCATTACTCTCTCTCTCTTGTCCACACACATTGTCAGAGTCTGCAGGAAACAGATTAGCAAATTAAGATAATATGGCAATAAAAAAAATTTAAAGTCCCAAACAATAATCACATGTAGCTTGGGGTGGATTCTCCCCACTTTTTTATGGAGGCTGCTGTTTGCTTCTGAAAATTTGGGTGACTTCATAGGTTCTTAACCCTTTCACTTCCAACATTTTTACTATTTGTTTGTTTGGTCCCCCTGCTGTATCCAAAGTCACATTCTACCTGGCTATAGTAATGGGAGGTGGGTATGGTTTTCAGAACAACATTCCTCAGTGAAAAACCACATGTAGTTCATTCTAGTTTGGCCCATGGTCTGCCTGTAGCTTAGTTTTGTATCCCACCTCATCCTGAAGACTCAAGGTAGGCAACAGAGCAGAAATTATCCTGGGGAACTGGCAAAGGTCAGTGGTAGAGCACCTGCATTGCAATGCAGAAAGTCCCAAGTTCAATCCCTGTAAACTCCAGGTAGGATTGGGGGAAACTTCCTGCCTTTCATAATATACACAGGGCGCAGAATTCATGTTCACTTTAACAGAATTTCACAAATTGGATAACCTTGGTGCAGTATTTTTGGATATTCATTTTAAACAAAAATGTAGAGTATATACATACTTGATTCTGTTCCATTAGGCTCTATTATGTGTTAAAATATTAACATTTTAATGGTATGTTCAGTTTGCAGCTGACTTTACTAACTTGTAGAAGAGCTAAATTGGTGGATTATGCTGAAATGGCTAAAATGACTGGAAGAATCAGAAATTAGGAAGACCAAAATTTTAATATGGAATGGGAGGAAAATTTTAATTTATCTTAAAAACCATTGTAAACAGCTAAAATTGTTAGTAGGACTGGAATGACAATTGTAGTCTAATGGTGAATTCCGGACATAATGGAGATGTAACGGATGTAAAGGAGGAAATGATTAACAATAGGACCCGCAAAGGGGAGATTCTTTGGAATCTTGATTTTATGTTGCTTTCAAGGAAAACCAAGCAGAAAGGATCTTCTAGGATAGGCATCCCCAAACTCAGCTTTCCAGATGTTTTTGGCCTACAACTCCCATCATCCCTAGCTAACAGGACCAGTGGTCAGGGATAATGGGAATTGTAGTCCCAAAACATCTGGAGGGTGCCTGTTCTAGGGGGACAGAAAGTAGTAGAGGCCAGCCACCTCAAACAGCAGGAGCCAGACTATAGGCTAAAGAGGCTGACTTTATAGGCTTTGGTCATTGGCCTTCCCTACCTCAGATCCTGTCCCTAGAGGTATAAAGGTAAAGGGACCCCTGACCGTTAGGTCCAGTCGTGGACGACTCTGGGGTTGCAGTGCTCATCTCGCTTTACTGGCCGAGGGAGCCGGCGTACAGCTTCCGCCTCATGTGGCCAGCATGACTAAGCCGATTCTGGCGAACCAGAGCAGTGCACGGAAACGAACAAAAGAACAAAACAAAACTCTAGACTTCATACTTCTCTGTCCCTTTCAGATCAAATGCGACCACCGATTTTCATCACTTACTAGCCTAAAGGGACATGGGGAAGGAAGGGAAGAGGAGCAGGGAGGGAGAGCTGTGTGACTGTCGAGAGAGTGAGCAAAGGCACCGGCCATGTCCTCCAGCAGCTTCTATTTAAAGTACCGACCGTGGGAAACTTATGCAGACGTGTGGTTTCTTTGAGAACTGAGAGTGTTGTGTCTTTTGTAGCTGGCGAGTGAGTCACACTCTGAATTAGGAATTGGGGAGATACATGGGGGCGGGGAGGAAGAAGAGCCCTCCAAACACTTGACTTTGAAGACACAGCATGCATCTTCCAGTCTTACTTCTTGTCTGAATCCCATTTCCCTGGATCTGCACTCCCCTCCCCACCCACTCCAGCTGCCAGGAAGCCCCAGAAGAGACCCTTCCTCCAGGGTCCACCTGGTGGGTCCCCAATTCCCCAGAGGATTAATGCAGGTCTGGCGGTGGGGAAGAGTTGCAGCAGCAGCATCCCAGCAGAAGAATTGCTGTGGCCTATTGAGACGGGGAAGGGAGAGGCAGCTGCGAGGCTCAGGCTGTGCAGACGCATTGGCAGGAGCAATGGATTGCCTCTGGTGGTGCATCAGCACAGCATCAGTCTCACTGCTGCCTCATCTCTCTCCTTTCCAGTAAGCAGCAGTGACTCTGCTGCTGGGAAGCTATTGTTGTTCCATCTGACCAAGCAAGCTACCCCGACTTTATTTACACTTCTCGTCACAGGTTCTCCTGCCTTTTTTGTCCCCCTACCCCCGACTCACAGACCTCCCATGTAAACCACGTTCCCCTTTAATCGTTCATGCCAATGTGCCCACTGGGGCACGGGTTTTCCCAGCCATTGTTCAGTCCCTCCTTTTCTCATCCTGGAAGGTCTTCTCCCCTCCAGCTGCACCAAAATGTGCCACTCAGCTCTCCCCCCCCCCCAAGCCACTATTTATTGAGCTGCAATGAGTTCTGAGGTGTGCACCCAGTCTAGCTATCACTACAGTAATCAGCTTCTGGCCTCCCCATGGCTTCATCCAGCCAGGCTGAAAATGGGACGCCACCAAGGCTGCCAGCAACTGACGCGACTTCCTCCTCAAATGTGTTTATTCATGCCTGTTCCATCCCCTTGCTGCAGTAATCTGTAATTTTTTAAAAAATGAACCTCATTTTAAAAATGCATGTTTTTCCTCACAAAAGTTTTAAAACTTGTTTTATCTTAAAATGCACATTTATATGTGCATTTTGGTATGTTTGTGGAGCTGAGAACTGAACTGCCAAATTTGGAGAAGTATGAAATCTGAAGGATCCGGTTTGCACATTTGTATGGGAGATGCAGACTAGCTCAGTTCATGTGAATGGAAGAGAGTGAACTCCTCAAGAAGTCCCACTTCTGAATGAGGAAGAAAGAAGCTTTGGCATAAATTGATAGGGCTTTGAACTAGGGCTCTTCAGCAGGGCTCAACTCTGGAACCCATTTCCATGAAAAGGGACAGTCTGGAAACATATGCAAAAACAAGCTCAGTGGGGTCTCAGAACATGCAGAGAGTGCATTACCATCATCAATAGGAATGGAGGTTAATTTCAATTGATCAGAAAGTAATTATAGAAATAGGAATAGGAATAATTTATTGGCCAAGTACATTTTCCAACATACGTGGAATTTTGCTTCGGCTACATTGCAATGTTAACATACCTTATACAAACACTGTTCCACTCACAATACAATGACATAGCAAAGAAACCCCACCCATAACTGGCCTCCCCTTCTGCTACACAACTACGAATTTAAAAATTTAATGGCACAAGGGGAAAAAATGTTCCTGTGCCTAGCCGTTTTTGTGTATATTATCCTTCAGAATTCACACCTTTAAATGTTGTGATACAATTCTTGAATCAAACCATGTACTAAAATGTATTGAAGTATGCATTATAGGGTAAAATACATTTAGAAATATGTGCACTAGATAAAATATATACAGTATTTCAATAATATTTTGTGATACTCTGATGTGTAATTTTTATTATGTGCATAGTTTTTTAAATGTCTGGTTTTATCTG
This sequence comes from Lacerta agilis, assembly GCF_009819535.1. NCBI lineage: Eukaryota > Metazoa > Chordata > Lepidosauria > Squamata > Lacertidae > Lacerta > Lacerta agilis. The sequence continues at coordinate 60,046,931 of NC_046319.1, forward strand.
TATTTTTATAATTTTATTATGTCAGTTTTTAAAGTCTGTTTTTATTGTTATTTTTGAACAAATATTTTATACAATTTATGTAAGCTGCTTAAGAGGTGTTTTAAGTAGTATACTAATTTTCCTTTAAAAAAGCAAAGTAAATACATATTTAAATACTTGTTTTAAAAAATAATGCTCATGTGGTATGTTTTTTAAAAGTCACAGATTATTTGTAGACACAATATGGAATGAATTTACAAATTAATGCAGACCAGAAATAAATTGATTCATCCATCCCAAACCACCACTGAGCCTTCACTGCCCACCCCTACAAATCTGAGGTTAGAAGTCCTACAGCTGTGGCTTCCACCCAGCCATAAGCCCCGTATCTATTAAATAGTGGGCACCAGAGTGAGATGGCTCTCAAAATGTGCTCACTTGGATTAGTCCCAAAGACTTATAAATAATCGTGTCATAGTAGCAATGCCCTTTTCATGTTGCATGGAGCAGCCAAAAAGATCAAAGGGAGCATAAGATTGAGGGATGGGGGGGAGAAATTCATTTCAGATAGCATTTAAAGACAAATCTACATAATTCACACTTTCCAAAACAACATGAGAACCAAAATGCAGCCACTCTCCGAAATTTACATCTCTCCAAATTTTGCAATGCAGCCAAGTAACGTGTACAAAAATGCATATTGGGTAAAGTGTGCATTAAAATGCATATATTTGTGAAATTAACATACAAAGCTGAATTACATTAGGGGATGGTTTGCAAAAATGTGCCTTGGCGGAATTGCATACAAGCATGTACGTATTAGGAGAAATTCTCACTGAAATGCTGCTGAATCTTCAGACTTTTTAAAAAAATAATAATTCACAAGCTGATGTAGAAATGTGGAGAACTGAAGACTGGGAAAATGAGAAACAGAGAAACCAAAATTGCCAGATTTGTCCATCCCTAATTCTCAATTTGCATTCCACCAACTAAGGTTCTATCCCTGTGAATACCTTTGCTCTTCAAAAGGCCCTGCTTGTGGGTTTTCCATGGGTATCTGGTAGGCCACTGTGAGAACAGGATGCTAGACTAGATGGGGCATTGAACTGATCCAACCCAGCAGGCTCTTATGCTCTTATGTTGACACATATGAGGCTGCCTTAGGCTGAACCATATTGCTAGCCCACCTGGCCTATTGCTATCTACTCTGACTGCCAGCAGCTCTCCAGGGTCTCTGGCAGGTCTCTTTATCACCTCATGAGATCAAGGAAGATCCCAGGAACTGAACCTGAGGCCTTCTGTATGCAGAGCAGGTGCTCAACCACTGAGCCATGAGTCTTCCTCTTTTAAACATACTTAGTTTCTGCTCCCCACCCACTCACCCAGCTGCATCCACCTGTTCCACAAGTGAACATACAGTAGGGTTGTAGAAAGAATTCATGCAGCTGTGCTAGGCATAGCCTGCTGCAAGCAGGGTGGCCACTTATTCATCACTCAAAATGTGGACGTCACCAAAAAGATTAAAGAGGACACCAATTTGCATGAAAAATTGCACACACTCATTTATATGTGCAGATGCACATATATTGAAAACTATCATTTAAACAGAAATATGATACATCACAACATAGTGAGGATAAACAAGTCCATAGCCAGGTAAGCGGTGTGCCTGCTTGATTTGCTGTCCATGTGCTAACTAGATGGGCAACTTCAAGACCCGTCCTCTTCTCACACTTTACCCCAGAGCTAGACAGATCTTCAAATAAGGATGCCTTCAAACAAAGCAGCAGTGGGGAACTTGTGACCTTGAATGAGCTCTCATCAGCCTCAGCAAGCATGGCCAGTGTTCAAGGATGGGAGTTGCACCTACAAACATCTGGAGCTTTAGGATTGCTGTCACCCATATAGAGCATAATGAGGGGAAGGGTTAGATTTAGAGACACAGTGTTTTCCCTTCAGTAGCATCATACCAACAGATTCAGTGGCACTTTGTCAGAAGGACCCACATTCTATCTGTAGTGTTTCATCTGTTCAACCTGGGAAGGATGGGTGGAATTGTCACATAAGCCAGGGGTAGGGAACCTTAGGCCATCCAGATGTTGAACAAAAGCTCCCAATCAGCTCCAGCAAGTATTGCCAGTGTCCAGGAGCTATAATTCAGCAATTTTGAGGGGCAGGTAAGCCAGAGTTTCCCCACTCCTGCTCTACAATCCAAGTCTGGATTAAAAATAAAGAACCATTGGAAAGCAGAACACAAAGGGTCTTGAGGTTGCCCACCCACAGCAGCACCTGGCCAGCAGACTGAGTAGGCACACAAAGGTCACCTGTAGGTCACCGTCTTCCCAACTATAGTCAAATGGTTTATACTTCTTTTTAGTTGTTAGTTTCTAAATTGGCATGTGCAACATTTTGTACACATCTGTGTCCTCTTTTGTGGCGATACAGTTCCTCTTGTTTGGCACTGCATCAGTGGGCACCCTCCTGAACTAGATGGGCTAACAATGGGCTGAGTCAGTATGAGGCAGCCTCAGATCATCACCTGTACCCTCTAGCCCAGCTGAGATTGCTAAAGCCATCTTGGAATAACAATGTCGGGCATTTCGCAGGAAAAGCCAACCATTTGGTGGGCCCAAGGGAAACAAAAGTCTGGCAAACGAAAAAGCCATAGCATGCAGAAGGTCTCAGGTTCACTTCCTGACATCTCCAAGTAGGGCTTGGAGAGATTCTAACCCTGGAAAGCTGCTGCCATTCAATGCAGACTATATTGCACGATATGGACCAATGGTTTGACTTGGTAGAAGGTGGCTTCCCATTGCTACCCGTCTCTCCTGAAATTTGGGGCATGGTGTGCCTCATAACAGCAGTCAGTACTCCACAAGTACAACCATAGACGGGACAGGTGTTGGCCAGTTTCCCCTTCATTAGAGATGCGCAAATATGTCAATTTCAGTTTCTCATTTTTGCAACCTTCAGTTCTCCACATTTTTACATCAGTGTGCATTTTTTAAAAAGTCCTCGTGAAATTCACCAACATTTTTTAAGCAACCGTCTCCTATCTTTACATATTTTTATATGCAATTTTGCCTAATATACACATTTCTGCAAACCAGGGCTCTTATGGCTGAATCTCAATCTGGCAAAACTTCAACCCAGCCCCAAACCTGTTTGTGGCTGTGTGGTCTACACTTTCCCCAAGTAGTCTGTTAAACACCATGAAGTGAAAACTGTTGATTGAGTTCAGCTGAAGCCAAGCAGGAGTGATAGGCCAATCTACACCATACACTCAAAGCATATGGCTTCCCCCAATGAATCCTGGGAACTGCAGGTAGTTAAGGGTGCTCGGAATTGTAGCTCTGTAAGGGATAAGCTATAGTTCCAAAGATTATCTGGGAGAAGCCATGTGTTTCCCAAGGATTGTGCCCCCATGCTAATTAGCGCAAGATGGGACACCATTTTGGATTCTCCTCCACAGGCATCAATGTTGTTTCAGACAGGCCTTCATGAAAGGACCGTCTACTCTAACAACTTGCACTGTTGCCTTGGGAAATTCCGTGCATTCACACCCCAAGCCCAAAAGAATGAATCTTAATGTTTATTGTGTCAACACAGACATGACAAAAACAGTTTCCGTTTTTGTTTTTTTTAAATAAAACAATTTTTAAAAAGCGGAGATAACAGCCGCCGCCAGACAGAGTGAGGGTTTGGCCCCAGCACGCAAGGCCGGCTTCTCAAAGACACCACATCTTCTTTTTCTGCCTCAGAAAGGAGAAGTCTATACAAGGAGGGAAGTCATCGGTTTTTTGATGGCCCTCAGAGTGGTTTTTGTGCACCTGTTACCTCAGAGAAATGTCACAGCACCCAGGCTGTGAGACAGGATGCTAGCTGAGAGACAGAAAGTAAGGGGGAGAAGGCCTTTGTAAGAGGCCCAAATCCCCCTTTTAGAAATTGCAACATATTGAAAAACTGAGAAACTTTTGAGTAAGAAATCTTACTGAATTATTGTATTTTTCCTCTTCCCATGCTCTTACAGCCTCGCTGTTGCTTCTTGATATACAGCAGAATGTGGTGGAAGAGTCCTGAGATGCCGGATTGGGCTCTACCACGCAAATGTAGAATTTTTTACTGATCCCCTACATAAACACAAAAAACCCTGCCTGCAAATAGTAATCGAGCACGTCAGGTAGAAAGGTTTCAGTTCAGCCCTCACCACAGTTTTAATGTCAGAGAGCATGCAAATTTGTGGCTTCTCCCTCTGATCACTTGTTGTCATCCCACCACCAATCTCCTGGCCGCTTTCCCTCTTAAGCAACCTTATGGGGGGCCCAAATCAGTGGTGGGCTGAGCCAGAGGCAAAGTGGGTGACAAGAGGCCAACATGGACAGAACAGCAGATAGATGTGACTCGTACCTTTGTAAGGCATTTTGAATACCTGCCACACAAAAGCCAGATGTTTCTATACCCACCCAGCACACATTGATCCATCTGCCACTTAGGCAAGGAAGAGGCGTTATTACGTTTCTCCCAGGTAAAGCCACTTGAGGAGGATGTGGCGCACGGCTGAAGAAGGTCTTGGTCAGTGAAGGGGGCATGGCCCAGGGATAGCCCTGAGGACCAGATAAAGAGGCATGGAGGGGCACACTTTTCTCCAGAGCCTCAGGTTTTACCACCCCTAATTGAAGACCCCCTCATAACCAGGAAAGCTTTACAAGCCCCCAAATTCTCCTCCAGCTCAGATTTTGATCTGAGCTGGAGAAGTAGTTCCAGCTTCCCCACCCTCCATCAGATTTCCCCACATACATGACCACCAACCAGAAACACTCCCACTTCCCATCCCTTAACTTGTTGGTTAGAGCAGCAATGCAGGCACAGGGGGAGCAGAGTGGAAAGATTCCCCCCTCCCTCTCTCCATCAGGCTGCACCACTTGCTAGGAGTGTGATGGGGTGCAGGGGACGATGAGAGATGTGGTTCTGCTGTCACATTAGAAAGCATGGGGGCGAGAAAAACCACCACACACTGTCCTGAATCCCTGGCCTACCTGACAGCAAGTCAGTATGTCAAGTCCAAAGTTCAAAGACCAGGGATCAGTCCATGCAAGCAAAGTCCAAGGATCAGGAAACACAGTCCAGGGTCAACCCAAGTAGCCAAGGCTGAAGTCCAGAGTCAAACCCAAAGCACAGTCCTATGGAGGTCTAGGAGCATCTTAGTTGAGATCCATCATTGTGGGCAGCTGAGCAGACAAAACATCTGAGCTCTGCTTCCCTTTTGTACTTTGCCTGCTGATTGCAGCATCTGGGCTTGATGAGGCAGGTGATCCACACCTGTTCCAAGCCTGTGTCAGCTGAGGAATCACACACTCCTCCTAGAACTAGGGAGCTGGGCTGTGGGCCTTTGCCTGCCTCAGCCTCCTAGAGTGCAACTCCCCACTGCTCCCTACACCTCAGAGCCTGCTGTGTTCATGGAGACAAGGGCCCTCTGGCTCTGGTGATGGGTCCTGCTGCTCTGGTTCCTCTCCTCATGCCATTCTCCATCACCTTGTGAGTACTTTCTTCCTCATCTCCTGCTTGCCCTGGTGTGTCCCAGTCCCAGCTACACCCCCCGCTGAGATCCTCTTCCTCCTCCCCATTGTCCTGCCAATTCATGACACCCACTTTCCTTCCAGCATGCTTTAGCCGCTGCTCCCATTGCTTTAACCTATTCTTTATTATTGCTGTTTAGCATAGTCTTGTAACCGTTAGTGAATTCTGTGATTTTTTATTTTTATTTTTTTGATGTTGTGAGCAGCCTTGAGTATGATTCGCAATGGAAAAGCAACATATAGAAAAATGATTTTGATGGTTAAGGGAATTTAAATGGAGGCTCAGAGCAAGCCAGTGCTGCTTCTGAGTGCTGCTACACACCACTGTCACCTTACTTGGAGTTGGTCCTGAGGAGCTGTGAACAGGACCTTATCTGGTGATTGGAATGAATCATTTCTATTGAATGTAGTTGACTGAACTAGTTCAGAAATCTCTGAACCTGAAGGCAGTTTCCATAATTGCCAAGTGAACTGAAGGTGAAAAAAGTTCTTGGGGGGGGGGTAGAAAGCTGGCTGATTTCTACTTCATGTTCATGCTGGATGTAAGGTGTGGTGCCACAAGCAGAATGTCTTCCAATGGTCTAAGTGATCTTATAGGGCAGGCAGTCTTTCAGGTATATCAGGGGAAGCTTTACCTGTTGCCATTTTATCTATCAGACATCCTATTCCTTGTGTGTGGCCCCAGTTTACTTATGGATCCTATAGTTCAGCACAGCAGCTTACAGCATTCTGAATGCTGATTATTATTTTTGAGGTGCAGGTGGGAGGGCAAAGATGAACTTTTTATCGACCAAAAAGTTCATTTGGATGGACTTGAAACAAACTATCTCAGTTTGCCAAACAAACTAACCGAAACAAATTCATTTTTGGACAGGAAGAACTAGAACCAGAACTAGTTTCTTTTTAAAATGAGCTTTGCCAGCACTGGCCTTTATACCTTCCAGAGCTGAGCAGTCATCACTTGTCACCATGTGCTTTCAAGCACTTTGCATCAATCTTTGTTCATCTCAGGAAACACACACCGCAGGCCCAGCCCCACTCCACGCTCTCCTACCCACAGTGCTTTTTCCCAAGTGCACCAACTGGTTGCATTGGTGTTATGCACCAGTCACCCCAACCAGCAACATGCAGGCTTCAAAGAGTCTGGTTCCATCCATGCTCCCTCAGTTGAGGCTTTGGGTTCTGAAGACTTTACCTCAAGACCACAGGCTCAGGGGTTACAAGGCAAGTGACCTAGATTTGCAAGAGGAGGAAAAAACAGATCCAAATCAGTACGAATTTCAGAAGGGTAGCCACAGTGCTCTGCAGCAGCAAAAAGAACAAAGAGGCTTGTGGCACCTGAAAGCCAAAACAGATTTACCTGTGGTAGAACCTTTTGTGGGATATCATTCATATACTACTTTTCATCAACCAAACCTAGAGCAACTGACAACATTCGAAGACAATATAAAAACAGTGGAAATTAGTACATTCTTTCCTTCCTTCCTTCCTTTCTTTCTAAGAATTTATATTCTATCTTTCAATAAACTTTTCAGGGCACCTTACAAATAGATAAATAATAATAATACAGCAACTACACCAACATATAATATATAAAAGCAGCATATGAAAATATCCAAGATGGCTATGCCTTTCTCTACTGCTCAACACAGCATGTCTCTGAATTCCAGTTGCTGAGATTCACAAGTGGGGAGAGTGCTGCTGCACTCAGGTTCTTCTTATGGGCTTCCCAAAGGTTGCCTCCCTTTCAGACTTTCCTTATTGCGGCAGAGGGGTGACTATGGAGGTGATCATGATGTGCTCCTGCACTTCAGAATCTACCACTACACTATTTGATTTACTGAACTACTTAAGTATCAATGAACTAATTAAAACAAAATCGAAAATTCTTTCTAGTAGCACCTTAGAGACCAACTGAGTTAGTTGCTGGTATGAGCTTTCGTGTGCATGCACACTTCTTCAGATACACTGCAGACCAACTATGGCAGACCAACACGGCTACCCACCTGTAACTGGAACAATGAACTAATCAGTTGACTAACATGTTGTTAATCAGGTAACCATGAATTTGTGCCACTGTACAGTTGCAATATACAGTTGCAATCAAAAATTATTCAACCCTCATTGCAAATTGGGTTTGTTGCGTGGCCAGGCAGAGACACACACTCCCCCTGACCCCAGGAGCCACCCAGGTGAAATGAATGAAGCATGACAACGTGTTATGGGATTAAAATTGGCCACAACTTTATTTAAACTTTCAGATGTAGGAAGACCTGTTTATCCCTCCCAGTCCCCAACTGGGGATCTGAGGCACATCGGGATTAACATATCTCTCTGGGGAATGGGTTGGCTCTGGAAGACATTATTTTAAGCAGAGAGCCCGCCCCCATTTCACCGCAACACAGGGAAGTGCACTGACAAACTTTCAGCATATGGCCAGTGACTCCCTTCAGCACAGCCCCTTTAACGGGGAACCCTGGGATCGCTGCCAGGGGGGGCGTGCATCACCGCTTCACCGCCCCCCCCCCCATTTAGGGAATATAGACTAAAGGATCCCGCCCAAGGCCTAAAACTGCCAAAGTTGTGATGTTTTGCTATGGGGAGGCTGAAACCTGCCAATGCAGGGGAAATTCCTTCCCGGTCCTTTAACAGTAACCATCGAAAGACCATAGCAACACCCACATACCTGTAAAGAGGTTAACCTGCAATAAAGAGCATAAACAAACGGAGGCTAGGGCAGGGGAAGCTCTGGAACCGACTGTGGGCTCCCAAGTAGGCTCCGCCCCCTTACATACGCAAAGAGCGAACCGGAGTGAAGACTACCCCATTTGGTCCGCTCTCCTGGCTCCGCCTCCGCCCATCATGATTGGTTCATTATGAACTAAGGTTTGGCAGGAACCTCAAGGGCTGTGTTGTGGGGAGGTGGACCAGGAGCGTTCTGCTGGGAGTCTTGGAAGATCGGGGGTGCTGCATGCGGCCACGCAAAGGGCACCCTCTGGTTGAGCGGGGAGAGTGGTCATTATCAAAATTTGCAGACTTTCAGCTGTTTGCAATGAACAAATCAAAGTTGCATTTTCAGCTGAATTTGGGGGAACCACTTGATGCATCCATTTTGTTGAGCTATTTCAATGACCTTTTTTTTTTTTACTTGCTCCTTGCGAAAAGCTGAAGGTCTGCAAATTTTGATAATAAACCTGATTCGCAGTGGGGGGGTTGAATAATTTCGATTGCAACTGTATGTGTGAATAACTTCATTTTCTCCCTGCCCAGAGTTTACTTTTCTCATAATACGCAGCAAAGATGACCTTATAGCATCCACGACTATCAGCAAACAGCAACCAATAATGTGCAAGAAAGAGTGTGTTGGGGTTTTTTTGGGGGGGGAGGGGTTGTATCATGAGGAGCAAAGAAAGCCTCTCCTATCTGATGTCTATTTCGATACCACGCTGGCAAAGGCCTGTAAGCAAAGGATCATGCCCGAGCGCTGGCTTGTGGTCGGAGCAAATAGATTTTACAGGAAATAATAATCTGCTCTCTGTAGACTAATGCACAGCGTGGTTACTGGAAAGCCCAAAGTGAGGCAGGGTGGCTACTACATTTCGGGCGGAAGCTTGGCCTGAAGAGTGATGGTGCTCAGATGAAAGGAAGTGTTAGGGTGTAGTGCATTCAAAAAGTGTGTGTGTGTGTGTGTGTGTGTGTGTGTGTGTGACAAAATCAGGCCGATAATGTTCTGAGACTGAGACCAAAGACACTACAGACTTCAAGGAGTTTTGCAGTCATTCCCTTTCTTCAGAGAAGAGTGGTCTCATCAGGGCAGATGACCAGCGCCCCGCACTACAAAACAAGCAGGAAGACCTCTAGACACAGTAGGGCTGACCTACTTACCACATTTTTTTTTGAAGTCAAGTAATTCAATTTACCATCTAAACAGAAGAGGAGGGGGCAGGGAGAGAACCATTCAGTCCCGGAGTCTAAAATTACCTAACTGCACCACTGCTTTGGAAGAATAGTTCTGGTGAGGGTTTCTAACAGATAATTTATCAGGGTCTTCATCAAACTACCATTCCCAAGATTCTTTGGGTGAAGCCATTACATTTTAATTCAGGGGACAGCAAACTTTTTCAGCAGGGGGCTGGTGGGGGGCTGGACTATATTTTGAAAAATAAAAATAAAAATGAACAAATTCCTATGCCCCACAAATAACCCAGAGATGCATTTTAAATAAAAGCACACATTCTACTCATGTAAAAACACGCTGATTTGGATTTAGAAGGCGATTAGGCTAGATCCAGCCCCTGGTCTTAGTTTGTCTACCCATGGTTTAATTGGTATACACTAAGATATGTTTTAAACATATATTAGCCCATTATTGCATTCCACTTGTCCCTTGCTATCTGGGTACTAACCTGCATGGATTTCCTATAAATACGTGCTTCTTCATGCTGAAAACATAAGGATCAGAGTTCATTCAAATTTTTTTTTCTCAATACATGCCACATTTGCACAATTCCACTTATACCCCAATGAATACACTTTGCTACAAACAAAAGGGCCATCAGAACCTGAGATATGAAAAATACATCAGAAATGGTTGCTGGGCACCAGGCCCAGGGCTGAGGAACTGCTTCACCCAGTGCAGCCGTAGCAGGACTCTCCAAGGCAGCAACACATTTAAAAATTAAAAAAATTAAATGTATATTTAAATAAGATTTCTAGGGCTGCAATCCTATATTCATTTATAGGTCATATCTACATCTTACATCTAAAGCACATTTAATGCATATTTAAAGCACACGCTCTCCCTAAAGAATCCTAGGAAGGGTGCTGGGAATTGTAGCTCTGTAAGAGGTAAATTATAATACCCAGGATTTGGGGGGGGGGTGTTTTAAATGTATTGTGTGTATGCAAATTTTGTGTGTGTGTCCCCCCCCCACTTTCTGTGTTATGTATGTATTAAAGTTTTCCTATCAGAGATAAACTATAGTTCCCAGGATTCTTTGGGGGAAGCCATTTGGTTTAAATTTAAGGTGTGGTTGTGTTCTTACTTGGGAATATCAATGAAATTTCAATTATCTAAATCAGGGGTCAGCAAACTTTTTCAGCAGGGGGCCGGTGCACTGTCCCTCAGACCTTGTGGGGGGCCGGACTATATTTTGAAAAAAAATATGAACGAATTCCTATGCCCCACAAATAAACCAGAGATACATTTTAAATAAAAGCACACATTCTACTCATGTAAATACATGCTGATTCCTGGACCGTCCGCGGGTCAGATTTAGAAGGCGATTGGGCCGCATCCGGCCCCCGGGCCTTAGTTTGGGGACCCCTGATCTAAATGCACCAAGTATGGGGTTGCATTGTGTATGTATTCAGTGTTAAAGTGTAGCTTCCCAGGTAAGCTACACCCTCTATTGTGTGGGCTGGGTAGTCCCTCCCCTTACCTGGCCAATCCCTTAGCAACGCCTCCCCCAGGCGGGACTGGACGGTTATCGGGGGTAGGCGGAGACCCCAGGTATCGCTTCTGGGGGGGAGGGCACAGCCAGCCGAACTTCCAGGTGTCGCCCAGGAATTCAGGGGGCTGCGCATGACCACGCAAACGTCGCCCCCCATTTGATGTGGGGGGCGGTCATTGTGCATGTATTCAGTGTTAAAATGTGTATTTCTAAACTTGTTTTCTCTAAAAATGCCCATTTTAAAATGTGTTTTGATACATTTTCTGAGCAGAGAAGGGTGCTGGAACTTTCAGGAAGTGGGAGACCTGTTGGATAACTTTGAACCCACACATTAGCCAGAAATCTGAGGTTCAGTTCAGTTCAGATCAGATCAGAATTCACAAAGACAGGATTCCTCAAGCATCCTGACTCTTCTAAACACCCAGGAGGTGACCACAATTCAGCTGGAGGGAGTCAAGCAGTAACCAATCCACATGGTGTGATCCTTGGAAAACTCTGTGTTGAAAACTGCCCCCTTGTGGTCCAAAAATGCAGGCTTTCCTCAGCTTCTACAAAGAAATAGCTGGTTTATTATAATTAACAGGCTAGCTAGAGCGGAGTGGTGGGGGAGGGATGTCCAATTGCAATAATTTAACCATGACAAGCAAGGGCAGGCTGGGTGGGACAGAAACCACATTCCCATTATTTCAGACATACTAAGTTCGGTCAGTTTTTTTTCCACTCTTCTTCTTCCCCCTGTTTCATTAGCCCACTCTCCCACAATAAGTAATTTTCCCCTCAATGCCTCAAATCACTCTCGATACCGCTGTGGTGCGCGTGTGGCCTGCGTGAAGTATGAGGAGGTCACAGCCAATGTGTCTTCCTTTTGTGTGGGGTTTTCATTAGATGGGAATGACCACAGAATTAAACAGCCCGTAGGCCAGCAGAACTGCCCACTAATTGCTTTAGTGTGTGTTTTATGGTATCACCACAATTTCCCCTCGTCGATACCGGGATTTCTCCACTTAATCCAACGGCCTTCATCAGGATTAAATGAAGACGCAAGGCTCCCTCGTTAGATAAAAACACTGGGGTTGATTCTGCTGCCGTGTTGTTTTTTAATTTATTGAGTCTTTGTGGCCTCTTCAGCCATTTAACCTCAGAGGCTTGTAAAGCTCACAGAGTGATCTCTCAGCCTACTGGTGGGCCAGACCAAAATCTCTAATTACAGAAGAAACACTGACAAAATGGTGACTTCAAGGGCTAGATCATTAGCCACTGGCTAACCACGGGAGCTACATTGGTGTCAGGGGATGTGGGTCTCTCCGCAAGGTCCTTGCGGCAGCCATCTTAACCCAACAGCTTGTTGAGACTTGAGGAGGGCCCCGATCCTAGGCCCTGTCAGACAGGGATACAGCCTGTGCAGCAGCACCACTACACACAGGGTCTTCAAGAGAAATACAGAATGGCTGAACAGAGCTACGAGACACCTGTCAAATATCAGTAGACCAGATGGCTGGTCATGTGACAAGGCCTGACCCTCCGACTAAATGATTCCCAAGTCATGGCCTGAGCCAAAAGGAGTCACTGTTTGCTGGTGTCCGCTGCCACAGCCTCTCATCTTTACCTCTGTCCTCCTGTCTGGCCATACCTAGACCCACCTGCTAGTTTCCTTTCTTTTCTAGTAAGGTATAGGAGTATAGTCAGTACAAGAGTGGGAAAGTTTTGCAGCCCAGGGGCCACATAAGCAACCATTTGGGGGCTGTGTGCCATTGTTATAGGTGGGGCCAGAGGCAAAACTGGGCAGACCAATGGCTGCAACAGCAAACTGTGACATTACTATAGTATCTATCATCATGAAAATCTCATGAAAATTACAAAAAAAAGAAAAGAATAAAAGAATACATTCACCCCAAACCACCCAAACATACAGTACACATTCACACTCACAAAATGAATCTAAACCACCCACACATAACATAATCACTCAATAATCACACCACTCCTTATACCCACCACATCACTTCGTTCACCCAGTTCTCACTGGGATAAACATTCAGCTGTTCTGCTGGCCTATTTTATAATGAACTTAAAATGCTATACTGTTAGCAGTGCCCCAGATGTACTCATATGGATTTTTGCTGTTATCTTGTTGTGCTGTGAGCTGCTTTGGGCACATATATGTGGAAAAGTGGCATATAAATATAAATGTTGGCATCCATCTGTCTTGAGAGACAGTGGAGTGTGCCTCTGGGGGTGAAGTCAAACTGCTGTGTTAGCGGTAATAACCACTAATAACCGTGTACAGAAAAACAAGTCGGTTGGATGAAAGCAATCCAATAGGGGCCAAAGAAAAAAGCCCCATCAATTTCCACTCGTGTAGCACAGGCAACGTGAACCGACATTACTGTTTGAGATGAGCATCACTAAAATGTACCCCACCGTCAAGTGTTATTAATCCATTAAATCCATAAATCCATGGACACCTTTGTGGTATCCACGATACCTTCCTGAAGCAATGAATGGTCTTGATATAAGGCCCCATCTACACAAGACATTTAACACACTTTAAACAGCCATGGCTCCCCCCGCCCCCAAGAATCATGGGACTTGTAGCTTGCTAAGGGTGCTGAAGGGACTTGTAGCTTGCTAAGGGACAGTGTTCTTGAAGCTACTAACATGAGTTTGGCCAAACTGCGAGAGGCAGTGAAGGATAGGCGTGCCTGGCGTACTCTGGTCCATGGGGTCACGAAGAGTCGGACACGACTGAACGACTGAACAACAACAAAAGGGTGCTGAAAATTGTTAAGAGACCCCTGTTCCTTTCACAGAGCTACCATTTCCAGAGTTCCCTGTGAAGAAGGATTGGTTGCTAAACCACTCTGGAAACACTGCTTTAAATACTGTTTAAAATGTATAAGGCAAGATGTAGTGGGCTTCTGAACTCCCTCACATGTTTAAAGGAGGTAAAATAAATATGCCATAGGGGCTGTACAGCAATGGGAGCTTCCCGCCAGCCACACAGTCAGTGAGCTCAAGACTACCACCACGCTTGTGTGGAGGAACTCTGTGTGTATAAGTTGATATGTACACACGGCCCCTTCTCACCCTCTCCAAACACACAGCCAAAACATGTAAGGGGTGTCTGCAAGACAGACAGATCTGACCCACAATCTATCACGAAGCTCCTTTGAATGAACAGGAACTGTGCAAAGGTGCTCTTTTACAGCCCCAGTTCACTTCAACAGCCCTTGTGCAGGAGAACTTCCCAGTGGGTTGTCCTTAGGGGTGGAGGAATTTGTTAGTTTTGGTTTTGCTCTGATTCTTATTTTTCCAATCTTAAATCCAGTTCCCCCCGTTTCTGAATCAGTCTGAAACTTCATATGCGTTTTCTTTCATATTTCTCCTAAGATACGTATTTTTGCAATCTTCCCCAGTATAATACATTTTTATTTCTTATTTTTACTAACATAGGCATTTATGTGCACACTTTCCCCTAACATATTTATCTATATATATGTATATATATATATATATTATAGACAGTGTTGGAGGAATGCATTGCAAAAATTCCGAGACTTGCAAATTTCAAAGGAGCAGTCTGGCATTTCAATTCATGTATTGGTTTGGGAAGGGCCAATTAGGTATGTTTACATTAAAATGCCATCTGAACAAATTTCACCCCCATCCCTGATTATGTCCCATAAATATATGGGCGTGTGCCACTGAAATGCTATGTCTCAGGCACCAACGTGTCTGAGGCTGGGCCTGGCAGACATCGAAAAACAAATGGTCACTGAAAACCTACATTTTCTAAGCCCAGAGGTCAGTGTCTTCTTCATAAGATGTTCCCAGCAGCTTCTGGAACACCTGGATAGATACTAAGAGATATTCAGAGCATATGCATCTTTGCTTGTTGATTTTAATTTAACCAAGTAAGACGCCTCCATCATTGTAATGTCCTGCTCTGTTGCAGAGCCTTGCATTAGCTTTAGAGTCTTTTTTAAGTGGCTTGAACAAAATGGGGCTCCGATGCGGTTTGCAGGGCACTTTCTGTTTAACTTGCCTCAAAGTGCTCCAAAGAGTTTGCAAGTGCATTAGTGGTCTGGCTTGTGCATTGCTGCTCTAACCCTTAGACCTCTGCCAATCAATCTTGCTGACACCCATTAAAATGAGCTCATGGTGCCGATTTTATGGCCGGATTAAGTGGCATATCTGTCGATCAGACAGTCCAGAAAGAGCGTCACACTGCTAATGATTTTGTTATTGATCTTTAATGATTTCCTACATTAGTACAAGCTGAATTAGCTTCATCAACAAGCTCTAGGAGTGAGGGAGGGGCACCAGCAGAATAGCTGCCTCAGTCTAGCAGTGATCACACAACTGCCTTCTGCATGCGTCCCGTTTATTTGGATTAACAAGAAAAGAATCTGGTATAATTACATTGGTTGATCAAAATATCTTAAAACCTTTTCCCATCTGCTCCTTCCTTTCTCTGTAGTTAATGTACTACTCCCAACTGTAGTTATTTACCCTAACTACGCTCTTGCATTTATAGGGTTGCCACATGTTGAAGAGCGAAAAAGAAGACAGCCTGAGCTGCTGCCAGCCCGAGCTGGGGAAAGAGATGTGTGGGTGCGCAGGGCCGCTGCACCCTTCTTTCCCTGGCTTGGGCTGGCAGCAGCCATGGCGTGCAGAGCGCCAGCACCAGCATGACTCTTTCCCCGGCTCAGGCTGGCAGTGGCCCATGCCCAAGCCCAAGCCCAAGCTGCCCAAGCCCGAGCCGCCAGCACCTAACTAAAAAACCCCTAAATAAATAAATAACTTTATAAAACTACAAATCTGGACATTTCCTTTACAATGTAAAAATCCCCCCGGATGGGCATGCTGGCCCTCCAAAAGAGGACATATCTGGGATTTCCTGGATGTATGGCAACCTTAGCCTTTATTAACACTATACAGTTGTACCTTGGTTTTCAAACAGAATGCATTCCGGAAGTCTGTTTGACTTCCAAAACATTCGGAAACCAAGGCGTGGCTTCCGATTGGCTTCCGATTGAGCAGGTGCGCCGGAAACAATAGCAGAAGCCACATCGGACATTAGACTTCCAAAAAAAAGTTAGAAAACCCAAACACTCACTTCCGGGTTTCAATCGTTCGGGAGCCGAAACATACGAGTACCAAGGCGTTCGACAACCAATGTATGACTGTACTAGATAGGAACTACAAGCTCTGATCTGAAACGACCCAAATTCCTTCTGCCATATCAAAAAAAAAACACCTGCCTTTTCCTGTAATTTTTCATCACTGTTTGCTCGCTCTTCCTTGCTCCCTTCTCTGAACTGATTTCATCTGATTTTCATGGTGCCATTGTGTAGTTTAATCCAATGGGGTATGTAGTCCAGCAGTGATGCCATCCTGTTTATGATGTGCTTCCTGGTGGCACAGGATCACCATGTGGCTAATCTAGGAAGGAGAAACAATGGAGCAATAACCAATATAAACACACACCAACACAAACACACACACACACACACACACACACACTATATGGCTGAACCAGCAGCTCGAGGAAATGACACTCAAGAGAATCAGTGTGCAGTCTCACAAAGCATTTTGAAGGGGGGGGGTCAATTCTCACCCTCCAATCTCCATTATCAGCCCCAAAATGGAAAACAATTGAAATTTTGAGCAGCTTTGAAAATTGCTCTTACACTGGAAAGTTAAGCCAAAGAGGCTGCCTCAAAGGCAGATTTCTGAATATTGTTAAAAACAGTCAAAAGAGAAGGCACAGACAGGAAGGCTAATATGAAAATTATGCTGCCTGCCTGCGGTCACAGGGAAGAGCATATTATACTTTTATTTACTTACTACATTGTTATCCCATTATCCTCACACAGCAGCAGTGCCTATTGGGTGCACACCTCCTTGATCTCAACTTTATACCTATTGACTGTCTCTGCTGTCAGACAAGTCTACCCAGGTCACAGCATTATGACAATCTAGTGGAAATATAGTATAATGAAAAATCTCTAAACAGTTCACAACAAGCACATATTACATGCATTATTATAGGCATACTACACACATAGTATACAGATATACACTAAAGCAATCAACCCATAAACATGTGCATACATCAGCACATAGAACTGTATAAAAATAGTGTGCAATGAATATACTTTATAAATTATGCTGCAAAAATAAAGCATGGTGTTTGATTCTTTTATATGTATTATACACAATTTTCCATCTAATTTTGCACATAATTAACTGGGGTTATAAAAAAAAAACACCTGACAATGCATGAGTGGCTCAGACGTGAGAGAGCGCTTGATGCAAGAAGCGGTTCAGTGCAAGCAAAGCTCAATCAGATCAGAGCCTTAAAAAACCATGCACAAATCCATTTGTCCTCCATCCCTCATCCAAACCTGCTTAGCTAACTTTCATGTGCCTTCAGATACTGATAGCACAATAACCTCTATATGTCCCATCGGAACTAGAAGCCCTTCTCAAAATGCATTGGCAAATGTATCACTTTTCTACTTTTCTAGCCAAACCATAGCTGTTAACTTTTCCCTTTTTTAAAGGGAAATTCTCTTATTCCGAACAGGATTCCTCGCAAGAAAAGAGAAAAGTTGACAGCTATGAGCCAAACACGTGGCAAGCATTGTTTCAAAAATTGACTCTTTAAGCCAGATCTACAGCTGTTTGGAGTCAGCCTTGCTCTGCTGCTGTCAATGGCGCTAAGCCGAATTCTCCCGGCTAACGCTTTGGGCACATGTGCATGTTTAAGACATTTTAAGCTGTGGAGATCTGTGGCCATTCTTAGAAATGTTTTAATGCACAACAGATGGAGCTCAAACACATCCCTGTTGGAAGACGCAATTTCTGCCATGCATTTTCAAGCCTCTTAAGCTCTGTGCTTCTGGGAGGCATGAAGCAGTAGCACCTAGTGTTTCCTGACTATGCAGAACGGCATTTGCCACCTGCCCTATTGATGGCAAACCTACATGGCAAGCGGGGAAGAATTACAGAAGAAGAAGAAAAGGTGCTGGTGTGAGAATATTCTGACAGGCATGCAACACGTGCGGCTGCCTTATACACAAATTTACAACACTGCTCCATCTCATTCAGTTCTATCTACACCAACTGGCAGTTTTGGACAAAGGTCTCTCCCACCTCTACCTGGAGTTGAGATGCCGGGGTTTGAGACTGCATGCAAAGCAGAAGCTCTATCCCTAAGCTAAATGTTGAGATTTCCCTTCAGTGTTTATCACCTGGATTGGAGACCAAGCAGACATACAGGCCACCTGGCCTGCTTGCAAAGCAGATGCTCTACCCTGGATTATATAGATCTTAATGAGTGAAGTTGCTTAACAGACACTGGTGACCACTTGGTGTTCCAAAAGATAATTATGATGGTAATAGTCTAAGAAGGATCTTGACAAGCTGGAATGTGTGTAGAGGACGATCGGGATTATAGAGAGTCTGGAAACTAAGCCTTATGAGGACCGGTTGAGGGAGTTGGGTGTTGAGCCTGGATGAGAGGAGACTTGAGAAGAGATATGATAGCCACCTTCAAATATCTCAAGGGCTGTCACATGGAAAATGGAACAAGCTTGTTTTCTCCTGCTCTGGAGAGTAGGAGCCATACCTATGGATTCAAGTTACAAGAAAGTAGATTCCAACCCAACATCAGGAATATGTTTCTGATGCTAAGAGTCATTCAAAAATGTCTGGTTGTGCTGCAGCAGATGCACCATGGTGTTTCCTCTTCTCTTTGCTCCTCCCAGCAGTCATTCCTCCTCCCGTCACTGCTATGGGTATATGACCTGTCTGTCTGTCTCCAGGTACCGTGGTCGTCTGCAAGGGATTCCCACATGGTGGGGTTGCTGTTGCCAGCCTTCATGTCACACTTGCAGACATCTTTGTAGCGCAGAGTTGGTCTGCCAACGGGTTCGGTGCCTGAAGCTAGCTCTCCATAGGGCATATCCTTGGGGATCCTGGCATCTTCCATTCTGTGGACATGACGAGACCATGTAATATACAATTAAGTAATATACAAAAATGTGTATATCAGGAGAAATTCATACACAAATGCTGATGGATTTTCATGAGGATAAGGTGGAATAAAGTTTGCAGACTGCTGCAAAAATGTGAAGAGAATGGAAAGAAACACCTAAACCTGAAAGAAGCCCCCCTCCCCATTCCACAAGAAGGGAGATTAGTCTATCCCAAACTGCATCCTAGCCGCAATCTCTGTTCTGCCCAGCCAAACGACACAAAATTGAGAAGCCTCCATGACCACACTTCCCACGATGGGCTCAGTGGTCTGGATGCACCAATCCCTCCCTGGCTAGTGTGGTTCAGACAGGGAAGCCACTAATGCCTCTTCGCTCCTGGACCCAGGAGTCTTAATGCCTATTGATCCACCAAGTGGCAGGGTGTCGGGTGTCTGCCCCCTGGTACCCATGGTGGTTCACCTCATTGGTTGCAATTGCAGCAGGTTTGCCTGTCAGGGGCCCCAGATAGAGAACAATTGCCCACTTGTAGCCAACACCACAGGGAAGCAAAGGAGGACAATGATCTGTGCATGCAAAGTCTAGGGCGGCCGTGTACCCCACTTTACAGAGGACGGTTCTCTGCCTGAAATAGAGTTAGATGGATCAGCCTTTTTCAGGTCTGTATTTTGTGCATGTTCTGTCTATGCATTGATCTATTATATTTTGGGGAGGGGGGAATTGGCACAAAAAATCGTGTTTAAATATTCTTAAAAATACTTATTTAAATATGGATTTTATCACAAAATATATATTTGACCTCAAAAGCATTTGTAAGGATACTTTCCCCTAAAACATTCATGTTTGCACCATTTTTGGGCCAAGAAAAATATTGCAAATGAGCAGTGTTGAATCTGAAGGATCAGTTCATTCCCATTTGCACATCAGTCCAAGTAGTGTAGATCAGGTCAGTCCTCATCAAAATTCGCTGAAATCTAATTCCTCAAGAATCCCTAAGGTTATCAGAACACAATCCTGTATCTGTTTGAAGAGTTCTCAGTCAGTTCATTCATACTACTTTAGTTCTCATTCTAATAAAAACAAGAGCAAAACAAAACGCAAACCAATAAACCCCCCTTCCCTACTCAAAATATGTACTCCATAAAACCCATAAAATTTATAAATAAAAGTTTTGGTTTTTTTAAGGGAGGGGGAAGAAACTACCTGATTCTGGCAACTGAATTAATTGCTTTACTGATTCATGTTTAAAAACCTGCTGCTATTAATTTTAAAAGTTTTTAATATTTGTTTTTCTCATTTTATTGGTTGAATTGATTGTTATGAACTGCCTTGGAGGAATGGCAGAATAAAAAAAAATCATATAAATAAAGAAGAAATAAACAATGACATTGTAGAAAGTGTTCCTGTTCATGCCTGGTAAGAACACCCTGCTTTCTTGCCAATTCCCCCTCTGACTGCAGACCTTTGCATCTCCTGAAAAGCTGCTGCTGAGGTTCAAGGGGACCTGCAGAACAGTATGCGATATAACTCATAGGTGATTGGTGAAACTGGGGTCCATCACCCTGTCACCATTGGCTACAACCCAATATTTTGAATTTTTCAGATCACATATTTTTTATAGTTATGATTACAGTGGTACCTCCAGTTGCGGACGGGATCTGTTCCAGAGGTCCTGCTGGATCCCGAGGTTTCCGCAATCAGAGAGACCACTTCTGTGCATGCGGCGGTAGAGCATTTCTGCGCATGCGGGAACATCAAAAACCCGGAAATATACTTCTGGGTTTGCCGCTTATGTATCCCAAAGTTTACGTAACCGGAGGGATACGTAAGCAGAGGTACGACTGTACATTGTTTTGTGTGTTTTAAAAAAAATTCTGGCCTACAACAGCCTTTACCAACCTGGTGCCCTCCTCCAGATGTTTTGGACTACAACTCCCATCAGCCCCAGCAGCTTGGGATTAGGTGAAGATTCTCAGAGAGGTTGCACCCCCCTGAAGGAACAAGAAGTCACTGGTATCCGGATGACCCTTGTGGCTAAGAGCACTTTTAAGTGGGTTTGGCAGCTTTGACCATTACTAGGCTAGGGTAGCCTGGTCCTGGTAGTTCATGCTCTAATGACCTCCCGTCTGGATTACTGTAATGTGCTTTACATGGGGCTACCCTTGAAGACAATGGTGTGTCCTACTAAGTTCTACCTCCTGCAAGCCCTCTAGAATGAAGTAATAAGCAGGTATCTGTTTTAAATACCGTCTTCATCAATAGATGGCTTTCCTTCCACTTTTCTAAAGGACTTTTTATTATCATCATCCCCTTTAAACTTCCTCTATTGAGTTTTCCAATTGGCCCCGTTAACCAAGCATTCTGGCTCCCTGTTAGCATTGCATTATAAGACCCAATATCTATTATTCATTGGGAATTTAAAAGCAATCAAAAGGCACTCTGGGTCACTTTGCTATTAAAGCAATCTTCTGCTGCCAATGCCAAGTTTTCTCTCTCACTTAAAATACATTAATGACCCATTACAGGGACGGGATCCGAAGCAGGACTTATATATAGGAATGTCTTTGGAGATTTTGAAAAAGATATAAACAAACAGTCTCAGTTTAATGTGTTCATTAAGAAGGATTTGAGAGGGACAAGGGACAAGGTATTTTCTGCCCCTGAGTTCCCAGGGGGGGACAGGGATATAGGGGAAATGTCTGACAAGGGGTGACATTTCCTTATAGCCATGAATAATTTGAAGTTTTACTGGAGGGATAAGGAGGGAGAGTCACCAAGTCCCAGAAAAACAGAGCCAGGGTTTTAAATAAATAAATAAATAAATAAATGTAGTCATTTGTCCTCAGAAAATGTTTTGATTTAAAAGAATTCAAGCAAAGATGCTGTCTCAAATTTCACAATTTACACATAAAAAAATGTTTTCCAAATTTTTCAGTAAACATGGAAGATCACGTTCATATAGGGTTGCCATATTTTGAAAATGGCCTTCCCAGACAGAACTACCTTTAACGTGGAGGCTGCAGCCAAGCAGAGGTTTTTTTTCCTCCTGCTGTTGCCCCACTCTGGCTATGCAGTTTGCTGTGACCCTGTTTGCATGAGACTCCTGCTTGCCAGTGCTGGGGCTGCTGAGCTGCTGAGCGGGCTCTGCTATGGAGCTGCCTCTCCCTCTCAGGACCTTGGCCTCCAAGTGGCCACCAGCAAGGTTGTGCCCGGGATCGGCCCCAGGCAGGGAGGCTCATCACTCTCCGGCCTCTCTGTTCCTGCCTGGTGATTCCCCAGCTACAGCAGCAGCAGCCCCCAATGGCTACACAGGCTGCACCAGAGGGGAAGCAGGAGGCAGTCGCTGCAGCTGCCTCAGTAGCGGCTCCGCGGCCTCTCCAGTCCTGCCTAGGCCTTCCCCTCCATCGCAGCTTGAGCAGCCATTAGGGGCCACTTCTTTGGGGGAAACCATGGTTGTTAAATCATAGAGCTTTGAACGTAAGGTGCAAGGTGCACATGTGGCCTTTTACTTGGAAGGCTTGTGACTTTTAAAGAAGAAGAAAGGCAAGGTATAAATAATTGGAACAAACAAACATTTTTCTAAGAAACAAAGAAATAAAAAGCATTAAAAGTAGCACCATTTTATTGCTTTAACTGTTTTGTTATGGGTTTTTAATTAGATTTTTTTTTAGAGTTTTAAATTGCTTAGAAGCCATTTGGACATTAAGTAAGCCACTGCTATTTTTTTTTAACCTGAAAATAGAAAGGGAACTTGTGGGGAGGTGGGGGGGAGGACTCACTTAGCAGAAGCAGTGGACAGGATCGTTGTCAGGTGTGGATCCCACTGATCCCAGAAGCTAACAGGGAAGTTGAGACAATGTGAGCTTGCACGAGCAAGATGCTGGTGGCCGACCACAGGTGGGGGGGGGACCCAACATTGTCAAAGGGAAGGAAAACCAAAGCGCACAGCCACAGGACCTGAGGCAGACATTGCAAACTGTTTCCGAAATCCTGTCTCACCGCATGGTTGGTAAACGAGAACAAAGACAGTGCTGATGTTTGGAGTTCCTCTATGCAGAGTTATAGGCAGGTAGGTAGCAAGGGAAGCGGTCTCCTCTGGTCCTAGCCAGGATGGGGAGGGAAATACCAGAGAAAGGGCATTTCACCATTTTGTAGCAAGAAAGCCAGTGCATCAACTCCAAGCTTTGGGCTCTGACTGAGGGTTGCATCTAACTAAGACTACAATCCTAAACACACTTACATCTCATGGAATTCATCAGGACTTCTGGGCAGATGTAGGTCATGCCTATACTTTCCATTTAAAGCAATATGTTCCCCCCAAAATATCAAGGTCCTATTTTTTTAGTGCCCTATGCATCAAGGGCAGTAGCTGTCACCATGGTTTGTGAGCTAGGGAAGTATACAGAGTTTGACGGAAAGAACAGGAAAACAACAGCGCCACCTAGACGCAATTGACAGTATTGTGGCTGAATGCATCTGGTAAGACAATAAAAGAGATTTCAAACATATGAAGATGACTTCTACTGAGACTGGCTCTTTGCCCATCTGTCCATATTTTCGCATCTTCTTGTGACTTCTTAAAAGCTTTTTGTGAAAAATTCATCACCATTTTAGTGTGAATTTCTCCTAATATACACATTTTTGTATGCAATCTTGCCTAATACACATATTTTTTGAAAGTGACTTCCCCTAGTACCTATTATAATGCATTCTTGCATGTTATTTTCACCAGCACATGCCTATATTTGGCTGTGGAACCATACTGCAAGATTCAGAGAAACGGGAACTGCGTTTCATGTGTATTATTTTGGACATGCAAATGATGTAAAGTGCCTTTAAATGAGAACTGAATCAAATGTCTTCCCCAAATGGACCCCCACAAATTGACCTACTGCTTTTCACAAGCAGTAGATTGAGCAACTCTTATCCCCCCTCGAAAGAAAAGAAAAGAATGCTACTGAAACCTTCCCCAGAAGCTCCTTTGTTCAGGACCAAAGCATGTTGGCTGCCTACAGCCAGACAAACATTGTTAATTATTACAGTAGTTAAGGAGAATTTTAAAAAACAAAACAAAAAATGAAGAGACAGGGGGAAACCCACATCCAGATGGCACCAGCATTACGGAGCAAAGTTATTACTCTCCTTGTATGCTCCAGTTCCTGAGTAAGCCACCATTGGCAATTTCTGTTATAATTAACGTCTTTAGGGCTAATGGGATTTCGGTCCCTTGGATAAAAGGTGCATTGTTTGCAACAGTAACTCCTGGAGTTTCTGCCATCCAGGCTGAGGTTAGAATGACCAGGAAATCTTAACTTTCATCTACCATTAGAGTCAAAGTGGCAGTTATATCCCCGGAAATTAAACCGCTCACTGCAGTGAAGTTTTAATGTCTGTGGCTGCATTTGACATCTCATGACTTATGGGACAGGGCAGTTCTTTTTCTCCTGGACTTTAAGCGTCCTCTTGGTCTTAAGAGCTACATCTGCACCGAGATGACTTTCAGATTGGCATTTTAGGGGTTGTCCTCTGCTAAGTCGCTGTATCTCTAGACAAGATGACAGGCCAATAGACAGTGCAGCTCCGGCTCTGGGGAGCAGAAAAAAGAGACTCTGTGATGCAGCAACCCGACATACACTTGAGAGAGCAATCCTGACTTCTCCCAGAGCCCAGCATCCACAGCCCTCCCAGTAGCTGGGATGGAAGATGAGGGGCAGGCAGATCATTAGGCCAGCCTGGACCTAAATCAGGTCCAATGCCATTATGTTATGGCAGTGGGGATGGCTGGGGATCCAGTGGATCCCAGGCTGGCTCAGCCTCCCGCCCCACCCCAGAAAGCTCTGTTTCAGGGCTTTGTCTTGGCTGCTGCCAGTATAAGGATCCCAAAGTGAGACCTCCAGTGAAGGCTGGCAGGATCACTTCTGCCCAATCCAATCTTCACCCTCCCCTGCCCAGCAGCATAGAACTCCTAGGGGCTAAGGTCCCTTCGTCCCCACCAATAACATATTTCAGGGGGCCAGCCCCCTCCCCAAGTTGATGGGCCTTGCCATTCAAATGGTGTGCATGTGCCGTGTCATGTGATCTATTATGTGGGGCAGGGCTTACCTAGCCTCCCGTATTTTATTCAAGTTAGCACCCCTGCCCAGTGCTAAGGAGGTTTGGAAGTGAGCAAGCATGCATGGAATCATAAAATTGTAGAGTTGGATGGGACCCTGAGGATCATCTAGTCCAACCCTCTGCAACGTAGGAACATGCAGCTGCCCTATATGGGGATCGAACCTGCAACCTCGGTGTTTAGAACTGTGTTGTCAGCAGGGTTCCTTTCTTCCTGACAAGGGAGTTTGCCAAGAAGCAAGAAAGGGCAGCCTATCTCTGGTTGCTCTGGTGAAGAAGGAGCCCTCCAATGGCTGGTCTGCTTCCAGCAGGAATTCCACCAACAGTCTTTGCATTTATATAGCAAGCGGGGTGCACAGCTCAGCAAACAGGGGCATCCTGTTATCCCATTCTGCAATTTTAAAAGTAGTCCATGCATTTGTGAAGCAGGGTGGCCACTTTCATGTCACCAGAAAATAAGGATTGAAGAGAACACCAATTTGCATACAATTGACATGCACCCATTTACATGCATTGACAAATATGTAGAAACAATGACTCTGATTTACAGTGGTACCTCGGGTTACAGACGCTTCAGGTTACAGACTCCGCTAACCCAGAAATAGTACCTCAGGTTAAGAACTTTGCTTCAGGATGAGAACAGAAATCGTGTGGTGGCAGCGCGGCGGCAGCGGGAGGCCCCTTTAGCTAAAGTGGTACCTCAGGTTAAGAACAGTTTCAGGTTAAGAACGGACCCCCCAGAACGAATTAAGTTCTTAATCTGAGGTACCAGTGTAAATAGAAATACAGAAGATTTCGCCATAGTGACCAGATGACCTGTGTGCCTTCTCAGCCTGCTGTCCAGGTGCTCAGTGTTTGTGGGATATTTTATGGCCCTCCTGCTCTCCCTTCAAAGGGCACTTTACTTTTAAACCAGACTTGGACAAGACAGCTCTTCAAATGGAAAATGCCCTCTGTAAAGTAGGACACTTGCGCACCCTATCCCAAAGGCAAGCCAGTGTGGTGTAGTGGCTAGAGTGTTGGACTAGGACCTGGAAGCCCAGGGTTCAATTCCCCACACAGCCACAAAGCTCACCTTTGGCCTTAAACTCAACCCAACCTACCTCACAGGGTTGTTGTGAGAATAAAATGTGGAGGAGGAGGAGGAGGAAGAGAACTGTATGGGCCATGCTGGGATCCTTGGGGGGAAAGGTAGGACAGAAAAACGTTAACAGGAGAAGTGCCCTTCCCACCCATGATGCAGTTTACTGTCCCCCTGCCCTCCACCATGCAACCATATGCTTTTAAATGCTTTTCCATATGACCCCCAACTCCTTTCTTCTACCCAGATAAAAATACTGGGAAGCACTGAAGACGAGAATGAAGGATGTTGATTGTTCCTGGAAAAGCAACATCGTAGATTCCATGAGGCGACAAGAAGCTGTGCTGTGGAGGGATTTCGCTTCCATCCTTACAGCATCTGAGATAGAAGCCACAATGTGCCCTTAATCCCACAACAAAATCAAATCAAAGAGCAATTAATATCCTGATACCTGTGGCCAGTCAGCCAAAGTGGTATAGAGCTGATGATTTCTTTTTCCATTTTACTTCAACTGTGGTTACTTTCTTCTCTGGTCCCCCCCCCCCCCCCCAGCCCTTCCCTGGGCAAGTGGTTTTAGGGGCACCAAAGTTCACTTTTGTGGGTAACCTGCACTCTTAGCTGTTGATTTAATTAACTCAGGCTTCTCAGCTGCTTGACCATATCAGCTCCAGTGGGGCAAAATGATTCCAGGCACAAAATGGATTTATCACTGACAGAATATTCCAGAAGGACACTAGAGGGTGGGGACATATGTGTTTGCATATTTTGATGTGGACAAAGCTATAAAATATAATATCTACAATCCTCAATATTATATATGCACAGATAGAAATCATTTGGGCTGCAAGTGCAGAGATGTAAAATTTCAAGAACCGACTTTCTGGTCATATCCATGCACCATACATTTAAAGTACAGTTCCCAGGATTCTTTGGGCGAAGCCATGGGTCTTTTAAACCCATGACTTATCCTAAAGATCCTGAGAACTGTAGTTTGTTAAGGGCGCTGGGAACTGCGACTCTGTGAGGGATAAACATCAGTTCCCCCAAAATTATTTAAGGGAAGGCAGATACGAGCACAGTTAATGTGCTTTAAATGTGCTATAAATATATAGCAATCTCAGTGTGTATCTTTGTCAGTTCCAGGGCAAGCTTGGGTTCTGCACATTTTCAGTATGGTTCAGTTGGAATCAGGGGGAAAGCAACAGTGAAGAGTGCCTATTGGCTAGCACCCATGATGTTCATGCTATTTAGGGCTTCTTGTTCTGAAAACAGAACTGTATTGGCAAGATTTGCTGGAGAAACATATCTGTCCTAAAATCTATTATGAAATGGTTCACAATGAGCAAATAAAATGGCAGGCTATGCATTCTGTGGTATCCTAGTGTTCACAGGCATGCTTTTTACATGGATGTGTGCTAGAGACAAGAATGCATCCACTCTCCATTCATAGTCTCGTTTGCACGTAATGCTAAGCCAAACCATGACTTACCAGTAGCAAGAATGCCAAGTTATAGCCTTCAGCAAAGAATTATAGTCTCCACCTAGGAGCTGCTGTTTGGTGATGATACTGAGCATTCTGTTAGAGATCCCCCCACAACAAAATAAAAAAAAAATTAAAAAATTCCTTCCAGTAGCACCTTAGAGACCAACTAAGTTTGTTCTTGGTATGAGCTTTCGTGTGCATGCACACTTCTTCAGATACATCTCTCTCAACATCTCAGTAATATTTGGCCATTATAAACACTTTGGAGTTTTCAAAGGGTTTCATTAGCTCACTGATGCTCATAACAGCTCTCCAGGGCAGGCCATTGTCATTATCTCCCTATTACAGGTGGAAGGATGGGACTGATTGCTTAAGATAAACTAGTGAGTTCACAGGGGCGAGATTCAGGCTTAGGGCTTCCTGCTCTATAGTTCATCCTCTTAATCACTACATTTCACTAGCTCTCCCAGTTCTCAATCAGCTATCTGGCATAGTTATAAGGCAGCCGTATATATTTACAGGCTGGATGTGGGTGGGAGTGCCTCTGAGCATATGCAAAACCCTCTCCTCCTCCTCAAGCTAGCCCCTGTGGGCTTCAGGCTGCTTGAACCTTCACCACCCTTCTGTTAGCAAGTGCCAGACCCAGTGAACACAGCCCCTTTCTTTCGAAGATACCACACTGCAACCCCCTTCCGAAAACTCCCCAGCAATTTCCTTTATTCCCTTTAGAAAACTCTTTAAACTTTTCCTTGGTTGCTAAATGCCAGGCTTGTTTGTTCAGCTCCGTCTCTGCCTTTTAAAAAAGCTCATTGAAATCTACATCGATTTGTTATTTATCTAACTGCCAACAAAGACGGCCAAAAAAAAAGTCATAATTCTAGGCACTGGGGAGATTGAATTCCTGTATCACTGTTAGCTACATTAACTTGCTTCCTGGATCTCAATTCAATTAGGACAGCATTCCCTAGCATTAATAAATCAATACGGATGCCATTTTGATACATATATTTGAATGTCTTTCATTATATACTACAGGGGCAAGGATTAGAGTTGAAGGCGAAGTTAATGGGACATGACAAGGCAGATCAGGTTCGGTAGGTAGAGCTTTGGAGCCGTTAGCTGTAATTGCTTTCTGTTGCAAAAGATTGTGCCAACGATACACTGCAGCTGTTTAACAGGAATGGTGCAAGCCAAGATCCCCAACAGGACAGGCGAGAAACCAGCAGGTGAAGCTTTTTTCGCCAGACCCTCCAAGTGTCCCTATTTTC
The DNA here is from genome assembly GCF_009819535.1 of Lacerta agilis. Classification (NCBI taxonomy): domain Eukaryota; kingdom Metazoa; phylum Chordata; class Lepidosauria; order Squamata; family Lacertidae; genus Lacerta; species Lacerta agilis. Next base: position 60,075,885 of record NC_046319.1, read on the forward strand.
CAGGGACTACCCCAGATTTACATAAGCCATCCCAGTTTCTGATTTCACCCTAGAATGTCCCACTTTTCCGTAGGATGTCCCTATTTTTATCGGAGAAATGCAGCCCTCCAAGCTTGTCTATCTGGCCCTCAGAACAGGCCACACCCTTCACTGACCCTGCTTCACTGAATGCTTATGCTTGATGGAATGTGTCCTTGACCTCCAGTAATGTTTTTTGCTTGCCTGCATGGAGGATAGAGAGGAATGGTTGAGTATGTATGTGTAGAAGCTAGACCACTCTACAATGCTGATATTTATATTTGCTGCCCTGTCTGCTTTTGCCTCTGGCTCTGACAACCAATGGCATGCGGCCCTCAGAAGATTGCCCTGAACAGAATGTGGTGCTCTGGCTGAAAAGGGTTCTCCACCCCTTCCATAGGCCAAGGGGTGGCAGTCTTCTAGGACCAGGGCTGGCACCACAAGCTGGCACTGATGGGCACTAGCTGACTCTGTACACATTGAGCAGAGCCCCCCTTGACCTGCTCCACCTCTTCACGCTTCCAACCTGCTTGCTTGTCTGCTCACCTCTCACTCTGGCCCAGACAGCAGTGGTGGTGAGAAGGAAGAGCAGGAGGTAATACCACCTGCTCACTCCTTGGGTCTCTCCCTGGCAGGCAAGCAAGTGAAGGTGGCAGAGGAGCAGTAGATTCACTGAGAAAAGGGGGTACACTTCACACTGGCCCTTTGAATTCTCCTATTATAATAGAGAGCCTTATAATGCCTCTATGTCTCTCTAGTTCTTAAGATCTCCCCTTTTCAAATTGATTGGGACAGTCATGATTGCCAAGTGAGAAGCTCAAATCCTTGTTCCTTATCCATTCCCTTTGCTGCTAGGTTCCTTAAGAAGATATGAACCGAGTCGTCCATCAACATGACTCCTGGAGACAATCAAATAGGCACCTTGCAAAATGCAGTATTCATCTCTTAAAGGTCTTAAAAGCATTTCTCAATTATGAATGGTCTGGAGGGAGTGATTCCTAGTGCATCTAGGGATAAATAAAGATGGAAAATAATAGCATATCAATAGTATTGCAACTTACCTTCTCTCTTGGCACATAGGGACATACCTCATCCCACTTGTTCTTCAAGACTAGATAGACAAAAGATTACATTTAGGAGCTTGAAAATGCAATTATTGTCCATCTTCATTGGATAAAAAGTATTACAATTCAATCATACTCCTTTTCTCTTGGAATCTGCCAGAGACAAAAACACCCCACAAATTTGTATCAGCAAGATCAAATCAAATCAAAAACAGCAAAAACATAAATAACGTTTTTGACCAAAAGAGAAAATTGAAGCAGAAGGCATGCATTACATTGCAAAGTTTTAGGTCCTGCAAGGAACAATATGCAAGGCATTCCTTCCATTTGAAAACATTATTCTTGTACAAATAAGCTGGTGGCTATAGGAAGCTGCCTTACACTTTATTTTAGATCTTGTTGTGATTTATGTGAAAATTGCTCAGTTTGGTTGTGCATTTGTTAATGTTTTCTTTAGGCCTATTGTTCACAACTACTTCTGTTATGTTGCATTTATTTTATTTTTTCATGTTGCCAGCCGCCTTGAGCATTGTTTGAACTGTGAAAAGGCAGCATACAAATAAAATTATGTATGTACAACTTTTGGACATTAACTCAGTATTGTCTATACTGACTGGCTGTGGCTCTCCAGGGTTTCAGGCAGGAAACTATTTCCAAGGCCTACTTGGATATTCGAGAATTGAACCTGGGACCTTCTGCATGCAAAGCAAATGTAGGGGATGCTATCTCTTAGATATCTGGGGTCTGGGTCATTTAGGGCTTTAACACTAACATGGGCCTCTTGAATTGGGCTGGGAATGAACTGGCAGCCAATGCAGCTGTTTTAAAACATGAGCGATATGAATTCTAAATGGAACCCCAGACAGTAATCTGGCTACTGCGTTTTGGACCAGTTGAAGTTTCCAAGTTGTCTTCAAGAGCAGCCCCAGGTATAGCACATAGCAAAACTTGCATATATATTAGCATATAGAGATCTCTTGCATATCTGTGTCCTCACTTGTTCTCCTTTCTGGTGATGCATAAGTGGCCACCTTGAAAGCATCTGCTACAGTCCTGGCTTACAGACTGTCCCCATAAAACGTGTGCAAAGCCTCTCCACTGGAAGCTGCCAGATGTGGCTCGCCGGGTGCAGTGGAGCTGCTGTGCCATCTTTCTGGCAGGTGGGTCACTGTCACTTACTGGGAGGGAGAAAGGTGAGGTGACAGGGAGGTGGGTGTGGTGTAAATGCCCAGTGGAGCCAACACACCGACAGAACCAATCCAGCGCTCCTGCTGGTGTTTTTCCACTGCAATAATCTCTCTGCTGTCTTGGATGCTTTATCTGAGAATCCTGCATTGCAGGGGGTTAGACTTGATGACCCTTGGAGTCCCTTCCAACTCTGCAATTCTAAGATTCTATGCCAGGGTTTGAACCAGTGGCCTTCTGCATGTGAGCAGATGGTACACCACTGAGCTCCAAGCCCTTTCCTGCCTTGCTGTTGTTTTTTAAATTGTGTGTGTGTGTGTGTGTGTGTGTGTGTGTGTACCTGGGTGAATATTGGATTGTAAGTAGTTATGCTCTCTAAACAAGGGACCCTCTAGAGTGGTTGGTTCTACTGGAGGGGGGAAACTAAGCTATTAAGAGCAATTAGGACTTGGAATGCTCTTTGAAACCAGGTGGCTTTGCTTTAAAATGCACCTTCATCTGTAGCAATAAGGCATTTATGTACTTTTTCCATACTTTGAAAAATACAAAGAGGTGGAAGATCTTTTTCATTACCTATTTTATCACACACCCTCCTAATCCAAACCAAAGATTTACTCAAATGTTGGAATAGAGGGAATTGTCCATTTTGCTTCTCCCCATTTCTCATTTTTACAATCTTAAATTCAGTTCCCCACATTTCTGCAGCAACTTGCAGGGATGGGGAGGGAGAGTTTAAAAATCCTCATGAAAATTCAGCAGCATTTTAAAGTGACTGTCTCCTAATAAACAGAGGAAGCTGGCATTGGGGCTGCCACTGACACTCAGCATTTGCCATCTGAAGCTAATGACTCACTCTGCCAAATGGCTGGACTGGCCTTGCATGTCACATTTTCTTCCACCCAAATTTCAACTTACTTTGGCGTAAGCGTCATCAAGCTCAGCTGGATGAATCTGTCAGTTTTGGTTCCTCTCAGGTTTCTCGTTTTCCCAGTCTGTAGGAGAACATTGCCATGCTGGCTGGGGCTGATGGGAGTTGTAGTCCAAATCATCTGGAGAGCGCCAGGTTGGCCAAGTCTGCCATAGACCATATGACAGGGAAAGAGTTTGTGTCATTTTAATGGAACAGCAGCAGGATTTCATTTTAATGTTCATTTACATTCTCCCAAGTTTTTTCCTCTATGTTCTGCCAGAACTCCAGGAACCTCAGCTCACTTGCACTTCTGTCTCTCCCTCCCTCGCTTCAAGTTTCAGACCATTCAAAGCCAGACTTGTAAGAGCTTTGCACTTTCCACCGCTTGCCAGGCTAAACATGGTGACGGCTGCCCTTTCTGAGCTACCACATGCAGGTTCATGACCTCTGGAGGTACACAGGACGTTAACCTCCTCTGGGGTCCTATTTAGCTTGGCCATATTGGACTAAAAGAAATGAAACGTCTATTCAATTAACGAACTGTGAATGAGAAGTTTTCCACCTCCTAGTTGTACATTTCCCCATAAACAATAAGCTCACATGCGTGTGGTTTTCTTTTTTAAAAAGGAAAAAAGAAAAACCTGTCGAAAAACATGACAGCGGCTCTTACTCAAAAGTAAGGAAGAGCTCTTTATTCAAGCTAAAAGTGGTGCAGGCTCAGCAGGAAGAACAAGGCCCAGAAGTCGGGATTCCAAAGTACATGGGCAAGGCAAGACGTTCATAATAAAGAGAAGCCAGGAAGATGACACACAGCTGGCACATCTCTCCAAACAAGTTTGTAAAGATGGAAGAGGGCTTGCTCATGGGGACTCTCCCTTTGGTTCACTCCTGCATGTGTGCTCCATCCGTGCAGGTGCATCTGATCGTACCTACAGAAGTGGCACCTTGTTCTTGGTGACAGGACTATGTGCTACCCCTCTGCCTCCATCTCCTCCTGTTCAGCCCTGGCTGACTGAAGTCCTCCCCCCACCCTGATGTGGCTCTGCATTCCTCAGGAGGGGTGGGGAACAGACACGTCAAGCTGCTCTCTTCCATCCCTGCATGCCTGCCTTCCAACCCCCCTGTATCTGCTCCTAACTTCCCTCCTCCTCCTCTTGTGTCTGTGGATGCCAGACCATGCCACAGCTGAAGGGCCTATGACACCTACGTACACCTACTGTTAGGGTGGCCAGATGAAGAAGAAGAAGAAGAAGAAGAAGAAGAAGAAGAAGAAGAAGAAGAAGAAGAAGAAGAAGAAGGCAACGTTCCTGCACCTTTAATATTTGCATGAAAAGTTGCACCTTGTCATGCAAATATTAAAGAGCCAGTGTGGTGTAGTGGTTAAGAGCGGTAGACTCGTAATCTGGGGAACCGGGTTCGTGTCTCTGCTCCTCCACATGCAGCTGCTGGGTGACCTTGGGCTAGTCACACTTCTCTGAAGTCTCTCAGCCCCACTCACCTCACAGAGTGTTTGTTGTGGGGGAGGAAGGGAAAGGAGAATTTTAGCCGCTTTGAGACTCCTTCGGGTAGTGAAAAGCGGGATATCAAATCCAAACTCTTCTTCTTCTTCTTCTTCTTCACCTACTGAAAATCCTTTTTTTTAAAAAAAAACACGCAATTGCAGAAGCCCTGTCCTCTTTTGAATCTGGCCACCCTGCCTACTGTACCCAGACTCTTCACACCTGAGAAGGAAGAGATATACTTGACAGTATTTGGGAGGGGGAGTCACATTAATTGACAGATACAAGGTTGGATATGGTACAATATGGATCTATTCTAAAGCAGCATCCTTGAAATTTTAGCTATGCCACTGAAGAAGACAGTCAAAACATGCCTAGCAAGCAATAATATTCACCTGTATCAGATTGTTCATGGAAACTGATTGCAGTGGTTATTAGATGCCAAATAATTTAATCTGTACGCTACCATGTTATTTATAACATTGCAGGGAGTTGGACTAGACCCTGGAGGTCCCTTCCAACTCTACAATTCTATGATTCTATATATTTCAGCTTGAGAAGTAAAAGTGCCTTTCTATGGGTGTATTCAGACTTGGAGATGATTGTGTTCATTTTCTTGGTTATAATCCTAACACTTTTGCTCCGGCTTCAAACATTCCCTTGGAACTGTGCCCTTTTGATCGATACACCACCATGTTGCATTAAACTCCATTCACACCAGAGTACATGGTGTGACACTACAGAGGAAGTCATGGAGTGTCACCACCACCATTCATGCACATGTATGTTTCTGCTCACCCCTGATTAACCCATGAAAATGGTGGGGAACTGTATGCTGCAATACCAACTCAAAAGTCATCATGTGAGTGGCTGTGGCCATGAAAACAGCAGGCAAATTATAGCACAAAACTTCCACAATTTTCCAGGTTAAGAGGGCTGCCAACATTTTTTTTTCTTTTGGGGGGGGGGGACAGCACACAAATGAATGCTAAACTTCCACTAGATTTACAGAATAGCTTTTACTTTGTGTGAAAAATACGAAAATTGCCAGGTAAGGAAATATCAGGAATGGAATAGAGGGCTTTCTGACTGCCATCTAAATCTGGATGTGAGGCTTCTTTCAGTCCCTTTTATTATTGATACAAATCTGGAAGGGAAACATCAGAAAAAGGAACTGAGTTGGGGCCCAGCTGGTTGCAGGTGTTTTGATGATTGGGCGCCGGGGGGGGGGGTGCTTTTGGTTACATGCTTTTAAAGGCAACACAAGCAGGAAGTTGATTTTTACGTGCTAGTCTCCTTGCTGTATGCTTCTAAACTCTCTTAAATCCAGAACATCTAGCAATTTGGACTAAAATTGCCACATTACTTTCTGGGGGAAACTCCAAGGGCCACAGGTCAGTGGTGGACAGGGTCAGAGGCAAAAGTGGCTGGGCCAGTAGATGTTAATTTCACCTTTGTGCAGTAGGCTAGTTTCTGCATAACCCTCTCTGTCCACTAGGCGAACAAGAGTCATTACCAGAATTCCATACCCCTTAAGCATCCCGATTTGGCCTTTGCTGATGATTTGGTGTTGACTTTACAAGATCCAGAATCCAGTTCGATAAGGGTTTGGGCAAGTTGCTGGTTTCAAGTTAAATAAAAGCAAAACCAAGGTTCTAGACAAAAATTTATCAGTTGAGGAAAATAAAAATATAGAAGAAGCAACTGGTCTGAATTTTGTCAAAAAGGTGAAGTACCTGGGTGTGAATATAACAAATAAAAACCTCAATTTATATAAAGATAATTAAGTTAGTCAACCTTTTATTGGCATCAAACAAACAAACATACATACAAAATAGAAGCGGATTAATACTTTCACAGTGGCACAAACTATGTTAGAAGAGAAAAGAGACAAGACTCCGCTGTCCACGATCACATCTCTGGGACTCCTGATAACTCCTGATAACTTCTCGGCCTTTTGGCTAAGATCAAGTGTAGTATAAAGATAATTATGATAAATTATGGAATGAGATAAAGAGAGATTTAGAAATATGGTCAAATTTGAAATTGTCATTGTTGGGTAGGATTTCTGTGATTAAGATGAATGTATTGCCAAAGATGTTGTTTTTATTCCAAGCTATACCTATTGTTGACAACATGAAATGCTTCAAGGAATGGCAAAAAATATTGTCAAAATTTATCTGGCAGGGGAAAAAACCCAGAATTAAGTATAAAATATTAACAGGTGTAAAAGAGAGGGGGGGATTTTCCCTGCCAGATTTAAAGTTATATTTTGAACCTGCTGCATTTTGTTGGATAAAGAATTGGATTATGTTAGAGAACACAGATGTATTAGATTTGGAAGGTTGTGACAATGTATTTGGATGGCATGCATATTTATGGTATGATAAGATAACAGTTCATAAAGGCTTTGAGAATCATATAATCAGAAAATCTTTGTATAATGTGTGGATAAGATATAAACACCTTTTAGAAAGAAAAACACCTAGGTGACTGTCACCTCTGGAGGCTAAAACAAAGAAAAAGTTGAATATGAAGAGTAAATGGTTAAAATATGTGGATTTATTGGAGGAGAAAGAAGGTGGATTTAAGTTAAAATCTTATGATCAATTGAAAGACAAATTGAATGACTGGTTGCAATATTATCAGATAAATGAAATGTATAAGCAAGATAGGAAAAAATGGTTTTGCTATAGAAAAATCCAAGTTGGAAACGGAGTTGTTGGATACAAATAGTAAAAAATTATCTAAGATGTATAATTTGTTGCTAGAGTGGCACACAAAAGATGAAATGGTGAAAACAGTGATGATTGATTGGGCAAAAGATATAGGGCACAACATAATGTTAGAGGACTAGGAACGGCTTTGGACGAAGGGTGTTAAGTTTACCGCATGCTACGTGTTGAAAGAAAATATGATGAAAATGATGTATAGATGGTACTTAACACCTGTAAAATTAGCCAAAATGTATCATACGCATGATAATAAATGTTGGAAATGTAAAGAGAAAGAAGGAACGTTTTACCATATGTGGTGGACATGTGATGGCCTGGGAGTCAGACTCTGATGCTGAACCTGAGGGATCCCAGCCTGCACAGGATTCCCCGCCTCCAGAACCAGCTGAGCCGGGGCCAGGGCTTGAGCCTGAAGGATCCCCACCTGTGCTGGATCCCCAGGTGCAGGCATCAGCAGAGTCTGCTCTGGCTCCTGATGGGAGGGAGGACCCATTGCCTGCAGGTGCTCCACTCCCAGCCTCTTCAGGTGCTCCACTCCCAGCCTAAGAGAAAATGTTATGAAAATGATGTATTGGTGGTATTTAACCCCGGTTAAGTTGGCAAAAATGTATCATGGACAATGTAACAAATGCTGGAAATGTAAACAAGTAGAAGGGACATTTTTTCACATGTGGTGGACGTGCCCGAAAGTAGAAGGCTTCTGGGAGAAGATATATAATGAGTTGAAAAAGATGTTGAAAATTACATTTAGTAAAAAACCAGAAGCCTTTCTACTGGGTCTTTTATATTATGAGATCCCAAGACAGGACAGGACAGTCTTTATGTATGCCACAACAGCAGCAAAAATTTTATTAGCTAAAAACTGGAAGACAGAGGATTTACCAACTACTGAAGAATGGCAAATGAAAATGATGAACTATATGGAGCTTGCTGAACTGACCGGGAAACTCTGAGACCAGAGGGACGATGCGGTGGAGAAAGATTGGACTAAATTTAAAGTATATTTGAAGAAGTATGCTAAAATTAGTATTTAAAACAAGCAGGAAGAAACAGTCAGGCTGCAGATATAGAAGTTAGATAAGACGTAGTAATAGATGAAGCAATGTTAAGGTTATTAAATAAGATAAGATGATTAGAGTATAATTATGAGAATAGAAAAAGGTAAGGAAATTACTAAAGATGATTTACAAGGAAAGCAGACAGAGAGGATGTGAGGAAGTCAACATACAATGTTATAAAGAAGGATAGATAGGTTTAAATAAGTGTCTTTGTTTTTGTATTTTGTCATATTGCTTTTTATTGTATGTAGTTTTTTTGTAGTGTTTTGTTTGTGCTATGTGAAAATTAATAAAAAAAATGGGGGAAAGGAAAGATAGAAGATGGTAAAAAGGATGTTAATTATGATGAATGTTAAAGTTTAATAATGAATTCGAAAGACTGCTAAAGATGTAATACAATGAAATTCAGTAAGGAGGGATTTGAGGAGGTCATGTTATCAAGTGAGGAAAGATATGATTATAAAAAGTTTATATGTGTGTTATTGTAGTCAGTTATGTATTTTTAACCTTGATACTGTAAGTATGTTTTAACTGTTTTGATTTGTTGAAAATGAATAAAAATATTTTTAAAAAGCATCCCGATTTGAGCAGGACATCCTGGAATTGCAGAAGCCACCCCAGCTTCTGACCAGATCCTGGAATGTCCCATTTTTGGGTCTTGCACTCTCACACGAATCAACTGCACCAAACCAAAAGACACCTGTGCAGAGCCTAGAAAATTTTATTTTTCACTTCATAGTTTATTTAGTAAAGCTTTTTTATGATATGAGATAAAAAAACTAATCAACATAAAAACAAAAGCAGAAAAAGAAAAAAGAGAAGTGAGCATGTATAGGAATAAAGGGAGGAGAAAGAAATAAAAGAAAAAAGGAGAAAGAAAAGAAAAGGGCTTCTGATTCTCCGTCTGTCAGTAACATAAAAATAATTATTCAAAACATTCACTCATCACATTTTTTTTCTTTTTTTTGGCCAAGAACTGCATTGCAAAATTTGGAGAAGTATGAAATCCAAAGGATAATTATTACCTGCACATTAGTCTGGGAGATGCAGTTCAGGTCAGTTTGCTTCAGGAATTCACAGAAACCAATTTCCTCAAGCATCCATAACTGTTTGAAAGGCAGGGTACACTTGCTGAGACACAGTCAACAGATGTCAAGTGTTGGTGGTGTTCTGTTGAACAGCAATAAAGTGGAATAGTCTTCGCCTTCTGGCTAGTGTGGATATTCAGGTTTCTGGTGCCCAGTGATTGCTCAGACATCGTGCCATTAGACCAGGTGTGTCCAAAATCCGTTTTGGGGGCCTAATCCTGCCCGCTGGTCGGTTTAATCCAGCCCCTGTGGCAGTTTATTTTAAATCCAAAAAATACCTCAACAACTTCAATCCTAAAAAAGCTCAGTCCTAAAAAAAGCTCAACAGCTCCAATCCTAAAGAAAGGTCAACAACTTTGGCTGGCCCTTTGCTGGGCCCCCATGGCCCTTCACTTCATCAAATCTGGCCCTCTTTGGAAAAAGTTTGGACACCACTGCATTAGACCAAATTACATGCTGTGTTGGCTACATAACTATGCCTTCACTTACAGGGTGGTGGTTCTATGCATATTGGCAGCAGAGGGGTTCAGTCTGGATTAGGACTTTAACACAGGGGTAGGGTGGCTCTATCTCTTTACCCTTTAGTGGTCCCTGGGGTGCCTGGTCATGCAATTCAAATTGAGGGGCGGAGAATCTCCCAAGTTGTAGGCATGGGTGAGGCCTGTCCTTGATCAGGACTCTAGTGGGGCAAAAGAGTTAAAAACAGTCATTTTAAACCAGTATTTGCATTGTTTACATTGCGATTTCTTGTATTTACTTTACACCAGCTTGATATTTCATAATAATAATAATAATAATAAATAAATAAATAAATAATTTATTATAATTTATTATTTGTACCCCGCCCATCTGGCTGGGTCACCCCAGCCACCCTGGGCGGCTTCCAACAAATATTAAAATACATTAAAATATCACAGATTAAAAACTTCCCTAAACAGGGCTGCCTTCAGGCATTTTCTAAATGTCAGGTAGTTGTTTATCTCCTTGACCTGTGATGGGAGGGAGTTCCACAGGGCGGGCGCCACTACCGAGAAGGCCCTCTGCCTGGTTCCCTGTAGCTTTGCTTCTCGCAGTGAGGGAACCGCCAGAAGGCCCTTGGCGCTGGATCTCAGTGTCCGAGCTGAATGATGGGGGCTCCTTCAGGTATATTTCACAGTATATAATTACTTTAAATAACATCCCACTCCATGCTATTGTCATAATCTTCACCCCCACCTCCGATCACTAGCACTTGTGTTTGGGGTTGCTTTCACAACACACTTAAAGGAACACAAAATTTGGAACCTGTATAGTTTGGCCCTGAGCCTCCTAGCACCTATGAACCACTCTTGCGCATGGCATTTTCTTCTTCTAAATAAATGCTTCACCTCCTTTCTCTTTCATGGGCTCTCCTGAACACGACACACATACTCACAAACAAACACACTTTCTATTTTAAGCCTGGGAAGGAGAGAAACGTTTCCATCCCAAACCCAATTTCCTGCAGCTGCAAAGCAAGGGACAGAAATCACAAAGCCAGCCAAATCAAAATGAAAATGGTCTTCTCTCCCACCCCCGCCACCCCGCACATGCCTCCTGTCCTGACACACTCCATCCAGCCACCTGGCAGAGTGCGTGCCAAGAGATAAGTCTCTGGGGGGAAATGGCCACAATCTTTTGACCCACTTCCTCATCTGAGTTTTGTGCAGGGAAAAAAAGAATAAATGCGTGACTCAGTTCCACAAGCTATTAAGAATAAGCAGAAGTGCACAGCTTCACGGATGAAAGTGAATATGTGCTTATGTACTAACAACACCCCTATTTTCCATGTGACAGGAGCCTCAGGGTTCCTTCAGACAGTGGCGGAGCTTCATGCTCCGGCACCAGGGGGTGGAGAGCAGGCGGGGGCATGGCTGGTGCGTGTCCCAGAGGCATGGTGCGCCGCCCACAGGGGCATGGCGCACATCCTGGGGGTGTGGTGCTGCTGGGGGCGGTGCGCTCCGCCTGCCCCCACCTTCCTCCGCCAGTGCCTCCAGAGGACCTGTTTACTGAGCATTCATCATGCTTTGCTTGCACAAAGCTTTTGCAGAGGTTAGACAATATCCAGGCTTTCCTGCCTGAGGGAATAGTGCACTTCCCATTTCACCTCAAGCAGCAAAACGGGACACAACACCCCCTGCATGCATGCATGCACACGCGTGCGTGCACGTGCGCGCGCGCGCACACACACACACACACCAGCATGCACTCATCCAGGCTGTGTTGAATTTGAAATAATTGTTTGTGCACCACAGCAGAAATTGAAGGGCAAGTTATGCATCCTAATGGAATCATAGACTCATCATAATAGAATCGTAGAACTGTAGAGTTGTGTGAGGTACCCCCAAGGGCTGTCTGGTCCAACCCCCTACATACAATGTAGGAACTGCAGCTAAAAAATCCCTGGCGAATGGCTACATAACCTCTGCTTAAAAACTTCCAATGAAGGGGAATCCACCACCTGCTGAGGGAGTCTGTTCCACTGTTGAACTGCTCTGGCCACCAGAAAGTTCTTCCTAATGTTTAGTTGGAATCTCCATCCTTGTAATTTAAAGCATGGAGCAGCAGAAAACACTAATACTAATAATATTTGAGATAAGCTACTTAGCATCCAGGAGCTAATAACACCCAGAACAGGACTGTGGAAGATCTGTGATTGGATTTCCAGTGTCTACTTTCTTAGCAAGTCTCTCTCTCTCTCTCTCTCTCTCACACACACACACACACAGAGGGAGGGAGGGGGCACTCATTTACATCAGACATGACCTTTTGATTTCTCGGGTAGAGTGTAAATTGCATGTCGCCAGCATAAAATATTAAATCCAATTTATATTTAATTATTGATGTTATTATGAATTCCATAGTAATGGAAGTGGGAAGGGGGGAGTGAAAGAAATAAACCCTTCTTTCCCCTCCCCCTCCGCACAATGCCACCATTAAATAGCTTTGTTGCATTAGCAGTTTCTTGAGGTTAGATAACTTCTGAAAGGGCATGATTGATGGTTATGGGGAAGTTTGTAAATAGTCTTCCAGATATATTTTATATAATGATTGTGCCAATAAAAGAGATCAGGAGGCTTCTTACAGGACTGCTAATTATTTTGCTCAAGAGAAAGGGTAGAGATGGGTGGAAGAGAGCCCCCTACCCTATGCAAATAATACGTGTTAACTCTTTTGACCCTCTACTTTGGCGGCTTTTGGCTTTGATGTCCTGATAGTCAAAGATGCGCTTTATGGAAACCATTGTGGGTTTTATTAAATGAAGTGTGTTGGGAGAGGGGGTGGGGAAGAGTGGGGAACCACACTAGTTGAGGGTTTTAACCAAACACTCAGCATTGCTCTGACAATGCTTTGACCAAAGGATTAACTGATCAATCCTGTCGCTACTTGATTAGACGTCAATTTGCTCGCCCCAATCAATTAATTAATTCCTTTCTTATAGTGCTCTTCCACCCAGTTGGGAGTCCAGGGCAGTGCGCAACATAAACTGAACGATCAGCACAGAGTAAATTATCAAATTAAACCCATAACACCATTCAAATTCAAGAAATATCCTCATGACACTCCAGTCCTGCCCATACAACTACTGGGTCTCTGGACAATTAAATTTCCCAAAGCCTGTCTGAGTAAACAAGTATTTGGCTGGTGTCTGAATGGCAGCAATAGGAGCAGCAATTTGATGTCCTCAAGGAGGGTGGTTGGTGACCATGGGGACTGGAAGACCAATAGCAGATGGAGCCAGAGCCAACTAATTCTAGTATTGCCACCATCCACCTCGCCACTGAGTTTTACAAGGGTCAACATTGAGACCAAGAAAGAGGAAACTGACAGGCAGTGCCACCCCTTGGGCTGGTGGCACATAAGAAGGAAGGTAGGTGGGGGCTCGTGAGGTTACATAATTATTTCCACCCACTCCTGTTTGCATTGTGTTTCATTTGCATTGAAATTAATGTATCAGAATAACGTAACAACCACGTAATTTACATAACTGCAGTGGAATGGAAACAGTGCTGCAGGCCATGGAATGGAGAAACAATGCCTTCATGCATCCCTAATAGGAAGGAATTCATAACTGAAATAAATATATTTACTTGTACCCTCAAACAGAACGTGTGTGGTGTGTGTGTGTGTGTGTGTGTGTGTGTGCAAGCACCCAAGCCTGGCATTTAAGGGCTTACTCTTCTCTTATTGCCCTGTTCCAATGGGGGCACAAGAGGTGAAGGGAAAAGGAGACTTTAATGTGCTGCCTGTGTGCTCTGGCTGCAGACCAACCCTATGCTTTGTGGCTCCTGGAGGTGGTGAATGTGCAGGAAAGGACAGCGCTGGCTTATTTCACGGGAAGCCATGATTATAAGAAGCCCTTGCTTGGGATCTATTGCACCAGCTGCAACTCATTAAACCTTGATTTCTTCCAATCCCGTCATTGCCGGACGCCAAAGCATGCGGGGCGGCAGGATAAAATCAACAACCAAGCTAGGCTCAGGTGCCAAGCGGAAAGGGATTAGAGCCTGTTTGGGGTTTTAAAGAAATGTTTCTTGTTTTGTTTTTTTGATGAGGGGTTTCTGAAACGTAAGTTTCAGCCAGCCAAATTTTGAGGGCTGGCGTTTCAACTTGGAGATGGGCAACAGTTTTTCAAGGGAGCTGAAAATGATATATGAGAGAGAGAGAGAAGATCATGGCAGCATGGCCCCCCCAAAAGAAGACAAATGAGGGCATGGGTTGGCATGAAAAATGTAGAGATGCTATTTTAGAGCTGCTACTCTAATTTAAATAGAAATACAAAAGATTTCACCATAGTAGGGAGAACAAGATCTTTTGTGCCTCCTCGGCCTGCTGTCCAAGTGATACAAATGTTTGATGGGCAGCTTCTGTATTTTCATTCTAAGGATTCTTTAATGTTAAGTCCATTGTGGACTGGACAGACCTTTATCATCTTTCAGAAAGGTGACTAGCAGTGGCTGTCCAGGGTTTCAGATAGATGTCTTTCTCAGCCCTACCTGCAGGTGTCTGGGATTGAATCTGGGACTTCCTGCACAAAAAGCAGATGTTCCACCACTGAGCTCTAGTCCTGCCCACTCTCTATTATCGGATAAGATGCTATTTTTTACAGGATAGGAATTATGCAATGTAAGACTAACAGGCCATCAGTAGTGTAGACACTGACTGGCAGCAGCTCTCCAGGAACTCAGAGAGTCTCTCCAAACCCGACCTGGAGATGCTGAGATGACCTTCTGCATGCAAAGCTTTTCATCTTCCAGTAAACCTTCCCAGTTTGCAGAACACATGCAGCCATTTATCCATCCAGTACTTCATGCCTGCAGTCCAGTGAACGCCGTGTTAGAGCCGGACCTGTTTTTCCCTGCTACCAGTCTGTCACTTTTCAGAAGCAAATTACTGAGAGCCAGTCACGCATGCCCCAGCCCCTGCACTGCCCCTCTTGAGGATTTTGTTAAAAGGCTATTCTATCCCAAGAGCCCAGCTCAATTGGCCTTTATGAATGAACTGCTGGAAAAAATGATCAATAAATGTGTCAGTCAGGTCAGGGAAACAACGGTAGTTTATTCTCCAGCCTTTGCTTACACAAAGCACAGCGTTAACCCTATTAGGGTTAGATATTTCTTCAGGCCAAACAGCGCATTGTTGTCTAAAAGTTTTCCTTATTTGTTTTTAAAAACAAAAAACATAAAAGCCACAGAGGGATGTAATCAAGAGGCTTTGCAGGGGGTCATGACAGGGTGTGTTCCTAGATTCCCTACCATCTCAATATCTGAGTGGGCGTTTGGGCCCTCAGTTGCTGTGGTTGCAGCCACCATCTTTATTTCCCTGAAATGCCAGAAGTTCTTGTTCCAGTGCATTGTGGGTAAAAACAAAACATGGCAGCTACCATTTATTTTCTGGCAATTCCCCTCGGGTTGGTTGGTTGGGTTTTCACCCACAATGCAAAAAATTCCAGTTTGGGCACATTGCTATGCTTTTGTGGTAGCGGTCACTTCCCACACACGTGTATATGATGCCCCAGAATGCTTGACTTCTAGGGTCTTGTTGGTGAACATGAGCTGCTCATAACCCCACTAGGAGAATTGGGGGTAGGGGTTTAAATGCCCAGGGCATACATCAGCAGAGGGCACAGCCAGCTACCCATGGATGCCACTGCTTACTAGGGTGGACATGTGTCCTAGTTTAGAGAGGGCATTTCTCAATTTAAAGGAATCCTCTACTTGAACAGCTGTCCCGTCCAAGTACCGTGTAAAGATAAAGAACCCTAAAAAGGGAGAGGAGGAGGGGGCTTAAAGTAGTTGCCCATTAACAGCAGCATATGGACAACAGTCTGCGCAGGCACACAGGCCATAGTCTTCCCCACTATGGTCAGATGGATTGTATTTCGAGTTGGAATATAGCCTTTATTTTAACATATCGCATCAAGGGAAGCCATAGTACCACTCTATTCTGCTTTGGTTAGAACACACCTGTAATACAGCGTCCACTTCTGGGCGCCACAGTTTAAGAAGGCTACTGACAAGCTGGAACATGTGCAGAGGAGGGCGACGAAGATGATCTTATAAGGAACAGTTGGAAGAACTGGGTATGTGTAACTTGGAAAAAAGGAGACTGACAGGAGATATGATAGCCTTCTTCATATATCTAAATGGCAGTCACATGGAAGATGGAGCAAGCTGCTCTGGAAGCTAGGACCCAAACCAATGGCTTACAAAGTTACAAGAAAGAAGATTTTGACTAAACATCAGGAGAAATTTTGTGACGATAACAGCTTTTTGACAGTGGAACAGACTCTCACATGAGGTGGTATTCTCTCTTTCCTTGGAGGTTTTTGAGCAGAGGTTGGATGACCATCTTCCATGGATGCTTTATGTGAGATTCCTGCATTGCAGAGAGTTGAACTAGATGATCCTTGGGATCCCTTCCTACTCTACAATTCTATGATTCTATATAAATCAGCATTAGCAAATGTTATGCAGAATGTTCTCCCTCTCTCTTGGGACTTCATAAGCAGCCACTCTGCAGCTGTTGCCAGGCCTGTCTGCCTTACAGGGTTGTTGTAAGGGCTGTTGAGATGATGCAGATGGCGCACTCAGGAAAACACTTATACACACTGCATGTGCTATTTAATATATCCAGAGAACTGTGCCATTTACAAGACATAAAGGAAAACTGTAAATTTAAAAGTGCTGCCGTAAGCCAAACCACGACTTTCTCTCTCCCCTTCAGCAATTAGACCTTTCTCCAGCTTTCCAGATGGCCCCGCTCTGCTCCGACGAAGGAATTCGGTTGCGATTCTCACAGGGGAGAGGAGGCATGAAACAATCCCAGCTCAGATTTACTCTGGCATCCGCACAGAAGCCGCTCCAGTGTCATTGCGCCACTTCTCGCGTTACTCTATCCAGTGCAGGGCCGGCCGGCCCTCGCCTGGATCACAAGGCCTACGTCAAGTGGCGAAACACAGTTCCATTCCACTTGGCCAAGAGCTTGATTATGTTATTAATTAAAGCAAGATGCCAGGCCTGGAAGATTTATTTTCTTTTCCAGATCTTTAGCCATAAACGCCACTTGGGGAGCTCAAAAGCTCATGTCAGATTCCATCAGACTCTGAAGGGGCTTTTTGTTCCTGGCTGAGTGCTCCCCACCCCCCAATTTCGGACGGCCCCTCCTTACCCTTGCCCAGGAAGGAAGTGAGTGTTGTGAGACGCCTGCTCAACTTCCTCGTATTTCTGCGAACGGCACCAAACATTTCTAAGAAATATGCATCAACATTTCTGCCTCTGAAGCACAGGGGTGAAGGTGGGGATGGGTTGGCTTCTACTTCTCTCTCTCTCTCTCTTCCTTAACCACTCAGATTTCGGCCAAACTTTTGTTTCTCCTGTTTGCAGACCCAATGTGTTAAAGAGATGGGGATTTAGAAAGCAGCACTGTTCACAGTGGGTAGTTACCAGCAGACCCTCTATTAATACTCTTCTGCTATGTTGAAGCAGGGGTGGGCAACCACAGGCCGGGAGACTGAATATGGCCCTCCAGGCATTTCTGTCTGGCCCTTGGAACTCCCCTCAGGCTGCCTTCCCCCTCACTGGCTCTGCCGACCACTGACATGGGCCCTTGGGAGGTTCCCAGGAGGACATGTGGCTGTAAGGCTGAAAAAGGTTCCCGACTTCTGTTTTAAAAATTTCTGTCTTGTTGGAAAGACAGGGAAATGATTTGCCCAGATTGCAATCAGCTACAATGGGGATTGGGAAATCAATGCACTATCACTGGAAACTTGCCTAGCAAGAGGATGAGAAGTGGTTGAAATTATCAAAATAATTAAACAATGTAGTCAGGGTAAGGGAAGGAAGGCAACTTAATAACAGTTTCACTGAAAAACTGATGTACTGATGCTACAATATGGAAGTCAATATTACTGAACCATCCACACTGTTGGGAACATTGTTATTATAACTCTGTATGCTATATTTGCACTAGATTGTCATCACACCATTTGGACACAGTTCTCCAAGTGTGGACTTGACCTGGACGCTATACTTCTGTTGATGTAGCCTAGAATAGCATGAACTTTTTTGCTGCTGCATCACACTGTTGACTCATTTGTGTTCTACTAAGATCCCTAGATCATTTTCACATGTACTGCTAGTAAGCCAGGCATCCCCCACTGACAGGGCCTGCCTCATACACATTCTGGCACCATATCACCTCTCACCTGGGACCTGCTCCCCCTCCATTAAAAGTGTGCATAATGTGCCAATAGACAATAGAAGTAGTGATCATTGTTAACTTTATGCCTAATCCTGTGATCTGCTGATTTGATTTAAGATCAGTGCTGGTTGGTTATTCATCATTTTATGTGCTTTATTTCATATAATGAATTGACATTTTAAAATGAATTATGGACTCTGCTTTGAGACCAAGTGCTATAGGGGCAGGTTATAAATATTTTAATACATGAAATAAATAAGTGATCAACTCATAGCTTTGGTGTGCGTTTGATTTATTGGTGGACTGTATTGGTGGACTGGATTTGTTTGGTTATCTCTGATATACCCCAAAAGTAATCTAATTGACGGTTACTTTTCAAAGGCTGTCTCCTCCCATTAGGGCCTCCTCTAGACATCTAGAGGCCCCGTATGAAACAAGAAACAACTCCTCCTCCAAGCTCCCTCCAGGTCCTTCCAGGTCCACCCTCTTGAGAGAACTTCAAAGCCTTCCATGGCTAAGCCTTTGGCCTGAAGATGGGCACTCCTCCTCCATTCCATAGCCTCCGTCCTGGTATGCCCGCAGCACTACGGGACAGGTGCAGGAGGCATCTGGTTCTTCAGGCTCAGGCAAAGGTGTCTGTGAGGGTCCAGGGGAAAGCCGTGACTGTTACAGTGATGCAAATATGCTTTGAATGTATGGTGTGGATCATGCAACGTATACAGACTTGGTGGGGAGTAGTGATGTTGTGAAGTGAGTCCTTTGCTAGTCATGGTTGAATCTCTCTTTTTCCAGAAGGAGAAATAGCAAAATTTATTTTTTATTTTTTAAAAAAAAAAACCTAGTCAGAGAACATACTGACCTCCCAAGTCACTCTGTAACTGACCATCCTTGAATGAAGTAGCCATAGGAAGACAGCAACATGAAGCAGCTGGTTTCCAGTTCATCAACAGTGCTATTTATTACCTGTGGCTTGAATCAGGGCAAAGGGTTTTTTAGTCTTATCACACAATAGATGTTAATTGGCTAGCCGACACACTGATGTTTGTGTTACTATCACCAAGAACTGTTTTGTAAAGGGCCACTATTAGTAATGTAATAATTGCCATCTGTACTTTCTATATGTAGTTTTCCTCTGACCACACTGTTTATAATCCCCTCCCCAATCATATGAATACCTGTAACCTGGGACAATATTTCATGCATCTGACAAAGTAGACTGCAGTCCACAAAAGCTTATCCCACAAGACACCTTAGTTTTCTTTCCAGTTAGTGTCACATTGTTCTATTCCGTTCCAGTGTTACTCTCTCTTTAAAACAACAACAACAACAACATCAAAAACCTCAATACATGTATTTAATTATTTGTGTAAATTTATATTAGTGGTGCATCACTGCGTACGTCAGGAATGGGGAACCTTTGGACTCCAGCTCCCATGTTGTTGGACTCCAGCTCCCATCACCCCTGATCACAGGCCAAGTTGGCTGGGCTGATGGGAGCTGGAGGGTCAAAGGTTCCCAACCTGTGTAACAGATATATATGATACATGTGTATATATATAAAATTTGGCTTTTTTATTTACTCATAAAAATGAAATTAGCTACATGGGAAAGTGTCTTATACTGATATAGACCACTGATTTATCTAGCTCAGTATTACCTAAACTGAGTGCCAGCAACTCTCTGAAGTTTCTGACAGGGGTTTCTCCTAGCCACACCTGGAAATGCTAAGATTTGCACCTAAGACCTTCAGCATGCAAAGCTCTGCCACTGAGCTTCCTTGAAATGTGTATTATGGTCACATATCCTTGTTCCTCAGACATTCTAGCACTGAGCTACACCCCTTCCACAATATGTATTTAAATATGTGTTTATGTATGTACCTAATATGTATTTAAATATTATTTAAATGTGTGTTTTCTCTCAAGATAACAATCTAAATCTGTATTTTCATATGCTTAAATTGCTGAGGATGATGACACAACATTCCAAGAAGGGCATTCCTGGTAAGCAGCTAAAATGGGAAGCACACATTAATCCAAGAGTTGCAAATAGGTCATTTCATGCAGAAACTCACAAAGATCCAACTCTTCAAAGACCCCTAAACTTCTGAAGTCACAGGATTGCCACTTCTTTTTATTTTCAGAGATATAATCCAGGGATTGACACAGTGGTGAAGTAGAACAGGGGCTGGGAAGTTCAGGAGAAAAGCAGGGTTGGTTTTTTTTCATTGCAAAATTCCCCTCCAGCCACATGCAATTTCCCCACTTTAACGACTGGGAAACACTGCCGGGGGGGGGGGTGTTCTTGTGCAATAGTGGCTCATTCAGAATGGTGAGTGGATGGAGACAGAGAGTGATAGATACCTGTACTCTCTTTCTCCCTCTCTTGCAAAACATCTAGATCAAACGAAGCCATAAGGCCCTGCAAATGGACTCCAAAACCTGTGTCTTGGTGCCAAAGCCTGAGATTTAGAAACCCTGTGTTTATATTTAGGAAAGCAGCAATACAAGAGAGGTCCAGGCCTGTGCTTCTGCACCAGCCACTACTGGGAATAGCCTGCTGGCTCCCCAAAGCAACATATTGCACTGCGGAGTGCAGGAGATGCTGGAGCTACAAACAGGCATTAGCATAGGATTGGCCTTCCAGAATCACATGATTTCAGCCAGGGTCAAGAGGATGCTGGTCTACGCAGAGGCGGAGCTAGCTGCTCCGGCACCCGGAGTGGGGCACATGCTGTGCACGAGGAGGCGGGGCCATGGGGGCGGGGCAAGCGTCCCAGGGGGCAAGCCGCCCATGGGGGCGGAGCAAGCCGCCCATGGCAAACTGCTTCCTGGGCGGGGAGGAAGAGGGAGCTGTGCCGCTTTGCCAGCAGCCTTCCTCCCTTCCCTCTTCCTTTTGATAGCTCAGGGGAGGCTTCGCCCCCCCCCCAGGAAGCAGCCTGGGAGCGGGGGGCAACGGTTCACTGCCCGCCCGCGACTCCCAAGCCTCCCCCGAGCTGTCAAAATGAAAGGGGGAAATGGGGAAGGCCGCCGGCAAGGCGGCACAGCTCCGCCCCTTTCTCCAATGGCTCAGGGTAGGCTTGGGAGTCATGGGTAGCCAGTGCACTGAATGTCACCCCCCTCAGTGATGACACAGGGGTCAGACTGCCCCCACCGCCCCCTTCCTCCGCCCCTGGGTCTACGGTGTTCAAGTCACATCTCGAACTGCCTGCAGTCCCCCTCCTCCAAATAATGGCTCAGGAAGCAGTGAGTCAGCCTTCCTGGGAAGTATATATTGTTACACACCACCCCAATCTCCAAGCGGTAAGAGCTTCTAGGGATTCCAGCATTTGTCCAGAGTTCAGTTTCCTGGGAACAAAGGTCAGCAGAGGCTGTGGTTTCTTTAAGATATATGGCTTTGTTTACACATATATGCAACCTGAGCATAGGATGGAGGGGCTCACAGCATTAACACCCCAAAAGATATTGCCTCTCCGTTAGTCACAGCTTTGGATCCAGCACAAAGCAAGCATGTCTCTGGCTCAGCTCACACATACCAGTCTCTGGCTTTTGTTCTCCTGTCTAGCAGTTATGTGAGGGGTGGGGATGCCCACCCATTTGTTGTATGGCAAAGAGTATCTTATTTGTCAGTCGTGGCACTTAACTCGGCAACCAAAGTCACTACCTAGACAAAGGAACTGGTTTGGCAAGGTGGCTCGGATACAGTCTACCACAAAAGATATGGGATCTCAAGAACTTTAAAGATCTTAGGGCATCATCCAGACTGAGCCCACCAAACTCTTAACAATATGTAGATCAGCTGTCACCAGCCTAGGACCCTCCAGATGTTTTGGACTACAACTTCAGTTTGGACTACATGCTAGCTACGTATATTGGAACTAGGAGATGTAGTCTGAAACATCTGGAGGGCACCAGATGTTCGTGGTGACTGGTGCCCATTGGGCCTGGTGAGGCAGAAGGCAGGGAGCCCAAGAGCAGGTTCAGCTGGACGCAATGAGGCATTCTAGTTTTTGTCTGTTGATTCTAGTTTTATCCCCATCCTTCTTCCCTTCTGAGTTCTACAAGGCCAACGCTGAGGCTAAGGAGGAGGAGGGAAGCACACACGTCCAGTCACTGGACTACTTATGAGTAAGAAGACAGGCAGGTAGGCTTGGAGGAATTAATAATGAGGTTGGTGAAGCAGTGCCCCATTTTTCCTGATGGAACACCTCACACAGCCAGGTCGGTGAAGGCTGATGCACTGCAAGGATCTCCACATGCAGAGTCAGTTTCTTTGCCAAACAAACATTTGGTATCGCTCTCAGATGCCAATAAATTTGCATGGATGTTTGTATCATTTGGGAAAGGCTACTTTCCCTTTCAGCCACTTCCCTGCTATGCCTATCAGGTGATCTATCAGAGTATTACTTCACCAGAACAAGATTCATAACCATGTATGTCTGTTAAAGGAAATGGAGAGTCTAGGGTAGAGGGTCAAATGTGATTAAAGAATCAATGTTAGCAAATGAGCAGCACATTCAGCAAGACTCGTTTTATTTTAATGAACTGAGTCAAAAGCATCCAGGGCAGGGGGCTTCATTTAATTGAATGAAAGACTGTTGCTTGAATGGGACAGACTTCCCCGTCTTCTTCCCACTGTAGCACCGGCACATGTCATCACTTGCAAAGAGGCATACAAGAACTGAAATCTGGAGGCTCCGTGTTGCATAAGGATGGCATTTAAAAACAGCCACTCCAAATTGCAGCTTCCAAAGACATGCAGTTGTACCAACTCACACCATTGCAGGCATGCTTATTTTCATCTTACCAAAGGAACTTAAGTGGCATGCACTCATTGGTTTCAGTGGGTAAAGGCCATCTGAGTGCAGCAGAGGGTCCTTATCTACCGCAGATTGGCTACAATGGGGAAACCTGGTGTCCAGCTCTCAAAGTCCCATTCAGAGTCCTCGGTCTACCACCTGTGACAGATCTGCCAGTCCCTAATCAAGATGCAAAAGCAGAGGTATCCAACACCTCTCCCAAAAGCAAAAAAGGAACAGTGTTTTACCAGGGGAAAGTGCAAGGAAATAGAAGGTTGTTGCTGTGAAACAGGGGGAACTGGAGTGTATTTACAGAGGTCCAATTGCTCTTCACATGTAACCTGTAGCACACTGACCCCCAGAAGATCAAGAAATTCAAAAGCCTGCTTCATGGAAGTGAAATTTTGCTTTCAGTCATCATGAATTTCAGGTACCCAGACTGGGCTACAAGAAGGGGCCCCTCCTCTCTCAGCAAAAATAATCAATCATAGTCAATTCCCATTTTTAAAGAAGCTGTGTGGAAGCTAGTGGCTGGCCCCCAGCTGTCTTTTTAATATTTATTGACAACTAGAGTGTGTTTTTGACATAGATATTGGTAGAAAACACAAATGCAAAGAGAGCAATCATTAGGTGCTGCTTTGTCTGTTTTTTTTTTTTTTCAGTTCAGTTTTGTGGCAACTAAAATGCACATTGTTGTTGTTTTAATGCTGCATTCCGCTCGCTCTCAATCGTTTTTGTCAAAGCTGCCTTGTGCCCAAGCAGGAAAGTAAATGATGTGGTCATATTTTCAAGAAAAGGGGCAGGGCAAGGTAGGGGGCAGGAGAGAGAAGTTCACAAACTAGCTCTTATATGCCATTAGAATAGGCCAGGGGGAGGTGGCCCATTGGACAGTGTGTGGGTTCCCATCTCTAGTGAACCATTACAGTAAGCTTTCATTTGGCACAAACAAATGATTTCTGTCAGTTTCTGGAATATGCTGCACCAAGAGTGGTAGCTACACATTAACAGGTGGCACAGAAAGGCTCAGTTCACAAAACAGTTTGTCTCATGTTGCTGTTGGCATCCGTCTGTCTTGAGAGAGAATGGAGTGCACCTCTTGGGGGGGGAGGGGAGTCAAAGCACTGCGATAGCAGCACTGAAGTGACCTCCCCAGGTTGCAAGCCTGGGATGCCCAGATGACAAGACACCCCCTGCCCCAGCCTTCCTAAAGTGGACCAAAGGAAAGCAGAGCAATACATTTGGCACCAGCTTGGCTGCAGGAGTTGACAGAAGAAGGAATACAAGGCTCCATCCAACCGCCTTAGGGACTCCACTCTAGATTTGTGTTTTGGGTTTACTCCTTAGCCTTTTGTTTTCCCAAAGATATCTCACAAGGCAGCAGAGGTTTAGGGTCAGAGTCCTTCTTTTCCTAGATGGACTACCTTCTCATGCTGACCAGCCCCAACTGCCCGTCACTTGCCTCTACAGCAGGGGTTGGCAAGGCTTACCAGCAATGGGCCAGATTACTCCTGCGGAGATCATCCATGGGCCGGACTGGCGCAGTACCGAAAATTGCTTGTGCGCATGTCCGTGGTGCCAGAAATTGCTTCTGTGCAGGCCCAGACACCAAAAATCACGCCTGCACAGAAGTGATTGTTGGTGTCTGGGCATGCACAGAAGCGATTTCTGGTATCTGTGCATGCGCAGATGTGATTTCCGGTGCCACTCGGTGAGTCCCCGCACCGCACTGCGCCGGTTTAGCGCAGCGCATGGGGGACTCGCCCAGTGGGCGGCTTGGTTCGGGGGCAGTTCATGGGCCAGTAAAACAGTCTTCATGGGCTAGATCCGACCCATGGGCCACACACTGCCGACCCCTGCTCTACAGCATGTGCATAAACCACCTTCTTGAAAACTGGACCCACTATTGGTCTCATCTGCTCAATCTGCCAGAGCCTATCTTCACATGCATGGGAAGTCCCTGATTCACCAAGGATTTAAGACCCATCAGCTACCCTTACCTGGTTTAGCCATTTCCCAGGTGTGGCCACTGTTGCTTGCTGACAGCTTCTAGGAGCTACAAGTGAGAGTTGAGTGCAGGGTGGGGACCAAAAGTGGCCAACCTACCCCAGAAGGAACATGAAGTGTCCCCCACCAGTGGTACCATCTCTCCCCTAACACTCCATACAACCTGTGTGTATAAACACAACATTCAAAGGTTTTTCTCTCCCACTCTCGCCTCCTTCAGGCACTCTTAAAATGCAATCCCATGCATGTCTACTCAGAATTTTCTTTTTCAGCCTGGGGGCCATATTCTCTACTGGGCAACCTTCTGGGGGCCATATCCCCATAGTGGTTGGGGCCAAATGCAAAAGAGGTCAGATAAACAAATGTGAATTTTACCTTAGGACTGAAAGCTAGTTTCTAGCACACACACCTTAGTATCCTTCATTCAGTCAAGCAAGAAGCATTCTCAGAGTTTAAGGGCAACTTCCAGCCAGGCAAAAACACTCAGGGAAAATGTGGCTTGAGGGGGTGGCCTGGGTCCTTGCCCTAAATGAAGAGGAATCAGGGTGATGACCCTGATCCCAGAGCTTGGTCAATGATCCAGTGCAAAGAGCAAGCCTCCTTTGAATGGAGCTTCTGGTCCATTTACTCTGAAATAACCTTTCTATATTTGAAGGAGATGCTGGAAATCAAAGGCTCTAAGCTCCTTAGTGTGGCCACTTAGACTGCCAAAAGAGTGGACCACAGAGGGCATCTGTTTGCATAAAATTGGTGTCTTCCTTATATACATACAAATGGAAGGCTGTTGTCACGTTGCAGTTGGCCAGGTATGAAGAAAGGGGGTTGGCGAATGGAGCGAGCAGGGGTGGCAGACCCATGTGCTTGTGTGTGTCTCTGTATGTAGCATAAGTGCAATTTTATAAATAATTACAGTTATTTAAATAGAAGGACAATACATCACACCATAGTGAAGATGACTGACCTGGTGGCCTGTGTGTGCCTGCTCAATCTGCTGTCCAGGTGCTGCAAACTGTCAATGGGCAACTACTTCAAGCTCTTTGTCCCACTCCACACTCCCTTCTTATGGTTCTTTATAAATAGGACTTGGACCATGCAGCCCTTCAAGCAGGAGACTACTTCAAAGAGAGGACTGTCCTCTGTAAAGGAGGGCACATAGTCATCCTAATCCTCATTCATAGTCCAAATCCTCCAGACTCTATCTTCACGCATACAAGTGTGGTCTCAGCAATATTTAATAGATGCTTAAGGGTGTGTTTTTTTGGTTCAAAAGGTGTATGTGTGAGAGAGAGTGAAAAATAATAAGTAGTAGTAGTGAAAAGGCAGCACAGGAGATAAAACCAAGATTTATTGTTTTATTTTACTTTTGTGGTCACAGGGGTTGTTTATGACCTTGGCCTAATAACTCGCAAACCAAAATCCACATTGATCTGAGGGAAGCATTACATTATCCTCCCCTTGGTGCCTGAAGAGTTTACTCTCCTTTCACTCATTTCCTGTGACACGATGCCCCCAACATGAGGGTGGGGAGGGCCCAATCTGTGTTACTGTTCTGCAGGCACACAGCAGACGCACGAAAAATATTTGTGCCTGGAATTCTGTGTGCCAAAGAAAGAGTTTCGCGCAACCAAGTCTATGTTGTTGTTATCTCACCCCGGGCACTGTGGACATAAAGAGCAAGAGGGTTTTCTGAATGACCAGCCATGTTGGATCATGCCAAAGGTCCACCATCTTCTGCATTCCATTTCCATCAGCTGTCACTCATCTCCATGAATGAAAACAGGAAAACAATCTTTACACCATTATTATGGTGCCAAGAGTTACTACCCAAGTCATAATACCAGGGGTGGGAGACCATATATAACCCAAGAGCAGCATCCCTTCATGGAAATCCTTCCAGGGGTCACATGTCAGTGATGGGTGGAGCCAAAGGCAAAAGTAGGTGGAGCTAAAGGCAAGGGGGGCAGAGCAACCAATTTATTATTTATTTTATATTATTTATTTATTTATTTATTTTATATTATTGGAAATATGTGTGCTGCTTAACATTTTAGGACTTGTTCTTATCATAAAGTTCAATAAGCATATGAGGGATTTTTTACTGGTCGTTGTTTTCACAATTTTTTTAAAAAACGACTTTTAACTGATTTTACCTCTTCGTATTTTATCGTGTTAAGTCTAGGGATGAGAAGGCCGGGGGGGGGGAATGAAAAATTGAGGGGGGAACCAGGGTTTTTTTCCAAAGCCTTTTTTCCGGTAAAAATGGGGGGGGACAGTTTGATATAGTCTGAATATTCCGCATACTTTTATTTCAATTTTTCCGGGGGGAAACCTGGGCCCCCCCATATTTTTCTGGGTTTTTCCCAGGCCTTCCCATCTCTAGCTAAGTCTCATTGGGACTTTTCTTTTTGTATAATACAAATGAGAATAATATTTTTTGAAAATCTCTAAGCAGTTTACATTTTTTTTAAAAGAATACAACAATGGCAAGCAGTAAAACTTACTTAAAAACTAGCTAAAAACAGCTGAAAACTATGTCATCCATAAAGCCGAGACGTGTACGAAATAGAGAATTAGGTGTCAGGGTGCAAGAACAGGCTTCTTGGGTAAACACACGTTTTTAAGAGGTTCTTAAAGGCCATTACTGTCTCCACCTCACAAATTACCCGAGGGAAGGCATTCCAGATGTGACTCTTACTTTTGTGCAGAAGGCCACACTCCATCCACACTAAATCAGAGGGTTCTAAACACACACCCGACACATCACAGCATCCAGGCAAACAAGAGGCATTGCCACAGTTCAAGGACACATTTCCATCAGGCAAAAGAGCTAGAGGAAGGAATGAAGCAGCACCAAGAGCCAGACAGAGGAGTCCGGTGGCCGCATTACCTTCATCATGTCCAGTTTGGTCTGTGTTTCTTCCTCTCTATTATTAATTGAAGGAGATCAAGTTAAATATTTTGGGTGGAATCCAATGTAGTGCTAACTCCCCTCTTCTGTCAACACAAGGATTCCTGCTTGCACGACAGAACACCTGCTGTGTACCCGCTAAATCTGTTCTGGATTTTCTCTCCAGCCTGCAGCTTTTTCCTCTAGGTCACATCACAACAAACTCTGCCCTCAAACTTAGGCTTTGTCCATCTAACTATCTATGAGCTGGAGGGGTGCCATCTGTTTGTCATCTGGCATAGAGCTCCCTTTCCTTCATTCTCTTAGCAGCCCATCACCCAGGCTGGCCTGGCTATTCCAGCAATTGACTCAATGCTGGATCTAGGAATTAGAAGGGGGGGCCAGGCATTCAGCCTAGCCCTTCCCCCTGCCAAAACTCACAACAATATTGAACCATTTTTGACATAATGATGAACCCAAATTAGAGCAGCACCAAAAAGTTTTAGGATTTTACTCTCTGCTTGGATTGCATCTTACGAGTCCTAAACTCCGGAAAGGAGAGAGAGAGAGAGAGAGATCATGGGCATTTGAGTCCTTGCTGACTGCTACTGGCATTCTATATTTCTGTGATATATACTGTAAATCTGCTTCATTTTAAATTCAGAGCTAATGCCTTTCGCCCCTCTTCTGCAGGAAACTCTGCAAGGTTCCGGCTTTTAAAAAGGAAAAGAGTTTTACCCACCAGAAGATGACGAGTGGTACTGCAAAGCGAAATCTTCACTCTCAAGCCACTTAGAGGCATCACTCAGCAAAGCTCAAGAAGATCTTTAAATATCATAGTAATTTATCAGCAGCGATGGGGAGATGATCAAATATTGGCTAAGAAGGAAGAAAGGGTGGGCTGCAAGAAGCAGATTTGCTAACAATGCAAATAATTGCTCCCAGGAATTCACGCAGGAATCTGTGTAGTTTCTGTGCAGATTATACAGATGTTCTCGCTGCACATAACATGTGAAATGCAGGCATACCCCCACAAACATGGAATGAAAATGCATCAGTGGCTCACATTTGGGAAAGGGCTCTAGTTCAGTGGTAGAGCATCTCTTTTGCATGCAAAAGGTCCTAGGTTAAATCCTCGGCATCTCCAGGTAAGGCTGGGAGGGAACTCAGTCTGAAATCCTGCAGAGCCACTGCCAGTCAGTGTAGGCAACACTGAGCTAGAGGGGCCTGCACCTCCTCTTCTTGTGCCTTGTCTTGTGCAAGCCATTCTGCTAGTGCATTCTGCTAGATCCTTTAAGTTAGAGCTACAATGAATTCCTCCCAGGGTGCTGGATGAGATGGGCTTTTTGCCTGATCAACCCAGGACTCTTCTTAGAGGGGCCACTTACTTCACATCAAGCCCCCGCAAGGACCTGATTTATACTGATAGGTTCAAACTTTGAAATTATGTTTGGGAATTAAATTATAATGCTGATTGTAATTTAAGAAGAAATACATTTCCCCATAACATGCAGGAGACGTGGCTCTAGAGATTAACTCTGTGGCTGCTCAGTCTGTTGGCCAGGTACAGTGGTACCTCTGGTTACAAACTTAATTCGTTCCAGAGGTCCGTTTGTAAACCGAAACCGTTCTTAACATGAGGCGCACTTTCGCTAATTTGCGCCTCCTGCTGCCGTGCCGCCGGCATGCGACTTCCGCTCACATCCCAGGGGAAAGTTCGCAACCGGGGGCATCTACCTCCGGGTTAGCGGAGCTCGTAACCCGAAGCATTCGTAAGGAGGACGGTACGTAACACGAGGTTCCTCTGTACTGCTAAGAAAAACGCACTGTATTTCAATCAAAGCTGCGTAATAAGCTATCTATAGATGGCCAATTCACACATGCAAATAATTACACAATGCTACAAGTTAATAAACGGGTCCAAAGCTGTTCCAGGCACAATGTGTTCTTGTGTGTGGGATGCCTGCAAGCTCTGTGTGAGGCTATGCAGGGATGGAGAACTTGGGGCCCTCCTGATGTTGTTGGACCCCAGCTGCCAACAGACCCAACACCCAAGACTACCAATGATCAGGGATGATGAAAGCTGTTGCCCAACAAGATGGACATGGGTAACCTAGGCTTGGGAAGCTCTGGGCAGCGCATGGAGGTCCTGCGCCAACCTCTGCATAAGAGAGATCATCTCCCCTTTCCCCCTTGCCATCCACATCCAATATGATAGATTATCATCATCTGAACTATCTGATCAGGGGCTTTAATATAATGCAATTAAGATCATCATTTTAAGGGCATTTAGCTGAAATTCAAAGCCAGTCCTGCAGTCATTTGGCTGTGAAGGCATTGATTTTGATCCCCTGCACTTTCTCATTTTCAACAGAGTACTACTGTAACCAGGTTAATTTTTGTTAAGCGCATCAGTCAGGGTCTTTTTGCTCCCCAGCCAAACGATTATGTGTCTGTGGGCTTTGAATGATTATAATTGCAGTCCAACAGGGAAAAAAAATCAGGACGTAATTTAAAGAGGTATTGACACCCCCCCCCCCCAAAATGGGTAGATATTTATTTCTACTCACAATTTTCACTTGTTCTCTTCTCAAAGTTCTTTAGGATTAAGAAAGCCAGTGAAAGCAATCCAATGCCCCTTTTATCTTGTTGAACCTAAATGAAAGAGTAAAACATTGAGGAAAGCGTTATGGATATACAAATCTGCCAATTTCCATTTCTTGCTCTCATTTTTTCGAAATTTAAGTTCAGTTCTCCACATTTCCACATCGGTTTGCGATTTTTCTTAAGTCCTCATGAAAATTCACCAGCACCAAAACTATTGGAATACTGTGTACAGTTCTGGGCACCACAGTTCAAGAAGGATACTGACAAGCTGGAATGTGTCCAGAGGAGGGCAACCAAAATGGTCAAAGGCCTGGAAACGATGCCTTATGAGGAACGGCTTAGGGAGCTGGGTATGTTTAGCCTGGAGAAGAGAAGGTTAAGGGGTGATCTGATAGCCATGTTCAAATATATAAAAGGATGTCATATAGAGGAGGGCGAAAGGTTGTTTTCTGCTGCTCCAGAGAAGCGGACACGGGGCAATGGATTCAAACTACAAGAAAGAAGATTCCACCTAAACATTAGGAAGAACTTCCTGACAGTAAGAGCTGTTCGACAGTGGAATTTGCTGCCAAGGAGTGTGGTGGAGTCTCCTTCTTTGGAGGTCTTTAAGCGGAGGCTTGACAGCCATCTGTCAGGCATGCTATGATGGTGTTTCCTGCTTGGCAGGGGGTTGGACTGGATGGCCCTTGTGGTCTCTTCCAACTCTATGATTCTATGATTCTATGATTCTATTTTACACACACTTTAAAAGCACTTCTACTCAACATAACATTTATTAAAACTTTGATTTAAGGAGACTGTGTGGTGCATTAGGCACAGGGATTTTTACTTCACCTTTGTTCAGTCATGGAGCTGAAGGCTACTTTCAAGATTAGCTGCATTTGAACGTTATGACAAACTGTGCTTTATTGTGACAATAAATACCCTTAGGCTCGGTGGGGGTGGGGGCTGTTATACCTAAATCTATATCTATGGTTTGCTTGAATCAAACCACTTTCAAAGCATGGCTTATAAGGCTTACAAAGCTGGATTGGTTCAATGAACCATAGTTATAATTAACCACACTTTGTCAGCTTTGAACAACTTGACAAGCCTCAGTGAAACAAAGTTGGAGATGAAAGATTCCAAGCTCCACCTCACAGCCATGCTGGAGGAGGCTCACACAGATTCAGTCCTGTCATATTAAACCTGTTGGAGTCCTCCAGATCTTGTTGGACTCCAACCCCAATCAGTCACAGTCAACATAGCCAATGGTCAAGGATGATAAGAGTTTTGATCCAGCAATATCTGGATGGCCACAGCTTCCCCATCCCTACCATAGTTTATCATGACATCAAAATGCAGTCACTGTGTGCAAATGAACCATTTCCCAAGCAATTTCTTTCAAAGTTCCCTAGTTCACTCTGATTCTTTTATTTCACTGCTGAACCAAGCTTATAGCTAGGAAGTTTTCGTTGTAATATACAGTTACTACAGTTCATACAAGGGATGCGGGTGGCACTGTGGTCTAAACCACAGAGCCTAGGGCTTGCCGATCAGAAGGTTGGTGGTCCGAATCCCCACAAAGGGGTGAGCTCCCATTGTTCAGTCCCAGCTCCTGCCCACCTAGCAATTCGAAAGCATGTCAAAGTGCAAGTAGATAACTAGGTCAGTGTTTTTCAACCACTGTTCCGTGGCACACTAGTGTGCCGCGAGATGTTGCCTGGTGTGCCGTGGGAAAAATCTGTTTATTTGATTCCTATTCAAGAGAATTACTTCATATATAGTCAATATAGGCACAGAGTTAAATTTTTTAACATTTTCTAATGGTGGTGTGCCTCGTGATTTTTTTCATGAAACAAGTGTGCCTTTGCCCAAAAAAGGTTGAAAAACACTGAACTAGGTACCGCTCCGGTGGGTAAACGGCGTTTCCTTGCGCTGCTCTGGTTCACCAGAAGTGGCTTAGTCATGCTGGCCACATGACCTGGAAGCTGTCTGTGGACAAACACCAGCTCCCTCGGCCTATAGAGCGAGATGAGCACGCAACGCCAGAGTCATCCACGACTGGACCTAACGATCAGGGGTACCTTTACCTTTACAGTTCATACATACCTGCATGAAAGGATTAGCATGAGACCTGAACTCAATTTACCAGAGTGGGTGTGCAAGCTATCAGCTGCCTTTGCTCCCCCATTTCTCATTCTTTTTTCCTCTTTGTGCTTATTGGAACAAGCAAAGGATGAGCCATATGGTTCCCTGCAAGTGAACTGAATCTCTCCAAAAGGGAATTTTTATAGACTGCATTTTTGCTAACCAAAATATTGCATGATCCTTTTTGTAAGGAAGCCAAGTACTTTTCATTGGGAGTTGTTTTGAACCTTTTTCACCTTTCTTTCCCTGCCAGCAGATGGAGACTTGTTTGATTTACCTTAGGGAATCTCTGTGACTAAAGAATTCACTTACAGTGGTACCTCTGGTTCCGAACTTAATTCGTTCTGGAGGTCCGTTCTTAACCTGAAACTGTTCTTAACCTGGGTACCACATTAGCTAATGGGGCCTCCCGCTGCCGCCACGCTACCGGTACGTGATTTCTTTTCTCATCCTGAGGTAAAGTTCTTAACCCAAGGTACTACGTCCGGGTTAGCGGAGCCTGTAACCTGAAGTGTTTGTAAACCAAGGTACCACTGTATTTGGAAAGTTAAGTGTCTGTAATTTATTCTAGTCTAAGTATTTTGATGGGGAACATTTGTTTAAAAGTGGTTGAGGGCAGATATAAATCTAACCAAGTTTTAATGTGCTTGGAGCAATCCCCATTGTGTAAAATTGTGTAACTCTACTACAAGAGAGTAAGGAATCTCGCTTCCAAAACTCTTTCTCCAACAGTTTCCCCCCTTCATTTCTTCTCATCTTATTTTAATTGTAAAGCAGGAGTGGGGAACCTATGGTCCTCCAGACATTGCTGAACTACAACACCCATCATCCTTGACCATTGGATGTGCTGCTTGGGGCTTATGGGAGCTTGAGCCCAATGACATCTGGAGGGCTACAGAGGTTCTTCACCCCAGTAGTAATTGCTAAAGAATCATTCTATATTCCCATCTTACTACAGCCATGATTGAGCTGGGTCTCTCACATTTTGTCAGAATGTTTCCCACTTCACCTTGTCAAGTCATGGTTTTCCATGGATGCTGATGTGGGTCAGCAATTAGAAGTCCTAAGGCCAAATCTGACTCATCCGCTTCAAAGCCAGAGACAAGAAATGTCTGTATAAGGATGCAGTTACTGATATAACAAGACTAGCGAGCAGCTCTCTTTGAGGGAGACTTCTCCCTCTCCAAACCTTCCTTGAAATTAGCTGCTGACCAGGAATAGTATATTGTTGACAGGTGTCTATAAAATTACTTAATAATGGAATATATCTCATATTACCTAGTAGAGGGCAGCGGTGAAACATCAACTGCAGCATCTCATACAGGAGTGATGTGGCTCTCCAGATGTTTTTGAACTACAAATACCATCATCCCTTTTGGCCATGCTGGTTGGGACTGATGGAACCTGGAGTTCAACAATATCTGGAGGGCCACAGATTCTCCCTCCCTGTCACTCAGGTGCCGGTTTCACCTTGTTGATAAGATTGCCATGTAGACATAAATCTACCTGCCTGGTCAGAATGCCACGCTTATACCCTGATGCCCCTCCTCAAGAACAACAGGCTAGTAAAGTGTGAGACTGATTTCAATGAGGCTAACATTGGGTACCCCCCCCCCAAAGTCTTTAAACATTTCTCCTTGGTTGACTTATATTCATTTTCTATCTCTAGGCTGATTGATCAATAAATTAACGTTGCGCTGAACAGGTCACTTGCTAAACAATTGATTACTAAGAGTGCTGAAGTGAGGCAGGCATACAGCATCATGTTGTCAAGTGTTATTGTGTGGATTATCTATCTCTTTTCTTGCTGTTCTTATGGGGCGACAAGAATAAGGAGGCCGTTGTGGATAGGCCATAATAGTATTCCTCCAGAATTGTTCTCCCCCTACTATTTTCCCCCCCTAATATACTGTATATTACTTGTGACGCAATTTCTTCCTTTACACAGAAGAGCTTAAAGGCATTTCTCTGGTGGGAACTAAATGTTTAGAACAACATATAGATAAGGAAAAGTAGTCTACTGGTTAAGTTAATTTTTAGAATGACTTGTATCCAGCATACTCAGAGTAGACCCCCTGAAATGAATGGACTTGGCTAACTTAGGTCCATTGATTTCAATAGGTCTACTCTGAGCAGAACTTAGTTGCATATGATCTTATATTCTCAGAGCGACAAACCACTTTACGTTTGCTCAAAATCAGAGCGGGTTTCTGGGGGGAGTATTGCTCATGACCAAAGCCCAGTGTCCATTAAAAAAAAGAAAAAGAAAATATTTTCATGAGAAAGGCAGTCTGCATCTCCTCTGAGGCGCTGTGCCCTTGGTCACAGAAGAGCCGAAAAGAAAAGCTGACCGGCTTACTTAATGATCAAATTCTATTCCATGAACAACTGTGGATGAATACTTAGAACTATACTGCCATCCCATGTTCATTTGTAAGCATAGCTTGGCGGGGGGGGGGGAGGAATGCATTTTTATGGGTACAGTAATGACTTTTGAGTGGGATTTAAAATTCATTAAATAGGTGCTCTTGATTTGAATTACAGGAAGTGGGTCTGCTGTGCCCATTTGGTAACCCTGTCCCTGACTTTTAACATACCTTTCTTAATACAGTCCATAGGCCTACTCTCACGCATTTTTTCTTTTTTTGCTATGCGATGCAGTTCCTTCCTCAGTCTTGCGGCGGCGCTGCAGCACAACTGCGACGAGCGGCGGCCGCTCACGAGGCCGACAGAGACTGCGCATGCGTTTCCTTAATACGTGCGCTGTCCCGCCCCCTTTTACTGTTTGTTCCTTTTACAGTCTAGGCGTCATTAGGAGAGGCGGAACGGGGAGAGGGAAAAGCCAGGAAGTAGCTTCGGTGTTTACGAACAGGGCAAGAGGAAAATGGCGGCGGTAGAGGATCATGGTGTTTCTTCGCCTGGGATGGTGAGAGGAGAGGAGAGGAGAGTGTTGGGGAGAAAGTGACCGACCAGGAAAGGAGAAGGATGAGGAAGCTTCACGGCTAAGGGCGCCTCTGAGCTGGGGGAGGCGGGGAAGGGAGAGGTTTGAGAGGAGGGGGTGGTATATAAAGGGGTGGACCTGGAGGTGAAGAAGTGCTGAGGACCCCGAGGCAGGAGCTGATGGCGAAGGGATGTTTTTGAAGATGGGGAAAGCCGGATCTTTCAATCTCTTTTTGTCTCTCTTGCCACTGCTGCAGGAGGTACAGCACGGACGGGAAATGGCTCTGGCATTGTCAGGGAGGGGATGTTTATTGATTTCCTTATATAAGAGTTTATAGCCTATGCTTCTAATTCATACAAATTACTCGGGTTAACTTAAAATAATTAAAATTGCAATGTCACCCTAAATAGAGCCGTGTGAAATAATGTTGTAGAGAATTCCAGTTTGATCTTTTCTGCAGCTTCTCTAAAAGCTTTTCCATAGCTGCCTTAATGCAGACAGCAGAAGGAGGTCTGTGTTGAGAACCAGGGTGGATAAAAATCGGATTTTTTTTATTTAAATCGGATTTTTTAAAATAAAATGCTTTTTGGGGAAAATATATTACCATCCAAAGGTTACTCAATCATGAAATAAAGATTAGTTTTTTAATTATGTAGAATAAGGCTGTATATGTTTAATTTTTTTGGTAAATAAATTCCATTAATCCATTCACAATGTTATTTATGCTCTTCCAGAGGTTTTTGTATGATTATTGGGCAGTTTCTCTGCCTACAAGATATTTCACAGATGCTTGGTTTACTTTTGCAGTTCTCAAAACTGAATTTGACTCAGCAGAGATCACATGCCTCTTCTTCACAGCAAAAATGTTATAACATGAACAGAGTTGAGAAAAAGACCTTAATCCTATTGTTCTACAAACCTATGAATATAGAATCAACCCCTTCAGTGTTAAGTTTCAAGAAGTTCAGTGAATAGAATAGAAACAATATTTTTCTGATTGTTTGGAGTGGAATGGATCTAATAAATCTATTTAAATTGTTATTATTAAGGTAATGATTATTTTTCTCCTTCCTAAGTACAACAGAAAAGTTGTCCAAATATGAATGATTAACCTATTAAACTGGGGATAAAAAACTAATATGAAAAGTTGTTATTCTAAAAATCTTCATCTACTTGCATATTAAAGTTATACCAGCAAGAATTAGTCTTTATGTAGAAAACTGTGATTTAAATCAAGCCTTACTGACTAGTGATTTAAATCGTGATTTAAATCAGTTTGATTTAAATCAAATCCACCCTGTTGGGAACACTATAATGTACAGGTGAAACTCAAAAAATTAGAACATCGTGGGAAAGTCCATCTATGTAAGCAATGGTTTCATTAGCTACTGGAGTTTTAATATATGAGATAGACTCATGACATGCAAAGCGAGGTATGTCAAGCCTTTGCTTACTATTATGACACACCGCTGATGAAAACCCCAAAGTTGAAATTGTTAATTTGGGGTTCTCATCAGCTGTACGCCATAATCATCACAATTATAACAAATAAAGGCTTGACATATCTTGCTTTGCATGTCATGAGTGTATCTCATATATTAGTTTCACCTTTGAAGTTGAATTACTGAAAGAAATGAACCTTTCCACGATATTCTAATTTTTTGAGTTTCACCAGTATGTGGCATCATGACCATTCCAAGTAGTTCAGCTGCCTTGTTGCAACTGAACATGCATTGCCAGCACTGGGGGCTATTTTCATGGGTTTTGCTTTTTCTTGTACTCTTGTGTTTAGGGGTCATGATCACTTTCTCTATTTTTCAGTCTGCCTAACATGATAGGTGAGGTGTGCTATAAATATCATCATTGAGCTTCCTCTTTTGTTGTTGTTACTGCTAAGGAAGGCTTACTAAGGACATAGCTTGAAAGCTTCTGTGGTCCTACATTGTTCTTGTGGAAATGTGCATGCATAATGCTTTTTTGATGTCTTGATAAAACTTTTCCATGGTGCTGAGACTATAACTGTTCCTTATATTCTTTTCTAACGTGTGGGTGGCTTTTCAGGCTACTTCTGACACATCAGAAGAACCTGCTTCCATTACAACTGAAGAGATGGCTGCACAGAAGAGAGAGGAGCGACTTAGGAAATTCAGAGAGCTTCATTTGAAAAGGGTGAGAACTCTCATTATGGTGTTGGTGCTAACAGTTCTGGTCCCTGCTTGTTAGCTTGGAGGGAGTGTATAGGTAACAGTAAGCCAGCATGATAATTTACATCCTAACAATTGCTTAGGGGCTCCACTAAAATGGGTTTTTAAAATGCAGGTTTGAGTCAGAAAAATTTCAGTTTGGTTTGGGAAATTTTCTGATGCCTTAAATCAGGTGTGGGGAACCTTTAGCCCTCCAGATGTTGGTAAACTACAATTTCCAGCATTCCTGGTCATTGACCATGCTGGCTGCAGCCGATGGGAGTTTTAGATCAGCAACAAATGGTGGATCAAAGATTTCTGACTTAGAGACACCTGCCCTAGAGGGTGATCTTCTTTAGCATGTTTGTTTTCCTTGTAGTAAACTCTGTTTTCTAAACATCTTTCTGGTTTCTTCTCCTTTTTAAAAGAATGAAGCCCGCAAGTTAAATCATCAGGAGGTTGTGGAGGAAGATAAAAGGCTGAAATTGCCAACAAACTGGGAAGCAAAAAAGGCACGTTTAGAATGGGAACTAAAAGTGGAGGAAAAGAAAAAGGTAAGCAAACAGTTGTCCCTTCCCTGGCCAATGGATGTGGCCAGGTTGGTCTCCCCCTTGATGATATTCTTGGGAAGTCTCTTACCAATGGCAGGAGCCAGAGTGCATCCCTCAGTAACTGTACATGGGAGTACAGTCTTGGTTATATTTTGACAGGCAGAACTCATTTAGCTTTGGGAAAGTTCACTGTGCTGAAAGAGAACCCCTGTTTCAAAATATCAAAATGTTCTTGCTGTGTGCTAGGAGTGTGTGGCAAAAGGAGAAGATTATGAGAGAGTGAAGTTGTTAGAAATCAGCGCAGAGGATGCTGAACGATTTGAGAGGAAGAGGAAGAAGAAAAATCCTGATCTTGGATTTTCTGGTAAGAAGGTGTTTGGCCCCATCCAGCCATTGAGTGTGAATAAAATCAAAAGCTTTTTAAACAAGTGATTATGTTTAGTAGTACAATAGATTTTTTTTTTTTTACTTCATAGATTATGCAGCAGCCCAGTTACGCCAGTACCAGAGGTTGACCAAGCAGATCAGACCTGACCTGGAGAAATATGAAAAACTCAGAGAAGAAAGGTAACTCTTATTTTGTCTGCCCCATATTATTAGTATGAGCATTATTAACATTTATTTGTCACTTACATCAAGTGTGTCAGAGTGACTTACAATTCTAAAAAGCATACAAATGCAATGATTAATACAGCATCTTAAGAAAAGACATAAGTGTTCTGGTACCTTGGAGAATAACTTGAAGGAGCTGGGTTCCTCCTTGTCCTTCACAGAGGCCATCGGTTCCAAATGCCTTGTGAGGTAGAGGTGCAGCTGCAGCAGCAGGCGGCAAAGAATGGCCATTTCCACTCACTGCTGCTGCTGCTGCCAGGCATGCTGTGCACTTCCACTTCTTGCAGAATGGTAATCGGTTGCAACTGCTCTGAGGAAGAGCAGCAGGACCATCTGCACTTGGGTGATTGTATCAACTGGACCCTTGTGAGAAAACCTGCTGTGGCAGGAATAAATGGAAAGATCCCATCTAAGCCTCAGAAGGTCAACGCAACTGTC
The DNA here is from genome assembly GCF_009819535.1 of Lacerta agilis. Lineage (NCBI taxonomy): Eukaryota > Metazoa > Chordata > Lepidosauria > Squamata > Lacertidae > Lacerta > Lacerta agilis. Next base: position 60,115,314 of record NC_046319.1, read on the forward strand.
TATTCTGCTTTGGCGATCACTCGTAGCCGAGTAAGATTGTCTTCCATAAACACGGTTTTAACAATGAGTCCGTAAGTGACTGTGAAGGCCAATTCTGAATCTACACATCCTTCCACAGTGGGGACATTTGTTTCTGGGTGGGGGGAGTTGATCACGGTGTGGATTTGCCAAGTGTGCCTTCCTCTTAGCATGTTTTTCCCTTGCGTCTTGAGTTCGAGTGTCTACAAAGCCCATCTATACACAATGTCTGGCTACAGTCATACCTCCTTTTGTGCCCGGGATCCGTTCCAGAGCCCCAGCCGCTAGCTGAAAAGGATGCAGGGCGAAGCGCCGCTTCTGCGCATGCGTGCGGAGCAGTTTGCGCTTCCGCGCATGCGGCAAACCAGGAAGTACCCGTTCTAGTACTTCCGGGTTTGCCGCAGACATTCGCCAGAATGGACTCCAGACATGACGGACGTTCGGGGAGGTATTACTATACTTGTTTCAGTAGGGAAATCTCTTGCCCCCATTAGTTGATTAGAGACTTGCTGGGCATGAAATCTAGAAGACATGTATTTTAATACTGTCAATAATGGACTGGTTAAAGTGTCTGGGTTTCCCCCCCTCATTCAGTGGCGAAGATTTATTTCCGACTTCAAATAGCCTTCTCCACGGAACACATGTGCCATGTAAAGAAGGGGTTGATAGAATGGTTTCGGATCTTGAAAAACAGTAAGTATGAAACATTGACTAATTACAATGTCGGAGCTTCTTAAAAGAACTTTGTGGGCATCTTGTCCTGTCTGATACCCCCACCTACCCACCGCACACAAACAAATGTTGAGATCAGTTTATGAAGTCCAGCTCCAGCTTCCACCCTTTTCAGCCATTCAGTTCATCCTTATGAGTATCAAAGCTTTTTCAGCCATAACCTCAAAACCTGGGAGGCTGTTCCATTGAAACTCCATCTGTCTCTCTGTTCTCCTTTTTTTCAAAAACATTTTAAAATAGTCTTTTAAAGTAGTCAGGTCTTTTAAATAGCCTCCTGCTATTTGGGTTTTTTGACAATTTGACTCTTAATTGACTTTAATTCGGTTATTTAATTCTGTTGACTTTAATTCTTATTTAAACTTCTTCGCGCATTTGGAGCTGAAAAAGTAGTGGTGGGGGGAAAAGAAAAATCGTCCTTGAACAGATGTTTGCATTAGGCACAGTCTCACTGCATTCATTTTCCTTCCAGAATCCAAAAACGTGAAAAATACAGCCGGAGACGATCATACAATGATGATGCAGATATTGACTACATTAATGAGAGAAATGCCAAGTTCAACAAGAAGGCTGAGAGGTTCTATGGGAAATATACTGCAGAGATTAAACAGAACTTGGAAAGAGGAACAGCTGTCTAAGCTAGAAAGTTCCAGAGGCAGGATCAGCACTGTAGCCGGCCTGCTTTTTCAAAAATTCCTTAAGTGTAAAACCTGTTTTGCAAAAGCACCTTAAATTGTAAACCAAGGTAGTACTAACATTAAGCTTGTCCAAGAAGTATTGCTCCTCAAGAACAAATTTGCCTTGAACATAAATAGAAAACAAATCATTTTAATTTTGGCAGAGAACCCCTTTTCTGTTCCTTTTCATATCTTAAGTCTAGGTTCCAGCTAAAGCAAATTTGTTTCAGGTTTTTTTTTTAATGTACCTGAGGTTTCTATGAAAACCACTGCCTTTGTATATGGTAAAAAGTATGCATTTTTACTCAAGCTCAAATGTAAACCTGTAAATTGTATGTTGGTTTGATTAAATTAGTTATCCAACTATGTAAAACTTTAAAAAGATGGATTAATTTTGACTCACCAGGTTTCTGTTTGGCCTGTGAAGTCATATTCCAAGCCATACCCACCTGTTTGTCAACAGTTAAGATTTTAGTTGATGGGCAAGAGGGCTGAATTAAACCCTCCGTTGGTTATGCACACATAGTCCCAGCAGGGAACAGGCGTCTGTAGCCAAGACAGAAAGCTGATGAGCAGGGGTCAACCTGCTCAGCTTGGCAGGATTCCTTGCCAACATCTTCCTGATTCAGGATGGGGTTTGCAGAGAAACCCAGCTAAAAGGTTTTCCCTTTTAACTGGATTCCACTACAAACTTCTACCTGCACTTTGATGTTCGAACTAGTGGGGCCCACCTGTCCAATTTGGCCCACCAGGTTTGGGGAGATGAAAACCTTGGCCACTGGCTGGAGGATCCTCACCCCGTTCTTGTGGTAAATCGGGTAGTACAGAACTTTGCCTGGTTTGTGTGCTGGTGGTAAAGGAGCCAAATGGTGCTACAAAGAAAAATATGAAGAGTTAGGGCTGTTATTTCCAAAGCAGGCAAATCATTTCCATAGCCCTGCCTTTGAAGCAAATGGGAGTAACTTAATCCTAAATAGCCAGACATGGTTAGGCACCAGAGCATCATTCAACAATATGGGGTTTATGCTTTTAGAAATCCAAAAATTTTGTATATGTACCCAGCTCTCCAATATTGCTTTTGTTGAAAAAATTTGTTCATTCAAGTGGACAAGCAGGAGGCCCATAGAAGACAAATGGCTTCATACCTCTCAATGCCTAGGAGCGGCAGAGACAAGTGATTAAACCTACAATAACTGGCAACTCCCTCCAGTTTCCATGTTAATGAAAGAGCAGTTTAGAAGGATCAAAAAGGGAAAAGGGAATCCTAAGCAATGAATGAACCCTCCCTAACTTGGAGGTGGGTGGAAATGGAGTTTTGTGGCTGCTATCCTGTGCCTCAGAAGGGAATAGCTAAATCATTGAAGAGGATCATGTGATACAAGTCATAAGGGGAAAATGGCACCTGGGGGGAAAATGGACTTGAGTCCCTCCTGCATGCCCACCGATACATAACCTGTGTTTTATTCCCTGGTACGTATGCAGGAGGACTGCAGAATACAGTGGTACCTCGGGTTAAGAACTTAATTCGTTCTGGAGGTACGTTCTTAACCTGAAACTGTTCTTAACCTGAGGTACCACTTTAGCTAATGGGGCTCCCACTGCCGTCACACAATTTCTGTCCACATCTTGAAGCAAAGTTCTTAACCCAAAGTACTATTTCTGGGTTAGTGGAGTCTGTAACCTGAGATACCACTGTGTAACAAGAGTTGTCCAAGCTCACAACAATGCCCAATAGGGCAAGGAAAGGCTAGAGAAGCTGCTGCTAAATTTGCCAGACACGTATGTAAAACCTGGCATCACATACCAGATATTCTGCAGTCTGGCCAGTGGCACCTATTGATGAATTTTGATAACTGTCAATACACACACAGTTCTTGTATTTGAAATAAAAAAGTTTAGTTTTCTTAACGGTTATCAGTGTGGCTATAAGAAACTGGAAAGTGATTACCAACTAGAACAGTAGGCGCTTACTTTAAATATTCCTTTCCTGAGGGTGCAGAAAGAAGCCAGAAGAGAGCAGGCTGAATCTAACCTGAATCAATTAGGAAGGATGACTCACCTAATTAAAGTGGCAAAATCTGCCCAAAATCACCCTCTATACCTAAGAAAATTGCCACAAAGGATGCAGAACCCTCAAATATTCCATAGCACCTTCCCAAATGTATTTCAACCCTGTTCGCATGTGTTGTCTTCCAACATGAAGTTCCAGATTCAATGTAGATAATAAAATGAGGTATTTTATTAACAAGCAAAAACCCATGTATGTACAACTGACAGGTTTGGTCTTAAGATACTATGTATGCATCACAAACATACAGTAATGTATCAGCTGGGGTACATGCAGGAGTTTAAAAAATGGAAAAGGGGTGAATGTAATAACTGGGTGTGGAAAAAGGGGCTTGAGGTAATAAGGCATGAAAATAGTGTGCAAGGGTTGAAAAAATGGCAGAGGGAAAAAGAGAAGGTGAAGTGGGTGAAGATGAAAGCGACTGAAGAATAGGGGATGGTGACTTTGTAATTGGGCAGATTAAAAGGCTGTTTAGTAGTTGCAATGTGTGGATGGCAGAAGATGCAGGTTACCATGGGGATGTGTTGTGTGCAAGTAAGGGGTTGCACAAAAAAGGCATGGATGTGGGTGAAAGCAGGTGTAAAGCAGGGTTGTAGAAGTGGCTTCAAACATGGGTCTGGGAAGGGGAAAAGCAAGCTTAGCAGTTGCTTGGTGAGGGAAGGGGAAGCTCATGGGGCTTTAATGGAGGGAATGTCAGAAGGGTTGTAGAGCAGAGTGAACAGGGGCAGAGTTCCTAGTTAATTTAATTTTGTAATAGCTACCAGAGATGTCCGGTGCATGCCATGTCTAACAAGGAAGAATGAGCTCTGAAACTGAATTGGCTTTAGGAAGAAACTAAAGATCAGGCAGTGATCCTCAATAAATCATTCAGTCAACTATTTGCTTGGGGCAGCAAATAGTGAGCAGACACAGGAGCGCAGTTGGTCACTGCCCGAAGCACCTCACAAGAGGGCTCATTGAGCTGGGTGCTTTGGGTGGCCCCTTTGGCTGCACTGCTTATCTCCAAGGTAATTAATGGGGAGCCTGGGGAGGGTGGGGGGCGAGAGGTCATACTGGGCAAGGTGCTGGTGGAGCAGGCAGAAAAAAATGGGGTGCTAGGTACTGTGGGGAAAAAACATTTGATTTTCTGCAGATGTGCTTTTACAAGACACAATATAGACCAAATGATTGTTTTTTAGCAGCAAACCATAAGAAATTTCTCTTTTCCAAGTTGGTTTTGATGAATGACATAAGACATCTTCACAATATTTAAAGATTCAGCTTCATAGCCGAATTTTTAATAAATGTTAACATTCAAAATGCCTCAGGCACCAGTGTCAAACTCAGTTAAGAGGGCATAGTTCTCCAACTTTCAAATACCAGTAATTTTGCTTTGCAGTTCCAAAGCAATTTTTATTTTAAGTGGTAGTACAAAAGTTCACCTGCTCTGCTATGCCTTTGCTTTTACTGAAGGCCCTTACTTTCCAAGGCAGCAGGCGACTCAGCTTGGATGTTGTACAACAGGCATCCCCAAACGTGGCCCTCCATATGTTTTGGGACTATAATTCCCATCATCCCTGACTACTGGACGTGTTAGCTAGGGATGCTGGGAGTTGTAGTCCCAAAACAGCTGGAGGGCAGAGTTTGGGGATGCCTGTCGTACAATTAAGGAAATGTTGGCAACAGTAGAGGCCTAGAAATAAACACGCAACTCACAGCAAAACCCTCAGCTTCCAGTAGATGGTGCTAGCATTACACAACCTCATCCCTTGAACATTACCTTTGCTGCAGTGGATGTTAGGTTGGTTGTTTTGTACCGTATTTTTCGCTCCATAGGACGCTCCGGACCATAGGGCGCACCTCATTTTTAGAGGAGGAAACAAGAAAAAAAAATATTTTTCTGGTTTTCCTCCTCTAAAAGCCCTGTTTTGTTTTGTTTTTTGTTTTGTTTTTGAGGATCAGCTAAAAGTTTTGCAGCTTTTTTGCAAAGGGAAAAGCCCTGGGGTTTGGGGTTTTTTTTTTTGGAGGATCAGCTAAAGGTTTTGCAGCTTTTTTTGCAAAGGGGGAAGAGCAAAGCTTTTGCAAAGGGGGAAAAGCAAAGAGGAAAAGCCCCATTTTTATGGGGTTTAACTCACATTTCTGAAAAATCTTAAGGAAAGGGAGCCATTTCTACTGTTTCCAGACAGATAATCTAATCAGCCAGTCACATGTCCTGGGGAAACAAACAACCTCCCTCTGCAGCACATTCAACAAAGGAGGGCGGGGCTGAAAGGGAGCCGGGACTCTTATCTCTCTCCCGATCTCTAGCTGATCAGCTGCTGAGCGGGGTCCTTTCAACACTCCCTTTTCTCTTTGTAAAATAAAAAGCACAATCTGCTTTTGGCCCCTGGGCAATTCAGCTCCAGGGACCACCATTCGCTCCATAAGACGCACAGGTATTTCCCCTTACTTTTTAGGAGGAAAAAAGTGTGTCTTATGGAGCAAAAAATACGGTATTTTGTTGACAAAGTTTACAGAAGAATGCCTCATTTTCAGGTACCAAAGTTATGAGGAAACGTGCAGCTTGCTCATGCCTCTTTGGCCTTGAACATCCCATTCACTTTTGTTAAGTATATATGCTCAGAAATGTCACACAATATTCAGGATAGGTTTATTTAAAAGTTTTTATTTTATACATGTAGTCCAGTTTTATGCATATTAAATGAAAGGTGCTGCTTGTGCAAGTGATCTTATCTCTAGCTTTTAAGTCAAGTCACAAAATCTAGCTTTCTCCTTAAATGTCATACAAACTAATCACATTTAACAATAGCAACACATCCATAAATATAGGGATTACCTAATACCTACGTTCATTTGACATCAACTTTGCCCCAACCTGCCCTTTCTGCTTGAAAGGCTGTCTACTTAAATTCGCATTACAACATTATAAGCCTTTGGGGCAAACTACAAAAAAACCCTGAATTTATGTATCTAGCACTAGGCTTTTACCAATTAGCAGTTGTACTTGGAACATGCACAAGCTCAGAAGGTCATAGCTGACATTGCAAATGTTTTACTTCTAACTAAAAGTGCAGCATGAGAGCAATTACGCTGGTTCCATAACAAGACAGCAGGGGAAAAAATATTTTAACCTTGTGCAACCGAAAATTCAACCTTTTGTCACTTCAAGAGCACAAGTAGAATTTTCTTTGCTTATCCTTCTGCTACTTGCAAAATATGGTGGTGTTCAGGTTAAATAGGAATTTGGGAAGCTACAGAAGCCAACTGAATTACCACCAGGAGCCATAAATCACACTTTTTACAAGTGTTGACTTGAAAAGTATTAAAAGTGTAGAAAAAATAATTTTGTATGTAGTACAGTAATTAAGCTACATTCACATTAAACACTAGAAGTTGCTACATGACTCACAAGGAGAAAAGTTACCCACCTGTAATTTATTACAGCCACATGAAAAGTTATTTACAGAAATATAAGATTCCAACCTGTAATTTCTGGACCTCTATATAACTCCCATAGTATATCTGGAAAATAAACCAAATCTCAAATTAATAGAGTTTTAAGCATTCTGTATTTAAACCCTGAATTTTGAGAGGATTTCAAACCCCATAATGCCTCAACAGCTCAAACAGAACATGGGTACTGGCATGCTCTAGAGGATCCTCATTCCCAACAGGAATCCATTGACCAGATGGGGTCTCTTTTTTCTTGTCTTTTCCTGGGGACAGTGTGGCTTCTTTAAAAGGTTGCTGGTTTTAGGGCCAATGACCCTGCCACAATGCATTCTGAAAAATAAAATTAACATAAATTGTAAGATGTAATCTAATTAGAATAATGTATGAAGACATACAGAGCTGCTTAAAGATCAACTCCTGTGCAAACTTCCACACTTGAATCTTTAAAGCTCATAGGTAAGGACTAAAAAGTTCAATTCCTATTAGAGCACTCTTCACATTGCTACCTGTCCTATGCTTCTAAGCCAGGCATAGGCAAACTCCAGCCTGCCAGATGTTTGGGACTACAATTCCCATCATCCCTAGCTAACAGGACCAGTGGTCAGGGATGGGAATTGTAGTCCCAAACATCTGGAGGGCTGAGTTTGCCTATGCCTGTTCTAAGCAGATTTAAAGCTGAATTATCTGTAACTGGGATAGGGAGCCAGTGGCCCTCCAGACGTTAAGATTATAACCCGCATAATCCCTGTTCACTGGCTGAGACTGAATTGGGAATTGAAACAGTATCTGGAGGGTCAGTTTCTCTATCCCCACTCTTAATGTTTGTGATGTATTACTCAATCCATATCTAAACATAGATCATATATCAGAAATAAAATCTCCACAAAAATCCAGCACAATGTGCATCGTATTAGTAGAGATGTAGGATTTGTTTTTCCAGACCCCAATACCAAGTCTGTCTTATGTTAATATAGGTTGGAAGCATGTTTTTATTTTGAAGGAAGTGCCACTGAACTCAGTGTACTTGCTTCTGAATAGAACTTTAAACTACTCTTTCTCTCTCTATATATATATATATACGTTCAATTTCTTGATCTCAGAGGTACAAGAAAGGCCATGTCCCACACTGTAGTACTAGTCTCAGATCCCATTTCTGGCATTTTCTGTTATTTTTTCTGGATTGTTCAAAGGGTTAAACCCATGGCTGATCACATAGCTCATAGGAAAGAACAAAATCTGTTCTAACATACTACAGCTGTAATCCTGAACTTGCATATCTGAAAATAACCTACAATAAAAGCTATCAGGCTTTAAAATAAACATGGTTAGGATCAGACTCAAAGTATGCACCTTTGGTTGACTCGTATCTAGGTGCCTCACCTCCCCATTACAATTTTCCAGGGTGTGTGGGGAACCAACACATGAAGAGAAGGCTCACCACTACAAGTTCCCTACACACTTAGAAAGCGATGATTAAACATCAGAGTGCAACAAAAAGTGTGGGATTAACAGGCTTTTCCCTGCTCTTTCCTTCATTGTGAGGCATGAATGCCTACTAAAGAGGGGATTTCATCTTTGCTGTTTTCAGAAAATATTGTGTATAACCTCATTAATTCCTTAATGCTGTGTTCACTAGATAATTTGATGAATTGAAGAAGTGTAATATCTTTATCAAAATAATTGTTACATCATTAACTCCTACATATCAGCATTATAGAGATTAGAATATCTTGTTTGCAAGTGAAGACCAATTCTTCTCATCTCCCCCTTCACATTTGGGAGAGCTGCCAATACCATTTTATAGTTGTCTAAATTCTTTCTTAACTTAGAAATGGAACAAGCCCCTGATATTTCACAGTGAGTACCATAGGATTTCATTTGTGTAAAAGCTTTCTAATCTTGTGGAAAATGTGTAATATAATACAGCTTTTGCTAACTTGGCTTTTATTTCCCTCCCCTAAGTTAGCTCAGCTACAGCCCACAATCACTTAGTTACCACCAGATTTTCTTCATCAGTGCTGGAGACCATATTCATGATTTCTATAAGACAGAAATAAAGCATGTAAAATGCGCTGTGTGTCCAGATAAAGAATTTCTGGGAACTTTTTGTTGCATCACAATTTGACAGGTATTAGAACACCATTTGAAATTTAACATCCATATAAATTAGCCTTATCTGGGTCAGCAAAACGTATGAAAAAGAACCCCAACTAGTAAATTGAAGAGCTAGTAAAATACTTAATTCATTTTATTATTTAAGAATTAGGAAATATCAGAACATTTTCAACGAACCCAGATGTTTAGGATTACTTGGTAACTTTACCTCAACAGGCTAAGATTTGACACTTGCCATTTGGTTTCCAAACTTGAAAAATATTACGGTAACTACATTTTGAAAATATTTTCAAATATTTATTTTCAAATGATGAAACAACGCTAGCTCTATTTTAGCTCTATGTAGTTTTTCAAAGCATTTAGTTTTAGCATCTGAATAACCATTTCACTTACCACAGTCTTTACACTCTCCTCATTTGGCTTTCACTTTCTTTTGATATTGTACCAATTTTCAAGCTGGCTGGCAGGACCACATTGTCTGTCCCCAAAGTTTTTGCTGCATTGGCCTTTGCGATTTCCAGTAGCTCTCTTTTTTCTAAAACAAATAACAGCAGGTACTCAGCCCTCTAGGTGACATGGGTTTAAAATGCAATAGAAAACTAACTGAAAGCACCAAAAAAGGAATTCAGACAACTTCCACAGTACAAGACAAAGGGAAGTTAGTGATGACTGAGCAGAAAAGCTCAATTTATACTTGGGGGTAGGGGTGATTTTCAAAGACGGTACACTAAAGAATTGAGACAGAGACTTCCCAAACACATCAAGTGATTCTACAACCAAATAAGGATTTGAACACCTGAACTGAACCGAAACGCACCACAGTAACTTCAATATACAGCTATTCTTGGAGAAGAAATCTCTACTTCTATCAGTTAATGAAAGTACAGCAAAAGTCTCTAGACAAGACTTTTTAAACTAAGATGGGATGTATTTTTTCTATAGCCAAGTTTGAAAATAGTCATACCTGGGGTTACGAATGCTGCGGGTTTCACGTTTTCGGGTTCTGTACCTCGCCAAACCCGGAAGTACTGGAATGGGTTACTTCCAGGTTTCGGCGCTCACACAAATACACAAAATGATGTCACGCGCATGTGCAGAAGCACCAAATCGTGTCACGAGCGTGCACTGATACGGCACTTCAGGCTGTGAACGCTGCGGGTTGTGAACACGCCTCCTGCACAGATCATGTTCGTAACCCGAGGTATGGCTGTATCCTAGTATGCTTCTCCACCAATATAGATTATGACCTGCCAATACCTTTTTCAGTCAAGCGAAGAGGGGTTCTACTGCGAGATCTTGATCGAGAACGGCTTCTCCAGCTTCTATAAGCCTCAGGATATATGGTTCTTCCAAATCCATAGTATCTTCGGCTTCTTGACCTGCTTCTAGAGTAAGATCTTCTATAGCATGGTCTTCCAGGAGACCTACTCCGTGATCTGTATCTTGGAGGAGAGCGACGGTATCGCCTATGGTATCTAGGATGGTATCTTTCTCTGTATTTGTAGCTACGTGATCTTGACCGGCTTCTGGAATAAGATCTTGAGTACCTTCTGCACCTCCAAGAACAATTCCTTTTAGCACGTAACCTTGATCTGCTTCTTGACCTACTCCAGCTTCTGGAGGAAGCGGAAGTGCTCGAACTTGATCTTGTGGAGTAAGATGACCTGCTAGATGATCTTGAAGAAGATCTTCTGCTACAGCTGCTCCTTGATCTTGAACGAGACCTTTCTTTTGGTGAACTCAAACTCAAGTCATCCATAAAGACTGTCATCTCATCTGTCTTCTTGCTAGATCTCTGCTTTTCGGTATTTTTCAAACTTGTGCCTTCTGCTTTCTGTTGCCCAGTTCCCGTTCCTTTGTTTAGGGGAGGGAGGGATAGATGGAAGTTTTGATTTAAAACTTCTGCTATTGTGAAGTATGACAAAGTCATAACTGCATAATGTTTCTTCCAAGTCAACTCAGAAGCATTAAAAACCTTATGCCTCAAAGATTTTAAGTGGCGTGATTCAGATCTTTCATTTGACAGCCATAGAACCTCCTTTCAAACAAAAATGCTTGAATCCTAGAAGCTAATGCCCCACTCACATCACAGAACGGTCAAATTAGTACTTTGAGCCACTATGGAGCTGGAGGCATTCAACTGTATGCAATATGAAGTATTTATCAATCAAGATGGCTGCTGTTATATAACAGCAGCCATTTTAGTTACAACACACTGGATCTATCGTACTAGGGTATAATCACTCCTGTTTCCTTAATTCTTCAAACTCCTTTTGTTCTATGATCCTGCTCTCTACATTAAGAGTTTGATTTATTAATTTGTATTTATTAATAATCAAAGCAAAACGATTGACTGTACTGTATTACTACCACAAAGTATGAAAATTATTCTAATGCCTTAAATAGAGGAATATTTATCACTAGCAAACCATAGAGGAAAGAGGTTCTGTCTGGAGCCTTGAATCACCTAATTCAGCAGGCACCTTTGAATTGCAGGCAACTTATTAAACAGGGTGGAAACATTTTAGATATAAAACAATCAGCCAAACACTAGGCATACATTCCCATAAACAACATACCAATAGGTGCTGAAAAACTCCCATTCTGCTCAGGACTTCCATGGTTCTGCTGTGGATTCCTATGAACAAGAGTTACAACCATTCAATCAGTTCTTTTATAAAATAAATTTTATTAGAATTTAAGAAGAGCTACAAGATTCTCTTTCAGTCCGTTCTACAGAAAAATTAATACTTTCTCAGGTCCTTCCCCTGCAATATGGGCATAATACTGAGCGAGGTACTGTGAATGTGATGCACTTTCAACATACTCAAAGTGTTAGGATCAAGTTACTAGTCTTTTTCTAAGCATTTTTACTCCCACCTTCAACATTGCTTTACTCCCAGGTGTTTGTATAAAACTTCCTCTCTACTGTTAATCACACACTGTATAATTTTACTTTCTCCAAAAGCCTCCTTAACAGAAACCAGATTTTACTGGGCTTTTCAAAAAAGGACTCATGGTGCACAGTATGCAAGTGCCTAAATAAAGAGAGCACAATCCTGCCAATGCCAACCACCACTAAACCCTGCTGATTTCAAAGGAAGCATTCAAGAACATTCTCAAGACTGCTTTGGACATTTATTTTTGGTAAACATACATGGGATTCGGCTGTTTCTGACAGCTTATTGTTCTAATTTAGGGGGATATGGAAAACTAGACTGCCCTTGTGAACTCTCATGGTAGTTTACAGAAAAAACACGTTTGTTCAAAAAAACATGCTTAAATTACTACTTTACTTCATGCAGTAGACTAGGGCAGCTTACAAATTAGTTATTAGTTGCAATCCAACGCATGCACTCCCCCCCATTCCACTTAAAGCTGGCAGTCTTTTCCCAAGCCCTTTATTACCTTTCGCGAAGTGCCACACCCGTGAACAATACATAGTAGGAAGTGAGCCCTACTGAAGCAAACAGGACTTTGCTTACTTCTGAATAATCATGGGCACGACTGCATTGCTTGCATACAAAGAGACGAGAGGTTCCTGCCTGCCTCCAAGGATTTTACAGTCTCAAAACGGATTATGGGAAAGGAAAGCAACAAACGGGGGAACGCCAAGGGCAGGAAGGAATGACCCTGAACATCTACAATCAAGTGTACATGCACACGAAAGCTCATACCTAGAACAAACTTAGGTGCTACTGGAAGGAATTTTGTTTTATTTTTTATTTTGTTCCTTGGCTTTGTTTGGTTACAATTCCAAACAAGTTAAAGAAATGCAACACCACAAAAGCCTGTTTTGAAGCAAAGAGGGCTGGCACCACAATCCGACGAAGATACTCTTCCTACACCTACAGAAGATTCACTTTAAGGATTTATTTATTTTTAACTAACAGAATTGTCGTGAGCCATATCAGCCTTAGCCTTCCTCCCACCAATAACAGGTTTATTTGTTACGGGGTTTTTTCCCTTCCCGCCCTTCAAGTAGCTCTGGATGGCAAGCTCGAGTCTGCTCCGTTCTGTCCTCACAGCTGCCCAGTGAGATGGGTCAGCCCTTGTCAGCCTGTACCTGCCCCCTCGGGAGGCCAATATTGACCTGCTTCTCTCTCTCGCAGGAGCAAGGAAGCCTTAAGAAAGCTCGTGTTGGCAGCCGCACTGCCTCCAGAGTCTCCTTCAATTAGCCCCGCTTCGCCTCACAGTCTTTAGCTGTCCCCTCCCCACGCGAAAGGAGAGGGAAAAAATCGCTTCAGACTTACTGGTACCAGGTGGATGGACCCTGGCTTTGTGGTGGTGCCTGAGGGGAGAGCCCACCTTCGTTGGTAACCGCCATGACCGGAAGAAAGAAACGAAGGGAAGGTGCCGAAAGAACAAAAATATGCTCTGAAATCTCCACAAAAAGCCGAGGCTGGTAATAAAGCTCGCTCGGTTTTCTCTCAAATATGTCGTCAGAAGCGTTTTATTTTATAAAATAAATAAATAAATCACACAGATATCCCCCGAACAACAAACCGCGTTAAAATCGCTCCACAGTCAACAGCCGCCGCCAGGTCGACAGGCTTGTTATGGCGCCCGAGACCAACTGAAATGGCGCAGAAGCTTCCAGATCCTCAACCGACGAAGGGAGGGGACAGGAGGAGGAGGAGGGATTATGTGTTTGTAACGTAACGTTGGCGTAGTGCACAAGCGCAGTTCGGGATTGAGGGTGGGGCATAGAACACGGGGCGGTAGCCATAGAGACCGGGAGGCGCCTCCTCCGCCCGAAGCATCCATGGTACAGTGAGCGTCAACTGCGCCTTCAGCCTCGTCTCCAATCTGCGCGCTTTACTTTAGTTGCACATTATCCTGTACAGAGGTTATACCGAACACTTTGGGCCTTACTTCCGAGTAACCATGTAGGGGTTTTGTTCTGCACGCTTCAGCTTCCGCCCTCCCCTCTATATTATACATATCGAATTTGTGGTTTTGAGGTTATAAATCTCCCAGCTCGGATGGCTCGCATTCATACGAGAATTAGACTCCTGGATTAGCCAGGATGCCGATACTCTTATCTCCACGATCGGGGGAAGTAATGCTTCGGAATACCAGTTGCTGAACAGGATGTTGGACTAGATGGGCCGTTGGCCTGATCCAACAGACTCTTCTGACGTTAGCTTATTGATTTAGACAAGACAAAAGCTATGTTTTGTTTTGCAAAGTTAGTGTAATAAATACATCATTTTAGTGGTTAACGGCATCCTTCCGCGACCATAGCTGTCAAGTCTCCCTTTTTTTGCAGGAAACTCCCTTATTCTAAGCTGTTTCCCGCTGCTATCCCTGATTTTTTTATATCCCTTAAATTTCCCTTCTTTCAAAGGGAATATTCCTCTCCCCAGGCACGTCTCTACCCTGTGGCGCCAGTGGCACGGGGAACCAGGGCCGGGCAGCAAGCTGAGTGTCCGGGAAGGAGAGTTGGAGTCCGGGGAGAGCAGAGCTGCTCCCCCTCTGCAATCCTAGAGCGCCACTGAGGGGGGAGGAGGAGACGGAGGAGGAGGAGAGTCTACCACCCACCCACCTCCCCGCCCGCGCAGCTGGAGGACCATGCTAGGGAAAGAGGCCACGCTTCCCAAACTTCCTGCCCCACGTTCCTCAACATCCGGCTGCCGAGCACGTGCCAAGTGTGAGAAGCGAAGAGAGAGCCGGGTCAGAGACCCTTAAAAGTTCTCCTGGATCTGAAAGCGAGCTATCGTGCAGCGCAGGAGAAAAACACCGAGAGGTGGGCTCCGTGGGTTGCCCGTGAAGCCGCCTGGACATTTAACTTCCAGGCACATGATGTGTGATGCTAATTATTTCCCCCAAGAGTTAAATGATAACTGATCAGAGGCAGCTACCGGAGAGCCATGAGATTCACGTGAGGGTGAGGGTCAGATGATTGTCAATCCCAGCAGGTATATAAGAGGACAACCAGGCCTGCCCAGGCCAAGCCCATCTCTTTCTATTCCCATACGTTGTCGCCCACGGAGCGCAACTATGCTCAAATAGACAAAGAGGCATGTGCCATTCCCTCTGATGCAGATCTGATATATATATAGGGTGGGGGGTTGCACATGTGCCCATCAAGCTGTGTGTGGGAATTATCCCTCTGTGTGTGGTGCTGTCAGGAGGGGGTCGTGCAAATGCTCCGCGTTGTGCAGAATGGAAATATTTAGGTGCGATGTTCTATCCATGGGTGCAGCTTGCAGAGGGGAAATTCGAGAAGGTGGGGGAGCATGGGTCCGCTGTGGGGAGCGGAGCGCATTTCTTGCGCACAGGTGCCTGCCTGCAGAAGGGATTTGTGCTGCGGAGCTGTTGTGGAAAATGCCTATGTGGTTGTGTTGACAGGTGTGCAAAGGAGGGGTGCAGAAGCTAAAGGTATCTGTCTATATGGCCTTTCCAAAGGCCAGGTTGTGCAGTCAGCTGGGGCCTGTGCCTGTAAAAAGCCAGGCCGGGAGCCACCTTAAGTTGAGGCTGCATAGGCCTTGTGGTGCATGTGATTCAGATTCTATTCAGTTGAACCTCTGGTTACAAAGTTGAATTTTTTTTAGCAATGCCCCCCCTAGTGAGCCTTCTTTTGTTCACTTCTTTTTATTTTGAGGCAGTGCACACCTATGTTTGTGGAACTGCAAACCTTTCCAGTCATGTGTTACTCCATGTGATCCCTTATTTTCAAATGCGAAACTTGACAGCTATGTCCATGATCTAGAGCGAACTTGTCGGGAGTGATATTTTCACACTTTAAAATTCAGCTTCCCCCCCCCCTTTTAGTTGGAGGACCTGAGTTTGAAAGAGCGTGAACTTTTATTTATACCCCTTTGGGGCGGGGAAAAGAGACGCCGGTACCAAATCGTGCTGCGAGAAAGCCCTGGCTTCGCACAGCTTCTACACTAGGCACCATTCTTGTCCCTGGTTTATATAAGCGCGCGAGCGAGCCTTCGCTGCGCGGTCAACGTTTCACCACGCTAAAGCCCCGATAAAGCAAATTTGCTGATTTATTATTCTACATGATTGCGAGTTTTGAAAAGTAAAACGTTAATAAATATACACTTCTTTTTTTAAAGCAATGCCGCCTTCCCATTTGGAATCAAGCGGAACCAGCTCCAATACAGTAAAATTTGCGACCATGAAAGGGCACGAATGCGCATGAGCGGACTTAGCTGCTCCCTTTTTTTGTACGAGCGAAGCCATTGGCATCGCAGCGCCTGCGCAGTATAGGCGCCTTCTCCCCTAGCTTCGGCCTTTTCAGCATCCGGGTCCTAAGCCCGTATCTTTGTTTACTTGGTACGGAAAGGGGCGGTTCGGCTTTCTCTCCGCTGGAGGCGAGTCGGTCAGCTGAGGCAGGGCGGCGGCGGCGGCGGCGGCGGCGGCGGCTTTTTCCTTTGATTCGGTTGTCTCAAGAGCGCTTCTGAGGCGAAGTAAGTGCGGACGGGGCACCCGCCCCATCCCGTCTCTGGGGCGGGTGGAGGGGGCCAGGAGGGAGACGGTAGCTGCGTCTCTCTCGCGGGCAGCCGCTGGGCCCACAGGGGTGTGTCGGGCTGGAGATCGGGCGGGGAGCGCCACCGTGCAGCGCTGAGGCTCAGCTTCTTTATTGCAAGCCCCCAATAAGTTCAATGCGACTTCATCCTCGGGAATTGTGTTTCGGGCGACGGCCTTCCATCAGTTTCCCCCTCGCCGTCCGTTTCACTCGGAAGTCCCCTTGGATTCAGTGGGATTTGCTCCCGAGGAAGCGCATTTTAGATCGCATCCTTCCCAGAGCTGGGCCACCCTGCCTCTAAACTGGCCGTTGCCATCCACTTTACTTGGAGGAAAGCCTGACCGAATTCAATGGGGTTTACTCGTGAGGAAATGCGTCTTCCATTGCAGCTGGAGCTGGCCTGTCCAGCCTTCCAAATTAGGCATCCCCATCACTTTTGCACTGAATTGAGTGGGGGTCTGTTTTTCAAAAAGTACATTTATGGTAGTTGCCTTCCTGTCAGTTTTACTCACAAGCCCCATTGAAATCAGTGGGATGTGCTCCTCGGGAAGTGGATTTAGAGCAGCAGCCTTAGTTTAGAGACTTGGATTGGGTATCCAGCCATCATTTCGCCAGTACCGTCTTCTTTACTCTGAGAAATAGGTCCCTTTCAGTTTAATGGGATTAGTTTCTCAGCCTTAATAGAGCCTTTGTTTGGATTGATCTGCCATCCATTAAGTAGTTTCAGTTTCATCTATTTTGGATTACTTTTATGTTTGCCACCTCTGACCCATAATATGATCTCTGGGATTTGGATGGCACAGGGACCACCAGGATGAAAGCACTTTCCTTGCAAGTGGGTGGGTGGCAGAAGATATCCAGCTCCATCTAATTCTTGAGATTTGTATACACCTACTAGTAGGTTATCTGGCTGACCTGCAGGTTAAATCATGGTAAATTTACTCAGGAGTAGCTCCAGTATGTTCAAGGTTACTGAATTTTAAGAAGGTATGCACAGAACTGCCCTGCACACACTTTTTTGGGAGGAAGCGTCATTCAACACAGGGATGGCAATTTTTGTTAGAGGGGTCAGAACTGACATGATTGGTCAGTTAAGTACTGTATTTCTATAGTTTTACTTGATGGCTACACCCATGGATGGTGGGAATTGGAATCTCAGCACTATCTGGAGGGCATCCAATTAGGGAAGGCTGAACTTATTACAAACTATTGCTGTGATGAGGTTAATTCTCAATTATGGTGTCTGGGTAGTAGCCTGATTATTAATCTAATATAACTAAAAATCACCAGACCAGCACAGGGCAAGGTAGCTGAGTGGCTTGTCTGTACAGTTCCAGGTACTTTCATCCATCCCCCTTCTCCTGTGTGCAGTGCAGTACAGTAGAATCCTTCTCATTTCTTTTCCTGTAAACAAGTATACCCCCCCCCTTGTTGAAAAGATACCTCTTTGGAATTCGGCTTTCCAGATGTGAGGCTGTCTTGCTTTGTTTTCTGGCTATCCTTCATTGCGAATGAAGTATTAACTTCCTTTGGAACATTTGAACATTGCATTTCTCACATCCCTAGCAGTATTTCAGCTACATTTGTGTGCTGCTTTTGTGTTTATTTCCTTATGTGTCTCATTTTATCTTTTATTCTCTTACTGATATTTGTAACATTGTTGTTTTTTTAAAAAATGTTTTAATGTATTTTTAGAAATGTCTTTGAGATTTATTTGTAAATGGTAAGTGATATAAAAATAGGTTTAAATAAATTCTTCTTGCTTCAAATGCAATTAATACATTTTAAGCCACACACCTAAACAGAAATTGAGAAACAAATTTCATTTTCTCTCCTAGGTTTTCCAAAACTCAAATATGTCTGGGTTCCTTGAAAGCATGAGATGCTCAGAGTGTGTTGACTGGGGAGAAAAACGAAATACAATAGCTTCTATTGCTGCAGGAGTGCTGGTATGTATACTTAAATCTCTTGTTTGTATTTCTGTTTTGTTTTTTTTTTAAAGTCTTGCTGTATTGGATCCTCCTCATTTGTAAATTTGTGCATGTTAAAAGCCCACTTTAGTTTAATTGAATAAAGCTGTGCATATAGAGTGATACATTATAAATGGGTAGCTCTGTTAGCATACCATATTAAAAACAATAAAGCATATTGTACCTTAAAGTGTACCACTTCTATGGTGACTAGAACCTGCTTTGTCAGATGCAGAAAGTGGTGTTTGTTGGCAGATATAAAGATAAATACATGTGTACAAAACAGACAGAAAGGGCATAGTATACAAGAGGTACCGTATATGTGACAACATTATAAGAAGCCCAAATGTGTGCAGGGTAAGAATAGCAACCCATTCACACAGTAGTAACTGGTGATGGCTGTGTCTTCCTAGTTTCTCTGGAAATTTAACACCTGTAGCAAAAAAGGAATCCATAGCTTCAGTTAAACTGAATAGAATCAAATCTGATATTTCTAGTTCACCAGTTCCATACTGGAGCTTCTAGGATATTTTTACTGAATTTTACTTTGTGGTTGACTGAGCATCAGAACGTCCTGGGCAACTGAAATGTTTTGCCACCAGCTTCTGATTGTTGCCATTATTGATGACTGATAGAGTGGTCATAGTAGCTTTACAGCAACATTGTATTAAAGATCATGTTGGAAACTTTTGTGTTCAAATAGTTCTTTACAGGTTGGTGGATTATCATAGATGCAGCTGTTAAATATCCACATTCAGATGACTTCAACCATTCATACCATGCTTGTGGAGTAATAGCTACAGTTGCATTCCTAATGTAGGTACTACTAATATTCTTACAGGATTTGAATAAGAATGCATATTGTAAAAATGCCAGCTGGATTTCTTATATTTAATTAATTATAAAACTTGCTTTGACTTATAAAATAAACCCATTACTTGTTGATATGGATTATGGGATATAGGTTCAAAGATACAGGCTAATGAACTAAAAGTACTTGAACTGTGTTAGCATAGGATGACTGTTTTGTAGCCTAATCCTAGGTATACTAACTCAGAAGCAGTGTTGTGGGTTTTTCAGATTTGAACTGGGAAAATTTCCTATGCATATTAGGGTAATTTGCATGGGAGGACCCTATGGGCTGATAAAATTTAGCATATTTATTTTACATGTATTTAGTAAACAAAACTTTAAAAAATGAAACTGCCTAGCTTGTCTTACATTGTATTTGCAGTTGGCATCCATTCATTGTTACTAAGGAACTTATGAAATGGAAATATATTCCGCAGGAAAAATAGAAACTTGACCTGAATTTTTTTTGCACCTACATCAGTGTTCAGAATTCCACCCCACTGAGCTTAGTGGGGCTTACTCTCAAATAAGTGGCTGTGGCATTGAAGCCCTTGTACTGTTTTGGGGTCAGGAGAAATTTATACTAGTCATTTACTTAATCATAATGATTTAAAATGATTATGCTGATTCTGGCATGAAACCTGACAGTACTGAGGCTCTGAGACTATATAATGAAAAGGCACAAACATGAAAAAAGCAATGTTCAGAGTTTGAGAACATATCTGGACTTACATGCATGCAACAGGAGTGGTTTATGTTTTGTTTTATCCTAGAATAGCACAGCTTTACCTTCCACTTTATAGCTTAATGAGTTTCCATGGTGACCCATGGTGTCTGTCTTGATTATATCAGAAAGTAGTGTGGTCTGGGTTGTCTCTATACTGGCATGATGCAATCTTGAGTAAGAAACTCCCAGACTGGTTGCCTGGCTATGGAGGGGGTGAGTGAATTATGGCTGTCAGCCTCCTCTGGAGGAGGGATGGGAGAACCAGCTGTATTTCATCTACCCTCCTCCTACCCTCTAAACTGTATTTAAGCCAGGCTCCTTTGGGTGCAGCAAGACCAGTACCAGAAATTTCATTGTCAGTTAACTCTGGCTTTGCTTATTATTTATGTACTTAAGCTAGATTGTGTTGTGTTTTTTGTTTAGGAAGATTGAGTTTATTGCATCTGCTAAATTGTTGGTTTTTATCATTTTTTAATTTACTGACATGTTCTGTATTTTATATATTTGCATTTCTAATGCTCTGTATTTCAAGGTTTTGAATTTCTCTTGTGAGCTGCTTTGGGCACAGCACATTGTGAAAAAGCAGCATATAAATAAACACAATCAATCAGTCCGGATCAGTGGTGTTAAGATTCCTGAGCTGTGAAGCTTTAGTCTTCTGTGTTTGATTGTACACATTGAAATTTGAGAATGACTGCAGGCTTGTAGGCAATTGATGTTTTACAGTTGTGATTCCTACTTCAGTGATAAGATTCCCACTTAGTACTTGACTAATCTGTTTTGAGCTGCTTGAATTGTTCTTCAAAACAGCTGATTCCCAAATGCTAGGTAGTACTGAGGTACAGTGGTACCTCTGGTTGCGAACGGGATCCGTTCCAGAGCTCCGTTCACAAACTGAAAGGTCCGCAACCTGAAGCACTGCGTCTGCGCATGTATGCAGTGCGATTTAGCACTTCTGCGAATGCGCATGACATCATTTTGCGCGTCTGCACATGCGTGAATTGCCGAACCTGGAAGTAACCCGTTCCGGTACATCCGGGTTCAGCGCGTTCGTATCCCATGACAAACGTAACCTGAAGCAATCGTAACCAGAGGTACGACTGTATATGGAGAATTACTGTCATTACTTCATAGAAAGGTGGGATAGCATAGCAGCTAAGAGTCTGAGTTACAGAGCAGGAAGACTCTACCTTGAGTATGTCATGAATTCACCAGGTCACATTAGGCAAGACCCACACTGCAATATGGATATAATACTGCCACCCTTGCTGTGTTGCTGTAAGTATGCTAAGGGATAATGCATGTGAAAGCTGATTGTAACGCTAAACAGTTCTATACAAATGCCAAGTACCTGAATGTGATATGTTTTGTTCTTATTAATGAAGGATCAATGCAGTATCCAATGGACAAGTGCGTGGGGACAGTTACAGTGAAGGTTGCCTTGGGCAAACAGGTAATCTTAACAAGTAAAAATTATAGCAAAGTGTGTGTGTGTATCAGAGAGAGAAAGAGCACGCTTGGCTAGGGGTGGGCGATATCTGGTTTTCAGCATCACAATATATCAGCCTTGCTGAGCCTCCCCACGGTGGCAGATGGTCCCGCCATACCTCCCTGCAGCAGCAGCAGAGGGTGCACTACACTTCCCCGCAGCAGCAGAGGGCCTTGATGAGGCTCCCTGTGGCGGGCCTTAAAATGTAAGGAAGTAGTAGATTTAATAAAAATATTAAATAAGCATCCATATAATATATTTTAAGATATTTTCAACTAACTTCAACTAAGTGATCTGTTTTGCTGTAAAGCACATCCCAAAATAGATGTGCATTGCAATTGCCATGCGTGCAATTTCCCAACAAATGCACTGCTCTGATTATGTATATCTTAATGCAGCCTTTCTGGTTAAGCAGGGGTTTGAACCCAGATCTCCTTTGCCCCCACTCCACTGCACCAGGCTCTCAGAATGGCTACTTAAGGGGACAGCAATGAAAAATGGTGTATAAAGTTTGTACATTTTGAAATGTTGCACTTTCACAGCCATGACACATGGAGAGCATGCAGATGTATCCTAATGCACATGGGCTTTAGGAAGTTCTGAAAGGGCTGTTAATTTGTCCTCTTCAGGTCACATATTGCCCATTATTTAAATATTATTATGTTATGAACAATGAAGCAGCTTGTTTTTAAAACAATTGGTGTGGGTTTGTTTTCTTCTTTTGCAGGTGCTCGCATCTGGCTGTTCATCGGATTTATGTTGGCATTTGGATCTCTGATTGCATCTATGTGGGTTCTCTTTGGAGGCTATGTTATTCAAGGTAGAGTATCTGTTAAAGGCAACCTTTAAAATTAGCACTTTAGATTGTGCATATGCATTTTAAATTGCAATCAGGTTAAGTGCAGAGACTTTGTCTCTTGCATTATGAACACTACCTATACCTTATAACAGGCTTCCTCAACCTCGGTCCTCCAGATGTTTTTGGCCTACAACTCCCATGATCCCTAGCTAGCAGGACCAGTGGTCAGGGGTGATGGGAATTGTAGTCTCAAAACATCTAGAGGGCCGAGTTTGAGGAAGCCTGCCCTATAATAATGAAAGTGTCTCTTATGTCACTATCCTACCTAAAAGGGGGGAGGGATTCGGCTTCTGTGTCATTTCTCTTTTGGAGGCTGAACTGTTGCTGCCTATGGCACTGTCTTCCTTTTTTCGGAAAGGATTTGTTAATAGTGGGCTACACTTGGAAGGCTTGTGAGTTAGCAGTCTGGCATAATGATTGATGCATGATTGTGATTAGGTTGGGAGATTGCTGAGAACCCCGTGTATGGCACCTTCTTCTCTATTGGAGAAAGGCTGGTATAAATGCAGTGAGGGATGGATGGGGAGCCTTTGGCCTTCCAGATGTTGTTTGACTGCAACTTTCATCAGCTGCAGTCAGCGTAGCCAGCAGTCAAGAGATTAAGCAAATAGCAGTCCCAACAACATCTGGAGGTTTGTGGGCTTTCCCCCTTGTAAATATAAGCTAATGAGGCTGCAATCCTGAACACACTTACCAGAGTACACATATTTGGATCTCAAGATCATCATCTGAGGCCCTTCCTCCAGGTGCCTACCTGAAACAAGGTGCACCAGTTGGCTCCCAGGGAGAGGACCTTTTCAGTGGTGGCACCCCAGCTATAAAATGCCCTTCACCTCATGCCTAAACTGTAGTATTCTTGGTGCCTGGTGAATACCTTTCTTTTCTCAGCCTTTTAAAATATTAAAATATTTTTTTGTGATTATAGACATTTTGGGAGTGTTAAGATCTGTGAAAATTTCCTGTGCTGTGAGCTTACTACTATATTGAGTTGTATCCTCTAGCTGGTTTGATGTTGTATTATATACTTTATGGTTTAGGACATGGGGACATAGGAAGCTGCCTTATACTGAGACAAACCCATGGATCCAGCTAGCTCAATAATACCTACACTGACTGGTAGTGGCTCTCATTTCGGAGTCTCTCCCAGCCCTACCTGGAGATGTTAAATCTACGACCTTCTACATGCAGAGGCTCTACTACTGAGCTATGACTCTTGATGATCTTATTTGTGTATTTAGTTGTTTTAAGTAAAAGAATTTTGAGACAGAAAAGCTGTGACAGAAAAGCTGTATAAAAGTGTTGTAAGTAAGCAAGTATATTCATTTTCCAGATTCTGGTAGCAATTGTAGCATAAGAAGGCATTAGGCAAGCCCCGCAAAACTTAACAAATCAATGAGCTGGTCATTGTACTTTTTTGAGGGGTTGGGGGAGGCTACAAATAAACTCATGGACTTCAGATAAAGGAAATTCTTTTTTCCCTTCCCAGACAAAGAAAAGATCTCTGTATATCCTGGGATAGCAGTCTTTTTCCAAAATGCTTTTATATTCTTTGGGTAAGCATATTTCTTCCATTCAATTGATTTGTTATTCTGTGTCTAAATCTCACATGCATGGAAGTTTAGTAGCTTGGAGCACTGTCATTCATACCAAACCTACATGTTTAGGTCACAGAATAATAATAAGTAAATTTCAAATGGGTGAGCAGGACTGGCGCAAGCACTGTTGAACCAAAACATCACAGAACTAACATAGAGACACAATGGAAGTATCTTTTTTCCCCAAAGCAGCCTTACGACTTGAATCCTAATCACACTTCCCTGAGAGTAAGTCTGATTGATCTTTGTGGGGCTCTGTTGTATGAAAGGTGCATAGGGCTGTGCAGTAGAAGAGTATTTAAAATATTTTTATCTTGGCTTTCCATAGAATATTTTCATGATACTGCTTTGCCCTGTTTGATGTGACAATTCCAATATTCTATGCAGTTAATCCTGTCTCTTTTGTTAACAGAGGCCTGGTCTTTAAGTTTGGTCGCACTGAAGATTTGTGGCAATAAGCAGAATATTTTTAATTGCCCACTCCCTTTTGTAAGCATTTGTGCTCTGGTATCAGTGAGGATGAAAACTGACAGCGCTTGAAAATCATGAAATTCATTTCATTTGTTTTTCATTCTCTTTGAGACTGTTTTCTACTCTTGGCTTATGACATTAAATATGTAGCATGTGAACTAAAATGTAAAACTGAGAAAGAGATAACACTTATGAAGTCTTCTTCCTGACTGTTTTTATAAATGAATATTAAACAATGTAAATGTTTCTTTTACAGATCATTTATATGTGTGTGCGTGTGTCTTCACAGTATAACTTATTTTTGAAAATGGGATTATGACTGGCTTTGGAAGGTTTTCAAATGAAATATGTTAATTTGGTGCATTAAAATGTAATACTAATGTACTAACATCACATTTGTTCTCTAGATTCATTAAGGGTGACTTTCCAGCTATGTTTGGGGTTCCTTTGTTGTGCATACAGTTGATGTGTACTGAAGCTGAAGTAATTTAGTGAGTCTTGGGTGGGGGAAGGCAAAACAACATTTATTGAATGAAATTCAGAAATCAAAGTTAGAGAGGTCACACTCACTCACACAAGTGCCACTGGGATATTTATCGGGAATGGGTGCTCTCTCTGATGGCCAGCCTAGAAAGCAGAATGATGGGCAGGTGGAGCTAAGCAAGATGGAAGCTTCCCCTGATCCTAGGGTTGCAGAGGTCTTGCCCACAAATGAGTTCTTACACATTTTCTGCCTGGATCTGAGCTTTTGTTGTACTTTGCAAGGTTATCCAGTGCATGACAGGCTTATTTGCATCATAAGGTAAAGGGACACCCGACCATTAGGTCCAGTCACAGACGACTCTGGGGTTGCAGCACTCATTTGCTTTACTGGCTGAGGGAGCCGGCATACAGCTTCCGGGTCATGTGACCAGCATGACTAAGCCGCTTTCTGGCAAACCAGAGCAGTGCACGGAAACCAATTATTAGGCTGCTTTTTCTGGGGGATACTTAAGTACCAGCTATCCCAGGTGTGAGGAAGTTTGGGCCTTCCAGATGTTGCTGAACTACAGCTCCCACCATTCCTAGCCCTTGGCCATGCTTGCTAAGACTGATGGGAGCTATAGTTTATTAACATCTGGAAGGCCAAAGGTTTCCCACACCTGAAATGTTACCATGCTTCTGAAGTTTCTGTTGGGCCTGTAACTACCAAGTATGATGGCTCTCGTTCGTGGGTAGGCAAACTAAGGCCCAGGGGCCGGATCTGGCCCAATTGGCTTCTCGATCCGGCCTGTGGGAATCAGCATGTTTTTACATGAGTAGAATGTGCCCTTTTATTTAAAATGCATCGCTGGGTTATTTGTGGGGCATAGGAATTCGTTCCTCCCCCCCAAAAAAAAATATAGTCCAGCCCCACACAAGGTCTGAGGGACAGTGGACCAGCCCCCCACTGAAAATGTTTGCTGACACCTGCTCTTGTTACTGGTGGCTTTATGGTGGTGCTGTAGAGGCAGTGTTCCAACATTGTTTGTGTTGGTAAGCAGCAGTTCATATCCCATGCTGACTTCATTCCTTTAGTAATTTTCAGCTGGTGTCACAATCCATTTAAGCCATTTATGCACAGGGTTAATTGGGACATTAAAGGCAGTGGTAGCAGTAAGAAAGATGGTAGGCATATGGAGATATAAAATTACACAACTGTGGAGGCATAGCATATTATAAAATACTTAGCTCCATATATCACACTGTACACTTGGACAACTTTTCCACACTCCCTTGTAAGGTGCAACACCTAGAAAATGCCCCCAGAATCCTCTGCAAGGTGGCAAGAATTTTACAACAGACAACTCAGTGTGGAAAGTTTTTAAAACCACTGCATTTAAGGTGCTGGCAGGGGAAGGTCAAGTGAGGTAAAATCCACATTTAATACACCCCCAAAACAAAATCCTCAGCATTTTGCAGGTTCAGCTGTAAATAGTATGCCTTAGAGAAAAGAAGGTGGTTGGCAGCCTTTTCAACGAAGCAGTAATGTAGTTCATTCAGTCTTGCAAACAAATGGTTTCTATGAAAAGGTTACACAACTTTTGGTGGCTTTAATGGCAGATAGACAAAATCTTCCATGACTAGTTTACTGCCGTCTTGATGCCTGTATTCAATATCCAACAGCTAAATGTGGAAACTAAAAACAAAGAAACATTATTGAATTTTTCTATGAGGAAAGGTTATAACATCTAAGGCTTTTTAGTTCAGAGAAAAGGTAGGTAAGAGGGGGCATGGTAAAATTAAGAATGGCATGGAAAGTGGATAGAGAACAGTTAGCACAGTGACTAACAGCTAGTATGAAATTTAAAAACTTACCTCCCAAAAAGCTTGATCATCAAAATACTTTGTTATAGGAGGTGCTTTCCAGAATTCAAAAGTTAGTAAGAAACCTAAGACATTGGGAAAAGAACGCAAAACATGTACTGAAAAGCGACGAACCTTTCCCACAATACCTTTCCTTGTACCTGCTAATGGCTCCCCCCAAAGAATATTGGGAACTGTAGTTTGGTTAAGGGTGTTGAGAGTTGCTAGGAGACTCCTAGTTGCTAGGAGCCAGTGTGGTGTAGTGGTTAAGAGCGGTAGACTTGTAATCTGGTGAACTGGGTTCGTGTCCCCGCTCCTCCACATGCAGCTGCTGGGTGACCTTGGGCTAGTCACACTTCTTTGAAGTCTCTCAGCCCCACTCACCTTACAGAGTGTTTGTTGTGGGGGAGGAAGGGAAAGGAGAATGTTAGCCGCTTTGAGACTCCTTAGGGTAGTGATAATGCGAGATATCAAATCCAAACTCTTCTCCTTCTTTTCAGAGTTGCAACTCTCAGAGCAGTTTAACAGTCAATCCCTCCTCCCATGGAACTCAGAATTGTAGCTCTGAAGGGAATAAGGGTCTCCTAATTGTACTCAGCATCCTTAAGAACCTAGAGTTATGAGGATTATTTGGAGAAAGCCATTATTGTTTAAAGTGGTGTGATACCACTAAACACATAGCTAGGGCCTAAGTTCACTATTGAAGCACATCCTCCAACCGTAGCTATTTGACTGTTGGAACACTAGTTTTTTGCTTGATAGACCTGTATGAACGTACAGTATATGGAGGAATTACAACTTTAGAATTATAGGCTTGCATCCCCTGCCTAGACCCATTGAAATCAATGAGGCAGATATGTGATGTCTCTCTTAAGCCTAAAGCGTGGCATAGGCTATGTACACACCAGAGCATTAACATGCACATAGGTCACACAGATCCAAGTTTACTATGTGGCACTTTAGCACACATTCATCCACACACGAGTGCTTTCAGTTAAATTCTTTCCCCATCTACACTAGTGGGTGGTGCTTGATGGGGTATATTATCACTCAATTTGATTTAGGGCAAATTCTCCTGCTTCTTTGTTAGTTTCTACATCTACTGACATTATCAAGCATTCTTGAAGTTTTCACTGTATCTTTGCTTCCTTCCTCCTCTGCTCCTCCACATATCCAGTGGATCATCTAGTCTAGCCCCTTGCTTGGTGCAGCATTGAAAAGGTACAATGTGTGTCCATTGAGCAATCAGACAACAGTAGCATTCAAGGAAGAGAGAGGCTTTAGCTCCACAGAAAATCACAAAGAGTGTTTGCGATAACAGACCTGTAATGAGTCCAGCTATCAGACCCAGGGAAATGATCATGCAGGGTGCACCAAGTTCAATCAAAGCCGTATAACCCATTCTGAAAATTACAACAAAAACCATTCACAAACCAGTAAACACTTTACCACTTATTCAGTGCTACAGTCTTGGTGTTTTTCCATAGGCCTTACACTCTGTTATTGATGGGGGAGAATTCCGTGTGATCCACAATTCATAATATGAAGGGATTTAATTTGCATTTCCAAAAACATTTGCATGAATCAAAACATAACCATTCTTCGACATTTGCACTTCTCTGAATTTTGCTATGCTGTTATCCCAGCAAAAATGTGCTTAAAACTCTATATAAGGAGTGAGTGTACCTAAAAATGTATATACAAAAATGCAACACATTAGAGAAAATAGTTTGCAAACATGTTACATTAGGCAAAATTGCACACAAAAATATGTAAGGGGCAATGTGCAATATGATGCTGGCAGTTTTTTGTGAAGACTATCACAACCTACAGCAGAAATGCAGCCACCTGGACCAAGGAGAAAATCAAAGGAACAAAATTTAGAAGATTAATCCTTCCTTACAATCTCTGTCTGCTGTTTTAAACTTTCTCCCTTTAGAGAGCCCTTTTCACACCAGCTGATCTTACAAAGAGCTCCTTCACAATTGCCATTGAACCACAGGACACTACAGAGAAACTGGAGGGCACACACTTCAAATGTGTTACTGCTGACCAAGAGCTTTCCACTGAGTTGTTTGAATTGAATTTTTGCTAGATAATGTCCAGTACTACAGTGGATAGTATTTCCTTTCCCCCCCTCCCTTGCCTTTAAAGCTTTTTAAAATAAAACCCTCAAGGTGGTGCAAGGTTTCTGTCTACAGCTTTCTGTCTACACACTTCCTGGTGGGGCCCAATAACTACTGTATCTCTTGAAAAGTTAAGAGGATATAACATTTGAGAGACAGGTTCCACCTACCCTTCTAGGTCTTCCTGGCTGTCTATTAGGATAAGAATAATGCGGGTGATCCCTCCAATCACACTGGGCAGGCCAAACGTGTAAATAACTCCACAGGTATCATGATTCCTAAGTGCCGGTTCCAGGTGCTTCTGAGTTTGATGGGAAGGGTACATGAGAAGAACACAAATGCTGTGTAAACACCATAAATTCAAAGCACATTTCAATCATGCAACTCCCCTATAAGGAACTGTAATTTAATTTCACAGAGCTGCAATTCCCAGCACCTTCAATAAACTTCAGTTCCCAAGAATCTTGGGCAGGGAGTAGTTTAAATGTATGGGATGTGCGCAGCCAAAGAGTCATGTGAATAACCTTTAACATTGAAAATCAGAAAGGTAGCTGTTGAAGGGCTTGTGGGCTGGGTATAAAAAGGACTGTCTTGTCTGCCACAATGCCATGGAAGCAGAGGGGGGGACATTGCTTAGCAGTAGATCAGGAAGGTTCAGTTTCTGACATTAAGAAGCTTAGAACAACAAGACTGGAAAAGACTAGCACATGTTGAAAAAGACCC
The DNA here is from genome assembly GCF_009819535.1 of Lacerta agilis. Taxonomy (NCBI): domain Eukaryota; kingdom Metazoa; phylum Chordata; class Lepidosauria; order Squamata; family Lacertidae; genus Lacerta; species Lacerta agilis. The sequence continues at coordinate 60,144,973 of NC_046319.1, forward strand.
AAGAGAGCCTGTGTGGCCTAGTGGTTTGCAGCTGGACCAGGACGAGGAAGACCAAGGTGCAAATCCTCAGCTATGAAGCTCACTGGGCCAGCCACAGTCCCTCAGCCTATCCTACCTCACAGCATTGATGCGAGTATAAAATAGGGAGGGAGGAGTACCATTTATGCCACTTTGACCTCCTCAGAGGAAAGGTGGGGTATAAATGTAATAATAAATAAATGGATAGGGTTTCGTTAAGCAAAAGAGTCAAGGATTCCCCAGCTGCTCTGTAAGATGACGTGCAGGTTTCCTTCTTGGGGCTGGCCCTACCATTGGGCAATGTGAGGAAGCTGCCTCCAACAACAGATGCTTCAGAGACCAGAAACAACTTTAAGCACCATCCCACTAAACCTGCCTGCTGCTGTCAGATGAAGATGAGACTCGGTCTTATCACCACTGTTGAAATGAGAGTCAACTGCCAACTTGACTGGCTTTTGCACAAGGAATGGGGGAGGGAGACGCCATTTTGCCCTTTGCCTCAGGCAGCAAAATGCCTGCTCCTCCTTGCCCACAATCCAAAATGGGATGGTTCAAAATGGGAACTGTTACCTGTAAAAAGGCAAAGCCAAGTACAGAGCCTGTCCCGACCGCCAGACCTAAAGTCATCGCAATCCAAGGGTATCGGATGATGGGAACTGAGAAGCCAACAGCAACCCCACCGGCCAGAGTGGCATTCTGGATGTGGGCCTGTAGAACAAGCAAAAGAAGAAAGAGAGGAATGAAAAAAGTCGGCTGGAAACGTTTTAGTGGTGAAAAACTCGGGTGTGGGTGTGGGTGTGCATGTCTTGAACCAGGATTTCCAGCAGCCAGGCACCAGTTAGGCTGCAGAGCCAGCCTGTCCACCACATACCAGCAAATTCAGGTTGCGCAGTTCTAGCTGACCATTAGGTCTTGTGCAACAAGCCAAACTTCCCCAGAAGATTCTGCAATAAGGAAAGTGATGGGGACCTGCACTGGAAGTGTGAGACGGGCACTTGCTCTGATGCAAGCATTCTCCAGTCTCCGCGCAAACAAATGAGAGGGAATGCTCATTACATAACCAATGTAAGCAAATATGCAAACAAATCAGGATGATTTCTCAATAAATAGGTTGCTTGGAAGTGTGAGCATCAATCTACCAGCTGTCTCTCTAGTTAGGAAAAAGTCCCTCTAGAAAGTTAGAGAACAGGAACTTCTGACTTACCATGTGGAACATCCCATCACTACTGGTAGCCTTTGAGAACGCAAATGCAGCCACAGCACTTGTAGCCATTGCAAAATAGGTGTTGCAAATGGCAGCCTGTTTTTCCTCTTCATTCTCTACCAACACAGAATTGAAGCTGGGCCAGAACGTCCAGAGGAAGAGAGTACCTAGTGAACACCCACACACAAAAAGAACAATTAGTACCCTCTTGAACCCATTAGATACTTGCTTTTGTTGGAAGTGACAGGGTGCAACTCAGCTTGCACTGTATCGGCTGATGTGTCTGCATGAGAAAGGGTAGATAGAGAGAGGAACCTCCAAGTTTCTTAGATTGTCCTGCTTGTGCCTGACCTGTTGATCTTCCTGTAGGTAATCTTATGATTGCAGACCTCACTTCCTCCTCACCTTCCCCCTTCTTCTCCAGGACCCCATATGAGAACAGATTTATTTTGAGATTTCTCCTGTTGAGATGCAAGAGCAAGTGTGGCTCAATTAGCCAAGGAGAACTGGGATTTTTCCTATCAAACACATATTTCCAACAATAAATATTAGCTTTGTTACTTTCCTAAACCTGGAGTCCCAATGAGATTGTATCTAGCATACAAAGAGAGTTCCTCCAACCAGCATTCCATGTTCAGTTAAACCTCTGCTAAGCATTCAACTCCAAATGCTCACAGACTGTGGGCAGCTGGACCTGAATATAGAACCAGGAGGGCTTGGGCTTGGATTGGCAGGCCCCAAGACAAAAGGAGGAAGCAAAAGAGATGGGGAAGCCTGAACGATGGGAACTGGGGTTAGTGGAGGGGGCTGTCTGTGTCTTGACTTCAGCCACTTTGGAAGGGAGAGAAGGAATACTGGCTCCCCACCCCCCACCCCAACCTTCCAGCAGAGCAGAATGCCTCTGTGGAGACAGTGGGCAGCAGAAGGAGGAGGCAGCTCAGGAGGCGGCTGCAATTGATCAGGCACCTGAACAGGAGGATGCTGTATTGTTGCCTAGAACCAGGAGCTGCCTCCACAGATGGGAGCAGACCCATCAACCTTGAAGCAGCATGTGGCGGCAATACCAACATTTCTGCAAAGTGAGCGAGCCTCACCAGTGACTGTACCACGCCTCATCTTCAAAAGCTTGGCAGGTGGGAGAGTGGCAACTATTGGGACATCTTCATTGCTTCCATCCAGTTCTGACTTTACTGCCCAATTCCTGCACTCCTGAATCATGGCTCTTGAACTCTGGGTCTGCTGTTGAGCCTGTACCATTATTTGCCTGAATAAAGATCCCTTCCATACCTACACATTAGTGCATCTGTTTGCATGTATTGGCTGCGAGCCAGGACAGCTTCAACCAGATTAACCTATGCTGCCAATGTCCATCCAGCCTGAGGATGTAGCATTGCCATCCTTGGACTCAGAGGCCTCCATCGCAAAGGCCCTTGTGAGACCAGAGTCTTCCCTGCTCTGCCGGAGCAAAAGACTGATGGAGCTCCCTAGGGCCCTTTAACTGATACCGGTAAGTTGTTTTACAATGAGGGCAGGCCTGCAATATAGATGCACCTGCTGTGGCTATTTTGAGCTCAGTCTCCATTTGATGGCTGCTGAAGCAACATCACAGTGCTGCTCTCCTACAGAGCAGCTTGAGCTTTACATCCAGCCATAGCACTGTCTTGCAACAATGGATGGGTGAACCTGTTTCTCTTGGTTTCTTGTTTTTCTGAACTTAAATTCAGTTCTCCACATGTATGCGGAAATTTGAATTTAAAAAAGAACAGCTGCAGAATTCCTGTAGGCTCTTTCTCAGAAACAACTGCACAACACCCTAGGAGTGGAGCAAGCAATTTGCGACAATTTATTTACCACTACTGCTTGGGGCGCTACCTATACTTAAACAAAAAACGGAAAAACCTATACCGTATTCAAGATTCAGCCTATCAATCACCCAGCGCATGACAAAACAAACACTGAGCCAAGAAGATATGTAACTGGATCTCCCACTGGGGTATCATGTTTGCAAGGAAACAACAGGTGCATGTTGCTTGTGATTTATTGCAGCCACAAGAGGCATGCAGGGATCTGTCTGCAATAACCGCAGTGAAGAGTTGACCACCATGGAACTTCCATGCCTATCAGCAAGTTCAAGGGACAAGTGTCAGGCTCAGAAACCGCAGCTTAAAGTACTAGCAACAGAATCTCTTGTGTTCTTCCTCTCTCAAGCTGCTCTCTAACCCAGGGATGCAGTTACAGGTAGGTAGCCGTGTTGGTCTGCCATAGTCAAAACAAAATAAAATAAAAAATTCCTTCCAGTAGCACCTTAGAGACCAACTAAGTTTGTTTTTGGTATGAGCTTTCATATGCATGCACACTTCTTCAGATACACTGAAACAGAAGTCACCAGACCCTTAAATATAGTGAGAGAGTGGGGAGGGGTATTACTCAGAAGGGTGGTGGGAAAGGGTGATCAGCTGATAGGTGTGGAAAACCCTGAGATCAGAAACTGCTCACGCTAATGAAATTCCCTGTCGCAAAATGCAACTAGAACAATTGGAGTTTTGAACATTACAAAGCTGCTTGTGATGGATACAGGGCGTATTGGGAGACGATGCCTTCTTGCATCCCCATGGGTTGGAGGGGTTGGGGCTGTGCCACACAGTGGCAGAAGCACCAAGATTGCCTCCACTGGTGGGCCATGCAGCCCTGACTTTATCCCTCTCAGCTTGAGGCTGCAATGCTGTTTCTGGGAGGCAATTACTGCAGCTCCACCCCTCTGTGCTAGCACAAAATAACTGCCATGGGTAGCAAAATAAGAGATGCTGGTACTTTGCACAAGCGAGTACTGTGCTCATGGCACTTTTATCAATATGCGAATAATGACACCTCATTTTTACAAAAATAAAAAAGCCATCAACATCATCATTATTGCCATATGCATTAATTTTCCAGGATAGCATAAAACAGCCCATCACAAGTGATGACTGCATATTTCAGCAACATGGCCCTCAATGATTCTGCTCCAACTGTTTTTGGGAGAGGGAAGTTTTCAGCTAATCACAAGTTACACACACGACTTTGGGCAACTTGGGCCAGTGGGATGGGTGGTTCCCTACACCAAACACTGTTCTGCTATGAAAAAGGCATGCTTATCTGTATAAGCAGAAGGAAATGTCTCTGAGGCCCAACCTCACTCTAACACACACGCCACCCATTAACGTTGTAGCACCAATCAAGCCATGACTCTCTGGCCAGTGGAGAAATATGGAGAGACTAGAACGGCACTTTACAGCTCAGTTAGTGGAGTATGTCACTCTGCTGATGAAAAAAAAATATTTGGTCATTCTCATTCTGGACTGGGCACTTTTTCTTGCAGGTTTCTTGTCTCTCTGTGTCATTCTGTAAGACTGTTTCCATGAAGGTTCAGCCTGAAGAGCACATACAAATAAAGTATGTTTGTAATTATTACACTGAATCTGGAACTTCAAGCTGAAGGCAATATCAGATCACTTTAAACTGCCATGGATTCCCCCAAAGAATCCTGGGAGTTGTGGTTAATTAAGGGCATTAGGAGTTAAAGAGACCCCCGGTTGTCCTCAAAGAGCTACAACCTCCAGAGTGGTTTAACCCCTCTTCCCAGGAAACTCTAGGGACTGCAGTTCTATGAGGGGAATAGGGGTCTCCTAACAATTCTTAACATTCTTAATGGTGAAGAAGACTGTGGCCAGGTGGCAAGCGTTCCTGCTCAGTTCGCTGCCCAGGTGCTGCCGTTGGGCGACTTCAAGGCCCCTCTGTAGGTTCCTCTCTCTTTAAACCAGACTTGGACTAGGCAGCCCTTCAAACAAAGGACTCCTTCAAACAGATGGCTATAAAAGCAGGACACATGGTCACTTTACCCCAGGCAGATGCCCCAGAAAGATATCAATGACATCAAAAGCTGTTGAGAGATCAGGCAGAACCAAGAGATAGGCTTAGTGCATGGCAAAAGTCATCTGCCAAGACAATCACAGTTCCAGAACTGGGCCTGAACCCAGATTCTAAATAGTCACAGCTACGTACATGCCATACATTTAATGCACCGCCCCCGAATCCTGAGAACTGCAGCACCTTTAAACTACAGTTCTCAGAATTCTTTGGGGGAGTTGGGATGTGCTTTGAATGCTCTTGAGATCTATAGTGTGTATGCAGCCTGAGTTTCATTTAAGAACACTTGAAATTGAGTCACCAGAACTATACACACACCAAATATTGTCAGATCTTTGTTGAAATCAAACTCAGAAGTCAAACGTCAGCTGCTGAATAATGTATCCTCCTATGTCAAATGCCACATTTCAACATCAACATCCACTGGGGAGAACTTCTCAAAACATATTTGTTTCAAGCTCCAGTAAAGATATTTGTTTGACCTCCCACCCCTGCCTTAGGAAACTGATGAAAACAGCTTACCCAGCATTGCAAACACATCAGAGGCAGGCTTTGATCTTTCTTTCTCAACCTTTGGGTGCAGTGAGGAATTGTAGAGGAACCAGGAGATGGTGGAGCCAAAAAATGACCCAAATAAATGAACATGCATCAAGCTGATGTGGCTCTTAATCTGTAGACCACAAAAAAACAGTCACCATTTCATAGAGAGCCAGGGTGGAATGTATCCTGTAGATGCTGGAATAGACAGGACTTTAATCTGATTCAGCACAGCTCTTCTGTTAATATATATTATGTGGGAACTGATATAAAAATGTTGCAGTGTGCTCCTGCTCCATGTGGCTGCCAGCCAGCCATCTTTGCCCTCTTCCATATCCTACTCCTCTCTCTGGTTTTCTGTTTTCTACCCCAACATACCCACTGAGGCTGCTCCACCCTCACTTTGCAGGGTATCCCCCCTCTAAAGTTATTTTCTGACATCTGCAAACTCTGGGTCCCCCCACCCCAGCAAATCTGCATGAGCTGTGCTATTTTGCCTACCCACTCAGGGAACTGATCTTGAAATTAATATACAGGATTAGATAACGGTGTGGAAGAGGGTGTATCTATCAGTGGCACAATAGCTAATCAGAATATCCATAGTTCAGAACAGGAGTCAGGAACCTCTGGCTCACAGGCCAATCTTGGCCCACCAAGGGGTCCAATATGGCCCATGAGACCATTTCCCCAAAGGCACACCCCTGCCTATCAGCTAACATCACTCCTAACTTGATGGGTGAAAATGCAGGGTTCAATTCTGCTAGGAACTGGCACACACATCCAGGGCAAGCAATCCTGGTTGTTTTTGGCAGGCATCAGCTGTGAGAGGGCCAGCTCATGATGGGAAGAGGAGAAAGAAGCCCTTGCCAACCCCATACTTGGTGGTTTGGGAACCCTGCGCAAGGGATTTCGACAAGTGAGCAGGACGACCCACCTATCAATCATGTGGTGCCATAATGACATCACATCATGTGATGGACATGTGAGTTGCCCCTGCCCACCTGTCAAATTTGATCCAACACTAAGGGTTGGTAATCAAAGCTACTAGAGGCCAGCAACCTTGAGTCTTAAGACACAGAGAGCCGCTCTTTAGAAAGGTTGCCTTGGCAGTTAATGCCAGTTAGGGAAGATGGCAAAACAGGGCAGCTGTGCTTTACCTTCAGATACCACAAAAGGGACGGTTCCTGAGGGGGAAAGGCCTCTGGAAATGGGAAGCTGCCGCAGAATCACCCACCCACCCCATGCCTTGTCTCAGTAGCAAAGAGGTTTCTATACGTACCGCCAAAACATTCACAATGATCCATCTGTTCCCAGCGAAAACAGCCACTTCCACCATAGCCATGCAGATTAACTGCATCAGGTTGACTTTGCCGAGGATCGCACCAGCTGAAATCAGCACCGCTGTAATACTCATAATGGCTGCCAAGATGCTTTGGGAAAAGGAGAAGGAGAAAGCAGTATTGTCCGTAGCATCGTTTTAAAGTGCTGAAGAAGCCCCCTCCTCCAGATTGGGAGACTGGGTGGTATACACAAATAGGATGTGCAGACAGAGTGGATATAGCCAGCTAACTTGTTCCACCAGTGCAAGCATTTCCGATTGTGCATCAGAATCCCCCTTCTCCTCTCCCCACGCTCTCTGAACCTCCATAAATCTCTAGAGGATTTAATGAACTCCTATAACAGATTTAGGGAGCATGTAGAGGGAGGGCAGGGGACGGGGTTCTCCTGCATGGAAGTTGTCATTGTTCTCTCTTCAAGCCCCTCCTGCTTCTAGGAAACAGTGGGGCAGGGGAAGGCGGGGATTTGACTGGCACACCACACACCTGAGCAAACTCTTCCTCCATTTCTGACAGGTCCTGTGCCCCTGCCTCTGCCTACTCCGACCCTTCCTCTTCCCTACCGCCCTGGTTCCTGCCTCACAGGTGGCACCAAACACCATAAATCTCTGGCCCTCTCTCCTGGGTCAGTCTCCAGACCTCTTCCCCTGACATGGCGCCTGGGATGACATACAAGAACGTCATCTAAAAGCAAAGCCAAGACAGCATTTTCTCCAGAAGTAGGGCTTTAATTATATGGATATTTATGGCTACTTAATCAATAAATTAGTTACTTAATCCACCAAATTTCATACGATTAATCATTCCTTTTTTATTCAGGTGACAGCTGGTCAGGCAATCTAATTGTTTAACCCATCTGCAATAAAATAAAATAAATAAAATAAAATAACTTACATAAAACTGTGGGTGTGTGAAGTATCCATAGCTGGGGAAATCTTTTACAAGTGATAGTTTGCTGCTCCTGTTTCCGAATTAGCTGGAAACCTCTGGATTCTGCCTCGTAGGCCAGGGCCTCTACTGTCTATTGCAAGAGTGAGGAAACTTTGGCCCTTCAGATGTTGGTGAACTACAATTCCCATCAGACCCAGCAAGCATGGCGAGGGATGAGGGGAACTGTTCTTGAGCAACATCTGGAGGGCCAAAGATTCCCCACCCCATAGCTATTGGGTTCAGCCAGCCCTCCACTGGGCCTGTGTATTGATTTAGGCTGCAGAAGATCCACAATAAATTCTGAGGAGTTTCACAAGCCTGAAAAAAATTCTGGGTATCCAGAAACTGTCGAGGGTGTTGCTGGTGGTGGTGCCAAATCTTTTCCTAAATGCCTCGGGTGCATCAGAGTCAGCAATGGATTAAGGGGAAATTGAATTGAAGAATGATCTACATTACTGGCTGGATATTAATGTGAAGGAATAAATTAATTTTAGATGACTTTATCTGGATATGATTTGGGGATAAAGAATCAGGTACTCGAAGGGAAATTTAATTGATTTGGAGCAATCTCTGTTGGGTAATGAACTGAAAAGGAAATGATTCCGGTTGATCTGCTGGGTTGACTAATTGACAAATGTATCCGAGGTGATTTGGATGGAAAACTCGTTATCTTGCCTTCTGCGGCATTTAAATTTTAAATTTTGCATCTTTACATATAAATTGGCATGTGCAAATTTATCACAAATGTGCATCTACGAGTCTATATTGCAAATCTTGCAAGTACCAAACAATGCTCCTGCAGAACTGGTTTTTGTGTGTTGCTTGCATTGGCCTGAATGTTGAAGAATCATTTCATTTAAAGGAAAGAAAAACACCAATAGAGATTTATGCTACAGGTGCGATGAAAAGAGCTGTAGGTGCCCTGACAATAAGGTATAATACATTCACTAATCCACTCGTACACTCACTCAAACACTTATTTTCTAGCTCAGACTTTGCCAAACTGGCACCCTCCAGGTGTTCTGGGCTCCAAGTCCCATCAACCCTAGTCCCAAACATCTGGAAGGTACCAGACTCACAAAGGATGCTCTAGCTAATAAATGCAGGTGTGTGGGGGTCTGTGTTTGAAGCACACCAGGAATGAAGATGAAGTACATCATTAAGAAAGGGAACAGGCTCATTCATTTTGAGTTCAGCCCCTTGATCATTTTGGTTGCCCTCATAATAAACAGCTATGAGGATGGGAAGCCTAGCATTATTGGGCTAGAAGTGGGCACAGTTTGTTTGCTCTGTGAGCAAGAGGAGGGAGGGAATGTGAGAGAAGAGCAATATTTCTTGGTCTCCAGCTGCCCATGTTTCAAAGAAACATGCTAAACTAAATCCATAAAGCCTCAGACCACTGGCCAAGGCAGGGCCCTGTAAACCGTGTTATCTACCTTTGCAGATTTATCTTCACTTGCCCGTCTGAGAAATGGAAAATGAAGCCATTCACGATCAAAGCCCACTGCACTCCAAGGGCTGCAAGGAAAAGGCTGAATCCAGTGCTGCTGAAGCCGTATCTTCTCAGGAAGGCCAAGAGGAAGGCAAAGCCCAAGACCACCATGATGTTGACATCTTGAAATGCTGCACGCAACAGAGGCCATTATTCATTTATTATTTACATTTGCTTGTCACTTTCTACACGTGGACATACACACACTTCAGACATAACTCCTCAAATACTAACACTACATGAAAGAATGCAATCAACTTACTCTCATTTGGGGGAAATCGAGCCTCACCCTTGGAGACTCCCCCCAGCCTCTTAAGTATTTGCTCAATTAACCTACTAATTAAACAGAATAACACCTGCAACCCTAATTTCAATTAATAAGCAGACTTACCTGGATAGATTGCAAGGTCTTTTTGAACACTTTGATGGTCATATGAAAAGAAAAAGAAAAATATAAGGATGAAAGCAGCTTCCAAAAAGAAAATGAGCCCAGGCAGACGAATCCGGAGACTTGGAGCATACTGAGAGGGCATCCTGTGTTCATGAACTACAGCATTTAAAAAGGGAAGTGGGTGTTAATTCCTTGAGTTAAAAGAGAGAAAGTAGCTGAGAAAGTCTGAATGTGATAGCCAGAAGGCATTAAGTCCTTATCTAATGCCGCCCAGGAGAGCAGGCCAATCTGCTGTTGCTGGGTATTTTGACTGCTGTGGGGTTGCCTTGTGATCTGAGGTTGTGGGATAAGGCTGTGCTAGAATGAGGGCTCTTTTGGGTGGTCAGAATTTTCCCCGAGGAATTAACGACTAACTTAGGTTCATTAATTACAGTGAGTCTGAGCAGGGCTAGCACTGGATACAACCCGAAAAACTATTTGGTATGGAAAAAACTTTCATGGCCCAGATGCATGGAGTTTCCCATAGTAGCGGGGGACTCAATTTACAAATGGAACACACTCAACAGGAAATGGAACATGTTCTGCTTCCAAGGCAAAGTTCACAAACCAAAACACCTACTTCTGGGTTTGCAGCATTCTTAATCCAAATTGTTCATAAACTAAGCTGTTCTTAAACTAAGGTACCACTGTAAAGGGAAAAGGGGTGTGCGTGTGTAAAGCTGGTGTTAAATGATAATGATAATGATAATGATAATGATAATAATAATAATAATAATAATAATAATTTATTATTTATACCCCGCCCATCTGGCTGGGTCTCCCCAGCCACTCTGGGCGGAATAATACTGTTGTTGTTGTTGTTACAACAACAACAACAACATCTGACTCGGTTGCCCTAGCGGCCTAGCCACTTTCAGCAGCTTCCAACAGAATATTAAAAAAAAATAACAAAAACACCAGACATTAAAAACTTCCCAATGCAGGGCTTCCTTCAGATGTCTTCAGAAAGTCGTATAATTGTTTTATCTCTTTGACATCTGATGGGAGTCCAAAAGCACAAGCTTGCATAAAAATTGCCTTGTCAGTCATTTGTGAACCGCTCTGAGATCTTTTGAAGGGAGATATATATGTTAGTGCAAGGATTTCTGCTTGTGTAACAGAACTCCCCACCCCCCTTATGAGATGAGCCCCTAAAACCTGCTCTGGGTGTTTCCCCCCAACCCTTTGAAGCAGATTTGGGGAAGCTGCTGAACGCATGCAGGGAGAAAAGAGGAGGGAATTGCATTGCACAAATACTTGTGCTAATGGAATGACGGCATTGGATACCACCCACAATATGCGGTAATTGAACTAGACCTTTCATGTGCACAAAATGAGCTTTCACAGCAGCTGCAATTGTTGACAGCACAATCATCTTAGTATTGCTGAGTGAAGTGACAATTCAATTAAGAGTGTAGGCACATGCAAGATGAGCACCCTGGCCATTGATAACAGCAGTGATTGATGTCAGTAGAATCATCTTAGCATTCCTAAACAAATTAATACCTGTAGTGAAACTAGAAACCATTGTCTCTATTGAGACCAAAGTGAATATAATAGAAAGGTGCAGTAACAGGGGCACAATCCAGTGAGATGTTCTCTGGAGCAATCATGGGAAAATTGAAATGGGCAGCTTCCCATCTGCTACTGCCATAAGCCTGGGCCAAGAAACCAGCTGGATGGGTGGGGACTGGCACTATCAGTGGGCTCTGCTTTCTGATGATGCTGCGTGCTACCACAGGCCTTGGTATGGACTGCTTTCATTCACTTATTTATTTATTTATTTATTTATTTCAACTAGGGATCGGGGGAGAAATTTTGATTCAGTTCATACGGAAAGGCAATCCTACCTAATATGCACTTTCCAAAACAATATGGAAACCGAAACACAGTCACTCTTTGAAATTTGCACTTCTCATAATTTTGCAATGCGGCTATCCAGTCAAGTAAAGTGCACAAAAAATGTACTAGGCTAAAATGTACATAAAAATGCATGTTAGTGAAAATAACATACATAATTGCAGCATATGATGGAGAATTGCTTGCAAAAAACGTGTAAGTAAGGCAAAATTGCATACAAAAATATGCATATTAGAAATTCACACTAAGATGCTGAGTTTTCACAAGGATTTTACAAAAAAATGCAAATTGATGTGGAAAATAATAATAATAATAATAATAATAATAATAATAATAATAATATATTTATACCCCGCCCACTTGGCTGGGTTTCCCCAGCCACTCTGGGCGGCTCCCAACAGAATATTAAAAACACAATCAAAACATCAAACATTAAAAGCTTCCCTAAACAGGGCTGCCTTCAGGTGTCTTCTGAAAGTCACATAGTTGTTTATTTCCTTGACATCTGATGGGAGGGCATTCCACAAGGCGGGCAACACTACCGAGAAGGCCTTCCCTGTAACCTCACTTCTCACAGTGAGGAAACTGCCAGAAGGACCTCAGTCTGTGGGCTGAACGATGGGGATGGAGACGCTCCTTCAGGTATACCAGGCCGAGGCCGTGAGAACTGAACCTGAGTTTGGAAAAATGAGAAACACAGAAACCAAAATTCTCCCAACCCCAATGGAGGAAAAGTATTGTTGAACACCATCCCAACCTCCTGAGTGGTGCGAGATTCCAGGGGTTCCAGGAGCCAGTCCAGGGTTCGTGCTTCCTTTTGAATGAGGAACAGCAGAGACTGTGGTGTCTATGTGATGTGTTGCTTATTTACACATATATACTACCTGAGCCTGCAATGGATGAGTTCACAGCAGGTCTTGCTTCTCCCATAGCCCACAGCCTTGGAATCCAGCAGAAATATGGCATAGCTCTGTCTCCTAGCTGCACAGCCTTTCGGCTTCTACATTACAAACCTCAACTCTGCCGTTGCATTTCTAACAACCAGAGAGTTGAGGTACATTCGTTATGTGACACAGAGCCACTTCCTTTGTTACCTTAATGGCTCATACTTAAGAGGGAGCTAGCCTGGCTATTTCAGGAATTGAATCCATGCTGGATCTAAGACTTGGAAGGGGGCTCAAGCATACAGCCTAACCTCTGCAAACTCATAACAGTATCTTTGTTTGAAGCAGAAACAGTTCCATTTGTGTTACTGACTGTAAGCCACCTACAGACCCTGTGAGAAAAGCCTCCCAGCCACTAAATATTTTCATCATGATAATTAGTTTGTTTCTATTTTGTCCATACATGGGTTACTTATTGATTACTTTTCTATACCTCACTCTTCCTCAATCATGGAACCCAAGGCAGCCTCTTATCTAGGACTGGCTAGATTCAGACCTGCTGAGTTCCCTTAAAGGTGCTGTATCATTTGAAGGCCTTTTCTGTACTGACGCTGCCATAATCAGCAAGTGGCAGCCCCTTCCACAGAGAAATCAGACTGTATTATTCTCCCCAAGTGTTTAGAACATTCTTACAGGATGCAATCCTAGCCCCATTCACTTGGGAATAAGCTCCATTGAAATCAATGGGACTTGCTTTCTTTGTTGCAGGGTTGCAGTCTTAGTCTGGAGCTCAGCGGGCTATGAACTTCTTGGTTTTACTGTTGACTTATTGCTGCTCTAACGATTGTTGTTGACCACTTAGGGTAGCTCCATTTGCAGGAGGGAAGAGGAACATAAAAACTCATTTAAAAGATTAAACAAGGTGCCTTCCCATGATGCAGTTCTTCTCTTCTTTCGAAGGCGCTGCCACGTCCTAGGCATGTCTACTCAGAGGCGAGCACTGGAGGGACTTACTTACCTCCAGAAAAGCATGAATAGGCATGCAGCCTTGCCCCTGAGTAGACATGCACAGAATAGGATCGGGCTGTCAAGCTGCGACGCTTTATAATCGCTTTCACACGCGAAGCAAGTTGCATGGGACTTACTTCAAAGCAAAAAACGCTCAGGGCCTGGGGCATAACAGCATTTTGTCAACTGGCAAAATATTTACCCACATAGGAAAACCTGGCTGGTAACTATGAATACACCCAGCTCCTCCCTTGGCAGAGAGCAGCAGCTACGGCTACTACCTTAACAAATGCCTATCAGGGAAGAAAGGTCTTCATTGATTGGCCAAGACTCAGTTTCCCGTGTCACTTTACTTAGCCGTTACACCCAGTCTCACCTCTCGCAGTCTCTATTGGTCCTCCTTAACACAATTTATTCAAGTCTGAAATTTATTGGATACAAAGCCTGTCAGTCAAGTCGGAGGGCGGGACTGTGAGCGAGCTGTGTTAGAATGCAGCGGGATCACCATTCTTTGCCTCTTTTTACCTTTGGTCCTTGGATTACGCGAGCCTTTTAGTCGGGGTTTTATTGGACAATAGCACCGCCAATCAAACCATAGGGGCCCGTACCTAAATGTCAAAGCTAAAGGCAGGATACAAAAAAGCTCCTTTCTTTCATTGGGGGATAGCTAGGCTGCTCCCTCCTACTTTGGTACCAACTATTCAACGATTGGGTAGTCTCGCCATCAATTTAACAAATTATTACTTCCACGGGCTGCTCTGGACGCCGTTCTCCCTGCTGGGCGGGACTCGTCATCCTATAAAAGGGCGGGACCACAAGCGTCGATCTCCTCATTGGTTCTGCCGCCCGCCTCTCTAGCCTCTAGCCCCATGTTGATTGATTCGCTCGTCCGTCGACCTCATGTTATGACTCCCGTCGATTGGCTTGTGTCTGAAAGGAGGCGGGGCAGGGCGCGGAGGCTGCGCGCGGGGACGCGGCGGCGGGGAGGGACAGATCTGAAATTATTTTTTATTTCTTTGTTTCCTAGTCGGGCGGGGGAGAAAAAAAAGGAGGGAGAAAGAAAACGGGGACGGGGGGAAAAGGCGAGCCAAAAAAACCCCCAAAAAACCAGACCCGGAGACCCGCTGAGACTCCCTCCGGCGGGTCCCTCGGACAGGCTTGGATGTTGTCGCTGTGACCCGGGCGGGGCAGGAGCGGAGAAGGAGGCGGCGGCGGCGACGGGGGGCAGCAGCAGCAGCAGGCGCCGCCACCACCGCCGGGCCAGGCCGGGTTGGGTGTCGCCGGGCCGGACGGGAGGATGAAGCGCCGGAGCGCCGACTGCAGCAAACTCCGGCGGCCGCTGAAGCGGAACCGCATCACTGAGGGCATCTACGGCAGGTATGGCCCGCACCTGCCTCGCCCCGCCCCGGCCTGTCAGTGGCATCGAGGGAGCGTCGCTGGTCCCTCCTTCCTTCTCTTGGCTTTGAGGTGAAGCAGGGGAGGGGGCGCCTTCGCCGCCTCAGCCCCCGACGGGGCTTCCTCCTCCTCCTCTTCCTCCTCACACGGTGGAGGACAGACGAGCTTGGCGGGACTCCCCTCATCCCCACACAAACGCACACGCGCACCACTTTCACACGCCCCCCCACCCCCACCTACCTCACCCCAATTGCTTCTCCCCTCATGCAGCCGCTTCCCGCCCTTTGTCCGCCCTCAGGGCCCCGCTTCTTTGGCGCTCTGGGCCATTGTCTTCAGAAGAAGCAAAAGTAGCCCCCTGCCACGACGCCCCACACTTCTCTCTCCTCCCACCACCATCCCTGAGTGGGCCTTATATTCTCTCTCTCCCTTAATAGTTACCTCGGATCCCTCCCCATTCGTCCTCTAAAGCAACGTCTCCCTCCCACGTTTCTGCCCCCCACAAAGTCCGCTCAGAGTTGGGGTTGGCACTGATCCTGCAGACATGCATTGGGGGCGCCTTCTTTCATTTTACTGCCTCTGTGTGATGGCCCTGCTGCTCTTAAGTCAGGCTGCAGCACAATAGTGGGATGTGACCCACAAGTAGAAGACTGATGCTTAGGAGCCTTCTCTCTCCTGCTTGGCAGGGGGTTGGACTGGATGGCCCTTGTGGTCTCTTCCAACTCTATGATTCTATGATTCTCTCTCTCTCTCTCTCTCTCTCTCTCTCCCCCCCCCATGCCTCACATTGGGAACCCTTCCTCTAGAAACCTTCCTTTCCCTCTATACCACATGTGGTGAACCCTACAACTTGCATCATCCCTGACCATTGGGCCAAGCTTGCTGGGCCAAAAGTTCCCCACACCTACTCACTGACAACTATACTCACACCTACACTGACAGCTATTGCTTTGAGGAAATCTCTGTTGACAGATTTCCCATCCCATTACTCTCCACAGTTTAGACCCCACCCCAATGTGTGTGCAAACACACAGGCTACCTGTTCTTACACTTTATCTTCCCATGCATCCATTAGAATGTCTCCAAATCATTGCTGATAATTACTGTATTTTTAATGCTGCAACAAAGACAGGACACACACACACACACACACACAATGCTTTGTGGCCTCAGAAGCTTCACTTCTGGCTCAATTTCCACCTCCCCCAAGATAGTTGTCTTTAGAACTTGGTTCCCCTTCTCCCAATTGTGGGAAGCTTTCCTCTATGATCTCTCTAACAACACACATACCCTTTCTCTTTTTAAGAGGCTTAAGTGAATGATACTCTGCATTCTATTGAAATATCCCCCACCCCCTTCACTGAAACCACACCTCCTCTTTAGTTGCCATTTCCTCCCCACCCCACAACTCTTGCAATTTAAGTGTTTCTAGATACAGTACCAGACAGATCGTCCCCCCTCTAATCCCTTTCTCTTAACCCATTCCATACAACCTTCCCTACAATGCTAGTGCTCTTCCAGTCATTGTGCTCCCACACCTTCATTTGATGTCCTCACCCCAGTTGTGGTTTCAGTTACATTGACTACCCTACACTTAGTGGCCGCCATTCACTGTTTTTCGCCACATAGATGAATACATTTCCCTAGAATGCAATCACACCCATCAGTTGGTCACCCACAACCCTGACTATTCTTGCCCTTAAGAGTTTCCTCATTTATATTTTACTTTGAAGTCACACTTTCCATAGAGTGATAGTCCTGTTTGCTCTCAGTTTTGTCACTCATGCTACTCTAGATTGGTACTGTATTCTGAAGCCCCACCCCACTTCAGTTGTGTGGCCTTCCACCCCACCCTTCAACTACCACTGCCCCTAACTCAAAGGTCCTTTAAGCTTCCACTATTATTCCCTCCTTTGTATTTCTATTGATATATTTCTCAGACTACAGTTCATTTGTCATCCTCTTCAGTGATTGTCATGTTTCTATTCCTGTTTGTCCCATCCAATCAAACTTTCTATCACAGTGTTCAACCCTGCCCTGCATTGACAACCCTCCTCTTAGGAGTCTACCCCACATACATTGATATACCTTTCCCTAGGATCCCCTCACACAATGCACTGTATCCCAGACTCATACTGACAATTCTTGCTGTTAAGAGTCATCCACCCACTGTGTCTTTGTCCTCTGCACTGACAGAGATCCCACTTAGCCTATACTCATTTGAGCCACTTTTACAGTGATAGGCCTGACTCTCAAACCCTGCCCCCACAAATTCTGCTGAAGTCCCCATTCCACTGGCTATACACTTGAACATTGATAGTCCTACCCTTAAGAGTTCTCCACCTTCTGTGCCATGACAGACCTACAACTTCCCTATACATTATGCTTCCCCCACCCAGACCAAGCCGGTGTGTCCAGTGGTCAGGGATGACATGAGTTGTAGTCCAACAACATCTGAACGGCCACAGATTCCCCATGTGCTCCAGAGACGACACCCCCCCCCCCGCACATATGTTCCTCTAACACACCTTTCACAGCAATGAGGAAGGCCCTCCAGAAACTGGCAGTCCTCTTTTACCCCACACCAGATGGGCTCTAAGATTCTCCCTTGCATTTGTTTTTATTGCCACAATTTCTTCCCATGTCCCTAACTACCTTCCCATTGTGCCCTCTTATTGAATATATGCTGAATACTCCCACAAGTATGTGATCAAAACATGTTTTTAACACCAAAGCCCCTTCTTGCCCCTTAGGACTTGCATACATTCTTTCAAATGACTGACTTCTTCTCCTTGTGATGTCTCTTCTTAGGCCACTATCCCCTTTTCACTTAACCTTTTCTGTGCTCATCTTAATGTTTCTTTCAGCCCTGTCACGCTATGCTATATTATATCACTTCATGAATGAAAAGTTTGCCTGATATGTTCTTGCCTTCCTTGTGAATACTCATATCTATTCAGGAGATGCTCTGATTCACACCTCCTTCCCAAGTTGTGTTATTTCACTTTCTTTTTGTGTCT
The DNA here is from genome assembly GCF_009819535.1 of Lacerta agilis. Classification (NCBI taxonomy): domain Eukaryota; kingdom Metazoa; phylum Chordata; class Lepidosauria; order Squamata; family Lacertidae; genus Lacerta; species Lacerta agilis. The sequence goes on from NC_046319.1 coordinate 60,162,991, forward strand.
TCTTTCGTTTTTGTATGGTGACTTATTTTTAAAGCTGTGTCAGAGTGAAAGGCAATGATAAAGAAATTGTTCATATTCTTTGGTGAGTGGGTCTCAGGATTTTCCATGGCTATTTCACAACTGCTATTAAATAGGTCTTGGGGAGCTGTATGCATAGACTTCTTTTTTAAGTTAGAGAAATGACTGTTGGCTAGAGCCATCTCTATTACCTTGCTCTATTTATTTCTTACAGCCAGGACTTACAGTTTCTGGTTCATCAGGTGTTAAAATTTTGTACAACTTGCAGAAGTGCTGTGATGCTGTCAGTTGTACAATTACAAGGGGCCTAATAGATGTGAAATTTGGCAGACAAAATTGCAGTTGTCATTGACAAAGCCTAAGAAACTATGTTTTTACTGAGACTTGGAAAAGAGACCAAGCAAAAGTTTCAGCTTAATACCTAATGCTATGCAGTTTATGACTTCTGCCTTCACAGTAGCCACTGACTTAACCACATGGGCGTAGCTGTTCCCCCAAATCAATAAAAATAAATTAAAACACATAACAAACTAAGATTCTGCCCCCCCTAACAAAAGGCCTACCCCCCATACAAAAATTCTGGCTACCTCATCTTAAAGAATACCATAAATTGGGACAAGACTAAATCATGAGAAATTGGTTTTCCTCAAAGACTTTGCCCAATTGAAGTCACAATTTTGTTATAAAAAGATAGCATAAGTGATTGCCTAAGAACATTAATTACTTTAATACATGTGTATACAACTTTACACACAAACACCAGAACAGTGCTTCTCTGTTACTTTTCTTAATGTACAGTAGGCAACAGGATCTTATCAGAGGTGGGGTTTGGACCTCCCAACAACTTAATGTTAATCTACCTGTGTGTAGAACTAGCCACTGAAGTGTAAATTCTCTTTGTTAGCTATGAGTATTACAAGCTGTCCCATTTGAGCTCAAGCTTCTGTAGATCAGCTTTCCTCAACTTTATGTTCTCCAGAAGTTTTGGGCTACAAAACATAGTTACACTATCTTCAACTGATGGAAGTTGGAGTCTCAAAACATCTGGAGGGGATGGCAGTGGAAGATGGTTACATGTTTGAAAAATAATGGAACGAAAAGACTAAGGAGACTTTGTCCTTTGCACATGCCAGGGAATATCACAGCAAAAGCCAGTGCTAATCGCATATGTACTACAGGGGGTTGTGTAAGCCATAGGATCATGGCCCCTGCTCTCAGTGTGTGGTGGTGTGGCTTCAGCTTTGTGGATCCTGCTTTGCAAGGTCACAGCAGTTTATTTTAATTTAGCAGTTATGGCCTTTCTGCAAATATGAGGCTAATACAGTCAACTTGCCTGTTGAACATGTGTAAGCTGGTCAGCATGTGCTACAGACATTCGGTTAATTTATTAAGCAGATTAATTTGTGACTTTAGCCTTTTTCCTGCATTTCTTAAATCCTAATGCAGCAGAAGATATTCCTTGTGTTTTATTCTTCCCTGCCAATAGCAAAATAGGTTTGTTGGCTTTATTTTGAATATTCCTGCAGAGATGTTGGGGGTGGATGAATACAGCACAGTTGCCTGAGGGTGGAAGGAAAAGACTCCCAGGCCCAAAGAGGATCTGATAAAGTGTGTCAGAAAGACAAAATGCTGTTGATTAGTAGGTCACTTGAGGAAAGTGTTGTGGGTCTGTATTACATTGTCAGACTTGCCTGTTCACATTGATGTTTGTGATAAACAGTAGCATGTTGAATAAGCTATCAGCTTTCTCTGTCGTCATATTTCTAGAGTAGATTGCACTGGCTTCCAGCTGAGGTGGATGCATAATATCTCTCTGCCTGTGTGAGGTTTGGTATAAAGCAGCTAAGGGATTGTGAGAAGTGTTTGCTTATTAGTAACTACCAATTAGGAGATATATTCACTTACAGTATTTCAGGTTGTGAAAGAGAAGCATATAATTCTTTAAGGATTTCCAAAAATAATTACCCATTTCCAATTATTAGAATTATTAATGTACACAGCCCTGTAAATTTGAATTCTTGTTGCTAGTTGACTTTTTCATTTCTAGGAATGGTGGTTTTTTGTTTTTGTTTTTGTGTTTTACTTTTAACAAAAGCTCTTGTTTGATGGGGGGAGGTGAAAGATTGGTGGTGTTTCTAGAACACCCAGAATCTAAAATTTAATAGGATTGAGCTTTCTATCCAGAAGATGCTTCTGCTGTGCTCTTGCTGCTGGACCTTGGGGTCCCTCCCAGCTCTACAATTCTATGATTCTGTGATTCATTGAACTCAAGGGGATGTACAGAGACGGAGGGTAATTCATCTTATCCTCAAAGCAGTGCTGTGAAGTAGATTAGGCTGGGCGAGAGTGACTGCCCCAAGGTTACACAGTGAGCTTCATGGTAAAGTTGAGTTTTGAACTTGGATCTTGCTGGCCATAACCAATTCTCTAACCACCTGTATATCTTACCAAAGTTCCCAGTTCAAATGTTACTTCAGGTATAAACTGAAAGGGTGGCTGTAGGCAAGCTGCTCTTCTCAGCTGCAGTAGGGGATATACTGACATGCTTTAAAGAGCTGTTGTAAAGCTTCATGTGTAAATGTATGTGGAGGACTTTGAATGCTTTTAAAACATTACATAAATGCTAAGTATTATTACTAATATAATATTATTTCTACAACAGCCAGTTCTAGAGCTGGATTTTTTTTAAAAAATTATTATTATTATTATTATTATTATTATTATTTAATATTGTGCTGGTTCCCATGAATTTGAAAAGTTTAGACATCTATGCTGAGCTGGTGCATATTCATTTAAAGTCTGGGATCCAAGGAACTATTTAGGTTCATCAGAAGACTTTATTCATTTATAAAATGTCAAACATTTTCTAGGTGTTGTTTATACACACACAGAAAGTCCCTGCCCACATGTTTGCAACCTAATAGACACAATGCAGAAGGGAAAATGATAGGGCAGGATAACAAAAATAAGGAAAGTAGGCACCTGTTCTTACATAATTGATAAAAATGACCAGGTGGGATGGTCATTGTTTGGGGAGGGGAAGAGTCAAGTGGTAATTGCTCCAAGCCAAGCTGATGAAGTACCCTGTGCCTTCTCACCTGGCCTTCTACTGCAGCTATGTAAATACGCCCAGTATAATTTTTGAGTTAAATAGCTGCTATCCTCCCTCTCTTAGGAGTTTCACAAACTCCTCTCAACTTCCAAAATAGTCTGCTATGTGGTCCACCGAGTAGGATGGGGGTGGGTCTGCTGCTCAAGAAAAACAAGTCCAAACAAATCCCATGGTCTCATGGGACTAGTTGTGCAGGTTTTCATCTGAAATATTTTTCTGCAACATTGCTCCTTTTGGGAAAGCAAAGCAACAAAAATGCAAGAGGTTGCAAAAGAAACAGGTGTGGGGGGGAAGAATCCTATGCAGGTGATATTTAAAGAAAGAAATGGTACTGTCTTTCAAGTGTTCTTTACTTTGAATACACTACATTCATTTGATCGCTTTTTGCGTCAGGAAGCATGTGTGGGTGAGACTTGCAGTATCAAAGTGGGAAGGTAGTACAGTACACTATTCATTTTTTGAGGTGTGGGATATCCTTTCAGCAAACAATTCCTAGCATATTGTATGGCCTGCTCCGAGCTTGGTCTAAAATGATTATGTAGTTATTTATAAGTTGACTCTGTGCTCCAAGGCAATGTACAAACAATAATCCAGATTTATTGGCAAGTTTTTATTACATATTTTAAATAAAATTTCATTAGTGTTTCAAAATTGCATTCTAGATGTCAGAGACACATTGTTTGTGTTCTGAAATAGCAAAATAATGTGACATTGATCATGCTGTATCAAGAGTATTTAAATCCAAGTTTTTTATTTTAAGAATTGAATTTCCAATGCTTCCTTAAGTGGTGGATCATTATGTGATTTCTTAGGCATTCTTGAGCCTGTTGGTCAAAATGGAGTTCTGCTGGTGGTGATGGTGGACTTGGAATTCCTTAGCAAAAGCAAAGTAAAGGGATATTGAATTCAGTTGTATGACTAAAACATTCTTGAAGGAGAATTTTAGATGTTCAGAAAGAGCTGAAAAGCAGATTGTTGAAAATCATGGGCCGTGATAATCTGTTGGTTCTGTTTATAGTACACTTGGGATCTGTAGATGCAGTAGGTAGGAGCAAATACATATTAGACAGATATTTCTTTTTATGGTGAACACTAATGTACTGAAATTCCTGCATGGGTTTCTTCAGTGCAGTGTGTAGATTACAGTTCATTAATGGGCATTTTGTGTTTAGGAATCTTCTTTCTGTACTGTAGCCTGATATCTTGCTATCTAAATTGGAGCAGCCTGGATCCATTCTCAGGCCCCAGCACTGTCTAAGCTCAATGCAGCACATATTAGAGTAGGGTGTCATTTCGGAGCCAGGCCTCCCCTCAGTCTTCTGAGTTCTAAGGGAGGGATGCCTCAGTGGCTTCTGTGACCAAGATAGAGACCTCCATTCAGTGCTTGGGAGACTAATGTGTGCCTGATCCAGCTTAGAAGCAGAGCCTTGTGCGCAGCTATTGGCATCTCACATATTGCTACTGGCCTGGGCAGTACCACAATGCCCATCTGTGACTTGGCATATGCTGAAGGGCTGGATGCAGTACAGTTGGCCATCTCTTATCTGAATCCTGTTTAGAAACTCACATTTGTCTGTAGATTTGTTGTTGGAGCCATTGTGCAAAATGGGCTCTTGTCCTTGACGTGTTTTACCTTTAGCATTTAAAAATTAATTTTTCTACTCTTTCTAAAATACTCGATTTCTTTTCCTTTTTGGATAGCAAAAACATTTTGAGAGTATTTTAGTTTAGAAGTGAAACACTTCAGAAATTGCAAAATACTCTGTTTGCATAGCCACTAAAATTTCTGATCAGTTTTTAGAAGACCCTTATAAATCACGAGTTTCATCCTAAGTTTTCTGTTTCAGGAAGGGATTGTAATGGAATGCCAGAAGTTTTAATCTTGTCATTTCCCAATGTGCCAGCTCTATGTATGTCCCTAGTACTGATGAATCATGCTGATTTTAGGGCTTATTTTACCTGGACTGTAACTTTTATTTCCTATTTGTCATTTCATTCCTTACTGACAGTTTCTGCAAGCATGCCTTCTTGGCAGACTGGAAATGCCGTTTGAGAAAGAAGAAGCGTGTGCTAATGAGGATTAGCCTCTTTGATGCATATCAAAGATGCTTTTTCTTATTTTTTTTTAATGCTCTTCCTCTTCTGTCCTTTCTTATCTTATATCACATATCCTGACTCTATAATCAGTAGGTCATGATATGAGAGGAATGTTGCATGTAATCACATTAGTCATGGTCTGCACACTTTCAAGTTAGGGTATTTTCTTGATCTGCTTTAAAGTAGCAGCAATCTTTATATAGTAACATCGTAGTTGTACATAAAATGCGGACTGCACAGTAGGGGAGCTACTTTGCTGAACTGTGTGGTAAAAGAGAGAAGGGGATGTTTTTCTTCCTCGTCACAACTGGACTCATGCCTATAAGAGTCTTTATCTAATTCTTTGGACAGCTCAGTCCTAAGGGACCACTTCAGTCATAGCACAGTGAACAAGGGGTATTAGTACAGTGGATCATAGGACTGGCTGGGAGAGAGCTGACCAAGATTCACAAATCACAACAATTTCCCAACAGAATTTAGAAAAACAACAACATGTTTTTATATCTCTCTTCAACTTGTATGCAGACATAGTGGTAATAGAAAGGCAAGTAAAAACTCTGCGTTGTAGCCAACTAAGCCTTACTCAGAGTAGAGTAAACCCATTGACATTAATGGACCTAATGGTGTTTCTGGCTTCAGTGGCAAGGCACTGAAAATATCAATGTTCAGGGGCGTAGGAAGGGGGGGCGGTCTGCCCTGGGTGCCCTCACTGAGGGGGTGACATTCAGCACACCGTGCGCCCGCAACTCCCAAGCCTACCCCAAGCTGTCAGGGGGGGGGGGAGCTGCACCGCTTTGCCGGCGGCATTCCCCCCTTCCACCTTCATTTTGACAGCTTGGGGGAGACTTGGAAATCGCGGGTGGGTGGCGTGCCGAATGTCCGCCATGGGTAGCTCGCTCCACCCCCGTGGGTGGCTCGCTCTGTCCTCAGCTGCAGGGCGCACATGCCGCTCCGGCCACCCGAGTGGCTATCCCGTGCCTGGGAGGGCACCCTCCGCGCCATGCCCCCCTCAGGAGTGCGCCCGCCCTGAGCAGTGTGGGCATATGCTCCGCTGCTGATGCTCAGGACTTCAGTAAAGAATTTTTTTTGCAGTGATATTTACAGTTAGTTCGATTTAGTTGTATTAATGACATATACTTAACTTCCTTTTCCTTGTCCACTAAATGACTGCTCCCAGGGCTGAACTCCCTTTGATGGAGACCTTCTTTTATTGAAAATGTCTGAAGTATCAAGACACACTGTGGTGCTGTTGCTGCCGCCATAAATAACAAGACCCCCCCCCCCCTTCTAAAGGCTCTGCTGGTTTATGGTATGTAATATTCAAATTTTGGAATAGAATTGAAGATAAATTCAAAACAGAACAAAACAAAAACAAAAAGCCAATAGATAAAGCTTATCTTATGGAGTCTTTCAAAGGGATAGCCTGGAATGGTGATGAACTTAGTTCTTATAATTCTCTCACTTTTTTTAAAGAGGATGAAGATGGATGGTGTGTATATTTTCAGTGGGTGCTCTAAAGCAGGTATCTTCAACTTTTTGAGACGAGCACTCACTTTTAACCCAAACATGCAGTTGGGGATCTATTTATTACCATATATTTGCATGGTGGTAGTGCTCCTGTTGCGACCCACCTTGGTTCAGCTGTTAGTGGGTCCTACTAGTGGGTCGTGAACCACCAGTTGAAGACCAGTGGTCTAAAGCAGTGTTTTTCAACCACTGTTCCGCGGCACACTAGTGTGCCGCGAGATGTTGCCTGGTGTGCCGTGGGAAAAATTGAAAAATTCAAGAGAATTACTTTATATATAGTCAATATAGGCACAGAGTTCATTTTTTTAACATTTTCTAATGGTGGTGTGCCTCGTGATTTTTTTCATGAAACAAGTGTGCCTTTGCCCAAAAAAGGTTGAAAAACACTGGTCTAAAGCAACTATAAATGAGCTGATTTCTTACAGAGTCGAAGTTTACAAGGCCTTGTCCTAGAAGCCTACATTATATTCCATCTTACTGCTTCAGTGATGCTGTAGTGTGGAAAGCTAGGAGTCCATCTTCTGGTGCAACCTGCCCATGGTTGCTTAAAGCACACTTGAGTGGGCCTCTGTGGTGTCTCCTTGTCTAAAGAGTTATCTTCCAGCAACATTGCTAAAAGCACCATTCAGCACTGATTAGGAGGGGTATACCATATTACCCCGAATATAAGCCGCACCCGAATATAAGCTGAACCTTTAAAATTCGGGGGGGGGGGGGCAAAAAGACAATACCTGAATATAAGCTGCTCCCTTAAAATTCCACAGGCACTCAAACTCATTCCATTTTACCGTATGTCTGTTTCAGCAGCGATATCATAAAAGCCCATTTTTTTAAGGTCGCGAATTTAAGCTGCACTTTACCTTTTCACAGTTGGAATGGGGGGGGGGGGTGAGGCTTATATTCAGGCCAATATGGTAATATAATTCTCTGCACTGTTTCAGAATGCAAAACATTTGAAGTGCATGGATGAATAACCCAGCAAGAAGAGTTTGAACCTAGCTGCCTCTCTCTGATGCTAGTCTTCTCTGTATTTGAGATTTCAAAACTTGCAGTTATTTACCTACATGAACTCTAAAATGTACAAATGCCAGCATTACTGCACTAAATATCCTTTCTGAACGGACAATAGATAATTTTGGAATGGTTGCCTGAAAACAGACTAGTATTATTGATCCCGCTTTCCCAGTATGATGTACAGTTGTGTTCCTGTGTAGGCTTGCATTGAATTTAGGATGATAAAGAATTGCCCCTCAGTAAGGTCAGGAAGAGAACCTTTACAAAAACCTACTTAGCTTCTGCTCCCCTTTTCTTAGGCACAGACTAGTAAATATAAGGAGGAATTTTAACTAAATGCTCATAGACTGTGACATCATATTGCTCTGATATGAGGTAACTGCCTTTTTTTTTACTTCAGTATTTCTCTAGATATTTGGGGTTGCCAAATATTAATTATTTCCCTCTGGCATTTTTGCTGGAACTTCCCTACCCCGATTTCCCAATCTAGTTAGTTAAGAAATTGGCACGTGCTACTTTCTAATTGCTTGTTGTCATATCTCTCATATGTAAAGAGTGGTGCTTGCTGCCAAAACTGTGTGTGTACAATCTTTCAGTCATCTTGAATTGATTGGGCTTTTCTGTTTTTTCTCCTTCTCATTTGCCTGTATTAAAAGTCTTTATCTCAAAGTGACATTCTTCAATTTGATATGTTCTCTCCTTTTATTCTTTGCACTCTTAATTTGTAGCTGCTTATTTTTTGTTAAAAATAGCCTTTGACGTCTCTATTCCTTGACACCACCTGTAATAAAGCGTTCATTTCATTGTTGATGCAGCTCTTTGTAACATTGCATAGCTTTGATAGCACTTAATGCCAATCTTCTGCAGGTTTAGTTTTGAGAGGAGTTTGAAATTAAACTGCTAGATTTTGATTTCCATTTTTGTGTATTCTTCCTCCATTAAAAACATCAAAAGAGTTTTGTGGAAATTTAAAGACTAACAAATTTATTATAGCATAAGCTTTTGTGGACTACAGTCCACTTAATCAGTTGCATGAACTGTTACCCTGAGTTGCAGGTGTATATCTATCTGTCTACACGTTTGTTTGGAGAGTGGGGATTGTAAACAGTGAATGAATACATGAAAGAATGAGGTCAGAGGGAAATGAAATGGAGAAAAGTATAGTGACAAGTTGCTAATTAAAGATGGTAATTAACAAAATGGTTGTTGATAACAAAGGCATTCTGGCATTGGAATACCAATTAACACATATAATGTGCTAAACATTATTTGTCTCTGCTCAGTCCACAAGTGAATCTGTTGATGTATAGTAATTTAGCATTTTTTAATGTTGCTTTGTTCCAGAATGGCCACTAAGGTCACATACAGAGTCACTTTCATCATAGTGTACCCTGACATTCCATGCTTGCTTTTTAACACACCATGGGATTCCGTGCTGTTGTCATATCCATCTGCAATGATTTCTTTATACAGTACTGGAGTTGCCAACATGGTGCCCTCCAGATTTTTGGACTATTGCTCCTGCAATCCCTGGCTGTCGACCATGCCAGTTTAGGATGCTGAGCATTGTAATCCACAACATCTGGTGGGTACCACATTGACAACCCTTGCTTTATACAAACCGTACTCTCAGATGCTTGAGTTTATCCTATTCCTTATGGAGGAATAGCACAGATATTTAACGAACTCCCACAGATAGTGAAAGCAATATGATGAGCAAAGTCTTATGCTTTTTCCTGTTTTACTTTTTTTAGTAAATGATCTTGCTTCTCTTACCCAAGGTGCTTTTTAAAAGGCGGGGGGGAGCAGAACTTGATTCTTCCCCTCTTCTCCCTTTTCACATGTGGCATAGGAATTCGTTTCTATTACAATGTTTTATAGTTGACTTGTTTCAAATAAATGTGGGAGGCATAGTCCAATCAAGTTGAGTGCTCTCATCACTTTCTATGGGATTATTAAGCATATGCTTATCACTTTCTGATGTACTGAATGGTGCTCATGTCCTGCTTGTTGTTTCAAATAGGCAACTGGTTGTTGTTGCTTATTACAACTTTATCCCACCTATCCTTCGAAAGGAGCCCAGTGCAGAAAATGACAAAGCAGCACAGCAAAACAGTTTTAAAAATAAAATAAGAGCATTAAAAAACTTTAAGAACAACTATTTTTATTACTTTGTGGGGAATGGGACTTGCAGAGGAGGCTCAACAGTCTTGCAGGAGCTAGCTGCATTTGTGTGCTGGGTGTGGAGGAGGGGGCTTCTCTCCTGTAGCCACTCGCTTGATTTCTATGTTGGGTGTGGAGGAAGAAGAGAATACTTGTTCCCTCCTGCACCAACCCTTTCAAATGTGTGTACGTATGTAGCTGTTTTTTTGCCTTTGGCCACCAAGCTAGTTAAATGCAGGACAACTTAATATTCTCTGAACCTCATCTGCAGTATGGAGGAGTCTGATCTACCTTGGTTTTCCTACCAGCAAGTACAGTATGTATATGAAGTACTTTGAACAATTAGCATGGCGTGTGTGTGTGTGTGTGTGTGTGTGTGTGTCTGTCTGTCTGTCTGTCTGTCTGTGTCTGTCTGTGTGTTTTCAATTGAAGGCACTGAAACTTAAATTCTTGTTTGTTTGGCTGCTCGGCTTTCATAGTGGGCTAGATTAGCTTCTCAATAATGACGTGATAATTTAGTCTCTTTTAAAGCTAAGCAAAGACAAATACATCTTATTTTAAAGGGGTACACCACTGCCACATTGATGGATTAATAAAATATTAAAATAGATACTGTACAACTGAAGAACTATAGTGTCAGAGGGCCACTTCACACAATACAGCAGCAGCAGGTACCCATCTAAAAGGTAGAATGTCTCTAGCAGCTAGTGTAGGTGTATATATTCTATTTCTTTGGCAATCACTTGTAGCTGAGTAAGATTGTCTTCCATAGACACGGTTTTAACAATGAGTCCGTAAGTGACTGTGTAGGCCAATTCTGGACCCACATGTCCTTCCACAGTGGGAACATTGGTTTCCAGGTGGGAGTTGATCACAGTGTGAATTTGCCAAGCGTGCCTTCCTCTTAGCACATTTCTCCCATGCGTCCTGAGTTCGAGTGTCTTCAAAGCCCATGACACCTTTGGTAAAGGCTGTTCTCCAACTGGAGTGCTCGCAGGCCAGTGTTTCCCAGTTGTCAGTGTTTATACTACTTTTTTTTTAGATTTGCCTTGAGACAGTTTTTAAACCTCTTTTGTTGACCACCAGCATTACGCTTTCCATTTTTAAGTTCGGAATAGAGTAGTTGCTTTGGAAGATGATGATCAGGCATCCGCGCAACATGACCAGTCCAGTGAAGCTGATGTTGAAGAATCATTGCTTCAACACTGGTGATCTTTGCTTCTTCCAGTACACTGATATTAGTTAGCTTGTCTTCCCAAGTGATGTGTAAAAATTTTCAGAGACACCATTGATGGAATCTTTTGAGGAGTTGGAGATGGCGTTTATACGTGGTCCGTGTTTCACAAGCTTATAGTAAGGTTGGTAGTACAATAGCTTTGTAAACAAGTATTTTGGTTTCCCTGCGAATGTCCCGGTCCTCAAACACTCTGCACTTCAATCAGCAGAAAGCCACACTTGCAGAGCTCAGGCGATGGTGGATTTCGGCATCAATGTTGGCCCTTGTGGATGCACAAGTAGTGCAGTGTTAACACCCAGTGTCTACACCCCTGAGAGTTCCTGTCAGTAATACTGCAGTGCACATACAGAGGAAATTATGATCCACAGTCACCTTTCTCTGGTAACAAAGTAGAAGTGGGGTGTGTGTTGCATTTTTAAAACTATCTTACTTTTTTCTGAACAGGGAACAATAACTCATTCATAGAACACACACTGTATATTCAATAGGTTCTGGGTTACCCTCAGGAACCCCTGCCAGTTAGATTGGGCAATACCGAGCTAGATGAATGTGCTGTAATGCAGCTTATGTGTAGCATAACCCTTTTGCAAAGCAGCCAGGTGTCCTCCCCCCCTTTTTTTTTTTTTTGCAAGCTAGCTTTTTAACCTTCTTCAACATTTCTGAATCACCTGGCCTTAGTTTAACCAGAAATGAAATTCACTACAATGTGAAAACCATGTTAACAATGGCATCGTAATATTCTTCATATTCTGCTTTACTGCTTCCTGAGTCTTTTTATCTTCTCTGACCTCTTTTGTTTTTCAGCTGAGTTGCAGTTTTTATCTTATCAGACCTGCTGTTCAGGAACATTTGCTTGTTGTGAATAAATTGCTTCTATTCTAACACCACATTACAGAACTGGAAAAAATATTTCTAAGTGACATTCCCACAATTGTGGAACTTTTTGCCCTCTCCTGAGCATCTTTTGTAACTGTTGCAGTAATTTTCTGCATGTTCTTAGTTGTGAGTGGCAGGGCTAAACTGGAATGGGATGGGCTCTGTGGCATATATTTTTTAATGACTGCTTCATGTGTGTCTACTACTCATGTGTGTGTGTATATATATATATATATATACACACACACACACACACACATTATATGCATTTGCCATTGGGTATTAGTACAGTAATATAATGTGTTGCATCTCTGTCAGTCTGCCAGATGTTTATCATATTCAACTGCCCAATAAGATGAAATGCAATGTGTAAAATACAAAATCACAGCCTAAATAAAACCAGTTATAAAAGACAAACTAAGAGCCAAGTGATTATAGCAGGTTCAATACATTTCTGCAGAAAGATAACATAACATAACTTTTCAAAAAACAAAATAAAACTGAATAGGCCTTTAGAGGAGAAAGATTTGATATAAAATCCACTTGGTTGAATCCCATTACTCTGAAAGAGTATCTTACATACTGCTGTTCCTAACAAATTGGCTTATATAATTGGTTACATACAACCTACAACATCCAGCTCTATAACTTAGCAATAAATCCGAGTGTAGGAGGAATGCTACACCTTGCCAAAGGAGCTTCAAGATAAGGAATATAGTTGGTTTATTTAAACTTATACTTCCCTGTAATTCCAGGGTATCTTTTACTTTGTTATGCTTCATTTTGCCTTTTCTTATACAGCGGTACCTTGGTTCTCAAACTTAATCCGTTCCGGAAGTCTGTTCCAAAACCAAAGTGTTCTAAAACCAAGGCGTGCTTTCCCATAGAAAGTAATGCAAAACGGATTAACCCTTTCCAGACTTTTAAAAACAACCCCTAAAACAGCAATTTAACATGAATTTTACTATCTTATGAGACCATTGATCCATAAAATGAAAGCAATAAACAATGTACTGTACTATAAAATAAATAAAACAGTATTGTAGATAATAAAAATTTAAATTAAAAAAAATTCTTACAGGCTGATGATAGTCATTGTTTGGATGGGGGGCTTTTGTCCATTTCCGCAGTCACACAATCAGTCAATCAATCAGCAGCTGAACTGGGATCCACACAGTCACAGTCACAAAAACAAATTAACTGAAAAAGCCCCAAAACAAAAAAAACGCAAAATAAATAGCAATAACAAAAGACCAAATATAAGCTCCAAATATCACCTCAGAACACTACAATCGGAAACAGAAGGCTTGAATTACAATGGGGGACGCAAATTAGCAGCACAACAGGAAACACGAAAACAGAAGGCTTGAATTACAATGGGGGATGCAAATTAGCAGCGCAACAGGAAACGGGGACTCAAAACGGAGCACGTTCGGTTTCCGAAAAAAACTTCGGAAAACCTAAACACCTACTTCCGGTTTTGCGATGTTCGGGTTCCGAGTTGTTTGAAAACCGAGGTACCACTGTATAAAATAGGTACTGCCTTTGTGGCAATTAACCATAGACTTGAGAATAGAACAGGGGTGAAGTGGGACTTTGTAGAGGTTTAGTACATTGTGTACCGCATAGAACGGTCTTACTCAAACAGTGGGTCTGCCCTTGGGCAACTTTAAGTGGGTCTCAGTTCAACAGCTTGCCCAGTGCCGCCTCCTCATCTTCCTGCCTCAGTCATGCCCCTAACCTTTTGACTGGATCAGTACCAGCAACAGAAATTCCTTGCATGCTAAGTAAAGGTGGCCAGGAGACAGAAGTTCAGGGAGCAGGAGCGGAGGAACATCTCTTTCCTGAAGGAAATTATAAAGTAAGATAAAAGGTTAATATTTATTATCAACAACAACAAATAAATAAACTGGGAATAGAAAGGAAGGGGGATTAGAGAGGACAGCTGTTATAGGAGTAAGAAGTAGACTATAAAAGGTCCAGGTTGTAGGAGGAAGGAATGAAAGAAACTGGCAGCTTTTTTGTTGGGGGGTATAAGGTAGAAGTTGAGTGTGGAAAGAGAATGGGAGAAGAAGTTACAGGAGAATTGGTTAAAAAATGCTTTGAGGGGCATGCTGGGAATGAGAAAGGGAAAATATAAAAAATGAAGCCTCCTCTGCTTAGAGCAAATTCTACCTTAAAGGTGGAGGTTGAAATACATCCACAACAGATGCCTGTACTTGGCTTGAGGAAGGCTGAGCAATGCAACTCTTTACCACAAGGAAAACACAGTAGCAAATTGTTGTTGTTGTTGTTGTTCAGTCGTTCAGTCGTGTCCGACTCTTCATGACCCCATGGACCAGAGCACGCCAGGCACGCCTATCCTTCACTGCCTCCCGCAGTTTGGCCAAACTCATGTTAGTAGCTTCGAGAGCACTGTCCAACCATCTCATCCTCTGTCGTCCCCTTCTCCTGTGCCCTCCATCTTTCCCAATATCAGGGTCTTTTCCAGGGAGTCTTCTCTTCTCATGAGGTGGCCAAAGTACTGGAGCCTCAACTTCAGGATCTGTCCTTCTAGTGAGCACCCAGGGCTGATTTCTTTGAGAATGGATAGGTTTGATCTTCTTGCAGTCCATGGGACTCTCAAGAGTCTCCTCCAGCACCATAATTCAAAAGCATCAATTCTTCGGCCATCAGCCTTCTTGATGGTCCAGCTCTCACTTCCGTACATTACTACTGGGAAAACCATAGCTTTAACCATACGGACCTTTGTCGGCAAGGTGATGTCTCCGCTTTTTAAGATGCTGTCTAGGTTTGTCATTGCTTTTCTCCCAAGAAGCAGGCGTCTTCTAATTTCGTGACTGCTGTCACCATCTGCAGTGATCATGGAACCTAAGAAAGTGAAATCTCTCACTGCCTCCATTTCTTCCCCTTCTATTTGCCAGGAGGTGATGGGACCAGTGGCCATGATCTTAGTTTTTTTGATGTTGAGCTTCAGACCATATTTTGCGCTCTCCTCTTTCACCCCCATTAAAAGGTTCTTTAATTCCTCCTCACTTTCTGCCATCAAGGTAGTATCATCAGCATATCTGAGGTTGTTGACATCCTGGGCAGTGCAGGCATATGCTCTGCCACTGTGAATACAACAACAACAACCTCAGCAAATAGTTTAGCTATTTCCAAAGATGAATAAGATATCTGTAGAGAATTTTGTTGGTAATGGTAAGCTGTTTAGGACAAACTCTGACTCATACCTGCCACCATTTTGTGACTAGCAAGCCTCTGTAATTTTCAGCTGTATCAAGTGGGCCCTGGAGGTATAAAGTTTGAGAATTCCCTGTGTGGTGAGAGTAGACACAGACACCATTTTTTCTTCCTCTCTAATTATAGAACTCTGTGTGCATAATAGAACTTGGAACCAATGGAATTGATTTGGCTGTAGGTTGAGGACAGGCTAAACAGAAGTACTTCATCATGCAGCACATAATTAACTTAGGAAATTAACTACTACAAGATACAGCACAGACTACTGACTTAGGCCAGGGGCATCCGCGGCTTCGAATTGGCCACAGGAGCTTCCTGCAGCCAATCCGAAGTCACGCCAGCATTGCAGAAGTCAGTCGCCGTGCAGTGAGGCCTCCACGCTGGGCCGGTTTAGCGCAGGGACTGACCGAGCAGGCGGCAGGGTCTGCAAGGTTCGCAGGCCGAATTAACGAGCCCGGTGGGCTGTATCCGGCCCCCGGGCCTTGGTTTGCCAACCCCTGTTCTAGAGGGACTGAAAACTCAGACATAGCATGTGGGGGCTGTGGCCCCGGGCGCAATTTTGACAGGGGGCACAAACAGGCACCTCCACAGCAGGTTCCTTTATCGGAGCCTGGCTCTGCACCAGAAGGTGCTGCACCTTGGCTGCGGCGCTTGTGCCTGTTGCAGCTCTACCTCCTGGGTCAGGCCTGACTCGGGAGATGAGAGCAGGCAAGTGGGTGACAGCACTGCTGCCCATCTTCCTTGGCTGTGGCACATCTCACACCCAGCGGCAGCAGCTCTGCCATTGGGTCACATCTGATCCGGTGGCAGAGAGCATCGCCACAGCAGCTCCATCTCCATTGCCGGGTCAGGCCTGACCCGTGGTGGAAAGCAGGGGGAGAATGGACAGCAACTTCCTCACCCGTCTCCTCCCCTGAACTGTGGGCATGGGAGGGCGCCCTCCACACTCTACCCCCCTCGGGGGTGCGCCCCGCATGCCCATCCTGGGCAGTGCAGGCATATGCTCCACCACTGTGAATACTGACTGCTTTGAAGTGGATGGACCTTTTCTTTAATTCCTCAAGGGTAGTTCATATGTATTGGAAACTTCCCAAATAGAATAGTAAGGGAGCTTTCAAAGTCCTTTTGTGTGGTGAATATCCTCTGTTAATAAGGCTGTTGTCACAACCATCCCATCACAATGCCTAGATAGATTGATGGCATGTTAGGTCTGAGAATAACAAATCAGGGCTGCGAAAAGCTGAAAGAACTCCCACTGTAGTATCACAGAATTGTAGAGTTGGAAGGGACCCCGAGGGCCATATAGATTCCTGCAATTCAGGAATCTCAATTAGATCATATAAGACAGAGTAAGGTGCAATAGAAGAATGTACCAGATAACAAGGTCTAAGTGCACCAGGAGTAGGTAGCCTGTGTCCTTCCAATTGCTTCTGGACTCCTGCTGCCATCAGCCCCAGCCACCTTAGGCAATAGTTGGGTCAGGGGTAATAGGAATTGCAGTCCACCAGTGTCTGGAGGGTCACAGTTTGCTCATCCAGGCTGTAGCTGTCATAGCCTGCCTATGCATTAAGAACAATGTCTGAGGCCCTGTTTTCTGACCCATCATCATGAACTATTAGATTGGTGGGTCATAATCTCAGCATCTATAAGTACCACATGTTAGCTAGCCCCATATTTATAATAATGCATTGAGAGTAACAACAAATACTTGAGAGAGGTCAGTCACTGGATAACATGTTGGGTGGGAGGGTGATAATGCAAACAACTTACAGATGACTTGATTAATGAACACTCAATCTGATTTGTTTGTGGGGAGATTAGATGACATTGCATCAGGCAAGTGTTATCCCACACTTTCCTGTGCATTTCCCTGTTACTTTCCTTATGCAGTCTGATATTCTAGGGAAGCGGGTTTGTTTCACAAGAGCTGTGAATCAGCTTTAATTGTGCATCTTTAATTTGCAGAGATGTGACTGAATCCCACCAGAAAATAGTGACAATCTGCAAGCACCCTACATGCTGTAACTCTTTGCTATAAGTCCTAACAGAATGATTATTACATTGCCAAGCAAGATGTTTTGCTATGGGCTTAAAGCAGGCATATCCACAGATGTCAGTGTGAAATTATCCTGCCTTTACTGGGCAGCAATGAATGAACATATACTAAGAAATAGTTATGCCTGTGGAGTGACAAATGCCCTACTTCTGGCACTGTTTGCCTATCAAGTGGACCATAGAGAACTACAGGCTACTCTCTGTTGTGAACAGTGGGCCCTTGGTTAGGGCAATGGTCGATGTGGGCAAACAGTGCCAGAATTGAAGACATTGCCCTTCTACCTACTCATTCCTTCACTCTTGGCATATGACAGAAGGTTACAAAGCATTAATGAATTAGAAGTAACTGCATGAACATTGCCCATTCCTATTACATGTTTGTGACTTCTGTGATGTAGGTAACAGGTTCCTAGCACACTGACTTCACAGGACTGGGGAAAATTACTTTCTGAAATTTTGATGCTTGTATTAAGGATATACTTCATTCAGCTCTTGCACACAGCAACATCTTAACATAGTTGTTGCAATGGAATAAAATGGCACATAAAGGCAGAGAAGAGTGGGGAGTGCTACAAAAGAAGGGAGAAATGAGATGAGTGTAGAAAAGAGAATGGAGAAGGAATCTGAGCTCCAGAGAATTGCTGTAAGCCCCAGCAGCTTGCAGTAAAAAGTGCTGCTGTTCAGGGTGCCTGCACAGAGCCTGCAGGGCTGGTTTTCAGAGGAGTGTGGATGATTTAGGTGAGAGAAACTGCTACCTGCTCAAAAGGGGAAGATTCTGCTCATTTATTCAGCAAAGTTTGTGATCAAAATATGTAATAACATTATGCAGAATCTGCAAATTAAGCAAATCTAGAAGCCAAGCAAATCAGTCTTCTGTTCTCAGGCCGCTATTTGTGCCCAGAGGAGACAGTTCCTAATTTAGTGGCTTTTTCTTCTAACTTGAGGGAATAGGATAAGTTTATCATGGTAAATAGGTGACTGGCAGAAAGAGTTGTTTGACAGTGAAACAAACTCCCTCAGGAGGTGGCGGACTCCTCTTCCTTGGAGGTTTTTAAGCAGAGGAAGGATTGCCACCTGCCATGGATGCTTTAGTTGAGATTCCTGCATTGCAGGGGCTTGGGCTTGATGGCCTTCAGGGTCCCTTCCAACTCTGATTCTAGAATTGCTTGTTTGCTCTGAAGTAATATTCAGAAAACTTTGTTCTGCGTTGCTATTCAGGTTTACTTGCAAGGCTTCCTTTTTTTACTTCCTCTGGCAAACTTGCTCATACTGTATCAAATTTCTTCAAGAGGTAGGAAGCTTTCTTCTTCTTCTTCTTCTTCTTCTTCTTCTTCTTCTTCTTCTTCTTCTTCTTCTTCTTCTTCTTCTGCAGCATCATCATCAATGGATTTGTTATTCATGCCCAGGGAACACAAAGCTACTAAAGACCAAACAAACAGGCAAACCTCCTCCCCACATAGATACATTAAGACCAAGAGGAAAAATCCTGCCCACTTCAAGGTCACGGGTAGTTAAAGGCCCAAGGCCTGGTTATAGAGGAGAGTTTTTTGCTTGGCACCTATATAAGGATGTCGGCAGGCGAGTCTTCCTGGAGAGAGCATTCCATAAGGGGAGTCACTGCAGAAAACGCCCATTCTCTTGTTGTCACCCTCTGCACCTTTTGTGAAGGGGGCACATGGTGAAGGGCCTCCAATGGTGGCTGCTGGTTCTGGACTGTTTCATATATGGAGAGGCAGTCTTTAAGGTATTGCAGTTTCTTTATCCTGCTAGACATGTTGTTGTTGCTGCTGTTGGATGGATAAAGGGCCTTGAATTTATGCCTAGAGCCCATGTGTAGATATAATATTCCTGATCTACTGACCTAAGAACATCAGGGAGCATGTTGCACTTGCAGCATATTGGTCCTTCCTCCGCCTGTCTCCTGTGCAACTTCCCTCTCTTTTTGCATTAATTAGCGCTTGTATAGTATTGTGTTTGTGTCAGCACAGAGTTATAAACTGCTTAGCATTACCAATACTGTACAATGGGCCAGATGTCCTGTGGCCAGTGGAAAACTGCTTCTCCCCCCCCCCCAAGGAAGAATATCATGGAAAGAGGGAGATTGGTCTGACCCCATCCTTCAGCCAGAGAAAGGGCAGTTTACCTTGCCCGAAAGAGCACTTTGTAACAAGAGCAAGTGTCCGCACGCTTATCCACACTTCCTCTTGTCCTGCTGAACGGCAATACAGGTGCTTTAAATAAAAAACCATTATTAAAGATGTAGCACTATGCCATATTTAAAACCTACCATGGAAGGAGAGGGCAAGGGAGTTCATGAGTCCTGTGACACATTCCCAGTCTCTTTATAGCAGTTAAGAAATTGGGAATGCCAGGTCTGCACTAGACTTCATATAAGCAGCTAAGAGCTCTTATTATGGCTACAGTTATTTTGGTGGAGCAGGACAAATAATTGAAGTATGCACATGAAACCGGAGCCCAGGAGGTGGGTTACATATGTCCAACAATATCTTATTACAAGATCATTCTCCAGCAATTGTATAAGGTGTTATAAACTATGCAGATAAAGTTGTTTCCATTCTGTTGTACAGACTTCCAGCACGTTTGGTGGCTTTTAGACATTGTCTTGGAAATAAGAGAGCAAACTCTTGAAAAGCAAAATAGCATTGTGCATATTGTTCAGGGATTGCCAGTGCTTGAAAGATAGGGAAGGCTCTCAGTAATAGGTGGGTGTTTGCTAACTGCTTGAAAATATCTCAATTTTAATTTGCTGTTGTAATGGCTAAACTGGCTCTTCCTTTATTGTGTAATGTGTATTTCATTCCCTCAAAATAATTTCTTCAAACTATTCGCAGGAACTGGATGGAGTAAGTATTCTGGTGAAAGAATGTGAGATGTCATCAGATGGGAAGGGTACCGGTACTTTCTGTTGTGCTCGGGCAGTAAAATCACCCTAGAGGATTGTTCAAGTTTATGAATTAACTTTTTGTATCCCATGCAGCAGTAGTTACACAAATAAATTAAGTTAATGTGAGTTTTTATTTGTTTTTAGTTGACTGTTATTGTGTCCCCCCCCCCAAAAAAAAGGTTTTTAAATATAGTGGGGGTTTTTGATAATATATTATTTTATCTTTTGTAAACTGCTTTGAGGTTTTCTTTTTTAATCAGTGTATAAATTTTATGAAAGAAAATAAATTTCAAGACAACTTGATATCACTGGACAACACTTCACTTAAGTTCTGACATTGTATGCATTAATTTTTTAAGTTTGTTATGTAGAGTTCTTCCTGAGATCCATGCACTGAAGGTCTCTCTGTTTACTTCTAGTAGGCCCATTGGAAAAGCATAGAAGAGTAATACTTGGCTTACTTGCCAAAGTCAGGCATAATGCCAAACAATTATTTCACACTGCCTGAATGAGCCTTAGGCTCGTGTCCTCTCTCCTTCCCTCTCATTGCTCCATGTTTTATTTTTGTGGCAAACTGCAGCTTGCCATTGCATCCATACTAGTAAACAATAATTTGTGCTTGCCCTCCAAACCAGAATTGGAAACTACAATATGATTGTGGGGGAAGAGGCAGAGAAGGAAGCAAGTGAGCCTGAAGTTCACTCACGTAATGCCAAGCCATAGTTGCCCAGTCCTCATGTAAATCCATCTGTTATCTTCCTCTTTATTTCAGTTTGGATAGAGTGTCTGTTGTCAGCAAGCCTTTCACAGGCAACATTGTAGTGCTTATTTCTGTACTGTACAGAAATAAACCTGTTGTTCACCAAGGGTAAATCATGACTGCTATTGATGCTGTGATTAGCTGCTGTAAGTTTTTATTTGATTTTTTAAAATCGTTCCTATTTTGCACTTTCTCATATGGCAATAGCAGTTTAATTGTTCCTATGGATCCATGTCCTTTAAAGGACTTGCAATAAAAATTGACCTCATCCTGGATGCCGAAGGAGAGATAAGGGGCATGGGACCAGCTACAAAGTTTAGTTTCAACTATTGCTAGCCTGTTTTAGGCCATCTTTTTTGGAATATCAAAATATCAACTAAAAAGCAGGGCCCTACCTTTTAAAATCTGTGAAATGCAGGTAATTGCGGTGTAAATGAATCTAGAAGGCTGAGGTGAGCATTCATCAGTGATGTGGTTTGCACATAACGCCATTGCAGTTTAGTTTAGCCAAAGTGTGGTTTGTTTGAAGCCCAGCGGAGTAACCATAGTTTGTTTTCTGGCAACAGCCCACAATGTGAAACAATATTTTTTTGGTTTATGAACATCGGCTGTTTTAACTATCACTTGGCATTATTTCTGAACCTATTAGCCTTACTTAACTATCATTTGTTTGACCCCCTCCCCATCTCTGATGCTTGCCAAGCTACAGAGGCATGAGGCAACAGCATCTGGAAAACAAACCAAGCTTTGGATCAATAACCCATGCCTGCTTGCTTGTATGTGAGACAACTTGTGGTTCTCTGAACAATTGTGATCAGATGCTGTTTGAAAGTTAATCCAGCAAAGATACTACATGGCACCTTGCATTAGGAAATAACCATTGTCGTTAATTGGTAAACAGTGACTGTTTTCTGAGATACTTTCCTTTACTCTGAGGTGGGGCATCTTGCTGTGTTTAAATGAAATAAGGCTATTGTTAGTACTTAGCTTCATAGTTTTTCACACTCTCTGCAGTGCTGCTATGCAGTGCAGCTGCAAACAGTTTTATCCTTCACACCAACTTAATTCTCTGAACTTTTATGAGAACTGAAGTTTTTGTACTACTCTTATAAACATGTGACAGCTATGGACTCCAAATTGCTGCAAAGAGACTTTGGCATTGTCATCCTCTGATTTCTATGTGGAATTCAATTTGGGGCAAAAATACAAGACTTCTGCATCCTTGTGCAAAATACAGATTATGTGAGCATTGCAAACTTATGCCCCAAAATTATAAACCAAAATTGACAAATATGCTTTCTTTCTAATTATGAAAAGAGCTGCTAGCTGAAGCTGTTCTCTAGAGTAGTGCAATGTGCCTCTTTAAAAAAGGAGTAGAAATTTTGCTTTGCCGTTGCATAAATATACATCTATACCTAGGGGCACACCGTCTGGCCCCCAACATGCTGTCCCCATTGAAGCCTCGCTTACCAGGGGTTGTGCATCTTTCAGGTTCCAGTGAGATCTGCCTCACTTACCAGGGTCTCAGGTTGCATGAACCTCTGGAGGCCTCCATGTGATTTCACAGGGCTCTCACGAGATCTTGCCAGAATCTGGAAGCTGCCACAGCTGATGTTCTTTGTTCCTCCAGTGGTGGTGGCATGCCTGCAGAGGCACCCCTTGAATTCCACCTCATTCTTCTTCATGGATAGGCTGGCCCTGTCTATACATGTGGGGGGGGGGAGGACAGTGGCCCTGTTCACATGTCACAGTAAGCCATAGTTACATACACTGGCTGCTTTCATATGGCATTATAAACCATAGTTATTGGTTTACTTTAATTGTGAAGATAGGTCCTGCTTCACTTCCCTCTGAGAGCAACAAAGTATATTCCTGGTGTAGCATCCAAACTAGCAATTGTAGTTTGTTTTGCTCCAAACAAGCCATGATGTACAGCAGAGCTTTTTGGCTTACTAGTATTATGCTGTGTGAAAGCAATCAGCATGTTTGTAACTTATTTATTTACAACATTTTTATCTGTCCATTAACAAAAAATATCTAGCTGGTTTACCGTTTTTTAAAAAAACAAAAACAAACCAACAACCTTAAAACATAAAATGCAGCATGGACATATCACAACCAACTTTAAACCAGCATCAGCATAATACTGGCAACAGAAAACAATATTGCCAAAGATCTATAAAGCTCTAAAACTTAAGTAAACAAGTTTAAAAAAATGTTTTGTTAAGTAATGCCTTTTTCAACACACTGCCTCTTTCCTTGAACATTACATCTTCATGTAATAATAGTGTTACCTCAAATGTATTTATTTTCAACAAGAAAAACATGTTCCTTTGACTGCTTTGGTTTGCTAAATTAATGCTTTGCTTTCTTTTTTCTCTTTTTCAGTACATTTCTGTACCTGAAATTCCTGGTAGTTTGGGCCCTTGTACTGCTGGCTGATTTTGTTTTGGAATTCAGATTTGAATATCTGTGGCCATTCTGGCTTTTCATCAGGAGTGTTTATGATTCCTTCAGATACCAGGGATTGGTATGTATAACATAAAATTGCTGGTGTGTGTGTGTGTGTGTGTGTGTGTGTGTGTGTGTACCAGTTTTTGGTCACTTTCACATTAAACCCTAGCTTAGTGAGATGTGATGAGCTGCAGCAAGCCTCAGGATTGTGTAGTTTACTTTTCTTCCTCCTGTACTGCTAAGATGAAGAGTTCAGAAGCTTTTCCTTAACTATGGTTGGTTTGTGTCATCAAGGTCAAACAATAGTTATTAACTATGAAGCCAGTCATATCAATTATTGTACTATACTGCTTTTAAAGGTTTTTTTTAACATTGCTGTCCATTGCCCTGATGTTTTGCGAGAGGGTGGTATATAAATACTTTTATAAATAAGATATCAATAAATAAATAAATAAATAAAGCTGGCTTTTAAAAACTAACTGTAGTTATTATTAACCACAGTTCCGAATCTAGATGACATAGCAAGCTGTGGTTAAGCAAAAGCAGAAATGAAAGCTTCTGTGCATTCCTTCCCAGCTGGTCGGTCTGAGACCAAGTCTTGCTGCAACTCGTTCCTAGTAAACTGTAGTTTGTCATAATACAGTGGTACCTTGGGTTACAGAAGCTTCAGGTTACAGACTCCGCTAACTCGGATATAGTACCTCGGGTTAAGAACTTTGCTTCAGAGTGAGAACAGAAATCGTGCGCCAGCAGCAGCAGGAGGCTCCATTAGCTAAGTGGTGCCTCAGGTTAAGAACTGTTTAAAGTTAAGAACAGACCTCCAGAACGAATTAAGTTCTTAACCCAAGGTACCACTGTATGTGAATGTGGTCGTTTTCTCTAAGCCTAACCACAGGATTGGCTGAGATGCTAAAATGGAGCAGGGGACCATGAAAGTTGCCTTGAGCTCCTGGAACAAAACTGCAATCAATCAATCAATTTCACAATGGTTGGCATGATTTTTCCTAACTAATGCTGTTGATGGAGCAGCAGGCTTACACACTGCAGGGATACAAAGACTTCTGATAAGTATGTTTTTGCTCAAACTGCAATAACTTAGTCTTCAGACACACTTTTGCCATCCTTGCTACTACAGGTAATCCTCTGGATATGGTGTCAGAAATACCACTGTGGTGACAAAGGGCCAAACAACACATGAGAAAAAGCATGGTTTTTTTTAAATTGTGTGTATCTGGTTTGTATGATAAGTTGAGGAATGACTGGTATGAATCTATGGTAAAAGAAATGCCCATTTACAGTGGTACCTCGACTTACAAATTACTTAAATACGAATTTTTCGACTTACGAATGAAAAAAGTGCCCGCACGCCTACGAATTTTTCGACACCCGAAGGACATCCGTTGGCGGTTTTAGATGGGGTTTACTCGACTTACGAATTTTAGATGCGGTTTACTCGACTTACGAATTTTTCCGAATTTTTCGTCTCCAATGCATTCCTATGGGGAAATTGCTTTTTTCGACTTACAAATTTTTCGACCTACGAATGTGCATTCAGAACGGATTAAATTCATAAGTCAAGGTACCACTGTACAATGCAGTAGTAATCAGAAACTATGGTAACAGGAAAATATTGATAATAAGAGACTTGCCATTCATATAAAAGATTCATATAAAAATTAAAAGCTTAAATAAGAAACCATTGCAATGCATTGTTTGAAGACTGTTCAGTGCAATTATTTTTAAATTTTAACATACTCTTTCTTCTGCCCCTCCCCCTTTTCTGTAGGCCTTTTCAGTATTTTTCGTCTGTGTAGCATTTACATCAAATATCATATGTCTGCTCTTCATACCAATACAATGGTTGTTTTTTGCTGCCAGCACGTATGTTTGGGTACAGTATGTCTGGCACACAGGTAGGTCACATTCATTACACTAAACGTTAAATGTAAATCTTAGAGCATGATGCAAAATAATGGTTACTGGTTATTTTCTCAAAAGTCACATGTAGTCACAGTTAGATCAGCCTCCTGTTGCTTAAATTGGTAGTACCGAATTCAAATTGCCTCTATATATGTGAATTTAGTCTTCAAATATACAATGTAGCCTTCAGGTTTAACATTTCCCAGTCCTCATCAATATTGCATGTGTTTTATGTGTTTGCTGCCATGGGCTCTTTTGAGAGGTAGGATGGGATATACAGGTGAAACTCGAAAAATTAGAATATTGTGGAAAGGTTCATTTCTTTCAGTAATTCAGCTTAAAAGGTGAAACTAATATATGAGATAGACTCATGACATGCAAAGCAGATATGTCAAGCCTTTATTTGTTATAACTGTGATTATTATGGTGTACAGCTGATGAGAACCCCAAATTAACAATCTCAACTTTGGGGTTTTCATCAGCTGAATGATCAGCTGAATGCCAAAATCATCACAATTATAACAAATAAAGGCTTGACATATCTCGCTTTGCATGTCATGAGTCTATATCATATATTAAACTCCAGTAGCTAATGAAAACAATTGCTTACATAAATGAACTTTTCCACAATATTCTAATTTTTCGAGTTTCACCTGTAGATATAATAATATAATAAAATAAACAAGCTTGCTTATATGAGAATGAACTCTGGAGTCTGAGGCCTGGCACTCAGTGTATTGTGAACTGCACTAGAGCATTTTTAGCATTAGGGATCTTGGCCTTTCAGGGTGTGCATTTTCTTCTTACTTTCAGAGCATACTTTCCACATTTACTTGCATGCTGTAGAACTTATGCATTGCATAGGATTCTAGTGCATATTCTCAGGTACATGCTCAGGTCATGCAGGACACTGCTCTGCCTGTTGAATCTCCTGGCAATCTGCAAAAAAACTGAACTGTGTCTTAGAACACATTCCAGGGGAAGCTTCTACCAATTGGCAAGTTGTCTTTCAGGGACGTTTGCCTACTATTACTGATTTTTTTCTTACTTAAGAATCTTAGATTTCTGATAGATAGTTTGCAAACATGAGATCTCCTGGAAGAAGATACAAAATTGTTTCATACACATTCTTAAGGGGATGATTCATATGCTACTAGCAGCACAGGTACTGTTTCCCCATAACTTCTTCCAGCGCTGTGTTGATAACAATTGGATGCAGAAACCATGTAGGTGGCTTTTTAAATAGCCAATTGTTTGGCTGCCTGTGGTCAATGAGAATTGTCTCCAGGCAACCATAGGGAGCAGCTTTGGACAACTGGAAGTGTGTTGGTTCTTTAAAGCTGTTGATGTGCCACAAATAAGTTCACATATTTTTATTTAATATGGTATGAAAAAGACTTTCAGGCTTGGCTTAGATGCAGTGAGAAACCATTGTTTTCCACTACAAGAATGAATAGTGATGCTGTCTCTTCTTTCATGCCTGCAAGGAGGAGACATTTTCTATTTTAAATGAACCATCATTCCCTGTCAAATTTGTTATGGAACTCTCATTTCTTTAAACCATGGTATGCTAGAACAGAACCATGGTTTGAAGGTGGTTTGTTCTCACCAGCCCTAGTTTCAGCAAACCACAGTTCCCTGATGTCACAGGAGCAGTAGCTTAGTTTAAAACAGAAAGCAACAGCTTTCAGTCTCCTTGCGGGTGTTAAAGATGGAGAGAGAGAGCACATGCTTTCTCTTAAACATACTAGTTGTATCAGACAGAACCTTCAGTGAACTATCTTAAGTGACTGCTGAAAACATTTTTGTTTAGACAAGGCTACCCAGATGTCTAGAATGCTGGTGTGTTTTTAGTTGATTGATGGTTTTAAATTTTTGAATGTTTTAAGTAGTTGTTTTAATTTTTTTACTAAAAATATTATTGCTTTTTTCTTTATATAAACTACTTTGAAGATTTTTACAATCAAGCAATGTATAGATTTAAACAAACAAACAAACAAACAAATACTATGACACATCAACCTGTGAGAGGTCTACTTCAGGTATTACCAGTCTGCAAACATCATCCGAGGAATTTCATTCTGCTACTCTGTACTCTCACATTCACAAATGCTATCTAGTTCTTGTTCTGAAAAATTTGAGAAAAACAAGGTGGGAATTGACTTTGTCCAACTACAATGGATAATCAACAATCTATTTAATTCTCCTTCTAAACAGCAATAATAAGTTTTCTCAGTCAATTAGATAATCAGAATAAAATAGACAAAGTGCTGTTCTCTAATTTATGGAAGCTAACTTCCCCCAACCACTAAATGAAAGATTCAGACCTTAAAGTCATATATATATTTGTTAAGGGAGTACTAATTCCCTTATTTTCCTAGGACTTCACCTTTTCTCTCCAAAGTATTGTCTTCATTTAATTTCTAACCACCTTCAAATTGCTTACAGAACACATCTCCATAGCCAGCTGGTTTCAAAAGGGACATGCATTTTAGTTCTAGATCTATCATAACAAAGCTTTTTATTATCTTTTTCTTAGTTTATGAAAGCCATGTCTTAAGACTTCTGACTTTCTTTTCGATGTTAATGATGCTTGATTTCTGCCTGTCTGTCTCCAACAGAGAGGGGCGTGTGCTTACCAACAGTATCGCTGTGGATACTATTTGTTTATATTGAAGCAGCAATTAGATTTAAGGATCTCAAAAACTTTCATGTAGACCTTTGTCGACCTTTCGCTGCACACTGGTAAGTGTTCCTTCACTGTCACTGTTTTTCTTTTTCTTTGTAGTATTCTCTCAGATTTATGATCTCATCTGTTATTCCTAAGCAGACTGTACTTTAACCATCAAAGGTGTCAAGTATGTTACAGCTGCATTTGTGAAAACTTAATTCTTCAGAGTTCTTTGAACTGAATTGTATGTCATAACAGAGGTAGATTTCTCTATGTCAGTGTGGCCAGGTGGGGGAGCTTCCCAGACATTCATGCTGAACTCTCATAAGCACTTTCTATAGATATAGCAATGTGCTGCTTTTTAAACTTGTGCTTTATTCATGGGCTATTTGCAAAAGGATTTTTAAACAGCAGTGCCTGTTCCCAATAACAGAGCAGACACACACAGTAAAACTTACCAGCTGATGATCAGGGGTAAAATCCTGCTAAGTGGAGGTTAAATCCTGCTGCTTTGGCTGCCTGCTCCAGCAGGGCAGCTTGGGCACACAGCCAATGCAGAATCAAGCCCTATGCAACAGCTGGCACAATCCTCACATCAGAATGATGTCAGCTGATTGGTGAGTGGGCCTCATGAGCCAAATTTGTCCCCTTGCAGGCCAAGATTGGCCCATAGGCTGGAGGTTCCCTACCCTTGGTTTTTAAGCCCTAACCCTATCCCTATCCCCTGGATAGCTCAGTTGGTTAGAGCGTGGTAATGGCAAGGTTGCAGGTTTGAACCCTGTATGGGACAGCTGCATATTTCACATATTTCACATATTTAATTTGACTTTTTTTTTTACCCAATATATAATTTCCTTTTAAAATTGCTGCCCATTACCCAACAGCTTGCCTTCTTTACAGTTACAATTTTTAAAACTTGGTTACTGAATTTATTTGTCACTTTCATAGAGGCTGCCATTGCATTAATTGCTAGTGAAGTTCTTCTGAAGTCAACATGGTTCAGTTGGTGGAATGAAGCCATGGACCACACCTTTTATTAAAATTAGTGGGTTGTAAAACTATAATTAATTTGGGTAATTAATGCAATTAAATGTAGAAAATTAATGTACTGTTTTAATATAACGTATGTGGTCTAACATGGTGAATGCCAAGCTCAATTTTTTAAAAAACTTACTTAAATTCCTTTAGACACCACCTAGCTGAAAATGTAACTGTTCTGACCGCTCTGGATTCCTGCTTTCTGCTAGCTGGTTCATCAGAGAAAAGTTTATTGTTGCCTTTTCATCTTTAACCCCAACATTCATCCAAGGAGCTCAGTGCAGCATACATGTCTTCCCCCACCAGTGCCATTTTGTCCTCACAATAACTCTGTGGTGTATGTAAGACTGAGGGAGAGTGCTGGCTCACAGTCTCTCCATGAGCTTTTGGCCACCTGGGTCATAACTTCAGTGCATGGATCAATTTTTTCATAAGGGTAGCACAATGCTGTGCCATCCTTGGAGCAAAATAGCTACCTCACCCCCCACAACCATTGCCGTCACTGTCCCTGCTAAGTGTCAAATGTGGTGATAGACTGACTGTGCAAAGGCTGCCATGGTGCTCTTGTGATCTGAAAACTATGGAACTGCTGAAGCTAAACATCTTGGCTGCACAGAAGGCTTCCAGCAGCGGGGTTGAGCAGTAATTCTAGCTTACACTTGGAAAGGGGGTACTGGGGACCCTTTCCCGTCCAAGAGATGCATTCTCTAATAAGAAATCTTCTGGCAAAATGGAATTCCAGCCATGGAAATGTCAGAGGTTTCTACACAGACATGTCTCCATTCTCCATCCAGGCAACAGAGAGGTGGTATTACAGTTCAAGAATACATTTCAGCTAAGCAAAAGTACAGAGAGCAAGTGCAGAGAGTGCTAGTGGGTGGTGTGCCCCGTAAGGGTCCAGGGGGCTGCATAGAGAGGCTTAGAGGGCTGCATTTGGCTCCCAAGCCTGAAAGTCCCCAGCCCTGACTTTGGGAGAGTCTGCACTTGAGCCAGATGACTTGGGCAAGGGACATCTCTTCCCCCACCCCACCCCGGTTCCTTGTTTCACATTTTTTAGGCTGTGCTGCCATGTGTGTTCACCTGTTTAATGTAACTTGTCTAGCTCCGATCTCATCACCCAGTAATGCTGCCAACACCACCAATAAATGATACATATAAGATTTTGCTCTGTCATTGCTCTTGATAGCCTGCAGTGGAGTTATTCATGGTCCTAACCCAGTGCTCTTCATACAATTTGAAGTGTGATTATTTATAAGTGAATAGCAGGGCCATGTTGATTTCTGTAGAGAACTGTTTCTGATAAAGAATGTAATCCTGATTATACTATATTTTGTGGCATGCTGGGCATTTCATTAGTTTGCTTGTATTGTCTATGTTAACAAAGTCCCCTCTTCTCTTTCTCTCTCTAGTATTGGCTATCCTGTTGTGACTTTGGGCTTCGGCTTCAAAAGTTACGTCAGCTATAAAATGCGATTAAGAAAACAAAAGGAAGTGCAGAAAGAGAACGAATTTTACATGCAGCTTCTTCAGCAAGCTTTGCCCCCGGAACAACAGATGCTACAAAGGCAAGAGAGAGAAGCAGAGGAAGGTAAGTTTTTGCTTAGCACAGACCTGGGGCAGGCACAATGGTTTGCAAATTTAGAACCAGCCTTGTTAATATGTGTTCCTCTACTCTGCCTTTTCCCCACTCTTCCTGCTCTTAACCACGGTTCCTCAATCCAGATGCACCAACACAATCCACTGTTAACATAAGCAATTGGTCTTGTCTCTGTGCAGTCATGTTATTGGGTTCTGCACCTATGCAGGATGTCTTTGGAAACTTCCCTGCTTGTCTCCTCTCCTTTGGAGGCAACCATTTGCCACTTCAAACATCCCCAAAAGAGATGAGGGCTTTTCCATTCAGTTCTCATCTGACTACCGCAATAGCAGCATTGCTGGAGACTTTCCTTGGAACTCTTTTCTTATTTATTCGTTTGGCTTATTAATACTCCACCTTCTGTATGTTAAGAAGAGATTCTGAAGCTATTAGCTGTTTTATATTCTTGATTTCAATAAGATCAGTGAATTACTTTTCCTGGGGCAGGGTGAATATTTGTGTGTGTGTTTATTCTCAGTCAATTCAATTAAGCAACTTAAAAAAACTATTTTTTTTTAAGCATTACCTAATTAATCAGGCAGTGGAATTTATAAAGTATTTTAAAAATACAAGTATTTATAAAAACTGCACGTGAAAAGCACGGTCTTAACCTCCTTAGCTCTCCTCCCTCAGGCAGGAGAGACTCCTCTGCTATGACACACAGGTTGGACATAATGGAAAAGTGCCTCTTGATTCAAAACAATCATTTTTAACTTATATGAAAATTTAATTAACCATAAATCATACAATGAATAAGGTTTATTTAGCTAGGCACCCTACTTTTTGCCTTTGGGGAAGCAGGTTAAATGAGCTTCCCTTAGTATTTTAAGTCTTGCTGAATATTTAAAGTTTATAAAAGTAGTTGCTGTATTGATTCCTACAGTTGTTTTTAATTGAACTGTCTGGGTTTATGCATCATGAGAACAGTCATATTGCAGACAACTCTTCAGAGTGCTTTAATGGAGAAATGTACTAGGCTAGGGATCTGCAACAAAATGTTGTAGTGTGGAGTGCTGTTGTTTAGGATTACAGCCAATCCATTTCATTTACTTCCCCAACTCAGTTTTCTGTGTTTTCCTCTTAACAGTCAGTTAGCATTCTGTGACTGCTGAGCACACACAGACTTCACTGGGCTGTGTCTAGGTTCTCTCCACCACAACACACCCCAAAAAATGAATTACATGCTTTTTCCAAATAATTTTGTACTTCTGCAAGCTTGGCTGAACCCCACCACCCTTGAGTGAAGAAAGTGTTGTTTTTGCTAGATAAGCAGCAGCACTCACAGT
The DNA here is from genome assembly GCF_009819535.1 of Lacerta agilis. Lineage (NCBI taxonomy): Eukaryota > Metazoa > Chordata > Lepidosauria > Squamata > Lacertidae > Lacerta > Lacerta agilis. The sequence goes on from NC_046319.1 coordinate 60,195,003, forward strand.
CTAAACATAGGAAATTGTGAGAATGGTGATACAATATTTCCTGTATGTCCTGTATGAGTTTTCTATGTGTTGAAAGAAACTGCTTGTTTATTTGTTTTCAGATCCTTAATATAAATGGTGAGGAGGACATGAGGTTGAGAATATGTGATACTTCTTATTTAAGTTTTAAATATTGCCTCTTTTCTTTCTTCTTTTTTTGGTATTGCAGCAGCCAAAGGATTGTCTGATATGGATTCCTCTATACTTTTGCAACACAATGGAGGCATTCCAGCCAATAAAAAGTTATCTTCAACATTACCGGAACTTGAATATAGAGAAAAAGGAAAAGAAAAAGATAAGGATGCCAAAAAACATAACCTTGGAATAAATAACAATATTTTGCAACCTGTAGACTCTAAAATACAAGAAATTGAATATATGGAAAACCATATCAACAGTAAAAGATTGAATAATGATCTTGTGGGAAGTACAGAAAACCTCTTAAAAGAGGACTCATGCACTGCATCATCCAAAAATTACAAAAATGCTAGTGGAGTTGTGAACTCCTCACCTCGCAGCCACAGTGCAACTAACGGGAGCATCCCTTCTGCATCAGCTAAGAATGATAAAAAACAGAAATGCACTAGCAAAAGCCCTAGTACGCATAAAGACTTAATGGAAAATTGTATTCCCAATAACCAGCTAAGCAAACCAGATGCACTGGTAAGGTAAGGTTGATACGTTAGTGACCTAGTTTCCTCTCGACTCTTACTTTCTCGCTGTTTCTTTCCCCAGTAAGTTAAAATGCCTTTAAAGGATTTGGGCTTGTGCATGGTTCGGATTGGGTTCAATCTATTCCTGCAGTATTGTTGTGCAATCAATATCTAAAGAAATGAACTAGGAACCTGTGAGTTCTGTTCCTAGTTATGGCGTTAACTACAGTAAGCTTACTTGGTGCAGAATTACACAACTATTTTTTCCTGTGGTCTGCATAGGAAGGAATAATTAATTTTGGGGATCAGGCTAATGAGCACAGTTTCTTATATTTGCCTGTGCTTTGCATGCATTTGTATCTGGAAATACTTATTACTTTTTCTAGTAGTGTCTTTCTTGAGGTATACAAAAATTAATGTTATTTCTTGAATATTACTCACATGTGAGAACCGAATAATTCTGGATTAAATGATACCATCACATTTCCAAAACCAGATTAAAGACCCTGCTTCCAAATACAACAGGATTTTGACATGCTGTGGTCTTCAAGATGAAAGAATGTATTGGTTTTGTGTGTTTAAATGTTTCTTCCTGGAGTAGAATTGCAAGTGATGCGTATATAGGGCACTTCATAGAAATGCTTGCTGGTAAATCCATCCCATGGGTAGGAAGAGTGATGGAGAGTAAACATTATTAACCATAAAATATGTACTGGAATTTATATAGAATATTTAAACCAGAAGTTACATCTTGGTTTCCTAAGATTAATCTAAGGTTAAAGGCTTGGTCTGGGGGCAATTGTGACTGTTGCTAAAACAACACTCACGCAAAACCTAAAATAAAAATGCTAGAGCCCCAAAACCATAGTTGACTATACCACTTGCCATGTTGACAATTCTGTCACGTTCTGGTGAGTATGGCAAGCAGAGTCGAAGCCATTCTCTAGCTTTGAGCTGGGATTGTTCCAGTAACTGCATTGCTCTGCTCTCAGAAGCACCATGCAACTACATATATTCTCACACTCTCCAGATTCAAACTGGAATAAAAGGCTGAGGCTTGTTTTTTGGGGGTTGGGCTGTGTAGGAGCTTGGAGTGCCTTGGCAGCCCAGCACAAAAACAATCCCCTGCCTGAGTCCAAGTTTAGAACTGAAGAGGCGGACAAAGATCATCCCCGTGGTTGCAGTACTGACACAACTGTGAGGGCAATACTCTTCTCTCTTTAGCTCCAAACTCAGAGCTGGGGATAGTGGTAGGGGCTTCCCCTCACCTTGTGCATACATATTTGGGAGTAAATCCCATGAGAGCTGAGACTTGCTTCTAAGGATATATAATACCGTAATAGCATCAAAGAGCATACTGTTATGGGTTTGCAGGGAGCCAGGCAAGTGAAGGGTGCTGAATCCTGCCCCTCATCTTTACATTTGGGGCCAGCTTCAGGACTGAGGGGGCTGTCACCAAAGTATCCTTTGGTGTACCCCCTCCTATGTTGATGAGCCCTGGCATGGGAGGTTGGCAGCATTCTGATAGGCAGCTGGGTTTGGAAGCTGCCACTTTAATTTTCTGCAATGCTCCAGAGTGATGGTACATCAGGAACATTGTAGAAAATTAAAACAGTGGCTCCCAGGCATCAGGTGAGAGACCTACCTGGGCTCTTAGTGCAGTGTAATGATGGTGCCCTGCCTGCCTGCCTGCCTGCTTTTGATCACACCAGTCACTTCTCTTCCAGTCTGATTCCAGTGCCAGATAAGCCACAGGGCTGGGAGGAAAGTGCCTGCAATGACTGCCCATGTTGAGGTTAGATTAATGATGGGGCAACATCCAGCTATGTTCTCTTGCTTACTCTTTTTGGTGTAATACTTCAATTCTCCTCCTACTATACATGAGCAGAAACAACACATGAATAAACAGACTGGACTGCCCCCATCATGTCTAATTTGGCCTTGAAATATAAAGCAAGTGGTTTATTTCTCATTGATGAGAGACAGGCATTCTTCCATCTGCTCACCATCTTGTCTCAGGGAATTTCACCTTTGTAACTGCATCTCAGAAAAAGATATGAAATACTGACCCTTCATTCATACATATATTTGTTAGAATCTTGTATATGTGTAAAGGGCTACATGGAAACCTGCCCTTTAATAAAATGGGGTAATTCCAAACCAGCATGGGGTTTGGAATTGGGGTAATTCCAAACCTTTGTGTGTTTTTTAGAAAGGACTTGAAGAACTTTCAGACTTAAATTGCTCCAGGCTACCTGTGTGCCACAAATTACTAACGTAAGCATGTGTAGGCAGACAACTAGTAGCTTTTATGGACTTACTTGCAAGGCTAGAATCCAGTTCTATATAAAAGCAGTTCTGACAGCCAATTTATAGAGTTTTCAGTAAATTAATAAAGAGCTATTGAAGATGAACTGTGTTCCAAAAAATATATTCAATCAAGCACCCTTGGCAAGCAACATACATTTTGATGGGTTTAAGTAGCTTTTTATCTCAAAATGGCAAGAAAACATTTTTTTGTAAGTGCTGCATTTTATTTTAATGATTGATAGTGCCTTGATGAATAAAGTCAATTACCTATGCTGGTAATTGGTTGTGCATATGTTACTGTTTTTCTTTATTTGTATCTCCCTTAATAGTACATACCGGGCTCTCAAACCAGTTCACGCACCTATAAAGTGATCAATAAAACCCTGATTAATTAGCTGAGTACAGTCAGTTACCAGCAGAATATCTTTTGAGAATGTCCTTGGAGGTCCTGTTCTCTGTCCCATCCCTTTCTTTCCATCTTTCAGCTATAGGTAAAGGTAATTTCAAGGATATATTATCCCCTTCAGTCATAAGCACAATTTTGTGCTTATAACCTTCAGGTACAAAATACCTGGCACATTCACATTCCCAAATCCACATTCATGGCACCCATATGATTGGGGTGGTGGTAGGGAATTTTAGGGGGAAATTGACAGAAGGGTTGTGCTAAATTCCCTTCAACACCAATCAGTTCTTCCTGGCAGATATCCTTCACTAGCAATCTTTCCCTCAGTCAGGCTTGATTCTGGTTTCATAGACTAAGGGAGGGGAAATTATTACCCATTTGCAATGAGAATTAGCAGACAGGGAAAAGAGTTAATATACAACCATTTATTTCAGTGACGTTGTTGTTGTTGTTTAGTTGTGTCCAACTCTTTGTGACCCCATGGACCAGAGCACGCCAGGCACTCCTGTCTTCCACTGCCTCCCGCAGTTTGGTCAGACTCATGTTGGTCAGCTTCGAGGACACTGTCCAACCATCTTGTCCTCTGTCATCCCCTTCTCCTTGTGCCCTCAATCTTTATGCAATCCTAAAATCCCTGGATATTTTCTTTTGAGTTTTTCCCATCCCCCTCAATTTGATTAGAAACTCAAGTACAGTATAGATTAGAAAAGCAGAAAGAAGAAAGTTGCTGTTGGTTGGTTGGTTAGTTAGTTGGTTGGTTGCTTGCTTAATGCACTGTAACTTAGAATTGGATTTGGACATGGAAAAGTGAAAGTTCAAATTTCCATTGTAATACTTGCTGAATGGCTATGGACAATTTGCTTCCTGTTGGCCTAACTCATTTAAAAGTATTGTTAGACTAAGACCTGGCTTGTATCTGACAGGGGTACCATCTGGTTGGTGGCCAGTGGGTAGAGTCACACACCCCCAGACACATTTAATTGTACTTGCCGCAGGCACTGGCCCATGTGCATGTAGCATGCATTGAACACTCCAGCAGCACACCATATGTGTGTGGAATACTTATAGGAATAATGGCTTTACTCATGGGCCGTGTCCTGTATAAATTGACCCCAAGGTGCCTCTCCGAGGACCTTGGTTGCAGAGTAGGAAACAGATGTAAACTACCTTCAGCAATTTCCCCTAAATTAGTTACTATTTCAGCAATATGTATCTCTCTCTTAAAAGAAAGTTACAGATCACACTATGCTAATGTTTGTCATTCAAAATTTCAGCTGTCTGAAAGTAAAATAATTATACCCAAACCTCACTACATAAATGCTGATTCAGCCAGAGTTTGCCAACTTCCTTACTTTTCTCTTTTGCTGGTTGGCTGCAGCAGTTTAGGGCAGAAACCAGGGAAGGAGGGAGATTGGACAAATCATGGATTAGAAATGTTCCCATAGGAAATAATGGAAATCATCAGCTCGTTATACAAATTCTCAACTAACGAACGATTTCTTAGGAACTCATTGTGTTCAGATAGTGGGACGTATGTGTAAAAGCCAATATATTCTTGCCATTTACCAGGGGTCCCTAAACTAAGGCCTGGGGGCTGGATGCGGCCCAATTGCCTTCTAAATGTGGCCTGCGGACGGTCTGGGAATCAGCGTGTTTTTACATGAGTAGAATGTGTCCTTTTATTTAAAATGCATCTCTGGGTTATTTGTGGGGCATAGGAATTCGTTCATCTTTTTTTTTCAAAATATAGTCTGCCCGCCCCCCACAAGGGGCTACCCCTAAAACTGACCCAGAAACTCCAGCGGGTGCAGAATGCCGCGGCGAGGCTCCTTACCGGGTCTTTGCCGCGGGACCACATTCATCCAGTGCTTTACCAGCTGCACTGGCTCCCGGTGGAGTACAGGATCAGGTTTAAGGTGCTGGTTTTGACCTTTAAAGCCCTATGCAGTTTAGGACCCTCGTATTTAAGGGACCGCCTCTCCTGGTATGTCCCATGTAGGACCTTAAGGTCCTCAAATAATAATCTTTTGGAGGTCCCGAGCAACAAAGACGTTAGGTTGGCCTCAACTAGGGCCAGGGCCTTCTCAATATTGGCCCCGACTTGGTGGAACAGCCTATCACAAGAGACCAGGGCCCTGCGGGATTTGGCATCTTTCCGCAGGGCCTGCAAGACGGAGCTGTTCCACCTGGCCTTTGGGTTGGTTTCTGTTTAATATTTATGCTTCATCTTTTATTGGTGGGTTATTTTTGAAATTGAGACCTGCAGTTTTAATTGAATTTTTAAATTTGTATTTTAATCTGTTATTTTAAATTGATCGTTTTTATGTTTCTTGCTGTGATTTTAATTGATGTTAGCCGCCCTGAGCCCGGTTTTCTGGCTGGGAAGGGCGGGGTATAAATAAAATTATTATTATTATTATTATTAAGGTCTGAGGGACAGTGGACTGGCCCCCTGCTGGAAAAGTTTGCTGACCCCTGCCCTTTACCCAGTTAGTCAACAAAACAGGGTTCCACCCACAACCACCTAAGGGTCTCTAGATCTCTTAAATCAGGGGTAAGGAAGCTTTTTCATCCAAAGCCCACATTCCCTTCTGTGCAGCTTTCTTTGTACTACATGCCCCTTGTGAGAGGACCAGAGCCAAGAGTGGCTGGAGCAACAAATTACTTTTCTATAGTAGGCTAGTTTCTGTACTGAGACTCTCATACTCCTCTCTGTTCCAAGGAAGAGAAAGTCATTGTCAGAGTTGAATGACATATTCCAACTAGGCAAAAACAGTAGTGGGTCAAAGCAGGGCCTGGGGAGATTCCAGAGGACCTCATTTGGCCTTTGGGCCTGAAGTTCCTCATCCATGTCTTAAATAATTCTGTCCATTCTCCTTTGCTTGGAACACCATTCCATAACACTTTCATCTCTCCCACTGTTGCACTTCAAGCTTTTTGGGTCAAAGAACTATCATCTTTTCATTTATTTTTTAAAGGCCAAAATGCATTAGTGGTGCTGTACACATCATATACCTTTTATAAGGTATCTTTAGAATAGAGAATGATAGCAATATCTGTACTTTAAAACTGCATTGAAAATGGTTTTGTTCTTCCTATTTTCTTCATCCAGTAGAATATTTAATATCCATATTATGAAATAAAGTTCAGTTACAAGCATTTTGTGCCCTATAGGCCAATATTGGTTTCAAAGGAAGAAATCTATTTCTGGTAGATGATTCTTATACTGCTGGTTGTTTTCATAAGTCAAACTTTGCTGGATGTTTTCATGTTATATTTATAAGAGATGCACACCTCAGGAACTGTGCAATCCAGGTTACTTATCTCTTGAGTAATGAGCTAAAACGTTGAAATTGGTTGTGTTTTGTAATGGCTCCCACAGTGGACTTTTATCGTTACAACTAATGAAGCAAGTAATATCTGCTATTAGCTTAAAATATAGGGTATTTGAGTTATGCAATAATGTACAATTGAAGGTAAGATTTACAATATCCTTTTATCAAAACGATTTAACAAGGAAGTTGTTCCTTAGAGTTGTATTGTAGTTTATTGACTTAGGAGTTTACTTCTCTAGTTGATTGTTTTTATGTCAGATTTCTCTGCTGTTAATCTGATTTGTCATGTTTCTTATATGCAGTTGTCTCCTTTTAATACCCAGGTTCTTGTGTCTACAATAAAATTTGTGGCTCCATAGGGACTTGAAAGGCTCTGAAAAACACTCCTAATGTTCTCTTTTGCAGTTTCCTATTTTCATTACAATCTGCAATATTGTGATTCTGCAAAAGGAAAAATTACATTTTGCATGTGATTTGAGTCGAGAGTTCAATCCCTTCATTACTTACATAAATGTGGTTTATATACGGTATGCAGTGCTCCTTCCACCTGAATCTATATATGGTCTAATACTGTAACTACACGTTACATTCAGTTGTGTGTACCAGTACCCTAATACCTACTGCTTCTAGAGAAAAACTTCAGAAGTGGGTATTTTGGAATAAATGGCTGTGGAGACGGGTGTTCAGCTCTTCTTCCACTGCAGTTCCCTTAGCTGTTTTCTCCCATCAGCTGCATATTTGCAAAGATATAATGCAAACATTATATGGAGGCCCACAGAGGATAAAGCTGTTAGGGAACAGGATAAGCACCTCTTTTCTTCTTCCAGTTGCTTCTCCACAACCAGTGCCCCTTCCCAAAGCTGCCTTGGCATAATAGAAACAGCCAGAGGGGTTTTTGTTCTGATTTGCATGTGTAGCTCTGCTTTCGTGTTTGACAGGATAATAAATGTGCTTGTTTTATGGTGGGTGAATGAAAGAATCATAATACCACTGTCAACAAACCAAATGAGTGAGCTGTACCATCAATTCTGTTGGCCTACCTAGTCAAATAATGTTGGCAAAAGAATGGACATTTGTAAGCTTTTGTTGTCACACAACAGTTCTTTCTCCCCCAAACATTTTAAAAAAGCAAACCCAGGGCTTTATAATTTGGTGCACTTTGCTAAGGCCAGATAAATATTTTTTGCAAGGTAGCTCCAATATCAAGCACAGGGTCAAATACACACTTTTTTGTAGCTACGGCCATACCTTCCCCACACCTTATGTTACATATTATGTCAGATGAGGGTCAGGTTGGCATGGTTTGAGGGAAATGGCCTTACAGGCAAAATTGGGACCTGTGTTTTCTCCAATTAAGCCCAGGGTAGAGAGTGCTGGGCTAGGTGGACTAAAGTTCTGCTGTATTGTACAGTAGCATCAAATGTTCATACACCAATAGGCCTGTACATATGAGTGTTCTTAATCCTTCCGCTCCCTCTTAGCCTCTGCTGTGCCATCTGTACTAACTAGTGGGCTGTTCGAACTGGCCAATGTGATTTGGATCTAGGGGTCTTAATAGACCACAAGCTTCACATGAGTCAACAGTGTGATGCAGCAGCAGCAGCAGCAGCAGCAGCAAAAAAGCTAATTGTGAGTCGAGGCCCTGCCCCCACTTGGAGATAAAATAATACACATGGACACAAGTATTTAGGTTAATGGGCTAAAAAAGGCCACAACTTTATTGGTTATAGAATGTGAGTGGTATTGGCTTAGGCATTGGATCGGACAGACTATACTTGACTCCTGCCCGCTCTGCCAGGAGTCACACAAGGGTTAACAACCAGTAGGGGGAGCATCAACAGAAGTACAATCATAAAGTACAATCATACCTCTGGTTACATTCGCTGCGGGTTGCGTTCGGCACTGGTTACGAATGGGCCAAACGCAGAAGTACCGGAATGGGTTGCTTCCATGTTCGGCGCTTTGTGCATGCGCAGAAGCACCGAATAGCGCCGCACACATGCGCAGAGGTGGCACTTCAGGTTGTGCTCTGTTCATGTTGCGAACAGGGCTCCGGAATGGATCCCATTCGCAACCAGAGGTACCACTGTATGGTGTCCTTTTCAAGGGAAGTAATAGTACTGCTCTATTCTACCATGGTAAACGTCTTCTGTGAAGTGTTTTTGCTGACAGTTAAAAACAGTGCTGTTCACCCAAGCATTTACTGGATGTTAATTCTTGGCTAAATGTATCTTACTGTGATTCCTAAAAGGAAGAGTCAAACAAGCCTCTCTGATTAGAGTGTTCCATAAACAGGGCTCTGCCACCAAAGAAGCCAGTCTCTGGTTGGTGCACATTTTATCTCTGATATCTGCATAAGGGTTTCTGATTAAGAATTTGGTGACTAGGCAAGTTCATATTACGTAATTCTCTGCCCTGGTGTGGATCAGGGAAATGTATGACAGAATAATGTCAGGATATGGATTACATGTTGCCTGAAGCTGCCTTCTGCCTTAAGGCTTAAATCTGTTACAGGAGCCAGTGAGTGGTATGTTAAAATCTCCACAAGCAGTCACTGAATGTCCTTTGGCAAAAATGGGGGCTACCAACTGACAACAGTGCATTTCTAGATGCTCCAGATCTCTTGATCCTTCATGGCATTCATTTCACCAGGGGGTCTCCAAATGCAGTGGGCTTCCCTCCCCTAACTTAATAAAGCATTCTGAAAATGTAGATATGGGAGAGTCCTTGCTGGTTGGAAAAGATAAGGCTCAGTGTCTCTCTCAATTTTTCTGGAGAAGTGTGGGGGAAGTATCTTACTTCACACAATACTTTGGAGATACTTTGGGAGTAGGAGAGCATCTTACTCCTGGTTGTGTCCAGTCATGGTGTAAAGTGAAAAATCAGTCCTCCCTCTCTCTCAAATCATCTGTGTGTGTCACAGCCTTCGAAGGAGTGATCAGTCACAACTGCAAAAAATGGGAGGCTACCAAGCCCAACAAAAATGTTTGAATTATGCATTTTAAAAGTTTCAGTTCAGAATTCCTGTGCAAATTATGTGGGCACTCACTCACATGGTGGAAATGTGCACCCTGACCCATGTACATTCAGAGGTAAGCCCAGCTAAGTTCAGCGGGGCTTACTTCCATGTGCATAGTAATGCAGCTTTCGTTTTCTAGATTAATTTAGGCAGTGTGAAAACTAGTCTTGAGGATTTACAGTATCTTTCACATTTATTTGTTCTCCATTCATTGACCAAAACGTTTCCCTTTATGTACTTACTAGCAGATAATGGACCAATGGCAGAAGGGCCCATGTAATGTACTTTTATCTAGTAACGTGTTGTGTGTTTATTTTTAGACACTTGTACACATAGCAGAAGTGAATATAGCAAGATCAGGAAACTTCTCAACTGACTACAGTATAGTCTTAGGAAGCAATTATAAACTGATTGTTGTTCCTTTAACAATGCTTAAAATGGTTTTTAAAAACAGTTTTTTCCCTTTGAACAATTCTTACTAATTTGTATTTTCAGGAGGAGGAAATCAAATGGGGACAAATCCATGCATGAATTATACACAAACATTTAAACCTTCTTCCAGCCCCAAACTAGCTTTTCTCCTGCAAGGTTCCAGTTAGCCATTTAAAAAGGGAGGAAACCTAGTGAGGAAGGACGTCTGTATGTAAACTTGAAAACTTCGTAGCTGCTTGTCTTGTAGATCATTAGTGGGCCTTCAGTTGAGCTCAGGTTATTGAACTAGCATATGAACTGGCAAGTCCTAGTTCAAGGACCCTGAAGGCGCACTCTTCCATTGTCTCTCAAGACAGATGGATGCCAAAATCTAAAAATATATGAGTAGTTATGCCTAGAAACTTGAAATATTATTTATAACTCTAAGGCAGGGGTCCCCAAACTAAGGCCCGGGGGCCGGATGCGGCCCAATCACCTTCTAAATGCGGCCTGCGGACGGTCCGGGAATCAGCATGTTTTTACATGAGTAGAATGTGTCCTTTTATTTAAAATGCATCTCTGGGTTATTTGTGGGGTCTGCCTGGTGTTTTTACATGAGTAGAATGTGTCCTTTTATTTAAATGCATCTCTAGGTTATTTGTGGGGCACAGGAATTTGTTCACATTTTTTTTCAAAATATAGTCCGGCCCCCCACAAGGTCTGAGGGACAGTGGACTGGCCCCCTGCTGAAAAAGTTTGCTGACCCCTGCTCTAAGGCATGATTTCCAGATTAGGAGTCAGGATTTATCACAAGCAGATTAACAGATCACAGGCATGTTGTAGGCGTGGGTTATTGAGTTGCTAGTAGTCTCATTACCTTGGCACAATGAGCAGGTAGAATCTGCTGTGATTTGAATTAATGCTGTTTTAACAATGTAATCTAATTTATTTTGGGGGGTTTTCCCATAATGAGATTGAAGTATTAGGAAAGTAAGCAAACTGTGTAAGAATCAGTTCTAGCTTTTGTGTTCTCGCATAACAAAAGGATATTAGCATGTGTTCGTTTTACTTTAATCCTTCTGATGCTTTCCAAAGTGGGTATAAAGGATAAATCATATTGGAGAAACAGTTTTTCTTTCTTATATATCCTTATGTTTCATCTCTGAGGACATACGGGGGTGAAAGAGAACTTTTTAAACTGCCCAAAATAGGTAGGGGGTGTGGAAGAGAGAGAAATTTTCATAACGGGGACAAGAAAATAAATATGTGAAAAAGAATTGAGCTTCTATTTCCATTGGTTCAGGCCAGGAAGCTTTGAAAACAGAGGCTTGTCATTAAGAAAAAAATGCTGTTGCCTGCCTAAACCCCTGGGATAAACAGTTGAAAATCTATAGAAATTAGGAATTTGAAGAGTGATGAAGTAACTTCATGGAGTAGGTCCCAGAGACAGACTTTTTGGGCTAGTTCCCCTTTGGAATCTGGTTTGATACTTTCTCCAGTACATCCCAATACACTCTTTCCTAGGCTGCTTTAGCTAAGAGCCAGTGAGAGTCAGTGCTATGATGTTGAGATTAGATTGTGGGACTATAGCTGAATTTGAATTGCCACCCAACCACAGGCTTGTTGTAAAGTTAAAATGGTGGAGGAAAGGAGAACCACGTGCCCCATCCTAAACTCCATGCAGAGTTAGATAAAAATAAACTACCCATATGCAAACCATGTCAAGCTGATAATATTATCACTTTTGAACTGGGGAAGAGCATATTTATTTTTTCTGCTGTATTTATAGACCACTTTTCTGCTATACAATAACAGATCAAAGCAATTCGCAGTTAAAACTATTCAAGTCTATTCAAATCTAAAAAAAAATCCAGAGACCAACAGGCAAAAAGCCAGTCAAATCATAGCAGCAGGAGGACAATTAAAATACAACACCAGAATAAACAAAACAGAACCAAAAATAGCTTGCTTAATCTAATTGCTGAAGCCATGGTAAAAAAAGCTAAGTTTTCCCTCTCTTCCAAAAAGTGAAGAGACTCCTATCAGTTGGTTAGAGTGTGGTGCTGATAGCTCTACCTGTTGAACCTTCAAGGCAAGAACCTGCCAAAGCATGATCAAGTACTAAAACAGGCATAGGCAAACTCGGCCCTCCAGATGTTTTGGGACTACAACTCCCATCATCCCTGACCACTGGTCCTGTTAGCTAGGGATAATGGGAGTTGTAGTCCCAAAACATCTGGAGGGCCGAGTTTGCCTATGCCTGTACTAAAACCTAGAAGCCACACACTTACTTGATTCATCTTTGGAGCACTATGCCATAAGTAGGTCTAGGGGCTGGCCCATCATTGGCTACTACTGCCTTCCGGACTCAGCACCAGCTCCTCCCCTGTTCCATTTAATTTAGCAATATAAAGAGAATTTGGCACTGAGGAGGAAGGGGATGGAAGGCATGGTGGTAGTGATGGCAGCCTTTGGTCGGTGTAAAAAAGGGATGACAGGTGCTCATGGATGGGAGGAGATGCTGATTTGCCACAACTAGAGGGCTAGCTGTGGCACAAGGATAGTGGGATTCTGTGATGGGGAACTGCAGATTGGTTTTGGGTGCACAGTTGGTTCAGACTTTGGTTCATTCAGTCCAGTACTCTGATTACACTGGCGGCCAACCAAATATTTCAAGGAAACCTGCAAACAGAACATGAAGGCAGTAGCCTTCTCCAGTGCTTTTCTTCTGGGGGGAAAGGGTGCTGGTATTCACCATGAAGTTGTTATAGTAAGTGCCACAATTTAAACCAGTGATTTTCTTCTTGAAAAAAAATAGGTGCCAGTACTATGTACCCTTAAGTATCCCCAGGGGAAAATAGTGTTGGCCTTCTCCCAGCTTCTGGCATTGAGGTATACTGTATCTGAACATGGAGTTTCGTTTACCTGTCATACTGAGCAGCAAATGATAGATTCTTGATGAATTTCTCTAACCCTTTATAAAATGCATCTAACCTTGGGACCACCACTGCATCCTGTGGCAGTGAATTCTGTAAGTTAATTATGCAGTATAGGGTTAGAGGGGCAGCAGTGCTGCTAATGAACCAATCATAGATCCCAGTGCAGTACTGGGCTTTAGTAACCTTCTGGGTGGGAATTTTGCCACCCAGAAGGTTACCAAAACTAAGTCGGATCCTACTCAAAATACATCAACTTGAGCTGAGGTCCAAGTTCCACAGATTTTGTCTGCCATTGGCAAATCAGCCAAAATTGGTGGCCTCCACCACTGCTGCCCCCTGCCTAACACAGGAAGGGGTGAGTTTTCACATATGCTGTTGTGCTAGGCTTTGAAGTGAAGCAGAAGCAACATTTGCTGGGATAAAAGCTATGGTGACATTTGGCAACCTGGTAAGTACATTTTGTGTACCCTTGGCTAAAGGGTTTTCAGTAAGCAGCCTCCGCAGCCACTGTCTGACCGCAAGAACTTTTGCAGGATTTATTTACTCAACCTGTACCTAAGATAGAAGAATAAGAAGCCACCCATTTCCAGGACTGATGCCCTCTCTTAATAACATGAGGCACAGTTCAGTGTGAGAAACCGTCCAGCAAGAAGTTCTGCCACCCTTAAATGTCCTCTTCACCTTGTCTCTGTCCCTTTTTGTGTTAAGTTTAAAAGAGGTACATCACCATTTCATCCTTGAAATATGTAGCCTAAAAGTCTACCCCTTTCTTACCCCAAATGCACTTTATTATAATTGGTCACTAACTAAACATTTGACCTGAAAGACAGGTTGTGAGGCTTTGTACAACAGGAATAGACAAGGTCCATGATTCAAATACATACATTTGCATTATACCCAGATCATGAACACTGTCCTGAATAATCCACATCCTGATGCCTAGGGTGTCAATGTGAATATAGCATTCAGCAAGGTTGCAATATTTGCATTATGTAAACATGTACATTTTCTGGAATGTACATCTTTATGTGACTGCTACCTGACTTTCTAGGATGTGTGGACAGAAAAAATGAGTCACGTTGTTGTTCGTATAGTAATGGGGCATGATAGTTAAGTATTTGATTAAAACACTGTTACACTCTTGTTAACTAAGCCAACTAATTGGCTTTAAATGCCTATCCTCATTCATATTTAGATACTACACATTGTGTTAAAATGTTTTAGCGCCAGGCTAAAGGATTCTGTGCAAACTGACATTTTATTTCTAAATAAGATGTACGGCAGATGGTCTCTGGTCAGGAACGATTAAAACTAAACCTTCTAAACGGCTGTGCATTTTCTCTCCTGCAGTGCAGCTCTCTGAGCCTGTGTGAAAAAGAGAGAGAAATATAAACAGTGGTGTATCTTGGATCTAAAATACACTTCTCTATTTACCATGTAAAACTGTTTGATCACGATGTGTGTGGTGGTAACAGTACGGTTCTCCTTGCATTCTTCTAGCCACAGACAAGGTGACTGACAGCATTTAACTTCCCCATTAGAGCAAGGGCGGTGTGCAATGAAGGCAAGGTTTCTATGGATCCTATGGATCACTTAGCGGAATGCTTGTGCCAGCCGAGCAGATGGCAACACTCATTTAGTGGGAGAACTGATCTCCTTTCATTTTCAGTTATTGTGTGTGTATTGGCACACAAGATTCTGTGTACAGTCGTATTTGGGAGTAGTGTATTTAGGACCCTCCAAATGTTGCTAGACTACATCTCCCATCCTCTCTGACAATTGGCCATGGTGACTGTTGCAGTCCAACAGCATCTGGAAGGCCACAGGTTCTCTCACCCATGTCCTAGATTGTTCTCGGAGCTACTTTGCATATACTTTGATTTCCTGATTCAGAATAGAAGACAGCTCCCCTTTTCCGGGAGGCTGCATTGCGGGAGGGGTTCTGGGACCTCCCAGTTACCCGGCAGTGGGCAGAGGAATGCTTCCCACGTCAGTAGGATGCCCAGCTGCGTCATGCCTCCCAGCTGACCAACCAGGTTAGCTGGGGGACGTGGCCCTCTGCCGGTGTGACTTTGGGGCAGCCTCCATTGTCTCCTTTTGTCGGATCTCCCAGCCCCCTGCCCCCACCATTTTTGCTTGTGTTGCTTGACTATGGCCTTGCTGTGACTAATGTCGGTTGCCTGGTTGTTGGGGCTGGGTAGGAATTTCTCCATTTGGCAAATTGGCACCAGCCATTTGGTTTTCGCCTACTAGTAGCTATTGTCACAACTTTGCAAGGTTAGGCATTGGGTAAGCCTTGTCATGGGAGGGGCAGTTGTTGCCTCTGGCCTGCCCCTCCACGTTAAGAGTATCCCGTTAAAGGGATCCGGGGGTGTGGTTCCTGTCCGAAGCTTGGGTGTGGGCTTGGGCCATGCCCCGACCCCATCGGTGACCCTGGGGGTGCTCTTAATTGATTATATCATAGGGCTCCCCCTATCGGTGGTTGACCCTTTGAGACTTCCTGCAGACAGGCAGGAGTCAGGATATAGTCTTGCTTCACCCAATTGCCTAAGCCAAACCACTCACATCTGTAACTAATAAAGTTGTGTCCTTATTTATCTCATTAACCCAACATATGTGTGTCTTATTTCTGGGGGAATTGCGGGGCCCGGGGCCTTGCCACGCATGTGGGTTATGGATTTAAAAATAAATAAATGCTATTATATTCAGACTATTTGTCAGAGTGAGAAGAAATCAAGACTTTTAAGTGGTGTAGTATTAGCTAAATGAGCCACCTTGGCAGTAAAGGTAAAATATCAATTTACTTGAATGTCTGACATGGTTGTTAACTTTCAGTTGCTTTTATTTTTAGTTTCTATGTTGAGGCAAGATGGGGTGGGTGTGGGGCGATAGGAGCTTGCCAAAATCCTCTTAACTCTTATATATATTTGCTAGGTAAACCATGAAATTGTACTATTAAAATTCAAGTACACAGAATTGAAGATAAAGCTTTCTAATGCTAAATTTTGCTGTGTTGTGTTCTCTTTATCACAGCTAATGCCAATAAAAGAAAGGGTTTCCTTCTACCCTGGGAAACGTACTTGCACGTACAACTGACAAATCCCTATTTATATCCCAAGTAAAGGCCAAACTACATATGACTATGGCAGATCTGTGTTTTCAAATGTGGTTCGAGGAAACGGGTGCATGTGTGATTTTGGAACATAAAATGGTCATATGAGTTTCTGATTCTGAATTGTACCGTCCTTCCCAGCCTGTTGCTTCATCCCCTTCCATTTCATGAACAACTTTCCCCCAGCCAAGCTTCAGTACCAGAAGTGAGCCTGGCTGGGATAAAAGTAACTGGAGAAGAGATTTAAAGGACCTGTGGGCAGTGGGAGGTGGGTTGGTGCAGAAATGTCAGGTGTGTGAGGAAGGAGGCTCATCATCCTACCTACACATCACTTTTGCAATTCAAATTACCCCCCTTATCTCACCAGCTTGCAATTTAGTTCTGCCAGTCATGTATAGCTTGACCCAAAAGACTGCACGGTAATGGGTCCAATGAGATAAAAGGCTGGGTGGAGAAAGTGGAAACGCTTAAAAGCCCTTGATGGCCTTTTCTTAAAGGAGAAGCCCAGGGCCAAACTTTGAGCATTCAATAGATAAATGAAGCTATCTCTGTTCTCTTTGAAAATACATAAATTAAAAAGGAACTGCTGCTCTTTATCCTAGGCTGGAACAAGATATTAAGAAGTTAAAGGCTGACCTGCAGGCAAGCAGGCAGATTGAACAAGAGCTGCGCAGTCAGATTGGTTCTCTGACCAGCACAGAGCGGGGGATTCGGTCTGAAATTGGACAGCTCCGACAAGAAAACGAGCTGCTTCAGAATAAGTAAGTTTGGTTCTCACTTCACAATATAGTGGGCTGATTTTCGTACTTGTAATCTGATTTTTAAAAAAAACAAATACAGATTTTTAAAATCTCAAAGCCCAAGCCAGGCAAAGTTTATCTCTCTGGAGCTCAATTCATCATTTCAGTGGAAAGAGACTTAAGATTTAACAGTTCTTGACTATGCCCAGATAAGGACCTAAATTCTGCTCTTTTAGTACTGACAGTGCTGCAGAAATTAATAACTCTTTCCTATTGATCTGTAAAAATGCTATATGAGCATATGGAGAATGACATTTATCTCTTGTTCAAAGAGGCACATGATTTAAACAGCTAAAGGTCAGGCTTAACAGAAAAGTTATTCACACCTTAGCTCTGCTATAGTGCTGATTTCCTTCCACTCTAATCTGATAAAAAATGATGCACAAAGTGTCACCCTACCCAAATCCTTCCTATTATCCACTGAACTCTTACCCAAACTGGTAATTCATTGGAATTTAGGCATCTATATACAAATTCCTCTTAAGATGAGAAGTTCTGCTTTGATTGTAGTGACTGGAGGTTGTATCCAGTGCTAGTCCTACTCAAAGCAAACCCATTAGTCATGACTTAATTTCACGAATTTTAATGAGTAGGACTAGCATTGAATGCCACCCATGTGTTACCCTCTTCTGCTGAAATCTAGAGTCTCTATTTTATCAGAAGGGAAAGTTGAGCACTTAAAAGAAGTTACACTTCTGGAACAGTACTACTTTATTTTCTTCTCAGGCTAAGAAAGCAGCGGGGATCATGTTCCTTTTCTTCCCTCTTTCAGGCTACATAATGCTGTGCAAATGAAACAAAAAGATAAGCAGACCATTGGCCAATTGGAGAAAAAGCTCAAAGCAGAGCAAGAGGCACGAACCTTTGTAGAAAAGCAGTTGATGGAAGAAAAGAAAAGGAAGAAGTTGGAAGAAGCAACTGCTGCGCGGGCTGTTGCTTTTGCTGCTGCTACCAGGTACTAGGCTCCCTCTCTCATAACGCTAGAATTTGGTGGCATCCAATGAAGCTGAACATTGGAAGATTCAGGACAAACAAAAGAAAGTACAATTTATTATATGCATATGATTTTTTTAAGGTGCATAATATGAAAAAAACAGATTCAGATAATAAAAATAAATGTCCTGGTTTATACAATATGAAAAAACAGAGTTAGATAATAAAAATAAAAGTACTTTGCACAGTGCATATTTAAACAGTGATGGCCACCAACTTGGATGGGTTTGAAAGAGGATTTGACAAATTCATGGAGGAGAGGGCCATTGATGGCTAATAGCCGTGATGGTTATTCTCTGTCACCACAGTCGGAGGCAGCAGTGCTTCTGAATATAGTCAAACCTCGGTTGTCGAACATAATCTGTTCCGGAAGACCGTTCAACTTCCGAAATGTTCAACAGGTTGCAAGAGCTTCTTGCACTCAAGTGGAAGTCACGTTGGACGTTCGGGTTCCAAAAAATGTTCAAAAACCGGAGCATTTACTTCTGGGTTTTCAGCGTTTGGGAGCCGAAATGTCCGAAAATGGAGTCGTTCGAGAACTAAGGTTTGACTGTACCAGTTGTTGGAAACCACAGGAGGGCAGAGTGCTTGGATCCTGTGTGCTGGTTTCCCTCAGGCTTCTGATTGGACACTGTGAGAACAAGATGCCACTGGCCTGATACAGCAGGCTTTTCTTATGGTCTTATAGTGTTTCGGGTTGCAGGGAGGGATCACGGCAAAAGGTATAAAGGCACGTGACACCATCACTTGGCCAAAGATAAGCAGACCTGGAAGTGTGACTGCCTGATTGTAACAACACACACACACACACACACAAAAAGTGGCACACATTGAAAGTCTCCCTCTCCCCATTCCCTTGGTTCTTGTTTTGTTTGGCAGAGGGGAATGCACTGAAACTTTACGAAATCGCATCAGAGACCTGGAGACAGAGTGCAAGAAGTTAACGATTGACATAAAGCTGAAAGAAGATCAGATACGAGATCTAGAAATGAAAGTGCAGGTAATGAGAGTGCACCATGACATTGCATGCCTCCTTCACCGTCCAAACATGACCCTTCAGAATGCCTACCACGTTTTCTGCGAGAGAAGAGTGCATAGGGTTGTGTTTCTTTCTGTTATCCTAAATAGGCCTGACTTAGTCTAAAAGCTACCGTAATTTTTCTTTGCCATGCCTCTCTCTTTCCTTGAAGGAAACTTGCCTACTTGAGCTTTGCCAAACACCACTTTAGGCTTTTTTTTCTTTTTTTAAACATTATGTTTGAAGGTGGGCCATGGGTGGCCAGCCCCATGGGATGTACAAGCCTAGAGCTGAGAAAACACAAATAGTCAAGGAAGCTCCTGACATGCACACACAGTTATCAGCAACTAGTGTTCATGACTTGGCTCGCTTCTGGAGGCCAAGTTTCATCTGCCATATACTTCTGCATACCTTGAAGTTCCTACAGGTATGCTGAAAACTTTGATCTATTTGCAGATTGCCCTGCTTTTTTCCTTCCGAAAGTGATTGGCACAGGACCACCCCTGTTCAGTATTAAGTGGGAATTGATAGATTTTTATATTCTGCTTTAGTAGAATAATCATCTTGTTTATCCTCATAATACATTTATAATGTTAGGTGCCTTGCGGTTAAAATATAATACTTTAAATAAACTAATTGCAGTTTTGGAGCCCTCTTGGAAGAGAGGAGAAATTAAAATGGCGAGGGAATGGTA
The DNA here is from genome assembly GCF_009819535.1 of Lacerta agilis. NCBI lineage: Eukaryota > Metazoa > Chordata > Lepidosauria > Squamata > Lacertidae > Lacerta > Lacerta agilis. Next base: position 60,214,732 of record NC_046319.1, read on the forward strand.
TTTGCTGGGGATAATCAGTGGACAGAGAAAGGGTTAATCACTTGCCCTCCAGAAAGTGTAGTCCCAACCTGAAACAGACTATAAAACTATGATGTTCATTTATATAACACTCTTGCTCCATTGTTAGAAAAGCAAGTTTTGATTAAAGTTTTTAGGAACAGTGCCAGTTTTAAATAGAAATGTGCATTTTAAAAAACTGTAAAACATAGTTTCAAGTTTTACACTTGTTTCTGAACCTGTTCATGGTTTCCCCCATAAATTTGCAGTGAAATGTTTCTGTGTTTTCCTCTTCCTCCTCCGCAGGCCCACATAAACAAACCAGCTAGGGAAAAGTAGTGTAGCCCTTGCTTTGCTACACAGGGAGCTGTGAAATGTACAAGGAATATTTTCATAATAATCAAAAACTTCTCACTTGTGTTTTAAAGTGAAAAACAGTTTGACTTTGTGGTTTTGACAGGTATATTAAGTAAAACCTATTTTTTAATTGGCGTTCTCAAGTACATGTAACTCTGGAGGCTAAAATAGTTCGAGTACCCCACCCTTAAAATAAAGCCTGGACAAGTTGAGTAACTTGTCAAAACCCCTTAAGCAAACATTTTAATCTACAGAGAGGGAATGTTATATAACATTCTCCCCCATTTATCAGGAAGTTGGAATTTGTTGAGCTTTTCTCTAGCACTTCATTCTTGTACTCACTTTGCCTGTAGGGCCCCACCTGTTTTCCAGTCCTGATTTGCATTCTCCCTATTGTGGGGAGAGTCTGCAGTGCAGCGGAAAAGGATATATTTTTCATGGAGGAGGTCCCAGGTTCAAGCTGTGATATTCCAGTTGATCAAAGTGTGTGCATTCAGGTAGCAGGGCTAAGAAAGATTCTCTGCCTGAGACTCTTCAGAGCAACTGCCATTCATCCTGGACCAGATGAAGTACTATATAAGGCAGTATCATGTGTTGATATTTCTCTGAATATCAAGTGGGCCTAATAGGTTTTGGCCAGCAGTGCAGCATGTTTTTTCAGTCTGAGGGCTGTATTCCCTTCTGGGCAACCTTCCAGGGACCAGAGGGAGAATTGGGAGGAATGAAATGTTTACCTTTGTGTTGTATGCTAGTTTCTACACACACCTCTATCCAGCATCAAGGGAAGCAAGAGACATTATCAGAGCTATAGAATGCAACCAGGCAGGCAACAATGCTCAAGGAGGGTGCAGAGCAAGACCAGATGGGGTATGTGGCCTTGGGAGAGTCCTGAGGCCAGATAGAGAAGCTTGGAATGTCACATTTGGCCCCCATGCCTAAGGTTCCCCACTTCTGCCTTACACCATGGCTGGCCAACTTCTGATGGTGGAAACTTGTGCCATACCTTGGTAAGAACAGGAGGGCCCATGGACTTAGCTATGTGTGGAGTGCTGCTTATGGTCCTCTCCAGCTGTCAATTACTCTGCTGCTATTGCATGCTTCCCAGCTCAGAAAACTAGAAGTGACCACCAGCACTGTTTCAACTGGGACAGCACTGTTTCAACTGGGACAGTCTCTTTCCCAGCCTGGCGTATAGTCCGCCTACAGGTTGACTTAAAAGTTGGCCGCCACTAACTTAGGGTAAAGTCTATCATCACCACTCTCATTCCACCCCAGGAAAATTGGTTGTGGGGTCAGGAAGAGACTGTACTGGCATGAACATAGAGTGTCCATATCTCGGAGTGACTTCCTGGGGGTGGGACATCCATACAGCTTCCTCTGACATAATCTCACAAATTTATGTTGACTTCCTAGTTAAATGTGGTTTTCAAGACTGGAAATTTGTGTGTCTTAATCAGCAGCAGATTGGAAGAGCCCCCACATCAAGCCAGCTTTGTGTTCTGCAATTGGTACATTGTTCGTGTTGAATGAGCCATAAGAATACACTGTAATCTATTCTGAGCCCTTGGGGAGGGTGGGTGAAGAAAACTGTATTACTACAGCTGAACATGTCGATTTCCAAGCTGCGGCTTCTGCAGAGCTAAATTGCCTTAATGGTGTATGAGCACGTATATTTTACATACTGCAGTTGAGGTCAAAGGATATAACCCAAGTTGCCCTAAACCTAGCATACTGCAGATTTGACCCCAATTTTCCCCCTTCCCCAGCCACAACCCTCAGTCTTGTTCTTTTCCCTTTATCTCTGTATAAAGTTTCTGTTTGTAACAGTCCTGCTTTAATTACCCTAAAGGAACTGCGGAAATACAAAGAGAACGAAAAGGATACAGAGGTGTTAATGTCAGCACTTTCAGCCATGCAGGATAAGACACAGCACTTAGAGAACAGCTTGAGTGCGGAGACGAGGATCAAGTTGGATCTGTTCTCTGCATTAGGAGATGCAAAAAGACAGCTTGAGATAGCTCAAGGTAAGTGGGATTTTCCATGCTGCTGGGCAAAGTGATAGAAAATGAGGTAGCGCCCTCTACTTTCCAGTGAGATACCAAAAAATCCAGTGTTCCTGTGAAAAGCACTTCTGTGTATACACGGGGGACTGTGTATGTGCTTGCTGGTTTTTATGCCTTGCTGCATTTTCTTCAACTACTTCAAAGCCTGTTCCACAGCCCCAGTCTGCCACAGGACTATGAAGGACTGCATTGGGAAGGATTAGTCAGAAAAGCCCCAATACACACTTCCTGTTCTGTTCGTTGGATTTTGGCCGCTGACAGCTGGAACAACCTTTTGGAAATTGTTCCTGCTAGGAATATATGGGAAATCCCCCCTCCACCAATAAATTTGTCCAGTCTTAATAACCACATCCCCCCCCAACAAACTTCTATGCCTTGTTGGCATTATTTTGGCTTTCCTTGAGATTCCTCAGATGTTTTTTTGCCTGAGGAGGACCCCAAGTGCCACATTGAATTTTGCTTTAGGCAACATTTCAGTAGCTCCTCCATGCTGCTGTAGGGCTCAAACCTTAACCAGCATTTGTTCGGTACTGCTTGGACGTCCAACAGTAATTCTGAAAGTCTCCGTGGAAACAGGTTAAAGAGAGTGCAGAGGACTGGTGTGGAGACGTGAGAGTAATTGCTTTGGTCCACCTGAGCAGCAGTGACTTGGTCAGACAATCCTAATCAAATGCAGCAAACTCCACACCAAAGAAAGCAGCAACAGTATTTTGTTTCTCTGGAGAGTGGAAGCAAACTGCTAGAAAACAGATGGTTAAATTTTTATTGGATCTCTGAGTGCAACTCCAAGTGCAGATGCTGCAGAAACGTAATGTGGTAGGAAATTAATAGCCCAGGCACAGCTGGAATTCTTCATTTTGTATACTCTGTCCAGGAAAACAAAATGCTGAGGGAAGTGGGAAGAGCAAATAATAAATGGCAATTTGCTTAAATAGTTTAATTTGTACTTCTCCCTCCTTAGCTGTTGCTTCCTTTTCTAACCTTGGGGAAATAACCTTTTTGCATAGGCCTCTATAAAAATGCCATTAGAGTTCTCTTCCAGGAAGTTCTAAGGAAATACCAATTTTTCACCTCCAAGTTTTTAGGAAATCCAGCAGATATATGTGCCCCCAGACTACCTTCATACAGTACTTTTCTTTACTGTTTGCAGTGATTCAATTCACAGCTTCTCATTCCTCCCCGTGCTCCTGCTTTGGCACTGCTTTTTATTTGTCCAGGCTTTTTTGTTCATCGAGTGGCCCATCCTTTGCCTTCATTTTAAAGTGGGGCCGGTAGGAGAACTCCCAGCTCTCCCGTTCCTGCCTTACTGTGCTGTGATGGTTTCATCACAGCAGGGCAGCATGAAGAGCATTGGCCTTGGCAGCAGGGATACAACAAAAGCAAATATTTTGTCTCTCCAGAAACTATTGCTGGAAAGGGCGACCTCTTTGCTGTGAAAATGCTTGCCAAACTCTGCCCCTTCCTGCTTCTTCCCTGCTCTTCTTGTGATTTGCTTTGGGCTGTAAACTTCCACTTCAGCCAGCAGAGGGCGCACAAAGTTAACAAAATAACAGTATCTGTCTCTCTTTTTGGATGGAAAATCCTATTCAATATAAAGTCCCATCAGGTCAACTTTGCCAAAATCATGCTCACCACCAGTACAAACCTATTCCACCCCCACCTACCCCACTCCATCACCAAATAAGGAAGATAAATACTGAAGGAAAGAAAGCAGATGTTATAACTTCTACCCAAAAACTTGGAAATAGGTAAGGCAAGAGTTTCCAGCATTAAGGAAATCTGAGCGAACGGGTTAAAATAAAATGCGTCAAGAACAGTGTCTTAGTAAAGGCATGCTTGTAAAGATCTTCCTTCCCTTTCACATGGCCGTAGAGGGAATGTGAAAATTACCTGCCAGAGCTAAACCTATTGATTACTGTGGAACATTCAGGTTTTAATTTAGCTTCGCAGCTGTTAAAAAAAAGGAAAGAAAGCCGTGCATGTTGTTTTAGGTGTTTGCTATTTTGCAGCAACTTGCATCGCCTGATCATGCGATGTTAATTGTATTCAGACCCCAGTTTGTCCACTGGTATAAAAACCTGGCATTTGGTGACAGTTATTTTCCTTCCTCTTTAATATTGCAGGGCAAATAATTCAAAAGGATCAGGAGATCAAGGACCTAAAACAGAAGATAGCAGAAGTCATGGCAGTCATGCCCAGCATCACATACACTGCGGCCACCAGCACACTGAGTCCTGTTTCCCCACATTACTCTTCCAAATTTGTGGAGACCAGCCCTTCTGGACTTGATCCCAATGCCTCAGTTTATCAACCCCTGAAGAAGTAAAGGCCAGCTTCCAGTTTGTCACACGGAAGACGTCACACAGAAAAATATCTTGCAGTCAAGATGAAATTTGTATTGTGTGAGACTGTATTGATTTATTGTTTAAAATAAAAAAATAAAAAAGAGGGAAGTGTGGGGGAAAGAACCTGAACATCAAGGTTTGGCTAGAACTGCCCATCAGTTTTTTCTTGTAAATTTTTAGAAAACCTCACAGAACTTTATACGGTTTCTTTCTTGGCCAACGCATTAAGGGAAAAAGAACCCACGACTCTTGGTTTTCACATAGCAAATTCTGCCTCTCTCTTTTTCCCCAAAATGAACACCTCTTGCAAGGTTTCCTCTTGAAAGGACAAATTAACACAGAGCTCCGCTTGATACGAAACCCTTTCTTCCCATTTAATAATAATAATAATAATAATAATAATAATAATGCCAAAATTACAAATTAAGAGTTCAAAGGAATAATGATGGAAATTCCTTAGGGTTGTTTTTTTTAAAAAAAGGCAAAAGGGTTTGAGTGCTCAAGCAAAGCTTTTGATGATGTTAGTGGATTGCGGGGCAGAGGGACGGGGAAGCGCATGTGCAAGAAATCAATTAGCTTACCCCTCTAAGGACCAAACCATATTTAAGGGGGCATCAGTTTTGAGGGAGGGCATAAGGATTGCAGAAAGGGTGTAGACGATAATGTAACATTGGTGGTTGTGTAAAGTGTTTAGTTTCCCATCGGTGTATTTAGTCACTTGAGAACTACTAACAGTCTTGTTCAACAGTGCCTTGGGGAAAAAAAAAGATATTTCAAGAGGAAACTCGTTCATTTAAACAATTTTCTCCCCCTTTCGCTATCATCTAGCTTGTAATGCCGAGCTCATTTTACAGAGTCTACTGCAGATCGTACATGGTAATTAGGTGCCCGTTGCAATCCTAGTTTACATCTCTCTCTTTTTTTTTTTTGTTTGTTCGTTTGTTTTGGGTACAAAATCCAACAGTGTTCACTTGATTAGGAAATGCTATAGAGGGCTCAGTAGCAGCAGAGGGGGTGTTTTGGTGAAGGCGGAAATGTGCAATGTACCATATACAAGAGACTGTCAGATTGGCTCAAGAACACGGCAGTTTGCAGGGTTTTCTTTTTAAAAAAGTCAACTGCGATTATGCTTTATATCATCTTGTGTTTGACAATTTAATTTCAATGGGGCTGACAAAATCTCAGCAGTTGTGCCAAGGAGCTTTTTTTAAAAAAGAAATAATTTTTTTAAAAAAAGAAACTCATAAAATTGCACAAAGATTTAAGTTTAAATGTATATTGTGCATTGGTAGGAAAGTGTGTTGCACTGGCGACTTTCAAAGTGTTTAAGGTTTGGGTGTGGGTGGGAGGGGACATTGTGGGAGGGGTACAAAATCGTATTAGTAACTAGCAAAATTATAAAATCAAACCATTATGATTTTGCCAACATGCAGTGGACTCTGGAAGGACAAAGTTCTTCTTTAAAAACAACAGCAATTTTTAAAGTTTCATATGAATTGGCAAGTATGCCTTGTTTTAAAAAAAAATTAAGTAGGACAACAAGTCAATAAAAATAGTATTAAAATCCATCATTTTAAATCAGATTCTTTTGAGATTAAAAAAAACTTCTAGCTTTAGCCAGGTGTGCATGTTGCTGTCATTTTGCATTTTTGAATCATCTTGTGTAATTGTCACCATGAAAGTGTTACTCAGAAATGTCATAGGTTTTCATCTTTGTGCAAAACATGGACTATTGTCACTGACTTTTTTGTGTTGAGGTTCCCCCATTTTTTATTTTTTTATTTTTATTTTTCTGCTGCCCTTTGGGCACAACTTTTGTTGAAATACTCGGTCTTGGCTGCATTCTTTTTTTTTCTGTGGGGTTTACAAAAAATAAACATTTTCTTGCAGATAAAGTAGTTTTCTACTTTTTTAAAAGAAGAAATGGGGCCCCAATTACTGGGATTCATAAACATATTTCACTTTTAAAACAGAACTATCTCACTATTTGGGGGTATGATTGAATCACATACCAACAAATTTGCATTGGTCAATTATAGTTGGTGTTGCTATTAATCATTATTATTATTATTATTATTATTATTATTATTAATTAGAGTTGATAGTTGCTTGTAATCTGAAGATCAGTTGATTTGGTGCTGTAGTGCAACATGCCTGCTCTCCCCCAAAACTGAAACTTGATGGGAAAATACACTGGAAAGTGTGGGCTAACACTTGCTTGACACAACTTCATCTATCCACCCTGACAAGCCGATTAGAATGAATGCCCATTAAATAGCTGGCTGTCTTACTTTCCTGAAAATATTGTGCAAACGAATCTGGATGGATTCTCTATTAATGGGTCATATGGAAGTGACCTGGGTCTATCATCTGGTTAATCTTACCATTTTTGGTTGATCAGTAGAATCTGCATATATTTGCTTATGAGGCAAAGCAATTTTCAAAAAAAGGGCACACTGATGGTTTTTAGAAAGGGGGGGGGGTTATCTTAGAATAGGTTGATTCACACATTACATGGTGAGTAAGTGACCACCCACAACATGCTCCTTCCCACCAGCTGAAACACTCATTTTTGTTGTTGTCATCTTTATGAGGTTGGAGCCAATGTTACAGATTGACCTTAGCAAGAGCAGCTGCCTGCCAAAGGGAATAGTTGCCTGGCTTGTAAAATCTGGTGTGTCTGATCTTACCTAGAAATTTAGCACCAGTTGATCAGGTAGGTTCTGCTCTATGAAAGCGCTTAACCATGATTTACACTAACCATAGGTTGGTGCTTTATCCTCATTAAGATCCCCAATGTATTAGGTTGCCAAGCTAAGCGCTTTTCCTGGAGAATGTTTGCATGAAGACAACTGGTGTGCCCTGACTGTGCCTAATCCTTAACAATAGTCTTAGAAATAACAAGAATCTCTGGTTAAGGAAAACAAACCGTAAGTTAAGCAATACATTTTTTCCATGTGCCTGGAGAGCGCTTCAAATCCAAACCAAATTTAGCCAGACTCAATAGTGCTACCTGATGGACATTGAACCCTACATTTTTCCTTCTACACATGACAGAATTAGCTCTGGGTATCAGTTTACTAACTTAAACCAAATCTGCAAGGGGTAAAAAAAAAAAATGGACCGAAGGTCTGAAAAATGAAATGGTTTTGTTTATTTTCTACAAAGACCTTTACTTCTAAAGCATGCCAAATGCTCAAAGCATTCTTAAATCGAAGTGCAATGCAGTTTCGTGAGCTGTGCTATCCTTCCTGATGATTAGGACAGACATTACATTGTCCCAATTAAAATTATGAGTTAGGAGAGGTGAAAACTGTGTGTGAAGCGTATCATGTGTATCTTTTATATGCAATGAGAAATGAATGGAAGGCAATCATTCCAGACAATGGGAACTGCACTTGGCCAGTCTTTGATACACAGTTATATGAACTGCTTGAAGTGAAAAGGAAAATCCCTTCAATTGGCTCATCAACTTTTATTTTCTGTTTTGCCAAATTGTGAAGCTAGGACTGCAGAGAAAGGGGGTGGAGGGAGGTTGGATTATAACAAATTTGGCTTATAATAGACTTCTAACAGAAGAGCTTCAAGTATAATGTTCGCCCCAAATGATTGACTTACTTGGAAATGAATCCATGTGAAGAGAATGCCCCTATCAGTTTTACTTATCACATTCATTATGCATCCATGGATTTATCTCAATTAAGCCCCTTTTCAGTGAAATCTGAAGGATTAATGTTCTATTCATAGATCCAACTTTTTTTTTTTTTTTTTAAAGCACCTTTCCCCCTCCCAGTCCTTTTCTGAAGTCCTATATAATGATTCTGGTTAAAAAAAAACAAACCCCTGAGCAATGAACTTGCTGGCACAGGATGCCAAGCACTGATTGGACAAGGGAACAGCAGAGAAGCAATTTAAACAGGCGCTTGCATGGCAGCCCAGAATCCCTTTGGTTGGGAGGGAGTGGGGAGGAAATCTGGTGACATGAGGGAGCCAATCCCATGCCACTGCTTGCTATATAAAGCTTTTAGTACTAGATTGGTCCTCAGTCCAGGGCAAGTTACCAGAAGCCACCAGGCTCTTCCTGCTTGACCCAAAGGTCCATGCCTGGCAGTGTCTAAATTCTGAAGAGAAGTATTTTTTTAAAAAAATGTATTTATGTATATAAATGTTTCAAGGCAGCCAATAACATTTTTTTAAATGCAGAAATGCAGCAAAAGCAGAAGATCAAATAGGGGAGTAGGAAAGAAGCAGAAGAGGAAATATTCACCATAGAGGCTCAGAGATGCAATGGCTTTTTTTTAAATAATAATAATAATACCACGTTGCTTTTGTCACCAGAAGGTCAAAAGCAGAGGAGTGGAAGGAGCTGGAAATTGGTCCCACAGCCTCAGTGCCATTGTGGGCAAGGCCCTCTCATGGATAATTCACATACCACCCCATACCTCAACTGCAAGGTAACCAGAGCAGGCTCTCCAAAATGGTTCCTGAGGGAGAAGAAAGTTTTGTAGGTATCCACTTGCACTCAGGCCATTGGGTCTCCGTGAGTTGTATCCAACTAAGCCCAGGGAAGACCCATTGAAATTGACGGGCCTAAGTCATGCCCATTTCAATGGGTCCACTCTGAGTCAGACTAGTAAGGGATACAACCCCACGTACCTTACTTTTCAGAGCACAATCCTATTTGAAATATGGTCCAGGCCTGGTCCAAGTCTACCTTAAATCTAAAGAGGCCTAAGGATGGACAGCAGGAAGGGCAGTTGAGGTCCAGGTATGGCTGTAGGTGCAGTTGGTAAAAGGCATTTCTGAGCCTCCAGTGACAGAGCTGGATTCAGACGTACCCCCAAACTGCAAACCTGCTCCTTCAGGGAGAGTGTGAATGGGTGTATGAATTGCAGGTGTTATATGAAAACGTATATTTTTTTCCTGTGGTATAATAATTATATATGTTTTATGTTTTTAAATGTAAGTTGCTTGGAGACCTTTTAGGTATCAAGCAACTAATAAGTCTAAATAATGATTGCAATAGCAACCACCTAGACTACCTTACAGGGTTGTTGTGAGGATAAAATGAGAGGGAAGACCCTTGAATGCCTTGGAGAAAGAGTGGGAGAAAGTGCAGAATGAATAGAAAAAGCCTGTGGTGCTTCCCTTTCTTTGAAGGGACAGCTGAGCTAGTATTATAGCTTGCACAAAATACTAATTAGTATTGGGTTTTTTTTAAAAGAAAAAGAGAGCAAATCTGAAATTTCTTTGTACCTTAATTGAATCCCATTTCCTCTGATATGCTGCCTGATAAATGCCACAGAAGCGTTGCGGCAAATCATCTTTAATAAGAAAGTGGGGGAGACCAGAGAAACTAATCCAATAAAGTTGAAAGGGAAGTCGACTCCCTCTTCTTCTTCTTTTTCTAAATTTCCTCTCTCTGGCAGTTTGAGCAAAGCATTGTTTTAGGACTGTGTTGTCAGAAGGGGGAAAAAATCTTCCTTTCCGCCACTTAGCAGCTTTTGACATCTCCTCTGCAGATTGAAAGGAAGCTTCTTGCATAATTATTGCAATTATTTCCCCTCTAAATTTAGGCGGGATGGCAATGAATGATGGCTCAAGAAGAAATGTAAGCTATACTTGGATAAGTGTGTTTTAATCTGTGTTTGGAAGCATGCTGGGTGTTTGGAAAGGTGACATGAATTTTGAAAATTGCTGCAGTTAGGTCAGGTTTGTCTGCTCTATTCTCTTGCGAGAGCCATAATGATTGTGTGTGTGCACGCACTCACAAACACGTGCACACATTGGCTATGTCTAAATATATAAATGTTCAAGCTTACGCCTATATAATTTTGTATGTGATTGAGTGTTGGTTCCCCCTAGGTGCTCTGGTTTTTGTTTTAATTACACATCAAGTTTAACTGTAGAAGGCCTGTAGCTTAATGGAGAGAAAGAGAGAGAGATGCCTCTGTCACCAGCATTATCCAAATGAATGCAGGTTTGCAGGTTTTTCTGGAATCTTCAGCTTTTGCTAAAGCAAATAAATAAATGTGATGGTAAGCTAAAACGGGCCTTTACTATCCAGCATTTCTGGTTTCCAAACCTGATAGCTTTATCCTAAGTGGATTTCCCACAGCAAACATTAAATATCTAGACATCACCTATGCATTTTGGAGAGTTTGTTGAGGTAGGGCTAGCAAAGGAAGATGTGTGAATACAAGTTTATGATATCTCTGCTTTACCTGCTTGCTGTGGGAAGCACTCTCATGGTCTTCAGCTGGTGGGCCAGTGGCCTATCCCCACGTAAAAATATATGGTCTGAGAAGTAGGCCTCCAAAAGTGTGCTTGGAAGGTGTCAGCTTTGGAAAGGCTGGTGTAATGCTGGGGTGCCATCAAGGCAGGACCCCTTGGGGCAAATGTCCAGGGCCCCACTCAACAGAGGGAGCAGGTAAGCCCCCCCCCCCCCAGCTTCTGGGTGAGGTGAGCCAATGGGTTTCAAACTCTGGGTGAGTTAGGGACTTCTGCATGCGAAGACATTTATGCGAATGAAACCAATAGTGGGTCCAACGGTCAAGATAGGCTTGTCCACCTGGGAAGGTAGCCCATCGAAAAGCAATGGTGAAGCATTAAACCATACTAGAAGAGAATTTAAATTATACCATTACAGCAACTTGCTGACATACATCAACATTTATTACCATCTGAAAGCATAAGTGACTTCCGCTTCCTTAAACCCAATTTAACAAGATTTGCAGTCTTATATGTTATATAATAATCTGTGCGGTCAATATGAATTAAAAAAAAATCCTTAGAGAGTTATTTCTAATCCCAGCAATAATGGGCAAGTGACATTAGATCCTGGGGGTCGGAATACAATTAGCATTCCAGTAAAAAGTTACCAGGTCCTCCCCTTCAGGTATTTAACTAGGCAATGACTGCATTGCAAGAGCTTGGACTAGATGACCCTTTGCATCCCTTCCAACTCTACTATTCTATGATTCTAAGACTAACTAGCTATCCCACACCGAGCACCAAAATGTCCCTTCAGCTCCGTCAGCTGTAAGGAATTCAATTTACATCTGGTCAAAAGCCATCACACCTCATAGGAGCAAATAAATGTGAAATATGGAGGCAATTTCCCAGGAAGGACGGTGGGACCTTACTAGTACGATAGTATTGGAACAGCAGCCAGCCACAAATGTCATGGTGGTCCGATGCCACATGATGTCAAGTGTAGAACAGGTAAAGATGGGCTTGGGTCTTAAAGCGGATTGAACCGGTGGCACCTGCCAAACCCATAGTGCTTTGAAAGTTCCTCAGTCCTGTCTAAAATTACCTAATGGAACTAGTGACAACACTGTTCTCCTCTCCCCCCGCCCCCACCTCTGATCATAATGTTGTGAGCTGTCCTAGAACAATGATGGGTTTATGGTGTGTGAGGAAGGAAAGAAATAGGAGGAGAGCAACGGGAGTCCAGATTAGCTACTGATGAGGGAGGCGGTTAGAAAAAGGAGCCTCGTCAGTCTTTTTCCTATACGTCCACAGCGTGAGGCAAGACATCAGCAGCCAGCCTCCTTCTCACGCTGTGATTCTCCACTGCCGCACTGTGGGACTTTGAGCGTTTCACAAAGCGGCATTCACACAAAAGCAAAGCTTACGCATTGGAGAAGGACCCTTCTCTCTAACCCCCCCCCCCCCCGCTCCTTTTCTTCTTTTGGTAAATGAATGCATTCCTGGTCATGTTTCCTGCTGAAAGCCAGGACATTCCATCGGCAAGTTCATGTTGCAATCTACCTGCCATGACCGGTCTGGACCACTAGTAGGGATGGACAGACCTGTCCTTTCTGGTTCTCTCCGTTTCTACTTCTTCCAAATTTGAGTTTATTTCTCTACATTTCTGCAGCAATTTTCAGTTGCAAAGGGGCTAGGTTATAGTGCTCGGGATCAGGTGGCTCGATATTGCCCAGCCAGATGCCCAAAGAGAGAACATGGTGCTCTGTTTTACTGGGATGCTCTACTGTCTCTTGCCACTTATTGCTGAGAACAGAAATAACTCTCTCTTAAGTAAATACTTAATTCATATTGGGTCATATTCAACCTACCAAATATCCACACTTCCTCTTGTCCCACTGCTTTCCTCTCAGGAAAACTGCTCTTTACTGCTCAGTTGGAGCAAATGGCAATCAGGTTTTGCTGTGTGTTCTGACTTAGAGCTAAAGAGTGGGTTTTCCCTGGGAAAAGAATGGAGCAAGGGGAAAAAACCTATTTAACTCATGTTTTCTAGGCACAGTGTAGTTTTACTCACAGTAGACCCACAGTTAGTTTGACTCACAGTAGACCCACTAAAATGAAGGAACATGACAAAAATGGGCCCATTAGTTCCAGTGGATATATTCTGAGTAAAACTTACTTGAATAGCACGCATTGGCTGGAACAGATTATATGACATCAGAGCCGTCTTTCCCATACGGCTTAGTGGTTTGTTGTGCCAGGGCGACGGCCTCTCAGGGGCACCTCGGCGAGTGGGGGAGCTGCACGGCTTTGCTGGCAGCCTCCCCTTTCCCTGCATGCCCGTCAGCTGCGCCCCGTCAAACATGGCTGGCGGGTACACAGCTTCCCTCCCAAGCCTCCTTGGGAGGAGAGCAATCCTAAGCCTCCACAGAAACGGCCAGGGGAGGGAGCAAGGGAACCTGGAAGGCAAGGGGAAGACTGGGGGGGGAGAGAAGGACGAGGAGTGCGCCAAAACGCATCACCCCTGCCTGCTGGGGGAGGGGGGGGTCCTGGAAAAGAAGCAGCCCCTTTCTTGCAGTGGGAGGTGGCGAAGGCAGCCGGAATAGGTACAATGGGATAATTCTTCTCTTTTTTTTAACTTTGAAGCAGCCGCAGGGGAAGCATAGAATCACAGAAGTCCGACTTCGATCACAGAATTGTAGAGTTGGAAGGGGTCCCAAGGGTTATCTAGTCCAACCCACTGCAATACTAGGGGGTTCTATTAGCAGCGCTTACGGGGGGATTTCTTTCTTTTCAAGCGTGTGAATGTGGATTTAAATCCCGCTCCCCACATGGTCAGTTTCCTTCCTCTTTGCAGCCCTAGACACCTGTTTCCTGTTTTCTTTTCTGGAGGAGAGATAAATGGAGTGTCAGCTCCCTAAAAAAAAGTTTGAAAACTCTGGGGAACCTTTTCTTAAATAAATATCAACAACTTTGGGGTCCCCCCCTAAAAAAAGGTAAACAACTCTGGGCGACCGGGGGGGGGGCGCGCTGGGCAGATCTTTGCACCCCAGCACCGCAAATGCTTAAGACGGCCCTGTATGACATATAGGACTTTCAAATTTGTTAAGGAGGTGGAGATGGCTTACCTTTTCAGATTATAATAAGTGTTGATGCTGTACTTGAGAGCTGTAGCAAGGGTTGCCAGGCCCTGAGATTTCAAGGCCTAACCTGAGACCTAGTGGTGGCCCCTGGTAATGTCATGAGGGGAGGCCCTGGAGACAGAGGTTAATTGGGACAGCAGAGCAGAGGAGGGAAAATCCCACAAAATTTCAATAATTTGCAATCAACTTCTGCTGGGCTGAAGCTTGCAAGCTGCCTGCACAGTCTTCTTTTTAAAATTAAAGAAGAAGAAGAAGAAGAAGAGGAGTTTGGATTTGATATCCCGCTTTTCACTACCCGAAGGAGTCTCAAAGCGGCTAATATTCTCCTTTCCCTTCCTCCCCAACAACAAACACTATGAGATGAGTGGGGCTGAGAGACTTCAGAGAAGTGTGACTAGCCCAAGGTCGCCCAGCAGCTGCATGTGGAGGAACGGAGACACGAACCTCCTTCCCCAGATTACGAGTCTACCACTCTTAACCACTACACCACACTCCCTCACCTGGAAATTCAAGCCCTCCACCTGCCTGCCACCAGGCAAATGCAAACCTAGAGACTTCAGGTTAGACCTGGAGGTCTGACAACCTTAGTGCTATCTCCATTTCAACTAATGCCAAGGAGGCTGTGAAAATTCTGAACCATTGCCTGGGTGGATGTGGTGAAGGGATGGATGGGGGTTAACAAGTTGAGGCTCAAGTCAGAGGGACCGTTGTCCAGTCGATGGGTGAATTCAGCATGGAGAGTACAGCCTGTTCTGGACAGGGTTGCACTCCATCTGAATGATGCAGTTCACAATTTGGGAGTGCTTCTGAAACCAACCACGATTTTGGACGCCAGGAGGGCTTCTGCAGCCAGCCATGTTTTTGCCCAGCTTCAGCTGCTGGTGCATGAACTGCTCCCCTTCCTGGAATGCACAGATGTGGCCACAGTGCCTTGCTCACCTCCTGGCCTAGAAGGAGGGAGGGGAGGGAGGAAAAAATGGGCAGATGCTTCCTCCCATTGCTTTACTGCAGGGGTGGGAGATCCTTTGCAGCTCAAGGGCCGCATTGCCTTCTGGGCATCTTTCCAGGGGCCACATTTGCCAGAGGCAAATGAATGGAAAATGTACAGTAGGCTTGTTTCTACACCCCGCCCCCCTCTATCCTCCATACCGGTGGGCTCCAGTTATTCAAATTTCAGTGGTGCCATGCGCAATATTTGCCCCCCCCCCCGCAAATATATCACCTTCCATTCTGCTCAATTCACTACGCCATAGTTGCAACGCCCTGCAATGCCCCCTAGGCTTGGCATCCAGTGTAGCAGATCCACTTCTGATCTAGGCAAGCAAAAGGTACAATCAGATTTCAAGGACACCTTCCAGCAAGGCAAAAACACCCAAGGAGGGTGCCATGGAGGACAGGAGAGGGGGGTGGCCTTGCAAGGGAGTACCCTGGGAAGAGACCCAAGAGCCAGACAGAAAGACCTGAGGTATCTCCATAGCGACTTTAGTCTAGCAGACTTGAAAGCTTGCACACGATTTCGTGAGCCTGTGGTTGGTCTAATGAAAGTATCGCCCTGATGTTGGTTTTGATTTTTTTTCTTTTCTTTTCTTATGGGCCAACTTAGCTGAGTTTGCTGCTAAAGAAACAAACAGATTGCGGAGCCTCTGCAGTAGATATTTGTAGTACGTCGCTGCTACTAACCCTCAGTGCGCCTTTAAAAAATAAAAAAAGGAGGGGAAATATGTTTGAAGCTTCCAGTAATGTCACACACTTTGGGCTCTAGCTGTTGATGATCGTTACCTCGACAAGAAGCCACAGGCCGTAAATTCACGCTTTCTCTCTCCTCCAGGGGCAAGTGTTCATTGCTTCACCCCATGGACCTGAAACGGCAGTGGAATTTAATTTTTGAAAGACTTGTTATTCAAAACGTTGCCTGTGGATTAATAAAAGCATCAATTATTAAAACCCAGCAAATGCTCCCTGGTGGTTGTTTTTCTGCAAAGTTAATGTTTAAACGCAGAAGGTCGTTTGCAAGCTTAAGCAGAAATATCCTTTTTTATTATTGCAGGCAGGCAGGAGACCTCTTTCCAATCTCCAGCTTGGTGCTTTTTCATTCACCCTTTTCCATAATAAACTCTGAGAAAGAGGGAAGTCCTCTTTCTCTGTATGACTCCAAGGCTGCTTAAAGCCTTATGAGGAACGGTTGAAGGAGCTGGGTGTGTTTAGTCTGGTAAAGAGGAGACTGAGATATGCTAGCCATCTTCAAATATCTAAAGGACTGCCACAGGGAAGATGGAGCAAGCTTGTTTTATCCTGCTCCGGAGGCTAGGATCCAAACCAATCAATTTATTTATTGCATTAGCCCTATGGCCATAGCACATAGTAAAGGACCAGGCAGTAGCCTGACACGATTGTGCATAGAATACAACACTTAAAACAATTGGAAGTAAAATCGAACAGGTTAAAACAAATAAAATTAAAATAAAAAGCACTAGCAGGCGTGACGACAGTCTCCATGTTGGGAATATACATAAGACTAAGGCTAGGGGAAGTCCAAACCAATGGATTCAAGTTATAAGAAAAGAGGTTTTGACTAAACGCAAAGAAGAACATTCTGACAAATAGAGCTGCGCAATGGACTCCCTTAGGAGGTGATGGACTCTCCTCCCCAAGAGTTTTTAAAGCAGAGGATAGACGGCCACCTGCCAGGGATGCTTTAGCTGAGATTCCTGCATTGCAGGGACTTGGACTAGATAGATAATCATTGGGATGCCTTCCAGTTCTACAAGTCTATGACTCTATGATGTTAACTTGAGTCACTAACGTGGTAATGGGGTAGATATTCAATTCCATTTGCATTTAAAAGCTTATCAACCCAATTCGCGCTTTCTGAAACAAGGTATGAACTGCAACACTACTAGCCTTCAAAACTTGCATTTCTCCATATTATGCTGTCCAGAGAAGTCATGTATACAAAAAAGCATAGACCCGGGTCTTGTGTGCATTAACATACCTATACAGTATTCGTGAAAGTAACACTGAAAAGTGCATTATATTAGCGAAGCTGTGCCACCAGGTTGGATTCCAGCTTAGGCTGACCTGACCAAAGGACGAGGTGTTTCTGAATGAGGAAGTGCTCCTTGGATTATAATTACCAATTTCCATGAGTGCTGCAGAGTCGTTTTTCAATACCATGCATATTTCTGGGTAGCCACACGCTCATGCCTTTCTCTTGCCACATTGCAGGACCAGTTTTCATTTAGCAGTCATGCTAAGGTAACACTGTGTATATTGCTCTGTGGATTGCCATTTTAGGATTAACAATGTGCATTATTTGGATTAAGTATAAATCAAAAGTGGAAAATGTGAAGAGTGTTCCACATTGTAGCCTGGGAGTCAAAGGTGGGTCTTGGGTCCCATCCAGTTGAAAGCCACTCTTATTAGGTAAAAATGCAGACAAAACTGTGTATATTGTGATAAATTCACACTAAAATGCTGATGGTTTGGTTTGGTTTTTTGTAAAGAAAAATCCACAGAAGAGCAGTACACAGGTCAGTTTTCTTGTGAGGAGTGAATGCTGGAGATTTACAAATATGTTTTTGTTTTTTAATGATAATAAACTTTTTTAAAAAGCATACATAGGAACACATAAGAAGAGCCGTGGTGAATTGAGCCAAAGGCCCATCTACGCCAGCATCCTGTTCTCATAGGTGATATTAATTTATTATTATTATTATTATTATTATTATTATTATTATTATTATTATTATCCATTTATGCATCACTCCCAATAAAATATCTTGAAGTGTTTTTCACAGTAAAAACACCAATAATAAAACAAAAACTATTTCATATGTGAAAACCATACCAAATCCATGACAGTTGCAGACCAGGATAAAGTTCTCGACTTAAAAGCCTTGTTGGGAAAGGAAGATCTTCAACAGGTACTGAAAAGACAACGGAGGTGACATCTGTCTGATATATAACAGCAGAGGAACAAGACACCTATGAGAAGCCTTCAAGCAGCCGGACCTGAAAGCAATGAAGCTCTGTGCATTTGCAGTTTCCCGGCTACTAGCATTCTGAGGCATCCTAGCATCTGGTTGGCCACTGTGAGAACAGGGTGGGAGACTAAATGGGCTTTTCCACCTGAATCAGGCTACATAATAAATGTGGGAAAGAGAGATGTGGAGAGAGAGGGAGGCGGGTGTGCTGTTTTTCATATCTAAACATCAGATTCAAATCCTTGTGCCACGCAGATGTTCTGCAGTAACACTTGGACAAAGTGTTTCTCTCCCCGCTCTTCTCCAGTTTCCTAATGGTTCACAAAGCACGACTTGCTTCTTTGTGCTTTTATTTACTTACTTACTTACCGGTACTTACTTACTTAAGGCCTTGCCAAAAGGCTAAAAGACATGAGCTACGTTCCACAGCTTCAGGTTTGTTTCAAAGCCTGTCAAGGGACTCAGAAACTGCAATGTCACATTCTCCAGATGTTGTTTGTTACAAATAAATCTACACCTTCTGGTTGTAGTAGTAGTAGCAGCAGCAGCAGCAGCAGCAGCAGCTTGGTAAAACCAAATGAGAGGCCAAGAAAACCTAAATACTGCAACTGAAATACTGTAGAAGCTTCTGATGTCAAGTGAAACAATGGCTGCCTTTTGTAAAGCTTGATTGTTTGCTAATGGCACCTGATGTTAGGCTGCTGGGGGGTTTTGTGACAAAAAATAGCCAGCTCAAGAGGCTTGTTGTTCAGTCATTCAGTCGTGTCCGACTCTTCGTGACCCCATGGACCAGAGCACGCCAGGCACGCCTATCATTCACTGCCTCCCGCAGCTTGGCCAAACTCATGCTAGTAGCCTCAAGAATACTGAGATGGCAAGAATAAACATTGACATCCTAGGCATCAGACAGGAGTTGATCATGGTGAGGGTTTGCCAAATGTGCCTTCCTCTTAGCTCGTTTCTCCCTTTTGTCTTGAGTTCAAGCATCTTCAAAGTCCATGACACCTTTGTTAAAGTCTGCTCTCCAATTGGAGTGCTTGCAGGCCAGTGTTTCCCAATTGTTGGTTTTATACTACTTTTTTTAGATTTGCCTTGAGAGAGTCTTTAAACCTCTTTTGTTGACCACCAGCATTACGCTTTCAATTTTTAAGTTTGGAATAGAGTAGTTGCTTTGGAAGACGATAATCAGGCATCTGAACAACATGACCAGTCCACCAAAGTTAGCTGATGTCCAGGATGGAGATGCCTGTATTATTATTGGTAGTAGTAGTCCAATCCTGGACTGGATTGGATTACTGCTACCAATAATAATAATATTACAGATGTTTCTATCCTGGACATCATATTATTATTACTATTAATTTAAAAGAACAATTTGTGGTTAGGAAGCTGATGGGGGAAATGTACTGAAAAGTGTGGGGGGGAAGGCCTGTAAACACTGCACAAGCAAATAAGGATGAATGCCAATTGTCATATGACCTCCCCACAAACAGATCAGAACAAAGACTCAAAGACCAGACATTGTACAGGCCACTCCCCATTTACACAGGGATTATGTTCCAAGGCACCATGTGTTTAAGTGAAATTGTGTATACAATGGTACCTCGGTTTTCGAACATAATCCGTTCCGGGAGACCGTTCGAGTTCCAAAGCGTTTGAAAACCGAAGCATTTACTTCCGGAAGCATTTACCAGTACTTCCGGAAAACTCAATACGGAAGCCGCATGGCACGTTCAACTTCCGAAAAGCGTTCGAAAACAGAAGCAGTTACCGGTACTTCCGGGTTTGGGGCTTTTGAAAACCAAAACGTATGACTTCCGAGACCGAAAACTGAGGTACCACTGTATATGAAACACCATTTTAAAAGCCTGCAAAAATCCTGTTCCACCCCTGCCCCACACCTTTTTTGTGACTTTTTGGGTTCAGCGTGATGTGTGTGGTCGAAGTCACACATATATCGGAGGGGCCTAAAACGATCGCTGCCTATATATTCTCCAGTTACAGGTGGGTAGCCGTGTTGGTCTGCCATAGTCGAAACAAAATAGGAAATTCTTTCCAGTAGCACCTTAGAGACCAACTGAGTTTGTTCTTGGTATGAGCTTTCGTGTGCATGCATGCATATATTCTCCATGTAAGCTTTGTGCAAGCAAATCATCATGATGCATGATCAATGAATAAGTCATGTTGAGGAGCAGTTTATCACTTAGTTCATGATGGACCACCAGGAAGTCTTGATCCTGGTTACTGCTTTATTACTTTCCCTTTGTAAAATGTAACGAGGAACCCTAGCATATTTGCATTGCATCTGAAAGGAGCAATCTGAAGAACACAAAGGGGCAGCAGCGGCTCATAAAAGAACACAAAGGGGCAGCAGCGGCTATGTTTTCTGGCACATCTACCACAACTTACCTGAGCTGAAGGGGGTGGGTAGAGAGGGAGAACAATTTGCTTCCAGCTTCCTTAAGCCATGAATATTTCATACGACCCAGGTAAATCCCAGCAGTGGCCGCCTCCACATGTGTTCTGAGCACACATCGCATGAATGAAACCTGTATATTAATTATTAGGATGCAGCCCTCAGAAACAAATGGAATCAGAGGTTGCCATGGAAGCGCTGGCAGGGACAATATCGCCTCATTTGTAAAAATGCTTGAAATGTTCCAAGTACAAATTACCGCTCTTTATAATAAATGATATTATGCGCTAACAAAAAGTCCTCATCAGCTAGGGAGCAAAGGAAGGAGCTCAAAAAGGGTAGGAACCAAGGAAGGTGGGGGCTGTTACAGTGAACCACGTTGGCCTATAGGAAAAAAGAAACCCAGTGCTCTTCCACAGTTTCATAGAATCATAAAATGGTAGAGTTGAAAGGGATCTAGAGGGTCATCTAGTCTTTGCCAGGTATTTGCTGAAGTTCCTCCACCAGCACCTCATCTTTTGCTGGTTATCAGAGATACTGAGACCATTTTTCATCTATTTGAGGTCAGGCAAAACTCTGACAAATGAGGCACTGCCCCGCCACCTTCAGTCCAGTCTCAGCTAGCCCGCCCTTGCCTGCCTCCTTTCTTATAACCCGTCCTCCTCCTCCGCCTTAGTGTCAGTGTCCTAGTAGAAATCAATGGGAAGAAGGATGGAGACAAACCTAGAATTAGTTGTCTTTCCCTGCTACTGGCTCTGACTCCTGTGGAAATGTTGAGGGAGGCAGGAGAGGATATATTGTTTAATTATATCCTTCCCAACTTGTGTTAACAAGTTGTACAGTTTAGCAGAGTAACATTCCCCTTTTTAAATTTGCACAGCGGATAACATCTTTGCCAGGCTTGCATAAGCCTCTAAAATAAGTTCCCCAGTAATTCCCCTTTATAGCCTCTTAAAGGAATAGACACAACACAGTCTTGTATAAAAGTATATAAAATAGTTTACTCACATTCTGTTCACAGAAGGATCCCAGAAGGCAGACTTAGGTTACAAAATATATACACATGGAATGTATCCCATAAGGAGATAGTTCCTTTGTCCTCTATTGGCAAGCCAAGAGAGCATCTCAGGCTAAGGAGATGTTGCTTCTTTGAGGATTGGAGTCAGAGAGAGAGAGAGATGGCTGCCTCCCCTGTGCTTTTTTGTTACCTGCACAGGTGCGGTCACGCCCACCTCTGGTCACATGTAGAGGAAGTTTGTCCCAGCCCAGGAGGAAACAGTTCTGACTGGCTGGTCCAGACACCCCCTTTTTATGTCCACTTTAGGAATGTTTCACACCCCACAACTCCTCCTCCTCGCCTTCCGTCCTACCAGTCCCAATGGGCGCAAGCCACCATTTGTCCAACCTGAAAGGGAAACAAAGATTGGTTCAGAATGTGGGCCAGTGAAACAGCGAAGAGCCTTCCTACACCTGAATCCAGAGTGGTAAAGTAAGCACTTTCTCCCCTTCATTATCATTCTCTCCCCATCTTACTCTAAGTGCTAAACTATCAGCCCAAAGAACAGCATTTGCAGTTATTAACAGCAGCCGTCAATCTCTTTTGCCGCTGCAGCTGGCGCTAACCTCAATCCGTCTCTTTTGCACTCCCGCTGTCTTGCATCCTCACCTCCTGAGCGATCAGCATGGGGTGCTAATTTAAAGAGACACGAGGCAGATTGACATTGGCTAACACCATAACAAAAAACAGGAGGAGGGGACAACTCTGCGGACAGTCATTTTTTCTCCCTCGTTTTAAGATATTTTATAAACGTACAAATCAGTTTTTCTATACATTAAACAAGCAAAATCAATCGCAGCATCAAAAGCACTTAAAAAAAACCCTGTAACAATACCAATCCTAGATTGTAATATAAATAATATTGTTATACTTGGAGGCTAAGATGGCCTGTTTATTGCATATTCATCCTGATTTATTTGCACAAAGTTGTTGGGGAGGTTACATGAAGTTAACTGTTTAGGGAGCATTCATTCTGATTGGTTTGTGGGGAAGTTATATGATGTTGCATAACCCTGAAGAGCCACTGAGGAGGTAATGCCAAAGGCATGGTTTCATACAACAGGGATGGGGAATCTCTTCAGACAGGGTTTGCCGGCCCACCCATGAGGCAGACTGAAGCAGCCACCTTGGGTGGTGGAATCCTGTGGGGTGGACACCTTGCCCGCCCCTACTGCTGCTAGAGTTGCACAGCTGCAGCAACCTCTGGGAAGATTTGCAGCCATTGCATGCCACTGGTAAGCAACGCTTCGGGCAGGGGGCACCTTCCCGTTTCGCCTCATGCAGCCACGTTTACAGGCAGCACCATGTATTTCTCACCGAATCCTTTGGCACACACAGCAAGAACCCCTGTAAAAATAATAGCATGCTGGTAACAATAGCTACAAACTGCTGCAAACAAAATGCGTTAAGCATGATACTCTTGTGTGATATATTGCAGTAGTTTCCAACCTCTTTGGCAGCCCATCGATTTCTTGTCACATGAATGTTGGACCTTAGGGTCTTCGGCAATTGTCAGTTTCATGCATTCTAACTGAAAGAATGCCTATTTTATAACCATTACTTGAGGCATCTAAGCAAAATTTACATAACACCCTGATTAATGTAAAATTTGTTGCAATATTTATAGTACTTCCGAAGCTATTCACAGTTTCATTTATGGGAATGAAACAACACCAACCACCTGATTGCAAGATAGTCCTGTGTATTAAAGGGGAGCTGTAACAGTCATTCAGAACAACTGCTTGTATGAGCTCCTTGTGATGAACTATCACCGCACCTGCCATCAGCCAGCAGAGAGCAGCTCCCAAGTGTTCAAATGTTAGACTTGAGCCTCTCTGATGTTTGGTGGCAATTTGTAACAGATTCGATTGCAAGCTGTAAGTGGTATTCCTCAAGCTTGTTAAGGATTGAAGCAATTATCTGGTGTTTACTTATAAGTCCCTGACCCACTTGCACAGGCCTCGTGACCCATTGTGGGTCATGAACCCACAGGTTGGAAAATGCTGATATATGGGGCACCTAACTCTCTGGGGGGCAGCTAAGTTGCAAGGCTGTGAAGCAGCAAAAGGAATGGGGCTAGCCTAAATCATTTCATGTTCTCTTTGTCCATTCACAACAGGTGAAGCCTCCAGTGACCCAGGATCTCAGCCGTGTAAGACCTGGAAAGGAAGAGGTCACATAACACATGTGCAGAACAGGTGCTCTGCATGGAGAAAGGTCCCCAATTCAATCCCCAACATCTTCCTGATGCTCCTGGGGAAGGTCCCTGTCTGAAATCCTGGAGAACAGCTGTCAGACACTGTGTTGTTGTTGTTCAGTCGTTCAGTCGTGTCCGACTCTTCGTGACCCCATGGACCAGACAGAGCACGCCGGGCACGCCTATCCTTCACTGCCTCTCACAGTTTGGCCAAACTCATGTTAGTAGCTTCGAGAACACTGTCCAACCATCTCATCCTCTGTCGTCCCCTTCTCCTTGTGCCCCCCATCTTTTCCAACATCAGGGTCTTTTCCAGGGAGTCTTCTCTTCTCATGAGGTGGCCAAAGTACTGGAGCCTCAACTTCAGGATCTGTCCTTCTAGTGAGCACTCAGGGCTGATTTCTTTGAGAATGGATAGGTTTGATCTTCTTGCAGTCCATGGGACTCTCAAGAGTCTCCTCCAGCACCATAATTCAAAAGCATCAATTCTTCGTCAGACACTGTAAACAACACTGAGTTTGGTGGACCAAGCATCATGGCTTGGTGTCATGGAGCTGTAGCTTGCCAGCATCTGAAGGACACCAGGTTGGGGAATTCTTATCTGCACGGACTGGCAGGGGCTCTTCAAGGTTTCAGTAACTTGACCAACACTACCTGGAGAATGCCAGGGATAGAACAGAGGACCTTTTGAATGAAATTGACCTCTGAATTACAAGCACCTGCACCTTGTCAGTCATTCACATGCCTATATAAATGCATCCGCATGAGCAACAAGACCTTATTTGGAGCACAGCCGGCTGTTCCATATGCTACAGCAGGTGAGATTTATTTTGAATTGTTGATAACATATTGAGGAACAAATATATATAGTACATATATATTCTAGTGTATCTTTAACAAACATCTACTCAACTTTTAAATTAAAGTAAAAAGTTAAAGATAAAGGACTCCTGGACGGTTAAGTCCAGTCAAAGGCGACTATGAGGTATGGTGTTCCTCTCACTTTCAGGCCGAGGGAGCTGGCGTTTGTCCACAGACAGCTTTCCAGGTCATGTGGCCAGCATGACTAAACCGCTTCTGGCGCAACGGGACACTTTGACGAGTGCTAGACTAAGGCTGGGGAGTCATGTGTACAAAGCTTGGTGGGTGACCTCAGGCCAGTCACTATCCCTCAGCCTGACCTACTTTGCAGGGTTGCTGTGAGGATAAAATGGAGGTGCCTGGGGGGGGGGAGAGAGTTATGAATGCTGCTTGGAGAAAGGCAGGATATAAAAATAGTAAATAAATAAAAAATAGAAGGTATGAAAGAAAATGAAAGAAAATGAGCACAGATGGCCACAAATTGACAAAGCACACTCCTCTCTGCCTGGCAGCCCAGGGGGCAGCTGACATGAAAGCAGTTGTTCCACAGATACATAGTTTGTCTGATAAATTGACTCGTAGCATCTAACAACAAGATGGGAACCATTTAACCGAACAGCAGGCAATACAGATTTCCTGGTACATTTTTGATGGATCTTTTTTTCTTTAAAAAAAATAATGAGGTTTGTAATAAAAAAAATAAAAACCCAAAGAGTTCTTAGTATAATAAAGCTCTCTGATTCACATCAGGTTCCTTTAAAAAAAATAATCTTTTTTTTCCTATCAGCGTGTTTCCTGACCTGCCGGCCAGTGGCTGAAATGTAATGTTGCTCCTTCCATTTCCAGCTGAAAGAGGAAGTAGGAAAGCATGTCACTCTTCTAACATCTTCAGCGCTATGCGCTGTTGAAGGGAGAAAAAGGTAGCCAGTCTCTATCTCATGACAGTTTGTGGGAGGTCTCAGAGACTTCCTGGGCTTCAAGGAAAGACCTCAAGGCTCCTATGTGAACCATGGCTTAGTGCATGGGTAGGCAAACTAAGGCCCAGGGGCCAGATCCGTCCCCATCACCTTCTAAATCCAGCCTGCAGACAGTCTGGGAATCCGCGTGTTTTTACATGAGTAGAATGTGTCCTTTTATTTAAAATGCATCTCTGGGTTATTTGTGGGGCCTGCCTGGTGTTTTTGCATGAGTAGAATGTGTGCTTTTATTTAAAATGCATCTCTGGGTCATTTGTGGGGCGTAGGAATTCACTCATTTCCCCCCCCCCAAAAAAATATAGTCCGGCCCCCCACAAGGTCTGAGGGACAATGGACTGGCCCCCTGCTGAAAAAGTTTGCTGACCCCTGGCTTAGTGCCATGTGTGAACCTGGCTCTCAACATTGCATAGACACCATACGCTCCAACATTTCTCTATTGAAAATAGGGGCATCATATTTAATAATAAGAATAATAAGAATAAAAAAACAATTACCCTGCCCATCTGACTAAGTTGTCCCAGCCATTCTTGGCATCTTCCAACATACATAAAGACATAATAAAACATTACCTATACAGGGCTGCCTTCAGGTGTCTTCTAAAGGTTGTATAGTTACTTATCTCCTTGGCTCGGTCGGTTGCATAACTCCAATATTTCTCCGATGAAAATAGGGGCATCATCCTAAGGAAAAGCGGGCAATTCCAGGATCAAATCAGAAACCGGGGTTGCTTCTGTAAACCTGGGACTGTCCCTGGGACTGGCACTTGGCAGGTCTGAGATACATGTTTGAAGAGGATTAAAATCCCTGCCAGGCTATGAAGCCAAATTGCCAAACTTAAACCACTGGTTATCTCTCAGCCTAACCAACCATGCGGGGTTGTTGTGAAGCTCCGGTGCCATACTCATGTGAAACAAATAAGGAATTAAATATTGTTAAGTTATATAAGCATCTGTCTCCAACTACGAGAAGTGGATGAAATTGTCGGATTTTGTTTTTCTCTCTTGTTTTTCTGGACTTCAATTCAGTTCGCCATGATTTTTTTTCTTTTTTTTTCTTTTTAAAGCCCTCATGAAAATTCACCAGCCGTTTAGCACAACTTTCTGCATCCTTGTGTGCATTTTTACACGATATACACATGTTTGCAAGCAATTTCTCCTGATACTGTATAATGCATTTATTGTCTGAAATAGATGCATTTTATTCCTCACTTCCCTCTCCCCAATATGTACATTTTGATACACATTCTTTGGACAACTGCACTGCAAAGATAAAAATATATTTTAAAAAATGCAGAGGCATGCAACTCTCCAAGGATAGCCGTGTTTCATTTCACATATTGTTTCAGATGGTGCAAATTCATTAGGTCCGCATTAAAATCTGAAACTAATCCTGTGGCTGTGGACTGATGGGTACTGAAGTCCCACAGCATCCAGAGACCCACAGGTCCTCTCCCTATGTCCTGCTCTTCTACCTCTCCTGCTCATTTCAGTGGGGTTCATGCAGGACTCCTTCCCCGTGGATTGTGGCCCAAGTTAATTAGCATGCGGCGATGGATGCCGTTTGGACTGTCTGCCTCTGGTGCCAGAACGCCACAGTCCAGCCCCGCACACCCTGTTGGGATTTCTAACATTTCCTGATACTTGTTTTGTTGATCATCTAAAAAGCCACAAGCGCTCTCAACTCGACTGGGGGTTGCCCATCACAGCTTGTTTGCAGATAAGAAAGGTTTGCGGATGTTTCCAGGCACTGGAGGCGGTTCTGAGGCTCTGTGCTTGGAAGATGAGAGGAGGAAGTTAGCTGTGTGTTGTCAAACATTTGGCCGTTAGAACAGACTCCCTTGGTCGAGATCTCTTTGTATCAGCAGCCCTCCCTTCCCCCTTGGTTTATCCTCCTTGATGTCCTGGCACTTAAGATGTCTATGGGGGATGCAACTGTGTTGATATGCCTTCCATTCTCAGCGGGCCTCCCTCTTCTGAAGGCCTTAAGATCGTTCTCCACACAACAGTCGGTTTCTTATAAACTCAAGGAGGACGAAGAGCAGGCATGCGGGACCGGATGATGTGCTTCCCCTCCCTGCAAACGGTCTGCATCCATCATTTATCCACTCGCAGGACTGCCCGTCATTCAGCCACTAGCCAAAGATTTATCAAGTTCAGGCCCATAGCCAGAAATATGACGTGGTGGTCATGCTGGGACATGCGAGGAGCTAATGCAGGAGGGTCAGAACTGAAATACAGTGTGGTCTTAATTTTTGTAAATATCTTTCTAAAAATAGGCCCTTTTAAAACGTGGTTGTTTTTTTGTATTGGGTTGTAGATTTTATTTTCATTATGTATTTTGTGGTTTTAGATTTTGATTTTATTCTGTAAACCGCCCTGAGACCTCTGGGTATAAGGCGGTATATAAATTCCAACAACAACAACAACAACAACAACCACAAATACAGGAATAAATGGTATGGAGCATTTTTGATATTAGCAAACTTGAAATAAGAACGGTCTGGCGATATATTTGTTTGTTTATTTATTTTATATCCCACTTTCATTCCCAGCACCGGGACTCAAGAGGACTCACAATAAATAAAAGAATCATGGATAAAACACAGGTACCTAAAAACATATAGCCTAAAAGGTAAAAGAGCAGTTTAAAAGTAATTAAAATATAATAAAATGAAATTGATGTAAAAACAAATCTGTTGAAATGCAGATATTAAAAACAGCAAGTAGCCTACTGTTAAAAGCTCTTTCCTTAAGAGCAATTGTTTTTGTTGTTTTGTTTATTTAGTGATGGTCAGCTCCTGAATTTATATGTGGCTCACAGTGCAGTTATCAATCAGATTGATAACTACAAATTTTATGGTGCGCTCTCTCCCTCTCTCTCTCTCTCTCTCTCTCTCTCTATATATATATATATATATAAAACTGCATAGGGAAATGCCTGCTTTATGGGAAATGCATATAAAATGTATATTTTAGAGGAAAGCATACAAAAATATGCATTTGAGGGGTGAAATGTATGCAAAGTGGCTGGGGAAACTCAGCCAGATGGGCAGGGTACAAATAATAAATTATTATTAAATTATTATTATTATTATTATTTTATTTAGGAGAAAACGCATTCAAAAATGCATATATTACAAAAAATGCAATTTAAATGCAGGTGTTTGATGCGGTTTTAAAAATATCCGTGGAAAATAGGTTGGAACAGACTCCAGGGATGAATGTGTGTGCAAGTGCCACAGAAGGAAAATAGGCTGATCTGTCTGTGCCTCAATTTCACATGCTGGCAAGATGCTTTTTAAACTGCCAGTAACAGATTGCAGGAGAATTATGCTTTTCCTAGCGTGTCTTTAACCTAAAGAACAAACACCTTCTTGACTTTTAAAATAGTGAAAGACCAGCAATTTCTGACCAGATGAATATAGCACAAAGCAGATGGAGTAATCTGTTGAGGTGGAAGAGTGGCGGGAAGAACAACCTTGAGCTGGCAAACAAGCCCTGGTGAGAGACTAGGAACATTACAGACATGACTCTAGTCATAGCCACATCATACCACTTTAACAGTCACGGTTCCCACCCCACCCCCCAAAGAATCCTGGGAACTGTAGTTTACCCCACACAGGGCTGCAATTCATAGCACCCTTAACAAACTACAGTTTCCAGGATTCTTTGAGGGAAGCTGCGTGCTTTAAATACATGGCATGGGTGTGAGCCCCTGTTTCCCTTTGTGAAACTCTGGGAAGTAAGGCTACAGTTATATACCTACTTACCTGGGACTCTATAGGACTTACTTTTGAGTAGACATGTACAGGAATGTAGTGCAAGCCAGCAGGCAACGTTTTAATGCTGTGGAGCTGTTCAACATGATGGTGATGATGGTGAAAAGCAAGGGCCAGGGCTTTTTCAGTGACAGCTCCGACCTGGTGGAATGCTCTGTCCCACGAGACTAGGGCCCTGCAGGACTTGATCTCCTTCTGCAGGGCCTGTAAGACAGAGCTATTCCGCTTGGCCTTCAATTTTAATTAGCCAATTCCTCTAAAAATCATGTAGTTGCCTATGTGTTTGAAATCTGGTGAGAGGGCGTTTCACAGGGTGGGCACATAGCTGTCAACTTTTCCCTTTTCTCGTGAGGAATCCTATTCGGAATAAGGGAATTTCCCTTAAAAAAGGGAAAAGATGACAGCTATGGGTGGGCACCACTACTGAGAAAGCCATAAATCAGGTACTAGCTGCCCTATTTTACAGATGACCATCCTCCATTTTGAAAACCTATGAGAGGACAGCCCTCTATTTGAAGGGCTGACCAGTCCTCAGGAGGTCTGGAGGGTGGCAACACAAGAACAAGCCTTCTCTGCAGTGGCTCCCCATCCTTGGAGTGCTCTCCCCAGGGAAGTTCACCTGGCACCTTCATTATACACTTTTAGGTGCCAGGCAAAAACGTTCCTTTTTAACCAGGCCTTTGGTTAACCTTATCAACATCCCATACCCTTTTAAAATGTGGCTCTTTTGGGGGGTATTATTGGCTTGTTGCTTTTCTTTTTATTTTATATACTGTGATCTTTTTATGTGAACTGCCCTGAGACCTCTGGGTATAGGGCGGTATAGAAACTCAATGAATGAATCAATCAATCAATCAATCAATAAGATAAAGAACCATAAGAAAGGAGAGCAGGCTCAGACATTTCTTGGGCCCCTGTTTTCACCTCCCCCATCCTGCTAGGACCCTTCCTCAAGTCGTCCAGCTCCAACTCCTTTATCTCCTCCCAATCCTCCACAGGATCTGCCCATCCACTTCATGACATCCCCATGGAGTTCACGATGCCATGTTCCTAAGAAAACGAGCTTCTTGTTGTGGCTGAGTGGTAGAACACATGCACAACCTACAAATGGTCTCAGCTCCATCCCCCCAGCATCTCCAAGGTAAAGCTAAGAAGGACCTCTGCCTCAAACCCTGGAGACCTGCTGCCTGTCAGTGTGGGCAACAGTGACCTAGATGAACCTCAGTAGCTAGGGTTTCGAACAGTTATTGAGCTTTTCTTTTTCTTTTCTTTTTTTGGCCAAAGGTTTTTTTTTTTTTGTCTTAAGAAAAATCGCCAAAAACGACACTGCCAACGTGGGTTGCCATATGTCCGGATTTCCCCAGACATGTTAGTGATTTCCAACCAGCCACTGCTTCATTCTGCAGTATTCCAGATATGTCCAGGAAATTCCAGACATATGGCAACCCTATCAATAGCATGACTTTGTGTAAGACAGCTTCCTGTGTCCCAGAGTCACAACACTGGCAGCGAATAGAATAAGGTTACCAGATTTTTTTTTCAATGAATCCGGGGACACTTTTCAACTTCAGTAGGAATGATAGGATTTTGTATGGGGACTGATTTGTAAATGCGGGGACTGTCCCCGGAAAACGGGGACATCTGGTAACCTTAGAATAGAAGGCACTTTGCTTGGGGCCCACTCAGACATGAAGCTGGTCCTTCTTGCTTAGCTGGGGAAATTG
This sequence comes from Lacerta agilis, assembly GCF_009819535.1. Lineage (NCBI taxonomy): Eukaryota > Metazoa > Chordata > Lepidosauria > Squamata > Lacertidae > Lacerta > Lacerta agilis. Next base: position 60,245,843 of record NC_046319.1, read on the forward strand.
GTAACTGAGAACGGCTTGCAGAGGGAGTGAAGCAGTGGAGGTGCTCCTCTTAACGAAGGTTAGATGCAGAGTACCAATTAGGTAATTGATGCCTGTGAATTGTTCACTGCAAAGAACTCCAAGACAGGGGTTAATGCACTGGGTGAGCACGAGCACTTTATCCAATCCTGCTTCACACCTCGCAGGGCACTTAGAAACCACCCGTTGTCTCAGACCCCTAAATCTGTCTTCCGGAGCCTGATCAGCAGTTCTGTTGGAGGGCGGGGAAAGAGGAAGGCTAAAGATTCATGCTGTGAACACTCTATACATCTAAAGCACGTTGAAAGAACTGTAGTTTGCTAAGGTTGGTGGCCTCAGTCCAGACACAAGGATGTAGTCTGCCATGCCAACTTCAGCCAGCCAGTGAGCAGGGCACAGATTCAGGGGAAAAAGAGCCCCCCCTTCAAGTCCTGGGGAGTCTTGGAGCAGCAGGGTCCCATGTATGGACCTTGATTCTGATCCAGGAGCTAGCAAGCTGTTAAGAGTGCTTGGGATTTATAGTGTAGATGTGACCCTAGCTTCGGGATCCAGCAACAATAAAAAAATCAGATATTGAAGGCTTCTTGATAAAGGGCTCCTTCAGATGTCTATGGAAGGTCGTATAATTGTTTATCTCCTCGACATCTGATGGGAGGGCATTCCACAGGGTGGACACAACTTGTGAGAAGTCCCTCAGAGCTGGACCTCAGTATCCGGACTGAACGATGGGGGTAGAGAGGCTCCTTCAGTTATACAGAGCTAAAGTCATTTAGGGCTTTAAAGGTCAGCACCAACACTTTGTCTGGGGAACCTCAGGACCAGGGGTCCTCGAGGCCTCTCTGTATGGCCCTCAAAATTCTCTCCAGGCCGCCCCCTCTCACTGGCTATGCATCACACCCTGAGATTTTTATTTTTTGCCTGGCTGGAACGTGTCCTTAACTCTAATCATGCCTCTTGTAGACAAGTGGCTTCATGGTGCTCTGCTTCCCTGCATGGACTGCTCCCATGGGGGCAAGACCTACCGGAGATGAGTTGCTGTGCCCATTAGGCCTGACACTCCTGTGCAGAACATGATTTTGCTAATAAAGACTCCGCTCCAACTTGCATGGTATGACTTACTGCTGGCCCGCTCCTGACAGATTTGTTAGCAGGAAGATTAAAGGTAAAGGTACCCCTGACCGTTAGGTCCAGTCGCGGACGACTCTGGGGTTGCGCTCTCATCTCGCTCTATAGGCTGAGGGAGCCGGCGTTTGTCCGCAGACAACTTCTGGGTCATGTGTCCAGCATAACTAAGCCGCTTCTGGCGAAACCAGAGCATCACACAGAAACGCCATTTACCTTCCCGCCGGAGCGGTACCTATTTATCTACTTGCTCTTTGGCATGCTTTCGAACTGCTAGGTGCACAGGAGCTGGGACCAAACAATGGGAGCTCACCCCGTCGCGGGGATTTGAACCGCTGACCACCTGATTGGCAAGCCCTAGGCTCTGTGGTTTATACCACAGAGCCACCCGCGTCCCTTAGCAGGAAAATTATACATCAATAAACATTCATCCTGGTTTGCCTGTGGGATGTTGACACATCTTCCTGTTTATTATTCCACACTTTTGAATGCATTTCCCTGTCACTTTCCTAATCGCAACAAGGTCTTTTTCTTCTTTAAAGTGGATTTGTTGCAGTCAGGCAACAGGTTGCTTTAATCGACTTTTATTGTGCAGACCCACTTTTATTGTGCAGTCTTGGGGCAACTCATATTCTTGTTCCCTTCCTTCTCTTGACAAAACCCCATCGTAAAAGGAATCCACCTCCCATCGTGTCTCTAGCAGCAGGGTTGATTGGGCTTCTTTCATTAAGACATATCCCAATTTACATCTGATTAATTAAAACCTCCCACTTCTGGGAGCTTGCCCTTTGCAGGAGCCCTTTTCTTTATTAACCTTCTTTTGTTCCATTAATTGCAGGTGCAGACAAGGGAAGTGGAGGGGAGAGGAGGGGGAGAGGGAGAAATGGGAAATAGAACTACCAGCAGCAGTAATAAAGGCTCCCCCCCCCCTTTTTAATAAATACACCACCAGCTCCCACAGACAGTGCAAGAGAAATAATCTGCTTTCAACAGATTAAGGAGCTCTCAGACAACACAGCGAGGATGAGTTGATGGGCAGGTGGTTGTTCTTAGAAAAGACTCCTTCAGAGGTTTGGATTTAGTGTGAAGTGGAGAAGTTTGTGTGTGTGTGTGTGTGTGTGTGTGTGTGTGTGTGTGTGTGATGGATTTACTAAGTGCCATGTATGAACAGCACACAACCGGAGCCAGCCAACCCCAAATTAAAGCCACAAATCAAAAACACATTTGCTGCTAGAGATGGCCGTGTGTTTTAGCCAGATTGGATTATTGTAATTATTACTCACTTCCGCAGTGTCATAAATATGGATGGCCCTCAAAACATCAGTGACAGGCCCCAAACAGTTGGTATTCTCAAACATCCCTTCCCACTTACTGGAGAAAGGACAGATAAAGGCCATGGGGCCAGGTTTGTCAGGTAGTGAGCCAATTCACACTCCCACTTTTAAAAACCTGTTGCCTCACTAGTGTAGGTGCTCATGTGGACAGGAGCTCTGGTGTCTTTATGGAGTCCCTACATGTGCCAAGTCATGTTCACTGGCTTAGCAGAAGGAGCAGCAGCCTCACCAAGGCATTCAGAATTCTACGTCTGACAATTGTCTTCCTCTTGAGCAGTGGTGGGTGATTCTGTCCATTTCAGTTTCTCTCAGCTTCTGTTTCTGTCCAAGGCTACTAACCATGATGGCAATGCTCTACCTCCACTGTTGGAGGCAGTGTGCTTCTGATTACCAGTTGCTGGAAACTGCAGAGTGCTGGTGAGCTCAGGTCCTCCTTATGGCCTTCTGCCGTGAGAACAGGATACTAGACAGATGAGCCACTGGCCTGGTCCAGCATGTTCTTACTACCTTCTCCACCGATTTGCAGTTATTATTATTTTTTAAGACCGCATGAAAATTCACCATCGTTTTAGTGTGCTTCTCCTAATCTACAGCACTTTTGTATGCAATTTTGTCTAACAGACACATCACCTTCCAGGTGACTTGGAATGAGTCTGGAAACCAAGCCATATGAGGAACGGCTGAGGGAGTTGGGTCTGTTTAGCCTGGAGAGAAGCCTGAGAGGTGATATTATCACCATCTTCAAATTTCTGAATGGCTGACACATGGAAGATGGAACTGCTCCAGAGGGTAGGCCCCAAACCAGTCAGGATTCAAATTGCAAGAAAGGAGATACCAATTAACTATTAGGAAGAACTTGCTGTTGGTAAGAGCTGTTTGACAGTGGAAGAGACTACCTTGGCAGGTGGTGACCTCACCTTCACTGGAGGTTTTTGAACAGAGTTTGGATGGCTTTCTGTTACAGATTGAAGGGGGCTGGACCTTTGCGGATCCCTTCTAGCCCTAAAATTCTATGATTCTATGACCTGTTTACTGAGTGTTCATTCTGACTTGTTTGTAGGGAGGTTATACAACATCACATCAAGCAATTGTTATCTCACACTTCCCATTGCATTTCATAGAATTGCAGAGTTGGAAGGGGCCCTGAGGGTCATTTACCCATTATTTTTCTTTCTGCAAAAAAGTATGGTTCTTAATAGTGTGGAGGAGGGGAGCCTGTCTGTTGCGCAAGGGTGCCAAATCCACTTGAACCGAGTAACCTGAATTTGCCAGCTTGCAGCTGAATCCCACCCACAAAATAACAATCGGGAAGTGCCCCTGGAAACATGCTAACCTACATCAGCTTCCTTACATTAAAGTTGATCCGTTTGTGCTTTGCTGTTTTTCTCCCCAGGCCTGGTGATAGATCTGAAGAGACTTACTGAAAGATCTCTCAGGATGAAACAAGAAATTACATAAAGATAATGTGTAGCATTACCCCATGCGCCTTTTAAAAGATTTTTTTTAAAAACAAAACTGTTTCTGGAGGGGTGAGTAGGAGCAGAAAAGCAGCAGGATGCTTAACCCTTACACCACCGGCTCATTTTTGGTTCCAGATCCTTCCATCCCTTTCTCGGGAAAATTCCAAGTACGGTACATATACGTTTCGCCCTCACAAACATTGACCTATCGAATTCTTTACATAACATCTATCCAGCCGGCTGCCCTTGAGTTGAGGAGCTAACGTCTCTTTCTATCCTAAATGTTTGTTCAAGGCAGTTATCTTTGACTTGACAAAGCTATCAATATCATCTCGCTGTCAATCTCCAATCTCCTTGGAGGGTCGAAAGCGGATAGATTTCCAAAGAGTTAGACTGATTTGGCCTTAGCAATACCAGGCTGGTGGAAATCATGAGGACCTTGCTAAGCATAGTGCATGGCAGGTGGATAATGAGAGGCCTATAGCCATAGACAGAGCACACTATGTGATTCCTTAATGCGGTTTTACTTCTCCTCAGACTCCTCCTGGCTTTTTCCACCAAAACAGGGCTAATGAGAAATTAGAGGAAGGCTTAGGGGAGCCCAGAAGTTTTACAAAAGTACAAAAAAAGCTTTTAAATATGTATTTTTAATGAATCTATACCTATACCTATACCTATACCCATACCCATACCTATATCTATGTGGCAGGTAAGGGCTTCCAAGGAACAGCTGGGAACTTAAAGTGACCTTCCGGTTGTTTCATTGCATAAGGGGTTCAGTCAGTGGTGCAGGGCTGTTAAAAAGCCCTTTTGTAAATAGCCCTGTGCTGCTCTTTGAACCTCCTGACAGATTCTCCCACCAATTTATATTGAATGCTACTTGAATGCGCCACCTTCCAAATATATTTATGATGCTTGAGGGGGAAAATCCAAAAGATTGTATCATATCCCCACTACTTACCGTAACATGCAGCTCAGCCCAACCCCATTGAAATGAAAGTAAGCCGTGCAAGGGTGCTAGTACTTTGGAACCCATTTCAGATCCTGCACCTTCTTCAACAGATCCCTCCATGTCAATGAGAGCTGGGAACTTGCTTGTTTTTTTAATTAATGGTCAGAAATCTAATCTCTATCCCACACTGATGCTGACCAAAATATCATGCAAATAGAGTGACAGCCACATTCAGGGCTCAGCAGCAGCAAGCAAAGCAGTTCTACCAAGCTAATGTGGGTTTGGCTACACTGGGAGGAGGGAACCTGGTACAGAGAGCAAACAACAATCTGGGCTTCTGAGTAAAGAAGATTATGAGGATTAAAAGAAGATGAAAAGGGATGTTTACAATTATTATTAGCTTCAAAGTCTTCCCAGCTTCAACAGCCGGCTGACGTCCATCTGTTGTTTTACATCCATGCGGCCTCAAAGGTTGAGAGCAGGCCAGCTGCACATGAAATTTAATGTTATATTACAACCTGGACTTTAAAATAAAAACAACACAATTTTCTCAACATGGGGCTCTATCAGCAGCATTAGTGTGTATGTCAGGCCAGGCTGGCAAGGGTGTGAATGTGAGGGGCTGGCGGAGAAGGTTTGTCGTGGTTAACGTTAACACTATTCTTAAGAACAAATCGAGCAGTCAGTGCAGCGGCTGCAAAAATAAAAACATACGTATAGCCATCGGTGTTGCAGAGTGTGCGCATCAAGCTTAATCATTCCTGAACAGCTTGCTGGGTGTGCGCGATTCACCTTCTGGCATATAAATTACAACCTCCCGTCATACAAATCACACGTGCAATTTAAACCCAAGTGTGAGAAGAAGGTCTCTGATCCAGCGGAGCCCTGGGAAGAATGGAGGCTGTTGCGCAGACGCAAACGGCGGGGACCTCTTGGCAGGATCTTCTGTGGCGGCCGCTCTGAGAAATGGCTGTGATTTTAAGAGCTTGCAAAAACTGAACTATAGTGCTGCTAATATTAGAAGGCTTGTTCTCCTCTTTGAAATTAATTCCATCAGTGCTTGCATTAGCATCTCCATTTGCTGAAGCACCTCTCATCTGACCAGGACTTTATGCTCCTCAGCCAACCTTTTAGAGAAGGATAGCGGGGGAGGGGACCGTATCTAAGACTAGAAAGGAAAGAGGGGAGAGTCAGATAGGGAGGGAGGTGGGTGGGAACATAGACCCAGCAGGAGTGGAGACTAGTCCACTAGGGCAAATTAGGCACTGCGCCACCAACCGTAGTCTGCTCTCACCTGCTCTGCCTATCATTGGCTCTGGTGCCACCTATTGGGTGCCCTGCCTTCTGCCCTATCAGTCCTAGTGGGTTTTACCTAGTTTTTTTTTGTTTTTTTTGAGGGGGTGAGCATTCTTCTGAGAAATGGATATTTTGGGGTGCCCACACAGTTCCTTAGATTTCAGGATGTGCCCCCAGGCCCCAAAATGTTGTGCAACCCTAGTATAGTGCTTTCAAGTGTTCAAAGAGGTGTGCATTATCTAGCTGAAATTCTTACAACAGCCCTGCAAGGCAGGCACATCAATATAATCTACCCAGAAGGGGGATTTGGATAGTTGGGTAGGGACTGAGGCTGAGAGAGAGTGGCTTGCCTAAGACCACCCATATCATAGGTGCTCAGTCTCTTCGCCTACACTAACTCTCTAATGAGTCTTTTCAATGGGTCTGCTCTGGGTAGGATTAGAATTGGATACAACCCACTGAGTCAGAAGCTGCAAAGGCTCCTGATAACAAGCCAGGTCCACTTCAGGGCTCTGAGCTGACTGCGACTGAGGCTGTTAGAAAGAAGCACCCAGAGTAACCTCCCAGACCCCAGGGCCTATAGGGCTAAAGGCAGGACTTCCACAGGCACCTTCCCATGAGGAGCCAAATGGGCACATGATCGGTCCAGTAGTTCAGAAGCATACCAAGAGGGAGGCTATGGAACAGAGGGGGAGTGCCCATCTTCAAGGCCAGAGCACTGGCTTTTTAAGGTTCTGATGTTCTCTACAAGGGGGTGGAGCCTTGAGGAGGGAGTCTGGGGACAGAGGCATAAAACGCCTCAGTCTGTGCCAAGCCCTTGTTGGAACAAGTTGGTTGCATGGAACTGTCTGTGGTGCTTTCAGCCTTGTGGCTGGCTCTTTGAGATCTGGCATTGGACAGGAATATGGTATGGGGGAATAGGAATATAGGGGGACTGCCTTATACTGGGTGAGAGTGTTTATCCATGTAGTCTCCTCACTCTCCAATGTCTTGCTTGCTTCTTGATCTGGAGGGCACCAGGTTGGGGCAGGCCAAAGTAGATCACAGCTTCCACCTGAAGTTGTGGTTGATGTTAATATGAAGTGACTCGCGCTGACTTCTGGCGGAACGAACTGATTGTTTGCGCCACAGAAAAGGATTAGAGAGCATAAAGCATAGGCGAGACAGTTGGCAGGCAACCAAAAAAAAGGAGTCTCATTCATGATTTGGAGGTGATGGCCTAGGAAGGTGCAGGAGGTTCCAGCATCAGTTTAAGATGGGGGCAGAAACCAGGAACCCCAGTCAGCAGAATGGGTAGAGAGGGCCCCAGAGTGACAGGGGTGGTTGACCACATTTTAAGTCAGTGAAGGAATACATGTTGCTATCTAAAGAGTAAAGGTTAAAGATAAAGGACCTCTGGATGGTTAAGTCCAGTCAAAGGCGACTGTAGGGTGTGGTGCTCATCTCACATCAGGCCAAGGGAGCCAGCGTTTGTCCACATATACACATGCACACACTGGTTAGACTAATAGCCCAGAGTCTAGAATTACCTAACTGCATCACTGGGTGTAAGTTATTTTTCATGGTGGAAGAGTGAAAGAAGACAGTTGTGCAAAATTTCTAGGGATAGGCAGACCCCCCCTTCTGTTTCTCTCTTCTTCTTCTTTTACTAGCAGCAGGGGAGAAATTTGACTTAGTTTGTATATACAAGCAAACTTACCTAATTCACACTTTCCAAAATAATATCTTAATGAGAACTAGGCTGTCCTTCAAAATTCATGCTTCTCTGAATTTTGCAACTCAGTTCTCCAGCCTGGTAATGTATACAACAGTGTATGTACTAAGGCAAAGTGTACATTAAAAATGTGTATATTGGTGAAAACAACATGCAAATGTGCATTCTGTTAATGGAATTTGCTTTGTAATTATGTGTATATTTGGCAAAATTGCATACATAAATATGTATATTGGGAGACATTTGCACAAACGTGTTGATGAATTTTCATTATGACTTTTTTTCACTATCGCATTATCGCAAACTGACATGGAAATGTGGGCAACTGTAGGCGTACTGACACAAAACCACACACTGCCCTTATCAGAAAAGACCATGCACCAACGTGCACCACACCTACTGGGCGCAGTGCACATCGCATACACACAGACCCATTGATTTACGTAGTACGTAGACATGGCATGTTGTACTACGTAAGCAAGTATGAAGTCCACCCTACCCATATATGGCATTTCCATACCCCTGGCTGATGCAATCATGTAGTCCCACCCTACCCATATATGGCACTTCCATACCCCTGGCTGATGCAAGAATGTAGTCCAAATATGGTGAAATGTTCCTGTATGCTGCCCCATAAATAAAGGCTCCTGAAGCCCTTAGAGTCATCAGACTGCTTCAAACCACATTGATGTGAGACTGATCATTTCGCCCATGACGAGCAGGCTCTCATCAGGCAGCTGAACTTAAGGTTGGAAGAATGAGAAACAAAGAAATCAAAATTTTGTAAATTGCTTTGAATATTTTTTTTACACTCAAGTGATGTATAAATTTTATTAGAGAAATAAATAAATAATAAAGCTGGCATGTTTGCAGGAGGGTGTTTCCAGACTGTGTCACTATTTTGGGTTGGGATTCAAGCACATACTGGCAAGTTCAAGCTGCACAAATTAAAGTTTATCTGGTATTTTTGCAATAAGGAAAGTGATGGGAACATGAACTAGAAAGTGCTGGATAATATTTGCTTGATCCAGCATGGTCTAACTTCCCTGCCAACAAATCAGAATAAATGCCCAATAAACAGCCAGAAACTTCCCCACAACCTTTCTGCAAATAAATTGGGATGAATGTACAACAAACAGAAAGGCAACTTTGGACACCCCACTTACTGCTGGCATTCTTCAGCAGATATTTGCTGAACAAACAAAATCTTTCAAATCAGAGATGAATGAAATAAGGAATGGAATTGAATCAGAGATGAATGAAATGTAAAATGGAATCAGAAATGACACAGAAGTTCGAGATGACAAGTAACTGGCAGGACGTAGAGATGAAACTATGGCAAAACTAGAAGGAACAACTGATGAAATAGAAGAGCCCACTATGCAAGTGTATGGAGAGATGAAGCAACTAAATGATTAAGCTGAGATTTTGGAAGACAATTACAAAGTTATAAATGGAGAGATGGAGAGATATCTGGATAATCAGACATTGATGGAACTGAGAGAGAAAGAGTTCTACCTACAATTTGGAGTAATCCCAGGGGATGAAGCTATTAAATCTCTGGCATTCTTTTTGGAAAAAGAATGGAAGAAATGCAAATCGAAGAGTTAATACTAGATAAGGCTGGAAAAACATGGCAAAAACAACAGGAAGATACAGAACTAAGTGTGGACCACTGCATACATCATAATAAAAGGATTATGGAATATTATCTCAATATATGATCACAGTAGAGAAACTCTTACTTGTGCAAAGAAGGAAAGGTTTACCATTATTTAATATGGATGGAGGGTTGCTGAAGCTGTTGGAGGCAAAGTTGATACGTTTAATTGGAGAAAAAACTATTGCTGACATTTATCAATATTATTAATTGGGAACCACTTTTGGACTTCTTGTGTGAAAAGGAAAACTGACACATGATATTTGGGTTTGAAGAGTGAAAAAATACTGGTTTGTAGAAAGTAGGATGTTATCGTGGAGCAAATGTTTTGAATAATTCTTCTTATGTAACTGACAGCCAGAGAATCGGAAGCTCTCTCTCTTTTCTTTTTCTGCTTTTGTATAGATTTAGATTGTATAGATTTTATATAGATTTAGGTTTCCACCCCCCTCTTGTTGCATAATAAAAATAATTATGAGAGGAAATAAACGGGGCATCTGGAAGCTCTGCTACCTGGAATCCATTTGCGAAATACTGGAGCATGCAAACAGCTGTTGGACATGACAAATGCATTCCTTACTCTTTGGGGTCTCATGAAATAAGAAATTTAAAAAATAGGAGTAAAGGATGGTTAGTTATGTTCAGTAAAAGAAAAGGCAAATCAGACTTCTGTAACTTCAAGCTACCTTGGTGAATTTGTAGGTGGGAAGGCGGGACTCACCTGCAATCGTCACTTCCCTGATACAGGTAGGTAGCCGTGCTGGTCTGCCGTAGTCAAAACAAAATAAAAAATAAAAAAAATCCTTCCAGTAGCACCTTAGAGACCAACTAAGTTTGTTCTTGGTATGAGCTTTCGTGTGCACCGTATCTGAAGAAGTGTGCATGCACACAAAAGCTCATACCAATAACAAACTTAGTTGGTCTCTAAGGTGCTACTGGAAGGATTTTTTTTTATTTTTATTTTGTTTCGACTTCCCTGATAAATACAGCTGCAATAAAGGCAGGCTCTCTAACTGCTGAAGTTTTAGATGTTGATCCAACACTGTCACACCTCCTTGGTATTCTAAATATAGGAATGGGGTGGGCACAACTTAGTGTTTCTACAATCTCTCGGTATGCGTAGTAGACCGAACCATCTGTTCTTCGCTTTCCGCTCATTCTAGACCTAAGTGATGGGGGTGGTGTCTCTGCCTCCTGACAGGTGGAACACCCTCTCCCTTCTGGGAAGTCAGATCTACTCTCAAAAGCTGACAGTACCAGGATGGGCAGTGTGACAGAGAGGCTCCGACAGATGTGCAGAGGGAGGTGGAACACGTGGCTCTTGTCATGGAGACCGGCCCAATCCTGGCAGAGGCCCCCACATACCGCTTGAGCCCTTCGCCAGATCCTCAGCAAACCCTCCATCTGCACTGCCCAGATTTGGCCAGCCCACGGCAGTGTTTTTTCTCGGTGCTTTTCTGAATGGGGCTGGTGTTTATAAAGCTGGCTGGTGCCGAAGATGGCTGCCAAGAGAGCAAAGGAGTGTGTGATTGAGTCTTCCTTGAAGGCTTTCCCGGGAGAGACTTAGCTTCCCACTTAGCTTCCTCTGAGAAAATTGAACTCTGAGGCTTGTAGTCATTACAGATCCCATGGCACCCCTTGTAATAGTTGCTCTTGTGGCCTCTCTCCCTGCCGCCCTGGCTGGGATGCACTCAGACCGCAGTAATTGAACTGGGCCTAATCCTGCCTACCTCTCCTTGGTGCCCCCCTCCTGGATCCTCTCCATACTGATGGACGTTGATTGCATCAGCACCAGTTCCTCCTATGATTATCTCTTGCTGTTATCGCAGCCCGCTTGCGCTCAGACAAAGGCTCCCCAGTGGGCAGAAATATATAAAAAGCTGAGACCAAAGTAAGAAATTCAATTGTAAACTGTTATGTAGTGATACCGTAGCAAATATCACCCGTTTCTCAACCCCAGCTGAGTCAAGCGGTATATATGGAAGGGTTATGAAGTTCGATTTTATATTGGGTCACAACAGCAGGCCATTAAATGGATGGGGGTGAAACAATAAATCGAGGTGTGTAGTGTGTTTTTATAAATAAATAAAAAATCCACTCAGGCTTATAACAGAAGTGTATGAGCTATTTTGAGGAGAACTAAGATCAGGCGGGTGGCGATACCAGAGCTAGCCAGAGTACGAAATGGGAAACCGGGTTGTTTAAACAAAGAGATTTGGTCCAGGGCTGACTGTACCATGTGAGGCTGTTGTTCCCGCATTTCAATAATAGATTCAGATTCCTTTTGTTTCCATATCCTTAGACCGTTACAAAACAAATTTTAACAATATAAAAGTAATGCAAGGTAGCAGAAATGGGAATTAACTCAGACACAAATAAACTCCAACATGAACAAACTTAGAATGCTAAATTTCCGAGGCAGCCAGATCTTCACCTGGTGTGGGAAAGTCATAGTCGTGCATAGTGCTGGAGCCATGCTGACGTGCTTAGAATGTGCGCCGGGGCAATGCAATATTCCCAGGTTGATGGTTTCCTGGTTTTGCTTGGCAGTTGCTTACAACTGAGTCCTGACACTACAGTCAAATCCACACCATACATTTAAGCCCATGGCTTCCCCACAAAGAATGCTGGGAACTGTAGTTTATACCTCTAGAGCTACAATTCCTAGCACCCTTACTAAACTACCATTCCCAGGATTCTTTGTTGGAAGCCATGCACTTTAGATATATGGTGTGAATTTGGGGGGGGGGAAGCTCCTCTGGGGCAGGGGATGTGGCCCTCCAAATGCTGTTGGACTGTAATTCCTATCATCGTTGATCCCCAGCCACGATGCCTAGTGGAACCGGTGGGACTTGGGATTCCAGCAATATCCAGAGAGTCAAAGGTTCTCCATCTCTGCTCTAGGGCAGTGCTGGCTCTACCACTTGGTTCTTCCATGCAATTGGAATGTGGGCTGGGTGCTGGATTTCCCACTCCTCTCCTTAAAAGTCATGGCAGCATCAGAGAACAATGAGGGCAAGCTCCCCTGCCCACCATGGTTGTGTTTTGGCTGAGTGTGGGGATGTGTGGTGCTGTCCCAGGGCGAGAGTGCAGGATAATTGGGAGATTCCCAGCTTCCACTGTCAAACTTGGAACTTGAAGTCTCCCCAGAGTGGTTAGATTTAAAGGTTTTATTTAAGAATTCAGCTGGGTGTCTCAGCATGTGCCCACCTTCAGGCTACAAAGTCATGAGTCACAGCACAGAGCTCTAAGATACCTGGCTAAGCATGAGCTAAGGCACTGTTCCAACAATTAGCATGCCACCTGTGCTCTCCTTTTGAAAGTACAGTACTTACAAACACCTCGGGTTACAAACTCAGCTAACCCGGAAGTAGTACCTCAGGTTACGAACTTTGCCCCAGGATGAAAACGGAAATCGCACAGCGGTGGTGGTGGGAGGCCCCATTAGTGAAAGCGCACCTCAGGTTAAGAACAGTTTCGGGTTAAGAGCGGACCTCCGGAACGAATTAAGTTTGTAACTTGAGGTACCACTGTATTTGAGTGGTACATATTCCAAGCCACGGGGCCAGGCAAGCAAGCAGGCACTCCTCCATGTAGGCTGAGTGTCCAAAGCCTGTGTGTGTCGGCACAGTTGCACCTCTGCCCTTGGAGTCGGAGTCGGCGGGGGCCAGTTCACTGTCATGCACCCCCCCACCACCTCTCCCAATAAGGTTGGCTCCTTATCAGCAGGGAGAGGCACATGAGCCACTGCAGCTGACAGTGACATAACTCTTGGCATACCTGATTACACAGAGGTGGGCAGTTTCCTTGGCAACCTGCTCAGCCCTTTCCTGGGATCCATGGCTCCACTGCCCAGGTTGCTGCCCCCCCACCCCCGGATCAGACTCCTCTTGGGGTTCCTGATCCCCAAATCCCAGCCTGCTGGGACATTTCCCTGGGTCAGACTTCTCCCACTCCTCCTCGTCATCTGACCACCCTTTCCACAGGGCTCACGACATGTAGAAATCATAGGGCACCGCCTCTTCCCAGCCTAATATGCTCAGAATATTCTCCTTCTCCAGCCCTTGTTAGTGTTTTGTATATCTTCACATAGCTGCTTTTAAAAATGCTAATCGGGTGCTCGTGGGGAGAGGCTGGAGGGGGACAGCCTTGATTGATTTCTGCTCTCTCCAGGCCTGTTGTCGTGTCTTTGTCACGGTCTCCCAACTTCAAACTGCTATGACACGATGGAGAAATATGTTCTGCTGCACCCACACACCATTAGCGCTTGAGCTGGCATATTCAATATGGTCAGGAGAGAAGTAAACATCCAGGGGAGAAAGGATGCTCCCAAAAGCAATGTGGCACAACAAGGCGAGGGAGCAGGATTTATTCCAAATCTGGAAGGTTAGGCAGTTCAGAGTGAAATGTTTCAGGTGGCCCTTCTTCAGGGCAATTTCAGAGGCAGGGAGCCTCAGGCTGGCAAGCTGAATGTGGCCCTCCAGGACTCTTTCTATGGCCCTTGGAACTCTCCCCAGGCCACGCCCTTCATTGGTCCTGCTTCACATCTGGGGTGCTTTTGCCTGGTTGGAATAATCCTTGAACTCAAATAATGCCAGCCTGCTTGGCTGAATGGAGAGTAGAGAGAGGTGTGTGACTGCATAGATAACAGCCTATTGTCCAAAGGTAACAAGCCAAAGCTTTTGCTTCTGGCACTGCCCACCACTGGCATGTGGCCCTCAGAAGGTTGTTCAGAAAGGAACGCGGCCCTTACCCTGGAAACCTTCCCTCGCCTCCTGCATTTAATAAGCAGAGCAGAGGAGTTTTTACTCAGAGCTCACCTGTTGTTATTTTCTGAGCTTGGATTCAATTTGTTTCTGCAGCCTTCTACTTGTGCCATACAAGGGAGTGGGGGGGGGGAATGAAAAACAATACTGATGGTGGCAGCATCAGTACATTTCGGGGGGTGGGATATCAACAGGAGAAGAAACAGCGCAGCTGAGGCTCATCCTCTGGAGGCGGGGGTGGAAAAAACCCACACGAAACCTCTGAAGCATCAAGTACAAGGCGCACACCTTAAAGCGAGCTAAAAGGTCACGGGTGAGTTGGCAGCAAGAAGAGCCCCACAGAGCGGTTGGATGCTCTGGGAGCTGTGGGTGCCACCAAGGTGGCAGGCGGCATTGCTTCCTATTCTTTCTGACCAGTGACCAATTTTGTCAAACATCTGCAGGAGAAAAGGGGGAGCTGGGAAAAGAGAGGCAGAGGCAGGCGCAGAGAGAAGCGACGGCTTGAAAAGAATCAAAGCACCTGCTCTCCAAGTAAACAGGGAGATGATATATTTAGCTAATGATGAGGCCAAAACACATAAAACTGCAAAAGGGGAGGTGAAAACGGAGGAGAGTCGAGGGAGTATAAATCACTGCTACACAAACCGCCCACTGCATGGAGATTGTTTCTCTGCTGCTCCTCACAATCAATCTGGACGTGGTCAGCTGCTGGCAGCCGCAAAATGGCCGGCAGTGGTAATCAGCTGGTGATGTTTTGTTTGTTCCCAGACATCCATGAAACCAGCTGGGGAAGTCTGGTGCACGGAATCGTAGGCGGCCAGTGTTGTTGTGACCTAGAGAAACAATATCGACTTCGCTACGAGTGAGCAGGCTCTCCATCTGCCAGATGCTATTCCACAAGGGTGCTTTGGAAAGTAGTGGAAGCTCTGAAATACAGCATGGGCAGCTATGATTTTTGGGATTTTCTGAGGCAGCCCTTCTGAAACAGTGCAGCTCCACACAGGAGCCTGGACAGGCCTGGTTCAAGGTTGGTTCTGTTTTTTTCTGCTTTGGGGCATCTCAAGGTAAGTTAAGATATTGCCTCACAAGTCGCTGTGCGCTGAGTTGTGTGGGCAGGTGGCCTGCCTAGCTTCCCATCAGCGGTGTCTGGTGCCCATGGACACTGGTGGGAGAAAAGCAGAGAGGCCAACAGTAGGTGCAGCCAGAACTCAATGAGAGGCGGAGCCAACTCATTTTAGTTTTGTCCCCACCTTCCCTACTGAGTTCCCATGCCCTCCAACATCTTGAATCCCAAAACCTGGATGTGTGTCTTCCCACTCATGCAAGTCATATGACCTGTGTGAGAACACAGAACCCCAAAGACGTGCTTTTTGGGGGCCGTGCTTGCACAGCACCTCAAAATGTGTGTTTGGGGGAGCTGTGTGAAATCACCCAAAACATTCCCTGTCAGTGCTTTTTTTTCTGGGGGGACACATACCCCTAAACATTTTGTGAATCTAAATTTGGCCTCATTGAGGGGCAGCATTTCAATATGAGTAGGAAAATGAGAGTACCCCTAAACATTATTTTGGGAGGGGGAAAGCACTGGTCTCTGTGCTCTTGCATGAGAAAACGGGATGGCCCATTTTTCCCATAACATTTGGGGTCTATGCAGTGCTTTTTTTTCTTTAAAAAAAAAGTTTAGGGGTACTTTCATTTTCCTACTCATATTGAAATACTGCCCCTCAATGAGGCCAAACTTAGATTCACAAAATGTTTAGGGGTATGTGTACCCCTGTGTACCCCCAGAAAATAAGCAGTGGGTCTATGAGTTCCCTTTCCCCACACCTGCCCTTTTAGTTGTGCTTATGTTATGCCCCCAAAGCACTTTCTCAAAATTCCAAAAGCGTCACAGGCCCCCAAAGGTTAGCAACCCTTGCCCCAGAGATTGATATGAAATAGCTATTAGAGCAATTAAGCTGTGCTCCTCCACCTAAGTACAACCTGTATATTTGTAAATGAATGCAAATATTACAAAATACCAATGAACATCCAGTGACTTCCAAAGGGAACCAAACTCACTGAGATGGTTGCTATCTGGCAAGATTACCAGCCTCCCTTGCCTAGAGTGCGCTTTGTCAAGGTGTGATGAAGCATTGACCCCCTCCTCTGTCAGAAACAGGTATGCCAGGTATTTTATGGGCACAAGGCAGAATGCACATACAGTACTCAACATATTTCCAGTGCTGAACTTTTAACAAGGAGTTTTATCATGCCTGGAAGTTTTATTTGTTTAATTTAATTAACGTTCTACTCTCCCATCTCAGCCAGTAATGAATCCTCAAGGCAATTAACAGTGCTATATTGGGAGTCAAACGCACACACTGTTAAAGTTATTAAATAAATCAAACCCAGTCTTAAATCCTAAAGCCAGCATTTAACAGTGGCACTGTACTACTGTGTTTCTTAGTCTTTATTCCCCCTTCTGGTCATTTATATGAAAGTGTAGTTTACCGTATTTTTCGCTCCATAAGACGCACTTTTTTCCTCCTGAAAAGTAAGGGGAGATACCTGTGCGTCTTATGGAGCGAATGGTGGTCCCTGGAGCTGAATTGCCCAGGGGCCAAAAGCAGATTGTGCTATTTAATTTACAAAGAGAAAAGGGAGTGTTGAAAGGACCCTGCTCAGCAGCTGATCAGCAAGAGATCGGGAGAGAGATAAGAGTCCCGGCTCCCTTTCAGCCCCGCCCTCCTTTGTTGAATGTGCTGCAGAGGGAGGTTGTTTTTTTCCCCAGGACATGTGACTGGCTGATTAGATTATCTGTCTGGCAACAGTAGAAAGGCTCTCTTTCCTTAAGATTTTTCAGAAATGTGAGTTAAACCCCATAAAAATGGGGCTTTTCCTCTTTGCTTTTCCCCCTTTGCAAAAGGAGCTTTGCTTTTCCCCCTTTGCAAAAAAAGCTGCAAAACCTTTAGCTGATCCTCAACCCCCCCCCAAAACCCCCCCAGGGCTTTTCCCTTTGCAAAAAAAGCTGCAAAACTTTTAGCTAATCCTTAAAAAAGGGCTTTTGCCTTTGCAAAAAAGCTGCAAAACTTTTAGCTGATCCTCAAAAAAGCCAGGGCTTTTCCCTTTGCAAAAAAGCTGCAAAACTTTTAGCTGATCCTCAAAAAAAAGCAAAACAAAACAAAACAGGGCTTTTAGAGGAGGAAAACCAGAAAAAAAATTTTTTTCTTGTTTCCTCCTCTAAAAATGAGGTGCGCCCTATGGTCCAGTGCGTCCTATGGAGCGAAAAATACGGTATATATGAACAAAAAAAGATAGCAGTAAAACAATTTCTGGCATGCCCCTATTGCCCAACAATACCAACTGAGCCATCCCTAACTGCCTGGCAGGACAAAAATGTTTAGCTGTGATCTTCCTTGAAACCATTTAATCTGACAACATTCCCCATAAGAACATAAGGGGAGAGAGACTTTGGGCTGGCCATCAGGCAATGGATTTTTCCACCCCTGCCTCTACCTCCACCATCTAGCCCTAGAAACCTTTTCCAGACCGATATATATATATATATATATATATATACACTCACACACACACATACATACATATATAATGAATTGTGTGTCCAAAGGACTCATCTATACAACTACAAATAAAACATTCTAAGTGTGTTGTAAAGTGCAATATACAAATGGGACACTAGATGGTGATGGTGAGCTATGGCAAATTTGATACATTTTTTTTTTCAAACCGTGTTTTTTTAAAAAGCATTTTCACAGCGTTTTTTTAAAAATATGTGTCTAGATTCCACCTTTGTTTCTCAGTTTGATCCTGTTACATGATTTTGTATGTATTGTGGTATTTAAGCATTGTGACTTGCTTCTATTTTTATTGATCACAGTTCAGTAATTATTTAGTGTATTTGTTAAGAGTGACTTTCCGTTTAATTATTATTTGCTGGTATTTAATTTTATTGTGTATTATTATATTCTAATAGATTGCCGAACATTATTTGATATAAGTTGTTTATTTTAGAGTTATGTTTTACTATGACTTTTTTGTATTAGAATAGTCATAGAATTGTGCAGTTGGAAGGGACCATGAAAGTCATCTGATCCAACCCTCTGCAATGCAGGAATATTTTGCCCAGTGTGGGGCTCGAACCCACAACCCTGAGATTAAGTCTCATGCCCTACTGACTGATTGTTATAAGGTATGTGATCTTTGCTGTGTATTTTGTTGTTTCTTCAGCTTGCAAACCACCTTGTGAATAGTAATATACAAATTAAAAGTGAAACGAAATGAAATCAGAAGAATTGGCTGGATCAGGCCAAAGACCCACGTAGCCCAACACTGCCCTCACAGTGCCCACCTAGATGTCCATGAGAAGCCCACATTGAGTAAGTACCGTATTTTTCCATCTATAAGACTCCCCCCCATGTATAAGACACCCCCTATTTTGGGGGCCCAGATTTAAGAAAATGGGGGGGAGATGTATCTGTGTATAATACGCCCCCTAATTTTTGACATTATTTTTTAGGGAAAAAACCCTAGTCTTATACACAGAAAAATACGGTACTTTCTTTCAACATGCATCTTCATTGGACATCCACAAGTTCTAGAATTAAGAGGGAGAAAAACTTACCTTTATCCACTTTCTTTATACCTGCCTGAGTGGGGAGACTGTAGCAGTCTCTCACTGCTGCCTACCCACAGGTAATTTGTTGGGGACGGGACGGGACTGCCATAGTGCCCTGGAGGGGGGTACGCGAGGGCTCCTTGCTGGGACCACCTGCAAACTTAGTTTCTGGCCTGCTGAAAGATGTATTGTTGCAGATGTTGTTGTTTTTTTGTGAGCAGCAGCCCCCATACTCAGATGCAAGGTTTATTTCTTGCATGAATTTTTATACTGCCCATGTGTCACATTCGCAGGGTGGTTTACAGAAAGGACGTAAATGCAAAATAAAAATAAAATAAAAGCCACAACTTCTTTTTTGTTTAAGCAGCACACAACAGTCAGCAGGATCAAAAATGCATCTATAAAGCTCAGGAAAATAAAAAGACATTTAACATGGCACGGAAAGACTAATACCTTAGATGCCAGGCAGACTTTTCTAGCGGGGGGTGCATTCCACAGCTCTGGCACTACTAGGGCTGCCATACGTCCTGATTTTCCAGGACATTGTCCTGGAATTCGCCTCAAAAAATGACGTCCTGGATTATTTTTCGGAAATTGGGCAAATGTCCTGGAAAATGCCTTAAAAAGCTCCAAAACTCAAAAATTATTGTAACTTATGGTTACCAGATGTCCCCATTTCCCGGGGAACGGCCCCGGATTTACAAATCTGTCCCCAGACAAAATCCGTCCCCAGAATGTCCCCGGATTTTATTTAATGTCCCCGGATTTATATTTTAAGTGTTGTAGATTTATTAGTAGGGAATGAATGTTGTGTGATTGGTTCAACAGCACAAGAAACATCATATGGGGAGTTCCGGCGAGGCAAAATGGCAGGCCAGGCTGGCTCCGGCCTGCTGAGACTGCCACTACTGAGGGGGAACCGGGGACGCCCGGCTTGTCAACTGGGGGAACTGCTGGGAACCCCCCCCCCTGCAACCCATATCGAGCTGGGAGTGAGAGTGCCTGGCCACCCAGCCAACTGCCCAGCGACACTCCGGGGCCAGTAAAAACCCTGATGCAGTGAGAAGGAGGAGAGGAGAAGGAGACGGAAGAGAGAGCAAGAGGAAGGAGAAAAAAGAGGGGAGCCCTGACCTTGCTGCACCGCTGCCGCTGAGGAGGACAGCACAAGCATAATAGGGTCATTAACACCCAGTCCCAGTTAGCAGTCACATTCTGCACTAACTGCACTTTTGCCACACTCTTAAAGGACAGTACATTGCAGCCGTCTGGAAGCTTCTAGATAATGGATTAGTGAACCATGGTTGTCAGTGTTCTCCTCAGTAAATGGATCTCTCTCTCCCTCTGTCAACCCTCCCTGCTGTTTCCCAATGCTATAATAAGGGAATTTCCCGCAAAAAAGGGAGGTTGACAGCTATCACACACACACACAGAGCAAAAACAACAACACTCTTAATAGTAGGGCCAAAAGGTTGCAAAATGTGAGAGGCAGTAGCAGACTTGTGTGACATTTCTTTGTTGAGACCAAATAAGGACAGAGCGACCTATCCAAAATCTAATGCGCAACATTTTTGTTTAGCCACTACCTTATGAGGGAACAGTGTGTTGTGCTTACAGCTGGGGATAGATTTGAGCAACACACACACACACACATCCATTTTCATATAAAATAGGACCATTTATTCTAGTTTCTTCCTTCCTAAGCAGCCCTTAGTGTGCAACCTGGTAAGTTTTGCTCCTGGCAGGGTCTAATCTAATTAAATCTGCCGGATGCGCCACCTGCATTCCAGCTAACTGCAGCCTGGAGGGCATCAACATTTCCCCTCTTCTCTCTCCCATTTTGTTTAAAATCCAGCCTCAAATGGTTGTTGTCAGGACAAAAGGGGTCAGGACTCAGGAGACGAGTGGGGGTTGCATCGACACCAGACATTTAAAGCACTGCTCACAGTTACAAATTCCAGCGCCCTTAAATTACCGGTACACTTCCCGTGATTCTTTGTGGGAAGCCATGACAGTTGAAAGTATTATAAGAGGGCTTTAAATGTATGGTGTCAATGTGACCTGTAGAGTATGGCACCTTCATCTCCTTGGGACAAAGGCATGATATACAAGTATCAAACCTATTCTGGAGAATTCTGGTGGGGTTTTTTAGGGTGTTTTTTTTTTTTTTTTGGATGTGCTTCCCAAAGCTCACGCAAACACTAGGACTCAGTCTTGGTAAAAAAATATTATTATTATTATTATTATAGGGTGTAAATTACCAAAACATAAGAGCTTGCTGGATCAGGCCAGTGGTCTATCTAGTCCAGCATCCTGTTCTCATGGTGGCCAACCAGATGCCAATAGGAAACCCACAAGAGCCATCTCCCTTCAGAGGTTTCCAGCAACTGGCATTCAGAAGCATTACATTGGTACCCCGGGTTATGTACTTAATCCGTTCCGGGTTACAGTATGTAACCCGAACAATTTGTTCTGCGCATGCGCAGAACGATAAAACAAAAAACCCCGCTAAAAACGCTCTGCGCATGCACAAATCGCGAGCGCGTCAGGTTGCGCTTCCGGGTTTGCGGAGTTCGTAACCTGAAAAGTACGCAACCCAAAGCGTACGTAACCCAAGGTATGACTGTACTGAATCCAGTGGCGTAGCTAGCCGCTTGGGCAGGCAGGGGGCATGGAATCCCAGTGCCCGAGCCGCTCCAGCACCCTTCAGGCCCGCGTTGTTTGCAGGGAGTCTGCCCGCCGCCTCCCTCTCAGCTGCCGTTTCCCAGGAGAGATGTGTGGCAGGCCCTGCGTTAAGTGCCAGCCCTGTGGTGTGGCGCCCAGTGTGCCCCACTCCCCTAGCTACGCCTCTGACTGCCGCCAAATGTGGAAGCAGCATAACCATCGTGGGCAATAGCCATGGATAGCCTTATCCTTCACGAGTTTATCCAATATTCTTTTCAAGCCACCCAAGTGGGTGGCCACCGCTTCCTGAGGGAGTTCCACAGTCTATGTGCTCTCTGAAGTACTTTATCTGTCCTGAATCCTCTTAACATTCAGCTTCCTTGGATGTCCAAAAGTTTTAGTGTTATGAGAGAGGGAGGGGGAAAAATTCCCCTATCTGCTTTCTCAATGTGATGCATCATTTTATAAATTTCTATCTTGTCGCCTCTTACTCGCCCTTGTTCTAAAGTAAAGAGTGCCAAATACTGCTGCCTTTCCTCATAGGAGAGTCGCTCCATCTCTATATAATAGTTACCGGTATACTGTACAGGTATGAATGTCTTCAAGGAGTTGAACTTCAGAGAGATATTGAGAAAATGGACCATTAACAGTAGCCCAAGCAGCTGTATGTCAGGAATGGAAAAACCAGGTCCTCCTACAGAAATCTGAATAACAAGAATTGGGAGTACAGCTTACACATGATTAAATTGACAAGTATGCTATGGGTCTGAAAGAGTTGGCAAAAAGAAGTTTATTGAGAAATGGAGTGTATTCTTTTGGTACTGGAACAACAAAGTGGAAGGTGTGATTAATCCACATACATTATTAGGTGACATATAGATTGAAGTAGCATAAAACTAGAAAAATTATACACAATAGCATACAGTATTGAATATTGTTGCACACCACCCCAATCTCCCAGTGGTGCAAGATGAGGCACAGCAGAGACTGTGGTGTCTTTATGGTTTATTTACACATACCTACAACCTGAGTCAACAATGGAGGGGTTCACAGCATTAACATTCCCAAAGCATAGCTGTCAACCTTTCCCTTTTTTGCGGGAAATTCCCTTATTATAGCATTGGGAAACAGCAGGGAGGGTTGGCAGCTATGTCCCAAAGGGTCTTGCTTCTTCCATAGTCGCAACCTTGGATTCAAACAGAAATCAAGCATTGCTCTGTCTCTCTAAGTTCCCAGACTGCTGCTTCTGGCTTCTAGCTCACATACCTCAACTCTGGCCTGTTTTTCTAACTACCAGCAAGGAAGGGGGACCCACCCATTTTATGTCTGCCACAGACCTTTGTTACCTTAATGACCCATACTTAGGCCATTACCTCACCAGGAAGCTAGCCTGCCTATTCCAGGGATTTGAATCCTTGCTTGGACTTTTAACACTTGCTGGATCCAGAAATTAGAAGGGTCTCTGCCTACTGCCTGTCCCCACCCCCACCCCCACCCCCAACTCATAACACTGATATTTATATAGGGATTATCTCTTTCAGTCGGATACTCTCGATTAATGTTTTACTCATTTCTAAACGCTCAATTATTCACCGTAGTGTTAAGGGCAATTAATGCATCAAATTAATGCAGTAAATATGGTATGGACTGGAAACAACCTTTTATGGGGGAAAGTATTGTGTACATAGCAACAGATGCAATTTATGGCAGAGGTACAAATTATCTTAAGGCTTTTGGTCGGAATTTTATGAAACTTTCCTTATACAATTTTACCAATAGAGGCATTCTCATGAATGCAAAACTTGCTCGAGATGTTGTAATTTATTTTTTTTGGTATTTTGTGATATTTTTAAGGGCATTTGGATAGCCTCCTCGCCCGCACCAACCCAGCTTTTTAGTCACCATTGCGGCGCTGCTTAACGGCTGAAGTAGGGCAGAAACCCGCCGCCTCGCTGACGCCCTGCTAGATAGAATCCGGCGGGGCAGAGTAGGCCAAACTCCGCGCGCGCCCTCGCTGTGCGCGTTTCGCTTAGCTGCCTGTGTACGCTGTTATTAAAGGCACGGGAGCAGCGGAAGTTTCGAAAAGGCGGCCATCTGTCCTGGGAGGATGACAGGAGCGGCCACAGGTTGCGAGGAGGCCCCGGAGAGCCGAGATCGCCTGTTGGACCTGTTCCCGCCCCCTCCCTCCTCTCCGAGCTCGTTGCTCGTGCAGCAGGCCCGGCGCGAGAGGTGCCTTTCGCCGCCTGGCACCGGCGCACGGCTGCTTTGCGCGCCAGCTGGCAATGCCCTCTTAACCCCGAGAGAGAGAGAGAGACTCTGGCGTCGTCCGGGCCGCCTCCCTCGCTCGCCCTCCCGCGATCTTCATCCCTCGCCTCCCTCCGGCGAAGGAGGAGCGAGCCGGGCAGGAAGGAGGGGCGAGCCGGGCCGCGCGCGCAGAGGGAAAGGGGAAAGAAAAGTTTTCAGAGAGTTTCTGGAGGCGGTTCCAAAGCCCTGAGCGCGTCGTCGTCGTCGTCCGGGCGGCCTCGGCAGCAACACCAGCGCGCATGGACGCCCTCAAGTCCGCCGGACGGGCCATAATCCGAAGCCCCAGCATCGCCAAGCAGAGCTGGAGCAGCGGCAGGCATAAAAGTAAGTCCTCGGGAAGGCAAGCAGGCGCCCCCCCCCCCATCGCCTCCGCTTATGATCTCTTCGCCCACAGCTCTCAAAGAGAGAGGGGGTTTCTCGGAGAGGGAGATTGGGCTGCTGCACCGGGGGTCCCCTGATTCTGGGCTGGAGCGCGCGAGGTGCATCGGGGCAGGATTATAAGGAGCCGGGGTCACTTCAGGGGCAGGGGCTCCTTTTGTGTAGGAACGGGAGAGGTAGGAAAACAGCGTACGTGACCAGGAGAGCGGCTGCAGCGTCCGGCAGAAGTTTTTGATGACAGGCGGACAAAATCTACACACACACACGCACACACGGAGACTCATACCGCCATTAGAATTCTCTCTCTCTCTCTCTCTCTCTCTCTCTCTCTCTCTCTTTCTCTCCCCCCTTTAAATGAGCCGGCTCTTTTTAAAAATGGTTGTACTAGTCTTACTTGTTTTTGTAAGTCGCCTAAAGTTTTAATAGAAGCTGCACGGTATTTTGCAAAAATATCACAGTACATCCACGCAAGGCTAAGGTGCAGCCTCAGAGACTTAGGAACGTCGGGAGCTGCCTTCTACCGAGTCAGACCACTGACCCCTCTAGTTCAGGATTGTCCACGTTGACTGACAGCAGCACAGCAGGGTTTCAGACGGGGCCCTTCCCAGCCCCACCCGGAGATGCCATTGGGGAGTGAACTGGCGACTTTCTGCATGCAAAATAAATGTTCTGCCACCACTGAGCTGCATCCCTTCCCCAACTGAAAAGTTGGAGAGGGAGAGAGATCAGGGTCAGGGAAGCAAAATAAAAGAGACAATCCTATATGCAAATCTCATTGAACTCTGCAGAATTACTCTACTTCTCAATAGGAGTGGGCTGTAAGGCACATTCCTCCAGAAGTTTTGATGAAATATTAGAGAACTGTTCAGAACAGAGATGTAGCCTTCTGGATGTTCTGGGACTCCATTTCCCATCAGCCTCAGCCAGCATGGCCAGTCTCAATGGACAACAACATCTGGAGAATAACAGCTTACTCGCTTCTGGTTTCAAAGAGGAGAATATCAAGAAATTGCAAAGTACTGCTCCACTAAGGAAGCAGCATTTTAAAATATTATATGATTCTCATGCCCTGCTGCAGGGGTGGGTTACCCATATCAAGGGCCATATTCCCTCAGAGGTAATCTGTCAGGGGCCACATGTCAGTGGTGGACAGAGGGAGAGCTGTTGTACTCTTAAAGTACAATGCATACTGATGCACAATAATAATGAACAGTGTGCTTCAACATAGAGCACCCAATTCTGCCCCTTACATGTTTCTTAGCCAGTTCACAGCTGCTTCTGTCTAAAGCAATGAATTCTGGGAAATGTAGTTTGTGAAGAGTGCTGAGAGTTGTTGAGTTATTCCATGGGTAGGCAAACTAAGGCCCTGGGACCAGATTCTGCCCAATCGCCTTCTCAATCCAGCCCGCAGACGGTCCAGGAATCCGCTTTTACAGTATTTAAAATGCATCTCTGGGTTATTTGTGGGACCTGCCTGGTGTTATGAGTAGAATGTGTGCATTTATTTAAAATGCATCTCTGGGTTATTTGTGGGGCATAGGAATTCGTTCATTCCCCCCCCCCTTCAAAATATAGTCCGGCCCCCCACAAGGTCTGAGGGACGGTGGACCGGCCCCCTGCTGAAAAAGTTTGCTGACCCCTGAGTTATTCCCTCAAAGAATTCTGGGCACTGTCGTTTGTTAAGGCTTGCTGAGAACTGTGACTCTTCAGGGGTGAACAACTACAGTGTCCAGAATTATTTGAAGGAAATTACCGGTATTTGTGTTTTGGTGTGTGATTTTTAAAAAAACGAATGGTGTGGATGTGGTTGTAGTTACTGGATGCTCCCAGAACATTCACTCTTTCCCTCTCCCCCAAATTCTGATGGAATATTAATTAGTGGATGGGCTGCTGCTGGTATGTTTTGAGCCCTATTTGGGGGTTCACTTCTGTCAAACGATTGTAATCATCTTGTTTCCCAGAAATACTGAACAGCAACAGTCAGAGTGGACAAGATTGGGCTATATGGACAAATTGTTCAACTTGGTATAAGGCCGTTTCCTATGTTACTTCGTATACCACGGATGGAGATGCTCCAGATGTTCTTGGACTTTGACTCCTATCAGCCACAGCCAACATGGCCAATGGTCAGGGATGATGGGTATTGTAGTCCAGCAGTGTCAGGCTGGGAGTACTTGCTTCGTCATCCCTGCCCTTGAATATGGAGTAGAAAGCATGGCAAGTGCTGTGATAATAGCTACTGTTGTTTTTCAACTTTCTTGTTGTTAGAGGTCAAACTGTGATGACAGGGAATGCTTTATTTGCAGTCATGAGGGAGGGCATATATGTCCTGGGGTTCCTCATATCTGGTCTATACAGATCAAAATCCCGAATAGAGCAACTTAAATCATGTGATTTGGAGAAGTGTCTTCTGTACTCAGTTTTTTTGGGAACTCAGTTTTGTTTGTGGGAACTGGCATAATCCTAACATTTCAATGGACATTGGGGTTGTGGTCAGGTATGGTAGATGGTGGTGATTCAGAGCTGCATTTCCTTAATCGTTTCTGGGCTCGGTCACAGACACTGGATATGTTTATGCGGTCAATTACGAAAAGCTTTGACCAAATTAACATTTTTATTTGAAGAAATATAAATATTTTCATGCTTCAGTTTCCCAGCCAGTTGAAAGTGGAAATCATAAACATCCCTGTCTTCCCTGCCATTTGTTCCACATGGCAAGTGATAATGAAATGGCCATGGGGAAAGGGGTGTAGCTCAGCGGTGGAGCATCTGCTTTGCATGCAGAAAGTCCCTGGTTTGATCCACGGGATCTCCAGGCAGGGCTAGGAAAGATCTGAACCCTTGTTGAGCTGCTTACTGTCAGTGCAGGCGATACTAGGTAGACCAATGGTCTGATTCAGTATAAGGCAGCTTCTTATGTTCCTAACATTAAGATTAAATTGACTGTTCTTCTTTGTGATGGTAATGATGACCCAAGACATCTAGCAGGGGCGCTAATTCTTTTTTCTACAATTGTGGATCTGCAGCAAATTGTTGTGGCATGGGGCCCTCCTGTTTGGGATGATGGCCACCCTGCCTTCAGATGCTCCATTCACCTCCCTCCTTTTCCATTTCCTCCCCTAACAGCCTGCCAGAATTCCACGCACTCTTAAGAATGCTCAGTCTTCATTTGGGGGTTTTCCTGCTTCCGTTTTTGGGGTGGGGTACTTCTACAAACGTTTGATTTCCCCAAAGGACACGGGTGATGCTGTGGTCTAAACCACTGAGCCTAGGGCTTGCCGATTGGAAGGTCAGCGGTTGGAATCCCCGTGATGGGGTGAGCTCCCATTGCTCGGTCTCTGCTCCTGCCAACCTAGCAGTTCAAAAGCACGTCAAAGTGCAAGTAGATAAATAGGTACCGCTCCAGCAGGAAGGTAAACGGCGTTTCCGTGCGCTGCTCTGGTTCACCAGAAGCAGCTTAGTCATGCTGGCCACATGACCCGGAAGCTGTATGCCGGCTCCCTCGGCCAGTAAAGCAAGATGAGCACGCAACCCCAGAGTCGTTCGCAACTGGGCCTAACGGTCAGGGGTCCCTTTACCTTTACCTAAGCCCGTTGGTGCCATTTTGGCTAAAAAATGAACCATACGCAGAGAATGACTTCGCTGTTGCTATGTAGGATTAATTACTCTTTTCTGTGCCCCAGTGCAACTGTTCCAAAAACAAATATGCTAGTTGTGTGTGGTGCCTGATTCCGCTTGTGGCATTGTGTGTCCATAAGGCGTGTTGCATTTGAAAGCCTATTTAAACCACTCCTTTCCTTGCTGTCACAATTTTTCCTAGAATAGAACCCCCATAATGACACCTGTAGCATATATTTTAAATGCCTGCAATATACAATGCTGCCTGTTAAGTGCCGGGGATGTCTTTCCATTACTGGTGAAGATAGCATACTAAGCCCCTTGAAATAACAGCAGCAGCAGCAGCAGCAGCAGCAGCAAAACCTTTCAGCAAACCTTTTTATCATTCTGGATAAAATGTCACTCGACTACCTTTTTTGTTGTTGTCCCTATGTGGAAAATTGTGCATGATCCCTCCTTCCCCTTTATACAGAATGGCTGCTGCAGAATCAAATCTGGGTGTGACTTGATGGTTCAGCTTGTGCTTCCTTCCTCCCTTCAAAGGCCTAATTCTTACAAACAGGAGAAATACAAAACAAAATAAAAAATAAAAAATTCCTTCCAGTAGCACCTTAGAGACCAACTAAGTTTGTTCTTGGTATGAGCTTTTGTGTGCATACACACTTCTTCAGATACCATGCACACAAAAGCTCATACCAAGAACAAACTTAATTGGTCTCTAAGGTGCTACTGGAAGGATTTTTATTATTATTTTTTTTACTATGGTAGACCAACACCTGTAACGAGAGAAATACAAAGTAAGTTTGTGACTGGGCTGCACCATCTGAGACTGCAGATGGGGGCTCAGGTGATGGAAGGCACCCCCATCTCCTCCATGCAGATAAAGAACTAAGCACCAGGGATGAAGGTTATGTCCTAGCTTTCATCATGATATGCTGGTTTTCTGCAAGTAAGGAATGTGAATGCTTGGAGGAGTTTTCAGTTGTGTGAGCCTCCCCCCGCCCCGCAGTCTTAAGTGAGGCAGCCCATTGGCCACTTAGCTGTCTCTTTTGCTCTTTGATTTAATTCACAAATTGATCACAATTTGCTGCCACCCTCCTTGATGCTTGCCACTTTTTTTTTTAAAAGAGTGACCCCTTGCAATTTGGCATTCACATATTCACATACGCTGTTGAAACAATAACAGCGTGCTTATCTTTAAAAAGTGCTTTAGAACAGGCATAGGCAAACTCGGCCTGCCAGATGTTTTGGGACTACAACTCCCATCATCCCTAAACACTGGTCCTGTTAGCTAGGGATTATGGGAATTGTAGTCCCAAAACATCTGGAAGGCCGAGTTTGCCTATGCCTGCTTTAGAATGTTCAAGTTTCTTAACAAGATTGATCTGAATCCATCTAGCCCAGCATCTTCATTTCCAGCAGTGGCTAGCTGGGTGCTCCTGGGAAGCTTACAAGCAGGAGCTGAAGCTGTTTCTCTCTCCTTCAGTAGCTGATTTGCAGAGGGACAAGACACAGAATATTGCAATGCCTAGCGCTCCTGTTCACAGTTCCAAGTCAGCAAATCATGCCCTTCTGCACAATACTCCATTCCATTTTCTTAGCCATCCAGTTTTTCATTTCTCTGACTCTAAAGGTAATTATTTGTAATCATTACAACAGTCCTGTAAGGGAGGGCAATATTAGATAGCACCCTTACTTCAGATCTGGGGGAAGGGATAACCCTGTAGGCATTCATTTTTAGATAGGGTTAGGGACTTGTGAGTACCAGGTAATCTATCCGGAAATCTCGGAAACCACCAGTTTGCAATCAACCACCGACCATTCTCCTCCTGAACCCCGAGCAATAGTGTGCCATCTATTGTGAGGCAGAGAGAGGCCTGCCATTTCCAAACAAGTCTCTGATCTGAAGTTTTCTTCCTCCTGCCTAAGGAAGTGGAGAGGGTTGGGGAGCCAAATCTGTACTCCATTGCTTCCAGGTCAGTAGAGCAGATCAGTGGTTCCTAACCTGGGAGCCATGAAGTTATCAACCTCCTGCTGCCTCCTTTCCCAGGCACTTTAAATCAGTCTCTGGGCTCCTGGGGGGGAAGGGGGGAATTATTCACCTCTGCTGTTACCCACAAGCTAAAAGGAGTGGAGAGGCTGTTTCAAAGAGCACTTTGCAGCTTTAAGTCAACCTGTGTGCTCCTGTTGGGGGCAAAACTGCCCTTTGAAGCAGTACCCCCTCTCTTTTAAGCAAGCTGATAGGGCAAAGGGGGACACCCCTGCCCACCTGCTTGCTCCAATATTTGAAGGAAGTGTGCTGTCTCAAAGCCCTTTACAAAAGGCCTTTTTGAAGCACTTTGTCTCCTCCTTTAAACATCAATGTCTGAAGGAGGAGGCTGTTTCAAATACCACTTTTGCACACTCCTTCTGCTTTAGATGCTCAGATGGGAGCAGAAGGGGTTCTTTCTGAAAGTATTTGCAAATTGCAAGGATGGGGGGGAGGTAAAAAGGAGTTGGGAACCATTGTAGTAGATCCTGGGAAGGGATTGCCATTTTTTTTTTTTTTTGCAACTGAACAGGAGGCAATGAACCAAAGTCTATGCAAGATTTGAATTGGGGATTTTCTCATTTGCAGCTCAGTCTCTTAGCCACTGTGTTATGGAGTGGCCTATTTTTTGTCATAGTTTATTTACATACCACATTTCCCACAAATACATCTGTGCTGAAACAATTTACAGCAAAAAAAAAACCAAAACACACAAACACACAAAGTCTAGTCACAGGAGTACAATAATAATAAAGTATAATATCACAACACTAAACACTGTGACAAAAAAGCAGAAAAAGTTGTGACATACCAAAATATAGTGTTTTATACAAAATAGAGTGCTCAACTTGGAAATGACTTTGAATTCTCTGTCACCCCTACTATTTTGCTACAGGGTTTTTTTAAGTAAGCAAGGCAAAAATACATGTGAATAGGAGTCTTTATTAAATTGTGAACTTGCCCAGAATTTTGTTGTTGTTTATGTCTATATTTTCTTCTGAACCAGCAGAAATCCGCAAGCCTGCGATGGCACCTCTTTTCCATGGCAGAAATATATTGGTGAAACCACTCACCTTGTTTGTCGCTAACAGCACCCAAGTTGGGTGGAAAGAGGTTGAGAAGTGTATCAAAGAAATGAATTTCCAGAGTCTTATTACATCCCATAACTTTACAAGCTTCTAGAAGGTCACTGGTAATTGTTTCATAGTTTTTGGCCTTAATATTTCCAAGAAAATTTGTAACGATGGATTTAAATGCTTTCCACACTCTGCCTTCAACTTCATTGAACCTATCATCAAATATATTGTCTTTTATTATTTCTGGGCCCACAATTATCCCTTCCTTGAAGGGAAAGGGAAAGCAAGGGAAAGCAATCTCTTCCAGGGGTTCATTGGCAAGATTTCTTTGATCTGTTATTAATGCTTGATGTTGTGGCCAATGTTTCTAAATATACAGTAATCATGTGCTCCAGCTTAGCTGTCCCACTCAGAAAGAAAACAGTATTTTGTGTATCCCTCTTGTAAACCAAGGAGGAGTGCAATAACTTTCAGAACACTGCAGATGTGCCAAGCATAGTTATTAAAATGAATGTGTTCTGGAAGAAATCACGTGTTGTCATACAATTTATGGACGGCATAAGCTAGAGGAACAGGAGGGTATCTATTGCCAAAGTGGAGCAACACTGCTTTCAATCTGAGTTTGGAGGAATAAATGGACAAATACCCATCATTCAGATTATGTTGTTGTCCCAATGCTTCCATTAGGTTGTTGAAATATACAAGGCCATCGTCCTGGGGAAAAAGCATTCCTGGGAAATTCCCCCATCATTTTCTGAAATAAGATTTTTTTTTGTGCAGGAGATTTCATCCTTGTGATCTTGTAGATAAAAGCCTTTGATAGATTAAGATCATTCAGCTCACCTTGAGCTATCTAATGGAGTTCTGTTGAAGAACCAGGTCCTTCAAATATGTTGTCAAATTGTTCTCCACATTGAGCTTCCTCATCAGATGCAGGGTTTTCATATTTGGTGTCATCCACAGCAAAATCCCAAAATTCTGGTGGCCTTTGTATTGGAAGCTCATGATATGTTCAGCAAACTGCATTCTTTGAGATCCATCTTTCAGCCGGGCTATGTGGGGTCCATGGTGTGTCTTCATCTCCTATCTTAATACCACAATAAAGTTTGTTTGCCAATTACACAAGTGGGAGGAAATTTTGCTTCTTGAGTTTTAAGTGGTAATTCTCCACTCACATAGTGGAAACTGAGCAATTAACATACTGTCATGGTATTCTAGAAACATGAGGACAATCAAAGTACTTCAAAAGTAAGTATTTCACTTACTCATTATAGCAACACAACACATTTACTAGGTACTAGAGAACTGAATGAAACCTAATGAAAACTAATCACTTAACATCTGAATACTTTAGCATATGTATGCAGTTCACAGCATCAATATAAACAAGTATTGACATGTTCTAGCTAGTTGCAAGCAGTATTAGATACAACAGTTTACAGTGCAATACACAAATGCAGTAATTCTGGGTGATAGACAAATTATGTTCTTACTAGTGGTTTAAGCCCATTAAAATAATGGGCGCTAGAACATATGTGGTAAACATGCATGCTTACTCAGGAGTAAACAATGGGACTTAACTGCAGGTAAGCATACATGGGATTTTGGGAAGCCTGCATAGGAGCAGACTGCAGCGCTATGAAATTTTGTATTTAATTACCAGCTGAGCAATATGCCTCCCTTGAGGGCGCAGCGACCCACCCAACCACCTTTGAGTGCATATGCCTTTCAGTTCGAGAACTACAGCCCCCACAACCCCTTGCGCCAGTTTTCCCCCCCAGGCTTTTCAGGGTGGGGAGAACGGAAAGAGGCTGCTGTCTCTATGCTGCTTCCTTAAGAGTTTTAGCAGTCTGCCTTTTAGAGGAAGAGAAAGAGGGGAGGGGGCTGTGGATTGCTGCCAAGGCTGAGTTCCATACTCGCTCGGCGATTGGCCAAGGAGGCACGTGAGGGAAGCAGCTCGGAGTGGTGAGCGTGTCCTCTGCCACCCCCCCCCCAAGACAGCGTTTTTTTTGTTCCATTTGTTTTTATTTTTTTAAAAAAACTCGGGCTGCCTAACGACTGGGCGCGCGCCCTGCAGCCTCTCCTCTCCGTTGCTAACAAACTCCGCGGCCCTAGCAACAGAAGGCCGCTCTCTCCACCGGCCCCGGCTTTTCAGTTTTTTTTTTTCAGGCTTTTCAGGGTAGGAAGAAGGGAAAGAGGCTGCTGTCTCTATGCTGCTTCCTTAAGAGTTTTAGCAGTCTGCCTGTTAGACGAAGAGAAAGAGGGGCGTGCTGTGGATTGCTGCCGAGGCTGAGTTCCATACTCGCTCGGCTATTGGCCAAGGAGGCCCGTGAGGGAAGCAGCTCGGAGTGGTGAGCGTGTCCTCTGCCACCCCCCACCCCCCAAGACAGCGTTTTGTTGCTCCGTTTGTTTTTATTTTTTTATAAAAAACCCAGGCTGCCTAACGACTGGGCGCGCACCCTGCAGCCTCTCCTCGCCGTTGCTAACCAACTCCGCGGCCCTAGCAACAGAAGGCCGCTCCCCCCACTGGCCCCGGCTTTTCAGCTTTTTTCCCCAGGCTTTTCAGCCTGCCTTTCGGAGGAGGAGGCGGGGGGGGGGCTGGGGATTGCGGCGGCCTCGGCCTCGGCCTCCTAACATTCCTCTCACCTTTGTAGTGAGTTGTTCTGTGAGAGGCTAAAGTAAATGAAGTTGTACTTCAGGCTCCAGGAGCGTGGCAGTGGCGTCTCCTGCTCTTCCACGTTGGTGCTCCACGGACGGGCTGCTCTGCGCTGTTCCTGGGCCGCTAGCCTTCGAGGCTCGGCTTTCAGTGGCGACAGCAGCAGCGTGGCCTCCCTCTTCAGCCTCCCCTCGTCCTCTGCAGCCCCAACGTTCCGATTCAACCGCCCCGCTTAAACTGCCGACGCTGCTCGTGACCCGATCTCTCTCCATCCAATCCCTGTGTCCCTGGGGCACATGCTCAGTTGCGCAAACCCAGAGACACACGGACTGGACGCAGAGACACTTGCATTTTATATATATAGATATTCAGTGCTATTTTTCTAGAAAAAGAGGTGCTTGTTCTCTTATAGTGGCAATGGCACCCACCTGAGAGGTGCTGGAACTGAGTTCCAGCGAGTTCTGGCTTTAAAAAGCCCTGTTTATATTCCTTATAAAAATACATATGTAACACCTAAAAGAACCCATGCTACAGAATTTCTGTTTTCCTGTGAAATTAACAATTCATATAAACTACCTGTACATCAAATTTTAAGGTAGCCTGAAGCTCACCAGTAGGCCAGGTAAAAATGTCTAATAACTTCACATTCAAATGTAACCCCAAACCTAATCGTTTTTACATCAACCTTTCTCCCAAAGCATCTGTTTCAAAGCCTCTTTCTAATAAAATCCACCCTGTAATGTTTTATGTAATTTAGGATAATTTATAATCCACTGTGCTAAAAAATAAAAAATAGCACTTGAGGCTGCTAAAAATAAATTTGTAAAAACAGAATTATTGTTTATGAAGGATTGTTGCCTGGATTTCCTCCTTTTCCTGCTCTCTCTCCTCCCACCCTACCCCCCTTTCCCCCCATTGTGTATTAGTTTCTCTGCCAGCAGGTTTACAATCTGTCTTGTGCTCTTTTAATTTAAAACACCACCACCAACATATTTGCAGAGTACCTAGAAAACCTCTTTGTAAATCTGGGATGAATTGCTGCATCTGATCTGGGATACACCAAATATGTGACTTCATCTGTCCCAGGCCGCTGGGTTGTTCAGCTGTGTGATCCCACAGCTTATTGGGACCTCTAAGTTTCCCAAGAAGGGCCACACTGTTCTCTCCCCACCCTGCATTGCATTGCCTTTTAAGCAAAAAGAACTTAAAAACCACCCCCTTTGTATTAAAAGGTGAGAATGGAGTGCAAATTACTCAGCTGGCTGTTTATTGAGTGGCCTCATTACCCGGCTGGCCTTTGGTGTCAGAGCAATGGGATGTGTTAATTTAAGTACACATACTTAGATCCGCCAGCCTGGGGCTTAGGAGTGTGTGATGCATAGCCAGCCCTTGACCAGCAAAGAGCTAATGGTCTTGCCCCCCCCCCCAATCTCTTCTATTTAGGATGAAAGTGGGTGTGATGTTCTTGAGATTAAAATCTGGCCATCAGTTGTACTTTCACCCAAGGTCTTTTGTCTTCCCACACATCTTGATGTGGCATTGTGATTTGCAAATCTTAATGGTGTGCCACAAACCAGGAAACTGGCTATCCTCCTGTTTCGTAGAATTTTTAAGAGCTGGAAGGAGGCACAGAGGTCATCCAACCCCACCCCCCAACCCTGCTCATTGCAGGATCTACCCTGCAGGATGCAGTGACATGAATAAAGATGATAATGTTATTATAAGCTTATTGAGGTGTTAATGAACTCAGCAAGTTTGGGAGTTCTCTAAGCAAGTTATTTATCACATTTGTTCTCATGTCGACCTTCCAAGAAGTGCAGTGTGATGTACACAGTGTTCTCAAATTGCGTGTGCTCAACAACCTTGTGAGGTAGGTTTTGATTAGGCCAGGAGATAATAGTGACTTGTGCAAGGTCACCGTGTGGCGAAGTGGGGGGTATCAGTGGCCTTGATTCCTTTATGTCTTATTACTACATCTTCTGTGCATTCTGAGATAGCAATTTCCGTCATAGAATTATAGAATTGCATAGTTGGAAGGGACCAAGAGGGTAATCTAGTCCAAACCCCTGCAATTCAGGAATCTCAACTGAAGCATCCCTGACAGATGGCCATCCAATCTCTGCTGTAAAATGTCCAATGAAAGAGAGTCCACCATTGGTTCGGGTCCTACCCTCCACAGCAGGAGAAAACAAGCTTGCTCCACCTTCCATGTGGCAGCTCTTTAGATATTTGAAGATGGCCATCCTAGTTTCCCCTCAGTCTCCTCTTATTCAGGCTGAGCATACCCAACTCCCTCAACCATTCTTCACAAGGCTTGGTTTCCAGACCCTTGATCATCTTGGTCGCCCTCCTCTGCACACATTCCAACTTGTCAATATCCTTCTTAAATTTTGGTGCCCAGAACTGGACACAGGACTCTAGGTGTGGTCTGATCAAGGCAGAATAGAGTGGTACTATTACTTCCCTTGAATGTTTCGCCCATTTTTACCATTGCTTATTCTAGAAGACATACAACTCAGAGAGGAGATACCTTCTTTGCTATATTGGCTTCTGATGCTAAAGGAGCATGCTGAGTTTCACAGAATCCTAAACCAAATTTGGCCTACCAGGCCATTTTTCAAAAACGACTACTGCCTGCCCCACACCAGACATCATATGTGGGGCTGATAGAGACGCAGTTGGATTGGCTTCTCAAACAGCTGATCCCCGCAGAGGGCAGGTTTGAATTGAAGTGCATCATTTAATGCAGGCATAGGCAAACTCGGCCCTCCAGATGTTTTGGGACTACAACTCCCATGATCCCTAGCTAGCAGGACCAGTAGTCAGGGATGATGGGAATTGTAGTCCCAAAACATCTGGAGGGCCGAGTTTGCCTATGTCTGACTTAATGTGTCACTTTCTGCCCCAGTGGACCAGCTTTGACAGATGAGTGGGACCATCCACTTGTCAGCCACCTGACATAATATGATGTCATATGAATTGCAAGTGGCTGGTTCCACTCACCTGCCAGGCCAAAGAATTTCTCTATTTTGAATTTTACAGATTTAAAAAGTTGCCACCGCCCCATTTACAAAGAGAGCAAAGACTTGATTTTTTTATATATATAATGTGAAAGTAGCACAGACCAAGATTTATCTATTACGTATGGGGAATACACCCTCGTCTCTTTCTGCCCACCTTACTTTAAAGCAAGGTGGTACAGTGGTACCTTGACTTACGAATTTAATCCGTTCCGAATGCACATTCGTAGTTCGAAAAATTCATAAGTCGAAAAAAGCGATTTCCCCATAGGAATGCATTGGAAACGAAAAATTCGGAAAAATTCATAAGTAGAGTAAACCGCATCTAAAATTCGTAAGTCGAATAAACCCCATCTAAAACCGCCAACGGATGTCCTTCAGATGTCAAAAAATTCGTAGCTGTGCGGGCACTTTTTTCATTCGTAAGTCGAAAAATTCGTATGTCGAGAAATTCGTAAGTCGAGGTGCCACTGTATTTTAATGTATGGTCTGAGTCGAAGATGATGTGGCAGTGAGACAACTTCTGACCTCATCTGTGGTCTACAGAGTCTTTTGAGACGCCACGGCTTGGTTCCAGTTGAAGGGTGCAGTTCTAGTGTAAAGTGGCTACGGGTGGCTGTGTCTGGCGTCTTGTGGATTAGGACTTCCCTCTGAATTTTCAGCATTCAGTTAACTAGTTCTTATGCAGCTACTGTATAAGGTTTGGGGGATTGCAGAATGTAATAGATTCGTACAGTCAATCTGTAACATTTGACATATTGGGCTGTTTGAAATTTATATACTGGATCTGCTGCTGTGATTTCCACCAGCACCTTTAGGCTACAGGCCTACATCTAACCAGCTGTTCTGCACCTGTGGCTTCTTCCAGCAGAAGCCCCGAGGAGGAGGACAACATTGAGTGTTCTAATGTTACACGACAGTAGCTGGTCCAAATTATCAACATTAGCTGGGAAGAGATTTTGGGGCGGGAGAAACTACATTCTGTAGCTCTCAGTGAATGGTTTTAAATCTCTTATGAAGAGGCGTTTTTGTGAGCTTGCCAGCTGTTTTCCTGCCAAAAAATATTCCCATCCAGATTACCCGGAGCTCATTCTTGGCAGGCAGGTAAAATCAAAAGGCTTGATTCTGCAATAGTCCTTGGATGAGGCAGATCACGTTGGGCCTCACAAAGGATTAAGGCTCTTGTAACAGAGTTTTGAAATTACAGGATTGCGTCTGGTGTGCTTGTGTCAGCATTTAACAAAAGACTTGGTCTCATTTTGAAGTACGAATTCAGTTTGTAGTTGTATGTAAGGATGAGGGAGAAAAAAATTGTTCAGTGTTCCCATTTTAATGGAAACCCATCTCGTTTGCGCTTCCTGAACGGATGTGAAAATTGGAATGATGCAACTATTGTTTGGAATTCACACTTCTTCAAATTTTGCTACGCAGTTCTTCCGGTGAAACACACACATTTGGGGGAGGTGTGCAAGCAAAACTAGCACATAACCATGAAAATAATGTAGAAAAAATACATTGTATTAATGTAGATCACTTGCAATAATGTGCACGTTAGGAGAAATGCACAAAAAGTGTTTGGCTTTTCATGCAGGCCTTAAAAAAAAAGTTTGCAAACTGATGTGGAAATGGGGCAGACTTGAGTTTAAGATTGAGGAAAATGAGAAACCAAGCAAAAATGAAATAGGTTTGCCGATCCCTGGCTATATAAACTTTCAGGGTCGGGTTCAATCTCACATGCTGAATAATAATTAGAACATTCTGTTCTTATGCAAGAAGAAAAATGTCACTGAATTGTCCAACGTCTAAGAACACAAAATAAGGGCAATAATCTTGGTTCATGTTATAATTTTCCCATAGGCTTGAGAATAAAGGACGGGCATGAGAGGGCAATGTACAAGGCTGAAGCTTGGGGCAGAATTTACTGAAAGTGATTTTGGGGGGTTTGTTTGTGTATGTGTTTATTTAAAAATATGCTTTTACAGAGATGGCATGGAAACAAAACCTGAAGCAAGAGCTGTGTTTACGTGTGCCCTAGGGTTGGAAATTCTTTATGGCTTATCAAATGGCATTTTAAGGCCTTAAGCTCGCAAAGTGGCCTAACTGCTGAGCAAACAATAATTGAACCAAAACAGCTCTGTTGATAGAAACAAAGATGTGTGGGGTAAATTTTAACTGGCCTTGTGTGATACTGCTGGGTAATTGCAAGCTGACCTTTAAAGGAAGACCTAACAATGTTTATCCATTACAGCCCTTAAATCTTCACTTTCACTGTGGAGAGACTTTGGGGTGGGGGGAGGTTGCAGGGAGACAAGGGTGCAATATCAGGAATCTTCCTGATTTAACATGCCAGGCTGTTCCTTATCTTGCAACCTTTTGTTCTTTTGAGTCCTCCAAGTTTTGTTGAAAAAGTTTCCAGTCTCATTTTAGGTACCTGTGGTTTCCATTCTTCCTCCCCCCCCCCCGCCCTGGCTCGGTGAGCCTTGAATGAGCTTGGGCAGCACTAGTGAATTGGACAATGAGCGGTGGCCCTGCTCTGATCAGCAGAGGTGCCCCAACCTGCGGGGGCACGGTTCTGAACAAGCCCCACTGACATGAATGGACATTGTGCAAGAGCATGGTTCATAGAATTGCTTTTTCTACACAGGAGAACCTCCCAGTGGATTGTGCCCAGTATTAGCTAGACAGAAAAGATCTCAATTTGACTTTCTACCTTGGGGTGGTTTTAAGCAAGTACCTTCATAGAATGAGTTGGAGGGGACTCCCAAGGGACATCTAGTCCAACCCCCTGCAGCGCAGAAATCTTTTCCCCAGCGTGGAGCTCGAACCCATGACCCTGAGATTAAGAGTCTCATGCTGTATTGACTGAAGCCTTCTCTTTCTTTTTTTTAAAAGCATTTTATTAAATTTTCCAATAATAAAGATAAAAATAGAAAAAAAACAACACTGCTCAATACACATTGCAATACACATTATACATCACTATAAAAATAAAAGCTACTAACATGAGTTTGGCCAAACTGCGGGAGGCAGTGAAGGATAGGCGTGCCTGGCGTGCTCTGGTCCATGGGGTCACGAAGAGTCGGACACGACTGAACGACTGAACAACAACAACAACAAATAAAAATAAAAAGACAAAACGATGAGAAAAAAAAGAAAAAAAAGGAAAAGAAAAAGAAAAAGAAAAGAACAAAAAAGAAAACTATCTCATCTATCTCTTATCTTATTTTATATCTTTTAAAGGACCTCCTCCCCCCTTTCTTCAGCGTTCCATTCTAATATACTGTAGCAACTTTGTAACTATTTCCTTACAATCACCTTAAATCTTCCTGATCTAAATGTTAACATCTCTTCATAAGCTTATCATAATAAACATAACAGACATAATTTCTAAACTCATTACCATTACTGATCAATCAGCATTATGCCACGACAAATCTTCTTTATCTTATCTCTCTAAGCTTAATTCCCTAATCTATATTCTTACTTTAATACAATATCTTAATTTCTTCTTTACTATTTTACTCTAACATTTCAATGCTATCGCCTCTTATAATGTCTGATTTCACTTAAATATCTAACTTTTCACGTTGTTTCAGATAGTCTTTAAATTTCTTCCAGTCCTCTTGCACCTTCTCCTCCCTCTGGTCACGGAGCTTCGCGGTCAGTTCAGCAAGTTCCATAAAGTCTATCAGTTTCATTTGCCAGTCTTCGACTGTAGGTAGTTCTTCACCTTTCCACATTTTTGCTATTAGAATTCTGGCTGCTGTTGTGGCATACATAAAGAAAACTTTATCTTTCCTGGGTATCTCATGGTTGGTTATGCCCAAAAGGAAGGCCTCTGGTTGACTGAAGCCTTCTCTAGATATGCAGTAGATCAGCCTTCCCCAACTGGGGACAGCCAGTAGAATGAAGGAGTCGACAGAATGTGTCATACCAGGCCCACATTCACACCATGCATTTCAAGCACTGTGATACCACTTTAAACAGTCATGGCTTCCCCCAATGTGTTCTGGGAGATGTAGTTTGTTAAGGGTGCTGAGAGTTGCTAGGAGACCCCTTATTCCTGTCCCAGAGCTACAGTTTTCAGTCTGGTTTAACAATCATCCCTTTTTAATAATAAACCCCACTTCACAGGGAACTCTGGAAATTGTAGCTCTGGTGCCCTTAGCAAATCGCAGTGCCCAGAATTTGGGCAAAGCCATGGCAGTTCCAAGTGCTGTCATTGAGCTTTAAATGTGTGGTGTTAAGGTGGTCTGTTTGGGGCCTCAGGTGGGTTTTCTTTTTTAGTGCTTCTCTTTGTTAGCTTTACAAAAAAAAAAAAAAACCACAAAACCCGCCTGCCTATAGAATACAGTACTAGCACTCAGGGAGGCAGCTGAGCTAGAATCCTTCTGCCTGATATGCTAGCTTATTCACTTGCATGAATTGTTCTTCCTCCCCCCCCCCCTGTGGAAAGGAATGCACTCTGAAATGGCACAGTCTGCTGTTTCACCTCAGGATTCCCTCACCTTATTCTCTTGCGCAGGTGGACCAGGCCTCAGTTAGCACAACAGAGCTTAAATGCTTTTCTTGCTGCTGTGCATCTCTAGGCTATTATTACTAAGCAGGCAGGAAATATATTCTTCAACTTCACGTCTTGAAGGATTCCATGCGGATGGGGGGCAGCTGTGGCTCCAAAGCAGGAGGTAGAATTGTTGGTCTAGGACTGGGATTCCTAAACAGTGAGCTTTGGAGTATCAGGCCAAAGCACTCAAGGAGTCTGGGGAGGATATGGCCTTGGGAGAGTCCAAGGGACCAGGCAGAGAGCCTGGATGGATCCATTCTGCTCCTGGGCCTGAGGTTCCCCACCTCTGCTTCAAGATCAAAGCTGCCATCTTGGGTTAATATCTTGGGTATAGGCCTACATAAAGAAGGGGAGGCCAGAGTGCTTCAGTTCCATTTGCACACTGTCTTGAGTCATTCCAGGACATTGTGTTTCTCTGAGGCTGCAAAATTCTTCCCACCGCAGAGAACAACCCTGCTCTTGTTTATAAAGATCACTTTAAACCAAGGCATAAAGAGGAGATGGGA
The DNA here is from genome assembly GCF_009819535.1 of Lacerta agilis. Lineage (NCBI taxonomy): Eukaryota > Metazoa > Chordata > Lepidosauria > Squamata > Lacertidae > Lacerta > Lacerta agilis. Next base: position 60,287,595 of record NC_046319.1, read on the forward strand.
TCAGGAGCCCCTGATCTTGCCAGCGGTCATTGACTCGTGTCTCTCTCTAAACTTCCTTCAGCCTCTTGTTATGCATGCAAACAAATTGCAGGCTGGAGCAATTTGGGTTCTTGCTACATCAGAATAACTGACATAACCCTACATTTTTGAGCTGGGGGAATGGATTTGCGGTTCTCCTTCCCCCTTTCTTTTGGCTGTCTTTCTCCCAGCTGAAAGGTTGCCAAAGCATGTGTGTCTCATCAGCGTTTTCCTCTCTTAAGACAGAACTTACTTAACCTACTGCATGAACTTGCTAATATTTCTGCCACACACAAAACAGACGTTTGAGACGCACATCTTCAAAGAAAAAAAGAGGAAGACATTCTGGTGAATAGCTGCTTCTTGGAATGCTTTAGCAATATCCAGACAGGTCTGTGAAGTATGTCCCGCCTGGAGAGTTAGCACGCAGATGGAAGCCAGTTGATCTTTTTTCTGGATGTTGCAGCTTAAGGAAATGTAGTGCCAAAAAGCCTGCTTTACCGTATTTTTCTAGACCAGCTTTGGGACTGATGCAAGTTGTAGTACCCAATGTCTGGAGGGCATCAGGCTCAGGAATGCTGTTCTAGACTTCACTCTTCCCACCCTTTCGTATTAAAATTGCCTTGTGACCAAGATTTCAAAATACTTTCCCATAATATTCCAAACCTTATTCACCCTCTCCAAAGCATTGACAAGCAATCAGGAATCAGGTGTCTCCAACCCCCCCCTTGCCATCTTTACCTGCCCCACCCACACCTGAAGTCAGGTGCAGAGGCGCATGGGCTTGGCCATAACAGTCTCATGGGCCAAATTGGGATATTTGATGGACCTAGCTAGGCCTGTGAGCTGCAGTTTCCCCACCGCTGCAGTAATTTATCTGTATCCATTATATATTTTGAAAAAGTAGTCAGCCTGTTTGCTATACATTCAGATACCATCACCAAACTCAGCCCAGGGGTTCTCAAGGTGTGGAACTTTGTTGATGTTTGGACACCAGGCACCGTTTTGAATCAACATGGTGAAATGTGACTTTGGCGTGACTTCACCTGATTTTTGGCATGATCGTCCAAACTCACAAATTTCACTATCCATTTAAAAAAAAACCCACAATATTTCAAAAAAAACCTGGCAGCACATAGGATCTCTTAAGTTGTCGGTGGTGTGATGGGCTCACTATGGTTTACTAGAGTGGGTACCAAGTGTTTATAAATGTGTGGTGTAGTTGCCGTCATAACAATAACACAACGTTGAAAGCCAGCAGAAGCAGCAAGCTATATACATTGAGAAGCAAAGAGATATAGGAGTGATCGTTTGTCTGGAATGGCAGCCTCCATAAACACCCATTGTTCCCAGGACTTTCTGCAATTGCTTGGTGGTAGATAATAATGCATTCTGCAGCTACTTTGGAGCACTTTTGTCTCTGCTTGCTTTGTATATTCACAGTTGAGCCCTGGAATTGCAGACAGGTGCTGGGGCCGACCCCTGGTGTGCCTGGGCTTAAGTTGAGCCCTATCCCAGCTGTTTGCTCAGAAGTGGTTATTCCTTGTTGTGTGGGGACGGTAGCCCCTGTAATATACTGTTCTTGAGTGTAAATGTAAACTAATAATGGTTGCAGAGCGTCTTTTGCTCTTAAGGCACTTGCTAACAGATTGGACCAGTTGTATGGCTTTTAAACTGTGCAGAGGCCAAAACTCATTGGCAGCACACATGCTCTGCATGTATAAAGGTCCAAGTTCAATCAACAGCACTTCCATGGCTTCTGTGTAACAAGAATTGGATATTGCCAGTGGCAGTGTACTCACAGTTGCTACTATTGTTATGCAATCCATAGGTGTGGGTGAGAAATTAAGTTTGGGTTGCATCTTAATGTAAAGCTACCTAATTCTCATTTTCCCAAAGCAAAACAAAGCACACGAATTTTGCATTTCTCAGAATCTTGCAGTTCTCCAAGCCAAAAACGTGTAACTTTTGGGTAAGTGTGCATAAGTGTTTATATTCGTGAAAATAACGTGCAAATGTTAGGAGAAATTGGTTGCAAATACATGTATTAGGCAAACATTGCTTATTAAGAGATTTATATTGGGAGAAATATAGAAAGAGAAATGTGGACTAAAATGCTGGTGCATTTTCATTAATATATATATATATATATATATATATATATATATATATATATATATCTCACAAACTTACCCAGAAATGGGAGAAATTAACAATGACAGATTCTTCCATTCTTAGCCACCAGTGAACCTTATGCTTTATATATAGGGATGGTCAGAAGATAAATCATGGGATTTGCTGGTGGTGGTCTGGGTGCTTTGTAGTATGGTGGCTATAGCATTAAAATAAAATCTTTTTAATTAAAAAAACAAACCTTGGCCTTGTGATATTAGCCTCAGTGTTTCTCGCCTGTGCAATATGAGTACTAATTACTTGTATCTGGCCTGACCTTTTCTACAGCTCTGCTGGCCAGTTTTAGAGTTCTGTGTTGGATTCTCTGATTTATAGTAACCCAATTATAGGTTTTAAGGTCATCCCAAACAAATCTTTTAGCTTGGCAGCACCTACACTTTGGAACTCATTGCCTATTGACAACAGACAGGCCCCTTTACTGTACTATTTCCAATGCCTGATTAAAACATATTTCTTTAGGTAACCATATGCAGGCATGTAAAATTATTATTATTAGCTACCCAGAGTGGCCGGGGCAACCCAGTCAGATGGGTGAGGTGCAAATAATAAAATTATTACAGTATTATTATTAGAAGTTTTAATCTCTCTTTAGCTTATTGTCATTTCTGATTATCTTTGGAATGTTTTTAAATACCTGTTTTTAGCTGTCTTCTATTGAGAACTTGTTACCTATGTATTTTTTGTATACCACTTAGAGGTTTTACTGCATTCCAATGGTATATAAAAATCTTAAAATAAATACCGGTAAATCCCAGTATTTGGCTTATCCATGGGGTCACGAAGAGTCAGACACGACTAAACGACTAAACAACAACAACAACAACAACACAACAACAACAATTTGACTTATGGGGTGAAGTAGTTAACTAGCTATTTTGAGCCACCATGTAGCCCGCTAGTTCCAGTTTATGGATTTTGGGGCTTCTCAACTTTTTTTGTTTTTGTTTTTATAGTAGATTCAGTAAAGGCTGTAATCTGCCCTTCAGGTGATTAGGTCCCTGCCCTGGAAGCTTACAGTCAACAGGAGATATCAACAAGGGCAAATAGAAATGCAGTTGCTGGAGTTGTCACCTTAAACAAAGAAATGTAGAAATTGATTGGTGAGGTGAGCCATTGTTTTGACAAAGGGTCGATTTGCAGATTGGAGAAAGTGTTAAAAAACTGCTTTGCCCCCATAACAACCCGGTGAAGGAGGTTGTTCTTATTCCCGTTTTATAGGGGATCGGGAGAGTGTCATGGCTTGAGAAATGCTTCATGCTTAGTCTGTGACATTGGTGGTATTTGAACCCGGCGCCCTCTAGCCCTTGCTGGCTGCCTCCCAGAGATAATGAGGGTATTAGCCACCTATTCCAATGACTCCCTCTGCTTTCGGTGCCCTTGCCTTCCTTGCTGGGTTCACAGTTGAGGGACTTGGAAACGCTAGACACTAATCATCCCTGCACCCCTCGGAGGCCCAGGTCTTCTGTATTCATGTCCTTGCACCAAAGGGTTGAGTGGAAGAGGAACGAGGCGGAAAGGTTAAGTGGCTTTTGCGAAGCTGGTAGAAACTGTCAAAGCAGGGATCGGAAGGAGGGGCTCCCAGCTCCTGGCTCGTTCCTGTCCAGCCCACACAGCCTTGCATGCTTGCAAAGTGCTTTTCAAGCTGGCGGGGTGGGATGGGGGAGCGTTGCTGAGCTGTTTGCAGCCTTGTAGAAGGTCACACGCTCAAATGCTCTTTATTCGTACAGCTTGCCACTTAAGGCATGCCTGCTGCATCAGACCAATGGCCCATCTAGCGGCCAACTAGATCCCTGTGGGGAACCCACAACCTGGGCTTGAGCTTAGCAGCATCTGGCCCACCTGCAGTTCCCAGTAACTGGTATTCGGAGACATACAGTGGTACCTCGGGTTAAGAACTTAATTCGTTCCGGAGGTCCGTTCTTAACCTGAAACTGTTCTTAACCTGAGGTACCACTTTAGCTAATGGGGCCTCCCGCTGCTGCCGTGCCACCGCCGCACGATTTCTGTTCTCATCCTGAAACAAAGTCCTTAACCCGAGGTACTATTTCTGGGTTAGCAAAGTCTGTAACCTAAAGCGCCTGTAACCTGAAGCGTCTGTAACCCGAGCTACCACTGTACTGCCACTGGCATTGGAGGAAAAGCATAGCCATCATGGCTACTAGCTCAGCCACTTTGCTCCTAGCTGGTCCTTTTTGCTGCTACAGCACACTAAGGCAAGGTTTGGCTTAGCATGTTGCCTGTCCTTAACTTGTGGTTGACCTCTCTCTTTGCTAACCACGAGCTGCACTCAAAAACTATCCTTGGCTACAGGTCGTGTTTGGAGAGGCAATGGCTTAAGGAAAAGCATTCAGTTGTAAACTGATTTTTAATACTGCATTCCAAGAAGTATGCTGGAATTCACTTACCTTTGAAACATTCAGACAGCTAGGTTCACCTTCTCTAAAGGGAGTGCGCTTGTGACCTCTGTGACAAGGTTGTGGAGATAATGGAAATGGTGTTAATCAGACCATCTGTGCCCCCTTTCTTGGCCCATTAGAAAAATGACAACGATCACCATCACTTGATGTGGTGCAAACAAAGCACTATCTTCTGCAGTGACGCAGCAGGGTGCAAAAATTCATTAGTTTGATGGCTTTGCCCTCATCCTTTCAATGCATGTTTAAGCACTAAGGGACAATTCTAATTGGTAGTAACTGAACATGAAACAAGAAGGTAGAGATAATATCTAGAATGGGTTACACCAGGGGCGTTCTTAGCCCCTTGGCTGCCCGGGGCAGGAAGCCAAGAGGCACCCCTGGGGGCGGGGCATCGCGGTGCGTGCGTCATGACGTCATGACGCACACGATGCCCCGCCCCCAGGGGTGCCAGGCGGCAGCTTCGGGAGTCTCTGCGGGCTGCAAAGACTCCCGAATCCGCCGCCCGGGCTCCCTTGGCGGAGCGCAATTCGGGGCAGGGAGAGGGACGGGCCAGCAAGGAGGGGTGTCCCTCCTTGCTGGCCCGCCCCTCTCCATGCCCGGCTCCGCAAGCCAGCCAGCAGCGGAGCTCAGCATAGAGGCAAGGGGCAGGCCATCGAGGAGGGGGTGGCACCCCTCCTCGCTGGCCCGCCCCTTGCCTCCATGCCGAGCTCCGCCACTGGAAGGGGGGGACCATTTTCGGCGCTGCCGGGGCATAGCCGCAGGGGTGGCCGGCAAGGGGGGGGTGATACCCCTCCTCGCTGGCCGCCCCTGCGGCTCCACCCCAGCAGTGCCGAAAATAGCCTAAAAAGAAAAATAATAAATAATAAAAGCCCAGGGGGCGGGGCCGCCCCCGAAGTGTCACCCCCAGTAGGGGCGCTGCCCGGGGGCCCCCAGCCCTTCTGCCCCCCCTTGCTACGCCCCTAGGTTACACAATTACATAAAAAATGGGAAATGCTGTTTTTAAAACTTAGAGAATTTTCTGCTGGTTCAAACTTAGGAATACAAGCAATATATTTTTTATTGATTTTTTTTTTTGCAGGGGTAGCCATACTGTAATAAAAGAGATCCCTAATCAATTCCTGCTTGGCCACAAGCCTCAACGGGTGGCCTGCTGGGACCAGTTGTTACTGTTTATCAGGCTGACCTGCCTTGCAGGGTTGTTGAGAGAACTGGGCTGTATGGTTGAAATAAATCTCAGTGGAACTGAGCAGTAAGCTGGATTCTATTAATATGAGTGGTTTGTTACGTTGCAGGTGTTAACATCTAAATGTGTCTCCTGCTTGACCCAACAATCACGTGACCCCTGACCTGCCTCTCTGTGAAGCATTCCATCTGAAAATGTAATTTTGTACGTGCATTAATTTTGCAGACTGATGTTTAAAAAACAACAAGAAGTTAATGTGCTTCTCTTTGTCAATACCAGCTGTTCTCTCCACTAAGCTTTAACTGAATGTACTGGTACGTATGGAAACTCTGCCCTTGTGGGTAAAAGCTCTGTATCCATCTGTAGCAGGTGGGAACCTTTTTCACCCCAAGGGCCACATTCCCTTCTGGGGCCACATGCCATTGGTGGGTGGGGCCAGAGGCAAAAGTGGGTGGGGCAATGGTTGCCAACATTACCTTTCTACAGTAGTCTAGTTCCACTATGACTTACGTATGACCTTAGTTCATCTGCTAAATCTGCCCACACAGCTGCATGACCTCACTGTATAGTGTAGTGCAGGCAGAGCTTACTGGTGAAAGTGTGCAAAGTCATGTTTATTACATTATGTAATGTGTGTGCACTCTGTTAAATAACTCCAGGTTTATGCTGTTTCTCTGCCCTGCCCCATCCCAGATCTGTCCACTTCGGCAGAGAAAGCTATAAAAGGCATAAAAACAAGACTTTGCATACTGCGTTTGAACCCCCAAGCAGAAAAATCTCAATTCAGTATTGGCTGCAGAATTTCCCATCTTGAGAATCATATTTTTAAAAGGCAAGTTTATAGCCTTTATGGCTGCAGAAGATGGTATTTAAAGTGAGTGCTGGAAGAAATTTCTGTGTGGGCTTCCGTCCTTCCGAATAAGTAGTAGGAGCAGAATAAATAATGCACACTAAGCTATATGCAGATGTGCGTGGCTTTTGCATAATCCACACAGGCTGCAAAATTCAATTTTGCAGAACTTGGATTTTATATATTTTCTGGACTGTGTGTGTACAGCCCTGCTTCTGAGGACATTTCTCCATATCCACATTCGACTCCTGAAGGACTAATTTTGTATTACGGCATAAGCTTTTCTGGACTTGAATCCACAAGAATTCAAATCCATTAAGTTTAATCCTCCGTTGCAGATACAGATACATAAGTCGTAAGCCAGGGGTAGGCAACCTAAGGCCCGTGGGCCAGATGCGGCCCAATCGCCTTCTCAATCCGGCCCACTGTGATGCAACAGTTTGGCAATCCTGAGTTGATTAACATCTACAGTGTGAAAGGAAGCCATTGTCTCTTATTTAGAAACAAAAGACGGTAGAACACCTGTAAGCATAATCAAGAGGCTGTTGCTAAGAGTATAATGGGAGGAAGTTGTTCCTAAGGGCACACATTAGTTCAAAATGAGGCATGGTAAACTAATTGCCCTTTAGTGCCACATTATACTCACAATCTGGCACCTTTATACATTATGCAGAAGCAAATCGGAGGTTCCCAGGAGGGATGTAAGAAGGCATTGTTTTCCATTCTTCCCTGCATGTATTGCATGCACCATTGTTTCCCTTCCGCTGCGGTTAAACTTCAACCAAAAATTACATTATTCATCTCAATGTCCGCTGTGGTGAAATGAAATGAAATACGCAAACTGCATTGCCATTATGTTAACTTTACGCCTTTCATTTCCACACACAGGAAATGTGATGCTAATGTGGGGAAAACACAATCAGTTATGTATCATGTGTGGACCAAAAGCAGCAGCAACAGTGAATACAAGTCATACTCACTGGATTGATTTCTGTTCCAGACGCGGGACGAATTAGCGAACACCAGCAATTTCTGTAAAACTTTCAATAAATTATAAATTTTTAAAAGGCCGAATAAATAATAATACAGTAAAGAGATGTTAGGTTGCAATCCTATACGCTAGGTATGTGGGGACTATGACTCCATCATCTGTTGGCCATTCTGGCTGATGGGAATTGGGAGTCTTATCAACATCTGGAGGGCTATAGGTTCCCTTCTCCGACTATACACTCTTTCCTCCTAAATCCAGTTGAAGTCACATGACAGCTTCTGAGTAGACCTGCATATGAGTGCATTGATTAGTGTTGGTGCACATTTACATAGAGGCCAATGGGGAGACACTACTGGAAAACCTAAAGCAGATCTAGCTGGAGAAAATCAGGCAAGCCCAGTAAGCTTTCCTGTTTTGTGTGCAGTGTACGTCCAACCTCTCACTGCAGTTTTAGCGTGCCACATTATTGAATGCAGTGCCTTCCTCCTGAGTCATCCTGCATATTTCCCCCCTGACTAATTCTGCTTTGCAATTAGGTGGCATAATTATGAGTCATGTAGGATTACCTTACAGGGTGTGTTGAGCTTTAAGGGGCTGGTTGTTGCTTGCTCACTTTAAAACAGACGCCTTCTTATTGTTCACAGGTGGGAATTGGTTATAGCATATTCTGCTCCTTCAATAAAACACGCAACCCTTGATACGGAATCCGATTGTAGAAACTGCTCTCGGTGTTAAAAGCTTGAGAATTTGGACAAATGTATCTTAGTCAAAGCTGCCTCTCTTTAAGTCTTAAGAGCCAGTGTGGTGTAGTGGTTAAGAGCGGTAGACTCGTAATCTGGGGAACTGGGTTCGCGTCTCCCCTCCTCCACATGCAGCTGCTGGGTGACCTTGGGCCAGTCACACTTCTTTGAAGACTCTCAGCCCCACTCACCTCACCGAGTGTTTGTTGTGGGGGAGGAAGAGAAAGGAGAATGTTAGCCGCTTCCTTCGGGTAGTGATAAAGCGGGATATCAAATCCAAATTCTTCTTCTTCTTCTTCTTCTTCTTCTTCTTCTTCTTCTTCTTCTTCTTCCCTTCTGTTCTTATGAAATCACTCTTTTTGGCTGAGTTCTCAAGCATTGTTGTTCACAACTCCTCAGTAGAAACACACTGATATGTGCTGGAATGGCAAAAGGTCAAGGGTTCTGGGCATTGCTGGGATGCCAAAGTAATTGTTTCTGGTGTGGGCTGGAAGTTCCTTGGTAAAATTGTAAGAAATGGGCTTGTTTTTATTTCTGAAATTTTCTAAAAGCACACCTTGGTATAAAGCATGGATCCCAGGGCAGTGTACCGGTAATTAAAAATAAAGAAATTGAACAGCAATACAATGGTAAAACAACAATCTGCTTTTAACAATCAAAGCAGAATTAAATCTTAGAAATAATACACCCCAAACTATACAACCAGCTAAGACAATACAGTAAATGTATAAAACGCTGCCAACCCAGGAACGAAAATAAGCAAGCTATCCAAAACAGTGGGTTGGCAATTCTTAAACGTGGCCCAAGTATTAACATTTGAGTAGCAAGACTATGTCTTAACTAGAGTTGAGCTGAAAATTTCTGCAGTTCTTTAAAAATCCCCTGGCCTTTCCTCTATCAATGAATGAGAAAAGAAATGGATAGTTTTTTTTAATTCAAAGGGGAGAGAAAATATCGGTGAAATTCTCATATCTTGGGCTGCAGGGCTTGCCTGACTTTTGAGGTGTTTTCCAGTGTCCTTTCCTTCACTTTGCAAATCATCTCACATCTGGAGGGCTACCAGCTCCCCACATACCTGGTGTACAGGATTGCAACCTAACATCTCTATTATTATTTATTTGGCCTTTCATCTGCACTCTGCAACCATTTTGGGTTCCTGCACTTTAGTTAAAGCTCAGGAGAAAGGTACCATAATGTAACACATGATTAATTCCATTGGGTTGGATTACTGCAATGCACTCTATGCGGGACTTCCCTTGAGTGAGACCTCTTTACATATGATACCTGTGCCTGGAGATCTGCTCTGGTTGCCCATTTGCTCAGGTTCAAGGTGTTGGGACTAGTTCACTTGCTTTTTCACACAGGAAGTCTGAGCAGCTGGGGAGGCTGAAGGAATGCTAGGGAAATCTTTCTAAAGGAAAGGAAAACACAAACGCCACCCTTGACCACCTTGCGATGATGATAAGATGAACTCAAAACCCTAATTTTCCCAGTGACCCTAATTTTTCCAGTGCCCTGAGAACAAAATGCCTTTCACAGGGTAAGAAAACGTTTGAGAAATTGGGGGGGGGGCAGATTTTGCTAGTCCTCCTCCTCCTCCTCTTTCCTTGTATCTGGACCTCCCTTTTCAAAATCAATAGCTGCTTGTGTTTCGTTTTAGATCCGGCCTTTTTCTTATTGGGGGGGGGGGCGCTACCTGGCACAGCTGCTGGAAACAGGAGAAACCGCATACAGTTACCTTCTCAGTTTCCACTAGAAGGTTTGCAGGGAGAGTGTGTCCCCAAGGCCTTTCTGAGCAAAACAAAAAACAAAAAAACCCTCTTCTCCCTTTTGCTTGTTGGCATCAAACGATAGCCTGAGCCGGTGCCTAATTTTAGCCTCTTGTCTCCTGCTTGGGTCTCGTTTTGCGATATCCTTCCTGCAGTTTTTTTAGAATGGAGCTTTGGTTACTGCAATTCATTGTGCCTGGGCTAGAGCTCAGTGGAGATAAATCTGTATTGTGTAGACTTCCTGTCAGGGTGGTGGTGGTGGTTCATGTGTTTGGAGGAATTTCCTGGTACTTTTGAGCAGGGAAGCAAAGGAATTTTAAGGGGAAATTTCATGTGAACATGAGTCTCGCCCATTGTCCCTTACCTTTTGACAGGAATGGAGCTCAGGCCAGAATTATTATTTATTACTGTTTTAGACTGCCACCCCAATATCTCTGGTGACAAATAGCTTACAAACAACCACCAAATTCCTTTAAAATATGGTTTCAGTTGCAAACGTTCATTATTTGGGGCTGTACAGGGTTTTCCCTCAGCTTTGTATTTTATGTTACTGAATTATGTTCTCTCTTTCAGTGCTTGGAATCAGTGTTTATTTTATTGACTTGTTTTTTAGCTACTCTTTCTTCTTCTTCTTCTTCTTCTTCTTCTTCTTCTTCTTCTTCTTCCTCTTCCTCTTCCTCTTCCTCTTCTTCTAAATATTATTTTAGACTGTCTACTGCAACCCCACTTAGAGGTCTTTTTGTTCTAGTAAGTCATGGCTTCCCGCAAGGAATCCTGGGAGCTGCAGTTGGTTCATTTGCCAAAGACCCCTCTTCTCCACATAGAGCTGCAAGTGTCAGAGTGATTTAAAAATCAATCCCTCTTCCCAGGGGAGCTCTAGGAATTGTAGCTCAGCGGAAGGGTTGTCTGCTAACAACTCTCAGAACTGCATTTCCCAGGATTCTTTGGGGGAAAGCCATGGCTGTTTAATATTACACTGTATTGCTTTAAATGTATGGTACAGAGGGCTCCCCTGCCAACAACCTCTCTCACTCCCCCTCCTGCCCAATGCTTTAGTAGTGCATACCTATGCACGATGACAGCAAGCACATAGACAGGATCAGAAAGAAGAGCTTGTAAAAAATAAATTGCTGGCTGTGCATCCTTCTAGCCCTGGCAACTAGCCAAGAGGGTAGTACTTCTGGCTGAGTGACATCACTAGACACTACACAGGCCTTGAGGTTGTGAAAAGCTAATGAAGAGGAGAGCCTGCTTAAGCCTGTGCACAGATGGTTTGTCCTTCTGATAACGGGTTTGGAAGTGGGCAGGAGATTTGAGGCTGCTCAGTTATTGTGGGAGAGGGTAGCAGCAAGTGCACAGGTCATACCGTTGCAGCAGGTTGTTCCTGCCCTGTGAAATGTGAGAATTCCTCTTGAGCTTTGTATCCCATGCTGGTTGTAGTTTCCGCTTTCTAGTTGGAACAGGCAAATCCCCATTTACGTGGGGGTTACGTTCCGAGGCACCACACGTTTTAAGTGAAATTGCATATATTGGGAACACCGTTGAAAAAGCCTGCAAACACCACAATCGCTCCCTCCAAACCTCCTTGCTCAAACTCCAACTCTCCACAGGTCTCAAAGGTCGGTGCAGGAGCTCCTGGGATTGCACTTGCAAAGGCTCGTGGGATTGCTAGGTACTGTTTTCGTGCCATTTTTGCTGTTTTTGCACTCTTTTAGGTCCGTTTTCCCTCCTTTTGTGCCACTTCCAGGTTTGCGGTGATGCACATGTTCACGATCATGCATGCCTTGAATGTGCACAAATGTGGCGTTTCCTGTATGGGGCTCTGAAGGCTGTGCTCTAAACCAGCTTCAGAGCTGGGTTGGGAAAACTTCCCCACCCCATCGCCAGCCCCAGGGCTGCTTTTCCTCTTGAGTGACTTTCTGGAGGCTGCATGCCATCAAATGGATGGTCCAAAGCAAAAATATGGTTTGATGCCTGAGCAGTAGATAGATGCAGAATTATACTTGCTGGTGTCTTTAGTGTTGCTACCCCATGTGGTGAACCACTGAACTTTCAGGTGGAAGCTTTCTTATTGGAGAACCTTCCCAGCAGGCTCTGCCCATTGAATCACAGGATTGTAGAGTTGGAAAGGACCATGAGGGTCATGTAGTCTTATCCCTAGCTGGCCATTGGAACTTCCTGAGCAGGAAGGAGTATAAAGGCCTTCCTTTTCCAGCTGTGTTTGCTGGAGCAACAAAGTCATCTGGAGCTGGGAACTGTAGTTTGCTAAGGGTGCTGAGAGTTGTTAGAAGACTCCCTAGCCACAGTCCCATAATTCTCTGGGAAGAGGGATTGGCTGCTAAACCACTCTGAGAATTGTAGCTCTATGAGGGGAAGGGGGGGGAGGAATTGTGTAGTTTTACTCACTGCTTGGCAGTTATCACTGGTTACTAGTCATGATGGCTATATATGACCTCCAGTTTCAGATAGAGGCCTATGCCTCTGAATACCAGCTGTTGAGAGATCAGGAGTGGGAGAGTGCCATTTCACTCATGTCCTACTTATCTGGTTGGCCACTGTAAGAACAGGATGCTGAACTAGATGGGGCCATTGGCATGATCTCATAGGGCTCTTGTTGTTTTATCTTCTGGGACAATTCCTGCCTACCCCTGCCAACTTCAAAGGTGGGAGGAAGACCAGTTGCCTATCACGTTTGCCAGAGCACAGTAAAACCCTTGAAGCCTGAATGCAGCTATTCTCTCTCTCTCCTTTCACCACCACACTCCTCAACATCGGATGGTATAGCATGGATTGCACTGCAGAAGTGACCCTGCCGCCATCACAAGCGGCTGTTCTTGATGAGCCATTATGGGCTGTGAAGTGGGAGGCTGGCCGGCTGAGCCTTCAAGTGCAATCCAGCAGGATGTTCCAGTAATTTTGTTGCTCAGCTCTTGTGCATTGATGGAAGCTTGTTCAGGAAAAAAAAATCCCTGCCGATTGTGCCCCATGTTAATTAGTACAAATGAGACAGCTGTTAGTTCGTTTTCGGGGGAGGAAGGGGTCAATCTATAATGAAGCATAACACCTTCACATTTCTTGGCCCAGCCATGCATATTATCCTTAGGAATTTGTTCCAACTAGCATATATTGAGGAAATCTGTTGCTCTTTTATTCCCATGCTGTAACTTTGGCCGGCACTGAGGAGCCTTATGAGTACAGGAGTTAACAGAATGCACCCCCAGCCTTTGCTTGAACAATTGATGAGTCACAGGGCAGTCTTCAAAAAAGAAGTGTGCATGCAAACGAAAGCTCATACCAAGAACAAACCTAGTTGGTCTCTAAGGTGCTACTGGAAGGATTTTTATTTTTTATTTTGTTTCAAAAAAGAAGTTATACGCAACCTCTGGGTTTTTCTTCCATATTTCCAGCAGCGCAAAACCAATTTAGGGGTCATTTTTCCTTCCTCCATAAGCCTTTTAACAGAAGGGGTTGCTAAAGCATCCCCACTTGTTTGTGAAAAATGCAACACAGAACTATAAGTTTTGATTTTTTAAAAATAAATTGATTTTTTTAATCCCACCTGTCCTGAGTGCAACCAGTTGTTATGAAACCCTAAACATCAAGTCAAGTGCCCCAGGTTGAAGCGGGCAGTTGGGGCATATCCCTTCTATCCAATCATTTAATGTTTTGTACCAGGTACCCTTAAACAATAAACCTTCTTAATTCCACAGAGCTCCCAGAAAACTGGACTGACACCAGAGAAACCTTATTGGAGGGTATGCTCTTCAACCTGAAATACCTGGGCATGACACTCGTCGAGCAACCTAAAGGTGAAGAGCTATCCGCTGCTGCTGTCAAAAGAATTGTAGCCACGGTGAGCTGCCTTTTACTTCATACCCTTCATACCCTTACACCCCCAAATGTCCTCTGTTACGCCTAGGCTAGAAGGGTAGCAGCCATAGTAGTGTATGTGCAGCCTCCATAGCTCTGTCCTGTTGAATCCAGAGCAGCACTTTGAAAGCTGAGTTTTTGGCTCTATCTCCCATTCAAACTTAAGATAGGTTTGAAAGTTTACTGGAAATGTGGATTACTTATGCTTTTGTTTTCGTAATTCTTTGTAGGATCTCAGATGAGGGCTCTGCTTCTGTGGTCAAGTGAAGGGTGTTAGCAGGTTTAGGAAAAAACCCAAATTCACAAAAGTACAAAACATATTTTAAGAAAAATTTTGAACTAGGGGTGCAGAGGGGGAACCCCAAACAAGTTCTCAGTGGGCATGGAATTCTGGTTAGGTGTTGGGAGGGGTGGAAAATGAGGAGAGAGGGAAATAGGATGGAATGACTAGACGTCTGAACAGCAGCACTTCACACTGCAACTTTTTGCTACAGATCCTACATGTTAACACTTCAATTCGGCTATAACCATGCACTCTAAACTTATGTTCAAGAACACTAGGGAAACTCATTCAAGTGACATTAAAAACCATTAAAATTCAGTTCATAAAACAGAAAGCAGTTCATAAAATGCATAAAATGCTTTGCAATTATAGATTAGCCAACATAAAATAGCCTGATTTATAGCAAGTTACTAAAAACTTGCTTGAATAAAGGAGGCTTTGCATATCTTGCTAAAATCTGTAGAGTTATACTTGGGTGGGTTTCTTGTGGCAGTGGATTGGGGTGGTAGCTAGCAAAGATCCTGATATTTGTCCCCATCAAATGAAGAGGAAGAATATCTTAAGCAGGGGCCCATCTGATGACCTCAATCCGTAGGAGGGCTCCCATGGGGTGTGGAGGTGTTTTATGGGGCCAAATAAACTGCTATGTGATAAATTTGGATTTGATTGTTTTGTATCCTTCATTCAATTTGTTTTCCTTGAATCAGAATTAGTATGAATCATGACATTGTGAAGCCTCATTTAACCTCTGCCGTTTTCAAAATTCGCAAAAGAACTTCTAGGCCATGGATGAACCTGTGGCTCCCTGGGTATTTTTGTTGGTCCCCAGTTCCCACCAACCCCAGCAAACATGGTCAGTGGTTGAGAAGCTGATGTCCAACAAAATCTGGAGGGCCACAGCACAGGCCCCTCACACCCCTGTTCTAGGCCATATGAAAGGCTACCTCTCATGTGTTCCCTGCTCCCGCAGCTCAGCTATGTGCTGTGACTTGCATATATTCTCCTGGTGGATAGGAGGAGAAAAGCTCATCGTTTGCAAAACCAAACCCCCTGTTTTGTAAACCAGAGTGTTTTCATATTAGAGAAAGAAATAAGAATATTGCTGAAGAAATGAGAACCTGCAGCCAAATGTTTCATTGCGGAGCGTCCCTGTTCAGTGCCTTCCTACACAATACTCTATTCTCTTCCCCTTCCCACCAGGTTTACTGAAGAGAAGCAAAATGGTGCAAAAAATAATAATGCAGGTTTGGGGGCTGTTTCCAAGTAACAACACCTGCCTGTTATTCCTGTACATAGTTAATATGTGACTTTTAGATAAGTTGATTTATCTCCACCAGACCCCTGAAACACGTTGAATGTTTTCTTTCTCAAGGCAAAAGCAAGTGGCAGAAAGCTCCGGAAAGTAACCCTAAAAGTGTCTCCCAGAGGGATAATCCTCAGTGACAGTGTAACAAATGAGGCAATCGAAAACATCTCAATATACAGGTATGTTCCAATTGTAGTTTTCAAAGTCGCAGAGTAAGTATTTAAGGCATGTTGGTAAAACTGTGAAACTAGCATATGCAAGGAGCATGGCTTTCTCAGTGGTGGCCCCAGATTCCCTTGCCCGGTTAATAGATACAGTCTCTGTTATATGCCCTCTGTGTTTATCCACTACTTCCCACACAGCCTTCCAAAAGATACTCTAGACTGTATACTGGGTGGGACCATTGCTATACAAGTTGAGGCCCCCTTTTTGATCTCCCTTGAACTTGCCCCTATCTCCACTTTCCTTGGGCTTCACCAGTCTCCTATTATAATAGGCTCACCGCTTGGACTTCTCATTCTATCCACTCCTGTGCTTCTCTCAGCTTTACTCTTTCTGATTCCTCACCAGGCCCATTCTTCCCACTCAGTGTTTCTGCTTTATCTCTGCATGCTGAGAGGAGAGGCATGACCTCCAGACTGACCTGATTTATTGCTGGTGGGTCTTCCTGCAAAGACTTGCACAGGCGCAGCAGCCTCCTCCTCCCAGCCTCATTGTTATGTGCAAATGCAGCCATACAGTCCCGTGGCACCTTAAAGACTAACATATGCTGTGGAAAAGAGCCTCACTTCATCAGATGCGTTACCCCCAGTTGAAAGGTGTGTGTATGTTTATAGGCAGCCCTGTATAGGGATGTTTTTAATGTTTGATGTTTCAGTGTGGTTTTATAATTTTGCCTCTACATAGTGATCATAGAATTGTAGAGTTGGAAGGGAGTCTGAGGATCATCTAGTCCAGCCCCCTGCAATACAGGAATATGCAACTGCTACCATACGGGGATCGAACCTGCAACCTTGGCATTATCAGTACCGTGCTTTAACCAACTGAGCTATCCTTCTAATTTGTTGGAAGCTGCCCAGAGTGACTGGGGCAACCCAGTCAGATGGGCAGCATATGAATTTATTTATTTATATGGGGGTAAAGAAGTAAAGAGTGGGTTCAGATAGCATGAAATACAAAAATTACAATTTGTGATAATTCAATTGAAGCTTAAACGTACGCTGATAAACATTACAGCCGTTCCCAACAGCACTTAATTTGGTGATGACTCAGTCATCTTAGCTTTGCTTAGCTAATTAGCGCCTGCAGCGGGACAGGAAGCCATCGCTGTGATCATCCCCAAATGAATAGAATCAAAATGTCTTGATAAGTTCTCATTCTGCAGCTTCATGCTGTAGCCTCCCTTTGAAATCCCCTTTGCAGGAAGATTGAAACCAGTGGTGGCTGGTAGGCAGAAGGCAGAAAGGCCAACAGTTGGTGGAGCCCAAAGCCAAGGAGAGTCAGAGCCAAATAATTCTTGTTTCCTCCCCATCCTCCTCTCTGCTGAGTTCTATAATGGCAACGCTGAGAGTAAGGAGGAGGAAGCTGACAGCCAGGGCCACCCTGGGACTGGATTTAAGTAAGAAAGCAGGTGGGAGCTGTCAGAGGCCTTCAGCAGCTTCTGGGAAGCTTGGTCATTAGTTGAAAGTAGTTCTGGGTGACGTCTGTGGCCTTCTTCTTCAAGGCCTCTTGCGTACACTGTGTGAAAAAAATCATTAATTTCAGAGGCTACCAGGGGTGGTATTTTACTCCTAAAGATGAATAAAGTTTGTAGATGTCACTTAGTGGAGGAGAGCCCCTCTGGAACCTTTTAAAAAAACAAAAAACACTAATTTTTTACTTGCTGAATGGATTTCAGAGTCTCTACTGCTGTTACAAAAACCAGTATTTAACAGCTTAAAAAAACCAATTATAGGGAAAGAGGGAAAACATAAGTGCCTCTTATAAAAACAAAGCACTGTGAAGCTCCATGTAGGACAAATGTAGGCCACACCGGAGCACAACAAGACACTTAATGCAATGTAAATTAATTTTGAATGTATTTTAAACCCTGGAAAACTCAACTGGCAGATCAGGCACTGCTTTCCTCAAGAGGAACAGCCCCTTGCTCATGACAAAGGGATGCTTGGTACAGCTTTGTGCTATGGGACAGTCATTTGAGGGTATTACAGTTTTGGGGCCTACGTCACTAGTATTTTTATGATTAATTTATCACTCTTGCACCATCAATATGCATGTTGCATTGCAGAATACAAGAAAACATAGGAAGCTGGTTCGCTCACAATGCCAAGCCATAGTTTAAACAAATTAAAATAAAAAATTCTTTCCAGTAGCACCTTAGAGACCAACTAAGTTTGTTCTTGGTATGAGCTTTCGTGTGCATGCACACTTCTTCAGATACACTGAAACAGAAGTCACCAGACCCTTATATATAGTGAGGGAGTGGGGGGGGTAATTACTCAGAAGGGTGGTGGGAATGGGTGATCAGCTGACAGGTGTGGAAAACCTGTTGAGGACTGTTATAACGACTGCAATAACGACCCTGTAAAAATTGCAGTGTTAACAGGTTAACAGTCGTCAACAGGTTTTCCACACCTGTCAGCTGATCACCCATTCCCACCATCCTTCTGAGTAATACCCCCCCCCCACTCCCTCACTATATTTAAGGGTCTGGTGACTTCTGTTTCAGTGTATCTGAAGAAGTGTGCATGCACACGAAAGCTCATACCAAGAACAAACTTAGTTGGTCTCTAAGGTGCTACTGGAAGGAATTTTTTATTTTACAGTATTTTGTTTTGACTATGGCAGACCAACACGGCTACCTACCTGTAACTGAAGCCATAGTTTTTCAACAAACCACAAGTTGTTACGCAGATGACTAAACAAACCATGGCTTTTTTCTTCACAAACCTGTCTGATATGGACATCGTTCTGCACAATGGTCAGCATGGCCAGTTTCTCTGTCATGCTGCTTATCTATGAACGCCCTTCCAAGAACAGATGAAATACCTGCAGCTGTTTTTGTAAGACAACCTTCTGCAACCTCCTGCCTTTGAGAGGTGTTTTCATTGCCATTACCCCTGCCAGTGGTTAGGTTTCTGGGTGCTGGTGTCCCAACAAAATCTGGAGGGCACCAGATTGGGGAATGCTATTAGAAAGACATCCCTCAGGCACCAGCCGTTACTGGCTTGTAGAGTTCAAAGCTGTTTTTCACCCAGTCAGAGGGGGTGTCATCCTGCCAAGAGGGATGTTCCTCAGCACATGGGCTGAGTGCCTGTCGTCATGCTGCTTTAATGATGCTTGGACCTGTGAGAGTTTGAGGATGATCTTCGCAGGCAGTGTTTTCTCAACACCTTTCCATCAGTTTCTCTTTATCATTTGTAGCCAAGGACCACAGAGAGTTGGGGGACAGCGCTGGGCTTTGGAAGAAGTGTCAAAACGCATTTGCAGTCCCAAGATGTGCAAGCTGAGCTAGTCTCTTCATCGAGTGGACAGCTCGCCTCTGTGTTGTCCTGAAACTTAAGTGCGCTCTGAGACAGTGCTGCTGAATAAATAAATGACAGACTATAATCCCCCAGGGCAAGATTTTTCCTCTCCTCCTGAGAAAGGTCATCAGATCTTCATCAGGCTTGGTGTGGGAGGGAAGATAATTCAAGATGCACTGACTATGCTTCTTTGAACTACTGCTCCCTGCAAGCAATGAGTGATTTTCTGCTTCAAGTCATGTTCTTCTGTTGCAAAACTTGGGGTGAATGCATGTGCAGTCTTTCGGGCAATTCCTCTTGGCCTCTCCCCAGGTCACACCCCCTCCTGAGCCTCATTCCTCACTAGGCCTGATTTGAGTCCTCCTTGAGTGTTTTTGGCACACTCATTGCTATCCCCTCTGTCAGGGAACTGTCCCCGGTTCAGCGCAAGGTGGTGGAAGGGCTCTCGGGAGGTTACAGGGAACCCCAGCCCCACCTGACTAGCAGCACCTCTTTCAGCGGAGGAAACAGCAAAGTCTCCAGTGGGGAAGGGCAAGAGGCCAGGGGCCATGAGCGTAGGGGCTCTGGGGATGCTAGAGAGACCCTGCGCCCCCCTCGCCCAACAGGCAAGGAGGGAGGCACACCATTTCTGTCGCCCGAACCACACAGAGGGGTGAAACGCAAGGAGCGGAGGCGGAGACTGGGGGTGCTGAAATTCTTATGTTGGGGTCACAACCGGAAGGAGCCATTCCCGGATTCTGTGAGCGATTGATAGACATGAAAACTGTAACTCTGCACTGTACATAGTATGCACAATAAACCTGTTAAAAGACAGGCTGGATCTTTGCCTCGTTACTCGCGAGCAACCACTGCAAGGTCCTTACGCCCTCTTTTGCCTCTACCCTTTTCCTGAGGTTCAAGAACATAGGAAGCTGCCTTATACTGGGTCAAACCCTTGGCCATTTATCTCAGTACCGCCGTACCTTGGATCTGAAACGCCTTGGCTCCCGAACAAATTGGCTCCTGAACAATTGAAACTCTTAAGTGTGTGTTCGGTTTTTTAACGATTTTCAGAAGCCAAACGTCCGGCGCGGCTTCCAATTGGCTGCAGGAACTTCCTGCAGCCAATCAGAAGCTGTGCTTTGGTTTCCGAATGTTTTGGAAGTAGAACGGACTTCCAGAACGGATTCCGTTTGACTTCCAAGGTACAACTGTATTGTCTATGTTGACAGGCAGTGGCTTTCCGGGATTTCAGGCAAAGTTTTCTCACAGCCACACCTGGAGATTCCAGGGATTGAACCTGGGACCTTTGCATGTAAAGCAGATGCCCCACCACTCGGCTATGGCCCTTCCCAACTAAGGGCTTAGGGCTGATGGGAATTGTAGTGAAGGCTGGTCTATCCTTAGTAGCAGTGGCTCTGCAGGATTTCAGACAAGGGAGTTTCCCAGCCCTTCCTGGAGATAGCAGAAATTCCACCTGGGGTCTTTCTGCCATTGAGCTACAGCTCTTCCCCAACTCAGAAGGGAGCTCTCCACTTGGATTGGAAATGTGTTTGAAGCTTCCCCTCCCACCAACCTCAGCCTTGTCCCCAACAGTCTGTGGTCCTTGGCTATAAGCAAGAACAGCAATTGGTAGAAATGTGCTGAGAAGCCTGATGAAGACCCAGTAGCCTTTCTTAGGCAGGGAGAATGAAGCTTACATCTTGCCCTGGGGATTTATAGCTGGCCATTTTTAAATACAAAGTCGCCCATTTTTAGGCTTTTGTATAATCTGGGCATTGATGGGTGGGTGGGGAGGCAATAGCTGCTAAGGAGTAGTTGTCTGCTCCAAGCACCTGGAATGCACATCACTCACTCCCATTTTGGTGGGGAGATAGGGTGGCCCCTCCTGGCGTGATGCCCATGCTGGCCTTTACCTTCTCTAACAGAATGGGGTGGGCATATTGCAGAAGAGCAAGAGTTGGCAGGATTTCCTAAGCTCAAAGTACTCTCCCCACCCCCGCACACTCCCCTGTTTTAAAAATGGAAGCACTCCTTAGAAAGCAGAGCTTTTGGGAAGATGGATGGGTATTTGTTTTTCTGCATTTCCCTGGCGTTATAAGATCTCAGCCTGGAAAATTGCATTCTCTCTGCTTTGATCTGATAAGCAAACTTTATGAATCTGTGCATTGTGTGTGCCTGAAACTTTCATTTGTTTCTCTTATTTGTAAGGCAAAGCCTCACAATATAAGTGCTGTGCTGTTTGGTGCAAAGCACAGAGCTTTATATTAGAATTCAGCATCCTATCAGCTGCTGCTTCTTTTTTTAAGTTTCTAGGCCTTATGGTGAAAATATTAGCTGCGAAAGTAAGTGGCCAGGGACTGATCATCTCAGAAACTACTGTGGGGAGGCTGAGCTGGATTTCCAGTATTGTGGGTGCTTTATATCTGCCTGGGATAGCTCAGTTGGTGGAGCATGAGACTCTTAATCTCAAGGTCAGGGGTTTCTCTTGCCTACAGAGAAACACAGTGGGCACAGCTGAGAGAGATTAGGCACCCATGGCCCCCTATTGTTGGTGCCACTGGGCAGGGCTGCTCAGTCAGGGCTTCAACCCTGTAAAGAGGGAAGACAATCCAGGAGTCCCATTGGGAAGCAGGGCTCCTCTTCTAATGTTCCTGGCTTTTCCTTCTCTCAGTTCATACACTGTTCCTTCAAAGAACCCGGTTCTAAACCATGTAGAGCAGGTATGGCCTTTAGCCAGATTTCATGTGGGTGCCAAGGAGGCAGAAATGGTGAGAAAGTGGGTGACAGAAAGAGACAAGATGTTGGCAGAAATAGGGAGAAAAGGGGATGGCCCCACACACCACCTCCTGGTGTGTGGCCCCTGACAGATTACCTCTGAGGGAATGTAACCCCAGACAGAAAAAGGATTGCTCTCTCCTGGTGTAGGGCTTTAAAGGCTATTAGCAGCTCTTTAAATTAGGCCCAGAAGCAAAGACCCATGTGACTGGTACACAAAAGGTGCTCTGGGCACCTGGCCCTTACAAACAGCTTCGATCTGTACTAGGATGTCTTCAGAATCACACACACCCTGCTCCCGCTTATGGCTCTACATTTGAAGGCCTGCTTCAAGGCCCCTTGCCATCTAAGGTGTGCCAGCTGGGAAATTTTTGGTTGTGCACCCAATGTTTTGGAATGCCCTCTCTGAAGGGGAGGTATCAACTCGATTGCAGCCTGCATTTTGGCAGGCAGTGAAAACCCTTGACCTTTTCTGAAAAGCACTGGCAGATTGATATATACTGCTGCCCACACTGCTGAGCTTTGCTACTGAGAGTTTGGTTTGGTTGGTTTCACTGTTTAATTACTCTGTGTGTGTGTGTGTGTGTGTGTGTGTGTGTGTTTTCCCCTCTCCCCTCCCCCAATTGTTGTATTTCTCTGTTGTGTATTTTACACTGTTAAACAGTATTGTCTCCTGTGGGGACTTTTTTGACAGAGGGTAAGGCAGAAACAATTTTAATAAAATTATTATTTAGTGTTTTTAACTCACCTTCCTTATCAGTCAGTCAAAGCTATTTGAGAGTAAAAACACAATCAGGCATGAAAATCAATGCCGTTGGAAAACAGTGCAAAGCCATAGGGTTGTCTCCAGTGCTAGTCCTACTCAGAGGAGACCCATTTAAATTAATAGACACAACTACCATAGGTTCCTTAATTTTAATGAGTCTGCTTAAGCAGAACTTAATTTGGTACAAGAGCACTCTTGTCTCTTGGGGTTTGCTGCAACTCATTTTACAGTTCTAAGATGCCTGCTGTAGATAGACAGACAGATAGATATGCAAATATATCCATTGTGGGATATGTGTAGTAAGGCAGTAAATATTAACAAGTTACACATGTATATATAGCTTTTAAAATTTGCTGGTTTTATAGCTTTCAATTGTTCTGTGTATACTACTTAATGATTTTTTTGACTGAGGGCTTTATAAATTCTTAGAAACAAATAAAAATAACTGATAGTCCATATTTACCACGTGACAGGTTTGAAACCTTTCTGTGAAATGTTCATTTATAAAATGTGGCATGTTCAGGCTCATAGGTCCACAAAAGAGAATTAGGGCTCTTCCTCTTCAGCAGCCTACCTCTTGGTTTCTAAGTTTTCCTCCCTTTCCCATGATACTAGAACTTGGGCCCATTCACCAAAGTTGAAAGATTCCTGAAAGACACTTCTTCACACAGTACATAGGCCGTGTTTATGTCATATATTTAAAGCTCTCACTGATTGGCAGGCGGGTGTAGTTAGGGGAAATGGCCTTGCGGGCAAAATTGGACCCCCTGGTGGGCCAGAGGTCCCCTGCCCCTGCCTTATCCCATCCTTCACCAACCTGGTCCCCCCCCCCCCGATACCTCATACTGCAACTCCCATCAGCCTCAGTCAGTTTGGAGACACTTGTGTAAGTCCCCTTGCATGTGTGGTTTGCCAAATTTTACTGAGCTAGAACTTGTGATGTCGGAGGAAGGGAGGCTTGGGTGTAGAGTGCACCCCCCCTTTAAAAATAATAATAATGTGTATTTAATGTCCTGTTTTGCAGGATATCCTACTGCACGGCAGACAAAGTGCATGACAAGGTGTTTGCCTATATTGCACAGAGCCAGCAAAATGAGAACCTGGAGTGCCATGCTTTCCTCTGCACCAAACGGAAAATGGTCAGTATTGTGTTTTAATAGCTGGTTGAGCAATGCATGCATTTCTTTGCGGTGAGGTGACAAGGGTGGGGTGATGGAAGCACCTCTTGCGGGCACAGCTTGGACAGGGGTGCAGAAGGAACACCAAAGATAATGTAAGACCAGTGGGCTTTCAGATTATGTTTAAGAGTATCCTGGGGTTCCTCAAAAGCTTATCCAAATCCCCTGAGTGTGAAGTTCAGCTGTGGTGGATAAGCTTTAAATGCGCAGTGGCTCACCTGAACCATACTGAGAGATTAGTGATGGGTCACATGGCAGAATCAATAGCATGGTTTGTAGCAGTAGATTGGCACTTGAACCCATAAGGAGAAGAAGACATAACCTTGACAGATGTAAGTCTGATCTATGTCTGCCTATCTGTCTAAATCAGAGGTGGATGATTTCTCTCCATCCCCTCCAGATGCTGGAACTCCCAACTCGCCCCAGCACCAGCCAGTATAACTAAATAGTGAGGTATGGTGGGAGTTACAGTTCAGCACCATCTGGGGAGCACCACATAGGCTGCCCCTGATCTAAACCAATACAAACATATTGGGGATATTGGACCTAGAGCAAATAAAACTGAAGGTGTCTTTTGTTGTTTTTCCTGGTATCATCAGCAACCCCAAGTCTAAAGACTGCCAAATTCTGCAAGTGTGCTGTGACAGGTATATGTAAATCATCAAGAAAAGACTTAGTGCAGATACAATCCTTGCATGTTTGCTAGAGAGGTAGGATGCAAATGCTGAAAATAAGTCAACCTTGCATGTGGTCCTTGCACTTGGTTCTGCACTCATTATGTTCTATTTGGAGAACAGCCATAGCTGCATGCATGTTTGCATGGAGACAATCTCAGATTTAATCTGTGGCATCTCCAGGCAGTTGGGGGGGGGGAGGGTTCAGGCCTGGTTCTCCCATCCTTTTCATTCTTTGCTTTTAAACTTAAAGAAAAAACACTCATTGCTTACAAGGTGGCTGAGCACATTTTAAATTACAGGGCTCGTGAGACCCTGGCCACCCAGCATCTTAATATTCCCAGAGATGTCTATTAAAAAAAAAAAAAAGTATGCGCAAATTTGTGTCATGGGCCTGAGCCCATTAAGCCTTTCAGTTTACTTACTTACCATATTTTTTCGTGTATAAGACTAGGTTTCCCCCCCTAAAAAATAATGTTCAAAATTTGGGGGCATCTTATACACAGGGGTCATCTCCCCCCATTTTCTTAAATCGGAGTCCCCCAAAATAGAGGGTGTCTTATGCATGGAGGTGTCTTATAGACAGAATGGTACTGACTTACTTATTACTGATTGATTGCATTTATATCCCACCTCTATCTCAAGGAGCTCAAAGTGTCATATATGGTTCTCCCCCCCCCCATCTTATTTAATCCCCACACCAACCCAGTGAGGGAGGGTAGGCTGAGAGTTGACAGTCCCGGGGTCAACCAGTGAGCTTTGAGGCCGAGTGGGGATTTGAACCCTGGTCTCCCAGGTCCTAGTCTAACACCCTAACCACTGTGCCACACTGGCTTCTTCAGTGGGTGGGGCGTTTTAATCCCAACTTTTAAAAATACAAATGTGTTTTAGATCCTTCTGTGCTTTGTTTTATGCTAGCTGTAAGGTATACTAGTTAATAGTTGTTGTAAATCGCTTTTAAGTTACGTCAGTAAACAAAAGCAACTAATAAGTTCAATAAACAATAATAGGACCTATCAACGCCCCTCTTTGCAGATAGCTCTTAATTTTTGTTGCAGAGCCTAGGTGAGAAAAAGCATTAAAAATGAACCCTCCATGTGGGAGTGCTTACAGAGGAGAACTAGTGGATAGCAGAAGGGTTTGTCCAACCCCAGGTGCTTTGAACTACAACTCCCATCTGCTGTGCTGGCTGCGGATGATGAGAGTTGTAGTCCAAAGTATCAAGGGGGCACCTGGTTGACAAAGGCTGGGTTAAGCAGGTGCCTCCCAGTCTCTGATGCTTCCCTAAAAAATTGCTACACCATTACATTTGCCTTATGAAGAAAATCCTCTTCATGTTGACTTCAGTCTTCAGTGTCATTTCCTAAATGACCTTGTAAACTTTTGATGCAGAAAGAACAGCAAAGTTCTTCTCTCTCTCCCCATGGACAAAAATATGTGATATTATAGAAATATGGGGAAAGGGTGCAGAGACCTTGATTGTATGTCTTAGTTTCCCCATCTCTGTCATATAATTAGTCTATATTTTTAGCGGCTGGGCAATTCTCACCCGTATCTGGGTCTATTAAACTTGATTTGAATGTGACAGCCGAAATTGTAAACAGCTG
Source organism: Lacerta agilis (assembly GCF_009819535.1). Lineage (NCBI taxonomy): Eukaryota > Metazoa > Chordata > Lepidosauria > Squamata > Lacertidae > Lacerta > Lacerta agilis. Next base: position 60,313,721 of record NC_046319.1, read on the forward strand.
TGAGGAGCTTCATACTTAATTACCATATTTAAGGAGCGGGTTTTTGTTTTTGTTGTTTGTTCTTCTTCTTTACCCATCATAAGAAGAAGAAGAAAAAATGTTTCCCTCTTCCACCAAAGATATAAATGGCTCAGTCTTTCAAATGAGATTTGGCACAGATAGAAGTTCTGTCCAAGCTCCTAATTCGCTGCTCCCCTGTGGCGAGTAAAACTTGCCTGCAGGCCACCCTGCCGTAAGATTTGAAAATTGGGAAGGGAGGTGGTAATTCCAGGCTGTTGGTGAGTCCCGGGTCAGGACCAAACATACATGCATATACTGGTTGCCATTTTGTTTCTGGGTCCAGTTCAGGGCCTTCACATTAGTGTTTAAAGCCCTCAGTGACTTTAATTCCCAAGTATCTGTCTACTTGCCCGCAGACCCTCTGCTGGTCCCTCTCCCCATCTCTACCCCCTCTGCAAGTTGAAGAGTGATTCTCTGGAGCCCCCTGTACTGGGGATGGGCGTTTCCTGTCAATTTCAGTTTTTTTTCTGAATTGGTTACTTTTCCAATTGTCAGTTCCGTTCTCCCCATTTCCACATTAGCAGGTATTGTTTTTATCAGCGTTTTGCTGCAGTTTTCTCCTATGTACATGCTTATATGCAATGCCATGCTCCCTGTCAACTGAGTGATGGTCTCTCTGGACGGCCATCCTCTCTGTCCTGTGCCCTGTCATGGGGGTGGCTACCTTATTGGTCCCCTCTCACTTAAGTTGGTGGAGTGAGATTATTATGCCAGGGCTGGGGGTATTGATAAGGTTGTGGCTATGGATTGACAGGGTGCAGGATATGGCACACGTGGGCTTCACCCACTGCCATTGCCTGAGGCAGCTTTAAGGGAGCATCACCAGTTTGGTCACACTGGGCGCGCAGCTTCGGGGACACTGCAGGAGACGCCACAACTATGATGTAGAATGGAGCACGAGAGGCAGGGGAGCACTGAATTTTGGAGTTGCACAGGGCGCTGCTGAAATTTGAGACCTCAAGGGTTCCCACCCTGTATCTGCACTGGCAGAACAGCTCCGCTGACAGTGTGTTCCCCTGATGTGTGCAACATGTCTGGCCTTCTGTTTGCATAGGGGGCTTCCCTTGAATCCTCTCTCTCTCTCTCTCTCTCTCTCTCTCTCTCTCTCTCTCTCACACACACACACACACACACACATACACACACACACACACAACCCAGCTCACAAATTTCAAGTAATGACATGTGCCTCAGTTGATAAAATGCTGAACTCTTTATTCTTGGTTTTATTACTGTGGCATTCACTCACTAGCTGCGCTTTCCGGAAACAATTGAATGTATTTTTATTTTGACGAGCTTTTGCAGCAGGGTGAAAAGGTCTGCCATTGGTGCTTGTTTTGTTTTGTTTAAAATCTGTATTTAGTTGTGTTCGGTAATGCACTTAAAACTATTTTTAGCTGTTTCCAGAAATATATAGTAGATGTTAATTTTAGGGTGCACTCTGCCCTGAGATTTTTCTTGATTTCAGCGATATAGCAGTTTTGGTATATCACGTTTCAATCGATGAAGTAGCTTCAGCACTGAGGAGCAGTTGTGCAGCCACAGCTCCTTTTGATTTTGATATTTTTTAAAGAAGCATTTTGTGTAAGGAATCCAGTCCTTCCATTTCAAGTGCAGGGTGAGTCAGTAACACCCCTCTCTGCATGCGCACACCTAGAATTTTAGCCCAAGTCCTGCTGCAGCCTGCCATTGCAGAGTCCACAGTGGCATGGCTAAACTGGTCTGTAAGCACATGTGTAGTTCAGAAACCCAGATGACTGCTTTAGTATGGGCTTGTTCAGTCTGGCTGTCGGCCTTCTTCTCCCCGCACCCCCCGAAAAAAAGTCATTACAGATTGAATATAAGCACCCCCAAACGAGTGTCTGAATTCATTCTCCGAGTTCTGCAGCTGCCTCTCTCCATAACAGTGGGCGCCGCTGCTGGCATCAATATTGAATTAAGTCTTGAATGGTGGCATGGGACTTGTAGAGCCGTAGAATGAGGAACGAGTTCCTGGTTTAACATCTCTCAGCTGCGCGGAACCTCCAAATGATTTAAATCTACATGAAGAACTGTCTATTAATACACCGTTATAATCGCTGTTGTATCTTCTTCTCCCAGGCTCAAGCCGTCACCCTCACAGTTGCTCAGGCGTTCAAAGTAGCATTTGAATTTTGGCAGGCAGCCAAGGAAGGTGAGTGTGGGAACTTACATCTGCCTCTCGCCTTACACCTGCCTTTTCGGCACATCCCAGCCTTCCCTAACCTGGTGCTCTCCAGATGTTTTGCTTCCATCATCCCTTACTGTTGGCCATGCTCCCTGGGGCTGATGGGAGTTGGAGTCCGACAACATCTGGAGGACACAAGGTGGGGGAAGGCTGATATATCCGGAAAATGTGTAGCTGGTGTATTGTGTGTGTGTGTGTGTGTGTGTGTGTGTTTGCGTGCTCCTTTTGATGTTGTTGTTTGACTTTTTCCTTAGGAGCAAAATGGTCTTTTTACCCCTCCTCTTTTAAAAATCAAACAAACAAAAAACCACCAACCAAGGCTCAGTCAATAAAATTTCAGATTACTTTGCTCATCTAAGCACATGCTTGTTTATTTATTAAGTTGCTATTTCACAGTATTTATTTTTTTAATAAGATTTTATTATTTTCTACAGTAAACAACAAATATAACATACAAAAACCAAAAACATTTAACAAGAAAAAAAACAAAAGATACAACAAAACACATTCAAACAACATAAAAAATAAGAAAAGAAAACTTATACAAACCTAAACAGGAACATGAAATAAAACATTGTTTAATTCTACTTTCAAAGATTCTTTGAGGGGGCTTCCCCCGTTCTCTCGACTGCGTTCAGTACTAATATACTTTGGTAACTTTGTAACTATTTTCTTGACATTCACCATTATTCTTAATATACTTTAAAATACTGGCTAAACATACAGTGGTACCCCGCTAGACGAATGCCTCGCAAGACGAAAAACTCGCTAGACGAAGGCTTTCGTCTAGCGGAAGGCTGCCCCGCAAGACGAAAAAGTCTATGGGGCTGCCTCGCAAGACGAAAAATTTTCGTCTTTTTTTTTTTTCCTCGTTTTGCGGAGCGCGGCTGTCATTGCCGCTCCGCAAGACGAAAAACCCGCTAGACGAAAATTTTCGCAGAACGAATTATTTTCGTCTAGCGGGGCACCACTGTATATAATTCATTACTTAAACAACCTAACCTTAAACAATTCTAAACATTTCTAAGCCATTTATAACATTACTTCTTATATACTATTTTATCTAACATCATCTAGCTGGAACCATTTAAACAAACTGATTCTGCTTCAAATATCTAATTTTTCACGATTCTTTAAGTACTCCTTAAATTTCTTCCAATCTTGTTGCACCTTCTCCTCCCTCTGGTCTCGGAGTCTCGCGGTCAGTTCAGCAAGTTCCATAAAGTCCATTAGCTTCATTTGCCATTCTTCCACTGTCGGGAGCTCTTCACCTTTCCAGTTTCTTGCAAGTAAAATTCTAGCAGCTGTTGTGGCATACATAAAAAGCACTCTATCCTGAGCTATTTCACAGTATTTATATCCTGCTTGATTGTTTTTAAAAAAGTGATTTAAAAAGGATAAAACAATGAAATTATCAGTAAAGATCTGTTAAAAACAACCTTTTGAAACACTCAGAAGTAATTAGCATCAGCTAAAAAAACACATTAAACTGCACAACAGCATTCTACATATTTGGACAGACTTGCCGAAATAAAAATGTTTTCCCGATTGGGAACCCCTGAACTAGTGCATTTGAGGACAGATATTCCTGGTCTAGGAATTTTGGGTCATGGGTGGCAGATCTCATTTAGCTTCCCAGTACTTCATAGCCCTGTCCTGAGGGAACTTTTCAGGAAATCTCACCATGTGCTACCATCTCCTGTGCCTGGGTTTAAAGTCTCATGCCTCCCTACTCATCTGCTGTTACCCAAAGGTCTCTTCTCTTAAATTATACCAGCAATCACCCCCTTCCTTCCTTTTATGCCTAAAATGGCCTCCCAGAACACTGATGCAATGCCACTTCACTCTTCCCTCCTCAAAGCCCACTTCCCCCATCCAAGTATTTTTCTTAACCCCAAGATTTGATCCCCAATGAAAAGAGAGGCGTGAAACAGATGTCTTTCCTGTCAGGCACAACTCACACATTTTCCTGCTACATCTTTTCTCCTTCACTTCTCTTCTGAGATGCATGTCTGTCTTTGCAGCATTGATCTGCATGCACACACACACCCATGCAAACGATGCTTCAGGCAGGCTTTTGGCGGAGCTTCTTTTTTTCTCAGGCACCCAGCATGTTTAGCTATTTAAATAAGCATTTGTGCCTCGTTTTCTTTTTAAAAAAAAAAATTCAAAACTTTACTATGAAGTTAAAATTATAGCCTGGTAAGAGATTTGAAAAAAAAACAGAAAGGAAAAGAATGGAGGGTGGGGGAGAACTTTTACAAAACAGAAACAGCTTTCACAGACATTACCATGTAAAATAAAATACATTCTCAAGGGACTACACTATAAATTAGATGCTACAACAAAAACTAACCTGATACAGAGAGAAGACAAAACAAATGTTGTGAGTATCAGATAAAAGCCATATTTCACCGGGACTAGCCATTCCCTTGATTGGCCTGTCATATACGTAACAAATGGCTACCAAATGGAGGCAAAACCCATTGGTTTGGCTGTACCCCGGGATACCCTTTGTTTATGAGTCAGTTTCTCAGAAATGGCAATATACATTACTATATTAAACAAAAAACAAAAAAGGAAAAACCCAAGGATTCCTTCCAGCCCTGTGAAATTTGTGTCTCTCTCTTTTTAAATAGAAAAACCTATTCTTTACGTAAAACTACATATATAATAATTGCACATGCACAAACAACATGTTACTATGAGTAACAAAACTGACGGTTGTTTTTATTATTATTCATGTGACAAAAGGTCACTCTGGAAGGTGGCTTTGTGATTGTCACAAGGGCCAGCCAATCAGTGTTCTGCACCGTCAGTCTTTCCTTGAAACAGGTACCAGCAGCTCCAAGGTTCAGTTAACTTTTGAAATGTATGCATCTCTGGCCTACGTACCTATACCGGTAATTGCATTTACTCTCATTCATCTTCCCGCCCCCCCCTCCATCCTCTGTCTATGTTTCTTATAGTCGCCTGACTTGCAGAAACTTCTCAAGTGATGCTTCTTCCATCTCCTTCATCTGTCTGCCAGCAGAAGCTTCCCTTGTGCTGATTCCCCTTGTTCTTCTGGCCCTTCTGAGGAGCCTGACAGTTGGCAACACAACCCCTCTGCCTCTCCTCCCCTCGTCTGAAATCTAGTTTGCAAAGGCCGTTTGGGCAGAGGACTGTTTCTTGCTTATGGGAGCCTGTAAAGCACCGGGTATATTGTTAGTGCTGTATAAATTGTATTATATGAACACAGAAAGCTGCCTTAGGATGAGTCATCTAGCTCAGTGCTGCCTGCTCTTACTGGCAGCAGCTCTCCAGGATTAGCTCTCCAGCTCTCCTTTTATCAGCCCTGTGACCTGAGAGCCTTTCAACTGGAATCTTGGGGATTTGAATCCAGGATTTCCTGCATGCCAAACACTAGCTGAGCCACCGCCTACAAAGCCACTTTATAATATGCTTCAGTGGGGGAATAGCTCCCTTTTCTCTCTCTAATAGAAGCACATGGGTGGTTGCCTAGCAACCACCCCGGCCTAAGGATAGGGAGACCTGTGGCTCTCCAGCTGTTGTTCAACTATTGGTGTCCCTAACCATTAGCCATGCTGGCTGAGGTGGATGGGAGTCCATCAAAACCTGAAGGGTGCTAGAAGGAGCAAGGCAGGTGGTTGCTAGGCAGCCCGCCCTCCCAAGTGTTTCCCACCATTCTCATCCATCACCACCATCTCACACAGACACTGAAGAAATGCTGGGCCTTCCAGTCCTGGCCAACTGTTTGGTGCCAGTGGAGGATATGTTGATAACTAGAAACCATCTGTCCTTTTGTCAGCGATGGCCTGGTTAGCGCAGCTGCAAGCAAGCAAGATCGGCAGCCTTCCAGGCAGACTGTAGGCTTGATTGGATGGCCTTCCCAAGTCTTGGGGTCATGCCAGTATGAAAAGGCCCTTCTTGTCGTCTGCACATGTTCAGCAATTTGGCACTGGCAAAAGGTTGGTTGCAGGGAGAGAGATTTTGTTCCCTGGAAACCCCTTTCTCCACTTCGCTGCCCTCCGCACATTTCCACGCCTAAGGTAGACGACAAGCGGTGCCCATCTGCGTGCCAGGAAGCCCAGACCTCTGCAAATCGAATCTCCTCCTGCCAGAAATTTACAACAGCCTCATCCTTGTAAGAGCTCTCTCTGGTATTCAGTTTGCTTTTGGAGGCTGGGGTTAGACCATTGGCATCTGGGAGTTGGGGACTGGTGTCCATTATCTCCCTTAATTAGATCTTAATTTATTTTAACTGTGGCCTCATTTGTGTTTTATGTGCTGTTCAGCCACCCTGGCCAAAAGGCAGGATAAAAATATGAATTGAAATAATGCATCTGTAGCTCTTGAGGCCTTGAGATAGCACAGTCAAGCAACATGAATAAGGTGCTAGATTCCAGTCATGTAGGCGCTAAGCCATCTTAGGGACACTTCGTATATGACGATTTGCTAGGCAGAGATCCATTTCCATGCAGGAAAGGGCTATATTTTTTTTTCTTATGCCAGGTGATCAAGTGTGCCATTTCTGTTCAGATCACCATCTGCTGCAGCCACCTCCTAACAGCTGCTCTGGACTGCTCATTCATTTTTTTCTCCTAGTGCTCATTTAAATTTCCCCCAATGCCCCCAAGGTAGGAATGCTCCAGGGCATTGTGGGAAATTAAAATAGCAGTCCCACAATGCCCTGGAGCTGTGGCAGGGGCACTGTGGGAAATTTCAGTTGTTGGTGTTCAGAGCATGGGCATAGCCAGGATTTTTGTTGGGGGGGCAGGACTTTTGTTGGGGGGGGGCAGAGCTGATGTGATTGGTCAGTTAAGTAGTTCTATTGTTTTACTTGATGGGGGGCAGCTGCCCCCCCTTGACTACACCCATGGTTCAGAGGACAATTTTTGCAGGGAAAGCTCCCCCCAGGGGCTAGAGCCAGGGGAGGCATTGGTGCAGATAAATGTTCATCATATGCAACTGGAATTCTTAAATCCCTGCGCTGGCTTCCACTGGTGTAGCTATGTTATTGAATAACTATATTATTAAATCCAGCCCGCTATTCGTATTATTTCTCTGTTAGGTACTTCGAGTCTCTCCAGAGAATAAATAAAGCAATACAAGGTTTTTTAATGAAAAAAATCCTAACAGAGAAAGCCACGCCACTTAAACCTTGGAGCCAAACTCTGCTTCTTGCCAGCCCAGTCAGTGTACTTGTGCTAGAAATTGTGCCTCAGATACTGCTGCTCATTTGCTCTGTCCTTACACTAGGACTGAAGAGGATATTGGGGGGTGGGACCTTTTTGCAGCCTGGGTAGTTTTCCAAGGGCCACATCCCAGTGGTGGACGAGGCCTGGGGGGAAAGTGAGCAGGGCAAGAAGAAGTGTAAATTTAACCTTTTGGTACAGTAGGCTACGTTTCTACACACACTCACACACCCCTCTCTGGCCTCCATCGAGACAAGCAAGCGACATTGTCAGAGCTGAACAACACATTCCAGCCGGGCAAAAATATGTAAGGAGGGTGCGAAGCAGGGCCAGTAGGGGGTGTGGCCTGGAGAGCACCCCAATAGCCAGTTAAAGAGACCTAAAGGGGCTGCATTCGGCCCACAGGCCAGAGGCCCCTCACCCCATTGCAGGGTGTGCAAGCAGCTTCGTGGCTTGTTAGAGAAATCAGGCTTTAAAGTTTAACCACAAACTGAATAGTGTATTTGTCTGTCTTGTGTCCCCACCACAGAAAAGCGGGAAAAGGCCATCTCGGAAGGAGAAAGCACCAGCAGTCCAAGTATGGATAGTTCTGCCTCATCAAAAGGATGTAAGTTACTAAAGAAACAGATTCTGTTCAAAGGAAATGTGGGGTGAAATTGCCTACCTTGTGTACCATGCCAGCCCGTTGGTCCCAAATATTTTTTTTTTTGAAATTCTGGAAATGCTGAGGTTTCTCCAAGCCTGCTAAAACCTCCTGGTGCCTGGGTGGTACCTTTTTGGCTGCATAAGGAATGGCACTCACAGTCCAAACATTGAAGATAGAGGCAGTTACGATCTGTTCCTTTCTGGTATTGTCCACCTCGGTGCATATGTCCTTAAGGGCCCTCTCTTGCAAACATGCACAAACTTTCACCATACAAGTATTGCAGAAACTAAAGAGAGGGTGTGTGTGGGTACAGTTTCATCTCTGGTTGTCAGTGGTCTCTAGTAACTGAAAATCCTTCCTCCTCTCCTGGAGACACTGGGATTCAGGTGCATGTCATGTATACAGATGTCACTGACCCCCTGATTGAAATCCATCAAGGACTTAGCAGTCCTTTTGACCTCTGCGACTCCTCCATCATACATCCTACGTGCCTGTTATTCCTCAGGGAGGCGAAAGGAAGGGGGAGGGAGGGAGGGAGGCAGCCCTCCACACTCCTGCAAGCAGCTTTCTGAAAACCGCTCCCAGGGACCCATTAAAACTCTTAGCGGTCTGGATTGTGCAGCTTGCAAAAATGGGGTCATGCCTTCCGAGTATTGTTTTTAAGCTATATCCTCCTTGCAATTGTCTGGTGGCAAAGGCTATCTTCTAAAGCTTGCGTGGCACAAATAGCCTCAAATGAACTGGCGGGACAGGGAAGGGGGGGGGAAGAGGGGACAGCCTGTCTTCTTCCCTTCCTGGTGGGTGAGATGCTGCAAAGTGGCACTGAGGAAGTCATCCATAAAAGGGGCTCCCGTCCAAATCGGCTGCGTCGTATTGATCCGCATGTATATTTGATAGGGAAGAAATCCTCTTTAACATCCACTCCATTCCAAAAATGCCTCTCAGGGTAGCACAGATATAAGTCGACGAAATGGCTGGCGCTGAAGGGCTGGATAAACTTTCCGTGCCCAGAATCTTTAAATCTGACCTCTGCTTTGGCTTTCTCCAATATCTTTGAATCTGGAGTTTGGGGTTTTTTGTGGGTCTTTCAGCCGATTTCAAAGTAGTTAATCTGCCTCTTGACAGATGCTGATGTTGCTGAAGCTTTGGTTGCAGGTGCTTCTGTGGTTGTGAAGGAAGGGCTGTAGCTCTGCCACTTGCTCTGCATGCCAAAGGCCACCCCCCAGCTTATTTTATGAATTTATCGTTACATTTATACCCCACCTTTCCTCCAAGGAACTTCAGGTGGAACTAGCCTTCTGTGCAAAGGTAGCATTCACATTTATTTGGCCTTTGGCCTTGCCCACCATTGCCATGTGGCCCCTGGAAGGTTACCCATCCCTGCTGCACATGACTGGCTCTAGGTATTTTGGTGACTAAGGTGGTACAAATCTAACTGGTAGTCCACCCCCACCTGCATACACATGATAATTCACTTGGGACATGATGCTTCTCCGTGAGGCCCTTCTTTCTGTGCCCCCTCCATGGGAGGTTGGGAGGGCAGCAACACACAATCGGGCCTTTTCAGTGGTGGCCCCCTCTTGTGGAACGATTTCACCATGGAGGCACTCCTGGCCCCAACTTTGTTTTTATGTGCCAGGCAAAGGGCTGCCCCTCCCTTCCATTTGTCACGTGCTTTGAAAACACAGGTCCAAACAGTTTTCCACTTGCCCCATGCTTTCAAGGCACAAGTCCGAGCAGTTTGGCTTTTACCCCGCTACTTTCCCCCCGGAAAACCCACTCTTTAGCGGTAAATCAGAACAAAGAGCAATTCACGGAAAATCAATTGCTGTTTGCTCCAGTGCTGTGCTATGCCACAGGTTTTTCCAGGGAAAAGTGGTGGGACAAATGGAACTGCAAATGAGCCCACAGACCTTTCTCCTTACCTAGACCCTTGGCCCTTCATGCAGCACATAGATAAACTATGGAATTCAAGTGAAGGTCATCAACCTGGATGGTTTTGAAAGAGCCATATCCTCCATGAATCCTATCAATGGCTATGTTCTGCCTTCAATGGCGGGTGTAATATGCCTGTTAATGCAAGGGACTCACATGCAAGGCAAGTTGCTGTTGTGCTCAGGTCCTGCTTCTGGGCTTCTCATCAGAGTCTGGTTGGTCACCATAACAAACAGGATGCTGGACTAGATGGGCCTTTGGTCTGACCCAGCAGGCTTTCCTTATGTTCCTATTGTGTGCACCTCGCACCGAGATTAGGCTAGCACAGAAGAACTTTCCCAGGGAGTCACATCACGGGCGAGTCACATCTGCCTCTTTCTCACTCTGCCATCCTTAATGGCCCCCAAAATCTGCCAGCTGACATCTCCCCCTCAGCTTGACTCCTCATGGAGCAGCCCGCAGATGAATTGGTGCCCCGCAGCCTGTCTCCAGAAACTCCCAACTCCCTTGCATCATAAAGGATTTCTGCAATTCAAATATATGCTTATTTGAAAGAAAGAAAAACAGAAAAGTAGGACATACTGCCAGTGGAATGCAAAGATGTGTTTTCCTAAAAGGTCCTGCAGGAATTTTCATTCATCGGAAAAGCTGAAGGATCTTAAATCGAAGCAGGGTGGACTGCAAAGGGGTACTGTGTTGTGTTCAGGGAAGAGTATAAAATGGGATCTATGTGGTTGCTCTGCAGTGGGAGTGGAGGATGATCCTTTTCTGGCTGAAGAGGATGAAATAAATATCATGCCACAGGCCATTAGGACTCGCATCTCAGAGCCTGGTTTTAATACTGCTTCCTGGAGCTTGTGAAGTAGTAGTAACAGAGTTACCTCTGATCATTTGCAGAGTGCCTGTATCTCTCTCCAATGACAAGCCATGCTCAGTCTGTTCCCTCCAAAACACACAAACAGGCCACTTCCACACCATACATTTAAAGCAGCGTCAGACAACTTTTAACAGTTGTGACTTCCCACAAAGCATCCTGGGAATTGTAGTTTGTTAAGGTGCTGAGAGTTGTTAGGAGACCCTTGTTCCCCTCACATAACTTCAATTCCCCGAGTTCCCAAGGAAGAGGGATTAATTGTTAAACCACTCAGGGACAAGAAAATCTTAACATTTCAAAAGCTATTAAAAAACCACATACATACATGTCTGTGGTAAAAGGGCCGCCCCGACTCATATGTCAGAGGGCCCAAACAGCTTGGTGGCAGCTCCTCCTTATAAAGCTGCTGAGAAGCAGCAGGTGGAACATGTTGCCCCTAGATGGTTCCAAACAATCTCTCCCCTATAGCCCCATAATCAAGTGGCATATAAATTGTCTAAAGACCGACCAATGAATCCAAGAGGATTTTGCTATTAGAGGCCATACATGATGGAGAGGAATCTAGAGGATTAGGTGTGGATAACCTTTGGCCCTCCCATTCTTACTGGACTACAGATCCCACCATCCCTGACCATTGGCCATGCTGGCTGGGGCTGGGGTCCACCAACACCTGGAGGCCCAAAAGTTCTCCAACCCTGCTTACAGACCTTTTCTCTCCTACACCTCATCTTCTTTAATTCCCCCTTTCATTTCTGTCCACCTGCAGCGGTCACCACAGGGAACCTGCTAGACCTAGAGAATGTTGCTAAAACTCCCCTGACTGTCAATGCAAACTCCACGCAGTCAGACGGAAGCATCTTCGGGCCACATTCATCAGAAAACAACAACGTCATGTGGGTAAGTGTGCTGTGCGCGCATACTACAATTTCGGTAAAATGTGCAGGAGAAAGAATTCAAGTGTTACTGTGAGGAGGAGTGAGGAAGCTTTTGCTCGCAGTTTAGATTAACTGCAGTTTAAGGTTCAGACAAAACCCTATAAACTGTGGTTAATGTTAACTGTGGTTTGTTGAAACAAGCAATTTCATAACCCATCAAACTATACATCATATTAAGCCACAGTTTGTTGGGTCAGAAGACCTGACAAGCTATGATTAATCAGAAGCTTCCCAGCTCCTTCTTGTCAGGGTGCTTGAGGAGGAAAGGAGTGTGAGAGCTGCAGGGGGGCTGCAGGCCAAGACTAATTGGTTTTGCATCAATGCCGGAAGAGCATCGTAGACCCAGAGATGGGCAGACAGTAAATCGGGATTGGCTGGAAGAGCATTGGATGTTTTCCAGTAGTTGGGCAAGGAATTTTGATCCCCCAAAGTATAGGAACGGCAGGACTGTTATACCTCAAGGGCATATACCTCTCCCCATATGAACCGACCTGAACCCTGTGATCATCGTCTGAGGCCCTGCTTCATGTGCCTCCCCCATGAGAGGTCCAGAGGGTGGCAACACAAGAACAGGCCTTTTCTGCAGTGGTTCCCTGTTTGTGGAATGTTGTCCCTAGGGAGGCTTGCCTGGTGCCTTCATTACATATCTTTAGGCGTCAAGTGAAAATGTTACTTTATAACCAGGTCTTCAGCTGATTAACATTCTATGGCCTTTTAAATGTGTTTATGGGAGAGCGGGTTATTGGTCTGCTCTTGTTTTTATTACGTATTTTGTGTTCCCATTTAGTATTTTTATGTTGTGAGCTGCCCTGCAATCTTCAGACGAAGGGAGTTATACAAGTTTAATTAAAAAAACCAAAAACTTCCCACCGATGATTTCCTGATTTTGGTCATTTTATTTCATTCATAAAAGATTTCTTACCTACTCTTCCTAATGATCCAGGGAGGGTTACAACAGTATACAGATATATAAAGATATAAGGACAAGTGAAACCATTCAAGATAGAACAGACTGGACTAATTCTCCAAGGTACCCCCAGGTCCCTTAGAACATTTTTCAAACTACTGCTTTCTGCAGTCATTGTTGTCATCCCCCTTATAAACACACCTCTTCTTTTTTAAGAAATTGCAAATAAAATGCAAAACCCACCCTGTAATGTTTGTATGCTAGCTGGGAGCTGGGTAACTGTCATTTCAGATTGGTCTAATTTTCCTCCCCCTTCTCTTTATAACAAAGGCAATGGACGACGGACTGGATGAAGCTTTTTCAAGGTAATTTTCTTAATTTGTTTCACGAGTGTCTTTCCACCAGGGGACTGCCCAGGAAACAGACTTGATTAGTGACTGCTCTTTAAAAAAAAAATCATTTTAATGTTTCTAATCGAAATTGTCTGCTGTGCTCTGACCCTTTCAGAGGTGCTCTGTTTGCCTAATTGAACGATGGGATTTGCAGCCGCCTGGATAAGTCAAATATTTTGATAACTTCTTAGGGCAGCAGCTAATTTGTGCATAAGGTGGGGAATTAAACTCCCTAAATGATGTAGCCCTGGCTGTTTGCCGTATGCATGAGCAGAGGCAGCAAATTGAAGGCGCAGTATTTCAGATCCCCACCTGCAGGCAGAGGTGTACCTCTGCACCCTTGGCAAGGAGCTCTAACAGCACTTCCTCCCACTGAAAAAAGAATCACTTTACCACAGTAGCCACATTAGAAATCACAACATTTTACGCGACCCACGTCCAGGGTGAGGGCGAGGCAAGGAGGAAGGGCGAAAAATATTGCACGCCTTTGTGCTGCAGTAGGAGAAGAACAAGAAGCTTCTTCCATGTTTGATTCCACTGCAATAGCGGCAGTGCCTCACCAGACACATAAACGTCAGACACTTCATAGTCTGATAGGTGATTTTTGCACCCCCAGAAATGGAGGAGGAGGAGGATTTTGGCCCACTGGCTGGTTTCTTAAAGGATGGGGTGCAGGGACTGCTAGCTACCACTTCTTCTGGTGCCCCCTGCCCACCCTCCAGAGGTTCTCAGAGGCTGCTCCAAAATTGTTCCTGTAAATTGTCTGGAGCGGGATTATCAAAATGGCGCCCTTGGTGTCTTCTCCACAGACCTCTTAGCCCTCCCTCTCACTGCTCATTTGGTCATGAGGTGGTGAGGATGGCTTCATTTTTCTGCCTTGAAAAGTACATAGAGCTGGTGGAAGAAGTTGGAAGAGTAACACTCTTTCTCACTTCCTCTTTCAGCTCTATGTCTTGTCCAAGACTCTGGTGAATTCTGTTGGATTCAGCGTTTAGCCAGATACCTTGAGAAAACTGTGTGTGTGTGTGTGTGTGTGTGTGTGTATGCATACATGCTTTCTCCCTCCCTCTCTTTCTCTCTCTCTCTCTCTCCCTCCCTCCCTCTCTCTCTCTCTCTCCCTCTCTCTCTCAGACATGGTGTGTGTGATCTGGTGGCAAAGGGAGAAGTGACCACAGCACTTGCTCAAAATCCCAAATATGACCACAGGCCTAAAATGTTTGGTGGTCCCTGACCTGGCTCAGTGTATGGCAGCTTCCTCTGGCTCTGTGTCCCTAATGCATGGCCACACCGGCAGGGCATTTTCACAAGTGACATTAAAAGCACTTGTTAGAACTTCCAGGTGTCATTTCTGAATGTGGAGTGATGTGCAGAGATTCTCCTCCTGGCATAGGGAAGCAGGACATCCTGGTGCCACTCAGCAAAACAACAGCAGTAATAACCAAGCGCCTTAAAAATTAGGTGCCTAATAAAAAATAAATAAAGTACGTAATTGGGGCCTGGTTGCTGGATGAAGCCAAAGGCTCATTCTAGTCTAGCATCTTGTTCTCAGAGAGGCCAACCAGATGCCTGTGGGAAGCACACAAGCAGGGCATGAGCACAACAGTTCTCTCCCCACTTCTGATCCCCAACAACTGGTATTCAGCAGCATTGCTGCCTCCGACAGTGGAGGTTGGAGCTGCTGACTGCTTTATCCTCCTTGATACAAAACCCTAAACATGAAGTTTTGCATTGTACTCAGGAGCTAAGGCCCAAAATCTCAGGGATTAGGTTCATTAAAAACCACAATGCACCATTAATGCCACCCTTAAAATGTAAAGCCTCATTTAAATGCAGCACTGCAAGCAGTTGACCACCATTAAGGCTGAAACAGCGTAAAGTATTTATTATTATTTTTAAGATGAAGCATTGAACTCGGAGCTTTACTAACGCAGAAGTAACGAAATGTACATGTTTGTCATTTTTACAAACACATTTGGGCAAAGTTGTCAGCGTACAATGTTCTCTGCAGAAAAAGAGACAGTCCTGGTTGCCGGATGCTGCTGGTTCCCTCTTGACAGGGGCACAGAAGATGAATCCAAACAGAACAAGTTATTGGCAGAGGGGGGGACCCTCTGGCCTGTGGGAGGGGGCAAATGTGGCCCTCCAGGCCTCTCTACCTGGCCCTTTGGAGCCTCCCCAAGTCGCACCTCCATCCTAGACAAAATTCCCTCTCCTCAGTCCATACCCCTCACTCACCCAGCTTCAAGTCTTTTTGTCTGGAGGGGATGTGGACAGTGAGAATGCCTCTTTTTGACTGGATGGAGAGGGGTGCGTGTAGAAGCCTCTGACTTTTGCAGGGCTGGAATGTAGCCTGCTGTACAAAGGCAAGAGTCGCATTTCTTACTACTCCAACTTTTTGCCTCTGCCCGTGCTTACCCCTGGCTTACAGCCCCTAGAAGGTTGCTCAGGGTGAAAAAATGCAACCCTCTGGCTGGAAGAGGTTCCCCAACCCTTGTGGGAGAGCACAAAAAAAATATCCCAGGCTGAAAGAGCAGACAGAAATTCACTAGAAGCTAAAGCGTCTCAGAATTTTCTGACATTTTTTTAAATTAAATTTAAAAATTGTAATGGGTGTATGGCGATATGCTGTGGCTTCTATTGAATCTGACTTGTGCCGTCTACTGCCCTGAGTGTAGCCTGAAAAATTGATCCCTAGGAGCAGGGAGTGGTTCTTTCCTCTCCTTATATGCATGGCTGTGTAGTGAGCTGCCTATCTCCTGCTCCTTCTCTTCCACCCACCCACCTCCATCTTCATAACAGCCAAGGGGTAGAAATTCAATTCAGTTCACATTTAAAGGCAAGCCCGCTTGCTTGGCACTTTCAGAAACCATACAGAAACCAAAACATAGCCATGCTTCAGAATTCTCATTTCTCAAAATTTTGCAATTCTGTTCTCCAGCTAAGTAGTGTGTGCAGAAAATGCACAAACCAGGAACATAGGAAGCAGACTTTATACTAAGCCAATTGTGCATCTACCTCAGTATTTTTCACACTGACCAGCAGCAGTTCTGCAGGGTAAAGTGTGCCTCAAAATTAATAGGTTGGTGAAGATAACATACAAAAATGCATTACATTAGGAAAGTTGTATTTGCAATTCTATGTCACGCATAGCAAAACACCTGTGCATTAGGAGAAAGGTGCCCTGATACACAGATAATTTTTATGAGGCCTTTTTATTGGGGGGGGAGGCAAACTGAAGCCTGGAAAAACGAGGAAATATGAACTGAAGCCTTGGAAAACGGCAAACAAAAACCTTAATCATCAGATTTGCTCATCCCTGCATGGGACATTCAGTGATTGAGTCTCCCCACTTTGGAGAAAAGGGCTTAATAGCAGCCACAGGTTCCTCTGGTTTAAATCAGGTTGTAGTGCCAGGGATAACTCTTCCCTGTACCATTTCTATGATAGAAGCCTGCTAATAGCAACACCTCTGCTTCTTGCCTTCTCCATAGCTAACAGCAGCCTGCAAAAGGGTGGGGGATTTTAAGTGGAACCCCTAAACTGCAGCCTCCTAAGTGCTACAGTCAATCTGGCCCAGTCTGCAACCAGTCTTTCTATTTCCCCCATACAGTGGTACCTTGGGTTGCGTACTCAATTCGTTCCGGGTCGCTGTACGTAACCTGAAAAATGCGCTTTGCGCATGTGCGAAGCTCACAGAACGCTTCTGCGCATGCGCAGTTTGCGCACATGACGGGAAACACTTCCGGGTTACGGGAGTTCGTAACCCGAAGCATACGTAACCCGAGGTACGACTGTATTCAGTGTTTGCATGAGAAGGTTAACAGTGCTGCAATAAAGTAATCCTAATGCATATGCAAGTAGAACTCCCGGTGTGTGTGTGTCTGTCTGTGCACGGAATCTCCCTTGCCCCCAAATTTCTGTGATGCCAGCAGACGCTGAACAATTGGGATTGCTGCTGCCATTTCCAATCCCTTTGCCGCTGTGCTGCTGTCCTGAGGAGTTAAGATTCCTGATCTCGTCTCCAGAAACATCGAATGCTGCCATGAGCAACTGGAATTTAATGTAGACACTGCTGGAGAGACGTTGTGGCGGCCTGTCCATACAAATCGCCCCGCAGGGAAGCAAATTGAGACTTTCCAATGTGGCACTTCGTATATATATATTTTCTGCCGCTGCTTTTGGTCAGTGTGGCCTTTTGCCTGTGAGATGTGGCCTCAGCTAATGATGTGTCAAGTTCTTGCTATAGTGAGTGGTCTGTGCATGGGTATAGACTAGCAAGGAGCACCTGGCATTGCTTGGGAATTCAAAGAACACCCCCCCCCATGTGTTTAAATAAATAGGGTAATTTGTGTGTTTGGGAACTTTGCATACACAGAGAGACAGACAGACATGGCTCATTGCATTCAACAGCATCCAAACGTCCAACCAGATCGCCCTGGGATGCCTGCAAATGCAACAGCACCTCTCCTATCTTGGACTTGGCAGAAACTGGTATTTAGAGGCATACTGCAAAAGGTCCATCCTGCTTTCTACCACTGCCAGTTGATGCCTCTGGGAACATGGATGTAGCTAGGATTTTTGTGGGGGGAGGGCAGGCCTTTTGTTAGCTGCGCAGGCCTTTTGTGGGGGGGGGACCTCAGCTATGTATTTGTATTGATTGGGGGACAGCTGCCCCCCCAGCTATGCCCATGTCTGGGAAGCACACCAGCTTAGATAGCAGCAGGCTTCCCTCATGGTTCCTTCCAAACACAGAGGTTCCCGTTAGCTGTCATAATCACCACATTTTGTGGCAGAGGAGTCCATAAGTTGGTTCTTCTGGATAGAATCCAGAAGGGACCTGCAACCAACACCAGATTTTCCTTTTGGTATCCACTCTTGAGAACAGAGCATTTTAGAGCTAGTTATCCGACCAAACTCTCACCAGTTTCCTTAAGAAATGCCTTTATTGAACTGCATTTCCAAGTGATGCCCACTCATTCTTGGTTGGTTGCTACAACAAGGTTCCATATGCAGACAGACTTTGTATTCTGATCAACCTCAGGTGGAAGACATCACTCATTTTCCATTAGCCTTCTAACCCCTTATATAGAGACCAAATGGATCGCTTTCTGAACCTTTGTTCACACCAACAAGCAGGTACACCCCAGCAGAAATAGTTCTGTTTCTTTTGAGTGACAATAATAGCTTTGTAGTAAACAGTGACCCTCTATGCACTTGCTGCAAAAAAAAAAAAAAAAAAAATCAGGAAAATGGACTTTGATAAAATTGCTATAAATCATTGTCACACGATCAAAGCCTAGCCTGCCTCACAGAGCTGTTGTAAGACTAAAATGGGATTACAGGGGAGAACCATGCATGCCACTTTGAACACCCCGGAGGAAAGGCAGGATATTAATGTAATAAATGACAGAAAAGACTACACCACTTTATACTGGAGAGGGAGGACTCATGTTTTTGGAATTCTGCTCTGTATTGAAACACTCCGCATCAATAGGATACCAGGAGGACCAGCATGATGCAAATGCCTGCATTAGAACCTTTCTCCCTGAAGAGCTGGCTTTCTGCTCCTACCCTGGGGAGGAGAGGGACATTCAGAAGTAACCCTCACTTTAGTCAGAAGTGGTCCACCTCCTTTACTATACCTGTTGACCCTTCTCTCACTCCCCGTCTCCCATGGTGCTGTTTCTGGTGGTGGTCCTGCATACACAACTCCCTCCAGGTCCCCTCACAGGGTTTCTTCTTCTTCCTCTTTCAGACTGGCACAATCTCGAACTAACCCCCAAGACCTCGACATTGGCTTGACTGCACAAGATATCCAAAGCGCCGAAATCCTCTCTCCTGTTGACTGGGACAAAGTAGATTCCTCTACAGTGGCGGGGAAAGACGACAACCTCTTTGGTTTCTGACGTCTTCTCTCTCTCTTTCCTTTTCTCCTGACCAGCTTTTCAAGTTACGTAACCACTGAGAACTTGATGCACTGCATTCTGGGTGATTTTTTCTAACCGGAGGGTTTTCCTTAAGAAGGGTGGGTGAGGCAAACATCTGGTCCAGATGGATGCTATAATGTCACCATATAACTCTTTAGACCAAAGCTTTAGATACTTTAATAATCTATATATATATATAAATATATTTCTTTTTTTAAAAAAAATACCTTTGCTTTTTATGTAAATGATGAGATACTCCTGAGCATATTTATTCAAGAACCCCTTCAGTTTACATATATTATGGAAATTAAGTAGCATCGTCTAACTTAACATTACAGTATTAGACTGCTTTTCCCATTGGAATACTCATGGTAAACTGTGATAGCATCAGCTGTGTCTTGTGAGGTGGGTGTCAGCAGTGCAACATCAAAGTGATCCGAGTTACTTTTTCTAGAAGAGAAGCTGCCCGACAAGGAAGGAGGTTGCTCTGGGGTAGATAAAGCGAGGCGGAATTGGCTTTCTGGCTGGTTCAAGCAGGGGAGGAGTAGGTTACTATGGGTTACGTGATGCTGCATTATGTTAGGTGGGGAAATGGCAGGCTGTGGCCCTCTAGCCCTTTTCTCTATGACCTGCCAGCTCCTCCCACAGGCATGTTGGTGCCAACCCATAGCTGCCGAGTGGACAGAGCCTAGTCAGATGCTTTTAATGATAAGCATCAGTAGGGTTGTTTTGGTACTAATGGCACACAGGCTGAAGCAGCTGCCTAACCTGTGGACCAGAACGATTGAAACTGCCCTACTTATCCATGAAATTGAACCTGTTTGATGCCTAGGGCCTTTTCAGATGCTGTGGAGAAGGGAAGTCATGAGCTGCATGGGGAAGGGCTATGTGTAAATGCTTGGAGAGGCACATGCTCCGCCTCTTCTGTTGTTTCCCACACAGCAGGGGCCACACCGCTGATAGCAACTCCCGCCTCCAGGTAGCCACCAGCCTGGTATCATTGTATCTCCACTTAGCAGGAGAGGACCTCCTGTCCCTGTTGGGACACCATAGTGAGACTGTAGTAGTGTGCACAGTGTGATGTACAGGGCTGGCTTTCAACATAGACAATTCTGGGAGGTGGAGAATAACATTCTTTTCCCCTGAGAAATGACAGCCAAGTGCATCGAGCCAGGAATACAGGAAGCTGACACCTGAACGTGTCTCATGAGCAGTCTGTTTGCACCACCCTGAAATTCCTGTGGAACTGGTCCAAACATGTGTAAGAATGGGGCACCAATGCTTCATGACCCTCTTTGTAACTTGACATGAGTTGAGCCCATTGGAAAATGTTCATATAGCAATGCAGGGAGAGGGGCAATTTCAGCCCTGTGTGGTTTTACCCAATCTTAAGCTTTGTGTATCAAAATAGCAGTGGAAGTCTTAACTCTGTTCCTGCACTTCAGGCTGCACGTGCATGGATCACATGAGTGGATGTTCACGATTTGGTGAGGGTAACAAACTCCATACATACAGAAAGCTAGTGTGGGGAAGAAGACTTCTCATTTTGCCTTTTCCCTGACTTACTTGTTTTCAGTGTGCAGGGAAGTGGTTTGGAGAGCGGGTGTTAAAACACGTGCCCACCACTTTCTGTTCTTGGAAAGTTGATCACTGCCAATGCCTTTTTAAAAAGAATAATACTTTATTGCTTATTTTATTGATTGTAAACTGCTTTGAAGCCCTGTTGTTAATCAGGAAAGAAAGCAGGCTGTATATTTTTAAATCAGTCTTGTATTTAACCACTTGCCTAATTGCCACAGGCAAAAATGAATTCCATGGAGGTGAATCACAGAAACCAGCTGAGCTACCAGAGGCAGGATGCAGTATCTGTACCTCATCCACTGGAAAATTCATTAGGCTAGTCACTTTTCTGTCCTTATGTACAAGGTTGTTTTAAAATCTGATGTGGCTCCCCAAGCACATTTTTTCTTCCCCTCTTCCTCATCCCAGACCCTATTGATTTTGGCAAGAAGAATAAAGTAGTCTGCTCAACCCAGTGCCCTGAGGGGGATGCAAATCACCCTGTCCATATCAATCAGTGTTTTGATGAGCTGTTGATGTTGTTGTTTAGTTGTTTAGTCTTGTCCAGCTTTTCGTGACCCCATGGACAAGACCACACCAGGCATGCCTGTCTTCCACTGCCTCCCGCAGTTTGGCCAGACTCATGCCAATCGCTTCGAGAACACTGTCCAACCATCTCATCCTCTGTCCCCTTCTTCTTGTGCCCTCCATCTTTCCCAACATCAGGGTCTTTTCCAGGGAGTCTTCTCTTCTCATGAGGTGGCCAAAGTATTTGAGCCTCAGCTTCAGGATCTGTCCTTCCAGAGAGCACTCAGGGCTGATTTCCTTCAGAATGGATAGGTTTGATCTTCTTGCAGTCCATGGGACTCTCAAGAGTCTCCTCCAGCACCATAATTCAAAAGCATCAATTCTTCGGCAATCAGTCTTCTTTATGGTCCAGCTCTCACTTCCATACATCACTACTGGGAAAACCATAGCTTTAACTATACGGACCTTTGTCAGCAAGGTGATGTCTTTGCTTTTTAAGATGCTGTCTAGGTTTGTCATTGCTTTCCTCCCAAGAAGCAGGCGTCTTTTAATTTTGTGACTGCTGTCACCATCTGCAGTAATCATGGAATCCAAGAAAGTAACATCTCTCACTGCCTCCATTTCTTCCCCTTCTATTTGCTAGGAGGTGATGGGACCAGTGGCCATGATCTAGGATGGGCTAGGATGGGTGATAACCCATTCCTTCACCTGATCTGTATGGATCAGCTCAAACAGGACTGAGTGCCTGTTTGCATGTGTGAGAGCTAGTGTGTATGTGTATGTGTGTGATAGACAGACAAAGACGTATCCACACCAACTTTTGCCCACACTCACTGCTGGTATGTGGCCCCCAGAGGGTCACCAGGGATGAATGTGGCACTTGGGCCAATAAAGGTTAGCATACATACATACATGGAACAGTTTTTGGCCACATCCACACTACACATTTAAAGTGCTTCCCCCAAAGAATGCTGGGAATTGTAGCGGGGTAGACTTCAGGTTGCATGACCGTTGAAGTGCTATAAATGTTTGTTAAATGTATGGTGTGGAGCTGGCCTTCACATGCACCCTCCCCAACAACTGGGAAAGATTGTGAGGGAAGGAAGATTCACAGGTGGTTGGAAAAGAGAGATTGTAACAGGTGAGATTCTTTGGAAAAGGCCTTGTGTGTAGAGCAGAGAAGTGTGTGAGAGAGGGGGGGAGGGGGGAGAAGGCTGCATAGTGCCTAGGAAGTCTTGATGATGCATCATGGTATTGATCCTTTGTGGTGATGAACTACACCACAGCTGAACAATACTCTGAATCTGATGTGCATTTTTTACCCTTTCCAAAGGGCAGGCTATAATTGCACTCTTTTTCTCACTCAAATAGGTCTTAGCAAAGAGAGAGAAAAAATAAGGACCAATGTTTGCTTATCTTTTTGGTGGCTCCATCAGAAGCAGGGTCTGTCTCGTTGCATTCTTCCTGAGCTCTTACTGGAAACAGGGAAGTGGTGTTAGCTGTTAAAATGAGAAAGATCAAGACCCGCCTCTTTGAATTACCAGTGGGCAGTAATGGGTTCTTTCGTTCGTTCTTCAGCCAGCTTCAGAAGAGAGTAGGCATACTTTTCTCTTAAGACATATAGCTTTGCACTTTAAAAGGAGGGGGAAAAAAACTTGAACCAAAATTATGGTTTCAAATGTCAGAACAGGTTTGTATGGCTCTGTAACCTTTTTCTCTTTTGCCTTTTGAAAGTACTTCATCCAAAAACACACAGCAGCTGTTGGATATTCTTCCTAATACTGACCTTTGCTCTTATGCAGCAGCAAAATGTTTGAAGACTCATCCATCACATTGATGGACATGCTGAGCAGTTTCACTTAGTTTTCTCTGTATATTTGCCATCTGGGAAGAACTCAAATGCTGAGGTTTGGCTAGTTGACTAGATAACAGTGGTCCTTATATTTATTTTTAAATATCTTTTGCTACTATTTGGTAAGTTCCACCATGGTACCCCCTACGCATCCCTCTCAGCCATTTAAGCCGCTAAATCGAAGGCCGCCAAATTGGATTAAAGGAAAACAATAATTGCTTTCAGCTTTCTATTTTTAAAAAAATAAATGTTAAATGGCTGTTTGTAAGTGCATTTCTGTCATGCATCTTTCCTTCTTCCCACCTGCATCTCTGACAAAGGCTTAGAAAATAAATTCTCAGTCTAATTTCTCATTTCATATGACTCTGGATTTAGAAAACTAAATAATGGGAGACTCAGGATTACAGTCATTAAGAGATTATGTTTAACAATGATCCTGAATAGCTGCACTGTGGCACAGTTTGCTGTGTTTGTGGCCTTGTTGGAAATATACTAATCTGTTTTATAGATTTGTAATTGGCTTCTGAAATACTAATTTCAATTTTCCCAAAGAACCCCTTTTTATATAACTCTGCTAATGCTACAGCTGGGCAAAGTAAAATTTTAATGAGGCTGACTATTCAGAAGACAGCAGATAGATTAACCTCCGAAACCAGATAGTTTGGAAACTTGGCTCTTATAAACTGTGTACTAAGTTGACCCTGAGAGGAAAAGGTGTTTAATGAAACTTACTTCATCTCTCCAAAAAGGCGTCTCTTCTCAGCATGTTCTGCCTTGTAGCACAAGGTACAAAACTATTCTATTTGGGTTGACCATGCAAGGTCAGTTGAAGATCTCTGCTGAAAATATGTATATCTATATAGACAGAATCCTCATCTGTACAAAACTAACTAGAGTTAAACAGAAGCTTGTCTTATGCATGGAGCAGAATAAGGTGGTAGAATAGAATGTTTCACTTCAGGGGACAGGTGAGGGTTCAAATTTGGAATGCTGTCCATATTAAAGCAAAACAAAAAAACAAAAACCTTGAAGGTAAATATCTAGCACATCAGGGAGAGGGGTTGTAGCCCCACTCACTCCTTGTTTCTACTCACATGGAGTCTCATGAAGAATAGGATTGGGGTGCAGGTGTCCCTCCTGATATTGCTGGACTACAACTGCCATCATGCCATTGGACATGCTTGCTAGGACTGATGAGAGTTGATAGTTCAACATCTGGAGGGCCAGATAGTCCCCATTACTAGTGCAGAGGAGAATTCACAAAGGTGATCCCTCCCAACACCCACCGTCTAATGTGATGCACTCTGTTTTATCACCTCATATCTCTACCACCTCATTCCCTTGTCTATGTCGCCCAGGCTTCATATACAGGAGTTTGCTGCAGTTGTTGCTATAGCAAAGGTCTTGAAAGAATGGTCTAAGAAGTTTCATTTTTATGAGAACATACATATTTTGGAAATCTCTAGGGGGAAAAGTGTATGTAACATGCACAATATAATGCCTCTGTGTATATAGTTAAACATATGCTGTAAAAAGTACATTTGCTGTTGAGAAAATAAAAATTCTACCTTTTTTCCAGTAGACCGTTTTTATTTGTTTTTGATAATTGTATTGCACACTCTTCTACTGAAAAGTATTCTAAGTATTCAAAGCTGGTGACAATAGTCATAAAAAAGCAGGGCTTTATAGGCTCTGGTGGGCAGGGATTGACTGCATATGGACTGCATGAGACATAAAACTTTGCAGTGGAAGAGGAGGTGGCTAGGCACCAAGCCTGATAATGGGAGTCTATAGTTCAGGGATCACAGAATTGTAGAGTTGGAAGGGACCCTGAAGGTCCAACCCCCTGCAATACACTAATCCTGCCCACAGCTGTCCCTGGGTGGGCTCAAACCACCAACATTCTGGTTAACAGCACCGGAGGGTGGTATGAGGAGCCTCAGGCCCAGGGGCCCAAATGCAGCCCTCCAGACCCCCCCCCCTCTCTCTGGGCTCTCGCCAAACCACACACCCTCCCAAGCCTCATGTCTCAACAGCCCTATTTTGCAGCCTCCTTGATTGTTTTTGCCTCACTCGATTGTGCCCTTGAACTTGGAAAACGCTTGTTGCTTGCCTACAAGGAGAACAGAGGGAGCTGTCTGAAGAAACTACCCTACCGTACAAAGATGAAATTTACACCTAATGCTCCGCCTACTCTTGCCTCTGGCACTGGCCCTCAGAGGTCTGCTCAGAAGAGAACGTGTCCCTCAGGATTGAAAAGTTCCCCCCTTTCTGCTCAGATTCAAGATACTCGCACACCCAGAGAGCATCTTATGCCTTCGTGTTCCTGTTTTGAGGAGCATATCACCCACTGTCACGCCTGGTCATTGAAGTATCTGTATGCATATAGCGCTGACAAATGGCACAATTCAAATACTCAACTTATTTTGAGGCACATTATTCTCCCTTCCACACTTCCTCTTAATTGTTAAGCCACATAACAGGAAGAAAAGCAATAAATTATTAGTTTTTGGCTATTGACAAGCAGACTAGGTTTTTGTTTTTTTTAACCACTTTACCTCAGGAGAAATGGAACGTAAACTTGAAGTGTGAAGACTCTTCACTCTCTGGAAATGGGTGTTGAATACTGAGCAGGTGGAAGTTTACAAAGATGCCCTGCTATTTCATCTGTGTTGTACCTGTGTGGAATATTCCCCAAAAGTTAATTTTACTATTTAAATAGGATGTTCCAGTCTAAGGATATGTCTCAAATTGTGAATACTAAGTGTCTGCCACCCGGCTTCATGAATAACTGATGAAGGTGCCATGGAGCAAATTGATCTTTCAATTTTGATGTGACCTTTTTCAAGCTTCTGGGTTGAAACTCGGGAATCCAGAATCTCTTTCTGCCTTGCCCTCTGCAAATCCCTTTCCTTATTGATCTATTTATCTCTACCACCACCACATCCCTAAAGCTTGGGTAAGTAATAAATTTTTGTTGTTTTTATAATCATACAGATAAAAATATCCAATTTAAAAATCTGTTGAAAACTTGGTAAGTCCAACTGGGAGCAAACGTCACAATCATCAGCTTAAAACTGCTTGTCGCCTGACAATTCTCCCGATGCAGGAATAGCAGAGTAAAACAGTGGGTTGCTGATGACATTTCCTGTAATTGTTTTTAAATCCAACCACTGCAGAACACTCTTTGGGGTTACACTGAGAGGGACACCCCCCTTTTGTTGCCCTTTTTTAAGGGGGGGTGCCCTAGTGAGAGCACAGAGCCCCAGGGGTAGGAAGTGGGTAATTTTGCCCCATTGGGAGGTACCTAGAAATACATGCTTGCCTGTTTGTTTGTTTGTTTGTTTGTTTGTTTGTTTGTTATTATCATCACTATTTCCATTATTGACCACTTTACTATTCAAAAGGATCTCAAAGTGGTTTACATAATAAGCACAAAAAACCTTATCAAATAGTTCACCTAACAAAATACATAGAAATATCCATAAACACAAAACAGTAATAATAAATCGGAGAGAACTAAAGAGAAATTTAATATAAAATTTCAAATAACACACCACCATTCATCCAATTTCGCTCACCATCCATTCCACATACCGTACCCACTACAACCAATCACTACCTCAAACATTACATCTTATCAGCCTCTCATACATAAAGACACTCAGCAAGGTAGCTCAGCCAGTCGAGCATGAGACGCTTAATCTCGGGTTAACGGTTTGAGCCCTACGCTGGGCAAGGAGAATCCTGCATTGCAGGGGTTGGACTAGATGACCCTCGTGGTCCCTTCCAACTCTACAATTCTATGCTTCTATAAACCACTCGCAGTCAACAATGTCACACCCCAAATACAAAGGGTCACTGGCAAGCATACAGAAATAAGATACACTCCTAATATCTGAACAAGTAATAAACTAATGAAATTTGGGGGTGGTCGGGGTAGGCAGAAAAGGGCATTCTTTGTGGCAGACCCTAAATTGTGGAACTCCCCCCCTCCGCAATACACACAGAGAGGTGTGACGTGCACCTTCATTGTAGTTTTCATGGAATATGAATATGCAGCTGTTCATCCTGGATTTCAAGATGTATATTTTAAGGATCCACCATATTTCTGTAATGTTAAGTTGTTTAAAACTTAAAAATATATATAACGTGTAATAGTGTGTTTTGATTTTAATGTTGTTTTACTTCTTGTAGCCTGCCCTAGGACAATGTAATAATACTAATAATGTCCTGCCCCACCCCAATGGACCATCTAATAAATCCGCTGGACCATCTAACCTAATTCCTAGACCCCTGGGGTTACCGTAAATAGAAGGCAAAGTTTGCAGGTTAAACTTTCAGGCAGTCTTGAGACCACCCCCAACCCATATCTCAATTCTTTGAAACTGATCACTAGGAGTTAAACATGTGTTTTTTTCCTTCCTTCCTTTTTGCGCCTAATTACTCACAAGATGGGGGACCCAGGTGGCGCTGTGGGTTAAACCACAGAGTCTAGGGCTTGCTGATCAGAAGGTCGGCAGTTCGAATCCCTGCCACGGGGTGAGCTCCCGTTGCTCGGTCCCAGCTCCTGCCCACCTAGCAGTTCGAAAGCACATTAAAGTGCAAGTAGATAAATAGGGACCGCTCCAGCGGGAAGGTAAACGGCGTTTCCGTGCGCTGCTCTGGTTCGCCAGAAGCGGCTTTGTCATGCTGGCCACATGACCCGGAAGCTGTCTGTGGACAAACGCCGGCTCCCTTGGCCTATAGAGCGAGATGAGCGCCGCAATCCCAGAGTCGGACACGACTGGACCTGATGGTCAGGGGTCCCTTTACCTTTACCTTACTCACAAGATAAGAAAGGAGTCAAGTCAGAAACACATCCACTCTGGACTTAATGGTTTTACTCAGGGTCCTCTTCAAAATGTTGCAATCCACCATGGCTGTGTTGGGGGGGGGGGCTTCTGCTATTTCTTCTAAGTGGGGACCTGGACTTCTGTCCCCAAAGTCCTACCCCAGTGGCACCACTGAACGCATTGCTGCTGTCAAGAAAGTCCCCACTGCTGCTGCCACCTCTCTTTAGATTCTTTGGAACCCCTGAATTTATATTTGGATTGTGTAAACAGAACTGAAGTTGAAGCAAGCTATGCAATGAGGTAAACAAACACTTACACTGCGTTTCAATGAAGGGGGGAAATGTAAATGGGTCATCCTCCTCCTGCTGCTCCTGAAGAAGCTGCTCCATTGGGTTGTGCAAAAATTAGAATTTGTAAAAGCCAGTAAAGTATATCCAGGTAATTAGAGCTTTGAAAACTCAACTGCAGCACTAGATTTTAAAAAAGGGGAGGGGGAATAGCTGCAATATTAATCTTATGCAAGTTTCTTTCTTATCTTTTCTGTTTAGCACAGAATATTTTTTTCACCTTGAATTATTGTCAGTAGATAACATGCTCCTTGGAGGAGACTTTGTTTTTCAAATCCTAATTCAGACACAGTGTCATTGGCACTGTGTTGTTGTTCAGTCGTTCAGTCGTGTCCGACTCTTCGTGACCCCATGGACCAGAGCACACCAGGCACCCCTATCCTCCACTGCCTCCCGCAGTTTGGCCAAACTCATGCCAGTCGCTTCGAGAACACTGTCCAACCATCTCAGCCTCTGTCGTCCCCTTCTCCTTGTGCCCAGCCTTGGGCAATTCACTCTCTGGCTCAGTTCCCCAGCTGTCAAAAGAGAATAATTGATTAATTATTTCATTTGTATACTGCTTATATATGACTGCCAACCTAGCAGTTCGAAAGCACGTCAAAGTGCAAGTAGATAAATAGGTACCGCTCCGGCGGGAAGGTAAACGGTGTTTCCGTGCGCTGCTCTGGTTTGCCAGAAGCGGCTTAGTCATGCTGGCCACATGACCCAGAAGCTGTACACCGCCTCCCTCGGCCAGTAAAGCAAGATGAGCGCCGCAACCCCAGAGTCGTCCACGACTGGACCTCACGGTCAGGGGTCCCTTTACCTTTACTAATATATGACTACCTCACAGGGTTGTTGTGAGGTTGAGTGAAATGAGTACGCAGATATGTATTTTGAAATGTGAGAATGGGGCAATCTACAAACCTAGCAAGTTATGTTTAATTATTCACTTACAAAAAAATATTAGATGCTGCATTATATAATATTGCAACAAAATAAAATTAACAGAACTGGACAATGAGCAACACAAAAGCATTTATAAAAGGGGGTTAAAAACCATACCCAGCAGTAACATATAATTTTAAAATGTCATGGAGTGGAAGACACATAAAAAGACAGCAGAAACTGGTAATTTAAAAAGCACATTTTAAAAATGTCTAGGAGAACAAAACAGTTTCTGCCGGTGCTGAAAGGACATTAATGCAGTTGCTAGGCAGGCCTCTCTGAGGTAAACATTCCATCAACAAGGGGCCACCACTGAGACAACTCTGTCTCTTATAGGAGGGGTGGGAAACCAGACCTGGCCAGCAGGCCAACTCCTTATCTCCCCTACCTCTCAGAGGCCAGATTTGACATGTAGGTGGGGTTACTCACCTGTCAATCAACTGGTGTCAAAGAATATTTTGGGGACTCTGAAGCACCATGCAGGGCTTTCAAATAAACCTCTGTGATTCCTTGAAGTGCTGTTGATCAAGCAGGCTTGAAGTCACTGCCTATCTACTGATGGGTGGCGAGTTCAAAGCTGCACTCTGAAGGGATCAGCTCAATGATCAAGCTCTTCATGGGGAACTCGGTCACACAGCCAATCTTGTGGGGTCAAAGTCACCACTCATCAGCTGATAGGAGAGGAGTCCCAGCTGGCTTCCTACAGGGATTTGCTGTGCAACCAATTCAGATGTGCATCTACTTGCCCTACACTTGACATCACATATGGTGTAGGGTAGGTGGATAAGGTTTGGGAGGGAGAACAGCCTCACGGGCCAAAATGGCACCCATGCCAGGCCAAATTTGGCCCCCAGGCTGGAAATTTCCACCTCTGTGTCAAAACTATTTCCTACCTGCAGTATCTTAGCTAAGGTGGGTACTTTGATTAGGATTGCTAGGAAACCTCCCAAATTATTGAGGGTTGGTTTTTTTTTGGACAAAGCCCATTTTTCAATTGACTTGCGTAAGATCCAGGACAAAACTCTGCATTTTGGAAATTCCCCCCGAATGTCGATTCTGCCTCTGAAATCCCAGTAATATCCTGGACATATGGCAGCCCTACTTAACTAGAGAAATTGACTTTATTATATGATAGGGATGTATAGAAACCCATATAGATTGGCAGGAAATTGTTGAGGTTCTAAGAACAATTACCATTCACTTTATACTGTTACGACCATTAAGATTTCTTCTGAGATACGTTAAGGGTGCAATGCCATCTGAGAAATGGGAATTGGTGGGTTAATTAATCACAGAAGTGCAAACTGAGGTGACAAGTAAATGGGAAAATGCAGAAGGTATGCAGATCAATAGCTGGTTAGAGTATGAGAGATGCTATATATGACAGACTGAACAGCACAGTCCTAACCATGTCTACTCAAAAGTAAGTCCTATTGAATTCAGTGGAGCTCACTCTCAAGTAAGGAGGGTTAGGTTGCCGTCAAATTCTGGTTGGAGAAGGAAGGGAAAGAGTTACTTGTATAAGTATATATTTTTTAAATGAGACTTTATTAGTGAAGGTGAAATTAAAGTCATCAACACAACGTAGTTGCTGATACTGAGGCAAAAATCAGTAAATTAAAAGGGATTATATTTATTACTCTGTTGCTGCTTTCATTATTCCTGTTTGTTTCTCTCTATGTGTGGGGGGGTAAAAGTCTTTAAAAAACGGAAAGGGGAATATAGTTATTCTGAAGAACAAACAACTCTGCAATCCTACAGTCTCTAGGATGGTTTCCCAACAGGAGACAGGATAATGCTTGCCCCTAGGTCAAAGGTTTGGACCCTGAAATCTGGGGGTCTGGGATGCTCCTGACCTGGCAACCCTTGTGGGAGATCCCATGTTAAATTCCCTTTCCATGCTGCCCTGGTTAACTTCTGTTGCTTTTGCCCTGCTGCTGAAGCTGAGATGTTGGCGGAAGCACATGGGGGGTGGGGTGGGGCTGGTGCTTGGCATGGCTGGACGGATCAGGACAAATAGCCTTCGCGGAAACTACAGCAGCCCTGGAATGTGGCGTAGTAAATTTCCTTCCCATTGTTCCCAAAGGGAGAAGGAAATAGCAAATACAAGGACAGAGGAACGTTGGGGAAGGGTTGTAGTTCAGTGGAGTTCAGTGGTAGAGTATCTGCTTTGCATGCAGAATGTCCCAGGTTCAATCCCTGGCATCCCTAGGAAGGAAACATCACCGTTTGAAAGCCTGGGATGCTGCTTTCAGTCAGCATAGACAATACTAAATTAGATGGGCCAATGGTCTGACTCTGTATAAGGCTGTGTCCTATATCCCTAGGAGTAAAAAAACTGATCCACTCTCACTGCTGCCCCACTGATGGGAGCCCAACAGGGGGCTGGATGAGGCAGATGATCTGCCTTTGGCACATCCCCCTCCTCCCCATCTTTAGGACTGCAGTCTTAGTCAACAAATAGAACCTATAAAGACAGATTTCATCTATTTTTAATGTGCATGTTGAAAACAACATTTGCTGAAATGTTTACATCTCAAACCAAGATTTAAACTAGGGCTGAATGTAGAGGTTACAGCAGCACAAAATATCGGTACAGTGAAAAAGAAGTACATACATCTTTGAGGGATTATGCCATCTTTAACAAATTGTGTAGTAATCACCAGTTCAATCCAAAATCATTTGCAATGCGTAGAAAAGCATTGTGCAGAAGAATCGGTCCAGCCCAGACCACCATGAGTCTGAAGGAATCAGGTCTGGCCATGATCCAGGGAAGGTAGTAAGAGTTACTGACAGGCAGGGTCTTGTGTGCAATTACTGTTATCGGCGGCATTTATGAATTGCTATCCATTAAATATCTCACAGCAGAAACATCAATAAAAACAATTCCACATGTTTTAATACAATGGAAAACAATTCCATATATGCAATCAATTAAAAACAATTCTGTATGTAAAAACAATGTAAAAAAAAAACAGACTAGGATAAAGGTCTGTGCTTTGAAAGCTGGATGCAGAAGAAAGGTCTTCATCAAGTGCAGAAAAGATAGTGGAGTATATCACCATTGCCACGTTCTTCAGAACCTTGCACAGGTCCCAGGAAATTACAGTTTATTCTCATGAGTAGTAACTGAGCCATTATCATCACTTCCTCCAATAGCAGATGCAGGTGGTGAGTGCCCACACTGGGGGTGGAAATGGGGCCACTGAGGAACAAGGGGGAGGAATCAGCATGCTCAGAGGAACCTCATGGTTTGCAGGGGGGATTAAGAGGAGAAGCGCTTTTTGAAAACAACAGTACAATGAGAGCTGAGCATGTTCAATAGTCATGGGGTGTGGGGTGTGTGGAACCAGAAACCCTGGTGGGGAATGTAGTATATGTGAACTGTCTCTTTAAGAGAGACAACTGGTTTGTAATAGAAACTCCACCTGCTTCAGGTGTGCTTCTGCACTCCATAATTAAGTGGGAACTAGTTGGAACCTTCAGCTGAGCTGTGCGGTGAGTCCTAGCTCCTCTTCTGAGTGGTTAATCCATTGTTCACCAATAAATACAACTATTGAAGTGCTCTTGACTCATCCTGCTTATTGGGATTAGGGCAGATGCACTACAAGGCTTCCTGGCACAGTGAGTACCCTTTCCAAATCTATGGGTGTGACAGGGAGCACAGTGAACCTAATTATCCCTCCCAGGCTCTGCCTTCTTGCTGGAGAATTATGGAGCCCCCTTAAAGGCACAGCCCTCTGGCCTAGACCCTGGTCCTCTTGTCCAGCTGCCTGTTTTCTCCAGCTGATGTCACTGCCTGCTGTGCTGAACAGGCTTGGTGGCACATGACACCCTGGGGGACCTGGGCCCGGCCCACTTAAAAGACAAGGTGAGGTGACTGCTTCAGGTGGCATGATCCACAAGGGCAGCAGATCCCAGTGTAGATCTTCCCTCCTCTAGTTCTTCTCTCACCCCTTCTTCCCTGATGGGGAAGGGGACCCATTGTGGGGCCTGCCTCAGGTGCCAAAATGTCTTGGGCCAGTCCTGTGGGGGAACTAAGATGCTGGGCTCTTCGCTCTTCTGCAGCATTCTGAAACCATTGGTTGAAGGGGGCTGGGGTAAAAGTTAAAGGGAGCTGAGCTCCCTTTAAATACCTGGAGTGGCTCAGTGAGAGAGTATGTGTGTTGCAGGCAAAAGGCCCCAGGTTCAATGCCCAGCCTCCCCTGGTAGGTCATGAAACCCTGGAGAGCTGCTGCCAGTCAGTGTAGACACTATTGAACTAGATGGACCAACAGTCTGACTCAGTGTTAGGCAGCTCCCTGTGTGCCTATGCCCACCACAAGCATTTCAGCACTGGTCCAGTCAATTTGCTACCAGAAAGGAATAAGTCCCTCCACCCTGTCCATTGACACATTGCCTCTTCCTTTCCTCTGCATGCTGCAGGCCTCTGTTAGATCTCCACATGCTCAAGAGAGCATGACTCTAAATGATAAATAAGAAGAAAAAAAACAAATTTACTGCCAAGTGTGCAATACTTCCCGTATATCCAAGAATACCCACCTCTTTCCCATACTGTATTCACAATCACTATTGAAGGTTAGACTCCTCGCTTCACACCCATAGGTGTATGTGTATATATATGAAATCATGTACATCAATGTTTATTGTATTGCAAGGGGAGGAATAGCTGCAACTGGAGTAAACAGCCTTTTTTTTACCACCAGAAAGGCTTCCTCACCTACAGACAGTGGTGCATTTATTTAAGCTTGCTGATGCTAGATCAAGGCAAGTGCTATACAGGCAATAGGAGAGATGGTGTTGCACACAGAGAATTATTTATACAGTGCGTAAGATAACACAAGATCTCACCTGCACTATCTATAGCAGAGCCCAGGGAATTCTCGGCGGTTCCTCACTCCCAATTACGGGGCTTCTTTTCCACAGAGACTTAACAAAGCCGGAAACGGCTTATCTTTTGAAGGCCATATAGCGAGCCGTGGAACTGTGGGGTTGGGTTAAACTGAGGCTGCCCCATACATTTAAAGCATGTTCCCACCCCAAAAAAGAATCCTAGAAACCATCATTTGTTAAGGGTGCTGGGAATTGTTGTTCTGTGGGGGGTAAGCTGCAGTTCCCAGGATTCTTGAGTAGGAAATGTGCTTTAAATGTATATTTACACAATCTGAAAGCAGGAAACTTATTTTCAATCATCTTTTATCACTACCAACCTCAAAGCTTAGGAATGAGGTTGGCTGTTTGTTGAAATGAATACATGGCTGCTGTCCCCTTGCGAGCAAGTGAATGCTCCCTGGCTAACTTCTTCACAAAGCGCAGATCAGTGGTCCTTGTTTTTCACATAGACTTTTTTTGGGGGAAAATGTCTGAGCTGCTTCAAGGAAGCTTCTCTGTAGCAAGAGGATGAAAATGCTGGCTGGTGCTTGCAGGGAGTGCTGGCGTGCCCAGGGACGCAACTTTCAAAGGATTCTGTAGCCATCTCTCTAGGAAGCAGGGACTGATGGTATTCAAATCATGTGCTCTGACCTATTCCTGTGGCCCTAACCTATGCAAATTCTTTGGCACTGCTTCCAGTGGTCCTCCTGAGCTTGTGTATTTCAGCCCTCCTCCTTTCCTCCCTTGTGGGAAGATAATTGGGACATATTTAAATCAAGTGCTGGACCCAAGTCATTCTGTAGTCTCGTGGAGCGCTGAGGATGACATGGGCGGGCTTCTTCCACTTTGAAGCAGCCACAGAATTGACAGGAGGCCTCGCTGAGAATTACAATGAAGGCCCAATCACGGGGATTGGCGGAAACAGTGGATTAGACCCCATTCGCACTGTACATTTAAAGCAATATCATTTCACATTTAACAGGAATCCTGGCAACTGGAGGTGCTTTGAGTATATGCAAATTAAATATATGATCATGCAGTGTAGTGAATGTGCATAATGGCCTATTGTTATGCACATTAACTGCTCAGCTTACATTATCCCTAATAACAAATACCCAGAGCAATATATACACACACACACACACACACACACACACACACACACACACACACACTGGGACACACAACCAAACTTCTTTCCTTTCGCCACCTCCTCCCACTGCTGCCAGGCTCTCAACAGAAGTAGCTGTGGCGACTCGGGCAGGTCTGCAAGCTCTCTTGCTGCTGCTGTTTCCCTCGCCGCTGCTGCCTGCTGTGGCTGTGGTGGACGCAGTGGTGGTTCCGCCACCAGGCTTGGTGCACTGGGCCTGTGTGATGTCACAGGTGTGACACGATGCTGAGCCCCCCCCCCCCCGGACAGTGTTGGGCCAAAGCTGGCGCCTCTGGTTTGGATTTCGGTTTCTCTCTTGTTCTTTCTTAGCAGCATAAACTTTAAAGTGACATCATTGATGGCTGGTGCCTTATGGAAGGCCAGGAGACCCCCCTGTAGGTGGAGCTAGAGCCAATGACCACAGGCAGAGCCGTCCTCTCTAAGTAAGAAGGCAGGCAGGGCAGCTGGCTGAGGGTGGTGGGGCAGTGCCCCATTTGCCCTCATGAGCCAGGCGCTCTTCACTGAGTGAGACCTGAGCAAAAGTCCAGGCAAACTAATGCCAAGCTTAATGCAGAAGCCCCAAGTACCACGAATATATTTAAATGTATAAAATGCACTAAAGCTCTCCTGACAAGGCAATTTGATCAAATCCGACTGATTGTCATGTTGCGAGTACAACTGACAGTGAAGAATAAAGCAGTTGCATTCCTAGGATACCCCCCCCCCTTTAAAAAAAATGCTTTCCGCCTTTATTTCTTTTTCTTCCTGATAACAGGAAATTTAAATTATAATGGTTGGCTTCGCTTTTTGTAAATGTAGCCATAGCAACAAGAACATCTAAATTATTACAAGTTGATCACTCCTTCAGTAGAGGCTTAAATACAGACTCCAGCACAGTATCGGGGGGGAAAAATTATTTTTAAGAAAACTTCTTGCAAATAAATCATTGGATACGGTTAACCTTCTCCATCATCACCAACCTCCTTAAATGCATCCTTTGTGTTTGTAAAAGGTACTAAGCAGCCCTGCTGAGTCTTTTATTCATTATATCCTGCCTTTCCTCCAAGGAATACAACTTTAGGTGGTGTTGAGGCATGATTCTCCCTTACACACCCACCACATTTTACCCTCACATTAAATAGGGATGTGGGAGAAATCTGATTCAGTTTGCATTTAAAGGTGGAATTAACTAATTCACACTTCCAAAACAATAAAGGAATAAAAATGCAGCCATCCTTCAAAATCGGCACTTCTTCAAATTTTGCAGTGCAATTATCCAGCCAGGTTTTGCATACTAAAACCACATACTTGCAAAAATGTGCATTAAATTGCATATACTGTATACTGAAAATAACACAAAAGTGAATTTATTAGGGAAGACTGCAAAAAAGTGTATCTCTGCACCAAAATATTGGTGGAAGAAACTGATGCGGAAATGTGGATAACTGATCTTAAGATTCCAAAAATTACCGGTAGAAACTGAGAAAAAGTGAAATGGACAGTCGAAACAAAATAATAATAAAAATTCCTTCCAGTAGCACCTTAGAGACCAACTAAGTTTGTTATTGGCATGACCTTTCATGTACATGCACACTTATTGCACACAAAAGCTCATACCAATAACAAACTTAGTTGGTCTCTAAGGTGCTACTGGAAGGAATTTTATTATTATTTTTTAATTTTGTTTCTACTATGGCAGACCAACAGGGCTACCTGCCTGTAACTAGTGAAATGGTCAGATTTGCCCATTCCTAACCTCCCTAGTCATCTTTTTGGTGTTTCCCTTCCTGATCCAATCAGGATGGCGTGTGTGCATGCGCGCACACACACACACAGAGCTTGGTTTGGAGGGAGCCTGAGTCTCCCACAGCAGTTGACGCTTTTACTTCACATTTTGAAAAGCAAAGCTTGGGGAGGATTTTGAAAAAAAAAATCTTGGTATTAGGTTGTTTACACATTTTGCTTGATATGTGAACAAGCTTCATGTCAAAAGATTAAAGACAGGGCCTCTTGAGTTTAGAAGAGGGTTGTGGCAGGCAGGGGGCGGGGCGGGGGAGAGAACAGCTAAAGAAGCAAAAGACACCCCAGTCACCCTCCTGCCTGATCGTATTCAACATGAGCAGCAGAGGGAAACTTTTAAGAATCCAAGCGAATGATACTTGCAAGCGGGCTGGGAGTTATTTTATTTTTTTTATTTATTAGCTGAGCGGCTGCCTTCTCTCTGGAGAAAATGAGCCTGTGGTTGTTGAAAGAGTCTTTGAGTCGGGAAAGTGGGACCTTGCAAAACAAGAAAAATACACACAATAGCTGCTGTTCTTGAAGTATTATTACAACGCAGAAGGTGACTATTTGACGTGGTGTTGCTGCCTGCCTTTACATCAGTTTGCGCTGTTGACTTGGTATCTTTTGACTCAGTTCGCCGTGTGCTTTTTCAGCCCCTTCCCTCCCCTTGCCACACTGGCTCTGCAGAGCTCATAAAGCTAATGAGCTGGATTATTTCCTCACTCGTGTATCACAGAGAAAATTATATATTCCAGGTGCACAGGCTTTATTAGGAGGGCTGGTGCAGGAGGCAGCGACAAAACTCAAGCAGGGCAGCTTTCAGCTCCATGCTTGATCAGCAAGTTGATGGATTTGTTTTGTGCCATTTGACAAGGAGGCCGATTCCCGCAGTTTGCTTCCCCACCCCAGCTCTGTTTGTGCTGCTCTGCGTACCAACTGTTTTGAGGGGATTGTTCCTATCCTATCCCTTTTTGCACCTCTTGGTGTGGAGCACAGTCAGACCAGGTGGCGAAGGCGTTGACTATGGCAAGCCCAGGTAGTATGGATAGCTAGGAATGTGTTTTATCAGCTTTGCTGTTGTGCCAACTGCAGCCCTATGTGGAGAGGTTTGATCTAACCACACCAATCCGTACCCTGGTCACAGTCATGCTTGGCTACTGTAATGCACTCTGTGTGGAACAACCCTTAAAGACTGTTTGGAAACTGGAGCTGCTTCAGAATGCAGCCACCATGGTTCTAATGAAGGCAAGGCGGCCAGATTCATCTTTACCATTCCAGCTGCACTGGCTTCTGGCGCATTTCTGAACCCATAAAAGTTCCAGCTTTAACTGTTAAATGAAAAAAATGAAATGAAAAACTTTTAAATGAAAAAAATCTCAAACCCAGGGTCAAATGTGGTCTTCCAGGCCTCTCAGTGGTCAACAGGTCTCCGCAAGCCATGCCTCCTCCTCAGGCCACACTCCTCACTGGCCCCGTGCCACACCCTCCTCAAGAATTTGTTGCTGCTTTTGCCTGACTGGAATATGTCCTTGAACTGCAATAATGCCTCTTGGTTGCCTGAATGGCAAGCGGAATCAATCATAGAATAATAGAATTGTAGAGTTGGAACCCCCTGCAATGCAGGAATATTTCACCCAACATGGGGCTTGAACCCACGACCCAGCTCTACCAACTGAGCTATCTCAGCTATCTCTAGCTTTTATATAGCCTGCTGTAGAGGGATACAAATTACATCAGTTGTGCCAAACACGCCTGGCATTTAGTTTCTGGAAGGTTGCCTAATAGAGAACACAGCCTTTGGCTGCAAAAAAGGTTCCCCACCTCTGCTTTAAAGCCTTCAGCTGTTTGGGTTGAATCTATCCAAAGGACTGTCTCCACTAGTATCACCTAGCCCACACCCTGAGTTGTACAGCAGAGGCCTTTCTCATGTGTTGTCGGGGTTTGGGTGCTGGAGCTCCTCGTGCACGGCCTTGGGTTGGTTATGCACGAGGTACCAGTTGCGGGGAAAGTGGCCAGCGTTCCGCGTGCTTTTGAGCACGGTCGCCGGCCAAGCCTCACAGTCTGAAGGATGATGAGTAAGCCAATTGACGACTCCGATGAAGTGTGAGTTCCTAATTGCCTTCTTTAATGAACAGTTGCCTCGTGAAATAAAATATATACCCTGACTCTGAATAGACGGACCAGTTTAAAGAAATAAAATTTTTTTACTTTACTCCCCCCTTTAACCCCAAGGAAGACAGACACCGGTTGTATCTTTAGTGGCTTCGGCAGAACCCGCGTAGGCTCGTCCCCTAAGCTAAGTTCTCCTAAGCTTAAAGACCCTGCGCGCCCAATCTTCCGCGAGGCTAACTAAATAAACTAAAACCGAAATATCTTCCGCAATTCTAGCCCTAGGCTAAACCTAAAGAAAACCTAACTAAGGCTAAACCGAATGATCTTCCGCGATCTAACTCTAACTAAAAGAAAAACCCATCCAACCCGTCCAGCCCGCTCCTAGTCCCTTAAACTAAACTTGACTTCAACTAAAACCCAACTAAAAGAACATAAACGAACTTCTTCTAAAGAACGTGCGGTCTCGTGCCTAAGCGGGGTGCCTCTGCCTTTTATTAGGGAACAAACGTGACATCATCATTAGTACTTTAACCAATAAAATCACTGTTGCTGCCCTCCAAAAAGGCGGGAAGCAAGTTTAACGCTCATTAACAACTTTGAACATGACCGGATCTACAAAATAAAGGCGGATTAATCTCATAAGTGAACCACATTATTCATTCATGCTTTCACTTTCGCTTTTACGCGCAATTATACCAAAAGTAGACCTCGAAAAACTTATAAAATAACCAAATAAATATGAATCCATGGCGGATCCGTGAAACGTATTCCGACATATCATCTTTCTTTTTTTGTTTTAAATTAAATTAATTTTGTTTTAGTTATATAAAAAAAAATTAGAGATATCATAAGCATTTATCTGACATAAACATTACCATTTGTTTTGATATAGAACTCGACATGAAAGGGCAGAGCATCAACAGTGCCAACAGTGTCCACATCAAAACTGTGATATAAACACCAGCAACACTATCAACATCCATCCCTTTCATAGGAGGAAATACTTGTACAATAATGTAGCAATAAAGTCATGAAAATAACAAACCACTAGCCGAACATAAAAAATGATCGATCCGATACACTGTAAACCTTTAAGGCATATATAAATACTTCAATATGTAATGTAACACAACAAATTACCTTATAAGCATGTATACTTTCGCGTGCAGCGTAAAACAACAAATTACTCCCCAAACACAAGAGAGGACCTGATACAGGTCCAAAATTAAAAATAACGGATAACGACTGCCCAAACATAAGAGAGGTCCCGATCCGGGACCCAAAATTAAAGTATAACTAGAGCTGGGGCTACATGGCCTACCCAGACCCCTCCCCCATTTTTTTTAATTTTTATTTGTAAAACCAAGGAAAATGGATAAGGAAACATAAAAGGTGTGTGGCTCTGAGGCTACAGAATCGAGGGAACTTTAGATTCTGGACTTACCACAGCGACCACAGGTAACGGGGAACTAGGGTCCGATTCCAGAGAGGGGATTTAAGCCACCTATGTACAAGTGGTTTTTCGCCACAAGAGGGGATTTAAGCTACCTACATAAAGGTGTCCCAGCCAGGATGAGGATTTAAACCATCTACGCAAGGGTTTCCAGCGAAACGAGATGGGATTTAAACCAGCTACATAAGGGTCTCCCATCAACAGCAGGAAACAGAGTGAAGGGAAAAGCTGGGAACCTGGTTTACTGCCAAAAGGTAGCATATAGAGGGGTATTCTTCAAAGAAAATAGGGGTACCAAAAGGGTAGGACGCCACCAGACTTGACATATATATCTTGAACAAATCCGAGAATGACCAATTCTTTGACCAAAGGAAATATCTCAAATAAGGCATATAAGAGTTACCACATTTTGAACTACAACTTTTGCAAGCACAACGTGGAGATTTAGGATTATAAAACATATATGCATGAATATGTCTATGACTAGAACTGCACAAAGGCGATGCTTTGACCTTACATAAACATTTCCATATCATCAAAATTGTGACGCTCTAAATGGAAACCATTTCAGAAAAGCTTTGCATATATAAACATCCATATCATTAATTACCAAGCTATATGGAAAACACATGTAATATGCGAGGCGGATATTTCAAGAAGCATACAAAGGTAAATATGCAATTTTTACAAGTACAATATAAAGTACAAGACAGGTTTAGAACTGCAAAATGGTGTTGGAGAGGAGGATGAAGACGATGAATGAGTTGCCGGTCGTCTTCTTCTCCGATTACACACGACCATGTAGAAGAAATAGTCCTGGAACTCAGGAAAAGTTCATGGAGCTCAGGAAAGTACTGAAACATCGAGTTCTGAAGAAACAACGATACCTGTAGAAGAAAGGAGGTTAAGCAAGCAAATCAAGGTGATCTGCTAGTGAATGCAGGTATGAGAGTAACTGGAACAAATCTAGGCAGCCAGGAACCAAGGGGCTGCCCAGAGGCAAACAAAAGGCATAGGTTGAGGATAGTTGAAGAGTTGCTGCATTTGACACTGGAAACTAGTGCAGTCAAACAACGAGGTGGATATTCTCAACTTGGTTCCTTAGCTCTCCAAGGGCGCACACACCTGGCAGGCACCCAAACAGCCTTTTCTTCAAGGGCAACGGCAGCATACCCACGACCCCAAGTGATGAGTGGAACTGGTCCTCGCCATTCAATGTCAGGCAAGAGGCGATAAGAGACCAAAGGTCGAGGAAGCTGTTCTTCTTTCTTGAAGTGGAGATCCACTGGGGAATGAGGCTTGTTATGTGGAAAGAGAAGAAAATTTAAGGTGAACAGCACCTTTGCAACTGCCAAAGGGATCTCCGAGGCTGGAAGGTGACGTCCTGCGGTCTGTTTGTGGAGCAGAGTTTTGAAAGTGAGGTGTGTCCTTTCAATGAGAGCTTGGCCTGTCGAATTAAACGGAATCCCGTGGGATAGGGAAATATTCCATTGCACACAAAAGTCATTAAAGGCCTGAGAAGCATAGGCCGGGCCATTATCTGTTTTAATGGCTTGAGGTTTTCCCATAACTGAAAAGGTTCTCATGCAGTGCTGTATGACGTGCCTCGTAGTTTCTCCCTTCAGTGCTGTAGCCCAAATGAAACCTGAAAAGGTGTCCACTGTGACATGCAACTTAGACATTGGAGCAAGGGCTGGGACATGTGTCACATCCATCTGCCACAGCTGATTCGCCTCCGTGCCTCGAGGATTTACAGCGTCAAATGGCAAGCAGATAGGAGACTTGGAGCACGAAGGGCAGCATGAAATAATGTCCCTTGCTTGTGACATTGGAATGTTGAAGGTCTTGTGTAGAACCTTTGCTGATTGGTGGAAAGTTTCATGGCTTGTCACAGGATTGTCGAACAAGGAGAAAGCTAGAGTCCTGAGGGCAGCGTCTGCTACCGCATTTCCTTCCACCAGGAATCCTGGAAGGTTAGAATGAGAGCGCAAATGTGCAGCAAAAAAGGGAAATGAACGTCTCTGTAATAGTTCTTGAAGCTGCGCGAACAAATTAAAAAGATTTTCGTCCATGGACGGAGACAGATAAGCAACTGGAAGCGATGATAACAGTCTATATACATACTGAGAATCTACAACGAGGTTGAATGCTTCTGTAGTGAAAGTTTGAAAAGCGAGAATCACTGCTGCCAGTTCCGATCTTTGTGCTGAAAGTTGTTTCTCTGTAAACACAGTTTTCCATTGTCCATCCTCCCGCCAAGCAAGGACACCATAGGAAGAGGAGCCATCTGTGAACAGAGTT
Source organism: Lacerta agilis (assembly GCF_009819535.1). Classification (NCBI taxonomy): domain Eukaryota; kingdom Metazoa; phylum Chordata; class Lepidosauria; order Squamata; family Lacertidae; genus Lacerta; species Lacerta agilis. The sequence continues at coordinate 60,356,520 of NC_046319.1, forward strand.
TTTGCAGTGGGAATGGGTTGAAGCACCAACATAGATGAAAGGTGATAGTTTACTTGTTGCAACAAAGTGAATCTTTTGTCCTTAGGAGGATTATACAAGAATGAACCGACAAAATCTGCAATAGCAATTTGGAAACTATCTGAAAACTGAATCAAAGTTAGTACTTGTTCTTGAGAGAAAGGAAGGTAGATGGAAAGCAGATCATTTCCACTCAGGCGAATTGCACGGCCTCTGCACTTAACAAGGAGATCAGCAACAGCGTCCATACTGGGGTACACATTCCTTTGAGGCGTGTGCGAAAGATGAATCCACTCCACGATTGCCACCTTTGAGGAAGTATCCGGAACGTATAAGGCTGCTGTCGGCAATCTTGGTGTAGTGAAGATAGCACATGAAAGAGCGCAGTTGGCTGTTGGCACACGATCTACAGCTATTTGGTGCAGTTTTGTGTTTACCCCTTGTAAAGCAAGACGCATCTCAGAAGTGCATGGAATAACATCTGAAGGAGATGTATGTCCCTTAAGAGCAGAAAACAATGGCGAGAGTTCAGATGTTGGAACTGCTAGAGACTTTCGAGCCCAGTTTATCTGTCCCAAGAGATGCTGCAATTGTGTTAAAGTAAAGGATTCTGGAATGACTATGCTCGGCATCTCTGGCAGGGCTGTATCTTGAAGCAGTCTGTGACCCAAGTAATGAAATGGAGCAGTGCGCTGTACCTTTTCTGGGGCAATACAAAGCCCAAAAGAGTTCAGGATGCGCGTAAGATGCTCAATATGATGCTCTGAGACCTTTTCTCCATGGATCAAGATGTCATCCATGTAATGACAAACTTCTAAGGCTGGATATTGTGCTCTGAAAGGCTGTAATGCTTTATCCACAAAGTTCTGGCAGAGAGTCGGCGAATTCACCATTCCTTGAGGGAGTACCTTCCAAGAGTATCTGGAAGCTGGTCTGGTGTTATTGAACACCGGTAGAGTGAAAGCGAACTTTTCTTGATCTGCAGGTGCCAGTGGGATGGTAAAGAAACAATCTTTAAGATCGATGATTGCAAGCTGATGGTTTCTAGGAATGAGGTTAGGGTTAGGAAATCCACATTGAAGGGGACCCATTGGAACAATTCTTTCGTTGATCTTTCTCAGGTCTTGAAGCAAACGCCATTTTCCACTTTTCTTCTTGATGACGAAAATTGGAGTGTTCCAAGGGCTATTAGAGGGTTGCACACGATCCTGGTGTAGCAGCTCTTTGATTAGGGCCTCTGCTGCAGCGAGCTTTTCTGACGTCAGCGCCCATTGGTCGACCCATACAGGGGGTCCTTCCTTCCATGTGAGTGGAAGAGCATGTACTGGCGCTGATGCAAAGGCCCACATCAAAAATGTGTATGGACAACAGTTCTTGCTTTAGACAATAAGTCTCTACCCCAAAGGGTGATAGGCACATCCATAACAAGTGGACGGAGCTGCACCATGGAGCCTGAGTCTGACTGGAAGGTAATCGGATGCACGCTCTGGTGGGCGGGTTCGAAACCTCCGACTCCGAAGACTTCCTGGGTGACAGTCGTTGCCCACTGGTCAGGCCAATCTTTTCTGGCGATCACTGTGACATCTGCGCCTGTATCAAGAAGACCCTTGATCTTTCGTCCACCCATTTCTAAGACGAGATGAGGGCGTTCTTCTGTAATCTTGATTAGCGCCATTGCTGCCTGAGGAGGCAAAGAGTCTACAGGAGCTGTAGGTGTGGAAGTAAGCAAATAGAGTCTGGCAATTTCCAAACCTTTTGTTAGGACACAAGGAACAGTTGAAAATCCTGGAATCAGCAACTGCGATGAATCTGTGATTCGAACTAGGCCTGCAGTCAATGTGACTGTGGCAGGGAGGCGATCCATCCTAGGCAGGATAAGGCAAATTGAGGTGTCTGGGAATGGACCACGAATGGATGTTGGCAATTGCTGAGCAAACCATGGATTTGAAAAGTAACAGTCCTCTGTTAAGAAGAGTGGTATACCTGGGACAGAAGATTCTTCTTGTTCTTCGTTGGCAGTGTTTGAAGATATCTTTTTGGCTTCGGGTTTTTTGCACTGCTGAAGTTGGCAACTCTGAAGCTGCTTGGCGTTGAGTTGGCAAACTTGAGGTTCTTCCGTTGGTAAGAGTTGCTGATGCTGTTGAACCTGCTGGCATTCAGTCAGTTGTGCATCAAACTGACAGGATGGAGCTTCTTCTTTGACACGAGGCAGTAGAAGTTGTTGTTCCTGATAGTTGTTTGGTTGTGGCGGGCTGAGCTTAAAAGCTGGAGGTGACACAAAGGTGTGGACATTGTTAACTGGAGTGATGTTGAAGCTTCCACAAGAGGGAGCTGGCTCACTCACTTGCATTCTTTGGCCACATGGAAAGTGATCATCAGCTGGGTTGCAACTTGAACACTGCTGTTTCATCAAGGGCAAATGTCCTTCAATGACAGGCTGACCTTGACTCGAAGGTGAATAAAGCTCAGGTGCTGCAAGGTTGACTTCAGTAGGATGTCTTCTCAACGTTGAAGGCAATTCTGCGATCAGAGACTTGACTGTGATTGCTTGCTGTGAAGCAGGATCAACATCAGCAGGGACTGAAGGGCGGTCAGCAGAAGGTGAACTGAATGCTGTGTTCTCTACTGGAACCCTTTGAATAGGTAAGGCAGATGATGAAACCTCTGGAACCTGAATGCTTGATGAGGTCACATCTTTTCTCTGGACATCTGGAGAGTAGATATCTCTTTGGATCACTCTTTTTTCCTGATGACCTGGATAAGGAGTAGCGTTGTTCACCTTTCTGGGACGATTGACCTTCATGATGTTCTTGAACTTGCACCCTATTGTTTTACCGGGGCCGGGGCGCGGCCCGCAGAACCGTTTCCCTGAACTGGAGATGAGGTAGGTGATGTATTTTGTGGATTCAAACGACAATCGTTCGCCCAATGAAATCCTTTCTGACAGATGGGACATCTCTCTGGCGGCTTGGCAGAAGGCCTTGGCGTTGTTGTGCACTGCGACCGGAAATGCCCATCGCCTCCACACCCATAGCACTTCTTGACTGGCGTAGAGCTGTCTTGACGTGGCATCTGTACCGCAGCTGCCAAGAGCTGTGCTTTGTAGGAGTGGGTACCGACATTCTGGCAGACGCGTAGCATCTCAGTCAATGTGGCATCTGGACGAGCTGCAACTGCTGTTAGGGCATTCTTGCAGTCATCATTGGCATTTTCAAAGGCAAGTTGTTTTGTCAGCATGTTTCTGGCATGACGATCTTCTATCTGGCGTTCCACTGCAACAATCAGGCGATCCACGAAGTCCCCATAAGGTTCTTTTGGACCTTGCCTAACTGCAGCGAATCCTGATACTGAGCTAGCATCTGTGCGATTGGGTAGTCTGCGCCAAGCTTTGACTACAATGTCTGCTATGGTGACAAGTGCAGCATCAGGTATGGCTAGCTGTTGATTGAGATTGGAGTAATGTCCTGATCCTGTGAGCATATCTTCTGTGGCAAGTGGCGTTGCACGTCTGGCTGCTACTTCTTTCCACTCTTGCAGGCACAGAAGAGCATCTGTAGGCGACAGGAAGGTGCGAAGAATCAACTTCCAATCAGATGGCAGAAGTCTACTAGTGGACAGTCCTTCAAGTAAACTTCTAGTATAAGGAGCTTGAAGTCCATTTTCGCGTATGGCTTTTCGCAGTTCACGTAGTGTTTCAAAAGGAATGGCTTGATATCTTGCAGGTTGTCCTCCATTAGCACGAATCACTGGAAAGATGTGCATTGGATCAGCACTAAAGTCTATTTGTCCCAAAGCTGCTTCCAAAGCTTGGGTTCTGCAAATGGGCTGCATTGCTGTTGGATCTGTAGGTGGCATCAGTGAGTTTAAATCTTCTTGATGCTTTCCAAATGATGAGCCACTAGATGGTGCTAAAGAGTCTTTGACATCTGGATGCCTTGAAGATGGCTGACTATGAAGACAAGATGGCTGACTTGAAGTTGGATGAAGACAAGATGGCTGACTTGGAGTTGGATGAAGACAAGATGGCTGACTTGGAGTTGGAGCATAAGGTTGTTGGCTCTGTACTGCAAGTCCTGGCATCTGGATCATCATTGTTTGGCTTTGCTCTTGTCTTGGAATCTGCATTGGCATTGGAGGTGCTGAAGGGTTGGTAAATTGCTGTGGTGCTGCTTGCATTGAAGCTTGGATTGCTGTTGATTGGAAATCAGCTTGCTGCAAAACTGGAGCTGCTGGCTTGAGCGCGGCCTGCAGGGCAGCAGGGTTTGCTGGCAAAAAGGCTGCTTGCTGCTGCTGCTGCTGGATCGCTGGCAAAAGCGCGGCTTGCGGTGGAGGAAGCGGGACCGTTGCTTGGAGCGAGGTCCGCGGCTGCTGCTGACTTGAAATCGCTGGCTGGTAAAAGGCCTGCGATGACTGCTGAGCGACTGGCGGTGGGGCAGTCCGCGGCGGGGCTTGAAAGGCCGACGGCGTCTGCTGCACCGGCACAGGCGGCAATGAATCTGGCAATGACAAATTGGACAAGGGCGAGTGCGTGTACGACAACGGGGCCTGAACTGGCTGCTGCGAGGGGGCCGAAAATGGCACAACCGCAAGCGGCAGCACAGGGGCACTATTAAAAGCAGTATTTCCTAAATTCACTGTTCCATTAAGCAAAACATTTCTTGGAGCGATTTGTTGAAAGCAGTTTCTTACTTTGCTCCATACTAATTGTACAGGAATTCCGATTTTCGGGTTGGCCATAAATTCTAACCCGATCCTTTCCCATGAGGCTAAATCTTTCGTTCCTTCCTTAGGGACCCAGGGACAAATTTCTCCAATGGTTTTAACTAAAAGCTCTACTTCTGATTCAGAGACAGGGTGACCATTTCTTTTCAAAAGGTACAATAAATCTTCACAAAATTTTACTTGAGCAGTTGAGAGTGAGGAGCCCATTTTTTCAAAAACTTTTCCTCCCCCACCCGTAGGCTTCTACTAGGGGACACCGGTTCTACCCGTAGGCTTTAACCGAAAAACCTGGCACCCGTAGGCTTTAGCCAGAAAACCTCCGCCCCCACCCGTGGGCTTCTACTAGGGGCTACCGGCCCTACCCGTAGGCTTTGACCGAAAAACCTGGCACCCGTAGGCTTTAGCCAGAAAACCTTTCCCTCCCACCCGTAGGCTTTTTCGGGAGACACCGGCCCTACCCGTAGGCTTTGACCGAAAACCCTGGCACCCGTAGGCTTTTGCCAGACCCTGGCACCCGTAGGCTTTTGCCAGAACCCTTCCCACCCGTAGGCTTTAGGGAAGACCTTATCCTGCCCGTAGGCTTACACTAAACTCCTTGCCGCTCTACCCGGGGACCCCTTGGGGCAAAATACACGCGCGCAATTTCTATTTACACTATTTTTGGGCAAGCGGTGGATTCGCGCTACTGCAGCGAAATCCTGGATAAACCGGGCCGTTATACCTCACCTCTCAATGTCTGTTTCCGAGCCACTTCCGATATGTTGCCTTCAACCGGAGTCTTCGTGGAAGCGATTTTTGACTACGCTTTGCCTCAGAGAGGGCACCACTTGTCGGGGTTTGGGTGCTGGAGCTCCTCGTGCACGGCCTTGGGTTGGTTATGCACGAGGTACCAGTTGCGGGGAAAGTGGCCAGCGTTCCGCGTGCTTTTGAGCACGGTCGCCGGCCAAGCCTCACAGTCTGAAGGATGATGAGTAAGCCAATTGACGACTCCGATGAAGTGTGAGTTCCTAATTGCCTTCTTTAATGAACAGTTGCCTCGTGAAATAAAATATATACCCTGACTCTGAATAGACGGACCAGTTTAAAGAAATAAAATTTTTTTACTTTACTCCCCCCTTTAACCCCAAGGAAGACAGACACCGGTTGTATCTTTAGTGGCTTCGGCAGAACCCGCGTAGGCTCGTCCCCTAAGCTAAGTTCTCCTAAGCTTAAAGACCCTGCGCGCCCAATCTTCCGCGAGGCTAACTAAATAAACTAAAACCGAAATATCTTCCGCAATTCTAGCCCTAGGCTAAACCTAAAGAAAACCTAACTAAGGCTAAACCGAATGATCTTCCGCGATCTAACTCTAACTAAAAGAAAAACCCATCCAACCCGTCCAGCCCGCTCCTAGTCCCTTAAACTAAACTTGACTTCAACTAAAACCCAACTAAAAGAACATAAACGAACTTCTTCTAAAGAACGTGCGGTCTCGTGCCTAAGCGGGGTGCCTCTGCCTTTTATTAGGGAACAAACGTGACATCATCATTAGTACTTTAACCAATAAAATCACTGTTGCTGCCCTCCAAAAAGGTGGGAAGCAAGTTTAACGCTCATTAACAACTTTGAACATGACCGGATCTACAAAATAAAGGCGGATTAATCTCATAAGTGAACCACATTATTCATTCATGCTTTCACTTTCGCTTTTACGCGCAATTATACCAAAAGTAGACCTCGAAAAACTTATAAAATAACCAAATAAATATGAATCCATGGCGGATCCGTGAAACGTATTCCGACAATGTGTCTTTGAAGTGGTGCCTATCAGTGATCAGCCTATGACAGGGAAAGGAATAGCTCAGTCGGTAGAGCATGAGACTCTTAATCTCAGGGTCATGGGTTCAAGTTCCGTGTGGGGCGAAAGATTCCTGCATTGCAGGGGGTTGGACTAAATGATTATTTTGGTCCCTTCCAGCTCTTCTGTGGTTCTCAGAAAATAGACCCAGAAGATGACCCCTTCTCTTGATGTCCAGAGAAAGAGCAGGAAGTTGTAAAGAGGATGTAACCTAAGATTTACCAGTCTAAACATCAAAGAGATAGAGAGACACCAGCATAGCAATAAAGGTACAGGGGTACTCTGGGAAGCTGGAGGTCCCTTACTCTTATCTGTCTTAACCCATGCAACCCCTTCTCAGCAAGATGAGTTGCATCCAAACTTCCAACACCCTTTGATTCTGGTTTGGTGGAAGACAGGAAGGCCAACTGTAGGTGGAGCCAGAGGCATAGAGTTGGAAGGGACCCTGAATATCATCTAGTCCAACCCCCTGCAATGCAGGAATACGCAGCTGCCCCTTACGGGGATCAAACCTGCAACTTTGGCATTATCAGCAACACGCTCAGACCAACTGAGCTATCCAGCCCAGGCCAGCCTCCACTGATAATTACTATATAGCACTCTTTGGGGGACTTTACAATTTTCACATCGAACAGCTGTATAATTTATGGGCTTAAAGGTTTACAGCTAGCTTGGGAAATTAACTGTCTGTGGCAACCTGTTCGGTAGACCCACACGGCACATTTGAAGCAACTGTCACATCTTTCAAAGGTAGATTATCCAATTGGCGCAATCCCAGATTTGGGGCCCTTTCTGGCTGGCTGCTTTTTGAAAACAAAACACACGAGTTAATATTTAAAGTGCGAAAAGGCTGCAGAAATTGGACAACAGTGTAGCCCAATCAATGGCTAAAGGATGGCCATAGTAGTCTGCCTGAGAAAGCTGTGCAGCTTCCATAGGGATGGCACCAGGCAACTAAAGCAGGTATCCAACAGGGCAGAACTACAGAGAACGGAACTACCTTTCCCACACCCCTGTTGGCTACTTCCTAGGAGGTTGTTTTATTTTATTTATTTGTTTGATTAAATTTCTATGCTGCCCTTCCGAGGATCAGCGGGCAGTTTATAATATAGAAACACAAAAATACATAACATAGGAACAAACAAAACAAAAACCTTGGGAGTCCTCTGGGCAGCCTCCCCTGGTCTCTAAGCTGCCATTCCTGCCCCAAAGAGGAGTGCCTCCTCACACTACCCCACAGGGTCCTGGGAAGCACCCCTGGCCAGCCCCAGAGGCACCATTTGCCTGGGGAGCTTGTAGCCAGGGCTGCAGAGGCGCAAGAGGGCATCAGACAGAGGCCAGCATTGCCCACAGCACCCTTGACCATCATTCAAGGCACCCCAGGGTGCCACAACACACTGGTTCAGACAAAGATTTGAATTCTACCTGGTAGCAAGAGTTGCAGAAGAGAAAAGAGGTGTGATCAAACCACCTTTTTTCCTTACTTGTTGTAGGACCATGAGGCATTGGACATTTAACTTCAGGCTTGCTGGAGGTGAGGCTATGAAACTAAAAGAAATAACGGAGAAGTTCGAAGTATCCTGCATGCCTAAAAATAACGAAATGTTTGAAAGACAGAAGTTTTTTCATGTACATGCAAAAAGCCGGTCAAACTATGGATCAGTATGTTACAGAATTAAGGAGGGTGAGTAAGAATTGCAGTTTGGGTGACTTGAGAGAGTCCCTGATAAGGGATGGAATTAAATGTGCACTCTGAGATAATGTCCCCAGGGGAGCGGCTGCTGCATGAGGGAGATCTGTCCTGGACAAAGGTCTTCAGATATGCAGGGCATTTGAAGCTATGAAAACACGGGCCACTTATCTGAATTCTGCTGAAGGTGTTCAGCAGAATGAAGCAAGAATGCGTAAGAAAGCCAGACTCAAAAATTGGACTGCTTTTGTCACAAGCAACTGTGAGGGGAAATAGGCAAAAGAAACAAGCATGCAAATTATTTGGAATGCAGCAGGTCCTAAACAGGGGATGCATCTGAAAAACAGTTAACTGTGGGAAGCATAATTGTTTTGAAAGATGCTGTCAAGTCAATGCACCAGAAAGTCAGGTAGATGTGCTGAAGATCATTTAGAACAGGAGTTTTATGTTGTTATTATATTTGCCATTAATTGATATATTTTAGTGACAGGTAGTTGGTTTTATTATGGCTTTAAAACGTTATAATGTTCATATAATCAAATGGAGTTGGATTGTGTTTTGAAATTTAGTATCAGATTGTTGTTGAAGTGATGTATTGATTTGCATTTTTGTTCAGCTGTGAGCCTCTTTGTGCATAATTTACATGGAAAAGTGGGAAACAAATTTAAATAATAATAGCAGAAGAAGAAGAAGAAGAAGAAGAAGAAGAAGAAGAAGAAGAAGAAGAAGAAGAAGAAAAGGACGCTGATCAAGTTAACAGAGTATCTAACAAGGATAATGAATGACTGTTAACAAAGTCAACACTGGGACCAACAAAAATCAAAGTTACCAGTTATTCTGAAATACATATCTGAGTATTAGGCAGATGTCTTGCTAGTGTTAGGTAGAAAAATGCCATGTACACTTTTAATCCTTATTATACCCAAGAATGTGACATCCATTCTGAGCCTAGCAGTATGCGGTTCTTCCTGCTTTTGCAAAGCAGTTGCCACATTTTCATAGAATCATAGAATCATAGAGTTGGGAGAGACCACAAGGGCCATCCAGTCCAACCCCCTGCCAAGCAGGAAACACCATCAAAGCCAGGGCCGTCTCAAAGGGATCGTGCGCCCTGGCGCGACGATCCCTCGGCGCCCCCGGTGGGCCGCCTCTCCGCCCACCTCCCTCCCGCGCTGGCCGCCCCTCGGGAGGGGGGGTGGGCGAGCGGGGGATGGGGGCGTGGCGCTGCAGGCCGGCCACCCTCCGGAGCCCCAGCTGGAGCGCTGGGAAGGGCGCGCAAAGCCCCGCGCTGCTCCAGCGCCACGTCCATCATCCCCCGAGGGGCGGCCAGCGCGGGAGGGAGGTGGGCGAGCGGGGGATGAGGGGCGTGGCGCTGCATGCCGGCCACCCTCCGGAGCCCCAGCTGGAGCGCTGGGAAGGGCGCGCAAAGCCCCGCGCTGCTCCAGCGCCACGTCCATCATCCCCCGAGGGGCGGCCAGCGCGGGAGGGAGGTGGGCGAGCGGGGGATGGGGGCGTGGCGCTGCAAGCCGGCCACCCTCCGGAGCCCCAGCTGGAGCGCTGGGAAGGGCGCGCAAAGCCCCGCGCTGCTCCAGCGCCACGTCCATCATCCCCGAGGGGCGGCCAGCGCGGGAGGGAGGCGGGCGAGCGGGGGATGAGGGGCGTGGCGCTGGAGCGGCGCGGAGCTTTGCGCGCCCTTCCCAGCACTCCAGCTGGGGCTCCGGAGGGTGGCTGGCTTGCAGCGCCAGGCCCCTCATCCCCCGCCCCATAGGGGCGGGGGCAGGTTGGGGAGGGGGCGCCCGGTATGCCGGCGGGCTCGCGGGGGCGCCCCTGGGGGGCCTGGCGCCCTGGTGCACCGCGCCACCTGCCCCTATGAATGAGACGGCTCTGATCAAAGCATTCCTGATAGATGGCTGTCAAGCCTCTGCTTAAAGTCCTCCAAAGAAGGAGACTCCACCACACTCCTTGGCAGCAAATTCCACTGCTGAACAGCTCTCACTGTCAGGAAGTTCTTCCTAATGTTTAGGTGGAATCTTCTTTCTTGTAGTTTGAGTCCATTGCCCCGTGTCCGCTTCTCTGGAGCAGCAGAAAACAACCTTTCTCCCTCCTCTATATGACATCCTTTGATATATTTGAACATGGCTATCATATCACCCCTTAACCTTCTCTTCTCCAGGCTAAACATACCCAGCTCCCTAAGCCGTTCCTCATAAGGCATTGTTTCCAGGCCTTTGACCATTTTGGTTACCCTCTTCTGGACACGTTCCAGCTTGTCAGTATATTTTATTTCATATTTTACTTTCAAAAACACGTGCATTTTATGCACAGTTTACCCTAGTATAAGTATTTTTGTATACATTACTTGGCTTGAGAACTGCCTTGCAAAATTTGGGGAACTGTGAACTTTTTTCGAGCCAAGCGCACCCTTTCCTCCTATCGTTTCCAGCAACTAGTACAGTGGTACCTCTGGTTACGTACTTAATTCGTTCCGGAGGTCCGTTCTTAACCTGAAACTGTTCTTAACCTGAAGCACCACTTTAGCTAATGGGGCCACCCGCTGCCGCTGCGCCGCCAGAGCACAATTTCTGTTCTTATCCTGAAGCAAAGTTCTTAACCTGAAGCGTAATTTCTGGGTTAGTGGAGTATGTAACCTGAAGCGTATATAACCTGAAGCGGATGTAACTTGAGGTACCACTGTATTCAGAAACATTGCTGCCTGAGCATAGACATCCTGGCTAGTAGCCCTTGATAGCCTTCTCCTCCTTGAATTTGTCTTCTCCTCTTTTAAAGCCATCCAAGGAGTTCCACCTTTAAAAGTGAATTGAATCTAATTTCTCCTCCACCCGTAGTTATACCATGCAGATGGGAAGCATTCTGGACAGGGGTTGTGGGCACAAGGATTAGGAAGTGGGAAGGGGGTGAATCATCCCTGCTGAAGTGTCCTGTCCAAATATTGTCCAGTCTTGTTGCTTCTTAGCTTGTAAGATGTGACAGGATGACACACCAAGCTGCTGTTGCTCCAGGCGAGAACCACATTTGCAAGATGGTGTGCATAACAGCTGTATGAATCCATATCCCAATTTGTGGGGAAATTGACCTGCATGTACAGAGATAGCTTGTACTTGAGTTCAGCGTAGCATGTGAAAAAAAGCTGTAAAGGACTTTTAGGCAGCAGGCAAAGCCTTCTTTCTGAGGTTTTCTAGCCTCAGTTATGTTTTTTTTCTTCCTGCTGCGATTGTTTTATATTCCCAGGTTATTAACCTCAGCTTGTCTGTTTTTATTTCTGCTATGGTTGTTTTAGCATTACAAAACTTGGACATTTTGAATTGGAAGATGATATAGAAATGTGCTAAACTCAAAGAGTATTTGCATTGCCGCAGAGCAATAAGAGCCAGCACCCACATCGGTTTTCCCCAACCTGGTGCCCTCCAGGTGTTACAGGACTACAATTCCCATCAGCCCATGCCATCATGGCCACTGCTTTGGTATGATGGGAGTTGGAGTCTCTTAGGGTGAAGGGGCATTGCCCACCAACCACAGTGTGCTCTTAGCCAGCCGTCACCTCCCTGCAGCTGTCTTTCTTACAACCAGACCGTGGGTGACTCTGTCATTGGTTGTGGCTGCCAGGGCCAGCGCGTCCATTTAGGCGAACTAGGCAATCGCCTAGGGCGCCAAAATGGAGGGGGCGCTGGCCAGGCTTGGGCGGGGGTGCGGGACAGGCTAGCAGCAGCTTCTCCCCTGTAGCGGAGAGGTGCTGCTTGCCCCCTACACCACCCCCCGGCTCCCGCTAAAGCAGGCTTTGGCGGGGAGCGGGGGGCGGGGCGGGCGAGCAGCGGCTTCTCTGCTACAGCGGAGAAACCGTTGCTTGCCTCTCCACCCCCCACCTCCCGCTAAAGCAGGCTTTGGTGGGGGGGGCGGGGCGCCAGAAGATTGGTCTCACCTATGGCGCCAGAAGCCCTAGCACCGGTCCTGGTGGCTGCACCTGCCTTCTGCCTTCCAAGTAACACCGACCAACCACCCTCCAAGTTTCCCTATTTTCCAGGGATGTTCCTGATTTAGAGAAAGTGTTCCAGTTTCTGATTTGATCCTGGAATGTCCCGCTTTTCCTTAGGATGTCCCTATTTTTATTTGAGAAATGTGGGAGGATATGGAGTTATCCGACCCCCGAGCCATCTGAAGGCAATCCTGTATAGTGGAGTTTGTTTGTTTTTTAATGTTTGATGTTTTATTCTGTTTTTATATATGTTGGAAGCTGCCCAGAGTGGCTGGGGCAACCCAATAAGATGGGCAGGGTATAAACAGTAAAATTATCATTAAGGAATGGGACGTCCCTATTTTCATCGGAGAAATGTTGGACAAGCATCACCCAGACTTGAGGCCTCCTCTAAGCTACTCTCTTTTATTAAAAAATGAATCACTGTCTGTTTTTCTGCAAGTAGTGATCATATTGTTCCCTTCCAGCTGAGCTTAGACATTGATAAAAGAACTTGCTTTGACAGTGCAATGATTTGTAATCGGGATGTTTCTTAGACTAAGATGGTTTTAGTGGGATCCTGATTTGTTCTTTCTCCTCAGTATTAATTAAGTGCATTGAAATCAGCCTGTTGCTTATCATGTTAGTTATGATTAACTCTAGGGACAGGGGAGAAATTCCATTCAATTCACAATTAATTTGCAAGTTCCAAAACAATACACAAACTAAATAAAATAAAAAATTCTTTCCAGTAGCACCATAGAGACCAGCTAAGTTTGTTCTTGGTATGAGCTTTCGATGCATTTCTCCACCCAAATAATATGTCCAAAATGCACATGCTAGGATAAAGTATGCATAGAAATAATATAATAGTGAAAATAACATATAAAAATGCATTATATTAGGGAACACGGCTTTGTAAAATTGAATATATGGGGCAAAATTGCACACTGATATGTGTATAAGGAGAAAGTTGCACTAAAATGGTGATTAATTTTCATGAGTACTTTTTAAAATGCAAATGGATATGGAAATGTGGAGAACTGAAGAGTGGAAATGTGAGAAATTGAGAAAACCAATATAGACAAATTCACCCATCTCTATTTCACTGCATCATGGTGTGTGAGAGATGTGCAGTGTGGGATGTGAATAAAAGCTCTTCGGGAATAGTCTGTGTTATGGTCTCTCTAGTTGGAACATTGAACATGAATTTAGAAAGTGCACACGGCCTTTTGTTGTTGAATAGCAGACAGGGTGTGGGGAGTTCTATCTGTCCCATAGTGATCGAAGAGGATGCTTTGATGCCTAGATTTAACATATACAGATAAGCAATTGCTCCATAAATGTTTGTGTCACACCTCAGGGAAAGCCTTCTTAAACAAAAATATATTCAATCAGCACTGAAACAACATAACACTGGGCATCTGTCTATTTTACCCTATTTTGTGTCCTTTCTTTGAGATCCTTTTGGATGAAAAACAGTCTAGAAAAACCGAGAAAGCTACATACCACTTTCTTTTCCAAATGGAGCCACTGAGTCACAAGTGGAAGGCATCAGTATGTTTGACGGAAACAAGTGTGCAGGACAAAAATCCTTAGGAAGGGGAAATGCAATGGGGCAAAACTTCCCCCAAACAGCCCAATGAAGCCCCAGAATACTTAGAGAACATCCTAGGTTACACCATGCGTTTATGGTGCTCTTATACCACTTTAACAGCCACAGCTTCCCTCAAAGAATCTTGAGAACTGGAGCTCTTTAAGGGTGCAGAGATTTGTAGCTTTGTGAAATCAGCACCCTTAACAAACTATGGTTCCCGGGATTCTTGGGGGGAAGCCATGGCAGTTCAAGTGGTATAAGAGCACCATAAACGCATGGAGTAAATGTGACCCGAAATTGTGTAGCCTGGGCTATGATTGCCCCAGGGAAAAGCCAGCACTCCTCCTTTTCCAGGGATACATACATATAGGTAACTGAGCCAGTGTGGTGTAGTGGTTAAGTGGGGTAGACTCGTAATCTGGGGAACCGGGTTCGCATCTCCGCTCCTCCACATGCAGCTGCTGGGTGACCTTGGGCTAGTCACACTTCAAATCCAAACTCCTCTTCTTCTTAATTAGAAGTCTCTCCCTCTCTCTTTCTCTCTCTTAGGTATCAATGCAGATACATTCACTAGTGGTGGCGGCAGCCAAGGTAGCTGCTTTCTATGATGTGTATACTAATTTTATGTCCTTGAGGAGTTGTATGGCTTCTGGGGTTATTTTAAAGTGATAGACGGGGGTGGAGGAAACCATTTGATAAATTGAAGCAGACGCAAAGCAACAATTTGCCAAGATCGAAGTAGGTGACCTTGCGTGTTCTCCTAAAAGGGGTCAGAAAAATGACTTCCAGCGTCCCCCACCCCTCTTCTTTTTGTTTAATCTACTCCTGCACATATATGATGTTCATAAGGCAAAAATCAAGGCTGGTATATCAGCATGAGCTGATGGTGTAGGTCAAATTCCCTTTTAGTGTAACATTTTTCTAAGGATGTCCCAGAGGCGAACTTTCTCATTCTGTACCCACCAGGTACATTTTGTCTTCCTTTAATTTTGTCCTCCAGGACCCACAGTTGTCTTGTGAATATGTCTGAATATGAGAAGGCATAATACCCTAAAGGAATATTGATGATTCCTGGTACCTGAAGATCTGTAATTGTGGCTGACTATTTCAGACATCTTTCAGCCTGCAGTAGAACAATATACATAATTTCTATTCATGCAATTCTACATGGTGCTTTTCTTCCTAGCCTGGAATTCTCCAGATAATGTATTTGAGAGAAAGACCCTGTGAGAAGCAGCGGCTATCTCTCTCTCCACATCCCACCACAATTTGGGTCAAAATGAGCATTTGCTATTCCCCAAAGTTTACTCCACTCTGCTCCATTTTCTTTTCAGCCACCTGACATTCCACTCCCAATCTTTCTAACTGCTGTGCAGCATGCATAAATGATGATTTAGCTCAACAGAGGCAGTGTGTGTGTGTGTGTGTGTGTGTGTGTGTGTGTGTGTATTTAAATAGAAGACTTTGTATGCATGTTTTTAGTATAGAAGAGGATGGTCTATACCACATTGCAAAATTAAATAAATAATAATAATTAAGCAACTGCAGCACCAAAAAAGATGCCACAGATTTGCATGTGCTAATTGATACACATAGCTGCAAATTTATAAATAACTGTGAGACTGTGCTTCTATGGTATTTACAATTATATCTTAAGAACACAAGAGCCTGCTGAATCTGTCCAATGGCCCAGCATCCTGTTCTCACAGTGGTCCACCAGATTCCTGTGCGAAGCCCACAAACAGGACCTTAGTGCAGCAGCACTCGATCTGCAATTATCAGCAACTGACAAGGAAAGTAGAACATAACAGTCATAGCTAGTAGCTGCTGATAGCTTTCTCCTCCCTGAATTTTTCTAATCCCGTTTTAAAGCCATCCAGGTTGGTAGCCATCACTGCCTCCTGCAGGAGCCAGTTTTGTAGTTTAACTATGCACTGCGGGAAGAAGTACTTTCTTTTAGCTGTCCTGAACCTTCTAACATTCATTTGATGTCCATGAATTCTAGTGCTCTGAGTTCTGGTGTTAACTTCTCATGGTGGGGGAGCATGTGGCCTGTGTGCCTGCTCAGGTCACTTCCATACTATACATTTAAAGGACAATGATACCACTTCAACACCTTGTGGCTTCCCGCAAAGAATGCTGGGAACTGTAGTTTGTTTGCATGGTATCTGAAGAAGTGTGCATGCACACGAAAGCTCATACCAAGAACAAACTTAGTTGGTCTCTAAGGTGCTATGGGAAGGATTTTTTTTTATTTTTTATTTTGTTTTGACTATGGTAGACCAACACGGCTACCTACCTGTAACTGTAGTTTCTGGAGCAGGAATGAATGATAGTGTTGCACCAATCTGTTCTGTGGACAAAAGGCAACATGTGTCTTGGAATCATGGAATCATAGAGTTGGAAGGGACCCTGAGGATCATCTAGTTCAACCCCCTGCAATGTAATAATAGCCAGCTGTCCTATACGGCAGGGCTTTTTTTCAGCCAGAACTCACTGGAACTCAGTTCTGGCACCTCTCAGGTGAGCACCATTGCCACTATAAGAGAACAAGGGAGGCGTTCATGGTGAGTTCTGGCACCTCTTTTTCTAGAAAAATAGCACTGCACAGGGATCGAACCTGCAACCTTGACATCATCAGTAACACACTCTAACCAACTGAGCTATCCTCATGTCCTAGTCATAGAGTTGGAACTTAAAAGGCCAGCTAGCTAAAGGTTACGAGATTTTTTTCAATGAATCCAGGGACACTTTTCAATTTCAGTGGATTGTGTCAGGGGACTGATTTGTAAATCCGGGGACTGTCCCTGGCAAACGGGGACATCTGGTAGCCTTAAGCTAGCCTCTCTGATCTGGTTATCCTATACATGGAATGTCAAGGTCAGTGTTTATTCTGAAGGACTACCATGCACAAGATGAAGGAGAGTAGACAACTAGGCAGGAATCCTGGCTGACTTGCTTACAAATAAGGGGTGGAGGAGAATGATAGACAGTGGTAACTGGTGGACATTGGTACTGGTAGGGCGGAAGACTGGGAGGCCAACAGTAGGTGGAGCCAGAGCCATTGGCAGACATTGCCAACTAATTCTTGTTTTGTCCCCCTTCCCCTCCATGCTGAGTTCTACATGGACAACATTGAGACTTAAAGAGAAAGAAGCTGGCAGTCTGGGCCAACCCCTGGATTGATTGTTAGTTGGGATGCAGGAAGGTGGGGGCTGGTTGGGGGGCAGGCCGAGGCTGGTGGAGCAGTGCCCCCTTCACAGTAAAGGACCAGAGTCCATTGGAGGAATCACATATACTTAGTTACTCAGAAATTGCCTTTCTAACCTCTGCTACTTGCTGCCCCTTGATGCTGCAATGTTGGCTTCATTGAAACAGTTTTTGCTCAGCGTGCACTGGGAGTCTTGGGAGTTGATGAGCCCTCCATTTCTTGCCCAGACGTATGCAGTAGGCACACAAAATGTCAGAAGCATTTAACCTAATCGATATTCTGGCAGTTTGAGATCACTGGAGAAAAAGAGTGTGATGATATCTGTCTGGTGCCTGCAAAATAGCCTGGAAGCTATATATCCATCTTAACATAATTGCCCAAAGGATACCCGTTGCCCTGCACTGCCCTGCGGATGGAATTACTGTAAAGATGACAAATGTGTTTAGTCAAGGCTTAGTGGTCCCATGAGAAGGGCCAAGCATTTAGCACTCCAACAGGGCGTTTTCCAACCACGGAGCTAACCATTTCATCATCGTTTTTCAGAAATCTTTTGGGCAACTTGACTGTGCACTGGCTAAGTTGTGGGGATATGTAAAGTTTTCTTATTTCTTTTTTGCAGTACTGAAGTGGCCTTTATTTTGCATAGTTAAGAGCTATTAAGGTTAAAGGGAAATTAATTTAGCTGCTTAGAGGGCAAAGAGATATATTTTCCTCTCTGATTGTTTCCAATTGCACTTAGGTACAATTGAGGGATTTTCTATACTGCGAGTGGACTCTTGTCCCTCATTAGGGGCCACCCTCATTTTTGCACTTTATATGTGATGTGAATCTGGTTGCAGAGTAGAGTTGAGGACTTCACCTGCATCCTCTGTCTTCACTTAGCAGGGATATATCTTTTCAGGCTCTGAATCCACTGTGAGTTTTGGACCAGTGACCAAAGGATTTCAATCCCTATTGACAATTTGACGTGCTCAGATTTATTTTATTTTTATTTTATTTTACCTAATATACATAACCTCTAAGATATGTACATAAAACATATATTAAAAATACCAATGCAATCAAATGTTAAATCAAGTTCACACACAAAAATAAAAATGAAGCCAGCAGCTTAGAAATCCATTATAAAATAAAATTACATATTAAAACATAGTGTGGTTGTTAAAGCAGTGGGATAGCTGGCATTCAAATCCTCACTCAGCCATCAAGTTGATTTGGTGACCTTGGGCCAGTCACAGTCTGTCAGCCTAACCGACCTCACAGGGTTGTTGTGAAGATGAAAAATGGGGAGGAGCCACACCATCTGTGTCACCTTGAGCCTTAGAGAAAAGGTAGTTTAGAAATGTAATAAAATAAATATGAACGAACAAATAAATACTCAGCGGTAGAGCACGTACTGTGTCTTGCATGCAGGAGGTCCCAGGTTGAGTCCCTGGCATCTCCAGGGAAGGCTGGGAATGTCCCCTGTCCCAAACCACAAAGAGCTTCTTCTATTCAGTGGAGAGCATACTGAGCTAGTTGGACCTGTGGTCGGATGCAACATGAGGCCAGTTCAAAAATCCCCTAAATTCACTGCAGGGATAAAGCAACAATCAGCTCTGCATCCATAGAGAATCCTGGCAGAGTAAAGTACTGGCCTTAGCAGCTGTGTGTCACCATAGCTGCTAAGGCCAGGTTTGTCTCAAACCAGCCAAGGAAGCATTACTGCACACTTGTAGGCCAGAACAAGTGAGGTGAGGCTCTTCCATCACCAGGCTCATCCAGACTTCCACTTGCCTCGCTGCTTCCCTCAGGGAAACCTGCTATTTCTGCTGAATAGAAGCAAGCATCAATCTGTTTTTCCGTGGATGGATGTTTGTTTCAATTCATTGTTAAAGAGCTGGTATATCCAGCGAAAGCTCAGGACAATCAGAAAACTTCTCAGACTTGTGCTTTCCAGGCACGGGACAAGCAAAGTGTGGACAAGGCCACCATAAAAGCTTATGGAGTCAGGTTTGCTTGCTGGCCTGGCAGCAACTAGGAGACTTGCTCTTGGTGTTCCTACAGCATCTTTGCTTCTGGCATCAATTCCTCAGGAACTGAGTCTGACAGGTAACTGTGAGGCAATTCACAAGAGTCCCTCAGCTGCAGCTTCAAGTTTTTATCATTGTCCTAGGTTCACCCTTTGAGGTAAAGGAAAGGAAAACAACTCTATAGAGAATAGCATGCTGGCAGGTTCAACCTCTGTTTCTTTCTGCTCATCCAGAATAGGGTTGCTGCATTTGCACAAAACCGGGGTAGCGTTAAAACACACACACACACACACACACACACACAACTGCTAACCAACTTCGTGGCACGGCCTAAACAGAAGGCCTGTTCTCATGTACTGTGGTGTTGTTTGGTAATTTGGGCTTAATGGTCTTTCCCGCCCCTTCTGTTGGATGATAAAGGTTATTGCTTTGCTTACTTCAGCAGGTGGTAAATCAGCTACCTACTGCATTTAGGGGGCCCTACTGATTATTCTGTCGAGTGGGGGCCCAATGTCTGCCTCCCTCTGTGCTGAAAAGGGGAGTCGACAAATTCAAGGAGGATAAAGTGATCAATGGCTACTAGTCATTTATATTACCTCCAGAATCAGAGACCACATGCCTTCAGATAAGAACATAAGAGCCTGCTGAATCCATCCAATGGCCACCCTAGTCCAGCATCCTGTTCCCGCAGTGGCCTACCAGATTCCCCTGAGAAGCCCACAAGCAACAGCAAATCTGCCTACCTGCAGTTCCCAGCAACTGGAATTCAGAGACATACTGCCTCTGACAAGGGAGGTAGAACATAGCCATCGTATCTAGTAGCCGCCGATAGCTCTGTCCTCCATGAATTTGTCAAAGTCCTCTTTTAAGGCCATCTAGATTGGTGGCTGTCACTGCCTCCTGTGGGAGCAAGTTCCATAGCTTAACCATATATGCTGTGAGTGAAGAAGTACAGTACAGTACAGTACTTCTTTTGTCTGTCCTGAACTTTCCAACATTCAGCCTCACTGGATGTCCCCGAGTTCTAGTGTTATGAGAGAGGGAGAAAACCCTTTCTTTATCCACCTCCTCCATGCCATGCATAATTTTATAAACCAGGAGCAGAGAGAGTGCTGCTGCATCATGTTCCGCTTTTGGGCTTCCCACAGGCATCTGGTTGGCTACTGTGAGAACAGGCAGCTGGTCTAGACGAGCCTTTGGTCTGATCCAGCAGGGCTGTTCTTATGTTCTTATGACCTACCTCCTAGGGAAGCTGCTGGGTAGCCACATTAATAATTATTACTACTAACAAGTTTAATGATAACAGTTAATGAGCCTCCCCAGAAGTTTCCTCAAGAGGTTGTGGTGCAACTCAGGAGAGGAACTAACATTTCCTGCATGCTGAAGAGATATGAAAACATTGGGCAATGCTTGCTTACCGGCTCATAATCTCATAGACACAATGCAAATGGAAAAAGGAATCTGAAGGGGAGGAAAGAGGAAAGCAAGTGGCTTGTCTTCCCCTTTCCAGGATGCTCTTCCTGAGAGGCAGGAACACAGTGACCCTTGGTCCCCAGAGGTCAGAGTGTGCAATGGTGCAGCTGAGCAGTTTAGACTGTGGATTTAGGCTGCGTATGCACTATACAAGCACATTTTCCTCCCCCAGTACTCCTGGGAAATGTGGTTTGTGAAGGGAGCTGGGAATTTTAGCTCTGTGAAACGTAAACTACAGTTTCCAGTATTCTTGAGAGGGCACTTTAACTGCATGGTGTGTATGGTCTTGCAGGGGGACCTGCTTTTTATGATAATGCGCATGACTTCAAAATGTGGTAAGCTAACATTTGGGGCAGCTCTCCTTGTTCTAATGAGTGGGGCACTAGACATCTGCCCCAAAGCCCTGCCCAGATGCTGCCACCACCAAAAGTGTGCTTCCCTTCAGCTTGGGAGTCTTCAGAGCACACTTCTGTGGTCCACAGTCATTTTCCTCACAAGTCTACTGCATCCTCTCCAGAGGTGCACTCATTCTGGATCACACCTCCTACACTGATCAAAACTGCCTGGACTCATTTATCGTAGGGATGGGAACCCTCTGCAGCGAGCTCCAGCTTTCGTGTGGCTGGTCTGTAGCCTTGTGTCCAAAGCTTAAGTCACAGTGGTTGCTGCTCCCACATTTGGCTCTTTCCAAACACACACCTGTGGCCAGTGGCCCCTGGAAGTTCACTCAGAAAGAAATGTGGCCCTCAGGCTGAAAAAGGTTCCCCACCTCTGAATTATCCTGTCAGAGCCATGTGAAACAAAAGCTTCCGTTCCCATTTTTGCTAACATTTTGAGGCGGCCGGTCAGGGTGGTGTGATGTGGAGAAGACAAAGACAGAATCCTTTCCACTGTGTTTTACGTTTTGGCCAAAGATGAAAAGTGCTCCTCTGTTTTCATTACTTGCCTCAGAGGGCTTATGGTTTATGCTAGTCCCTGCAAGCAATGATCCGTTTCAGATCCAGACCGTGAGTTGTCAGTTTTTGCTATTTTATTTAGTGTGTGACAGGACTCAAATTTTCATTATGGCCCCTGCAAGGCGATGTAATGTTCTCTTAACCACTCCAGCGGGGAAAGAGGAGAGGGGGGAAATGGATTGCCACAGAAGAGGACAGCTTTAGCTGCCTCATGTGGCAGAGGCTGCCTTTCCAGGCTGAAAGGCCCAGGGACTGTACAGATTAAAAAAAAATAATAGTATTTTAAAGCACATCTCACCTTGCTTCTTCACTACTGGGCAGCAGAACAGGAGATCAAGACAAAGAGCCCCTCTGGACAATGTGTTTATTGAGCATTCCTCCTGATTTGCTTGCACAAAGCTTACCTAGAGATTTGACTATGTCCAGTCTTTACTGAGCATTTGTTCTGATTTGTTTGTGGGGAGGTTAAACAATGAGCGTTCATCTTGATCTGTTTGCATGGTGTTTACACATCTCCCAATGAATCATTCATCTCACACTTTTCATTGCATTTCCCTGTCTGTTTTTTAACTGCAAAATATCTGTGGTGTTGTTTATTAAAACATGTATTTGGTTGCATGTATACCATATCTAGTTAAAGCTATGGTTTTCCCAGTAGTAATGTATGGAAGTGAGAGCTGGACCATAAAGAAGGCTGATCGCCGAAGAATTGATGCTTTTGAATTATGGTGCTGGAGGAGACTCTTGAGAGTCCCATGGACTGCAAAAAGATCAAACTTATCCATCCTTAAAGAAATTAGCCCTGAGTGCTCACTGGAAGGGCAGATCCTGAAGTTGAGGCTCCAGTACTTTGGCCCCCTCATGAGAAGAGAAGACTCCCTGGAAAAGACCCTGATTTTGGGAAAGATGGAGGGCACAAGGAGAAGGGGATGACAGAGGATGAGATGGTTGGACAGTGTTCTCGAAGCGACTGGCGTGAATTTGGCCAAACTGCGGGGTGCCTGGCGTGCTCTGGTCCATGGGGTCACAAAGAGTCGGACACGACTGAACGACTGAACAACAACAACATGCTTTATTTCAAGCACTCATATGTGTACTACTTTAAAAAGGCATGACTTCTCCACAAAGGTTCTTGGAAAGTGTTTGTTAAAGGTGCTAGGATATGTTAGGAGACCCATGTTCCCCTCATAGAACTACCATCTCCAGATTTCCCCAGGAAGAGGGATTGACTGTTAAACCACTCTTAAGAACTATAGCTTGTGTTCTTATTTGAAGGTGTTTAGTCTTAGATCCTTAATGAAAAGCCCCTGCAAAAGTCTCACTGCTGGGTGCGGGAGACTCTGCAAGGGCTTCTCCTCAAAGAGGGAGAGCCATTTCAGAGCCTCATGTCCCCCCTGCATTGTGCGGGCAGCCCTGGGGTGTTTTGCCTCAAGCGCCAAAATGACTGCCCCTGGACCCCTTGAAAAATGGAGACTAGATTGTTTCCATGGTGGAAACTAATAAAGTAAGGTATCCAGCCTTCTGAGGTGCATCTGATTCAGCTGTGAAGATCCTTCCCAAATGCTCTTTATTGCAGAGCTATAAAGGAGAAAGAAAACTGTTTCATTGGTTGCCTGGATGTAACTTTCCCCAGACACCTCTTACCGGTAGTTCTTCTACATTTTTTGCCTGGTTGGTGATTGATTTCTGTGGAAAGAGGAAGAAGGGATACTGGGCTGAGCCATTCAACCCTTTTATCATATTTAAGTCATCTTCAGGTTGTCGCCAAAATAAATAAAATACAACAGCAAAGCTCTTTGTCTAATTTCTGCAGAATTCCCAGCTAAGAGAAGTGACAAGGTGGGTTATTTTGGTTTTTTTTTTTCTTCCCTAAGCTAACTGCAAATCTGGTTTTGGCCTGTTGAACTAATAAATATGTGAAGAAAGAGAAGCTGGTTGGGGGTGGTGATAGAGATTGTATGAGCTCTATCTCTTTCTTTATAGGAAGAAAATAAAATTGAAATTCTAAAGTCTCAGGAACAGATCCCTATGTTGTAAGCCAAAAATGGCTTATCTCCTGAGTTACACCAATAAAACTCAGAGACAAGAGGAGTTAGGAGTCCATTGTTGTTTATTGCAAAGCAATAGGTTACAGTCAAATCTTTTCGCAATACTGCAACCCCGCCCAACAGGCCGGGCAGGGGTATTTATAACATTTCAAACAAAGGATCAGTTTCATAAAGCAACAGGTTACCATAACTTCTCTATTAGAAGCATATTCTAGGATTTATAGGGGTTCACATTCATTACGGCCCTTAGGGCCACTACCACACCTAGATTTCACTTAGAATTCAAGCTGTTCTGTGCAACAAAACAAATGCCTGAAATAAAGTTGATTTGCAAGAATACAAATTTATTTAAATGTCTATTTAAAATACATTTCTGCCTGTTAACCTGGGATCTGTTCGTTATTTAGAGACGTGATAAAAGGTGATTGATAATAAAATAACAATAATTTATAATAAAAAGACTAGGTCTTCAAGGATGGAGTTGTAGGCACCTTAGTTCTACTCAGAGTAGACACATTGAAATTAAGAGCCTATTATTCATAGGGAAAAGGTGAGGTATAAATAATAACACTTCAGTGGATCTACTCTGAGTAGGAACAGCATTGTCTATAACCTATGGATACCTGATTATTTTTTCTCATAAAAATACAGTATTGTGAATAGTAGCAAATAGATGACAAATGTATTTTCTTCATTAAAAACATTATATAGGTAAAGGTAAAGGGACCCCTGACCATTAGGTCCAGTCATGGCCGACTCTGGGGTTGCGGCACTCATCTTGCGTTACTGGCCGAGGGAGCCGGCGTAGAGCTTCCAGGTCATGTGGCCAGCATGACGAAGCCGCTTCTGGCGAACCAGAGCAGCACATTATATAAATTTATGTAAACGATCAAATATATTATATACCCAAAAAAACCTTTGTGTCAAATTACACTAACTTGTTAAGCCCCTCCCCCAGTCTCCTTAACACAGCACCCTATACTAACATTATCACAAAACGTATAAGCATTAATAGAAACATCCAGTAGAATCCATCCAGATCCTTCCAGATTTCATGGGGCAGCCTCTCATGATCCCATGTGCCAAGTGGATAAGACTGCCTGGAAAGACTACAGACATTTTTGTCCCATATGTGTGCATCCAGAAGGCACAATTTCATGCTTCTCATTACCTCGCTATATGCCAGATATCCACATGACATGGATTTGAACGGCTACTGCAGAGGAGATGGAAGTGTCTTCGCCAGAAGGACCAGGCCTGCCTTTACAAGACAAGCTGGAGGATTACAAATAAACTTAATTACCCTGTCAAAGTTTTTTTTTTTGCCTCCAGTTCTGTCCATAACAATTGCATGTCTCTTCCCTCTCCTGGCTTTTTTCCTATAACAGTAGATATTAAATTCAGTTTTTCTTATGGCTATAAAAACTACTTTCTTTGAAATTATTTCTTCCGGTCCTGCTAAAAATAGACCTCATAATACAACAAGATTCCATTCTCTCTGTAATTACACCTTGGCCTTCTAACTGTCCTTTCCAGTTTATCTTATCAGTTTTTCATAGATCCGGCCTTGATTGAATTACAATAGAGGGGGAGGCTTGGTTTTCCGTGTTACACCTCCCCATTCCAATTTGCTTGTTTTGAATGTAATTACGTATTTATCCTTGAGGCCAGTGATCTACCTTAAAAATGGAATATCCTATTTTTTACATCCTTTAGACATCTTCATTGTATGTGCAGCTTCTCTTGTGTACATCACCCTTCATTTTTCATGAAGTCACTCTGCTCTTCCATTTATGGACTCAAGTGTGTTTGTTCTTCTTCATTCAGGCTCTGCAAACAAATTATAAGCTGCAGTATCTGATTGTTTTAGCTTGAGAATCAGATAGTTTGCATTATCTTATTTTTGCCTTAAATATCTTACTCCATCCAGCAATACTAGGCTCCAGTGGGAAAATCATGGTAATTCCAGCTCAGTCATAGAGTTCACTGGGGGCACCTCCTGAATGTTAATATTTTGCAGGATGGATTCAAGTGCATGCCAGGAAATTTAGGTTTCCGTGATTAAAGTGGATTAAAGTGCTCTGTTGCCCTAGCAGAAGCAATTCACTTAAAAACAAACAAACAATTATTTGCAGTTAGGAAAGTGATGGAGAAATGCATTGGAAAAGTGTGGAATTAATGAATGAATAACCATAGCTGTCAAATTTCCCTTTTCTTGCGAGATATCCTATTCAGAATAAGGGAATTTCCCTTAAAAAGGAGGGAAAGTTGACAGCTATGTGAATAACACAATGTATGAACACCCTGCAACCAAATCAGGATAAATGTGGGGTCAGTGCTCATTGCAATATAAAGTCCCCGTATGCAAATCAGAACGAATGCTCAGTAAGGCAGGGTATAATCTTACCTCTGCATAAGCTTTGTGCAAGCAAATCAGGATGAATGCTCAAGAAATAGATTGTCTGGATGGC
This sequence comes from Lacerta agilis, assembly GCF_009819535.1. NCBI lineage: Eukaryota > Metazoa > Chordata > Lepidosauria > Squamata > Lacertidae > Lacerta > Lacerta agilis. The sequence goes on from NC_046319.1 coordinate 60,382,525, forward strand.
AGGAGAATGGGTGTACAGTGGTACCTTGGTTTACGAACTTAATCCGTTCCGGAAGTCCGTTCTTAAACCAAAGCATTCTTAACCAAGGCATGCTTTCCCATAGCAGTGGGGGACTCAATTTACAAATGGAACACACTCAACAGGAAGCGAAACCACTGTATTATAGAAAAATAACTCTTCCCCAGGCTGGGGACTCTGGCAATTTCCACCACTGGTGTTGGCTCAGGCTCCCTGTGTGGGAAGCTGGATTTGGAAACTGCCTCCCATTTCAATTTCCACAGTACCTCTGGGCACCAAGTCAGGGCATAGGAAGAAATTAAAGTGACAGGCAGTTCCAGGTTTTCTGGTGTAGATCATACTGCTGCTGCCACCACCTACCGTAATATGTCTGCTGGGAGGGGCCCATTGATGTAGGAGGGACCCCAGAAAGAACACTTTGCTAAAGTTGTCTTTCAAACCTGCAGTTGGTCTTAACTCTTTCTCTCCCTATCTCACAAGGTTGTAAAGCTACAAGTTGTTCTGAGGTTGAATTCCTCAGAGTAAAAGCAGGCTGTAAATATAAAATATTCCATTGTTAAAATTAGTAGTTGTCAACCTTTTCAGATCTTGGACCAGCCTTTAGTCCAAACATGCACTGAGGATGCTTCTGCTGTTGCAGCTTCTTAGATCAATACTGGGTCCCAATCCACCAGCTGAAGACCACATGTTTGCTTATTTTATCCCATTTCTGTATTAGTCACTTTTCAGGTCCAGTCCCTCACAAATTGATGCATAGAGAGAAATAGAACAGCATAAGCTCAGGGAGACTATGAGGCACTGAGCAGATTTATTCAAATAGATGCATAACAGATACTGGATTTGATGACCAAAATTTTCTTAAGCAAAGGCAATATTAAAAAGGATAAGTTTAAGACCTTTTTAAATGCCAGAGCTGAAGGAGCCAAATGATGTTAACTGGAAATGAGTTCTACAACCCTGTGACTACACCAAAAAGGCCCTGTATTGTGGGCTCACCAACTTACCGGTAATCAATTTCACCTGAGAACATGCAAGCTGGACCTCAGATGCAGATCTTAGACCATTGGACAGGGTAATATGGGTGCAAACAGTTTTACAGGTAGTCCTGTCCCAAAATTTTTAGGGTCTGAGAGGTTAGTACCAGAACTTTAAATAGCCTGGTAGCCAAAGCAAGTGGTGCAAATGTGGTGCCACATGTTTGCGTATGTCATCAACATATTGATGGCAGTGCAACCCAAAGCTTCGAATGACATCCCCTCCCCAAACATGGATGAGAAAATGCAATGGAAGCGGCAGCATTGTACCTATAATAGTGTATTTGAGGGAATGTCTGCCCAAATTCTGTTAGAAAGTCTACCCTATTCTAGACAAAGAAATGTCATGTAGATACACAGATGAAACATCTTCCTTAAAAAGAGCAGACAGTTTGAAGTACTACAGTATGTAAAGCAGGAGCAATCCACCTTCTGCTGAGGCAGTTTACAATTTTAGAGGACTAAAACAAATGATGTAACAGTTAAAGTTAGGGGAGGGGCAGTCCAGCAGGAGCAGACCCTGATGTTGTCTGTGGCTGCCTGCCCCCCTCCCCCCACAGAGCATATGGTGTCTGTGGACCCTGTGGGGGAGGAGGGGACAGTCTGGCTGGAGCAGGTCAGATGATGTCTGAGTTGTAGACCCACAAGATCTGGAGGGCCCAGCGTTGGCTATCCCTATTTCAGTCCCCTAATAAACAGTTGACAGCACCTGCAGGTTTTCGCATCTTTTTCTGTGACCCTCCTCCAAAACCAAACCATGCACAACCCAATTGGTTCTAGGTGGGAATTTTTTACCATTAAGAACAGCATGTGCAATATGAGAATGCTTCAGCAGAATCACAAAACTGATCTGCAAAAAGTGCAACAACCTCAGCTAGCCTCAAACTGGCGTTGCCAGCGCGGCATATTGAGAAATTGATTTTTAATCCAAACCATTTTATTACACACGTTTCCGAGAAAATGCATTGCGACATAATTAGCCATTGTGGACTGGGAGGAAATGGACTCTAGTTCTGGATATCGTATCCCATAGGACGTGTCAGCCTTTAAGGTGAAACCAGACTCTGCTGTGTTTATTAGAGATGCGGCTCTTACATGAAAAAAATGGCACGCCCCAACACGTGTCTGCATCCTTCACAAGACGGCCACCCACCCGCTCCCACCCCCGCGTAACGCTCCGCCGCCCTCTCCAACGATCTAAAGCATCTCAAACCAATCAGAACGGGAAGAGCTTGCCAACCAATAGCGTACGAGTGGGAGAAGCTCCAGCCGGCCGCTGTGGTAAACAATAACGAGAGGGAGCTCGTGCCTGAGCGATAGTCCTGGTGCGCCAATCAGTCGGGGAGTAGCCACACATACCGGCCCAATAGTGGGAGGGGAGGCGGGAAGAGGGGGAGAAGCGCGCGCCAAAACTAGGCAGCGGCGGCGACGCGCGCGTTCTCTCTTCCTCTCGAGGGGAACATCAACCGCTGTGAGGGGGCGTGGCCTGCGAGGGGGAGGGTGTGCGAGCCAGGCGGGGCCCACGCACGGAGGCGGGGCCGGACCGGAGGAGGCGGGGCCGGCTGGAGCAGGAGCTGCTGCTGTCGCAGTAAGAGCCGAGCTGCGGAGGGGGCAGCAGTAAGTGCAGTCCAAGGCTGGCCAGCAGCGCTGTTTGGACCTCCAGGAAAGATGCGAACTGGCATCCGCTTCGACAGCGCTGTAATTGCGTTTGATGAGCCTGGTGCAGTTAGGAGGAGGGAGGTAACCGAACCTGTAATTCTTGGATGGGCAGCGCGAAGTGAGGCCCGCTGCCTCTGGGAGCTGCCTGGCAGCAGCCTTATTAGTGGGCACTTAGACCCATTGGCAGCGGGAAGCGAGCAAAGGCAGAAGCAGCCTTTTCTCTCCGCTTTCCCAACATCTGTGCCCAGACAATAGCAAGACCAGAAGGGAGGCAGCGATTCAGAGACTTCGGTGCCTGAAGGGCAGAGAGAGAGATTGGGGCTGGGAGCTCAGGCAACTAACTGTCCGCCCAGCCCAATAATGAAATGCACAATTTCCCTCCCACCCTCTCGCTTTCTCAAACCGAAGTGTGGATCTCCGATTAGAGCTGTGGATCTTTAGTGTATTCTCTCGAGGCTTTTTTTTTTTTTTAAAGAGACAGTTGCTTCCATCCAATGAGCAAGGAAGAAAAAGTTGTGAATCGTTTCTTCTCTGAGGAGGAGGAGAAGGAAGGAGGAGCCACGAAAGTCGGGATGCAGTTGCCAGATGGTCATAAAACGAGAAGAAAGCAAGCAAACAGCTACCCGACGATTTTCTTTAAAAAAGGAAATTACTCTGCATTAGGTGCATTTGCTTGCAAGGAGATTCCCACGAAGCCTTACCTAGAGACGAACAAGAGGGGTATTAGCGATAGTTTGACCCCCCTTTTTTTCTTTTATTCCCTCCGCCCCATCCAAACCCCTCCTCTAGCCCTGTAGATCCTCCCCTTTTCTTTTTTTCTTTTTGGAGGGAGGAGGAGGAGGAGGAGGAGATGAAACGTTCGGCTTTTCCCTAAACAGCCGGCCGATATTGCCAGAAGAACCCCGATCTGGGAAGCCTCGAGGATGCGGCTTGCAACAGACGAAAGCTGATGGTGAGTCGGGAAAAGAGCGAGCGAGAGAGGGCGGACTGAAGTGGATGGGGAGAGAAGGACGGAGGGGGGCTTGCAGACAACGCCGCACTTGGGACAAGCCGATCGCGCCCCCCGTGCGCAACAGCTCTCTTGTGCAGAGCGCGCCAAGCTCCCGCTCCTTTCTCTGCAGAAATGCTGCATCATGAACCCATCAACCCATCCGGATCTGCCCCTGACCAGACAGAGAACAGCACTCCTGGTGCTTAATAGTAGGAGCAGTACGCAAGGAGAGGGAGCAAGGCGGCGTGGATGAAGTAAAGGAAAGGGAAAGAAAAAGAAGATCCGCCAGATACCCCTCCCTCCCTTTTTGTCTGGCCAGGGCTCCTCCATCCTGCTGTCTCAGGACCCTTAAGGAGGCAGCGATGCCTCGGCCGTAGCCTTCGTGCCAGAAGGGGGAACTCCTCTTATAAGCGTGTGCGCGAAGAGGCGGCAGGAGGGCAGGCAGGAAGAGGAGGCTGCTTATCTTTCCCTGCGTGTCTCTCCGCTGAGCATCTCGTCAAGCAACTCCTCAACTTCTTGCCCAGCTGGAAGAGCAACCCGGAGCAGCTGCTGCAACTTCTCCAGGGACCAGGGCTGCAAAGCAGAGTGGGACGGTGGCAAAGAAGCGCGCCCGGGTGGGTCCCTCTGTGTCTCTGTTCCTGGGTTGTCTAGTCTAGACTGAGACACGTGTCCTTTCTCGAAGAAAGCCAATTGTAACTCTAGCTCGGGAGAAGCGCGCATTTTCACACTTCTGCACCACCACCCTTTATTATTATTATTTTTACAACCGGGATTTTTATTTTTATTTTGAAGTCCCTGGATGGATCCACTCAATGGAGCAGGGCGCGCATTTTATTAAGCATATAGCTCTCTCCTCTCCTCTGAGGCAGTTGATCCCAACCATCTGCCCTTTGATCCCGCCCGGCAGGTTGCTCGGGTCGCCTGTCTGAAGCCCCGCTGGGGTTTGCTGTTGCCGCTGCTGCTGCTGCGCCGCCGCCCTCGCAGCCTCCTCGCGCCAGGTCCGGTGGCTTCGATCCGGGGTGCTTCTCCGCCGCTGGTGCCGGGCCTTGCGGAGCGCCCATGCTGCTGCTGCGGAAGCTGCCGGGCATGCCGGGCTGGCCGCCGTCGGCGCTGGGTCTGCGGCTTGCCGCAGAAGTTCCTCTTCCTGCTCTTCCTCTCGGGCCTGCTCACGCTCTGCTTCGGGGCCCTCTTCCTGCTGCCGGACTCTTCCCGCTTCAAGCGCCTCTTCTTGCCCCGCCGAGGGGGCGCCGGTGACGCGGGAGGGGAGCTGGACGGGCTCCGCAGCCTCACGTCGCCACCGCCACCGCCGCCTGGGGCCGACCCTGGCCGCCGCCATGCCGCCCCCAGCCCGCCCCAACGCAGCCGCCGCCCCGCCGCCGCTTCGTCGCCTCAGGGACCCCAAACTCCCCCAGCGCAGGCGGCGGCGGCGGTGGTGATGGAAGCGGCCGCCGCCACTTCCACCCGCCGAGAGCGCCTCAGCCCGCTCCACCGCCAGGGGCCGCCCGGGGAGAAGAAGGCGGCGGGAGCGGGAAGCGGCACCGGCCAGCGCGGCCCCGCTCCGGCGACGAGAGCCCCGCTCCGTTTCGACTACGAGGTCTTCCGGCGCAGCCTCGCCACCCGGTGCTGGGAAGGAGGAAAGGCGGCACAGAGGACCCCGAGAACCGAGTCCGGCGCCTGAAGCTCAAGGAGGTGAGTGAGGAGGCTCTTCTCCATCTCCCCGCTCTGCACACACAAACACACTCTCTTGACATCTTTTTCCTCTCCTGCCTTTCCACAGGTTTTGCCGCCTTCATTATTTAATTTCTGTTGACTACTTCATTAATTAAGATACTATCAATGGGAATGGTCCTTTTTGCAGAGTGCCTGAGAAATGACAGGTCACTGCCTCAAAGAGCCTACATGCTCTATATCAGCTATCTTCAACCTTTCAGACCCAGGACCCACTTTTCACCCAAGCATGCGCATGGGGACCCATTTCTTAATCTTTCCCCATATATTATCATGGTGGTACTGCTCCCCTTGCGACCCACCAGTTGAAAACCAGTGCCATAGATGAGGGTAGTCAATATGGTGATGTCAAAATACAACTCCCATCATCCCTGACCATTGGTCATGTTCGCTGAGGCTGATGGGAATTGAAGTCCTCCACACCTTGAGGGCGCCACATTGGCTACTGTTGCCATAGACAGGGATGAAACAATTCCTTAGGTGTGGAAGCTCTGCTTTTGAATCCTGTATAGCTTATTAATGTGAAATGGTTTTCTGGCTATGTTCAGAGGTATGGTTTTCCATCAGGGCACCTTTTGCACACTGGAAATAGGTTGCAGGCTGAACCCTGGCTCAAATACATTCCACCTTCATTTAGTACTGTATAGTGCCCTCTTCCTTAACCCCTTTGGTTACCTTTCCACAGCTCCCCTCTGTCCCCACACCTCCATCTCATCTTTTGAGTGCATTCAGAGTTAATCTGGAATTGTTACTATTAAGTTGCTCTGTCTTCACAAGTGTTTGGATTTGAGTTCCTCACTTTGCCTCATAAGCATGTGTTGAAAGGGTGGGAACAACAGACTGGCTTGAGACTTCAGTCTTAAATCCACTTATCTGGGAGTAAGTAAACCCCATTAAAACTTGGAGGGGTGTGTGTAAAGCATATTGTGCTGTAAAGCATATAACTTGGAACAATTTCAGATGTGACTTTAACAGGTCATGCTCTGCAGACCTGTGTTGTGTCTGTTGGTCCGCTAATACTAATGGGGACACACATTGGTTTTTCAACCATGAAGATGTATGCTGAAGAGCTGGCGACCCCTGAAGCTCTGTGCAGTGTGTTTCTGTGATGTACGTGATTTAAAACATGTTGAAGACTACAGGTTCTAGAGAGTGTGTGCAACATGGGGTTGTAATGCATAGCTGTTAAAATTGTGAAGTGGCTTGCAAAAGGCATGTTGAGTGATAAGTAAGCATCTGCATCATATCTTGAGTATTGTGCTTTTCTCATCATCACAATCCCCTTCCTTAGGTTATGCCTTTCACCTCATTGCCTCTTTAGGCTTCTGTTAACTGCCCATTAATACTCCTGTTGTCCACTCACCTTTTCCATGTTCCCAATTCCTTCCTTGCATTCAGCATTTCTTGACTTTCTTATTCCTCTTACACACTACCCTTCATTCCTCCCCTCTCATGTTTCCACTTAACCACTCTTTCTCTTTTTCTGACTTACATTCCATTTTTGCCGTCAATGAGCATGGTACACAAAAATGCACTCTCTCATATTTTGCTTCTTTTGTTCTCCTACCCTCATTTCAAAACTTCATGCACCATATTAATACACAATATGAACTAATCCCTTCTCACCTTTAGTTAGTGAGCCCCCTCAACGTTGCTGCTCATTTTTGTATTTTTTCTTACAGTCACCTGTCAATTCTTTGTTATCTCATGCTGTCTTGTGTACAAATAACAGTTTTTCAGGTAATATAGTAGAGCTTATGGTGCACACATGTCTTTTTTAATTCTGTTATTTGTTCCTGGTGAAACAGGCTTTGGAAACACAACAAAAGCCTGCTAAACCTATATAACCAGAAATTAGCATGACAGAAGCAGTTAAAATTGAGATACTTGCCCAGTATATATATTATCAGGCTTTTTGAAAAGTTATCTGGACACAGCTATAGCTAGTCTGTTATATTGGTTTGGTCCTCCTTCAGTTCATGTTTCACCAGGATCCCTGTGTGTGTTTCACCAACATTCCCCCATTATTCTTACTTGTATTGCATTTTTTCTACTGATCATTCTGGCTTTTCAAATTCCTTTCCTGTGGTTTTATCCATTCCTGCTTCTGCCACCCATCTACTTCTACTTCCTTCTCTTCAATACCAGATTGAGATTCCTTTTCTGGAGCTGACTTAGCACTCATCCCTTTGAAATCACATGTCCCCTGCACCTCTCCTCTTTGCTTTCCCATAGAGCAGATATGAAGGAATTCTAATAAGCTGGTAGCAGGACACAATAAGATGAAACTGAGTAAAGAGAATCTCTGGTTGGATGTTCGAGAAAAACACTGTAGAAATTGAAATGGCTCTTGGGAAATGGTGGAAGTTTGGTCAATTGAGATGCATGAAACCAAAACTTGATGAAGTGTTTGAAATAGATAGGGTGAAGAGGCCCAGGAGGTCATCCCAAGTCCAAAGTGAACCTTTCACCTAATGACAAGATTACATCAGCCTCTCTATGACCTGTTTCAACATTTTCAAACCTTGGACTCAAAATTAATCGCACCTTGCCACATAGGACCCACTCCTGTATTTTGTTTTGTTTTTAACTGCACGTGTTTCTACCTTTACCCCTTTCTCCTCTTGCTTTCTCATAACAAAAATAATGCTGCTGGTGTGACTCACATTAGGTAGGAGATCAGTGGACTACCTCTCCTCAGCTTAGTGTGCAGAGGGCTGGGATGAACAATTTGCACCTCTGCCAAAGGAAGGACACACAGCTGTAGTGCACATGTAGGAAAAGTCAGAAATGTATTGCTAGCTCCTTTGAACTGGAGCGGGGGGGGGGCCTGGCCCTAAACTTGACCATCGGTGAGAACCTGTATTTTCCTCAAAAACCCATTTTCTCAAAAGGAAATGTCATTTTGGCACATGTCCACACTACCAAGGTGCATGTCATTTCTGGTTAAAGCAACCCTCGATTCCCAATGTTACAGGCAACAGAACAGACATAGATAAAAGCCCGTGGGAAGCACTTGTGTTTGACCCAGTGCGGCCTCTCTCCCTTTGTACGGTATGTTGGCACCCAGCATTTGATGAGACACAAGGAGAATAATAGACCAGATTCCACCATGTGTCTGTGTTGGACTCCGAACAATCTCGCTTGTCACGGTGGGTTTCACACGTGTAACTGAGGACAGAGATTTGGCCCCGTGCCCACAGTGCATGCATAAAGGACTGGCTAGCAGCTTTGCAAAAGGTTGACCTAGTTAATCAGCAAGCTATAGATTCAATGCAGCACTTGGGATCCTTTGGCTCCACTGGCTTGGAGCAAACCTGAGGTTGGCAACAGATGCTAATTCATAAAGCGCAGAGATGAAATGGTGCAAGCATTAATTCTCTGGATCAGTTCCTCCATCAAACATCTTTGAACAGGGAGGAAAGTCTAAATGTAGTAGAACAAAATCCAGGGTGACAAATCATGGTCGCAACACACCTTTTTATTTATTTTTTAAAAAATATACAATATAAAATATTATTTCTGATTCTGAGGTTTTTGATCAAGTCTTGTAAAGAAAGCAGTGCACTAACAATAAAATTCTAATTTCTCTGCCAGGCAACCAGACAAAATGCACCCGGGGTGCTCGTTTTTCCTTACAGTCCCAGGCATAGTTGAGATTAGCTCTGCCTGCCTGTTGGACTGTTGTTAGCAGCAGGGAATTGAAAGAGGACTGCTGCCCCCCTCCCCGCCGCCTTGGTTTCTTCCACACTTGGGAGTTAAGGCTCCTCATTTGTTTCTCGCTGCATTGCAAGCTTCTGAGGCCTAGAGCATGCTGGTACAACAGTTTCTCTTAACCACAGTAGCACTGCTTTATAAAAGCCAGCACATACAAACAGGTTGAAAAAATGAGTAAAGCACCTCTAAGTTAGTGGCACTTGAATCATGAAACCAAGGCTACGTGTGAATTTTCCTTAAGCTTGCATCTCTAGCAATTTTTAATGTACAATCATGTCCATCATGATTTCTCCATAAATTAAGAGTAATCTATGCAAGGCTGCAAAAGTGCTTCACCTGATTCAGAAGAGCTAGCATCTCTGCATCTGTGATTACTTGGTACCTAACATTGAAGGGCCTACATTGCTGTCTGTTAAGAGGTAGCTTTGAAAGCAGTGTTAATGAAGAAATGGATCCAGACAAATTCATCTGGATAGCCCACCCAGGATTTGAAGCCATAGCTCCCCCTGTTGCCTCACAACCCTTTGGGAAGATTTCTAGTGGGGACAAAGATGCAGCTTCTGTCCTAGAAACTGACCTGATTGTTACATCTGTAATGACTCTTCTGCAGTAACAGAATTTGGTCCAACATATGCTGTATTCTGGATACATTGAAATAATGTATGGGTTAATTAATGGGACTGTGGTATAAATAATCTCCAAATATCACATTCTATCATTCTGGTTTTAACCAAATCCTTGAGTGGCTTACAATTTAAAAAATCCAGTAAAACAGGTTAGAGCACATCACATACCAGTTCTAAGCAATAAAATACGAAAACAGCAGCAAACGTTCAATATAAAAATAAGCAGATCAATTGTTTGTTCCTGAAAAGCCTTCTGAATCATAAAAGCTTTTGCTGAGTTGTGTTTGAATTCTTGTTACCTAATTTTCAGATATATCATGTACTCAAATTCAACATAAAATACTTGCATTGTTATAATTGAGTAAAAGTCCTGCATGTTGTTTTTAAAGAACTTCGTTTGTCATCTTTTCAGCTGTTGGACTAGGGAGGTTACTGTGCAAAACAGGAAAAGAGGCTAGTTAAAGATAAAAAGTTGAGTTTTCAGCAATTGTAAGGACCAGAGGAAGGAAATGGAACATTGGGGTAAAGATAAAAATGTGTTAAAAAATAGTGAAAATCTTTGCAGGAAAGAGAAGGCGACAGAGCTCTGTGTCAACCTTTAGGATAGATTGCATCTGTTGATTTATTAGTGTGATGCAATTTTAGGGAGTTGCTGAGAAGGCACTGAGATTTGTTGGATGGCGTGTCAAACTGCTGTGTACTGTAAGTTGTTTCTTAGGCAATAGACACATGAAAATGCTTTTGCCAGAAGTTCTTGTGCAATGAATTGGTTTGTGACTTTAATTTCCAGATAATTCCTTTAATAGAATTTAAGAATCAGAACAAGGAGAGGTTAGTAATGAATCTGGAACATTTTCAAATGCAAGTTAGCAATGCTTCACATTCTTTTATCTTTTTTTTTTAAAAAATATGCCCCTGAAATGTTTACATGTATATTTAAAGTTGGGTGTGCATGTTGACAAGTCAGAATTTACTAATGTGTACCATATTGTAAGGTTCTCAGTTAGTTGCTCATGAGTAAGCAGCCAGGTCTCCGCTGTTTCCTTTATTGATTTTATTGTGCAAACTATGTACAGTGCAGAGCTAAAAAGTTCATGTCTGTATCAAGCGGTGTCAAAATCCGGGAATGGCCCCTTCAGGTTCTGACCCCAACAAAAGAGTTTTGGTATGCGAAAACCCCGCCTTCCATCCTTTCTTTTCACCCCACGACGTCTTTGGGGCAACGGAAATTGCGTTCCGTTCCCCTGTATCGCCCTCAGGACTGGGGGAGTGCTGGGTCTCTCTTGCATCCCCAGAGCCTCTACTCCCTTTCCCCTGTGAACTCTGCCCCTCCTCGCTGGACGTCTCGCCGCTCCTCCTGCTACCAGAAGAGGTGCTGCTGGCAAGGTGGGACTGGGGCTCTCTGTAGCATCCAGAGAGCCCTTCCAACCTTGTGCTGCATCGGGACAGTTCCCTGACACATATAGAGATTTTATTTTATTAATTAATTTAAAAAAAAAAATTCTATCTTCCCACAGGAACTCAGGGTGGTCAACAGCCAAGCAGTAGAACAGGACAATTAAATAAAAATAAAAACCCATTTAAAGCATTTAAAAACAATAATAAGATCTAAAAACATGTAAAAACAGTCACATATCCTCACAACTCTTCTTTTCAAGGTTGCCAGGAACAGCTTCTTTTACTCTAAAATGCCTGGGTGAACAGGAATGTGTTTAACTTCCTTGTGAAAGTAATTAATGAAGAAGACAGAGGTACCTTACCAGGGAGGGCATTCTGAGAACAGAACTGCTACCAAGAAGGCCCTGTCTCAGATCAGTGGCAGGATTAGCAGGGCCTCCCCTGCTGATAATAGGACCTGAGATAGTATTGGGAAGTATCTTTTAGATATTTGGGTCCCAGGTAGTTTATGTCTTTGGGATTATGTGCTGTTTCTTGCTGTGTTTACATTTAGTTCTAAGCCTAGGTTTGCTGCTGGATAATGGATTAAACAACCACAGCACTGTTTAACGCTCTTGAGCCACTCATTCCTATACTGATTTAGGGAAGGGTTCAGGTGTTTGTCAACGGCCTCAGGATGCAAACATGGTTGCTTCAGGGGGGGGGGACTTGATAAGTTCAAGGAATTCCAGGGACAACAGTTGGGCCATTCAGTTTATTCATTAAAAAAAATTATTGGAGTTGTCATGAAATCTTGTATCTCAAAAGAAAGAAAGAAAGAAAGTGGAATTGAGAGCCCTTAAACTTTCTGGTGTTTATTGACTACCCCCCCCCCCCCGCAGTCATGAAAATGTAACCAATCTGAGGATGAGGTGAGTTGCAGGAGTATTTTGTTGTTGTTTCAGTCGTTCAGTCGTGTCCGACTCTTCGTGACCCCATGGACCAGAGCACGCCAGGCACGCCTATCCTTCACTGCCTCTCGCAGTTTGGCCAAACTCATGTTAGTAGCTTCGAGAACACTGTCCAACCATCTCATCCTCTGTCGTCCCCTTCTCCTTGTGCCCTCCATCTTTCCCAACATCAGGGTCTTTTCCAGGGAGTCTTCTCTTCTCATGAGGTGCCAAAGTACTGGAGCCTCAACTTCAGGATCTGTCCTTCTAGTGAGCACTCAGGGCTGATTTCTTTGAGAATGGATAGGTTTGATCTTCTTGCAGTCCATGGGACTCTCAAGAGTCTCCTCCAGCACCATAATTCAAAAGCATCAATTCTTCGGCGATCAGCCTTCTTTATGGTCCAGCTCTCACTTCCGTACATTACTACTGGGAAAACCGGATAGCTTTAACTATCCGGACCTTTGTCGGCAAGGTGATGTCTTTGCTTTTTAAGATGCTGTCTAGGTTTGTCATTGCTTTTCTCCCAAGAAGCAGGCGTCTTCTAATTTCGTGACTGCTGTCACCATCTGCAGTGATCGTGGAACCCAAAAAAGTGAAATCTCTCACTGCCTCCATTTCTTCCCCTTCTATTTGCCAGGAGGTGATGGGACCAGTGGCCATGATCTTAGTTTTTTTGATGTTGAGCTTCAGACCATATTTTGCGCTCTCCTCTTTCACCACCCTCATTAAAAGGTTCTTTAATTCCTCCTCACTTTCTGCCATCAAGGTAGTGTCATCAGCATATCTGAGGTTGTTGATATTTTTTCCGGCAATCTTAATTCCGGTTTGGGATTCATCCAGTCCAGCCTTTCGCATGATGAATTCTGCATATAAGTTAAATAAGCAGGGAGACAATATACAGCCTTGTCGTACTCCTTTCCCAATTTTGAACCAATCAGTTGTTCCATAGCAGGAGTATTTAACTTGGCGTAAATGGTTGTAGAAATAGCGGCCAGGTAGGCTAGCTCCAGGTTTCAAGACAGCCTCCTCCCTCTAGTATTCCCAGAAGATCTTCAGAAGTTGCTGAACTACAACTCCCATCAGCCCTATTGAGAATACCTGATAGCCGGGGATGGTGGAGGTTGTAGTTCAGCAACATCTGGAGGGCCAAAAGTATCTCACACCTGATATATGAAATAGGTGTATGCCTTTCTCTCTCTCTCAGGAAAATTAATCCTGTAAGCATTGTGCTTGTTGAGCTTTGGTTCTTTTAAAGAATAAGCTGTTACTCAGAGGCAGCTTCTTAACATGCCTCATGGTCCAAAAAATTATTCATGCAGTGGCTTTCTGGGGACTGTCCCTGTAGGGTCCCACTCCTATACTCTTGGCCTTCTATCAGCCTGGACTTCATTTGTATACACTAACAAGTTCTGGAGATCTTTTGCACTTTTTAATATACTTTTTACAGTTTTGATGTGAGGAGTACAGTGTACCATCAGCAAAGGTTGTAGAGTTCGAGTGTGCATGTCCTATTAGGGGCTCTGCAGCTGGCATGCTATTCGCAGTGGTTGTTGAAGCTTTTGCTTTCAGGGAACTTGCTCTGTGCCAAACCCTTCTATGTTGATTTGCCAGTTGAGGAATGCCCTGAGCCCCTGCCGGTGTATTGTGCAGGATTCTGATGTGCTCTGTGCTCTGTTCATGTGGGGATCTGGGCAGTTCTGTTGTGCTTTGCTATTGGTCCGCTGATTCAGTGTGCAATACAGAACATAAATAATGTTCTCCTTGCTGCTGCAAATTGGCCAAGAAAGATTGGCAGAGGTAGAGCAAGGAGTCTTTGAGGAATACTGTTATAACATCACTGAGGAACTTTGATAAACTTTCAAGGACCCCCAAGTTCCCTGGAATACAATTTGCCAAGGCAATTCCTGGCTTCATATTTGGCCACAGGAGGGGGGACTTGCACTTTATATTAATTTGGAAAGTTGCTTTTGGGGAAACTTTCTGTACATTGGTTTGCACATAATGTTCCACAGCTGCACAAATGATAAACCAAGGAGGCTACAAGCTGCAGTTCAATACAGACAGCTGTTAATGTTTATTAAAAGTGAATATATTGTAGGCATGATTTTAACGTAGTAGGAGAATCAGAGTTGTGTAGAAAACTGCAATATCAGGGCACAGAATTCAGCTTTCCGGGTATGTTTCCTTCCTTCCTTCCTTCCTTCCTTCCTTCGAACAAGTTTCTGGTCCTTATAATCATACAGCTGTTTGAAAGGCTGTGGACATACCTGGTGAAATTTCAGAACATCAAGGAGCGGAGATGTACTTTGTCATAGAGCGCACAAAGAATTCACATACTCAGTCCCTGGCAACTCCGATAAAGGATCATAGGGAGCAGAAGTTGTGTCCATCAGACCTGGAGAGCTTGCCAGACACTAGGCCACATGGACCAATAGTTTGAATTGGCATAAGAGAACTTCATATGCTCATTTCCATTGATTTACACAGGCATTTCAATATTCAGAAGCCTTTACGTATTTATCTAGCTGACGCTTGCAACAACTCTTTGAATTCATTCTTGCCCCAGAATCGGTGATTTGCCTAAGGCTCTTCCCCCCCCCCCCCAATCAAAGTTCCAAACAAAGAATTTCAGTGTGTCAGCTAAGCACTCTTCCTGGTTATCTTGTGTCACTGTTTCTCTTTGGAAACATGAGCCCTGGTCACCATAAATGATGATCGCCTGTGATGTGCACAGTAACATTTCACAGGATGAAAGACAGGTGGGTCAAGAAGTTATTGATTCTCTGTCATCCCATTTCAACCTGTGATTTCATCCCTGTGAAACTGTATCCCCTGGGCTGGTCTCTTAGTTTAAAAACACTATTCCATTCTATGTAGGTCCAAAACTCAAATAACTGTTCATGTCCTACTCCTTACCACTAGAGTAGCCTTCCCTAACCCAGACTGTTTTGCACTCTATCATCCCTGACCATTGGCAGTGCTGGGTGAAGCTGAAATCCAAAACATCTGAAAGGCACCAAGTTGAGAAAGATTTCTATACAGCTGGTGTGGGAATCTTTGGTACTCCATATGTTGCTGAACTACAACTCCCATAAATCCCATGCTTGCAGGGGCTGATGGGATTTGTAGTTCAACAGCAACGTGGCAGACCAAAAGTTCCCCACCCTGCCAAAGAGAGTAAAAATAATCTTCCTTTCTCAGCTGCAAGTTGGTAGACATTTTGCTTTGTACCCGAGAAGTAATACCTGAAGGAGCGTCGCCTGTATACCTCCTGTATACCTGAAGGAGCGTCTCCACCCCATCATTCAGCCCGGATACTGAGATCCAGTGCCGAGGGTCTTCTGGCGGTTCCCTCACTGCGAGAAGCAAAGCTACAGGGAACCAGGCAGAGGGCCTTCTCGGTAGTGGCGCTCCCGCCACTGTGGACGACTCCTCCATCACAGGTCAAGGAAATAAACAAGTGCCTGACATTCAGAAAATACCTGAAGGCAGCCCTTTTTCGGGAAGTTTTTAATGTGTGATATTTTGTATTTGATTTCTGCTTGGAAGCCGCCCAGAGTGGGCTGGGGAAATCCAGCCAGATGGGCGGGGTACAAAATAATCAATACTATTATATTAATAATAATAATTTAATCCTTCACTATATTTCCCTACTGTAGAAAGGTGAGTACTCATCTAGAGAATGCCTAAGATGAGGTGTGTTACTTCTGACAGTTGCTTGATTGCTTCTTAGAGGTAAGAAATAGTAAAACCACCTCAGCAGTATCTGCAGTACTGCTTTGTTTTCTTTAAAAGAGCTTTCAACCAAATATAGGAATAATTTCATCTCCTCAATTTGTCTCTGGAAGCTGATGTCCTATAATTGGATCAGTAGTGCATAGTTTCAGAGGAGAAACTCTAAATTTTTAACAAGTGCCAAATACTAGTGATTAATGTTCAAAAACGCTGTCTGCGTGGTGACCGTAAAAATTACATAGTGGGATTCTATATTTACGTTCACAATGATTTTTTTCAGATCAAATCGCTTGAGTTGCAAGTCAACATGATTGGCGGTCTTGCCCCACCCCCCCTAAGGCTGCCTTCTTTGGAAAACACAACCAGAGATCTGGAAAGCTAAGCGGTTTCATTTCTGCCTCTTGTGTCACTGTAAGCAGTAATAAAAGTGTTGTGCTGTTGGAATTGAGCAGACAGTTTGCTAGTAATGGATGAGGCAGAAGAGGCTTCCTTTGTGATGTCCTTGTTGGCTTGACAGGATGGGTGGGGTAGGGGTGAAAGAGACCAATAGGAAAAGAACAGATATGGCCCCCTTCAATTTTCTGAGGTCTAGTCATAAGGATTGCATTAGAGTTTGAGAATCAATTATCGGACACTGGGAAGGAGGAGTATTTTTTGTTTTTGCTCTGTGTCATCTGTTTGGAATCTTCTTTTGACTGGTAGCCTCTATACTTCATATTCTTGTCTATTTATGAGTCATTCCTGCGGCTTCTTTGGATGGGGGAAACCTGTTCTGGGTAGCCTAGCAAAACAGCTGACTCCAGAGGGCAGCAAGACAAGGCAGTGTCAGGGACTGGTTGGACACAGAGGAATAGTGGAAGGAACCAGCTGGGGAACCCCTAAGGGAAGAAGGCTCAGAGTCTGGGGATTGGTGGTGGGATGATGATGAATGGTCTGAGAGAGAAGACTAGGAGGAGTAGGTATTGGAAGCTAAAGAGGTAACAGGGCTTAGTGAGAAGGGAGAGTCTGTGGCAGAGAGAAGTCCAGAAGCAGGAGAGTGGGATGAGGGATGCTAAGAAGCAGAGATAAGTCAGGCTGGTGAAGAAGCATGGGTATCACTCCTGCTGCGACAAGCTCCCCTCCCCCTGGTCTCCCAGGACGTGGAGAGGCATGAAGCAGGAAGAGTAAAGGCAGGTATGCAGATGCGGTCTCGGATTGCTTGGGAAAAACCCTCAAGAGTAGGGGACTTAGGAAGGCATGGCAAGGCCGGGACCTTCAGTCTCCACAACTGCCTTACAGGGGCAAGACCCACTGAAGAAGAGTTGCTTTGCTCATTAGGCCTGGCACACCCTTGGTGTTTTTAAATAAAGAGTTAACTTCACTTACTCCATGTCATTTATTGCTGGTTCGCTCCTAACAGGCAGATGCATGGAGCCAAAGTCATATGAGAAAGCTTCAAAGACACCATATGATCTTAGTGTTACCTTGCAATCTTCTCTAGGGGTGTCTAATAGCCATTTTGTATTTGCAGTTTGTGTGGCAAAAGGGGTGATACCAGTGCTAGATCTACTTAAAGTAGACCCATTGAAATAAATGGACATGACTCACTTAAGTCCATCAGCAGCAGACGGTCTAGTTCAGGGGTCAGCAACCTTTTTCAGCCGTGGGCCGGTCCACCGTCCTTCAGACCATGTGGTGGGCCAGACTATATTTTGGAAAAAAATATGGAACAAATTCCTGTGCCCCACAAATAACCCAGAGATGCATTTTAAATAAAAGCACACAGTCTACTCATGTAAAAACACCAGGCAGTGTTACTTGGAGTGCTGGGGATTGAACTTGGAACCTTCTGCGTGTGAAACTCTCCCACCAAGTTGTGGCCCTTCTGCTGACGGGGGTGTTAAAGAGCCCAGCAGCTTATTGGATAGTGCAGGAGACTGGTTCCCAGAATCACTTCCATGTGTTCCATCATGGCAGCTGGGTGTGACAGAACAGAACCGTTAACATTAAGCTTAGTGTGGTCAAGCTGCCCTTTCTGTACTTCTTTCCAAAAGTAGTAACCTGCTTGCCCAGATTATCGTAACAGCAGGTTTATCATATGCCTAGTACCTTGCCTGCCTGCTTACATCTGCATCCCATGGAACATAAGAACAAATGGCAGGTAGCAAGCAGGATTAAGAAGATTTACTGCAATGCAGGAATGGGGAAATAAAGAACATGGAAGATGTAGGGAAATGGGTCAAGTTTTTTACTTCTTGGAAAAGAAGTAACTTAACTCTAGAAATGCCTATATAGCAGCTCTGTGTATCTTACAACACGCAGTTCTGTTCAAAGTGAGCACTTAATGTTCTAAGCTACCTTGGAGACCAATTAGAATTTTCTCTACTAAAATAGATTGGATCACATGTGGTTTTGCTACACAAGGATAGTTGGCCTGTAGGAAAAAGTATGTCTCTTAGGAAGTGTGGTGTGAAGGTTTATTTTGCCATGAGTGCACAGGATGGAAAGTTGCTGTGCATGTGAAAGTTGCTTCCTGCATCCCCTTTAGCTGTAGTTCAGTTGTACTTTGCCATGCCAATTGCTCTCATTGAACTTCCTCTCATTCTACATGCAAACTTTTTTTTTGTTTTTGCTTTTGTGCAATTTGTTGTTGCTTCCTTATTTTATTACCCTGGTTTAGCTTTTAAAAACAACAACCCTATTGTGTTTTTCTTGCAGAGATGCAGCTTGGCTTATGATAAATAACAGTAATAAATCAAGCAATGCAGTGGAGGCATTGCTGGTGTAAACATATATTTTGAAAGTCCTCCTAGCTTTTTGCTACTGGTATGCATAGTTTCTCCCTACCTCCTGCAACAGTGTGGCCTGCTTCTTTTTGCTTTTGAGTACCTTCAGAGATTCAGATTCTAGTCTGAATGTCTTCAACCCAACTACTCCCCGAATAGTTGGGACCTGGGGGCAATTCATGGTTGGACACCTGTCCTTTAAGACAGAGCTTTTATGTTTGGTTGAGGAGGTTTGCTGAGCTTTGGAGAGGTGGGAAGTCAGATTGACCTCCTCCTTTCACCCAGCAGACCAAGGTGTTAAACAAGCTGAAGGGGACGGAGAAGTTCAGAGAGGCAGATGGGTCTGACCATGCTGATTTCCTCTCTTCTTCCAGCATCTGGGCCCTGACAGTTAAGACTGGCAGTGAGGTGTAGTAGCTTCTAAAATTGGCTACATTACATGTTTGGAGAACTAATAACTGGATACTAAGTAAGAACATACATAGTTGTTTGTTAGATGGTTTGCTAAGCTTCTAAATGAATTGTAGAAGAACCTATAACCACTTGCAATATGGGAATAATGATTCTGACCTACCTTACAAGATAATTGTAAAGATTTCTGAAGTAATACATTTGGGATGCTTGAGCACTCAAAACACTTAATAAATTCAATGTCTATATTATCCACTCCTTGTAAGAAAAGTTTCCTCATAACTCACTTTTAGACCTGAATAGGCCTTTCCTCTTACTAGGACATCATTGTATCCAGGCTTTTAGCGCATTCTTTTATACTTAATACATTTATTTGTTCTCCTACCTATATAGCTCTTCATCTATCCTATTGTGACAGCCTTATTTCCTGGTTGTTTTTTTACATAAGGATTCTACCTGTGCAGCTTCCTCTACTCCTCTCGAGGCTGAAAAATCCATGATAAAGAACACTTTCCTTACTGTAAATTGAGGGAGAAAAGTCACAGTTGTATGGCTCGGACAATATGGTTCTGGCACTTAACATGTGAATTCTTGTAGGATTCTAATGGACTATGTTTTGACTCGAGGAGCTTAATGGATATGGTTCTTATAGGGATACACAGCTGTAATGTGGCTCGTCTGTTGAGGGTTTCGTGAGTCTTTGCTAGGGCCAGAGGCCTATAGGCACTTTGGTTTTCTGCCTGCAAAGCCAGTAGATGTGAATGTACTTAAATGATTTTCCTCTGAAGTAATGTTTTCCTCTATAAGCTGGATGTACTTCAAATATATGAAACTTGGAGAGCTGTCAATTGACAAGGTAAGTCATATTTTCAACCTAAATGGCATTCTAGCTTGAGTAGAACTTTGAAGTGATGGTAAATATATTTTGAGTACCACATTTTCTCAGGGCTATTACACATCATTCATTTTAAGATTGCACAGAATTGGTACATATCAACTGTTTGTTGCTTAGTACTGGTTCTAAGAAATCGACTTGGAGTATATTGATGCCCTCTTGGCCTTCTTTGTTTTAATCCTTTTTCTCTACTGTACTCATTGTAAATCTCTTTTGTATTAGAGGTTTTCATTTAACCTTGAACATGGGAAGCTGTAATTTTGAAGCCAATCTGCTATCTACTCCAAGAAAAAGTAGAAAGCTCAGCTGTATTTCGGGGAGCGATTTCACGCATTACACAGAGTCAAATCCAGGTTTTCCACTGATTGTGTACCCAACAATGTGTTGCCGCTAAAATAGTTTACACTTTCTGGGTGTACAGTTAATGTATTCCATGGTCTTCAGCTCCTCAATTTGGTATTGGGAGAGAGGCATTCTATCCAGTGGGATTTGGGATTATACGTTTTTGCATTCCACTGGGATGCAGTAGCCAAATGGTTGGAAAATGTATTTTTATTCCTACACTTTGAGTTAGATGCCTTAAGCGGTTTCTCACCAACTGTATTAAAGAAGTCAAAGGTGGCGGCTGTATATGATATTTGAGCACCTCATGGTAGAAGGAGCAGCATTGATTGGACTCTAAACTTTGCTTCTAGTAAGATTTGTAATACTAACCTGCTGATTGGAATTTAAAACAGATCTTGCATAATATTCAGTATTTTGAGTTTCTTTTCCTTTGCCTTGTAGAACAGGGTGCAGAGCTTGTTAGCTTCCTCCCCTTTCCATCTTTAGGTGTTCAGCAACTACTTATTTCATACAACTGAAGCCGCACTAGTAGAGACTGCTGCTTACTGTCACCAATGCTTCACATAATCTTTTAATTTGTCTATATAAGAGTTCAGACTTTCAGTGACATTGTGCAAGTGAACCACACAACAGTGAGAGGTTCCTGGAGGGAACTGATCTATCCCTGAAAGTAATGTGCGTCTACTTCATATTTAAATCAGAGGTGTAAGAGGGACATTGCCCAGATTGTATCCATGGTGCTTCTCTAAATTGTTGAAAAACTGTAGGCGCTGCTGTTATACCTTGGAATCTACAGACATGAGTGCTCTTTAGATGTGGTTCTCCCATAGAAGATGGACAGGGTGAGTTGACCCTTGTTTTCAACAAGTGAATAGAGTTAGCAGCAACTGGAGCAGGATGCCGATGTTAAATCATCAGGCTTTTATGATGGCTGAGGTTTTTTTGGACTGGTGCCCTTGTAAGGAGATCAAGTTGTTGAGGACAGGTTGTATGCAAATCACAGGCTTGGGCCCGGAGGCCAAAGCAACCAGAAGGTACTTCTCTGTTAACCAAGCAAAGTCAGAAAGCTAGGCTCCTAGTATTTATTCCTGGCCTGGCCAGTTAGGATACTTAATACATAAACAGTGAAAGTCTCTTTTCCACAGAAGTATGTTTAACATATTAATTTTACAGGTTTTTGCCATATGCCGAAAATGAACTCTTTACCCCAGTCTTTTACAGTTAATGTATTTTGTTTTGTGGGAGCCATGTCTTTTGCTATATTTACAGTGTTCTGCTCCATTTGGCACGTTTTCCCATGTTTCCTAAGTGTAACACTTTTATCTGTTTTTATAATTGTTATAGCAGCCTCATATCCAGAATTGCTCAAACAAACAAAACAAAACAAAACAACTATGCAGTTTTGAAAGGTTTAGTCCATCATCAATTCACAATGGCATCCAATTGTATCTAGACATAGGTGAAAACATCCTCCTTGATCTCAGGTAGCCATCATGCAAACTTTGGTTATGATACCTAGAGAGAGGTTCAAAACACATAGTGAACAAACAATTTTCTTGGGATCTTATGGTGAAAGGTGTTTAAGAAGCCTGTGAAATAAATAAATATTGCCAGCTAGTTTTGGAAACTGATATTGTGCATGCCCTTTTCCTGTTAGGTATGTGAGGAAGCCTCTGAGGACAATGGGTATTCTGGCCTAGGTGGTCATGGTCTCCTAGAGCTGGGCCCAGGCTGCTTCAGGCTGTGAGGTTCCTAGTTCAAGCTGGTAATTCTGATAGAAGTGTAAATTAGGAGTATAACCTGCTTGAATGAACTTTGCCGAAGTGAACTACTGAAATGGTAGACCATAGGTACAATTTCTCTCTGCTCTACTTTGATCATGTCACCTTTCATTTCTAGAGCGGGAAAAGGTATTTAATATATTTGGAAGTCCGCTGTTCTCTGCAAGCTGAGTGAAAAAAGGTTGAATTGCAGATAAGTCTCTGGTTCTTTTCTTTCTACTCCCCCAGCCTGCAATAGATTTCTGTATTTCGTCCATCTCGGGTGCATTCATGCCAACACAGTTTTACCACTAACCTGTCTAACATTGCAAAATCTCTTTTTTTGGCGGGGGGGGGGGGCAGTTGGAGCATATGAGTAATGGAGTTAAAATGTATTTACTGTTCATCGACTTGGTTGGTTGCCTAAAATGTATGCATATTTGCTTTATTGATGAAAGAGCACAAACAGAGGAAGTCCTTTTAACCCCCTTAGGCACATGAGATACTGCCACTGTACCAGCATTGCCGGTTTAAGGGTATTTTAGTCTTTTGGGGAATTCTGCTTCTCATTTCAATATTTGTTCTCAGCAATAAAACTGGGTGTGGAGGATGCTTCCTTTTTTTAAGCTTTTCAAAATGATTTGTAAACAACTGCTTCTGCAGGGCAGTGTAGCAAGTCATTCAAATGTCAAGCAACTGGGGATATTGCTCTTTCCAGCCTGTACATAAGCAGAGACCATGATTTAGTGGGATTCTGGGGCAGCCCTTGGCCTGTTCCAAACAGAGGGGAGCTGCATAACTGTTTAATTAGTGTTGTGTTTTTTTAAGAACACATGGGAACTTAAAGCATTGCCCCAAATAAGTAGAGAAGAGGAGTTTCTGGCATGCTCTGGTCCATGGGGTCACGAAGAGTCGGACACGACTAAATGACTAAACAACAACAACAACAAAATAGAGAAGGGAAGGGGGAATATCTTAAGTAGTAGCAGCCCACTGAACCTAACCCATTCACCACTTCCCAGGGTTTTTTTATTGAATAACTGTTCTAAGTTCCCTCAAGTTATGGAAAGGTCAGAGGTGGGGTAATAATATTTGAAAGAAAATAAACACATGTGTGTTTCATCTAGTAGATAAATCTTTAGTTAACTTAGGCTCCATCTGCACTATGCATTTAAAGCATGGCCATACCACTCTAAACAGTCATGCCTTCCCCCAAAGAATCCTGGGGACTTGTTAAAGGAGACCCCTCACAGAGCTACAGTTCTCAGGGTTCTCTGGGAAGAGGGATTGATTGTTAAAACACTCTGGGAATTGTAGCTCTGTGAGGGAAATAGGGGTTTCCTAACAACTTTAAGCATCCTTAACAGACTGCAGTTCCCAGGATTCTTTGGCGGAAGCCATGATTGTGTGAAGTCATAGTGCAAGTGAGGTGTTATTCATGGGTGACCAATTTTAATTGTGATTGCTGGATCTGACCAAAGTTCTGTCTAGTCCAACATACTGTTCCTAACAGTGACCAGTCAGCCCACAAGCTTACAAAGGTACTACCGCTGTCCTGCTTGTCCCTAGTAGGTAATAATCAGAGGTAGCCTTGCCTCTTATCATGGATGTTACACATACCGTAGCTATCAGCCACCAGTAGGTGGTCTCTTTCCTCTCAAGCTCTGAGCTAAGGTTACCCCTTTTCATTTTTTCAAGGCCATTTTGATTTTCGTGAATTGCTGGAATATGCAACGAAAAAGCAAATATTAAAGTTGGTCTTTCCTACTAACTGAGTGGTAGGTTTCATTTATTAAATTTGAAATGTTATCTGTCCTTTTCCTTCTGTGTCTCAAAAATGCATTTACACTGAGGTTTTGTTAATATAAACATTTAATTTCAACTCGATTGATTGATCAGTGACTTTTAAAGGCAGATAACTTGTCAACCAAAAATGATTTAATCCATCAGTAGGGCTCTGTGGCATAGACTTAACTTTTTATTTTATTTTTTGGAGAATGAAGGAGGATTGCAAAACAATACAGGCCACGTCTACATGGGGATTTCCTGTTTGACTGCATTGGGAAGCAGCTGTCTTGTTGCATCAGACTTTCCAGCTCTTCTTACATCTTTCATGGTTGAGGCTGATAGTTATCTCTTCAAATCAAATTGGTTCTTAGTATTATGCATGCTTAGGAAAGATTTACTTTTCAGACTTGCAGAAGTCCCTTTGATGTATAGCATTAAGATGCATTGGTGGTTGCTGTCTGTCCATAAAGCTTTTGTTGCTGTTGTAATCTGCAGCAGCCTTTCCCCAACCTGGTACCCTCTAGGTGTTTTGCAATACACCTCCCACCAGCCCTAGCTAGCATGGCCATCCTGGGGACCATCAGGAGAGCATCAGATTGGTGAAGGTTGGTCTATGGTTTGGAAGCTCTGCAGGCAATTGCCTGTGTAAGGTCACTAAGCAAATATGCAAGATAAGCAAAAATTCCTAGTCCAGTGTGTGGGCCAAAACCAGCACTTAAGAGAGAATTTTCATTCCCAACCTGTTGTTTCTCTGTTGTATTAATAAGGGGATTGGTGGAGGCATTTGCAGGAAAGGATTAGAAGGTATGGGAGGTATTAGGACTCCTGCCATCACTCCTCTCTGCTGTCTCTCTCATGCAAGTTGCCTTCCATAACAACCCACATTATTTTTGCAAACATGGGTTTGGGACCACACATTTACCAGGTAAACATCTAGTTTGGCCTTTGCTTGCATGTGTTTTTGTGGATGTGCAATAGGCTTTGCCAGCACTAGGGTTGGGAAACTTTAAGCCTGCAGTACTAATTCAATCAACCAGGCCTTCCCATTCTGCCTGTGAGACCAATTCGGGCAAGCATACCTGTTTTATCAGTGACATCATATATGGTTAGTCTGGTTACTTGTTGGGCGCTTCCAACAAGATCAAAATCTTTGATGTTAGCGGATGCTAATGTGCAGTTGAACTACATTCCAGTGCAATGGGACCTCACTTGAAGAACAACAAAACTGGATTTTGTGGTCACTGATGGTGGCAAAGTGACTGGTACTGTAATATTGGAAAGAGTATATCTCACTCCACACTGTACAGTTGTTGGAGGATCTGTTAACATTGGCAGCATATGAGTGGGTAGCTTTTCACACGCGGCAACAGGACAAGGAGTTCTCTGATATTCAGTCTGTGCACACTGATTTATTTGGATGAATTGGAGTTGAGCAATGTGCCTGAGCTTCACCACTTAGCATAGTTTGTTGAATCATAGAATTGTAGGGTTGGAAAGGACCTGAGAAGTCATCTAGTACAAGCCCCTGCAATGCAGGAATATCAACTAGATCATATACGATGGATGGTCACTCAACCTCTGCTTAAAACCTCCAAGGAAGGAGAGTCCACCACCTTTCGTGGGAGTCTGTTCCACTCTCAAACAGCTCTTACAGCCAGAAAGTTATTCTTCTTGTAACTTGAATCCACTGGTTCAAGTCCTAGGCTCCAGAGCAGGAGAAAACAAGCTTGTTCCATTCTCCTTGTGACAACTGTTCACATATTTTAAGATGGCTAACATACCTCCTCTCAGTCTCCTCTTTTTTTCAAGCTAAATGTACCCAATTCCCTCAACCGTTCTTCATAAGACTTGGTTGCAGACCCTTTATTATCTTGGTTGCCCGCCTCTGGGCACATTCCAGCTTGTCAATATCCTTCTTAAATTGTGGTGCCTAGAAAACTCCAGGCATGGCCTGACCAAGACAGAATTTGGGGGCTACAGCAATAACCTTTAACTTTTGCCCTTATTGTTGGGAGGCAGGTATGTGTATACGGATGGATTGATGTTATGTATGAATTTCTTTATGTTGCAATGTAGTGGCTCTCCTTTTTGTTATGTAAAAGTGTTGTTTGAAAGTGAATAAAAAGAATAAATTTAAAAAGAATAAAAAGTTGGCACATGGGAATCTTGGAGAGATAAGGATATGGCTGACTAGGTTTTCCCCACATCTGAAATATGGGACAAAATACATTGTGTACATTTTGAAGACTTTCCCTTTTTTCACCCCTGCTGCCACTTTACTGTACCCATGTTTAAGGCTATTTTTTCTGCATATGAACTGATGGCAGTTATATGCTTATATGGGAGAAAGTAAAAGGATGCACATCAGGACTGTGCTTTATTGGGTTTATCTGTTCTCAGCAGTGTCCCACATTGCTTCCACTTTGTTTTGTTGGTGCTACAGAACTTCATCTGAGCCACTGAGAACCAAGCCTGCTTCTACCGGTACCTGCTTAGCTCGTCCTTTCAGTTTCATAGCTCCACCTTTTGGCTTCTGTTTCTTGGTCATGTGAGCTCAGTGGAACATTGGAACTATATTTAGATGATTGTGTTGTGCATGATTGAATCCACCTGTAATAACAGAGATATGAAAGCAAAGCACACATATTTATTACGCTAATGCTGAAGAATTAAGGACAGATGGGCTGTACAACTGGAACAAACACTACAGCCTTATATCCCTGTTGATTGCTTATTTTCGCCAATCAGTTAGAAATACTGGGGAAGCATACATGCATTTGTGTTACCAATTCTCCTTTGGTCACAAATAAGTCAGATTTGGTTAGAAGAGTTTGAGGTAACTTTTACACTTGCTTCCAAGTAAAGGAAGAAGTTGAGTGCTATAACCACTGGTTTCTCTGTACTAGTGAACCATCAAGGGTACATGGTTGGTTACAGCACCTTTCTACCTAAAAAACAATCCCTGTGTGATTACCTGAGTCTGTGAAACTAGGGCCAGAGAAATACCAGAGTATCCTGGCCCCAACTTCATGCATGAGCATCTTGGTTTTCTTTGAGATCACTGTATGCTTATATTAAATAATTACCTCAGCCTCTAATTATCCAGAGCTGCTGTGCATGTGTGTGTATGTGTGCTTAACTTCTTCCAAGTCAACAAGCAGGATTGAAGTGAGTGGAGGTATTACCATTAGCCCTTAGTTTCACTAGGAAGAGGTGATAATTAGGCATAGGTAGTAACTCTCTTAGGTATTCATGTAGTCAGAAGGTGGAGAAAGAAATGGGAGAAGGAGTGATGAAGAGAAACTGAAGTTAGGAAACGGAACATAGTTTTAACCTCTGATGGAAACACCTGGAGTTTGAAGTTTTTGCAGAGGGTCTCAGCTTTTTAACACTTCTAGATCATATTTCCTGTTGACATTTTCTGGTTTTACTGATAACATGTTCATTCTTCTGAAGACTGCGAGCCCAGTGCTCTCTTTCTCAGTGTTAGTGTCTTTAAAAACGAAGTGGTTTTTATTATGCCTGTATTAAAAGGCTTTTGCTTGCAATGAAGAGATGAGCTTCCTGGTTAAAAGTAACTAAGCGCTGTTGTTATAAGACTTCATACTTCATCCTGGTGGCATGTGTCTAAGCAAGTCCAGCTAATAGATTAAACTTCTGGCGTCAGAGCAGAGAATGCCATTTGAATTGCCAGCATTTATTAATGCAGATTTACAACTCCTTTACCCTGAGGGAGGTTTCATGAATATTCAGTAGTACAACTGAAAGAGAGATGGATCCTTGTCCCCAAAGGTCTCAGAGTTTCAAAGAAGGTGCTTGCAACTCATGACCCAGCAAGTTAAATGCAGCTCACCAGTCTTACACAGTGGTCTATACTGCATAAGTGTGAAGGACTGTGGAAATTAAACAATTACAGTTCAATGTTGTTGTTCAGTCGTGTCCGACTCTTCGTGACCCCATGGAACAGAGCACGCCAGGCACCCCTATCCTCCACTGCCTCCCGCAGTTTGGCCAAACTCATGCCAGTCGCTTCGAGAACACTGTCCAACCATCTCATCCTCTGTCGTCCCCTTCTCCTTGTGCCCTCCATCTTTCCCAACATCAGGGTCTTTTCCAGGGAGGCTAAAGTAAGCTAATTTACTGAGAGCTTATAAGGATTCCATAAGAGGGTCCTTGAGTAAA
Source organism: Lacerta agilis (assembly GCF_009819535.1). NCBI lineage: Eukaryota > Metazoa > Chordata > Lepidosauria > Squamata > Lacertidae > Lacerta > Lacerta agilis. The sequence goes on from NC_046319.1 coordinate 60,410,509, forward strand.
ATACTGTACTGCAGTGTGGAATGTTTCTGTTCAGGGTTCCAGCCTGCCTTTTTCAAGGCTACTCCATCCTGCCACCACACTTTCTCTCATCTGACTGTCATTCTGTGTCCACTGAGCATGCTCAGGCCTTATTAAGCTGTGCTTCTTTGCTTTTTTACCACCATTCCAATCTTTTTCAAAAGCATACTTTTGCAGATCTTTGGATTTTCACAAGCTTGTTGGTGCCTCCCTCTTGCAGGTGGGTGGTGCCATTTTGACTACATAAGGATCCACACATGGATAATGAGTTTACTATTAGTATATAGAATATTTGGTGTAGCTAGAGGCCTTCCTTGCCAGGCAGAGATCTTCTAGAGGAGGGGTTCATAACCCCTCGTGGTCTATGAAGGGATCCATGGCTGGGTATTAGGGATCTGTGAACCAGGTGCAAATTGTATGCAAAATGTTGGGTGTACATGTTGATGTGCATTTTTCTAGGGAGGGTCTCTAAAGCTTTCGTCAGATTCTCAAAGGGGTCCATGACCCCCTAAAAGTTAATAACTGTCCTTGCCAGAATTTATTTGTTTGTTTGTTTATTACCTACCGGTAGCTCAGAACATAAACGAAGAACAGAGAGAGAATGAATGGTTTATTTATTTATTACCTGCCCTTCACCATAAGACCCCAAGGCAGGTTACATAATTAAAACACAATATTAAAAACAGTTTAAAACAGCTTATATAGTGATGAAACACCTACCAGATGCTTGCCAGCCCCTTATTTGTTTTAGTCCCAGGAATTATGTGGGAATTATGCCAATATAAATGCAAACAAACAAACAAACCATAGCAAAAATTAAGATTAGCACACCATTACACCCTCCCAAACCTACATTATTTGATACAAATACAAGTGTGCATGTGTATGTATCTAAGTGTGTAAGGAAAAGGGTCCACCACTGCATACTGCACTCTCAATCTGGATCCATAACACTTTCTCTGTCCTTGCTCTCTTTAAAGACCTGGCCTTAGTTCTGAGTAGAACAATTATGCTTTACTGAAATAGACATCAAAATGTAATGATGTGTGTGGTGGTGCAAGTGTCCAATAATTTATTAGCCGTTAATGCCATTTTCAGTCTGTTGCAGGGCAGGCATCTGTTTATTCTGTGTTTGGTTTCCCTTGGAAATAATAAAGAAGAGTAATTAAGAGCAGCACCTTTGCCAGTTTTCCAAATAGGGAGATTGGTGATGTGGTGAAAGACAGTGCCTAAAAGATCAACAGACCTGGAGTGGGAGCACCCTGTTTTTCTAGTTTACAGGATAAACTGGATTTGCGCAATCATGTGTCAATCTTGAGGGAACCTCCCCTGCTCACTGGTGCGGGCTTCACTCTTAAATGAACCAGGAAAAGTGGGTGGTTAAAGAAAATAAAGTGCTGAGCAAATGGTGCAGATAAGCAAGCCAGGTGCTTGGAAAGAAACCATAGTAAATTGGACAGGCTGCCAGAAGTGATACATGCGTGTGTTTCAATCCATGAGCTGTATGCCTGCATTTTGTGTTGTGGGCCCAAACCTGTGGAACTCCCTCCCAACTGAGATTAGACAGGACCCTCCTTGCTGAACTTCAGGCAGGTGAGAAAGACCTTTTTCATTGCAGCAGGGTTGTAAGTCCTCCTCTGCTTCCACTCCTAAGCCAAGCATCCTTTTCCACGGGGCAGCACACGAGAACAGCAGACTCCAATCTTCAAATGCAGCTTAGCTGCCAAACACCCAAAAAGTAGGAAGCACTTTGGCCATGACCTACATTTGAAGACCAAAGCTTTGTTCCTTCTCAATCCTAGACTTGGGTGCATTTTTGATGTTCCTTCTAAGATGATCAGTGGCGATTGTTGGGCTCTTCCTGGCTGTGCTGTACTGGTGTGTGGCGGGCATAGGTGGGTGGAGAGGAGGTTAAATAATACCAGCTTGACATCCATTATAACAGTTTCTGTGTCATTGCTCATTTCTAAGAACCAAACAGGTGGAGAGCCTGCCTTTGGAAGTCCCAAGTCACTTCTGCACACCCAATAAGCAGAGGCGGAGAGGAGTGGCTAAATCTTCCTACTGCCACTATTTTTCAGTCCCTTCCTCACATGTTGGAAACATGCAGAGGAACAGGCAGTATGTGAGAGAGGAGTGGTGAGCAGAGGAAGAAAATTTCCCACCTGCAGCCACCCATTACTTACCTTCACCACTTATCAGATATGTGAGGAGTTGATCCTTTAGTGTGGCTGCACCTGTACTTTGGAACCTGTTCTTTGGATATTTTTCTGCAGTGCATTTTTCTTAGCCCTTGGCATGTCTGAAGATCTGTGTGTGACTTGTGTGTTCTGACACCAAGTCTTGCTGGAAAAATATACCGTCTTTCTCTAACTTCTTGTTCTCTGGCACCAAGTTGGGAACAAGGGTCTCTGCGGTATTTTGTGCTAGGCACGCTGAGATTCTCAGCAAGAGAGAACTTGCCTGTTTTTTTCTAATTACCGGTAGATGCTTCACAGAAACTCTGAAAAGAGTGACCTGCCATGTCAGAGCCCTCAAGGCAGCCTCCAGGTATTTCTTGGGACAAAAGGAATTTCCGGTTCAGCTTCTGCTGGATACATAAAACTCAGGAGAGAACTGTATTGGGAGATTATTTTTGTATTAATGCCAAGAATGGAGAATTAAAAAAGGACACAGGAAACTAAAAGAAAGGGAAAGAATAGTTACTCCCCCACTCAGTTTTTCCAACATGTCTAACAAACAAAGGTTGAGATTCAGGAGTAGGGAAGAAAGAGAAATTAGATTAAATGAGAACTGAACAGTGAACCTACCTAATTTGCAGTTTTTGAAACAATACACAAAACAAAACACAGCCATCCTATGCAATTTGTACTTTTGTGATGTAGTTTTTTAGCCAAGTACTGTGTACAAAAATGCATATACTAGGATACATTATAATAAATGCATATCTTGGTGAATACATACTCCAGTTCATTGTATTAGAGGAAATGCTTTTTCTCTGGAAAAATTACCTGCAGAAATGTGCACTAAAATGTTTATGAATTTTCTTGAGGACTTAAAATAATAATAATAATTGCAAAAATGATGTGGAGAACTGAATTTATGTTCAGGAAATAAGAGTTTTTCTAATTCTCTTTTAAAGTCATTGAAATTGGTGGCCATCACTGGCTGTGGTGGGAGCGAGTTCCATAGTTTACCGGTAACTATGCATTGCATGAAGAAGTACTTTTTTCTGTCCCGAATCTTCTGACATTCATCTTCATTGGATGTCTACAAGTTCTAGTGTTAAGAGGCAGGGCACATTCTGTATGCAATGCCAGTGTGGTGTAGTGGTTAAGAGCGGTAGACTCGTAATCTGGGGAACCGGGTTCGTGTCTCCACTCCTCCACATGCAGCTGCTGGGTGACCTTGGGCTAGTCACACTTCTTTGAAGTCTCTCAGCCCCACTCACCTCACAGAGTGCTTGTTGTGGGGGAGGAAGGGAAAGGAGAATGTTAGTCGCTTTGAGACTCCTTCGGGTAGTGAAAAGCGGGATATCAAATCCAAACTCTTCTTCTTCTTCTTCTTCTTCTTCTTCTTCTTCTTCTTCTTCTAAATTTATATCATGTAACCTCTTACTGGTCATTTCTCAAAACCAAAGAGTTCCAAATGCTGCAGCCTTTCCTCATTAGGGAGCTGCTCCATCCCCTTGATCATTTTGGTTGCCCTTTTCTGAAACTTTTCCAAGTTCTTGAACTACAACTCCTATAATCCCAGGCCCTTGGCCTTGCTGACTAGGGTTGATGGGCGTAGCAGTCCAGAAAAAATCTGGAGGGCACCATGCTAGCTACCTCTGCTGTATGGTCTTTCTCTGTTTGGCCCCCCTGTCTATCCTGCTGATCATAATGTTATTCATTTTGTGGCTTAACAGACTCAAAAAAGAAAAACAGGACTTAATTCAACGTTCATTGATCTCATCTGCATATGGCTCTGCTTGTGGGGGCGGGGGGATGATTTAAAGGTTACTTGCGGTCATGTCAGATAGCTTTGGAAAACTGGGATTTTTATTAAAAGTTTGGGAGTATAAACTTAATGGCGTTCCGCAAATGCAGGAGGAAATTTCTCTTCCTTATTTTTCACTTTCTCACCACTCCAGGAAGCTGCATCCATCTCAGTGCTGTTATTCACCACAATCTGAGCTACCTTAGCACCATAGTTTCATAACTCCCAGTGTGGATTTGGTTTACATTAAGCAGAGCTTTAACTTTGCATTACCCTTCCTGTGCACGCCTGCTGTATACATTTCCCTCCCGTAAGGGATTATTTATCTTAAATTTTGCAAGCATTGAGAACCAGGGTGGTTTGGTAGATAGTGACAGGCTTGGCCTGGGTTCAAACCCTAGCTCGGTTATGTATTTAGTAACAGCCTTAAGCAGTTGCTACCTCAGCTTCTGTGAATAACAACACAAGAATAGTAGTCCATCTCAGAGGCTGTCAAAGGGAAGAAAATGAGAAGAGATATTAAGTGCTAAATGGATGAGTAGCAGATAAAACATTCTACCATAGTGCTCAGTGACTGGATAGGACCATTAGCTGATCTAGAACAGATCACTGAAATGAGAGACAAGTGCCTTCTCTTCCTTTTAGGAAGTGTGTTCTTGTATATACCAGCAATCCATTTCAGTTTTTCCCTTTCTGTCCCACTAATAAACTTCATGTGCTATACGGAAGTACAGAATGGGTTCTTAATCTAAAACAATGCTTTTATTGTACTGAATTGCAAGGTTCTCCCTTCTTTCTATGATTTTCTTTAACCAGATAGGCAGAACCATGTCAAATCTAGGTTACAGATTCTGGTTGCAAGAGCAGTCCATGATTAGTGCTGATATACCTGTAATGCTGTATCATGACTTCAAATAACCATGGAAGGGAAATGTGCATGCAAGAATTGAAGGAGGAACATGGAAGATTCTCAGTCTGTGGTTAGGAGATAGAAGTGAAACAGTTGAGCCTTTTAATAAAGAGAAGAACAAATTAATTACAACTTAGTCCTGAAAACACATATCGCCTAAAAAATGATCTGATAGAAACCATCACATTCCTAAAATGTCCAGTCCACCTTCTGGTCATTTTCTGCAATAAGAAAGAATTTTAAAAGTTTTTAAACAGCTGAGTTACAAGTATCATGATGGATAGCAGGATTTTGATAGCATGAAAACTTAAATTGTGGTTCTTCTGTAGCCCACAGAACAAAATGCTTTGACCAGAGAGCTGCCTACTCATCCCTTTAATGATTACTTTATCCTTGATTATAATAATATTTAGTTCTTCCGCTCATTTATTACACAAGCTGTATTCTTTCACCCATTCACTATTCGCTGCCAGGAAATCTTTTGATCTCTCTCTTTTTGGGGAGGAGGTCAGAAAAGTATGGCAGAAGGTATAGGTAGGTTTGATCCTGGAAAACAGCTGCAGTTTTTGACGCAGAGCTGATGGCTTCTTGAATGGCAGGGTGTAGCATTAGCAGGTTGAAAACAATTGCTTCCTCTAGACTGGGTGTGGCACAGATGCTACAATACTGATCCCTGAACCATGACCGAAGGTGAGCCACAGGATCGTGCCCACCTTACCCCTCTCCTCCCTTGTCAGCATTAGCCATAGTGCTGTATTAAGTTTGTGATGGCTAGTTTTAACCAGAATTTGAAAGGAATGTACCCAAGTACTTGTTAGCATTGGCACATTTTCAGAGTAGACACCATGATTACTGTTGAGAAGGGGAAAGACTGGAAGCGTTTTGTGTCTGCACCAAACCTAGGGAGGTTTTCAAACCTGGCTGGTTCAGTTGTAATAGTGAACTATGATGTAGTGTTATGTCAGCAAGCTCTGTGCTCACACGCCCTTTCGTCCCTTGGGCACACCTCACTTCAAAGGTGTCTCACCAGGCTGGACAAGATTAAAAATCCAAAGCAAATTATTTTTTAAAAGATAAGTCACAAGTCGTTGTTTGCCTGTTGTTTAGAGGAAGCTATTTAATATTTTAGTGTGAGCATCAGGATGATGGCTTTTGAGGTCAGGTTGGCACACACTGTTCTTTTCAGGGGGAAGTAAAGATCTTTTTTTCTCGGATCTTGCCTGGCAGTTTTGGAGCTTTGACATTGTCTCACAGTTTTGTTTGCTCTTTTCCTTGGTTTTGTTATAGCTGATTCCAGTTTAAAATTAAAAGCTTCCATTGGTATCTTTTTGTGGCACCTCAGTCTTTTTAATTGCAGGTTTTCATTATTTTCTGGATTTTCCTTTCAATATAATGAATATATTGTTTTTGTGGTTCAGTTTTATGGAGTGCTGCTGTTGTGCACTAAGCTTTAGCTGAGATAGGGAACCTGTGGCCAGATATTGTTGGACCAATGGAAGACAAAATCTTCACAATAATGATAATTTCCATTCTCCCTTCTGATTTGGTGGCAAACCATTTTGCCCACGAAGAATGACTGCAATTACACTTGAAACTAAGGTTTGCAATCCTGATTAGCAGGCAAAACATTGTTGTTGTTCAGTCGTTCAGTCGTGTCCGACTCTTCGTGACCCCATGGACCAGAGCACGCCAGGCACGCCTATCCTTCACTGCCTCTCGCAGTTTGGCCAAACTCATGTCAGGCAAAACATAGGGCCAGATAAGTAAGGCTATTAAAAGTGTGAATGCAGTTAACATTTGTTATGTGAATGCGATGCACATTTGTTATGTAAATAGGAGGAAGGGTGGAATATAAATTTATTTTTTTTATCAACATCATCATCATCAAGCCACAGAGAAGCCTAAATAGCCTTGGGGGTGAAGACCATGGCCACTAGAAAGACAAACTCCATCTCCCAAGGTCCTCTCCCAAGTTCGCAGTGCCACTTGAGCTTCACAACAGCTGCTACTTACATAGAAAAAAAAAGCTTGCATGTTAATGGTTAATCTAGGGGCCAAATTAGATGGAATGACAAACTTTGGTTTTGTAGCAAAATTTCAAGTGAGACTGGAAGCTGGAATTTGGGAGTATATAAAATAAAACTCATTCAGACTTTGGTTTGTTGTTACATCTGAACCTCCACACTGTGTTCCGGGGAATCCTGAGGTTCTTGAGAAGGTAATCTGGAGTTCCATAGTGATGGAGGTTCCCCAAAAAACTTGGTGTCAGTGTTCCCTGTGGTTACCTACACATTACAGGGGGATAGTGACTTTGCCCTACAACTTGCCCCCTAATTTTCAAAGTTCATTGGTAGATGGGATGGTGTTTGCAAGTCAACACAGAAATTGTTCCTTGAGGAGCACTATTCATTGAAAACCAATGTCCTGACTACCACCCAGAGTGGAACAAAAAGGTAAAAAGGGCAAATTTATTTGCTTTGTTCCTTGAATTGTGGTGTTCAGAAATATCCTACCCCGCTTTGCTTTGCAGGATTAGATAAAGGGGATTGGGGCAAACAAGGGCCCTCTTTTTCCTTCTGCAGCCCCAGGATATAAAAAATCTTCGGCCACTAATAGAATTGCATGTAAGATCTAATTAAGAGAGGTTAAGGGACACAAAATAGCATTTCCTCGCTGCCTGTTGCAGCCCCCACTCCACAGTTAGCCCCCTAGCCTTGTGCTGTTTCACCCTCCAAAGCCATTGCCACTCACTTGCATTCTGCTGCCTCATTAGAAAGCAATAACTTGCAAAGTCAACCAGTTCTGTTGTGATGTTTCCCAAATTAGGTACCTCTGGGATTATTGCTTAATATAGCCCCTGTTTTTAAGGCTTTAAAAAATATTTCACATGGCTCTGTACAGCTGGGTTACGCATTTAATTAGGAGTTAAGCTAAACTGTGTTTTGAAAGATTTTCTCTTCCTTTTCAGTTGGGGGGGGGGTTGGTGAGGCAGGGGGTCTCCAGGGCACTGTTCCTACTTGTGCTTTGGTTAGCATATCTGACCTTGGGTAACTCAGCTCTCTTGCTCACTAGTGTTTTCATCGTTTGCAAATTGGGAGTAAGAATTTGCATTTGTCACAATTGTTTTGAGGTTTAATCTAACAATAATTTTGAAATATATTGCACGCGGCTGGCTAAGTATGACTGGCCTGATCATCCCCTTTTTGATGAATGGCATTTTCCCTCTTCTCACTTGAAATAGGACATCACACTTGGAAATTATTATTGGAATGGATTTGAGCAGGCTGCCCTGAATTCCCCCCAAATGTATTTAGCACATTTTGTACATTGCCTAATATTTGCTTGAGCCTGATGAAAACCAGACCAAGGCTAACTGGGCATGGTATCATTTCTCCTCTAATGCCTTTTGTGCAGTTGGGCCTGAAAATTGATGTGGCAATTCAGCATCCTTGGGGAATATTGCAAAAAAGAAAAAAAAAGAGTAAGAGAAGTAAAGCAGCCTCTAATATTTGTCATTTTCATAGTATGAGAATTTCATGTCCACAGTGTACTTGCTCACGTAACCCATGTATCTGTGATTTTGTCCCTTTGTTGAACTTTCAGTGTCGGGAAACACCTCCTGGCACGCTGAGAAATGTCCTCTTTCCCCAGTGGAAGCTTTTTCAAGTAGAAGAGTGTCTCGGCTGATGAAACACTTTGGTATTGTTCACCCCAATGAGGCTATCAGCTGTGATAGCTGCCATCATGATTTGGATGGGAGGTTGGGGTTTGGGTTCTTCTCAAAGTCTCATTCTTGATCTTCAGTGATACTTTTCTCCAGATCCACAAGGTCTAGAAACTTGATTTGTACTCAAAAAAAGAAAAGAAGTCTAAAATGGAAAGAATAAAAGTAAAGACGTGTTTAGTCCATGAGCCAGGGAAGAGGCACATTGGCTTAATTCTTATTATTGTGCAATCTAAACTGGGTTGTGAACTAGCTGCAGTGATCCTCAGGCTTTGACGTTTTGCCTTCTCTATCTGAGTAGCAAGCAGTGGAAGTAATTTGTTCTTTCATCCAAAGATGACAAAAAGTACTTTGTGATCAAACTAGGATTTCAAGCCATAATTTGATCCTTTTTGATGGAAAAATATGGTTTACATAAAGAGCAAAGGAACGATATGAGCCCAAGGCTTACTAGGGGTAGTTCTTGTAACAACAAACCATGGTTTGGGCAAAGCCCAGACCTCTGCAGGTACCATTTCCAAAGTTAATTCACAGTTTCCACATGTCCAGGCGATTTGTTTCCTTCTGCCTCTTCTTCTAACAGCAGAATTAACATTACGGAAGCATGTCTTTTAAAAGGGAGGAATTCTGCACATGAATTCATAGAAACTGCAAAGGCATACGAGTCCTGGTGTCAGGTATCCCAGCAAACAAATGTGAAGTCAAAAAACACAAGGATTCCAAATTATTTTCAAATATTTATAAGGCTATCATTTGGAAGTAATCTGCTCTTTTGAAGCCAGACATACTGTTTCCACCACCCAGGATTGCATATGCAGCAGATTCTTGGCATTCCTATCTTGTAGCACCAGATTTTGGCACAAAGCGCTTCATGCTTGGAATCAAGCTTCCTAAGAAGGGCTTAAAATATTGGGATAGCGCCAACTCTAAATGAAATGAAACGTGTTCATCTTGAATTCTGCTTCAGTTTCCAGTTTGTGAAATGTGCCACCCGATCCCTTTCAGCCTGAGCAGATAGGTTTGGACAGATCCACAGCATACATTTAAAGCGATGCACATGACTGGGAACTCTAGTTTCCCCCTCACGTAGTTACAATTCCCAGCACCTTTACCAGCTTACAGTTCCCAGGATTCTTCGGGGAAGTCATGCATTGGACATCCATTGGATATGCTTTAAAGTTTAAACAGATCCTATGCTGATACCTCAAGCCTACCTAGGAAGATCCTGTAGAACTCTTGATGCTTGATGCTGAGGAGGCATTAGTATTCCTTTAACGGTGTTAACCTTTACTCCAGAGAGAGAAACATTTTAATACTTTAATAATCACATTTTGTTCCTGTGTGATTCAGTTTGCCTGAGAGGTTAAGTGCATTCATATTTTTTTTAAGTGCATTCAAAGAAATTTTATACTTCTTGCAAGCTTAAGTGTAATGGTCATTGGATTTGTCTTAAAGACCTTTGCTTTGCAGTGAAGTATGGCTGAGGGCTGCCCTTTGCCTCACCTTCTCATTGACCTTGCATTTGCATACACTAATGTTTCCAGTCAGGGGTAATGAGGTGATGTAAGGTATTAAGACAGAAGATAATGAATATAAGGTGATGGTCCAAGCAGATGATGTAATGCTGACTCTAACCCTGTATCGTCTGTAGCTGCAGTGCTCCAACTTACCACATCATTTATTCCTTCTTGAATGATTGGGATAAATGAGAATTTCTTGATGGGAAACTTCTGTCGAAGGCCTGCTAAGGTAGGCCAAAGAGAACATTAATAATTTTAATCCCCAAACAAGTGGCACATTCTCAATTTATCATGGATGTGCAGTTATCAAAGACCACCTTAGATTTGAAACACCAGCAGGCGTTAGAGCTTCCTCTCCCTTTCCTCTCCCTTCACCCCTGATACAGTTAAAATGAATGTTACCTCTTTTGAGTTGTTTAATTAAATAAATTAAATAACTTGTCTAAATTGCCTAGTTTCATAAAGCAAATTATATTATCTGCAGTTTCCTGTGGAATGACAAATGACCGCACATCTCCTTTTTAAAACTACAGTCTTTAGAACTACATTTGAAGAGTAAGGGGCTTCCCTGTTCCTATGCTTGCTGCTTATCTCTCAGCCATATTATTCTCACAACCTTTAAGGTGGCAACCTAGAAACTCTTTGAAGCATTGTGAAGTATCTGAAGAAGTGTGCATGCACACGAAAGCTCATACCAAGAACAAACTTAGTTGGTCTCTAAGGTGCTACTGGAAGGAATTTTTTAATTTTTATTTTGTGATGGATTAATTTGGAAACATCCTCTCTAGAGCCATTGTGTAGCATTGTAGTCATAGGCGCAATGCATCTTTTCTCTCCACAAAAAGATGAAAAACGATGTATGTGTGGGAGTTTCTTGCTTGCAGTTATGTAAGAGCTGTGTAAATGGCAACCAAATTGGAGAAGGGCCCATAGCTCAGTGGTAGAACATCTGCCTTGCAGGCAAAAGGTTCCCAAGTTCAGTCCAAGGCATCTGCTGGTAGGGCTGGGAGAGATCCTTGTCTATAAGTCTGGAGAGCTGCTACCAGTTAGAGTGCAACCACACTTCCTCTTGTCCTGCTGCTTTGCCCCACGGAAAACCATTCTTTGGCGCTCAGTTGGAGCAAACAGCAATTTGGGTTTCTTTCCGGATTGACGTTTGTTCCAATTTAGAGCTGAAGAGCATGTTTTTCCCTGGGGAAGGAGTGGGGCAAGTGGAAAACTGCTGGGACATGTGCTTTCTAGGCACAGGAAAAGGGACAAGTAAAAATGTGGGCATTCCCTACGTTTCAGCTGAGCCTACTATTATTACTTTCCTTGAAGATACCCTTATCTTATCTAAGACTACAATTCCTTTTTATCTTTACTTAATGAAAGAGGAAGCTCTGAACGTAGAGCCTTCGTGTTCAGAATCTGACTGTGCAATCAGATTGTTGCATGGCAATCAGGCTCTGGGAGGAAGATGTAAATTATCTTTGGAATTGTGCAAAACACTGGTGCAACTAAAAATTTCCTCTTGCATAGCTATTGCTTCTCTGTGGCTTTTATAAAGCTGTTCCCCACCCCCTCCCTTGCTAGTTTGAATAGCTGGCTATGTGGTGAAAACACAGTCAATTTTACCACAACTGTTTTTTTTTTCTCTTGGACTATCTCACCCCTCCCAGAGCTCATTGGAGGAATGTGCATATTCCTCCAGTACAAAAATTGGTGAATTACCGGTAACTGGAGTTTTCCTGGGGCTCCGATTCAAGCACTGTATGCAGGAATGTCTGTTGTCTGCTTAAATTCAGTGCAGGACATCTACAGTTTTGGGGGGCGGTTTGTTTTTGTTTTTGATCATGGTGGATCTTACCTGATTGATGCAATTTGGTCAAGCCTTTTCAGGTAGAATCCATTCAGAATAATGGTACATCCCCATGGGAATGGGACCATGCCACTTTACATTGGTGGGTGTTACTCGTTTAAATGCTTCCCATTAATTTGTTTTTTGTTTTAAATTACACCCAAAAGAACCAGTCACCTTGTATTTAGAAAATTATCACCTCGAGATTCGCTGTTAGCTGTGCTCTTAATTCTAACACTTGAATGCTTTCCTCACTGAAGGCTTACAACTGGAGACAGAGCTGACTTTTTTTTTTTACTCACTAGCCCTATTCATTTATTTATTAATAATTAGAAATTGTATTGGAAAAGGTAAACCCCCCACAATCTAGTTGTTTGAAGATTAGAATAATGTATTTGCTTTGTTGATAGCAACAGTATTTATAGTAAACAAAAAATGTCAGCATCTGTCTACTGTTTAGGAATAAATAAATAGCATAACTGTATTTATACTTCTGCACCAGCTTTGGTAGGCTTTCAAATCTCATTTCAGCACTACTTTTGATGTGTGTGTGTGTGTGTGTGTGTGTGTGTGTAAGTGGATGCCATTACTGTTCTATGATTTCATTCTCACAGGATCTGATGTCTGGAACAGAATTTGGGATGCTGACAAACCCTGCATTCATTGAAAACAAACAAATACCCTAGCAAGGTCTTAGTCCTCATTACTGAGAAGGACAGTTGTCACTCCAACCAGCCCCAGGCTGCTGTTCAGGTTACTTAGATAAGAGTGCACTGGCTGATTTTTTTCCTTTCCACTTTGGCAGCTGAATTGTTCTGTGTGCCTCAAATTATGTAATAGCTAAAGTGTTGTGCTAGGGCTGGGACACCAGGATTCAAATCCCCACTCGGCCATTATGCTCACTGGGTGGCCCTGGGCCAGCCTAACCTCACAGAGTTGTTAGAATGGCAAAATTATATCTCAAGGTTGAAAAAAGACTGACCTGAACAGTTGGAGGGAATGCAACTCTCAAAAAGTAAATTCCCATCTTCAGGTGGTAGAAAATAATATTCCTATGGTTTTAGGGTCCTACTCCTGGATTGCTTCATTTGGTGTATTCTACAATACACCCACAAAAGCAAAGGAAGAGAATAAAAATTCCAAAATGCACAGTTGAACCAGCAAAAAGTCACAGAGTAGCTTTCAAGTTCGCCTGCATTATGCAAAACACAGATCTCTCTTTAATATAATTGTGCAACAACCAGTTTTAGGTGCTTGGTTTTTAATTTTAAAAATACTTATATTAACATCATCCTAGCTATTTCCCATTTAATCCAGAAGAAAGGATTTCCAGCAAGTCTTAAAATATTGAATCATAGAATTGTAGAGTTGGAAGGGACCACAAGGGTCATCTAGTCCCCTTGCAATGCAAGAATCTTAACTAAAGCATCCGTGACAAAAGGCCGCCCAACCTCTGTTTAAAAACCTCCAGTGAAGGAGAGTCCACAACTTCCTGAAGGAGTCGGTTCCACTGTTGAACAGCTCTTACCATCAGAAAGCTCTTCCTAATGTTTAGTTGGAATCTCCCTTCTTGTAACTTGAAGCCATTGGTTTGAGTCCTACCCTCAGAAGCCAGAGAAAACAAGCTTGCTCTATCTTCCATATGAGCAGAATTGACTTGAGCAGAGTTCATTTTAATAGGATGCATTTGGCATCAAGACTTCCCAGGAACCCTGCCCTCCCGATTCCTGATAAATGGGAATTGACTACGATTATGCAGTGTGTAGGGAAGGCATTCTATGCCTGTTTGGACACTCTCTTCTTGTTCCACACTCTGTAAAGCTGAGACCTGACACTGGAAGCTGACTCGGTTTTCAACTCCAGCACCTTTTGGTAGAATCTAATCCCAGGAGTAATTTATACAAATTAGTGAAATATCTGCATTAAGGACTGTTAAGTAATGCAAAGGCTAGTAGCTGCCTGTTTGAGGTCCTATTAAATTTAAATCTCCTCTGTTTTCCCAGTGTTTTATTGTGAAGGGTTAGATGCTAATGTGACTGCTTGAAAACAGATAACTTAGCCAACGTGTGTCTAAATTGCTGGAGTTCCTGTTGGGATCTATTGGATTTACAGTAATCTTTAATTAGAAAAAGTGTAATTACTTTAGGATGGATTATCTATGTTGCTGTCCGTTTCGTAGTGTTGCCTAGTAACCTCTTTTGGTGTGTTGGGTCTGTTCCACCCGTTTCCGGCTTTTAAATTAGAGGGAGTAAAAGTCTGCAGTGGTTTAATGCCTGCCTGGCTGAGCAAAACCTTTTACTCAAATGTCACTTTTCTTTTTTCTTTTAATATAATGATCACAGGCAGCCTTGGAAATTGTGTCGCAAACCCAAAGAGTCTTCAAGGCTTGCATGCGTCCACCTGTACCATGGCCTGTCCATGAGACACCTCTCTGGACATGTTTTCTCCTGGGCTTCTTGGGGTCTCTAGTGAAGGGTAGATTCAGAGGAGGGCTCTAGAGTAGCAAGGACCAACCTCTGTGTTCTTGGGTGGGACTGCATTCTTCTTTTAAATGGCAGATCGTAATTATACAGAACAAGAGAGAAATATACCTCAACGATGCCAAAACTGAGAATGGTTTTATTGCAGAGTTGCCTGATGTGTTTTGACATGATTGCTTTTATCAAGGGCTTTTGCTGTGCAAGTTCTTTTGTAACAGGGGTTTCTTGGGTCACAGCTCTGCTATCCATGACACTTTCAGTGGCAATGTCAATGATAGATCCTTGGAGTCTTGTACATGCAAAGTGTGTGCTTTATTACCAAGCCATGGACTCTCCTCTGAAACAGTAGCTGCATTCAGTAAGAGCAATAAGAAGAGCCCAGATGGTTCAGGCCAATGGCCCACCTAGTCTAGTGCTCACAGAAGCGCATGGAAAGCACACATTCAGAACCTGAGCACAACAGCACTCTCCTGCCTTTTGATACCCGGCAACTTGTATTCAGAGGTGGGCTGCCTCCAACACTGTGCTGTGAGCTCGGGGCTGGGGTTGCAGTTGCTGTCAGATGATGAGGACACTCAACGGGGAGCAGAATGAGAAGGAGGCTAGGGAAGGGGAGGCAGTCCCACTGGCTCTTGTCCTGCCCCATCCTAGCAGTGAGGGACAGTGTTTACCAGCCAGGAGTTGGAGGATGAGCCCAGGGTCTGACCCCCACCCCATTGCCAATACGTTTGTCCTGCCTCCACAGTTGAGTATAGAGTCACACCCCATGGAGAAGTCTCAGGGCTTTATCCACACTTACTCCTTGTCCCACTTAAAAACTCTGTGTCCAAGCATTTTTTGTTTTGGTTTGTTTTGCCCTGGAACTTTCCCAGCGAAAACCTGCACTTTAGCGCTCAATCAGAGCAAACATCAATTTGGGTTTTCTTTGGATGGTTGTTTTCTATAACTGAGCTTTAAGGAGCAGGTTTTCACAGGGGGAATCCAAGGTAAAAAAGGGGGGCACGCAGACACTGAGCTTTAAGGCATGAACCATGCCTTGTAAAAGCAGAGGAAAGGTAAGTGTGAATAAGCCTTCATAGGGAGAAAGTGAGCCCACCACATCTCATCCTTAAAAAGCTGGCGGGAGGAGTTTGGCTGTTGATACATCTTTTCAGCTTGTCTCAGGGCCCCTGATGTTGCTCTCAAACTCTCTAGTTGGGTCTTGACCAATCTGTACCTGTAGCCTGATCTGTACCACTGCAAGCGTTGAATAAATATTTAAATCCACTTTATCCACATGCCACATAGAAGGGGAAAAGTTATATGTCAAGACCCAACCAGATGTTGATAATTTGCTGCATGTGTCCTGCTGCTGTGTGGAAGTTGAGCAGCTGCTTGGTGCTGTTGCTGCTGCCGCCTGTAGGAGGTATGCAGAGGAGAAGCAGAGTGAGCATACTTCTGTGCTTAGGTGAAAAGGACCCTCAAGTCATCAGAGGATGGATAAAAGTGATTTTTTCCCCCCCATTTTGGTTGTCCTTCTGAAAAAAATATACCGGTAGAGGAAAAGGCTATTGAGTTGGCATTGCTTTTTTTTTCATTTTCTTATTTACACAGCCTGGGTGTGTAAAGCCAGTTGAATAGAATGGTGTTTTCAAAAATACAATGCATCCTGAGATCTTACTGTGGAAGCAACTAAAATGCAGCAACCAAAAGTAGTACAGTCCAGAATAAGCTTTAGTCACTTTGATTTTGTGGTAAAGCTCACATTTTACCCCTGCTGATAGCTTAGGCTGTTGCAAATAAGTCTAACCGAAGGATTCCAGTGTTTAACTCCTCCATGTATCAGATTAGACCTATACAATATGCTTTTAGATGCATCTCCACAGTAAGCCGTTTCTTTGATAAAGAATTTAACGCCGACCCGGTTTCTTTATCGCATGCCCCAAGGGCCTCTCTTCTGTGCATTAGCGGCTTGCCTTCCTCACACCAGGAGCAGGGTAATTTAATTGCTTTGAATTCTGGTTAACTTTAAGCCATTTCAGTTGTCTCATCATAAGTAACCATGATTTCCCTCGAAAACAGTGGGAACGGCACAAAGCTCTTGCTTTGAAACATTAGGCTTTATAATTTTGGAGGAATGGGAATTGTAACTGATGCACTAGTCAAGTGATTTAAAATAGTACGTAACCTGTGAAGTTAAGTGCATTGTGGGAAATGAATAGTCTGCATGCAATGTCAAGGTTTCTTGCCTCCCATTTGGCCCTTTGTAGCATCCCAGGACCCACCTCCATGATGCCCCCCCAAAAAACCATCTGTTGCTAGGGCTATTCTACCTCCCTTGCCTCTTTCCTTGGAGCTGCCAGAAACCTGTTTGCTCTGCCTCTTCCTGGTCTTCCCCACCTCCCTTCTTGGACTGCAACTGAATGAGCCCCTTCTCTCCTTGCAGCTTATTCCTTTTTTTCTTTACTTTCTGGGACCCATCCTTCCCCCTTCCCTACCATATTTCCCCTGTGCTTCATTCCCAGTCCATTCTCTTGGATTGAGGAAGAGTAGGCAAGCAACTCCTGTCCCGAGGCAGCCACAAGATATCTGACTATTTCCAGGATTATTTGGGTGCATATATATCAGGCAGTATCTTTGCAACCACCATCTAGTTCCTGCTTACCCTTACTGGAAAAATAGTGAAAGGGATAGAGGGCTGTATTAACAGCAGCAGAAAGGGTGAGTATGTGGTATTTGGTTGCTTGGTGTTCATGGTCATGCCTCTTGGCCAAGCACTGAAGCTTATTCTTCCTTTGGACTGTATCCAGCAACTTGGATTCTAATCACTAGCTACCAAAGTAGAGTATGTTAAGATTTGATCAGGGGCCTTCTGAGTTGTGGTTTTTAAAAGAGCCATCCTCTTCCAGCCCCTAAGGCTCTGTAATAAATCAATGAAAACTGGGTTATCTGGAAGAGGCTGAATAATTTTTGCCACTAATAAACACTTGCAGTCAATATTCTTGTAGCAGGGACGAAGGGGGAGCACGGGACAAAGAAAGAAAAGAAAAGATGTTGAAATATGCAGACTGCACACAATCGTAAGAGTATAAGAAGTGTACATGTAATGGTTGTTGCTCACCAGAGAACACATTTGGCTCTCTGGTGTCACTAGGCAACATGCTGAAAGCAATCCATCCTCCCTGTGAATCTAAGCACAGAAAGGGAGAATAAGTGTAAGAGTTTCAAGCACTGTGGTCAGAGCATCCGACCAGTGAGTCGCTCTTCCCCTCTCCTCTTTTTATTTTATTTTATTTTATTTTATTTTATTTTATTTTAATGCTAAGCATTTTCATAACAACATGAGAAATTTGGCCTCATTTCCCATTTGGTTGGCAAAAGATCAAACATGAACAAAAACTGTTTTAGGTTGCTGGTCTGAAATATTGCTGCTGAGTACATTTTGGGTGAAACACACTGTTGCCTTACTGGGCACAACCACCCTTTTGATGGGTGGTTTTAATTTGTAGGAGGGCTTGCTTCTCATACAAGCAAACAATAATTGCCCTAAGATCTAGCCACTTAAAACTGTGATTCCAGTTCTTGGTTAACATTTACCACAGGTAAGGTCTCTCTGTGCTGGCCAAGTGCTTAACTGCACTCCAGGGAGGGGAGGAAGTATACTTAGCTGATTTGCTTCTCCAACCCGTTGGCAGCAAATGGGTGTTACAGCTGCAGAAGTTCACAGTATGCAAAATTGCAAAATGTCTGATTAACCTCATTTTCATGATCAAGTAGCTCTGTTGCACTGATTGTACTACTCTAAAGTAGTTATCCTCAGATATGAGGGACCCCGCCTTCTTCATTTTTGATGAATGGAACTGAAAACCACAAAACTCTGTATATTTACCTTTCTCATTGATTCCAGTCCTCCAGAATTTGGGATTTTTCAAGGGTTGGGGTCTGGTCTGCAGCAAAGGTAACTCCCTCCCCCACTGCTGTATGACTTGCCTGATGATGTTTCTTGTTTACATATAATAGGTGTGGTGTATAAATAAGCAAAATATGAAATAAAACCTGCCATCCAATCAAATACTTCCAGTTGATTGATCAGCTGGCTCAGTCTAATCAGTTGCCTGGACTAAATGTATGAATTTGCTACCTAAGTGTTAATACTGGCACCTTTTTAGCGGTTACTGAAGGAAGGTTGTGGTGTCGCTTCCGTTGAGTTAATTTACAATTTTAATAAATGAACACACTTTCTTTTTTCAGGTATAGAGGAATCTGGAATACACAGTAGTCCCTATGAGAGTAATACACAAGAAGCCAAATGGCCTAAAAACAACAAATGTGGTTAGTTTTGTGACAGACTCTGATTCAAAATATTTGTTTTTTATTAAAAGAACATAAGATTCAGAAGATTTCTTGGCACTATTTTCAACTGAATTTTGATAGCGTCTGTCACGCATGGTTCTTAGTGGTGGAAAAGAGGCCATATTAGTTTAACTGTATATCAGCCAGCTTTCAATAGGAACTGGAAGGAAAATGTGTTTCTTAGTAGAATTCAACATAGTACTATGTCATTGGTTCTGTTAGTGCAATGGAAAATTCTTCCCCAGTCCTCCTTTGCTCCCCCTAAATTTGCCTTAGGGTTCCCCACCACCCCCTGGAGCAAATTGGGGGGGCATGGGGGGAGAGGAGAGGGAGGGAAGTCCTGCTGTGCAAGTGGGAGTTTTTCTGCTTGTGCAGCTATTTAACTGTATAATGTGTTTGCCATTAATTGTGGTACAGCAGGTGGGGAAGACTGTGACTTTAATAATAATAATAATAATAATAATAATAATAATAATAATAAATGTTTATTTATATGCCACCCATCTGACTGGGTTATCCCAGCCACTCTGGGTGGCTTCCAACAAATTAAAACACAGTAAGACACCAAACATTAAAAACTTCTCTATGCAGGGATGCCTTCAGATGTCTTCTAAAAGTCAGATAGCAAGGCACTTTTCAGTGTGTGCTCTGCCATTAATTGAGGAGCAAATATTTAAAATTAAACCTTTGTCTGATCTCTCAGTTAATCCAGCCTTGAAAATAGCTTATTGCATTGAGGGGACCAGGCATAACTTTTGTAAAAATTCAGTTTCTGTTATTTTATTTGTTGTGTTCTTGTTAGCACATTTAGGCTGTGAGAGTTAATAAATTCTGAAAACTGATTCATCCCATGCTGAATCTCAAAAGCTGACTAGCTTTTTTCTTTCTTTTTTGATTCATCCAGAATTCCTTCCTTCTGGTGGTGGCATCTTAATATTATCAGCTTGCTCAGTGTGGGGTTTCTTTTCTCCTCCCCACTAAACCAATCACTATACGTAGTACCGTGTGTGTGTGTGTGTGTGTGTGTGTGTGTGTATGTGTATGTTTGGATGCCTGTGCTAATTAAAGTGAGTCCTGCCAGATGCTAGTAACACTGGGTTTTGGAAACTATACAGCTGGAGAGAGAAGCACAACCCACACACAAAAATTGAGAACTCTAGAAATCTTGGATGTGAGAAGTCTGGCTCCTCCTCAAACTGACCATGCCCTAGGAAACGTGCATAGGAAAACAGGAAGGATCCTTATCATTGAGTTCATTCACAAGGTTATGTAAAGAAGATGAATAGTCTCTTAATGCCATGTTAGGTAACGGGAGGCCCACAGGTCATGTTTTAAGTCCTGGCTCAATGGGTACCCAGCTGAAATTACAAGGCTGCTAAATTGGTTTGGGCTTAGACTGAAATGATACATTCGTTGCAAAAATAGTTGTGAACCCAGCCACCCACCCTGGTTCTCACCCAGGGCACAAACAAATTCACGGGTCACCCCAAAGTCTCTCACAAGAAAGAAGATTCTCTAGTCTCCTGCTCTAGGGTTTATGAGCAGGCACCAAGGTCTGATAGAGCTTTCCTAGGCTGAATGAGTTTCACTATGTTGTCTGAGCATCAAGCAAACTTGCTTGACAGGTGCTTGTTACACCAGGGTTAGCTAATCATTGGTCCTTCAGGTGTTTTTATGGATGGCTTTAAAAGAGGATTAGACAAACTCATGGAGGATAAGGCTGTCAGGAGGGTGGCTGGGTTCTGCCTCCACTGCTGCAGTATGCCTCTGAATACTAGTTGCAAAAAATCACAAGTAGCAAGAGTGCTGTTGTGTTGAGGTCCTTCTTGAGAGCTTCCCACAGGAGGCATCTGGTTGGCCACTGTGAGAATGTGGTGTTGGACTAGATGAGCCACTGGCCAGATGCAGCAGCATTTTCTTACATTTGTATGAGAAGGGCATTCAAACATTCTTGCAGATGCATAGAACCCCGAACATGCTGTAGTGAATTTTTGATGACAACTATGCCAAAAATGGAATTTTTAATTGGGCTAGTGAATGCATTTTTTAATTGCACCCCTGGCTGCAGACTAAGCTTGCTTGAGGATTGTGACCTTAGAAAGCTCTGAGAAATAGGTAGCCTTGGATTGCATTTTTCAAAAGCAAGAGGCCTTGTTTAGGGAAAAGCCTGGCAACTTACCAGTTCTAGTCTCTTAAGGGTAGATATTTGTCATTTTCACTTCCCTTGCCAGCTGGAGTCAAGCGTGCGAAGGGAAAGCAAAAAAGTTATGTTTGTACATACGTGTCAATGACCCCATGCCTCAGAGTCTTTCCCGGAAGGCCAGTTTGATGATTTCTTGGAAGTCTTTCCCAAACCATGCTCTTTGGAGTTGGAGAATTGCTTTTGCCATAAGGAATCTTTTAGGAAGGCATGACAATGACAGCTTTTTCTGAGATGTGGAAAGATATATATATATATATATATATATATATATATATATATATATATATATATATATATATATATATATATATAATTTCTACACTCCACTCCTCTTTAGCAGCTCCTCCTGGCTTCTGTGAAAGGCTTCCTGTGGTCTCCCAGCTAAGCTTAGATCAGATCCACATAACATATAAGCAAGAGACAAAAACAATAGTTTTTTAAGAAAGGGACTTTGAGTGAAGTTTTGCTTCACAGCACCCTTTTGTCTCCTAGTTATGCAGGGTTTTGAAACAACCCAAAATCTTATTCAACAGAAGAGAAATTAGGTTGAGTGGTCATAGCTTGGGCAGCCATCGTTCTTCCAAACCATCTTCCACTCCAACAATCTGTTGTCGTCTGTAACCATCTGTTGGAGAAGGGCCGTAGCTCAATGGAAGAGCACCTACTTTGCAAGCAGAAGGTCCCAGGTTTGATCCCTGGCATCTCCTGGTAGGGCTGGGAGACACCCTTGTCTGCGTTGCATAGCCAGCCTCATATAAACAACATGCTTAAGTCTAATTAATACATTAAGGGGTTAATACCATAGAGTAAGCTGTCCTACCAGGCTTACTTATGTCCACTCCCCCTCACCTTGGGAAGAAATGGGTAACGAAACATTTGTTCTTAGCCTATCTGAGAAGCTCAAAAAGCTTGAGCTGGTTGCTCTAGCTCAGACCACATGGCTCTCCCAAGCCACTCTTTGAGTTCCTATAGGTAAAGGTAAAGGGACCCCTGAACGTTAAGTCCAGTCGCGGACGACCCTCATCTCGCTTTACTGGCTGAGGGAGCCTGCTTTTGGTCCGCAGACAGCTTCCAGATCATGTGGCTAGCATAACTAGCTGCTTCTGGCGAACCAGAGCAGCGCACGGAAACACCGCATACCTTCCCACCGGAGTGGTACCTATTTATCTACTTGCACTTTGATGTGCTTTCAAACTGCTAGGTGGGCAGGAGCTGGGACCGAGCAATGGGAGCTCACCCTGTCACGGGGATTCGAACCGCCGACCTTCTGATCAGCAAGCCCTAGGCTCTGTGGTTTAACCCACAGCACCACCCGCATCCCTATACTGTACCAATAATTTAGGATCTTTCACCACTTTGTAACTAAGTCAAGTTTTACTGCTTGTGCAACTTTCTGAAGCGTGTGAATCTGACCTTTGGAGAGTTTGTAAGTAAACCAATTTTAACAACGTATGTGTGATCTTTTTCTGGGCCAGAGCAAGTGGAAAACTTTGGAAGGAACTTGGAGGGCATATTTTAAAGTTCTAACAGCCTATATTTCTACTTCACTTTGCTGCATATTTTGTGATTTTAAATCAGTGCTGACACTTTGTCAACAAAAAGCACTTGCCCCAAACCTGGATCTTGGCAACAAGCGAATTCTCCTTTCTATACATATATTTTGAACCAACAGTCTGAACCCCTGAAGAGCTGCTACCAGTCAGTGTAGTTAATAACTGAGTTAGGTAGACACAAGGGTCTGAATTGGTGTAAGGCAGCTTTTTATATTTCTAATCTCCAGCCACAGCTTCAGAACATGCTATAACCAATGCTCCCACATATTTCGTGGCCCCAGATTTACCTCCAGAATGATGACATTGCAAACTAACACATGTTTGAGCTGTGCCTCACTCTGTGTATCACCCAGTTCATTTTGTTTGTTTGTTTGTTTGTTTGTTTGTTTGTTTGTTTGTTTGTTTATGGACTTGTAGATTTGGAAAAACTTCTGTGCATCTGGCACATTTCCCTCAGGGTTGGGCATAAGGCGAAATCAGTCAATATAGCAAAGTTTGACTACAGTGTCTCACTTTGAGAAATTATCCCTTTAGCCTTTTCTCAGAACAAGGCAAGGACGGTGTAGAAAGGGAAGCAGAGAGTTAGCATAGCCATTACTAATCAACTGGCAAAATTATAAAAATTAATGCGTGAGAGGAGAAGGGGTAGTGGAGGCAGCAAGTGACACAGAAGAGGTGGGTGGCAGAGGCGGCAGCAACTCAGGTGGCAAAGTCTCTTGTGCCAGCCCAGCCTTCTGGACGTGTTCATTTTAAAATTTATCAGCAAGGCCTAGAACTGTGTCTCATGTCAGCACTATTTGCCCTAGTTCCTCAGCCTTCATGTCCTGCTTATAAGATTTCCAGAGGCATCTGGTTGGCCACTGTGGGAGATATGATTCTTGATAAGATGCAGCTTTGATCCAGTTCAGCAGGGCTTTCCTTAGGCTATGCCTCAACCTTGTACAAATGTGATTAGGGATGCCAGAGAAATCCTCTGGTCAGGAACAGAAATCAGTCAAGTGAATAGGATTCATTCAGAGTGTTGTTTGCAGTTTTAAAAACTATATGCAATTAATGATATTTTTTATTTAAAAAGATGATTCCGTAACTTTGAAATTAATGTTATGCAAATTACATTAAATACTGGACAGTGAGATGTATAACATAGTATGTGGCAGAAACCGAACTGCAGCTGAATGGAAATGGCACTGATTAGGACAAGTATAGATTAGAACAGAAATTCCTGCCCTCTTACATCAATACCAGTCACCTTGCCTTTTCTGTCTGCCTTCTAATCTGTCTTTCAGTGTGGCGATTCATAAGGGCTATGGATGCTGCAGTCTAATATCCAGATAACCATTAGATGTCTTTCTCTCTTTTTCTTGCAGATGATGAAGTTTGCTTGGGACAACTACAAGCAATATGCAATGGGGAAAAATGAACTGAGACCTCTCACTAAGAATGGGCACATCGGGAACATGTTTGGTGAGCTGAACAATTTGCTGGAACAGTTTCAACTGTTAAATGTTTAGGAAAGAGAAAATTAGATTAGAGGTAGACATACATACATTAAGGACTGACTAAGCCCACGGTGGAGCCACACTTTCCCCTTGTAGGACAGATGTACACATTTTGAAACTGAATCAAGGCTGGGAGCAACAGTTCTTTCTGTTTCCAGCAGAATGTGGGCTGTGTAAAATACTGATTATCTGGCCCATACAACAGCCATGAAACTTCTCCCAGACAACTGGGGAGAGAAGGTTTTAAGAATCCTAAGGAATTTGGGAAGGGTGGAGGGACATAAATTTGTGCTGAAGGCTGAACAGGTATATATGTCTGAAGAGGAAGAAAAGTAGAGAGAGATTGGAAGGGGGAGGGAACAGACCAAGTTCCTGAAAGGAGATGTGCCTTAGGGCCTTACATGCTAGTATCATAGGATTTTTTTACAGTTGCAAAAGGTAGGTATGTAAAAGCAGTTGAAATTAGTTCTGTTCTGAAAACGCTCACATGAAACCATTCCTCTGAAGTAAGAATTGACTGACCAGGTTTCCCCCTGTAAAATCACTCTTTTAGATGCAGTCCAGAGTTATGACCAAGTTAACTGCCCTTTTTACATAGTGGAATGAAGATTACACAATGTGCAGTGATTGCAAAATGGTCATTTAATGATTTCGCCACCCAGCCAGATCCCTACTGAGCCAAGCAATGGGGAGAATACTTTACAGTCAAGATCATGGGCCCTGGTTGAGCTGAAAGCCCCTCTGGATTTCCTTCTGAGGGTGGAGAACAAGCAGCAGAACATTAGGACAAAAACTGTACAGGTTTTTAATCATTCGGCTGATTCGAAAGGAGAATGGCCCTGCTTGGTCCAGGTGCACCAAGGAGCTCTCTGATGCTCCAGGACCAAGCAGGATTGCTCTCCCTTCACATCAGCCAATAAGAGGCAGCAATTCTGCTTAGCACTGGGGCTGGGTGTGCCAGAGAGCTCTTTCATGCACCTGAACCCAGTACTAAGAAGCCTTGATTCTTCTATCCCTGTCAACTGGCAGAGAGGGGAGAATTAAATACCTTTCTCGAACAACATCAGCAAACTGCAGCCATCAGTGGTAGGGAGGGGAGAAACAATGACCTATGCTTGGAACATGGGGCCAACAACATCCCAAGGAGGAACCCCACATAAAGCACTTTGACTGATGGGCAAGACAAGCCACCTGTCAACTTTGGCCTGTAAAGCTGATCCTGATAAGGATTTGCTCTGTGGAACCGGAAAGGTTGCCCCTGTCCTGTCTTGGGCCCTGCTCCCAAGCTTCTGTGAAGGAGAGGTGGAGGTTCTGTGGCTTTACTCTCAATCTGGATCTGTAGCTCTCTGAACGGGCCAAGCATTTCCTCTCACGTCAGTTCTATTCAGAGGAAGCCTCTCATGAAATATTGAAAACATGAATCAATATTAAAGACTTTACTTTGTGTGCTTACTGGTTTGTATAATTTTCTCTTTAGCCGATTATAGTGTTTTGGGTAACTCAAATCCTTATGCTGCTTAGGCAGCTGGTGTTCTCTTTGTCAGTCTCTTTCTCTTCTCTTTCCTTCTCCCCTTGTGCTTTTCTGCAGCTAAGCAGCCTCCTTTGTCACTCAGCTCCCCAATGCCATCACCTTTTGATTTGACAAATTGATTTTTTTTTAAATGTTAATTTCTATACAGTATAATAATCTCTAGCCAGCTCTACGTAAAGCTGTGAAAGCATTATAGCTGTTCTGATTTGAACAAAATTGTTGAGGCACAGTGTAGGTTGACATTTGCTGCATTTGCTTGGACTGCTTTAGCATGGAGGACCCTTGAGGCTGCCAGGAGGGTTGTTAGGTGTTGTGACGGCCACCATCTGTAACCTGGATTTCAGCCCATCAGGTCTGGGCACTCTTGGCATTTAGTCTCTCTCATTCCTCTTCCATCACTTGTGTAAAGGATTAGATAAGGACATCTGGCTGTTCCCTTTCCACCATCACCACTATCACATAGACCTATCCTGGCTCCTATTTGAGGGCACAGTACTTGGACTCTCTGATCGATGGTTGCCAAAGGCTTTAATCCAGAATTCACTGCATGACCAAAACATAGATGCAAGCCAGCTGTTATATCTGAGCATTACGTTGCAGTACATGGCGAAGCATAAGCTAAGACATTCCAACACTTGACGCATATCCTGAGCTCTCCTTCTGAAAAGCAGAGTGGGCATAGTCATTTGCACAGTTGGTGATCCAAGCTTTGGGACTGAGAAAGCAAAAAGGCACTCCTGTGAGTGCGCTAGGTCAGCCACATCCTTGGAGACAGAGGCAGAGTTGGAGTGGTCAGCTCACTGTCTGATCTAGCCTCAAGTGCCTTCCTGGGGACAGGAAGCGCTTTGATGATGGGAGGCAGCGGCAGAGTTGCATCAGGTGGCTTCTCTGCTGACCAGGACTTGAGGCAAGACTTTTCTTTGACAACCCACATGTCTCCTCCTCAACATCTAGAGCAGTGCCTCCTGAACTGCTGGGCCCTCCCCCAGGATCCAGTGCTACAGCCACTTCCCATTCCTCCCCCTCATTACTCCAGCCCTACTGGTACATCTCCTCAAGGCTCATGTCAAGACTGGCCCTTTTACAGCTTCATGCAAATGGGAGTTTTGCACTGGAGCAGCTATATACAATGCACTCGATATTTCTCTTTATTGACCCACCTGCTCAAGGCTGCCTCTGGGAGAAGAAGCGGAACGAACCTCTGCCCTCCCACCACTCTGCTTCTAAAAATGGCTTAGTTGCCTCTGGACTTTTGCTGAAGTCACTGCAGAATCTAAAGCCTTGGTTTCTGCTCCTATGTTACTCTTCATGTGGAATTGGTTATTTCAGCTGGGAGGCTCCTGTTAATAATCCTGTTCTTTTAACTGTGGGTTCTTCCCTGTTGCCAGAGTTTGTGAGTTAATGGACGAATAATTAAATTTGCATCCTTTCAAAGGATCCGAGGGCAGCAAACAGACAATCTGAAAAGCGTCTAAAAGCAATTCAGATAGTGCCCAGACTGGGAAAGAACTCTACATGAAATGCTTGTCGAAAGAGGAAGGTCTTTTGTAGGCACTGAAAAAGATAAGAGAGGAAGTACCTGTCTAATATTTAGCTTGGAAGGGGATTCCAAGAAGTAGTTGCCATCACACTAAAGGCCAAATTCCAATTATTGCATGGAATGGATCTCCCAATAAAATGCATAGCTGTCAACCCTCCCTGCTGTTCCCCACTACTATATACATAGCTGTCAACCCTCCCTGCTGTTTCCCAATGCTATAATAAGGGAATTTCCCGCAAAAAAGGGAAAGGTTGACAGCTATGAAAAATGGTGTTTGCAGGAAGCCCTCAGCTGCAGATTGCAGCGATCAGTTGGGTGTATAAGGGGTGAGATAGCCCCACCCCAGTGGCTTCCATCATGCAGCTTGGGAGCACTGTGGCAGGGGCAGCCCCTTCCTTCCCCCTGGGGTGCTGCACTTGTACACAACACAGTTGCATACTTAGGAAACCACCATCTGGAAGTGCTCCATGATTGAGTCCAGCTTTCTTTATCTGTGCTCCTTGCCTTTCTGCATCTTGCAACTATTTTCCAATCTGCTAAGCTTTACCAAAACTCCTAAAGGAACATGACACCAAAAAGGGAACAAGAGTCGGAGAATATTTTAATGTGTTTATCATGCTCAAGCTATTGGTGCTACTTAGGAGATGCTTGTACTGCATTTATGAGAGCTCCTGAGAAAATGTCCTGGAGCAGAAGGGCTTGTGCTAGTTAGTGCTCTTCTCATCCTCCACTCCCCATAGAGCAAAGTCAGCGGATCCCCTTGCCGAGTAACTTTACTCCCAACAACACTAAATGCATTTAAGAACTCAGGAGATTCTGCTCCCCAATCTCCCCTTTGATACAAAGGCTTAAAATTTTTGAGTCACAGATGGGAAGCGTAGGCAGCCCCGGTACTTTCCTTCCTGGAGGTGTCAAAATTGAGCAAAAGCCTAATTTGCAGCTGCTTCTGTGTGGGAGGGAGGATACCACACCAAGGCTATTTTCAACTGTGTTTGTGCGACTGCGAAATCTTCAAGTTCCTTAAGGGTGTAACATGTGCTTTTCAGTTGTGCATAGGATGCTCACTTACGGCAAAACTTTCCTTATTCAGCATTGGCCAGATTGTGAACTTGAGGAGCGACTAGGGGGTGAATGAGCAGCCCCTCCCTCAAACATATCTCCACACTGCCAGTGATACTGAAGAATGGTTGAATCTGGACATGCCTGCTCTAGGAGGGAACTGTAGACACCCAATAACTGATTGTTGGAAGATTTAGAACAGATAAAATAAAGTACTTCTTCACAAAGCATATCGTCAAACTATGGAACTTCCCCCCTCCAGGAGGCAGCGATGGCCACTGATTTGGATGGCTTTAAAAGCGGAATAGACAGTTCATGGATGAGAGGGTTATTAATGGCTACTACCCATGATGGCTATGCCCTACCTCCATAGTTAGAGGCAGCTTCCAAATACTTCCGAATACCAGTTGCTGGAAACCACAGGAGGGGAGAGTGCTCTTGTGCTTATGTTCATAAGCTTGCTGGTTTCCCACGGGCATCTGGTTGGCCATTGTGAGAACAGGATGCTGGACTAGATGAGCCATCAACCTGATCCAGCAGGCTATTCTTTTGTTCTTAGAGTTGACAGTCAGATCACACACACACAAAAACTCTTGAAAGCAGTAGAGCACATGATTCTGCATGCAGACGGTCCCAGGTTCAATCCCCAGTGTCTCAACACAGAGCTGGGAAAAGGCATCTTGTCTGAAACATTGGAGAGCTGCTGCCAATCACAGTAGGCAATACTCAGCCAGATGGACCGATAGCCTGATTTTGCTGTAAGGTAGCTTCCTATGTACCTATGAGCATGATGTTGTTTGTTGGACCTAGCCATCTACAGAACTGTAGCTTGGCTCTGAAGCCTGAGCGACAAGGGGAGCTCTTCTACTTTTTTTTTTTTTTTACTATCGGCCTCTCATTGCCCCAACCCTTGCTTCATTCTGAGTCGGCAGGTGGTGGTGTGAATCAGGTTGGGTTAGGTTGAAGGTGCAGTTGCCTAGAACTCACCCAGACAGCCTCTCTCTCTCATCTGCATACCTTTGCACTCTTCCTTACCAGTCCTCATTGTACCATTTTAACACAACCCCTTGCCAAGGTAAGCCCAGCTTAATGCCTGTTCACTGCCCCCCTCCTTTCTTTCATCCTGCTGCTGGTTCTGCAGTAACCTGTGCAAATTAACATTGGAAAGTGCACCGTGATCCTTTTTTCCTTCAAAGGTGCTAGAGAGAAGCACATTTATTATCTGGCTAGGCATTTCAAGCGCACCTGTCACCACAATGACTGCCATTATACAACAGACTTATTATTCTGCCTGCTCCCTGTGTCTGTCATATCTACTTATTATTCTGACAAAACGTTTTAAATCCCTTTAGCCTGGCAGCATTTTATATAGTTATGGGGAAAGGAGCTGAATTCTGTTCTAAGGGTGCATCAACAAAATTTATCAGTTAAGGTCTGATATGTCACAATCTGAACTCCAGTGCTGTTTTTAGATGCTAGAGATTTTCCCCTTCTTTCTCCCCTCCTCGTCCTGGTATTACTTTGTGTGCACCATGTTGGTAGCTGAAAGGATCCATCTTGTGACTTGTTTCCCTGTCTTGAATTCAGTTGGTAAATAAAAACAGATTCTCATAACAGTGTTAGGCCCAGGGCACAGTTTTTGTTCTGTACCTTTGTGTTGCTGATTACTAATCAATTTGCTTATATGTCTCCTTTCCCCGGAATTGTGCCCAAGGCAGCTCAGAACAAATCAAAACAGAGCAATAAAAAATTTGGTAATAAAGGCAAGAATACACAGCCAAAAAGACTAATCAGTATCAATATGTCACACAGTTTCTTAACAACTCAGTTAAAAACCCCAATTTCCAATGATTGTAATAGTTCATTTTGGTAAGATCTCAGAATCTATTAATAATATATTATAACTATAAAAAATAATAATTCTATCAACAGTTGTAAAAATACAAGATGTAAATGCTATAAAAACCTGGAAGCATAGTAGCTTTCTAAAGCATGCTATTCCCCCCCCCCCAGTGGACCTATTAAGGAGCTGATTCTATCAAGAAGATGGGCAGGTCCATTTTGTTGAACAATCCAATCCTCAGCTCTCATGTGGGCTTTTATCCCTTTCTTTTCAGACGCCAGGAGGGAGGGCACTCTCCTAATGCCCCAGGGTAGGAATCCACCAGGTTTACCACACAAGCTCTCATCAGAATCTGAAAGCATCAACCTTCCTTCTCCAGTCCAATCAAGCAGGTCTCCTATGGCACCTCTGACAGTGGCTTGGGACTGGAACAGCTGGATCTCTTCTGGCCAAGATGGTGCTGCAGTCCCCCTCCCCCATTTACTTACCTACTTACAAATTTCGCTTCGGTGCTTTAATTTTACTGAAAGCTTGAGATGGATAAGAATTTCAGTGGTGATCCCTCCATTAATAGAGCTCGCTTCTAGTTTAGATGCTGTTGAAACCGGAGGTTAATTCCCACACGGGAAGCTAACATGAACTGAATAAGTAGTTCATACGGTGCATCCAGAAAGATGTGTTCAGGCTTGGGGTTTGTTAACTCTCCTGAGCGAGTGAGTTCCATGATGGGCAAAGATGTTGCCAAAGGCAAATATGGTTTCCACTCGGAAGCTGACATGAAGAGGAGGGACCCTTGGCTGGTTTCAAAGACTGCAGTAGGACACAGGTGTAAAAACCGAGTGTCTGATGAGGAATTCAACCTCCTGAGATTTCTCTTGAAATGGAATGTGTGCTTATTTTTAAAACAGCAAGCTGCTAGCCCTTAAGGCTGCAGTGATACTCTTGAAAGTAGCAGGGCTTGAGGAATACTAACAGGCAGTTTCGGCATAATAATTTGAGGAAGGACCATAGCTCAGTGATAGAGCAATTGTCTTGCATACAGAAGGTCCCAGGTTCAATCTCCGGTGTCTCCAGGTAGGGCTGGGAAAGCTGTTGCTTGAAACCCTGGAGGGCTGCTGCCAGTCAGTGTTTACAATACTGAGCCAGATGGGCCCATGGTCAGACTTGTTAAAAGGCAGCTGCCTATGTTTCTAACACATGACACAGAACTGTGTGTGCATTTGCTTTATTCGCCATAAGTTAGGACTCTGCTGTCCTTGGTACAGAATTTGGCCCATTGTTTGAATGTTTTATAATATGGAATCTACAGTCCTATTTATAACTCCTTATTAGAGTCTAATAAGCTGCTTCTTATGCTAGATCATATTCTTAACCAGATCAATTCTCTTCCTAGCTCCAACTTCATTACAATTTGCACTGAACATCTAAAATTGGCTTGTCAGAAGCGGGAGCTAAAAGTGATACTGATTATGAAAAAGATAACTGGCATGTTTCTGGCATCACACTTTAATCGGGTTGCTGACCCCTGTGTGTGTATTGTTGGCATAGCAGGAATCCAAAATTCAGATGCCCTCTGTGTCAGTGTGTTAATGCTGCACATGCAAAAACCAGAATACACAAATATACACAACGCATGCTTTGCTGTCCTCATGGCTAAGTTTCATTCTTAAATTGGGCCAATGCTGTTGTGGCTTGTTGCTGCCTCCCAAACCTGTACATCTTTGCCAGTCCTGGCAAGTTCCTCTTGCATTGAATCTGTGACAACTGGCACATTGGAAGGGCTTCAGCTGCATGAATGTTGACATGTGAAGTCTAATGATGTGAAGTTTCTTGAATTCTGTGTGGAGATCTGCTGCCTCTCCCCCCCTCTCCCCCCTCCAGCAATGTTCCACTGTGTGCAATGGACCATGTGCTGCGCTGACCTAAAGATAGTAAGATAAAACGTTCTTGGAAAGTCACAGACTTCTTAGGCCCAGCTTGTGTCCTTGTCAAGAAGGTGAAACGCTTCCCAAAATGTTCTCAGTTTCTTTCTATCCTTTTATTAGGGAATGTCATTAGAACTATTCTTTCCTGATACAAAGAAGGCTTAGCTAGTTAATTATTGGAGTTTTAATCAATCACATCTGCATAATTTTGCACGGGAGTGAAAACAATTGTTTTGGAGTAGCTTAACCTGCTGCATTGAATTGTTTTTGAGGATAAAATGGGAGGAGGGAACAATGTGTGTCACCCTGACACATCCTTGGAGAAACAGTGGCATAAAATGAAAGGAAAATGTCAGACCCAGAGGCCTAGCTGGTCCAGCACCCTCTTTTCCACAACAGCCAGCCAGATGCCTATGGGAAGCTCACAAGCAGGACAAAAGAACAACAGCCCTCTCCCACTGGTGTTTCCCCAACAACTTGTATTCAGAGGCATGGTGGGTCTGATCCTAAAGATAGCATATAGCCATCATGACTAGTAGCCTTATCTTCTATTCCTTGTTTAAATTGCCTAAGTTGGTGGCCATTGCTATATCTTTGGCATGTGAATTCCACAGCTCAGTGTGCAGCTTGAAGAATGTCATTAATTGCTCTATGATGTCCTAGTTGGGCACCACGGCCCCTTTTTGTGGGAGGGTGGATAGGCTCCAACCTCCTTGGTTCCTGTGTTCTGGAATATTAACTCCTATTTCTTGCAGCACTTCCCAGTGACTGCTCCAGTTAGTGTTCTGTGTTCACCCTATTAGTGTGCTATCTGTTTTACACAGAGTTGACAAGGGGCTACCAAGCAGAATGCCCCTTTGTTCAAAATCTGCTGGCTGCTTTATAATTATGCTTAGTAATGTATTTTGCTAGGGTTCAGCTAGCATGGGGGAGGGGAATTACCGGTACTAGATTTTTTTTAAAAAATTGACATTTTAAGAAAATCTCTGCATTTTAAAGAATATTTCCTTTTCAGGTAGCCTCCTGATGAAGGGCTGCCCAGGCTCAAGGCTGTTCAACTTAAGCTCAGCCAAGCCAACTTACACTCTGCTAGGGGCTCAGTTAAACTAGTCCGGGCTGCTTTCCTGAGAATACAAAAACACAGACATCTGGAAGGACTCAGTCTATGGCTTTTGGGGCTGCATTTGACTTGATGGATCGCAAGTTGTGCAGGTCTCTTGGAGCTCAAAATGCATTGGATTTCCTTTCAGTTTGTGAAATTCCATTTTATGCCTCTTGCTGGTTGACTTCTTTCTGATCTTCACCGTCATTTTTAGCATCTTCCTTGCAGTTCTGGAGATGACTAGGAGAGTAAAATGTTGTTTACAAGCTCCAAACCTTGTCAAAAGGCTGATTTTATGAATCAAAACGAAAGCCTCTTGTGCTGTAGTTCCATTATGCAATGCTTGTCCAAGCGTAGTTCTGCCATGCCATTGGAGAGATGAATGCAAAGGTGACCTAGATAGGAGGCCGCGCGTCTCATTAGCAGTCCCTTGAGCCAACCAGCCTACCACTGAACCACCCATTTTTCCATGCCGTCTCATATTGCTGTGGGTAATTTTTTGTTTTCAAGTCATTGGTTAAAGATTATAGGAAAACAAGCTTGAATTAATTTAAAGCAACGGGAGCTGGTATGTTTGTGTTGAATGCAGGACAAGGTAATTGGATGAAAGTATTAACGGGCATCATTGCAGATGAAAGAAGTCCCTGTATGAGTGAAAGGACGGTTGGGGGACTCTGAGTCCATGCCTCATTTCTTAGGCTCATACAATTTCAAAACCTCAAAGGGGTCCTTTTCTGTGATCGATTTCAGAGTTGCTCTAAATTTGCATTCCAAATCCATCCCAGCTAGCTGTCATGTGCCACATTACTTGGAATTGCTTTGCACATTTTGCAGGAGAAAATGTATTTTATCTCTTCCCCCACCCTGCCTTCTGCAGTTCTAGCAAAGTTGTGTGTGTTTTTATTACCATATCCTAGAATGCAATGACCTGCTATTCTTTTTCTTTTGAAGTGACAGCTGCCTGGCTGAATATTAGTTTTAACCAGCACACTTTTTTTGTTGTGGCCTTTTTGTGGGTTGTTCTTACTGCTCTGTGATCAGTCACAGCAAACCTGTTTTCCTCTATCCAGGCACCGAAGTAGCTGGATATTTCTCAGCTGATTCCCATCTGAGCTGACATTTATCCTCTATCGTTTTTCATCCCCCCGCTCCTCGGCCAAGGACAAACAGGACACATCATTAACTGGCCAAAAGTTATCTACAGGCATCACTTTCACATTCTAGACTAGAGTGAGGATGCAAGTTGCTTCTCTGTTTCTTTGAATCTGGTCATTAGCAGACCACGATCCTTTCCTCACTTCTGCTAAGAGCCTGTGCGTTTATAAAGCACATGTACCCATCTAATTCAGAGAATGGAAGGTCATGCTGGATGCTGAACTTAGATGTTCTATGTTATATAATTCAGTAGCCTTTAACAAGAATCCTGTACTATGTCTTTCTGTGCACATTCTATTGATGAATGTTGGTACTTCTCTGAACGTGGGACCTTTCCCCCTCCCCAGTTTTATTCGTTTTTTTATTTTTAAAAAAACCTCGTTGCATTTATATCCTACATTTGCTCCAAGGAGATCAAAATGGTGTGCATGGTTCTCCCCTTCTCCATTTCATTTTCACAACCACCCTGTGAGGGACAGTGGATTGAGAGTGGCCCGCCCAAGGCCACCTAGAGAGTTTCATGGCTGAGTGGAGTTTTGAACCTCAACATATTTTTGCCAAGCATTTTAAGAGTGATGCAGGAGTGAAAGGCACTTGTGCACTTGTTCACAGCAAGCCATCACAAACCAGAAACTCTGGCTTGTTATGTGCAGGCAGTGGCTTGAGTTGGGGCCCACAGCCTGCAGTACAGCAAGCACAATGGAATACTCTGGTCACAAGGAAGAAGAGAAGACCAGACTTCTAGTATTTATCTTAGGAAATCCAAAACAGAGGCTTAATATTGCCTGCCAATTTTCGGGGTTGGTAATTAATGCCACTACATCAGTTGGTGCCTGAAAAGGTTGCTGAGGCCTCAGTGCACAGTCCATTATTATTATTAGTAGTACTAGTATTTATTAATTTATGAATATCCTTTTATGTGCATCTCGGGGTGATTCACAAACATACCATAAAGAAATTAAAAATGGTACCCCAAACCCCACAACTAATAAAAGTATCATCCAGCTGGAAAAAGCTTGTTGAAGCAAAAAAATGTATTCTGTTGTTTCCAGAATGTAGAGTTAGACGGCACCTGCCATATCTCAACAGGGATGCTGTTCTACAAACCGAAGGTAGCTACTCTGAAAGCCCTGCTCCAGGTTACTATGGAGGGGACTTCTGGTATTTTACTGTTACAGCTCACTTAGACTTGTTCCCAGCTTCTTGGTCCTGTGGTTCCAGGTTTTGAGCCCTAAAGTCCTTGGCCGGGAACACGATAGAACATGACAAGCACAAAAGTGTGTTGATCTCAGAATAAATTTTGAGTAAGCCCTGTAACTTGATGTGAGGGAGGGGCTTGTTTTCCTCCAATTGGAGAAGATGCGAGCAAAAGCCATTCAGGCTTATTTGTAAATACAAGTAGGATTCCGCGATGTTTTATTTTTATTATTTTTCTTACTGTTCCCCAGAGCAGACTGCTTTAGCGTCTCATTTGTCCTTGCAACCCTGCAGGATAGCACACTATTGTTCCTATGTTATGTTAGAATGGAGGCTGAAAGAAAGAGTGTTAGCAACTTTCCCTAGGTTACATTATTATTCTGTCAAAATACCCTGTTTTGTTGATGCTGTTTGAAAACATTTCTCATTGTAGGAGGCTGCCTTACAACAAGTCCGTATTCTTTTACAGGAGTATTCTTCCCTTGCCATCCATCTGGTAATGAATGTGGGCACTCGTGCAAGCACAGTGAAGCGCGCTGGGTCCTTGTTTCTGATTGTTAGAACTTTCTCTGTGCAAGATGTCTCTCTGCCTGCAGCTCTGTTCCCTTTTTAATTTTAAATTCTGCATATAATGTTCCTTCCCTTGTCTACTTAGGAAAGACAGTGAGTTTTAAATCATTTTAAGGGGCTATGTATAGCAGCAAAATTAAAGGTAAGCTGCAATGAGTTTCTTCTTGCGTAATTTATATCTACCTGCCAGAGTAGCCCATTTCCTCTGACTTTTAATTCTCTGCTATACAGCCCTGATTAGGAGGCATCAGACTTAATCATGTTATGTTAGCTTCCAATGTGAGGGCTTAGCTTTTCTTTTCCTCGTGGTTGGTGAGGCACCAAGCCACTAAATGTTTTCTTCAGCTTAATTCAACTCCCCACTCACTAAAAAAACCCAACAGGATTTGTATTAATATGCCAGTTCTCTACTAACCTCTCTGTGATCTCTGACTGACATCTCGTTTCTTATGCATCTTTCCTGTACTTTCCCCAGGTAATCGCTTTAGTTCCTGATCGTTACCTTGAATACAGTTTCTTCCTCACCCCATCCCCCCATTCCACAGCACGTTAGCTTTCATATCTGGTTGGTTGCCAATTTCAAGGGTAGTTTCATGTATTGTAGAGTTATAGTAGGTGCATCGAAGAGCCTTGCAACTCTTTCACAGTGCTGTCTTTTGAGTTAGGAAATCTTTTCTATTCAACCTCAAAGCCAAAAAGGCTTGACAAAACCATTTTCAGCTGTGTCATGAGTTGCTAGTAGAAAAAGAAAGGCAGAAAAGAAAGTGTATGTTTTAACTTTTTGCAGTAATTCATTAATAGGTTTAATACATAGTATGTACTATATCTACAGTACTGGGAAGGAAGTTGAATTTAATTTGCGGTACGACTAGATTAGCAAATGGAGAGGTTATAAGTTTAAATAGTGTTACTGTGGCATGTTTCTATCTCATTAGTGTATCTGAGCATAAGCAAGTAGCAAAATGAGACCAACAAGTGCTATATTTGGATTTTTGGTGTTTGCTGTGGAGGTTTTTCTGTCCCATTGGAGAGCACACCCACTTGCATATTATCTCACTTTCCAAAAAAGTCAGAAAAGCTGAAAGAAATGAGAGTGTTTTGCCTTAAAAAAACACAACTAAGAGACAATGTGTTACTTTTTAACTGTGTGTCTGCTATCAGAAAGAAGATATGGCTATCCACCTTGTTTTCCTGGATGGGAGCAGTTTGCTTGACTTTTGAGAAGGTAGAGCAAATGTAAATTCTAAAAGCAACTTGTTACTTCTGAAAGTGGTGGAGCAAGATGCCCTCAAACATTTCAGTCTTCTTCCTGGGATATTTTTCAAGAAAATTAGGTTAGGGAATCTTGTGTTCAGTCAGAAAATTCATTCTGAGGTCTACTGGGAGTCTTTCCTTCTCTAAGGTTACAGTCCTCTGAAGACTTACCTAGAAGCAAGAACCAGTGTTGACTTAAGTGTGGGACTTGAGTAAACATAGGATTTTGCTGTGTGGCTCATTCAGTGTGACAGCAAAGGCATTTTTGGGCACCAGCCAATCTGCTGGTCCCTTTAGACCTTGGATTCCAGGATAATACTTATGTTCCCAAAAACTTATTGCTTCAAACAAGTTTCATACCATGAATATAAATGTCTGACTTAGAAAAAGTGTATATCTTGCAAGGTATCAGCGGCAGCACCTGTTTTTACCCCAGATCTCATTCACATACTAGGAACATTGGCAGCTTTCCAATGCCCAGAAGATCCTGGGGCAAATGAGGCAATCATCCATGTAGCTTTTGTTTCAACACAATTAATCCTCACCTTTTTAATGTCAGTGTAAAGTGGCCCGCCAATCCTGTATATGACACGGCATCACTTGATGGTGCCATATTTGAATTTAACCTCTTACCACCTCACCTGGATTTCCTTCCGTTCTGTTCCCAGTCTTCGAAGCCTTGTGGGGAAAGTTTCAGGTCCTGCCACCAAGCTATTGCTCTGGCCAAAACCTTCTGAATACTTTTCACTGTGGGTAATATTGTTAGGAGCTACAAGCTTTTTCATTTCCCTTATCACAATACATTTCTTGCAGCTCTTTTAAATGCATGCAGCGTTGAAGAATGCACCTCTTTCTTTCTTTCTTTCTTTCTTTCTTTTTGATGCAGATAGCACTCTCCGCTCTTCTTGGATCCAAGAGGAATTATCTGCTTCTGCTCATTAGCAACTAGCTAAGGTGCTTGAAGTCTGTGGATAATTATTTTAGATGGGATGCGGGTGCTCATTTCGACGGGCCTCGTGTGGAATTATGCAGTTCCTTGGGGAGGCGCATGACGAAAAAGGCAAATTGTGTTACCTTTAACCAGCTTGCAATTAATTTCAGGCGGTAAAATAAAGCAGCCTAGAGGGCCTCTGGCCAATAACATATTTGTGGTGTTCTCTTTCAATTGGCACATTTGGATCTGCACAAAATCTGCCTCGTCACAATTCCCCAGAGCTGTTTTCGCTGTGGATCTTTCCTCAATACAATAGCACTCTCAGGGTTGTATTCAACTAAGTCTCCTCTGAGTAGGGCTAGCATTGGCTACAACCCACAAAGATACCCGTTACTGTCCCTGCTATTAGGTCCCATCCACACTATACATTTAATGCACTCCTGTGCCGCTTTAACAGTCGTGACTTCCCTCAAAGAATTATGGGAACTGTAGTTAGTAAGGAGTTGTCAGGAGAAGCTTAACAAACTACAGTTCATGGAATTGGGGGGGGGGGGAGAGTCCATGATGTGAATATGACCTTAGAATGAGTGGAAACCCTTCACTTAAAAAAAACAAAATCGAAAATTCTTTCTAGTAGCACCTTAGAGACCAACTGAGTTTGTTCCTGGTATGAGCTTTCGTGTGCATGCACACTTCTTCAGATACACTGAAACAGAAGTCACCAGATCCTTAAATATAGTGGGGGAGTGGGGAGGGGTATTACTCAGAAGGGTGGTGGGAATGGGTGATAGGCTGATAAGTGTGGAAAACCTGTTGACGACTCTAAACGGCTGCAATTAGTCTTGCAGGGAAAGGCAAGGGGTGAGATGGCTAAAGATGGCTTTGTTATGTATAATGAGATAAGAATCCAATGTCTTTGTTCAAACCAGGTTTCTCCATGGTTTTAAGTTTGGTGATTAGTTGCAATTCAGCCACTTCTCTTTCCAGTCTATTTCTGAAATTTCTTTGTATTAAGACAGCTACTTTGAGATCTTTTATAGAATGTCCTGGGAGATTGAAGTGTTCTCCTACTGGTTTCTCTGTCTTGTGATTCCTGATATCAGATTTATGTCCATTTATCCTTTGGCGTAGGGTTTGGCCTGTTTGTCCAATATAGAGAGCTGAAGGGCACTGTTGGCATTTGATTGCATGCACAATGTTGGAAGATGAGCAATTAAATAGTCCTGAGATGGTGTGTTTGATGTTGTTGGGACCAGTAATGGTGTTATCCGGGTTTATGTGGCAGCAAAGTTGGCATCTGGGTTTATTGCAGGCTCTGGTACCAGTGTCCATGTTGAGTCCTGTTTTTCACTTAAAAAAAACAAAAAACGAAACACTTTTATAGGGGAAGGCAAAGAAAGGTGTACTTAGAGGCATCACCAGATTGAGACACTGGTCCTCAGCAGGTGGGCTGCATCCTGACTTGAGGTGTCTCGTGCCAGTGACGCCAGCTACTTTCTTCTTCTTTTCTTTGCGTAGGAGCATAGGAAGCTGTCTTTATTTTTATTTTTTTCTGTCCCACTCTTCTAGTGTTTAAAACGATACTCAGGGCAGCCTTCAGCCACTGAAAATCACAGCGTTAAAATACAATATATTAAAGAGACAACAATAAAAACACAATTTGTATAACTGAAACAAAGGCATCATATTTTCAGCAGACCCTAAAGCCTGCCAGAATAAAGCCCACCTTATGCCAAGTCAGACAAATGATCAGTACTGCCAACATACCCTGATCTCAGAGTTTCAGACAAGTCCTTCCTGGAGATGCTGCGGATCAAACTTGTGACCTTCTGAGTATGAAGCATACATAGTACCACTGAGATAGTAGCCTGGTTTGGTTTTCTTTGAACTGAATTGTTTGGACCTATCCCAGCCTGCTGGCAAAAAGAAATAGTACAGTACACACAGTAAAGAGATGTCAGTCTCCAGGAGACGGCTTTGTGTAACATTGATGCCTGTGCAAATCCAAAAACCAGCATTGATCATGGCACTTGTCTACAATTTGTCGTAAATCTGACAGCAGTTGTGCAGTGTGTAGGCTGGGTCTCATTGTACAGTACAGGTGGAACAGTGATTAATTAGTTCTGCCTGTGAATTCAGAGGGATGAGCTGTTGTTGACAAGATGAAACAGATTGAGATGGTTTATAATCAGCTGTTGGACAGATCTTGTTAATGCTGTTCTTTAAGGATGTTTTTCTCCTGGCAAAATGAGAAATGGAGCATTTCTTTTCTTTTTTTTTTAAAAAAAGCAAAGTCTCAGACCAGCTTCTTCAAAGTTCTGCTGACTCAGACACTTAATGTTGTCTGTTGGCAAGCATAAAAAGAAATAAATTTAAAACTGGAAAACTGAGATGGGGAAATGGAGTATCCTGTAAAAAGGCACGACCGGCTGTTTAGTACTTTAGCTCTCCAACTACTGAAGTTCATAGCTATCTCCAAATACCACATAAATATGTAAAACGCTACCTGGAAAACAGACTTCATCCTGTTAAATCGTTATTAAATCACACAGATCTTAAATATATGGGCCAACTCAAAAATAGCTTTCAGTTATATATCCATGCACAATACCTTCAATTGACAATAAGAAATGTATTTATCAAAGGTTGAAATTGAATTTCTCCCTATTTCAAAACACTTCATGCAAGAATATTATGTAAAAGAAAATGTGACACCCCCGTTTTTTCTTCCTTGTATAAAAATTTCTTTTAACCAGCATATTTTCCTACAGCAGGGGGGTCAGTTGTCCTGTTTTCTTATGCCCCCCAGCCACAACTGAACACGTTTTCAAAATATCAGGATTAAATTAAAAGGATATTGAGGTCAGATGCCAGTAGAATTGATACACACACACACACACACACACACACACACACACAACTGCATAGCCAATATATCAGACAGGAGGGTGATGCTGAGGTGTTTCTCACTTATCATACAATGGCTGTTAGGGAGCCAGAGCGTGATGGGGCCTTCACCTGGCAATATTAGGGGGGGGGGGCTTGCCTGTGCCTGATTCTCTCTGGGCGGAGGGAGGAACAAGATGTGGGGCCAAGGTGGCTTCTTCCTCCCTCCACTTTTCAACATTGCATTGTATCATTATATTGCAATATTTGGCTGGTGATTCATTGTGATGTTGAAAAGCTGACATTGCCCTGCCCTATCAGGAAGTGGTTGCTGTTCAGTGACAGAGCATCTGCTTTGCACATAGCACATCTGTTTTGTAGGTTCAGTCACCACCATCTGCAGCTGGACTAGACACCTGAGATTTTCAAAATATTTAATTTTGCACCAGATTTCATGTGACCAGGTAGGATGACTCACCATCCTTTGGCCTTAGCTCTCTCTGAGTCCTGATACTGCTAGAGGGAAGTACAAGCTGTACATGTAAACATAGGTAACTGTATTTGTCAAAGGCACGCTTGTGTGTGCTTGACATCTGAAGCCTTTGTGAATCACAATTTTGTCTGCATTGCTCAGTGTGAGTCACTGCAGCATCTTACAGCTATAGTAAATCTGGCAGTAAAATATCGAACCCTGTCATGCAGT
Source organism: Lacerta agilis (assembly GCF_009819535.1). Taxonomy (NCBI): domain Eukaryota; kingdom Metazoa; phylum Chordata; class Lepidosauria; order Squamata; family Lacertidae; genus Lacerta; species Lacerta agilis. The sequence continues at coordinate 60,452,268 of NC_046319.1, forward strand.
GTTGGTTTTTTTCAATCTCAAATTCAATACGGTGATTCTATCCAAGAAGTAGGAGGGAAGTGGCTCTTTCATTATGATTCAGAATATATGTCCTAGAGCAGAAGAAAGGTTGAGGCAGCAGCAGGTGATCAAAATGAACATCCACATATAGCTTGTTGTTTGTTTCTTTTCAAAACAAACCATGATGGTCAAGCCAAGGTTTGTTCTTGGCTTACTGATCATGGTTTATCTGGAAAGAACCGAACACCGAGGGCTGGTTCACATGTTAGGCTAAGCCAAGGCTTGTGGTTCATTGCTTCCAACAATGAAGGGTGGAGGAAAATGAGAGCCAATCAACAGCATGCACTAGCATGCTGCTTTTTCATGGTAAGCCATGGTTTATGGCTTACTGTCACATGTGAATGTGCCCGTTGTGTAAAGTAGCATGTTTTGTCTATACTGACCATACTGCCGATCAATTTTGTTGGACAGCCTCAAGTTCTAGAGTTATGAGCTAGGGAAAAAATCTCTATCTGCGTATCATTCATAATTTTATGAAGCTCTGTCATATATTTCTTCCCTTTCCAATGTCCTTTAGCATTTTCCTGGTAGTTGAATTATTTGTGACATTGGTAGCCTAATTATACAGTTTTTCCTCAAATGCCCCCCCCGTCACTCACCCTTGCTTTTGGCATGACTTCTGCAAATCAGGTGGTTCTATGCATCCAATCAGGTGTCTGCCTTGTAGCAAATCGGGTGACATATTGATTGTATGCATAAAAATCATATCATGTTACAAAACTTCAGTCAACCAAATTGGATGGGTAAACACCATCAATCTGATACCCAGTTTTTATGTACTGATGGTTGGTGTGAGTTCAGTGCTGTACAGTTGCAAACACTGTTGAGAAAGTTTAAGACGTGAGATGAAAAGCAGTAGTATGTTTAATGGCTACTCCTTTCTGCAGATCCGATCAACTATAGACATAAGGATTTTCTTTTTCTGAACATATATTCATTTCATACTCCTTGCAATTTCGTTTATAACTAGAGAGAGAACTGTTTGGGCGTGATATCTGTTTTTAATCTCATGGCTCATAAAGTATAAAAGCAAAGACTCTAATAATTTCACAATTGCTATTACCTGTTTTAAGTTCACTTTAAGAAACTTCCTTCTTTATGGCTGTGGCATATGGCTCCACATCAAGTGCAAGTAATGAAAGAGGGCTTTCCCAAGAGGTAATTTTCAAATGATATTTTTGAAAGTTGAAAGCTGACCTCACCCCCTTAAAGGCAGTTTTAAATATGTTAAAGCCATTGTGAATGGGTTCAGTTTTTGCTGAGTGTGCAACTAGAATTCATAAATCTAGCAACTCATATAAGTATGCTTCCATGATTTTAATAGGGCAGTGCTTTGCATGGCAGCTGCTAAAGCCAGAATTTAAGATTAGGAGATTAAGCCTCTGGTTCTGGATCAGGCCAAAGGCCCAGCTAATTCAGCATCCTGTTCTCACAGGCAGTGGCAGAGCTTCATGCTCTGGCACCAGGGGGGTGGAGAGCAGGCGGGGGCAGGACTGGCGCGCATCCTGGGGGGTTGGCAGCCATGATGGCACCCCATCGGGATCGCGCTGCCGGGGGCGGTGCGCTCTCCCTGCACTCCTCTTCTTCCTCCAGTGCTCACAGGGGCCTGTACGAAGCCCACAAACAGCACATGAGTGCAGCAGCTCTTTCCCCCCTCATGATCGTTATCGATTGTGGTGTTAAGAGACATATTGCTGGTAGTATTCAGCCATTGTGGCTAGTTGCCAGTGATAGCCTTATTCTCCAGATTCCACAGTTGTGTGAAGAAGGTACCGGTACTTCCTTTTGTCTGCCCTGAATTTGTCAATATTCAGGTTCATTGGATTACCTCAGGTTCATTTATTATGTATTAGAGAGGAAGAAAAAATTCTCACTAGCCATTTTTTCCACATTATGCGTTACCCACCTTTTCCCTGAACCGAAAAGCCCCTTTTTCTGAGCACATTCATTCACAAAATTTCAGATTCCTTGATTATTTTGGCTGCTATTTTCTGCATCCTTTCCAGCTTTTCAATACTCTTTTTTTGAGGTGCTGGGTCAACAGTTTTCCATGTCTGGTTGCACCACTCATGTGTATAATTTTGGCAGTTTTGTTTTTGAAATCACTGTGCTAATGATCTCTAACGTAGAATTTGCCATTTTCATAGCTCTAGCACACTGAGTTGGCCTTTTCATTGTCCTTTCCACCATGAACCAATATTTCAACTTAGTTGGTCTCTAAGGTGCTACTGGAAGGAATTTTTATTTTATTTTGTTTTGACTATTTCTTTTCTGGTTAGTCTGTGTTTGCTCAGACTCACGTATATGTTAAGTTAGGAATTTTTTTGCCTCAGCGTGCAGGGGTGAAACTACGCTTAATTTCACCCAGGTCAAAGCCCCTGTTTGGCGCACAAACACACACACACACACACACATACACACAGGTTGGGAACCTCAATGGCGCCCTTCTGGAAGCTTCACCTGGGGTAAAAAACTCAGCTAGCGCCCACATAGCTATGACACTTCCATGTGCATTACTTTACAGTTGCTTACATTGAACTACACTTGCCTTTTAATTCACCCAGTTTGCAGAGCTCCTTTTGATACCCCTCACAGCCCCTTTTTGTTTTTGCCACTCTGAGCAATTTGGTGTCATTAGCAAACTTGGCTACCTCACTTCTCACCCCTAACTCAAGATCATTTATGACCTAGTTAAAAACAAAAAACAGTCCCAATACAGATCCCTGGGGGACACCACTTGTTACATTCCTCCATTGGGAGAACTGTCTGTTTATTACTACTAAATGCTTTCTGTTCTTTAACAAATTACTGATTGCTTTGCAGGTCAAATTTAGTTATTTATAGTTGGGTGCACATATATCTGGAGTTGATTCCCAAAAGACCCACAGTGCATCCTACAATAATAAAATAACATTCCTGAGAGTTAGCTCTGTTGAAATTAATGAGTCTTACTATTTGAATTGATATGCATAAGATTATCAGGCAATCATTTTGTTCTCTGGTGCAGCATACCTCAATGTACTAATAATTTGAGACATTTAGTATAAAATGTACTACCGTATATTGCGGCGTATAAGACGACTGGGCGTATAAGACGACCCCCAACTTTTCTAGTTAAAATATAGAGTTTGAGATATACTCAACCACAGATTTTCCACCCGGCGTATAAGACGACCCCCGACTTTTGAGAAGATTTTCCTGGATTAAAAAGTAGTCTTATACGCCAGAATATACTGTATTTATAATTTCATTATGCTCATTGATGATGGTTTCTGGAAACAGCTCTGGAAATATTGCCTGACTAAAGCTGTGTACAAATAATGTATAGTTCTTAATTACTCTTAAGTTCTCCAGTTCTGCTCTTAAAACTGGCTTCACGGTAGATTAAGTACCCTGCCTTTCCCAGAAGTGGGCATTTCATTGAAACTGTGATCTTTCTTTCTGACTGAGTCTACTATCCCTTCCTCCTCCTCCCCCTCCCCCTCCCCCCTTTCTTCTTCTCCTCCTCCTTCTTCTTCTTCACATGGTGGCCCTGCCAGTCCCAGAAATGAACCACCACCACTGAATAACTCCATAGGCTTTATCTGTGGAATATTTTATGCTGTGAGGACTTTGGAGGTTGCTGAATTCTGTAGTTGGTAGGACTATAATTGTGTTGCTACAAAAAGGGGCCTGCTGCTTGCAAATGAGAACCTCTCTACAAACATGGAAGGCACTTAAGCAGCCCCATAGGGCTCTGATTTAGGAAACTCATATGGGAGAAATCATCCCCTAAATGTCTTTTACCAGTCCTCAACATATGGGAACTGTCAGCCAGTTAACATTTAATGCCTAACTGTGATTCAGTGTTATGTGAATCTGTTTTTTGCTTGTATGTCAATGTAGTTTGTGTGTATAAAATGTAGTTGTGTGTCGATGTCTGGTTTGGAGGACAAGTGCAAACCATAGTTTATTGGTTTGGCTATAACAACAGACTATAGTCTGCATTAAAGAGGAAATGGATAATGAATTGTAGGGCATCAAAGGAGGCAGAGTACAAGCACAGGATTTCTTAATTTAGAACCCAACAATGGTTTGGTGTTGTATCTGAACCGTGTGTGTGTGTGTGTGTGTGTGTGTGTATGAGAGGATCATAAATGAAATCATTATACCTAGAAATTGTTTTTTTTCTTTTCTCTTTCCCTTTATGATGCTACTGCATTGGCCATTTGGTTCACTTTGCATTCTTGCTAGCTAACAAAAGCTACATTCTTGTTCTATTTTCTATTCCTTTTTTTTATTTCACAAACAATACAGCCATAGAAAAGAAACAGAGCTAAAATGAAATATCTCCTACTGTGGCGGGGATTGCAAATTCCTTTTGGTATCCAGAACATTTGTCATTTACCACTAACGTTTGGTAGAAGTCGTTTCATGTAATGCTGCAATTGTAAAATGCAAGGGGACAATTATGGAGTTTCTGTCCTAAACAATTTCTTTTTTCCCTTTCCTTTTTCTTTTTTTGTACATGTGTTTGGGAATGGGGAGAGAACCTGCATTTACATCAGAATTGCTTAGCTTTTGGGAGATGGGGATTCAAACTCATTTAATAGCTCCGGTGAGAGGAAAATCACTGCCCGTTTGGGGGGTGGGGTATTTTTCTTTTCACCAATTCTGCATGTCCTCCCCTTGCCTTTTTTCACCCTTTGGTGCTAAAACCAGCAGAACCTCAGCTTTCAAGAAAAGCAAATACCTGGCTTTCTTTATAAAAGAAAAAGGGTTGAAAAAGGACAAGCCATGACTCAAAGTTTGTAGTGTGGCAGGGGCTAACTAGGTACTCCAGGCATCCCTTCGATGCTTCTCCACCAAGTCACTGAATTTAATTGGCAATACGCAACCTTGTAAAAAAGTTGGCATAAGCTACTTCATCATATGTCCAGTCATACTTAGGCTAGTAACTTCTGGTCTGTGGTCCAAAAGAGATGAAAAGCAAGCTAGGTTCTGTTTACAAAAAAAGAAAAGGAAAAAAAAGTTCCTGTAGAATTGTTCACTATTTCTGGATGTTTTCTGGATAGAGGATCGGAGAACAAGCCAGCCACAAACCTTTTCAATAAGGAGCAAATTCTTTGGATTCCCCTAAAATGGGTTTCTGTCATTCTCACAAAGAAGGTTCTTTCATCCCAAACTGGCCAAAACCAGAAAAAGCAGATTAAATATTGTTCTTCCTCCTTTTTTGGCACTGTTCTTTACTTATTTGTTGCATTTTTATCCACCCACTCCTACAGGAACACAGGGTGGCATATATGGTTCCCCTACTTTATCCTCACAACATCCCTGCTAAAACATTACCTAGCTACTTTAAATAAATTCAGATCTCCAGGGTCTGATGAACTGCATCCAACAGTACTAAAGGGTCTTTCAGGTGTAATTTCAAAGTCTCTTTCTCATTGAGAAATCTTGGTGATGGACCTGTGGACTGGAGGCAAGCAAATGTCCCAATCTTCAGAGGGGGGGGACACACCCAGACAACTGTCAACCAGCCAGCTTAATGCCAGTACCAGGAAAGGTCGTACAACAGATAATTGAAAAGTTGGTCTGTGAGCACTTAGAAAAGGATGATGTGATTACTAAGAGCCTTCATGGGTTTCTCAAAAGCAAGTTCATGCCAGACTAATCTTCCTTTTTTTTTTTTTTTTGATAGAGTTATAAGCTTGGTGGATCAGGGGAATGCTGTGGACATATCTTGATTTCAGTAAGGCTTTTGTCCAAATCCCTCAGGATAGTCTTGCGGAGAAGCTATATGATGTTATTGTTAGATGGATTTGTAGCTCGTTGACTGACCAAACCCAAAGAGTGCTCATCAATGGTTCCTCTCTATCTTGGGAAAAAGTGACAAGTGTGGTTCTACAGGGTTCTGTTTGGGGCCTGATGTTCAACATCTTTATACATGCCTTGGATGAAGGAATAGAGGGGATGCTCTTCGAATTTGTGGATGACACCATACTTGGAGGGGGAGCTTAATACTTCAGAAGATAGAGTAAGGTTTCAAGATGACCTTAACAGATTGGAGAACTAGGCCAAAACTTACACAATGAATTTCAGTAGAGACAAAGTGTAAGGTTCTACACTTGAGCCAGGAATAATCAGATACAAAAATATAAGATGGGGAACACCAGGCTTGACAGTAAAAGGTAAAGGTAAAGGTAAAGGGACCCCTGACCATTAGGTTCAGTCATGAACAACTCTGGGGTTGTGGCGCTCATCTCGCTTTACTGGCCGAGGGAGCTGGCGTACAGCTTCCGGGTCATGTGGCCAGCATGACTAAGCCACTTCTGGCGAACCAGAGCAGCGCACGGAAATGCCGTTTACCTTCCTGCTGGAGTGGTACCTATCTATCTACTTGCACTTTGACATGCTTTCGAACTGCTAGGTTGGCAGGAGCAGGGACCGAGCAACAGGAGCTCACCCTGTCACGGGGATTCAAACCGCCGACCTTCTGATCAGCAAGCCCTAAGCTTTATGGTTTAACCCACAGCGCCACCCGCGTCCCTAGCTTGACAGTAGCACCTGCAAAAATGATCTATGAATCTTGACAGACAAGCTTATCATGCTGCTTATGAGTCAAAAGTGTGATGCAGCAGCAAAGAAAGCTAATACACTTCTAGGCTCCATCGGTGGAACATTAGTGTCCAGATCAAGGGAAGTAATGATACCACTCTATTCTGCCTTGATCAGACCACACCTGGAAGACAGTGTCCAGTTCTGGACACCACAATTTAAGAAGGATATTGACAAGCTGGAACATGTGCAGAGGAGGGTGACCAACATGATAAAGGGTCTGGAAACTAAGCCTTATGAGGAAAAGTTGAGGGACTTGGGTATATTTAGCCCGAAGAAGTGAAAAATGAGAAGAGATACAATAGCCATCTGATATTTGAAGTTATTTGAAGGGCTGAGCAATGGATGATGGAGCAAGTTTGTTTTCTGCTGCTCCACAGGGTGGGACCCAAGCCAATGGATTCAAATAGCAAGGAATGAGATTCTGACTAAATATTGGGAAGAGCTTTCAGGTGGTAAGAGCTGTTCAACAGTAGAATGGACCACCTCAGAAGGTGGTGGACTTTCCTTCATTTGAGGTTCTTGAATAGAGGTTGAATGGTAATTTGTCAGGGATTATTTAGCTGTGATTCCTGCATTGTAGGGGGCTAGACCAGATGACTATTGGGGGGGTCTCTTCCAACTTTGCAATTCTGTAGGTTGAGAGAGAGTGACTGGCCCATAGTCACCCAGTAAGTTTCATGCTTGGGTGGAGAGTTTGCCATCGAAACACTCTAATCACACCACACTGGAACTCTAGAAGCCGTTTTGCAGAATGGAAAGGTGATGATGTATAAATATCCTAGCATTACATAAATAAATGAGAATGCAAAGGACTGGAGCTGTGGTTTTCTGCATGCAAAGCACATGTGCTGTAGCCCTTCCCCTAAATACTGAACAACTGGCATAGAGTCTGTAAGTAAATCAATGCAGGCGTTGAAATAAATCTAAAATTAAAGTGAAGCATATGTCAATATTAGAATTCAGCATTTCCTGGCTCCTGGCCCTGCACCTGAGCACTTGTAAACAACTCTGCTGAAACAGTTGCCTTTACCCTGCCTTCTAAAAGCATTTTCCAAGATGCTGCCCTATAAATATTTGTTGGACCTTGAGGAGTTACAGATTTTGGACCACTGGCTCTTGCTAACTAAATAGTCTGAACCAGGAATAGCCAGTGTGGTACCTCCAGATGTTGCTGAATTACAATTCACATCATCCCCAACCATTGGCCATGCTGGCTGAGGCCCAAGCACACAACCCTAGCACCAAAGGTTGACATTTGAGCTTCATAGCTGTCCAGAAAGGCAGGACCTCACTGTTAGGAGATTAACAGTGAGGTCCTGCCTTTCTGGACTTCTAGTTTAATGAGGCAGCAGTGTAAATAAAAACTGCTGAGCACATTTGAATCCCTATCCAGGCAACAACAGCAGAAGCGACTGCTTTTTGCCTAACGTCCTGTGACCTGTCTTTTGGCAGCTCCTTAGGACCTGCAAGAGGTATGACTGAATTGAATGAATGACTGAATTCTTCTGTGACTAAGCACAAAGTATTAAGTAAACCAGGTCTCATAGAAACAGCATCCTAATTTCTATTCCAAACAAGATCTTGGCACTAATTTTGTTTTGACAAATATGATTTGACATAAGAGTAGTGGGAGTCGAGGCCTTTCATTTTTGATCTGGATTTATATTGTTCTCATCTAAATTCTTGTCTTCTCTCTCTCTCTCTCTCTCGCCCCCTCCTCCTTTCTTTTCAGTTGTAAACTCCATTATTAAAGTTAGCAAGAAAAGCTATTTGCAAATTCAACTCTGTAGCGTTTAAGCGCCCTGTTATATGCAAGATTAAGTATGATAGCTTTTTAATGACTTGTGCTGTTCACTTTTGAACGTAGACAGAATGGATTAGTGTATACTTTGCTCGAAAGCTGCCCCCTCCTTCTCTCTTCTTGGTTGTGATTTTGTTTAGCGAGGAGCCACTGAAGGGAGTTTTGTTAGGCACCCATTTAAATTACCTGCAAAGAGGGTGGGAAGAGAAAGGCTTGTAGGTGAGGGACTGTAGCTTAGTGGCAGAGGCTTGCTTTGTGTGCATAAGGTCCCAGGTTCAATCCCTGGTATCTCCAGTTAAAAGGGCAGGAAGCAGGTGACAGGAAAGTCTCGCTGCCTTTGACCCGGGGAACCTGCTGCCAATCAGGGTAGAAAACACCTCCACTAGATGGGTGAACAGTTTGACCTGGAATAAGGCTGCCTACAATGTTCCCAAGTCTTCATTTGACACCTACTGCCTTTTTGATCGTGCATTCCTGAGCACCAGGAGCAAAGGGATGGCATGCTGGAAGGGAGGTATCTGAAAACTGTCGAGTAAGGGTGGAACAATCCTGAACTTATTTCCGAAGGACAGGTGGCTCACAGGTAGTTACAGCTGTTCACCTGGTGTGCAGGATGCGTGTCCGGGCTTGGTTAGCACTTGCCCTTGCTAGCATGCCAGCCTTTGCACCCAGAACGCAGGCAGATCTCCAACTCTGTTGTGAGCTTTCCTCTTCCTCCTGTGCTTTCTTTGTCATGTTCAAATTATATTGTCTGTACCAATCAGTGCAAACGTGAATTGAAGGGTGGGATCTCGGAGCACCTCCCCTCCCTCCTCCCCACGTCTGTGATTACTTAGTGCTTTTGTGGCTTGATTACATGACAGCCTTACTTAAACTTGTTAGTGTCCATGGCTGTGTGGGTTGACGTGTGCCTTCCAAAGTATTCCCCAAACAGGCAACTGAACACACATTGTACTTCCTAATGAGCCTTGGGTGATGTGTTCCTTGTTGCTGAACCATCACCACAATTGGCCTTAACGGATACCTTTCTAGGTCAATCTCAGGAGAGAGGCCCGGGCTCACAGGAAAGAAATGAGAAGTGAAAGCGGCTTATTAGCTGCTCCAGTCCAGGATTTGTTTCCTGCAGGGCAGTCAAGACAGGTATTTGAATGCAATCCAAGGCTTGTGAATTCCATGCCTAAAAATTCTATCTGTGGTTAAAACTCAGTGCAGGATTTCCAGTTCATAATAAACTTGCTCAATTTGAATGCATTCATGTGGTTAGCCTATGCGAGGTGTAGCAGAATTTAGAATATTTTTGCAAGAGCCAGTGATAGGGCAGGAAGAATTTCATTGGGGAAAGAGAAGCAGGATGTGTTAATGGTTAGAGAGTGTGATTAGACACCAAGGAAGGAGACATTTGGACATTTAACTTTGCACCATTTTATTTTTAGGAAACTTTTCAGGGTTATACTCTCTACCTGGCTGCTAAGAATCAGTATCCAATGTTCTCTGTCTGCTAGTGCAATGATTTTTGAGCTAGCGGATGGGAGAGATTTAATGTTGCATAACAGAGGAATCCAACACAACAGTTGCACTAACAGAAAGTCATTGCACAACAGATTTTGCAATCTGTTGTATAACAAAGTTCCAGCAACCTCCTTATGCATTTGCTTATCCAACAATTTTCCACTGACACAGAACATTTTACCAGTCACAAAGTGACTTTAATTTAGCACTACATTGGGCACGACCCCAAAAGCCCTTGGATCAGACTGAACTGGGTCCAACTAGTGCAGCATCTTGTTTCCCATAGTGGCCATCAGATGTCTCCCCAAAAACCAACCAAAGGGCTGTAGGCAATAGACCTCTCCCATTCTTGTTACTCAGCAGCTAGTACTCTGTGGCATGGCTATTCCATTTCATCATCATGCCTCCAAACCGTTGATAGATCCAACCACCTCCATGACCTCTCAGCTAGTGGCCACAACTGCATCTCTCTTAATGGAGAGAAGACACCTCCTTCAAGAGAACCAGCATCTCTGCTTCCTTCACGCAAAAGCATAATCAATTGAATTCCATAAGCTGATTATGCTTGTGTATGAAGGAAGTGCCTCCATTTTGTTTGACCTGGATTACTTGCCCATCAGTTTCATTGAGTGACATTTCTCCATTGGTCACATAATTCATTGTTAAAGTACTGGTTCTCTTGAAGGTCTGCCTGTGGTTGAATTGTCATCCAGGCTCCATGTCATTTTCAACCCATGGACTTTGTTTCCTTCAAGCTAGCTCAGTCAGAGCATGAGAATCTCAATCTCAAGGTCATGGGTTCGAGACCCATGTTGGAGAGAATATTTCTGCGTTGCAGGGGGTTGGACTAGATGACCCTTGTGGTGCCTTCCAACTCTCCAAATTCTGTTATTGTAAGTTTTCCTGTGCTTTTTGCTTTTGCTTTTTTGGCCATTGTTCTGCCTCAAGAGCTGTCCATTCAGCACCTCTCACAGGCAACATGCTGAAGAAACCAGCGCCTGTAAAGTAGATGGAGCAGAGAGAAGTGATAAGGTTTATGGGTGGGTTGAAAACTGAACAAAGCTGCCTTGTTGCACTCATTCCATGTGCTATTCTTCTCTGTGAATGAATGGAATAAATCAACACTGGCCTTAGAACTGCGTGGTACCAATTCTCGGACATGAGGAGTGGGCAAAGATTGCTTCTGCTGTTATCTGAAATTGCTTCTATGGTGGGCAGTTCCTCTTGTGGCTGAAGAGAACAAATGGAAGCCTTGTGTCATCCTCGAGGCTTCCACAGTTTTGTGACTGTTTGCAGAAACAGACTGAGTATTTTAACTTTCTCTCTCTCCCAGCATCCATCATTATAATGCCCGCTCTCTTATGTTGCTGTATAAAGTTAGCTTGTCTTGCATGCCTTTTGCAAAATCTTCCCTTGGATTTAGCTTCTTCTATAGGTGACAGTCTTTCACTTCCAAGATAACACCTTCTCCCAGGGTAAGGCAGGGTCGTTCTCTGACTTCACCATGGGTAGCGGATCGATGGAAAGCCCACTCTGCCCTCAAACCAGCCCTTTCTTCTAGGTAGGCAGCAGGATTGTTCTAAAGTTCCAGTCAGACTTCTTTATTTTAATAGTTTTCTGCTTTTTCCATTTCTCTTTCTGCCCTGTCCAGTTTCTCTGAAAAGGCAACAAGGATGGCATGGGTATTAGCCTGGTTTTGTGGGGGTGTGGGGAGAGAGAGAACAGGTATGATGTTGCTATAGTGCTGTTGGGATGCATGATGTGTTATAGTGCTGTCAGGGTGCATAATGTAATGCAGAGTAGAAGAGGACAGGCCCCTGCTCCAAGGTATTTACAGGTACAGTCTAAAATCTGATGCAGAGAAAACAGGATGGTAAAACAGGGGTGCAATATGCAATTGGTTGGGTTGCATGTGTTTCAGCTCAGTTAGAGTAGGGCATGGGAATTAGGGGTTGTGCCAGCAGCTTCATAGAAAAGGTGGATTTTGAGGAGGGATTTTAAAGTAAGTAAAGAGGAGGCATTACACAGGTGTTTGGGGAGGCAGTTCCAAGCATACAGGGCAGTCAGGAGAAAGGGCTGTGTCCTCGGAGGGTGCAGCTTCCTCTCTCATAGGTTCTAATGGCAGATGAGGTAACTGGTGCTTAAGGAACTCAACATTTTGCTCTTTGTTGCCATCATGCTGACATGCAGCATTCTGGAACAGATGGCCATATTGGTCCATAATGAATGATGCATTTTCCATCAGGATAAATTCTGCAATAGCCCCAATCCAACATTAATACCTAAAATTAATTCCTTGCTTTATAGGCTATAGGCAGTGATTCTGCCAGTCTCCTGGGCCAAGATTACCAACCCATGGAAGGGAAAGCAGCAAACTCCCAGTGATCATTTTCACACTTTAATCCCCCAAATGGGATTCCTGATGTTGCTTAAGGGTGTGTGTGTGTGTGCGCGCGTGCGTGTGTGTGGTCAACCCCCCCCCTTTCAAAAGCCTTTAAGATCAAGGCTGGTGATCATAATCCTTACAAGTGATTCTGAGAAACTGGAATAAACTAGTTCTAGGATGCCATTCTGGGCTGGCCTTAGACAGCATTCCTGCCATCTCAAAATTGCCTTCCTCCTTTACACCTCCCTGGTGTCTTCTCTGGTGTGCATCTGACCAAAGCTTTTAAAGGTTCTTTTCCTAGTTGCTTCACTGCTTCCACCTGACTGAATTTTCCGCATTTGATCTTTTTCCGGGGCAGCCCTGTTCCACTAGGGATCTCACCCTGCCAGCATGCTGAACAAAGTGAAGCATTGTTCTAGCTCTCTGCTTGCATTTGTATGAAATTGCCACGATATCTTTGGTAATTCAACATCCTCCAGCTTCATCCAAGTTGAGGAATAGTTCAAAGTCTTTTTTTCCAAGGCAAGATAGCTTGTTGCAGCCTTCTGCTTGCAACTAAATGCAGCTTTCCGATGTTGAGGTACACACAGAATTGCTGGTCTTTTAACTTTTAATGGACTGTCTCTAGTTTGAATTATAAATAATGTTGTACAAGCTTTTCAACTGATGTACAAAAATATTCTAGCTTCATAAAGTCATTGAGGTCGAAACTGCTGGTTGTGACTACCCAGGAAGGAGTTTATTGGGGTTGCAGTAGTGTGTCCCCTCCTTAAGGCAACCTCTCTGCCCCCTGAGCTGATAAAAAAATGCTATCATACATTTGGGACAAGGGGCTTGAGAAGGTGGCAGCAGTCAAGTTTCAGACATGCTAGGAGGAAACTGATTACTTGGATCCATTCTAGTCTGGCGTCAGTCCTGGCCATGGCACTAAAACTTCCTTTGTTGCCCAGGTGGATGACATTTTATGGGAGAAAGATAGGGGAAGGTAGATGCATGCAGAAGGTCCCAGGTTCAATCCTCAGCACCTCCAGGTAGGACTGGGAAGGCTGGCTTGCCCCAAGCCCTGGAGTGCCACTGCTAGTCATTGTTGACAGTACTGAATTAGATGCACCAGTGGGCTAACTGTATTATGGCAGCTTCCCAAGTCAGATATAACCATCTTCTGAGAGGCTGAGGATGGAGTTTTGTATTGCACAGGGACCCTGAGGAACATCTAGTCCAGCCCCCTGCAATGCAGAAGTAGGCAGCTGGTTCATACAGGGATCGAACCTACAACCTTGGTGTAATCAGCACCACACTCTAACCAGGCTCATCTTCCAGTGAGTCAAATCATTGCTCCATCTAGCTTGGTATAGTCTACACTGACCGGCAGCAGCCTTTCGGGGTTTCAGACGGGATACTCCCAGCCCCACCTGGAGATGCTGGGGATTGAACTTGGGATCTTTTGCATGCAAGGCAGATGATGCCGTACTACTGAGCTACAGACATTCCCTGAATCTCCTGTCAATCTCTTACCACCCTCCCCTGAACTAAAATTTATGGAAACACAGGAAAGCTCAGGCTATTTGTCCATCTAGCCCAGGATTGCCTGCTCTTTCTAGCAGCAGCTCTCAATGATCTGGGGAAAGATGTCCTTCCATCACCTGCTGCTACATTGTCCTTGCAGCTGGAGCCATTGGGGACTGAGCCTGCGTGCAACGCATGTGCTGTACCACTGAGCTTGTGGTCCTTCACTGGGGTCACTTGAGGAGAAAGAATGCCTGCTGATCCAGTGTGCCTGCAGTATAGATCAGCCTGTGAAAAACAGAGAGTAAGAGAAGGAGAAAGGGGGACATCTCCATTATTTAAAACAGAGTTCCAAATTGCAGGCAAGAGTTAGGAAGTGTATTCCCTAGACTAAAGCAACTGGAAACTACTGGTTTAAGTGAAAGTAATGTGGATTGTTGGTTTTGAAACTTAGGCTGTATATGAGGTTGAACTTTTGGATGGTTTGGGGTTTTAGCCCTTTTCTGATGTGAAAACAGGTAGTTTTCTTCTTTACCTGAACAGTTCCTTGCAGTAGGGAGGGGTTTTCTGGTTTCCAGTTCTAACTGTAGAAAGCAGTTGGAAACAGAGATTTTTCAGGAAAAGACATGGATGTAGTCAAATACTGATAGGCTTGGGTTTGAATTTGTTTTGTCTTTCCTGAATTATAGAGGCTTTATTCTGAATGCAGGCATATTTCTGGGAAGGTCTGTTTTCAGAACCACTGCTCTTCCTGCTCTTCAAATAGGCCAGGGGTCAGCAACCTTTTTCAGCCGTGGGCTGGTCCATCGTCCCTTAGATCATGTGGTGGGCCAGACTATATTTTGGAAAAAAAATATGAACAAATTCCTATGCCCCACAAATAACCCAAAGATGCATTTTAAATAAAAGCACACATTCTACTCATGTAAAAACACCAGGCAGGCCCCACAAATAACCCAGAGATGCATTTTAAATAAAAGGACACATTCTACTCATGTAAAAACATGCTGATTCCCGGACCGTCAGCAGGCCGGATTGAGAGGGTGATTGGGCCGCATCCGGCCCGCAGACCTTAGGTTGCCTACCCTTGAAATAGGCAGTCATAATACAAGGCTTGCAAGAGCTCCGCTCTGGTCTAGTGACAGCGTAAAAGAGCGAACCTTTGACTTCCATTCTCATTGTCTCTGCATGCTCTCTCTCCTCAGTGCTGTTCAGATGAAAATAGATACTCCTGTTCTAAGTGAGAGAGCAGCTCATCATAGATAGATAAAAAATAAAAATGCCATGGGGAAGCCACTTCAGAGCATGTCTGGTAGCCTCTGCATTAGGTTGAAAAGATATAGGATTTTTTTAACATTAAAGGGCACAGTCCAAAGGGATATTCTCTTGCACGAACCCCTCTGAAACTAAGGGGAAGAGCTGATCCCATTCACTGCAATGGAGCTTCACACAAAAACACCCTGTTGGGTGGTGCCTGACATAATTTCATCTGTTTGACAAAAAATAGGCTGGTCTGTTAGACTGGAAGGCTCAAATGATGGCATGCTCTCCTACTAAATAGCCACAGGAAGCTTACATGCAGGTGGGGCTAGAACTCTTCTCCCTGACATACCTTTTTTGTTTAGTTAATGTATAGATCCCCTCCCCTCTGCAAAAACACACACCCCTTTTTGCTTAGAGTTCAGTTGCGGGAACCAACCACCTGAAGTTGTACAGCCCAGACGCAGGCTAACCATCTCCATATGAAGCACATCCCTGAGAAAGAGAGAGACATTACACTGATCTGAATTTTCAGAAAGCTATCTGTCCTTTGTTTTAGCTACATGCTAAAAGAAATGCTTCCTTTCGTCTGTCCTGAATCTTCTCAACATTTGGCTTCCACAAGAGGTTAGTGACGGCAGCCAACTTGAATGGCTTTAGAAGAGGTGTGGACAAATTCATGGGCAGTAAGACTATCAGTGACTGCTAGGAATGATAGCTATGTTCTGCCACCACTGTCGGGGGCAGCATGCCCACAAAGACCAGTTCTAGTTGCAGATGGGGAGAGTGCTGTTGCACTTAAGCTTCTGCTTGTGGGCTTCATTTTGGGGCATCTGGTTGGCCGCAATGAGAACGGAGTGTCAGACTAGATGGGCCTTCGGCATGATCCAGCAGGACATATTGTGGGGCCATTGGCAAAAACCTGGATAGATGTTTATTTCCTATAAGAGAGATAGGGAACTTTAGACCAGATGTTCTTGCACTCCAGTTTGCCCCCCCCAGTACAGTCAATCAGTGGTCGGAGATGGTGAGCAACATCTGGAGGACCACGGGTTCCCTACCTGTCTTACAGCAAAGCTTTATTGGTTTGAACACTATTCCAGGAGAAATATTTTGATTTGCTCACCCTGTAAAGTTTAGTGTGCGTACACACACACACACACACACACACACACACACACTTACTTGCTCCTGTCCCTTACAAGATATTTGCAGATCTAATCAAAGGTGCTGCGGAAGAAAGGAGCGATTCTTAAGTCCCTTTGTAAGACAAATGCAAGCCTTCCACCTCTTGCTTCCTTGGACATCAAGCATTCTAGGAACAGGATGAAATAATAGCTTTGCGTCTTGTTACAAAAGGGCAGTGCATCAGTGAAGCCCGTCCTCTGTTGTGTACACGCTGCAACAGAGAAGGCGAAACCATTCATGGTGCTGGATAAAAGAGCAGCACTTGTTATTAATCCCTCAGTGCATTTCATGTATTTAAAGACATTTATTTTACACAGCAGCCTCTTTGCCAATCCAAACTTCTTTTTTCTTCATTTCAATTAAGCACGGCTTTTATTATTCATCTCGCAGTTCCTGTTTAGTTGGGGAGGAGGAATCTAGTTCTCTCTTTTACTCTCTCTCCTCTTTTATGAAAGGCTTTTGTGGATTATATCATCAAATTAAATCAAGCCCATTAATGTGCTACTTTTGCAATATCACAGTAATAGTCTGTGCCTCGGGCACTCTTTGGGGGTGTTTGTTTCTCCCCCCCCCCATATTTGCCTATCTTCTCGCCAGTGTCCCATGTTGCTCAGAGCTGGTACATTTCTTCCATTAATAGAAAACAGCATAAAAAGCACATAATCATTAATATTGCAAAATCATTAGAGCTGATAAAAAGAAAGGAAAGCACTGGCTCGGGCAATGTTATTTTTCATGGTCACTGCCTTTTGTAAACATGTTACAGAATCAGCTTTTTTTGAAACACGCTTGGAGATTGGGAAAGGGTTGTTTTTGTAGGGAGGGTGACTTCTCTTCCCTTGTGCTCTTTTCAGATTTTGCTAGTTAGGTCATCATCCTTCGGTACTGTTTTGCCACTAGCTGGCAGAAGCCCAGGCTTATCTTGCCAAGTTCTTTCTGCCCATGAACAGACCTGAGGTTGACAAATTGATAGTTCACACAGACCAAGGATGAGGGGAACAGAGACTGAATCAGCTCCTCAGCTACAAATGATGTGCTAATGCTTGAGATAACCTGGCTAGGTTGTATAATAATGGCAGTAGTACAAGATGAGAGAAAGTTAAGCACTGCATCTTTTTTAAAAAAAAAATGCCATTGTTTGCCTTGTGGTGCACAGGCTCTGCACGCTTGAGGACCAAACTAGGTGAAAAGTTTATGAAGTGAAGCCTTGCACATAACCGTGTGGCTAGTGGGCACATGCATGCGGCTGCACAATTTGTCGCCTTCTGTGTCTTTCTTTCGGTTTGACTGCAGAGCTGTGTGTGTGGTAAAGTGCCACTGTTTTGTTTTTTCCGAACTGCTGGGCAGCCCACTGGATCCTTCAGGAGCAGGGCTTGTATTTGACCAGCAAACATTTGGAGTTAAATTGAAGAGGGAAGATCCAGTAGTTAATCTTCAGCATTGTGAGGTAGAGGGTGAGCGCTGGGTCCTGTGCAACTACATACACAGCAACCAGTACAGGATTGGGACCAGGACTGGAGCTGTGGTACATGGGCAGGAGGGTTCCCATGGAAGCAGTTGCTTACAGGCAGCTTTCATAGACTTTTAGAGTTGGAAGAGACCCCAAGGTCATCCAGTCCAACCCCCACAATGCAAGAATCACAGCTAAAGAAACCGTGACTGAGGGACATCCAAACACTGCTTAAAAACCTCCTTTGCACATTGTGCAGTTGCAGACACATTAGTGTATGTGCCACAAGGAGTCGCAAGCAATCCTAGGTTCCTCACGCACATACTTTTTACAAAGCAGTGAAAATGTGTGTGTGCTCTCTCTGACACACACTTAAACTTTGCAGGTGCACCTTAAAAACATAATGTGTGAAACAACCTCAAGCAAGCAGGTCTTTTAAGATTGTGCTTGTGATTTTGATAAATTGTTGTTGTTTTATAGTCCCATTTTCTGTGGATTGTTTTTATCATTAAGCAGTATATTAATGTGTTGAATAAAATAAATGATCAAATTCTCTTCTCTGCTACTGCAGTGGTCAAAGGTGCCCCTAGTTTTCAATGCATTGTTCATAACTGCAAGAAAAAACATACAGTGTGTGTGTGTGTGTGTGTGTGTGTGTATTTGTTTGCGGTCAGCAATCTGCTGACTAGTTCAAAATTGTCAAAAACGTTAATCTAGTAATTGAATGAACCAGCAGGCCTTTAAAACAAAAAATCATTAAAAATGAGGTTCATCCAACCATATGAAAGCCTTGCAGGAAATGCCAGCTTTTCTTCAAAATGTGGTTTATCAATAATTATTTGCATTTATTTAAAACTATTTCCCAAACCTTATTTATGTTGCTCTTACCTAATAATTTCTTTTAAAAGTTCAGAGCAGCTTACTTGATGCTCCCTGCTAGATTTCCCCTCCAGGTGCTGACCTGGTCCACATCTCTTTGGTCTCATGAATAGATATCTCTTCTATCACACAGCAGGAGAAGGATGACTGTGTTATTGAGAGTGTAAGGCTGCTTCCCAGCCTTGGTACTGTGCCATATTATATTATTAGCTATCATTAGTATTTTAATTCTAACTCTCCGTTCATCCACGAATCACAGGGCCATGTGCAAAATCAGAAACCATATAAAATATTATTATACATATGCACACAGGCTTAAAAACATCAAATAATAATAATAATAATAATAATAATAATAATAATAATAATATATAGGTATTAAGAGGCCTAGGTGAAAGACATTGGTGTCAGTGTTTGAATGTGCCAAGACCTGAGCAATGGGGAGATATGGAGGCCCCAGGTACAGTTTGGCATAGAGCAGGAGTTCCCAAAGTGTGGTCCCAAATTTCATTCAGGTGCTCCTTGTGTGGATTTGTGGTTGAAGATGGGAAGCAACAGCTCCCCATTAAGTATTCATATTGATTTTCCATAGTGTCTTATGCCTTCCTTTATTTCTTACATAGCATTGTATTTTATTTGCATGGAATTCAAATTGCAACACAACTAAATACCATCTATAAGAAATAAAAGAAGCAATAAATACACAATAAGAATCATACAGCATCTAGAATAGCACATTAGAGCTGATACAACAGGCAGAAAAACAACAACCATTAAGTGGTCTTCCAAGAGCCTCAGCAATCTTCAAGTGGTCTATGAGGCCTCCCTTGTCCTACTTCCAGTACTGCCCATGTTAAGCATGTGATGCAGGCCACTATCACTGTAGGCTTGTACAGAGGATGGAGCTGAGAAAAATGGCTTAGCCAAGCCTCCGTGGTTAGTCCCATCAGGAGTTTACAGTAATAGAATCACAGAGTTGGAGGGAGTTTGTGTAGGCCAGCTAGGACAACCTTCTGGCTGCCCAGCTTCTGCTCAATGACCTCGAGTGGGGGAGCCAACTGGCACTCTTACAGGTGCCACATGACACTCATTCTGCATTTGCAGGAAATTATCTTTAAGAGTGGCAGCACTCATACTTTGCAGCTCCCTGCCTGTTGATATTAGGTAGGCACCTTCACTGGACGCTTCTCAGTGTCTACCTTAAGCATTTTCTTTAGGCAAGCCTATCAAGTCATGTAGAATTGTTGGGATGTGTTCTAATCTGGTTTTTAGCTTATTGTTGGTCCCCCCCCCATGTTTTAAATAGTTGTTTTAAACTGTTTTTTATTCATAATTTATTGTTTTATTATTTTAGTAAACTGCTTTGATGTCTTACTATAATCAAGAAGTATATACCCGTAAATATTTCATAAATAAATTTGTTCATTTATTTTTATTTCTAGAAAATACCACCCTCTCTTAATATATCAGGGTGGTTGGTGTGCATCAACATAAAGACTAGCTACAAGGGAAGGGAATTAAGCAATGCATAGGGCTGTCATCATGGAAAAGTCTTCTAGCGAATTGCACTCAGGGATGACTGCGGATGTACTCGGAAACTGCAGTTTTATTAATAAAGCTTAAATTTTCTGAATCTCACCTAATAGCTTCAGAGCTGGGTAGCAACTCAGTTTGAAGGCTGCCTGCAACTGAAAACCTGCAATAAAAGCCATACTCGGCCCTCTGGCCCTCCTAATCTGGCATGGTGGGTACTCAACACCCCTCTGTTGTTGCAGCCCAAGGCAGGCAGCAGAAACAAGGGTTGGAGGCATTCTGCTTGGTAGTGTGACAAGGTTGTGAAGCCCTGGTGGTTCATACAGTAGGGCGCTGCAGTCAGTTGTGCATGGTCTGCATATGCACTGTTGCCCCCTGCTGGAGGACAATGGCAGTAACCACTAGATCCTTGCTCAGGAGGGAATTTATACTCTGCTAGTTAATCCAGCAGCACTGTTCCTTTGACAAGGCCTGTTTTGAACACCCAGAGAGTGTTTGTTTAGAAACCTGCTGTTGCCAGTTGCTGTCATCTCTTAGCATTCATAACGGTGCTAGAAAGCCATGAGTCACTTTTCACTGGAAATGTGCATTCATTGTCTGACAGAACAAAGGGTTCTCCGTTAAGAGAGCTATCTGATCTTGCATGTCATTTCTTGCAGCTAGAGAATGGCTCCCTCCCCTTGCCAGGCAGCTGTGGAGAAAACTGTGCTTTAACCAGAAAGAGCCTGGAGAGACTGTTTGGTCTCAGGGCTTGGTCCGAAGGGTACATGATACACCAGCCTTGCTGGAGCTATGCAGTCAGTCAGGCTCTCATAACGCTAGAACGGAGGGACATCCAAGGAAGCTGAACGCTGGAAGGCAAAAGGAAGTACTTCTTCACACAGCACATAAGCTACTGAATTTGATCCAACAGGAGATAGTGATTGCCATCAACTTGGATGGCTTTCCAAAAGGATGAGAGGAGGATAAGGCTATCAGTGGCAATGAGCCATAATGGCTATGTTCATCTTCCACGGTGGAAGGCAGCATTCTTCTGAATACCCTGTGTTGCTTGGTGTATGGCAGGTGTATAATCTGGACTCTGCACTTCAAGCACTAAAATGTATTGGGTCTCATTTGTTCAGGCTCTGATGATCTACCTCAGATTGGGCTCTCTGTTACCTCTCACGGCATATATAAGCAAAACAAAATAAAATAAAAAATTCCTTCCAGTAGCACCTTAGAGACCAACTAAGTTTGTTCTTGGTATGAGCTTTCGTGTGCATTTGTCTGCCTGGGCCACAACCAGAAACACAAAACAAAAACACTCTTTCTTCGTTGCTGTCGTAGTGGTAATGCATCTTGTCTGTTGCTTTAAGCATCCCTTCAGAGACCATTCTGGAGACACCTGCCAGTGTGTTTTGTCTTTAATGGGGCTTTTTCTCTGGTAGAATCCTATGTGTAACCATATTGGTGTGACCCAAGCAGCAGTTCTTCAGAACGATCTGGAAATGTGGTCTGACAAACTATTTTCATGCAGACATCTGTTGCAGCTGATTTCCCCAGGAGCAAACCGTTTGCTTTTTATCAGGCTTTAACACATTTTGGCTTCAAATTCATAGCTGATGAGTGCCACGAGTTATCAGAAGAGTTGTGAACCAATTAAAGGGTTTTTCTGTTTTAAGTCTCCTGACAGTATTGCTTTCACTGAGTCATTCATAGATTTTTAAAACTCAATACTATAGGATCTTAAGATACCCCTAGGGATTTTGTGCCCTTAAATACCAGACAGTTCAGGGTTTCTCTCCTCTCCACTCTGCATCCAGCCACCAGAAACTCAATGGAGGGAGGGATTGTTTTACTGATGTTTTTGCCCTCTTTTCTTCCTTCCTCAAATTGAGCCACTGTGTACATGCTCCGGGTCTTGTTCCAGTCCATAATCTGGGAAGGCTGAATGGGAAAACATGCAGAAGTGGAACCTGCTCAACATGCTTCAGGCCATATACCCAGTGGTGTAGCACAGGGGCGGTTGCCTCAGATGCAAAATATCAACTTCATGCTTCCATCTCTGGGCTCTGTTAAAAACAACTTTCCCATGTAAACCAGGAAGTGACATCTCTACACCGTTAGGCAGTTGAATATACATGCGTACTCCATCCACTTCCCTCCTACCCACCCACCCCCTCTGTGTGGCCTCGGGCACCAGCAACCCATGTTATACCACTGCATACACTCCCTTCTTTTACTCCTGAAGGAAGATCCTGTAAGAGCGTGAAGTCATATGAAGTTATTCCAGAATTCTGCTTTTCTGGAGAGGAAGCAGACCGTTCTGTGGAGGACCGAGGATAGGTGAACCTCCCTCTTGTTCATATGAATTGACAGATTAGGAGCAGAGGCTTTATTAAAATTGTTAGAGAGACAAAAGGAAAAGAACAAATTGTTACGGTTTCTGCTTTAGGAGGTCTGACTTCATCAGTCTTTAAGAATTCTCTCAGATTGTCAGCAGGTAGATAGATATGGTTGGACTGATAGGCATTGTACACTTGGATCTTGTAAAAACCTTCTGACAAAATCCTCCCCCAAAGGCTATTAAGTACACATAGTAGTCACAGGATAAGAGGGCAAGGTAGCCAACAGGGCACCCTCCAGATGTTTCTGACCTACAACTCCCAGTATCGCTGAACATCACCCCTGCTGGCTGGGGCTGATGGGAACTGAAGTCCAACAACACGTAAACCGCTTTGAGGTTTTATACAATCAAGCGATATATACATTTTATGAAATAATAACATCTGGAGGGCGCCACATTGGCGATCCCTGCTTTGATGAAATGGTAACTGGTTAAGGGGGAGGAAGCAAATGGGTATGTGAGTGTAGGGATCATGCTAAATTATTTGGGATGATGAAATCCAAGGCAGACCGTGAAGAACTCCAAATGTGTATGAACTGTTGGTGACTAACCAGGAAAGAGTTAGGTGGGTTGCACTGGATAACTTGATGAGGAGGTCATCTCAGTGTGTGGCTTCTGTGAAAAAGGCAGAGATTCCATGTGAAGCTCATTAAACTGGAGATTAAGGGGAGCAAATAAGAGGTGCTAATTGCCTTTGCTTTGCTGTGAAAGCCTGTTCTCTGTTTTTGAGAACTCTTGGTCTATGCTCCATTTCCGTTCTCCAGTAAGCCAGCTGATGGACCTGATCATGCTGCTTGCACTGATTAATTGGCATAAACCCAGGCTGAACACACTGTTTCAACGTGGGATATAAAAATTAAAGCTGTGTTTTTAAGGATGGGTTGAAAACGGGGGTTCTTGTTGAAATTTCAATGACAAAGTGGTAAGTCAAGCTCCCTTTACCAGAACTTGCCCTGTCTGGAAAAGCCTTCAGCAATAACCCCTTGACACTCAGCACCAGCAGAATTTTTAGCTGCAAATGTAGCTGTGGAGCTGTGGCACAAAGGCAGGTTTTTAAACTGGAATTCTTTCTGTGCTGAAATATGAGAGGCCCCATCAGTATTGACATCCCACTGGCTCTCGAAAACACAGTTATTTAGACAAGCATTTCCCTCACCTGAACCCCCTGATGCAATTGCTGTTTTGACTGTTTTCATTGTTATGTTACTTTAATGGGCTTGTTTTAGTCTACATTTTAAGCATGTATTTAATGTTTTGATTAAATTGTTCAATTGTATATTTTAATTCTGAGTGGATGTATTTTTATAATTGGTTTTATACTTGGAAACCACTTAGAAGACAATTTGGCAAGTAAGTAGTGTGTGTGTGTGTGTGTGTGTGTGTGTGTGTGTGTGTGTTGTAACTCCCATTTACACCTCAGCCATTTCTCTGTTGCCTAGCTTCTCTGTTTGGCCCACATACACATCCCAATCACAATTTCAGGCATAAACTCCTTGGGGAAGGAATTTGCCCCCTTTAAAAGTACCATATTATTTCATTTATGAATTGCTTCTTATGAAACACCTTGAAGCAATTTCACAATACAATAAATGTGCATATAAAAGCATATATAGAAACAATTAAGAACCATTACATATATAAAAGCAGTTAAAACAATTATATAGCTAAAAATAACAGCAGCACAGATGCCAGCCGGGATCTTGTATAAATTCTGAATGATAATATGAATGCTAAATGCCATTTAACCATTAGCGTTTCTGGGGTTGTTGTTTTTTTGCAACCATCCATGCACAAACACATGGGAAGTAGAATAAAGATCCATTTCAAACTGTTCTGTTTTCTGCTGATGCAGGAGGTCTCCGGGGAGCAACCGTGGTGGATGCCTTAGATACTCTGTATATCATGGAGCTGCAGGAAGAATTCCAAGAAGCCAAAGATTGGGTGGAAAAGAACTTTGACTTGAATGTGGTGAGTCAGTCTTTGAATATGTTTCTCTGAGCTGCAGAAACCGCCTGGCATGTTTGGGACCCTGGAGTTTTGACTTTGGGCTCCTCACAAACAAAAGACACACAGACCCAGCAGAAGCAAGCTGAGAATTGGGAATTGGTGCAGTTCTGTCAGGTTCCAAGAAAGGGTTCATCCACACTTAACCTTTGCTGCGCACTTTTCTAGGCAAAGGTCCAGAAGCTTTCCAAGTCCGTGTCCAATCTGTCTGTCTATTTATTTGTTTTGTTGGTTTGATTCAGTGGTAACATGTCTATTTTCCCAGGGAAAGTGCCAGGACAAACAAACAAGCAAAATAATGGAGCAATCCATTGAAAACCTGATTGCCACTTACTCCGGTTCAGTGGTAAAATGTGGGTTTACCCAGTGAAAGCTCTGGTACAAAAACAAAAAAACACTGGGACACAGACCTGGAATTCCCAGACCTATTCCCAAACACACCACAGAAGGAAGTGTGAATGAGCCCAAAGTGTCCTTTATGCTTCTTATTCTTTAGGAATTTCTCTTGATCACTGGGTAAGAGCACCAGAGAAGATAAAATCCAATCATGTCAATTTCTCTGTTGCTTTCCCCTTAAGTGTCATTTATTTCTATCTCCAACTCCTCCTCCTCCTCCTCCTCCTCCTCCTCCTCCTCCTCCTCCTCCTCCTCCTCCTCCTCCTTGTCCACTCGGCAAGGTTGGTCTTTTCAGAAGTCAAACATGGCTGCAGGCATTTGAAGCTCAAGTGTTAACAGCCTAGCACTTTCAATTTGTAATAAAAAGTTGTGTTAAATCCAACACCACATTTGTATTGGAGGTGCAGAATGGGGCAACTTTGCGGAGGAGGGTCTTGAACCCAAACCTCCCAGACCTGAACCGAAATCACTGGGTTGCAGGGGCTTTCTTATTAACATTTAAGTCTGATATTGGTATTTGGCCATCATAAATGGGTTTCTGAATCTTCCACTTCAGTTAATCACCATTTGAAAATGAAGCTAAACATAACTTTGCATGAGCTAGTGCAGCCTTCTGTATAATAAGCCTAGAGGCTAAATACTGGAAGAGAATCACCACTGTTCTTCAGACCAATGAGAGAAGCTGACCTAGAAGCTGGAATAGGGATCAGGATCTTCTCTGTCCTATTTCTGTTAAGAGACAGAGGAACATAGGAAACTGGGGAACCTCAGGCCTAGGGCCAAATGCAGCCCCCCCGGCTTCTCTTTGGCCCTCAGGTCTGCACCCTCCAGGCCACACCTCCTCTTCCAGGCCACACTCCTCACTGGATATACTTTGGAGCCTCTTTTATTGTTTTTGCCTGGCTGGAATATGTTCTTGAACTCTTATAATGCCTCTTACTTGCCTTGCAGAAGGGTAGAGAGGGCTGTGTGACTGTGTGTAGAAACATGCCTACTGTGTAGAGATGGCATTTTTGTTAGTTGCTCCGCCCACTTTTGTCTTTGGCCCCTCCCACCATTGGTAAATCGTCACGAGAAGAGAATGTGGTCCTTGGCCTGAGAAGGGTTCCCCACCTAAAACAGCATTGCCTACACTGACTGGCCATTACTCTTCAGGGAAGGGAACTTAGCAGCCCTAGCTGGAGAGTTTGCACAGATTGAATCTGGGACCTTCAGCATGCAAAGCAGATGCTCAGCCACTGAGATACAGCTTCTTTGCCGGTCCCTGTGCCACTCTCACCTAAGGTTAGAGCTTGGTCATGATATGCATAGGCTGGCATGCATCCCTTGGGTCCCTGGTTCAAGAACTACTGAGGTTGCAGATCTTGTGTTTACCAAGATGGTGTTCAGATTCTAATTTCAGAGCTATGCTGCAGTTGTTGTTGCAGCATAACTAGCATTTTCTTTGAAGCATGAGCAGCTAGTTCAGCTGCCTCACCTTCCTAGAAAGAGGTGACCAGCACAGACTTGCAAATGGACAGTCACATCTGATAAATTCTGGTTGAATGGTTTGTGTTTGGCATCAGATCGATAGGCCAAGAGATGGAATAGACAGGGATAATTGATCTGTGTTTTCACAAAAGCTCTTCCTCCCACCCCATCCGCCCTCACAGATCAATCTGCAAATTCAAGAATGAACCTTGTAAATAGCTGGATCACAGGATTTAAATGTGGATGAGACCGGATCTGCATTAAAAACTTGTGTGTGTGCGCGTGCGCACGCGCACGCGCACACACAAATAATTGATACTGTCATCAGTTAAGAATCAACCAACATGAAGGTGATGCGCTTTGAAAATAAAATATACAGTGCATTGTTCCCAAAGGCTGGTAACTCGGTTTGTTTTTGAGCAGAGATGAATTAACCATTTCCTAAAAGGATTGGACTTAAAATGTGGA
This sequence comes from Lacerta agilis, assembly GCF_009819535.1. NCBI lineage: Eukaryota > Metazoa > Chordata > Lepidosauria > Squamata > Lacertidae > Lacerta > Lacerta agilis. The sequence continues at coordinate 60,479,167 of NC_046319.1, forward strand.
AGTCCTAGGTTCAAAACTGGTCCAATCAGAACTGGATGGTCCTGGGCAGGTGTCTTATCCTTAAATTAAAATGCCACGCCTCATGGCTGTCTGTCCCTCCGCTGGATAGTGTGTGGGCTACACTTCAGGGCACCCCAGCCACTGTTTCCTTTCACCATCTCATTGCCCATGTGTGTTCATCTGATGCTCCCACCTGGCCACACACAGCCAGGCACCGGTAGCCTAGCATGGGGCAGGTAAGCTTGACCTATCTAACAGCTGGATTCAGCCACCCTGCCCTGCCTGCACACCTGAGACCCAGTTTTACTAATGTGTATACTTAGCTATGAAATGTCAGTCTTGTGTCATTCATAGAATCATAGAGTTGGAAGAGACCATAAGGGCCATCCAGTCCAACCCCCTGCCAAGCAGGAAACAACACATTAAGTCACACCAACCTGAAAATGTTCAGAACTTGAAATATGCCACAGCGGTTGTATATGCACCATACATAGTTTCCCTCAAATAACCCTGGGAATTGTAGTTTGTTAAGGGTTCTGTGAATTGTAGCTCTGGGGGTAAACTACAGATCCCACCATGCTTTTCAGGTGGCAGGGGGAGCCATGTGCTTTAAATGTACAGTGAGTATGGAGCCCTGGACTCAGATCCCTGTTGCACTGTAAAATTCACTGGGTGACCCAATTGCACTCTCCTCATATAACTTTCCTCTTGGGTTGTTGAGAACGCAATGAGAGGAAAACCATGTGTGCCACTGGGAGCTCCTTGTGGGGGGAGTAAAGTGTGTGTGTGAGAGGGAGGGAGGGAGGGAGGGAGGGAGGGAGGGAGGGAGGGAGAGTTGTTCCCTGTATATGATGTGAGGAGAGAAACCTGCGACCCTTTCTCGAGGCTGATGTATGCTGCTTTCTTGCACTTCTTTTCCATTTCCCTTTTTCTAATGGTGCTTTTTACTTATCCCTGAAGTAGATGTTCTACCTGGAAGCTGTGTGTGTGTGTGTGTGTGTGTGTGTGTGTGTGTTGCAAGAAGCTGATATTTATTCAGAAAGCAAAACTGAATTGTCATGCAGGATCAGGCTTGAGGAGCAAATCTTTGAAAGGAACAATTTGACTGCAATTGCTTTGACATTTCACTGATCCAAAGCTGGATTATTATAGATCACAGGTAGCTGCAGGTAAAGGGTTATCTGAAAGACTCCCATTTACAAATCAGCGGATGCCCAGGAAAGAAAGAAAGCTACGCAGGCCTACCTTCTACATCATACTGTCCCAAATGTCTGCTTAGAAATACCCCATTGTCTCCTGCCTATCCATAATGTACCCCTCCATTATTTGAACGAAATGGATATGCACGTTCTTCAAATGAGATACAAAGCAGGGGGAACAGGAAGCATTCAGCAGTCGTGTTTCCTGCCTTCTCCTGCCAACACCCTTCTTGTTAAAGTTCAAACTCTCAGTTGCTGGCACTGCTGGCCACAGTCCCCTGCCTATGAAGGGGAAGTCATATAAAGCTCTTTATATGACTTCCCAGAATTACAAGCCTGGTAGATGAAGGGAACGCTGTGGATGTAGCCTATCTTGATTTCAGCAAGGCCTTTGACAAGCTGCCCCATGATATTCTTGTAAAGGAGCTGGTAAAATGCAGGCTAGACAATGCTACCATTCAGTGGATTTGTAACTGGCTGACTGACCGAACCCAAAGGGTGCTCATCAATGGCTCCTCTTCATCCTGGAGAGAAGTGACTAGTGGGGTGCCACAGGGTTCTGTCTTGGGCCCAGTCTTATTCAACATCTTTATAAATGACTTGGATGATGGGCTTGAGGGCATCCTGATCAAGTTTGCAGATGACACCAAATTGGGAGGGGTGGCTAATACCCCAGAGGACAGGATCACACTTCAAAATGACCTTAACACATTAGAGAACTGGGCCAAAGCAAACAAGATGAATTTTAACAAGGAGAAATGTAAAGTACTACACTTGGGCAAAAAAAAATGAAAGGCACAAATACAGGATGGGTGACACCTGGCTTGAGAGCAGTACATGTGAAAAGGATCTAGGAATCTTGGTAGACCATAAACTTGACATGAGTCAACAGTGTGATGCAGCAGCTAAAAAAGCCAATGCAATTCTGGGCTGCATCAATAGGAGTATAGCATCTAGATCAAGGGAAGTAATAGTACCACTGTATTCCGCTCTTGTCAGACCTCACCTGGAATACTGTGTCCAGTTCTGGGCACCTCAGTTCAAGAAGGATACTGACAAGCTGGAACGTGTCCAGAGGAGGGCAACCAAAATGGTCAAAGGCCTGGAAACGATGCCTTATGAGGAACGGCTTAGGGAGCTGGGTATGTTTAGCCTGGAGAAGAGAAGGTTAAGGGGTGATGTGATAGCCATGTTCAAATATATAAACAGATGTCATATAGAGGAGGGAGAAAGGTTGTTTTCTGCTGCTCCAGAGAAGCGGACACGGGGCAATGGATTCAAACTACAAGAAAGAAGATTCCACCTAAACATTAGGAAGAACTTCCTGACAGTAAGAGCTGTTCGACAGTGGAATTTGCTGCCAAGGAGTGTGGTGGAGTCTCCTTCTTTGGAGGTCTTTAAGCGGAGGCTTGACAGCCATCTGTCAGGAATGCTTTGATGGTGTTTCCTGCTTGGCAGGGGGTTGGACTGGATGGCCCTTGTGATCTCTCCCAACTCTATGATTCTATGATTCTTTCACTTTTTAAAATGGCTGCATTGGATGTAGGGAACCTTTGACCCCTGGAGATTGCTGAACAACAGCTCCCATCATCCCTGGCCATTGGCCCATCGGCAACATCTGGAGGGCACCATTTTGGGAGCCCCACCCTTTCCTTTGCATGTGGGAAGGCCTTGTCCACTGAGTAAAGTTCACAGCAGGGCTAGTCAGCAAGTAACTCTAGGGTTAGTATACAGGTAGTTCACAACTTACACGTCTTTAACATGCACACATTCAGCTTTACACTTTTGGGCAAAAAAAAAAAGTATTAAAATTAAAAAGGGAGTGGGCGTCTGGGAAAAAAGACTTTGGCAATCCCCAGAATATAACACACACACACACACACACACACACACACACACACACACACACACGTAAATTGAGAGTCACCTGTACTTCCCTCATGTGACTTCATCATTTTTAATCTTTTTAAGAACTGCTCGGGGATAGCCAACATGGCGCCCCAGCAAGCATGGGTTGATGGGAGTTTTAGTTCAGCAGCACCTGGAGGGACAAAGGTTCCCCACCACTGTGCTACATGATGTGTGGCAGTTCACACATGGCCCTGGCGTGTCAGTTTCATACACAGGAGCGGTTTATGGCATAGGGGCAGACTAGATGTGCATATTCTCTCCCACTTCATGTAGCCTCTTAAATGTGATCAAAGGCCTGTCTGCAAAAAAAAACCTCACATGGAAAGACCCTCCACCCCCGTTTTGCCAACCTATGGATTGTGTAAGTAGGATCCTGCTTGGGAACCGACCTGCCCAGGCCCCCGTTTTCATTCAAAGCATAATGTGGATGGGGGTGAGCAAGTCCAAGGCTCACTTCTGCACCCCTTCAGTGTGTGCTGCAGCCATGTGTGACTTCTTCTGTAAGAGCACTGCTAGATATAGCTGCCACTGTTGGCAAAGACCCTGCATTTCCATCTCCCCTTCCCCCCATGCTAGCATCTCACTGCTAGGCACCATTATGTTCCCCCCACCCCTTTAAGCAGCTAATGGAAGTGGGCAGCGACACGCTCAGTGCTATGATGTCATGCAGTGAGATTTACTGGAGGAGAAGTTGCAAGGAAACTCGGGACTTCTGCTTTGGCCAGCAGCCTCACGCTCTGTATCAGCTTCAAGTTCTGTCCTGAGGAGTGTGTTTTTGCTTACTTTGTGCCACTAGTCTACAGTCTTACCATTCGGTTAGCATATAACCTGAAACCTTCTCACATTGTTCTTCACAGAATGGCGAAGCTTCCTTGTTTGAAGTGAACATCCGCTATGTCGGAGGGCTTCTGGCTGCATATTACCTAACTGGAGAAGAGGTTTGTTCCGCATCATTTCATACATGGAGCATCTGAGAGAGCTGCGTTCATACACCCACCCACAAACACCCACCCAACACACACAATCGCCCCCAGAGAACCCTAACTACCAAACCCTTCGAAGCAGTCCCCTTTGTCTCAGCAAGCTAAAAATCTGACTCCTTTATAAATATTGGAATGCTGATGATGGCTGTTAATTAAGTCTTGCATAATTACTTTGCCTGGCTCATCTGTATAGATATTTTCTCCCGTGGACAATTTTTCCTAAATAGCTCTTTGGTTTGGTACATTGGTCCCTGCTGAAATGCTGTTTGCTGTGATCTTGGCCTTGCGTTCAGAACTTGTTAATTTTCCGGTGTTCGAGAGAAGAACTTTCATAGGTCCCTCGGGGTCACGTTAAATGCTGCAGTGGGGTAAGTGTCATTTTTAGTGGCGGCTGTTTTCCGCTATATCGCCAAAAAAGCAAAAGCAGCCATGAGCGTCAAGGCAGCTTGACAAGGCCCTCAGCTGTGTTTTCTGCCTTCCAAGGTATCCTGCACCATTCTGCGGAAGCCCCCCCCCCCAAAAAAAACTGCAAGCCCCCCCCCCCATGTTTTGTAACCACCACCAAAACTCAGTCCAAAGACAGAAAGTCCCATTAGGATTTTCTTTTATCAGATTCAGGAATAAATACTTACCTTCAGAACTTTTAGTCAAAAGATAGAGCAGTCTTGTAAATAATAAGGCAACAAAAGTTAACAACTTACAGAAAAACAAAAGACTAGTCTGCTAAGAAGGTGCATTCCTATGCCAGCTGCGGTGGAAGGGAACCCACCTTCTTCTACAGGCGGCATGGAAACACCAGCTACTTGCTGCCTTAGCAAGCTATTTAAAAAAAACAGAAAATTGGAGGGGGAGAAATGGAAACCTTCTCACTTTGCACAGCATGCTGTGTGTGAGTTTGTTGCTCCGTGCAAACCGGTGGCATGCGTTAGCGTACATCGCAGAATCCTACGCAGGGATTCCACCACCCATATGCTAGTCCTCTGTGCACTGAAGAAGGAGAGAGTGGTAATGGGAAAGAAGCTGCCTTGGGTATCTTTGGTGGGAAAGGCAGGCTATAAATTTGCTAAACTACATAAAAATAAATAAGCTGTCTTTGAGGCAACTTATCCTCATGACTGATTTTCTCATCAAGCATCCCCTTTTGAAAACCAGCATCTTAGCACATGGAGCTGTGGCCTTGGATTTGAGAGGGCTGGTTAGAAATCCCAGCTTGCTCGTGGATTTCAGTCCTTGTACTTGCAAAAAGCACACAGACTGATGCTATGCAAGGATGGGAAAGGCACAATAATTCACTGCCGAGGACAGGATTTGGTACCTTGAAAATTCCACCTTTCATTTGAGAGGGGTTCCGGCCCATATGACTGCAAATGAAGTCTTGCAAATGTGTGAGCAACATCTGGTGATGCGGCATAAGCCAGAGAGGGACTCCTCTGTCTGTGAGATTTCCAAGGATCAGGAGGTAGGGTTTTGGTGTCCCTCCATATTGCTAGCACAGGAATACAGTGGTGCCCCGCTAGACGAAAATAATTCGTTCTGCGAAAATTTTTGTCTAGCGGGTTTTTCGTCTTGCGGAGCGGCAATGACAGCCGCGCTCCGCAAAACGAAAAAAAAAAAAAGACGAAAATTTTTCGTCTTGCGAGGCAGCCCCATAGACTTTTTCGTCTTGCGGGGCAGCCTTCCGCTAGACGAATGCCTTCGTCTAGCGAGTTTTTCGTCTTGCGAGGCATTCGTCTAGCGGGGTACCACTGTATAGGAAGGTGCCTTACACTGAGTCGGGCCACTGGTCCATCTGGCTCAGCAGTGTCTACACTGACTGGCAGCACCTGTCCAGGATTCCAGACAGTGTTCTCCCCCATCCCTACCTGGAGATGCTGGGGATTGAACCTGGGACCTTCTGCATGCAAGGCTGGTGCTCTACCCCTAAGCTACAGCTCACCCTATTCTACAGAAACAATGAATGATGCTACCTCTCCTTTCCTGGTTCCCTGCCCCAAACCTTAATCTTCACACCTTGAAAATATGTATTTGCATACAGATCTGGAGGGAATCATGCTGCTTATTCAAGCCCTGAGGAACTGGGCCATCCCTGATGACCCAAAGTCCCAGATCTGGTTTGGAGAGGAAGTTTGCTTTTAACTGACAGGCTTTGAATGGGCAAGGTATGGACCTAGGGCAGGGGGAAGAGAAGGCCTTAGTGATACCCCTGAAGCCTATGGTGTGTCCCTCCAAAAATGGTTCTTCCCTTTTGAGTGAATGCCATCTGCTTTCCAAAGGTGATGCAGCCTCCAGCCTCAACAAAGATTAATCTCCCTTGCCAAAATGAATTTTGCTGAGCGATAAAATTCCACTGCAGTATGCTTTCTCCTTGTTTTCCCGCTGCTCCCAAGTACAAGCAGAGGCTGTTCGCATCATATATTTCTGATGGTGGGCATGGAGAGATTGCGCAAAATGCCCCAGGCAGAGGCTGGAGCATTCGGCAAGCTCCCTGTCCACAGATCTGGCTGGTGGCTTTGCATATCTGAGCAAGAGAGTTAAACCAATCCAGGGCCAAAAATGGAAGGAGTTGTGTGCAAACGTTTTAACATTTTGCTACTTAAAAAAATAATAATCCTAGTGTATTTTGAGCTGTGGAGCTGTTTATTTTAGTAGCTCAGCCTTCGCCAACCTGATGTCTTAATGTTTTCATCTGCAACTCCCCTTGACACCTGGTTGACGAAGGCTACCCTAGCTCTTGCAAGTATGTAATTTGTGGCAGTTTCTACTCTCTCTTCCATTTCTGATGAAATTCAGTGACATGCCTGGCTTACGTACATCCAGGTCATTCTTCTTTCCACCTCTTCTCTCTTCCTGGACCTGATCTTTGCCATCTAAATGAAAGGCCCCCAAATATATAGGGAAACAGCATGGACTTTATTCTCCAGGGGATTTCCTGCTGTCTTAGAACCATCAGTTGCAGCTTGGACTCACATAGGGCGGCTTGAAGGAAAAAGCTTGTGCACAATCCCCTAAGCAACTTAATAGGTTTCCTGTTGTCATGACTAATCCATTGAGCATTGGTAGTAATTGTTCCTCAAAAGAATTGGCAGGCCTAGAATGGGGAGACTTAATTTGCCAAGTTAAAAAACAACAACAACCTTGGAAATGAACTAGAACAGACAGTAAACAGTTAAAAAAGGAACGAGGAAGACATTAACTGTGGACTTGAAGTTCTAGATCCTGATGTTCATTGTGTAGTAATGAACTGTGAGTAAAAAGGCTGTGTGATGCGGGTATATTGACACTGTATTAGGAGCTGTTGTGGTTGTGCTTCAAGTTTCAGACCCATTGCGGTTTCTGTTTCCTGAAATCATTTTTGTCCCTTGGCGTGAACATCTCAGTCATGCAATGCTCATCCTGCTCCACCCACCCTTCCAGCCAAAAAACAACAACATCAACGATTACACTTCTCAAAGCAGAGTGAAGGCACTGCTTGCCAAGGCATTAGCATAAGAATATGTGGAGAAAAGCCATAAGCCAGCTTCTCTGAGTGAGTTGGCAGTAGATCAGGTGGCAGGATTTCAAGCTGAAACCTTTGACTTACTGGTTAGTCTTTACTCAGCTGGTTAAAGGAGCAGTGGCTGGGGGGGGGGAGGAGGAGGAGATGAGCTGTGCCACGAGGAGATGCCACGTTTTTCATGCCAGATGTAGGGACGCATTCACGTAATCCTCTTCATTTTCCATTTCCTCAGATAACACAGGGCTCGCCTGTAAATTACATAGATGGGGGGGGGGGGAGAGAAATGGGGAGAATGCAAATACGGAGTCTGATAGTGAGTAGGTATCTTATTGCAAATGAATTACTTGTGCCGAGTCCCAAGACTGCAGACGAGCTGAGGTCCTCTTAGCTCTCCCGACCCCTCGTTGGTTATTTGAATGTACACTACACATTCTTGGCCAAAGCCCTTCCTGCTAAAAATGTCCAGAGTGGATCATTTCATAGGTTATTGCTTAGTATCCTAAATTGGCAACTCCTGACTTGCTTAGGCTGGAGACCAGCAAGAGGTTTAAATACTGCTGAAGGTGGTATGAAAGAGGCATCCTTACCGGTGGTGTTTACACCAATTTCTTTTGTATGCTATTGCATCTGGTCAAAGAGAGCTTTGCAGGCTTACCAGGGTTTGTAGTGGGCTGAGTGTGCACCTTATAGACAACAGTGCCTCTTTCCTATCATCCTAAATGCTCTGCAAAAATGATGCCTGTCTCCAGCTGTAGAAGATCAATTTCCAGGGTGAATCTTTCCTCACCTCCTGGAGTCATTCACAGGTGACTGGTTCAGGTGCAGTCACTTAATCTCCCCTTGCATTAGGGCTGCTGTTTCGGATCATGAATTCATTTGCATCCTGGTTTGCTTTTGAGGGATTTGGGGTTGGTGTGAAGCTGCCATCCCCAACCTGATGCCCCAGCTGATGGTTCAAATAGTTCATTACATTTGCAGGGGGGGGGCGGATAGCCCCTGTGGCCAATGCACACAAACACATTGCATTTGATCCTGGCAGAAAAAATAAAGTCTGTGTGGATTGAAACCCCAGCCTGCCTCTTTGTGAAGTGCATTTTACAAACTAAACATATGGAGATTTCTATTTGGAAACCCAACACAATTTGCATTCCTGCACAGTTCTTATTTTCCTTATCTGCTTTCTCACTGTGTCCTTCTTCTCTTTCTCTTTCAAACAGGTCTTCAAAAGCAAAGCCCTAGAACTTGGAGAGAAACTTCTGCCAGCCTTTAACACACCTACGGGCATCCCACGGGGAGTCATCAACCTGGGCAGGCAAGGCACATATTGTTAATCTGTTGTCTTCAATAAATGCAGATGTTGCATCTGGTGCAAGAGCAGGCAAGCCCAGCTAGAGGGTAGGCTAAAAGTCCAGCATCCCGTTTCCAGCAGCCAGGTACCTCTGGGAAGCTCACAAGCAGAGCATGATGGTGGTAGGCTTCCCCTAGTGCCAACATGTTGCCGTCCAGATGTTTTGGGCTACTTCTCCCATTGGCCCTGATCACTGGGCATGCTAACTGGGCCATGCCTCCACTCCCCAGGCCACATCCCTCACTGGCCCTGCTTCGCACCCCAAGTGTTTTTGTCTGGCTGGAATATGAGCCAGTGTGGTGTAGTGGTTAAGAGCGGTAGACTCGTTATCTGGGGAACCGGGTTCGCGTCTCCACTCCTCCACATGCAGCTGCTGGGTGACCTTGGGCTAGTCACACTTCTCTGAAGTCTCTCAGCCCCACTCACCTCACAGAGTGTTTGTTGTGGGGGAGGAAAGGAAAGGAGAATGTTAGCCGCTTTGAGACTCCTTCGGGTAGTGAAAAGCGGGATATCAAATCCAAACTCTTCTTCTTCTTCTTCTTCTTCTTCTTCTTCTTCTTCTTCTTCTTCTTCTTCTTTGCTCTTCTATGTGGAGGATAGAGAGAGGAATGTGTTTGCAGAAACTAGCCTAATGTACAAAGGCAATATTTACATTATTGGCTGTGCCCATTGCTGCCTCTAGCCCCACCTACTGTTGGCATGTGGCCCCTGGAAGGTTGCCCAGAAAGGAATGTGGCCCTTAGGCTGGAAAAAAGTTCCATACCCATACCCATGCCCTAGCCAAACCTGAACTGGCCTAAACTGAAGCATTTGCTACTTTAAATCTTTGGTTGTATATGCATGAGACATACCTCTTCTCAGCTCCATCTTATTATGTCCTAGAGTCAGGGGCTGGGTAGAGGAAAGAAAATCTGCCCTCTCCACTTTCTCCACACCAGATCTCGCTTTCAAAGCATTGCTGCCATCCCTGCAGTTCCCTCACAATGGATAGCTCAGTTGATAGAGCATGAGAGTCTTAATCCCAGGGTTGTGGGTTCAAGCCCCATGTTGGGTGAAAGATTTCTGCATTTCAAGGGGTTGGACTAGATGTCCCCATGGTCCCTTCCAACTCCACAGTTCTATGATCCAATGAAATAGCTTTCAGGTAGTGCTCACTCCCCACCCTCACCCTGCCCTGGCCAGCATACCAGATAGAGTCTGGCTTGTTTAAGGAGGCTTCCTCATTCCCTTGCACCCACATACAGCAGTTGACTGGGAGTTTCACCCTAAGATAGGGAGAGGAACTATGCCTGAGTGTGGGGGAATGGCATCTTCTAAAACGAAGTGTGGGCAGGATTTACTACTCCAGTGCTGCATAGTGATCCATAGTCTTTTGGAAGAATAGAGCCTGAACCCCACGGACAAGGGTACAGCCAGAGCGCAGCCTCTGGCCAAAAGACCAACAGCTGCTGGGATCATGTGCCCCCCTCCTCCCTCCCCACAAGAACTGCATCACAATGGCCAGCTGCTCTAAGCACAGCTGCCAAAGGGCATTGGCTATTTTAGGACTGCTGATGGAACGTTTCAAGAAAAGCTGGATTTTTCTTTGTTTGTTACCCTGCCTCTTTATTTTTTATATGTAAAAAATGCAGCATGGTAAATGTTGTGGTAAATTTATGTACAGTATATGCAAAAGGTGCCTTGAGGCTTAGGGACAACCCAACCTGAGAGTATCTGCTTTCAAAGTCAGTTTCTGTCTCTCATGGTGGCAGACAGAAGCAACTTTTTGAAAATGTGATCTAATGATTGGGAGGAGAGGAGGAATAAGAAGAGAGGCAGATCAGAAGAAATAACTGATTCAGCGGCACAAACCATCTCATATTCCTGGATTGCTTGCAGGGGGGGGGGGAGTTAGCCGCAGCCCCTTTATTTTTTGTGTGACAGAAAGCATCATCTTACATCAAGGCCTTTGCACACTTTTATCATAATTTTACTTCAGTCTTGCAAGGTGTAAGATCTTTCTTTAATTCTCCAGCCACACAAACACCTCTAGGCATGCCAGGATTTTCTTCACCTTGTGAAACTAGTCTAACCTATTGAAAGGCTCTCAGGTGTCAGGTCTGGGAAGGGTTCAGAGGCTTTGGAGAGCTATAGCCAAGAGGGAGTTGCAGATGAACCCAGTGGCCTAACTCTGTACAGGATGTGGTTGTGTTTTTTTCTCACATTGTGCCTGTACTGCAATGGGTTACAGTCTGGTTCAGGATGCTGTTCTGATAAAGTCCTGTCTGGTTTTTTAAAATTTTCTTTTTAATCTGGCCGAATAAGCATTGAAGTGAATTTTGAAGTGCAGAAGCTCACCTCGATAGCCCCCATAGCTAATCACACACACACACACACACACACACAAATAGGGTCTTATGCTATGTGGTGCTTCTTTTTGTGTGTGTATACCAGCACAAATACAGCACATATATAACAGAACTACATAACAGAATGCCCAGTATATTAGGATTAGCGGTGACAGCAATCCTATGCATAAATTCCAGGAAGTAAACTTTGTTGAACTCAGTGCTGGTTACTTACGACTGCACAGGTTCGACACTAGGCTTTCACAAAAGTTATTCAGGCAGCTGAAATGTAACCTTTAGCTTTTGATTAGAAATGCAAACAATCCTGCAATGGAGTGTTATGATTTAAATTGCTAGTGCGAAAGAGGAACCCGCATCAAAGAAAAAGAACTATACCGGTACCTTGCCCCTGCTTGGTTATTTCCTCCATTTTTCTAACTTTCTCCATGCTAATTTGTCACAAACACATTTGAAAGCTTTGCTAGAGCAACGAGGGCCTGTCAATTGCCCTGTCACTCCAGTACATGGCATCGATGCTTCTGCTCTGAAGAAAGTCCCAGAGCTGCACTCCCCCTCTGTCCCTTTCCACTGAACTTGATATCACCAGCTAGGCTTTCTTCCCCAAATGCCACATGTGTGGCACTTGAGAAAAATGATGCTGCTGGTCTGGAATCCTCCAGACGTCTCACCGGCAGCCTTGGCTAATACTGAACAAATGAAAATGTTTTGAGGTTTCTTGAGGCTTTACAGGCTCTGAAAGAGCAGTGTTCTGCGATGGGAGGGGGCAGGGGAGCTGAATGACCATATGTGAGAACATAATCCCAAAAGGGGTGAGAGAAAAGGGCATGGTGGTGACGATTATCAAAGACGTCTGACTGGGACGGAAGGAAGAAATCTGCATAGACCCTCCCCCTGTTAACCAAGAAGAAGCAAAAGGCAATACAGGTTTTCTGTCCTCTCTCTCCAAACCCCCTTTCAGTTTTCTGCAACTTTAAGCAATTTTCTGTAACTTGTGTCTGTGGAGAAGTAAAGTCCCACTGAGTTCAGTGGGGCTTATTTCCAGGTAAGTAAGTTTAGCATTGTTGCAGCCCCTGGCACGTATCTTATGCCTGTTGCTAGAGGCAAACAAACCTGGATTTATGACCCAACAAATTTCTTATAACTTGACCCTATTAATCTTCCTTTAGTGACAGTGGTACAGAGGATGAATTGCTAGGCAACCACCATCCGAAATGCTTAAAAAATAACAAAAATGTTGAACCCAACGTTTGTGTGTTTAATGATTTTTTATTTTTCTCAAGTATCTACAGTAACTAGGCAGTGTATATAAAGCAAAATTAAAAGATGCAGGCCTTTCCCTCAAGCTTACAGTCATGAGACTACACGCACACATAAGAAGAGCCTGCTGGATCAGGCCAAAGGCCTATCTAAGTCCAGCATCCTGTTCTCACAATGGCCAACCCGGTGCCTCCATGGGAAGCCCATAAGCAGGCCAATGAGATTCCTCTGAGAAGCCCATGCACAGAGGATGAAAGCAACAGATCTTCCCCATTCTTTTGCCTCCCAGCAACTGGTATTCAGAGGTAGCTGCCTCTGAACATAGACGTCTCCTTCAGCTAATAGTTGTTGAAAGACCCATCCTTAGTGAATCTGTCTAATTTCATAATGCCTTTTGAAGGTAGTTTGGGTTCAACTTCTGTTGGAGGTGTACCGTATATACCCGAGTATAAGCCGACCCGAATATAAACCGAGGCACCTAATTTTCCTACAAAAACCTGGGAAAGCTTATTAACTCAAGTATAAGCCGATTCACCTTTGCCGCTGTGGAGGAGGAGGAGGAACGAGCAGCCCGAAAGCAGCCCTTTGGGCTGCTCCTTCCTCTTCCTCCTTTGCCAAGTTTGCATTTATGCGAGCAGTTCAGGAATGGAACAAGCTGCCTGGGGAGAGTAAAGAACCGCTGTTCGTGTACACTTCTTAAGGAATGGTTGACTGGGGTGAGTGGGTGACGGTGGCACGAGTGGAGAGAAAGGGCTTCTTTCTCGCCGCCCCCACCGCCCGCCTCACTCGAGTATAAGCCGAGGGCAGTTTTTTCAGCACAAAAAATGTGCTGAAAAACTAGGCTTATACTCAAGTATATACAGTAATTGCCCGTGGAAAATATCTTGCCACACACCCATCCTATTCTCTAAACACAAGGGCAGACCCACACTGTACATTTAAAGCACACTCAATGCACATTTAAAGGACATGACTTTCCCCAGAGAATCCTGGGAACTGTAGTTGGTTAAGAGTGCTGGTAATTGTAGCTATGTGAGGGGGGGGAACTACAGTTCCCAGGACTGGGGGGGGGGCAGGTTATGTGCTTTAAATGTGAGTTGCGTATGCTTTAAATGTATGGTGTGGATCTGTCCGCAGTTGACATCTCACCAAGAGAGCATTTGTCTATAAACCTTGAACCAGCGATCCTAGTGCCCGCTGCACAGGCCTTTCAGCGCCATCTGCTGTCTCCCCCAAGTTGGAGCAATATTAACTCCTCCTTTTTTTAATCAATTAAAAAAAAACCCAAGAGAAGGGAGCATTGCACAGCAATCTGCCACCCCTGATCATGCTATTCAAGAGATTGCAAAATCAGGCCTGCATCTCTCCTGCAATGAAAACTACTGAAATTCTCCCAAGCCAGCAGCTGCAGAGGCTATTTTCAGATCAAACCCCAAAAGATACGGGTCGCTGTGCAGGAGGCAGAGATGATTAAAAAGAAAAAGAAAGACTGTAATCAAGAATGCTGTTTTGTGAGATTGAAGCAGATAAGTAAGAAAGTTTCTGCCTTTGGTGAGCAAGTTCTTAACACTGTAGTTGCTCTCTACAGTGTTCTCAAGGACTGATTCAGGGTGCTCAGACCACGTCTGCAAAGCGCAGAGGAAAGGTAAGTCTGGATAAACCCAAAAGAAAGTACTTCTTCAAACAGCCCATAGTTAAATCTGGAATTTGCCCTCGGATGAAGTAGTGATGGCCACCAACTTGAATGGCTCTAAAAGAGCATTAGACTAATTCATAATCAATGGCTAGTAGCCATGATGTCTATGTTTTGCCTCCACTGCTGGATCTTCTGCATGCCAGTTCCTGGGAATCACAATTAGGGAGAGTGCTGTTGTGCACAGGTCCTGGCATCTGGTTGGCCACTGTGAGAGCAGTATGCTGAACTAAACCAGCCATTGCCCAGCAGCATGCTAAACAAGATCAGCAGGCTCTTATTTTCTTATGAGAACTTCCTGTTTTTGCTGCCTGCAAAAAACGCAGGCTGTAGCCCACCAATATTATTTCTCTCTAGTGGGTTGAGTGCGTTTTATTTTTATATACTATGGTTATGGCTTAATATCCCACATTTTGATCTGATGAAAGGCAGCAATAAAATCCACAATACAAATTAATGGCAATAACCAAGAAGCCACAAACGTATAAATTTTAATCGAGCGGCAAAAATATCATGGAAAGATAGCCATAGTATAGTTGTTTGAAGGTGAAAAATGATCAAAGTCTTTAAAAGCCTATTTAAGAAAAGCAGAACTTCTGGAATAAGGTGAAAAGACTTGATTTTTTTTATTAAAAAAATTGTTGCATTTGCTCCATCTCAGACACTGATGGGCACGCTCCAGTGCTTTCAGTTTACTTGTATAGAACAAGAAAATGGATCTTACCAGCCGCATCTGATAAGTCATGGTATATGTCCAGGGTGTGTCCTGGGGGCCCTATTCCCTTCTGTGAAACCCGCCGAGGGCCACTTGCCATCGGTGGGTGGCATTCAAGGCAAAGTTGGAAGTGTAACTAATGTGCAAATTGCATTCTGTACAGCAGCCTAGTTTCTTCACATTCACCCACACCTCTCTATCTGCCCTCCAGGCAGGCAAGAGTCATTTTCTGAGTTCACAAGACACATTCCAGCCAGGCAAAAACACTTGGAGGAGGGCGAAAAGCAAGGCCAATGGGAGGTGTGGTTGGGGAGGATGTGTAGCCTGGGAGACTGCAGAGGCCCAGAGAGAGGGGTCTGGAGGGCTGCCTTTGGCGCCTGGGCCTGAGGTATTCCACCCCTACGTCTAGGTCCACGGTTTTCGAACAGCTGCAAGGAGTCCTTTCCACATCTGTTCCACGTACATTGGAAGCTTCCTTCTGGTAGTGACCATGTGGACCTTTATTGTTTACTCTGACTGGCAGTGGTTCCTTAGGGGCTTAGACAGAGGCATTTCCCCATCACCTGCTACCTGGGGGGTCTTTTTAACTGGAGATGAGCTTGGGGTCTTTAGCATGCAAAGCATGTTCTCTGCTGTTGAGCTGTGGCCCTTTCTCAGTGAATTTGTCTGCTGAAACAAAAACAAAAATTCTTTCCAGTAGCACCTTAGAGACCAACTAAGTTTGTTCTTGGTATGAGCTTTCGTGTGCATGCACAACGAAACAAACTTAGTTGGTCTCTAAGGTGCTACTGGAAAGAATTTTTTATTTTGTTTTGGCTATGGCAGACCAACACGGCTACCCACCTTTGTCTGCTGAGAAACTCCTGCACACTTGTCAGTCCTTGCAGATGATTCTGGGACAAACATTCAGTGACTGGTGAAGGCTGTAAGGGAGGGCTGTGGCCCTCCAGATGTTGCTAGACTACAACTCCCATCATATCTGGGCATGGGCAGTGCTGGCTGAGGTTGATGGGAGTTGTAGCAGAGCAGCAGGTTCCCCATCTCTGCTGTACGGCAAGGCTGTTCTCTGGGTAGTGCACTTCAGAACACATTGAACATACTCTGGGGGTGCTGTAGAAGTGGAGTACTGGTAGTGATGGGGGCCACTGCCCCCCTTTTTTTGAGGGACCCCGTTGAACCTCTGAAGAATCCCAACATTACCAATAACACTGTTTGAAAGCCACTGACCTACAGATAGACCTTGCAGTGAATAGACTGTGCCAGCTTTGCAGGGGGGCTGCCTCTGGGAGTCTGCTTTCTGTGCTTAGCAATTTAATGCCTCCTTTTCTTCCCCTGCAGTGGGATGAGCTGGAGCTGGGGATGGGCGTCCGCAGGAAGCAGCATTTTAGCAGAATTTGGCAGCCTCCACTTAGAATTTGTGCACCTCTCAGAGCTGTCTGGAAATCCTGTTTATACTGAAAAGGCAAGTACGTTCCTTACACATTCACGGGTATGTTCCTCCTCCCTAGATGTAATTGTAGCTTGTTAGATGGCACTGCCCTGAACTGAGGAGCAGGAACCTCTTGCTGCTATACAAACCTGCCCATTGCCTCTTTGGTGACTCAGACTCAAGCCTGCAGCTGCCTGGCTCTGCCCGCCAGGCTGCGTCAGTCTCTGATGAGCTGGATGGAACTTGGAGAGCAGTTGCTGTCAGCACTCTCCCTCCCCAGAGCCAAGACCCAGGGAGTCATCAGGGTTAAGCGCCTTGGCTAACACTAGCAATTGTACTGGGGCACCTTTTTGACTGTCTGTCAGTAAAATAAGGAACTCATGAATGTGTTGTCCTGACCGACGTAAGGACACCGTGGATGGAAAGTCTGAGAAGCCCTTAGAAGACCCAGTTTGGGAAAGCAAAGTTTTTAAAAGAAAAAATCCTGATTCTTTTATGGTCCTTTCTAAAAGCAGCTGTGTTGCTGTTGGCCATGTCCAAAGGAGGGTTGTGTGCTTAAGCCCAAGTACTGCCCCCGCCCCAACTTCTTAGGCCTGCCAAAGTATCTGTTGATGAGAGAGATGTGTTAATACTAAGACAGGTTTATGCCCCCCTCCAGTTGCACACTATATTTTGTGATTATGCAATTTCCTCCTTCAGCAGCTCAAGGAGCTCCTCTGGAGCCACTTTCAGCCAATAATTGTATTAGCGTTGGTTTTATACCACGAGGTTTTATTCCGTGCTTCATTGTGTGTGTGAGAGAACGAAGAACTAGATGTGTTGCTGGCAACCTTCCTTTCCTCCCCTGCTTCCTCCCAGCTCAGCATCCCTGGAATAGCTCATTCTGAAGGAGACAAACTGCTCCAATTAGAATCAGAACCCACCCCTCGAGTCCAGCAGGAATAGATCAGCCCAGAGTTCCACCCTGGGAGAAACCGCTCTGATAAGTTCTCCCTGCTGTTTCAGCAAGACACCTTGCGAACAATCAGCCCATTCCCAGAATGGATAATAGGAAGGCAAGATGCAAAAGGGCAGGGGCAGCAGAGAAGCAAGAGACACAAGAGTAGCAGGAGGTGAATGTGAAACAGGGAAGCCACGGAATCGGAATGGAGAAGATAAGGCCTTGAACAGAGCAGGGCAGCAGAAAGGCCCCTTGCATAAGAGGGATGAAGTTTACCGAAGGACGGAGTGAATGAGAAAGGGCATGAGCAGTGAAGATCAGAGAAAGGAAACCTAGTAGGGTGGGAAAGGCAAAATCGGAAAGGAAGAGTAGAAACACCCTGGTGAAAGGGTAAGGGCCACTGCCTTAGCCATGGTTTGTTTAGTGTAGGTGTAATATTTAATACAGAGGAAAGTGCAACCCATGGTTTGCAAACTCAGCTTTAAACCTGGATAGCTCAGTTGGTTAGAGTGTGGTGCTGATAACGCCAAGGTTTCAGGTTCGATTCCTTTATGGTACAGCTGCATATTCCTGCATTGCAGGGGGTGGACTAGAGTATCGTCAGCGTCCCTTCCAACTCTATGATTCTATGATTAAAAAGAATTATGTCTTGTTCATATGGTACACGGGTGGCACAATGGTCTAAACCACAGAGCCTAGGGCTTGCCGATCAGAAGATTGGCGGTTCGAATCCCTGCAACGGGGTGAGCTCCCGTTGCTCGGTCCCAGCTCCTGCCCACATAGCAGTTCAAAAGCATGTCAAAGTGCAAGTAGATAAATAGGTACTGCTCCGGTGGGAAGGTAAACGGCGTTTCCGTATGCTGCTCTGGTGCGCCAGAAGCAGCTTAGTCATGCTGGCCACATGACCCAGAAGCTGTCTGCGGACAAACGCCAGCTCCCTCGGCCTATAGAGCGAGATGAGTGTGCAACCCAATGGTCAGGGGTACTTTTACCTTTACCTATGTCTTGTTCATAAGACATCCTATGGTGTATGGGGAGAGCTCTGGGTTTGGGAGAGGGGGTGAGGTTCTTAATGCTTTGCCAAGAGGCCGACTGAATCTCCATTGTGCTATTAAGCCCAGCCAATCAATAAGTGTGAGAACTGGCTTGTTTAATGGATTCGCCTGCTCTGAACATGCAGTAGATTAAAGCTAAAGCTGCGTGAGAAAACAGAAGCGCACAGGAGGAAACAGTTGCAGACAGCCATCTAGAGGGAAATGGGCTTCTGAAAAGCTGATCAGCTCATTAGCGCACAGCCAAGGCCGCCTGAGCCCTTTAATAGGGCACTGCCTGTTCCTGTTTGTTATGGACATATCATTAACATGCCAGGTTCTTCGGCTGCACCAGTATGATGATGATGATGATGATGATGTTGTTGTTGTTGTTGTTGTTGTTGTTTGTGGCTGCACCAGTATGTTGTTGTTGTTTTTTATTAAATGTATATTCTGCCCTATACTCGCAGGTCTCAGGGTGGTTAACAGGATAACAGTTGTGATTATGTGGCTGGAACCAACTTTTTTGGCTAGTTAAAAGCACCTGGGGCAGACTTTATACTCAATTCTAGTTATTGCTAACCCCTGGTGGTTGCTTAACCCTGAGCTGGATTGCGGGGGAAGCTGCCTTAACCACGGTTTGTTCAATGTAGGTATAATATTTAAAACAGAGGACAGTGCAACCCATAGTTTGCAAACTGAGTTTTAAACTCTGGTTTCACTTTCTAGTTTGTAAACCAGTCCTCCATCACAGTTAAGTGATGGGATTTACCACAACTATGGAAGATTAAAAGAAACTATGATTAAGTATTGTGTCTGCATAGAACCACTTTAGCTAGATTTTATAAAATATGTGGGACACAGGCGGTCAGAAATGCCTCCTGTAAAAACCGTCCACATTGAAAGTAGTGGGACTCACACACCTGCCTGAATTTATCACTGCCAAACAGCTATTAAATTTTGAATTATCAGGAATATTTATTGAGGTGAAATGCCAACACCCTTGGCCATTGCCCTTTGTGTATCATAGAACCAGTTATTGGCAGCCTTCAAGCCAGATCCGGCTGCTGTTTGACCCACCAGACGTCATTGGCTTGGCTTTTCCAACTACCTGAGACAAGAGATGTCCCAGCCAGCCAAAGGTCTGTTGGCAAAGGGGAAACAGGAAGGATTGCATGGGTAGTTGCTAGGCCACAGGCTGCAGTTGCTCAGCAACAGATTTGATTTCCCCTTATCAGGAAACTTATGGGAAGCTGCATCTATTTCTTCATTCTTTCTTGCTTGGGACAAGCCTTTAGTTGTCAGCCTGGTGCCTTTGGCCCCTGGTGAATCCGAAGCAATGGTAGGAAAGTGAATGGGTGAGATTTGCTGGCAAGCAGTGTCAGTTGTAGCCACATGTCCCAGGACATGTACTTCCAGGACAGTAATCCTCAGAATGCCTGATACTGGGGACAGACAAGAGGCAGTGGCGTAGGAAGGGAGGGGTAGGGTAGTGGAGTGCCCCGGGTTCCATTTCTGAAGGGGTTACAAGAGGGCACCCCACGGAGTTGCCATTGTGCCCCTACCCGCAGCCGTGGGCAAAGGATCCTCCGCGCAGCAGCACCTCTTGGTCTCTCCCTCTCTCTTGCACGCTACAAGCCTAGGTCACATTTCTCTTCCCCTCCCACCTATCTGGCTTTTCCTTCTTGCACAAGCAGGAGGGATGGGGATGAGGTGGGGGCGATGATGTTGCTGGCTCCCTCTTAAAGGCACAGTGCCAATTCTTTCACTTGGCTTAAGTGTGGTCCTGCTGTCAGGGCAGAAGCTACGAGCAGAGCGCCTTGCCTCCCTCGCGGCTGCACCTCTGCTGTCAGCAAGCAGTTCGTCCTCTCCCTCCCCCCCGCTCTGAATACTTGGGAGTCGCGTGGGGGGGGGGGGAGTAGGCATGCCGTTATCCCCGCTCCGGGGTACTGGCTGGAGCTTGGAGAAGGAGGCAGAAGGCGGGGAGAGGACAAGTTACTTGGCCTTGCCAGCAAAGCCGTACAGCTCCCTCCCCCGACCACCTCTCTTTCTTTTTGCTCGGCAAAACTTTGGAGTTCTCATTTTTCTTTCATTTTCTTTTTTGCAAAAGCGTGTGGGGCGTCTGAAGACTGGAAGCACTTGTAAGAGGGTTGGGGGTCAGAGGCGTGGGGGGGGGCAGACATCCGGCACCTGCCCACGACTCCCAAGCCTACCCTGAACTGTCAATGGGGGGGAGTGACAAAAAAATCCTGCACCGCGTACCACCTGGGCTTGCTACGCCTCTGACAAGAGGGAATGTCCTTGTACTCTTGAATCTGCCAGAGGCATTTGGCTGATTACTGTTAGAAGCAGCAAGCTGAGGTAGATTACTTTTACCATATCTGGCAACACTAGGTTTCTATTCTTTAGGAGTAACCCACTGCAAGGCCTGAGACACGAGAAATGGAGCCCTTTCCCAAACATGAGTGCCCTTGTGGAGGGAGGTTGACATAACACTCACCAAATCACCTCACTTCCTTAGTAAATGTACCAAGCTGTACTAGTGGTCTGACTGAATATAAGGTTGCTTCCTATGTGGAGCAGCAGACCCACAGAACAATGCCTGGCCTACTGACTCCCCTCCTCAGCAGTAATTAAAGGTGAGGGAAAGCTTCCATTGCTTATCCCACAAGCCTAATTAGTGTTGAGTGTGTGAGTCATAGCTGGGAAGAGTTAATGCATGTCTGAAAATTAGAATTCTACCCAGTGTATTCATATCCTGCACATGTTCGTTCTTGAAACTCCTGTGGAGTTCTAGGCCATTCTCCCATCAAAGGACTGATTGGGCCCCAGCCCACATAGGAAGCTTCATCACATGCCTTCAGACTTTTCAGAGCAATGCCCTGTGGTCTCTTGAAGACCACAAATTTGGAAATGAAGGACAGTGTTTGCTTTCCCAAAGGACAACAAGGTGTGCACAGAACTGATTGAAACTTGTGCTGCTTGGCAGTTTGTTTGGTTGGGTAGTTTGTTTATGGGTTGTTGTTGTTTTAAAAAAAACCCACCTGTGAATTGGAAAAAAAGAAAGGAACTTATCTCTTCTGCTTTCTTTTTTGCTTGTAGGTGATGAACATCCGCAAAGTCCTGAACAGAATTGAGAAGCCACAGGGGCTTTACCCTAATTTCCTCAGTCCAGTAACCGGGAACTGGGTGCAGCGTGAGTATTTCAAGAGTCCCTCGGCTGAGCCAGATAAATGCTTGCTGATGTGTGGCAGACTTTCTAGGGCCTCTCACTAGGGCAAGAGCATCAAGCCAAGGAAACATTAGCCGCCAAATTAAAATCCTCACTGATGCTAATCAAGGAGCTCATTATGCAGGGTTCTTCAGTCAAAGCAATTCTCCTGAACAGATGCAAGAGAGTCATCACTCACGCCCAGAGCCCTGATCCCTGCCAAGTATCTCTTAACATCCAGGACCACACAAGGCGAACTAGACTAAGAGGCGGTGTGGGCTGCCTTGGACAAGTGACCTCCACAATGCACCAACCGTATTAACCCTTGGGATGTTCCTCTTCTCTTTCTTCAGCAGCCACCTGCTGCAGTTGCAAACATAGGCTGAAAGACTCCTATCAAACAGGGATGGGAAATCTCTGGCCGTCCATGTGACGATGGACTCCAGATCCTATTGGCATGGCCAGAAGTCAGGGGGTTATGGGAGTTGTAGGTCACCAGTACCTCAAGGACCACAGTTCTACCAGGCCTGCTACAAAGAGAGTTGAAGGGATCCAGGATCCTAGGACTCTGTTCTCTCCTTTGATTGTCAGAGGGCAAAAGCACTTCCCTAATCTAAAACATTGCAATGGGGCAGGAAGGACCAGGCCAGGGGGGGGGGGGTTTACTAATATGAGGGACAAGATAGAGGTTTATAAAGTACCAGTATATATGTATATATGTTGTGGATAATTCCCTGTCCCTTTCTTATAATAAGAGAACTCTGGGGCATCAGATAAAATTGATGAGCAGTAGATTTAGGATAAAGCATGAGGAGGTCCCAGATGGATCACACCGAAGGCTCATCTAGTCCAGCATCGTGTTTTGCACAGTGGTCAAGCAGGGAAGGTCACAAGCAGCACATGTGTCACTAGTCCTTCTGTTGCTGTCTGAGCTACCAACCCCCCCCCCCATTTTAAGAATGAAAAGGACACTGATAACAGTGCAAATGGCCCACCCATGACCAGCCTTAACCATGCCCTCCATCGCCCTTCATCTACTGCTACATGTGACCCCTGGTGTGGAGAATGTTCCCCCCCCCCTCTTGTGTTCAATCTGAGGTGAGGCCTGTGTTTGTGGGACATTTGTGTTCAATGTGCTCTGGTTCCTTCGTATTGCTACAGCAACTTTCCTCATTCCAGTGGGCCCCCCCCCCATGTTCCTGGTGGTCAGCTGTGTAGGCTTAAGGGAGCTGCAATCAAAAACCTCTGGAGGGTGCCAGGTTAGGGAGCAGAGTACCGGTATGTTGCCAGGCTTGACTGTGCTTGAGACCAATGAAAAACTGTAGAGGTGAGTCTCTCTTCAGAATGGGATATGGATATTTCAAATAAGCTTCAAAACATGCAAGAAGCCAGCCAAGAAAAGAAGACAAACAACCACATACTAACCTGTATTTCAAGTGGAAACCATGAATACTCACTGATGG
Source organism: Lacerta agilis (assembly GCF_009819535.1). Taxonomy (NCBI): domain Eukaryota; kingdom Metazoa; phylum Chordata; class Lepidosauria; order Squamata; family Lacertidae; genus Lacerta; species Lacerta agilis. The sequence goes on from NC_046319.1 coordinate 60,502,191, forward strand.
AGAGGCTCACCATACATGTATTCACATCTAGGAATATATATATATAGCAGTGGGAATAAATTCTGTTCTTTTCTTTGAAAAAAAAGGTGATTTGCACATCCTTGGCTGCCCTGAGGAATCTATGCGCTGAGATGTAAAAATAAAATCCCCCCTAGTGTACTTTAAAGTTATAAATCTGTCCAATGGTTTTCCAGGCAGATTTCCCTCAGGCTAGCAGGTTGCAGAGCTGCTTAGTCTGAGCAGGTAGCCTTGGAAAAGCTCTGCGATTCAGTATTCTGCACACATTTCCACACCTGGCATCGTGGTTCTCTGCTCAGTCCACCTCCCCTCTTTGTCAATCTGCTAAGGCTATAGAAACCTCCACAGGACTCTAATATGTCACTCCAGGCAGAGAATCACAACTACAAAATCTAGACGGCCTCGCCAGCTGCCAGGAGGTTCTGAACTTGCTGTTCTGTCAATTGATGGGCTTTTCTGCTGTGATGCTTGCAGCCATGGCATGTTCCTCATCCCCTGCCGTTTGTGCCCCTCCTGTAAGGAGAACAGAATGTCTGGCAGAAGTATATAGCAACAGGCAGGGCTGAGTGTATGCTGTCTTTTGGAGGGAGTGGTATGGGATTTTTTTTTATTGATTTTAACTTTTAAAGCAAGATTCTAGTCCTTGGGTTTGTAGGCTTATATTTGAAAGTGAAATTCTCAGGAGCCGGAGAAGTTGCAGAATTTTCCAGAGGTCATTGGGAGGGAGGTGTTTGCACCATGTGTAATTTCCCTGCTATGAGACAGTTAATACTTTGGGTGTTTCCAAATGAGATTTTTTTTTTGGGGGGGTGGAATTGGTGCTGCTTATGCAGCCATGTTTTTCGCAGCATGAGCATGTTGACGTTGGGATCAAAATGCCACCCCGTGTTTTTATTAATCTGGTTTTCCCCTTTATTGTGGAAAATCCAATAACTAAAGAATAATCCAAGCCAATACAAGCAGGGATTTTTTGAAAATAAAAATCAGTGCATTTTTCTTGAATGAAATACTTCCCCTTCCAGTTGTTTTGAAACTACATAGTTTCTAAGGCCTGGGAAAATAAGGAGGAAAGAAGCAAGAAGGGAGGAACTCTGATAGGGTGAGTGACTGGGGTAGGTTCAGGAGGTGTCAGGAGCTACATATGTTGAGGATGGGAGAAGAAGGATGCGTTCCTATAGCTCAGATCATGCTCTGGGGCCAGTAAAAGGAAAACACTTTTAAAATGAATACTATGGAATTCACTTCCACCAAAAGCAGCAATGGCCATCAACTTGGAAGTCTTCAAAAGAGTATTAGGCAAATTCATGGAGGATAATGCTACCAGTGGCTACTAGCCATGATGGCTTTATACTACCTCCACTGTTTGTATCTTTATTTCATAATAAAGGGGGGAAACCCCTCACAGCAGCTGGAGGCAGTATGCCTCTGGATATCACTCGCTGGGAATCACAAGTGGGCAGAGGGCTGTTGTGCTCAGGTTCTGCTGCTTCTTGCACAGGCATCTGGTTGGCCACTTTGAGAACAGGATGTTGGACGAGGTGGGCCTTTGGCCTGATCCATTGGGGCTCTGATATTCTTACATTGGAAGAGGCATTCTACACACACATAGAGGACATGTCTCCAAAGAGCATATGCCGCAAGGAAGCAGGCTATCTTCAGAGTGATTGTTTACACCCTTGTGCAGATTTAATCAAGCAATCATATTCATGTTAATCTATTAACCAATCAAGTTTTCTTTCATTGGATGACAGCCCTAATCACAAGGCAATGCTTTATTCTTCTTGCTGCTGCAGATCATGTTTCCATCGGCGGCCTTGGGGACAGTTTTTATGAGTATCTGATCAAATCTTGGCTGATGTCGGACAAGAAGGATGCCGAAGCCAAAACCATGTACGACAATGCTCTAGAGGTAAGCTTGATTCCTTTTGCAGCTGAGAAAATGTCACAGCAAACTGGAAGGCAGCAGTGTGTGGGTCACAAGCTGCTTCAAAGAACTTTAAACACTGTAATGCTCAGAGTCAAATCTCACCTCTGCTGTGGTCACTGGGCAGCCTTAGGCAGCCAGCCATTTGTCTTTCATCATCAGGATGAAGCCAAGGCATGTTTTGGGAACTTTGGGGTGTGGAGGGCACTTTCAAACATCACTTCTTCTGTCCCAGGGTGGGCTCTGATTTTAAAAAAGAAAAATCTTGCATGTTTTCTGAATGGTTCAGTTTGAACCAGGGAAAATCCACCTGCAGAAGTTGGCTTTTGGCTAGCACCAGTGATAACACCAACATACCTCAGTGCATTCTTGGAGCAGGTCTGCAACTATTTTAAAATTGTTTCTTGTTTTCGTTCTGTTTCGACAATATGAAGATGAATCTATAAAGAAACAAATATGTGCAGTTTAAAAAGAAAAACTGGCACACTTAGGTCAAAGCAAGGGGAAATGTACGGCTGATTCAATGCGTGGGCTGTTGAAATGTGCATTTTCAGTGCAAGTTGCAATGCTGGACTTCCACTGTAGGGTGAATAACCTGCTGTGTTTGGCCTTAAATTCTTATCTCTGTCTCCATTCACAGTTTTCATCCTCTCTATCAAATGGGATTTTTATATGACTTGCCCCACAAGGTGGTTTATGATAATGAGGAAATATATGGACTGAAAAGAAAGCAAAGTGCTGTAAACATCATAAGTGTGATCCCCCCCCAAGTAGTCTGATTTTGTACCGCAAGTTTCTTTGGATATTTGTTGTTGTTGTTGTTGTTGTTTGTTGTTGTTTAAAGGCAATTAATACATTTATTAATAGGGGTATTTATGTTTAATAGGGTTGTATGTAGGATTGTATCCGCCTAAGTCCTACTTTAATGAGCAGACACATTAAAATTAGCAGACCTAAGTTAGCCATGTGCATTAATTTAAATGTGTCTACTCTGACTCTCACTAACACTGGATACAACCACATATATTTAGTATATAAATAACATAGCGGCTGTTGGAGGATGCACGTTTGTCAGCCTTTTGTTTCCTTGGGAATAATACCCATTTATTTTCTTCTCTTCTTAATGCTGTTAAATTTAGGCCATAGAAAAACACCTGGTGAAGAAATCAGCCGGTGGGCTGACATACATTGCAGAGTGGCGAGGTGGCGCCTTGGACCACAAAATGGGCCATTTGGCTTGCTTCTCCGGAGGGATGATAGCGCTTGGAGCAGAGCATGCTGGGGAAGAACAGAAACAGCACTACATGGACCTAGCTGCAGAAATTACGAACACCTGTCACGAGTCTTACGTCCGCTCAGGTAGAAGCTGAGCCTGCACTAAAGATCAGTGCAAAGCCCTCCCCAACCACTCCCACCCCCGCCCCCCAGTTAAGGGTGGAAGAATAATAACTCAGTGAGAGAGCATCTGTTTTGCAAGCAGAAGGTCCCAGGTTCAATCCCAGCATCTCCTGTTAAGGCTGGGAAGAGCTCTTGCCTGAAACCCTGGAGAGCTGCTGCCAGACAATAGTGAGCTAGATGGAGCAATGGTCTGACTCAGTATGAGGCAGTTTTTTGTGGTCCTGACACAGCAGGGAGGCCTATGCACACAGGGCTGTGTGCATTTGGGACCTCTCCATTATGACTGTCCAGAATCTGCTAAGAAAAACTGCATACTATAGTTCCACTGGGGCTATGGATCGGGATCAACCCCATATCCTGTAGAATCTGAGAGTACACCCAACATGTTCAGCTTTTAACTATCAGGGCTTCTCACAGCTCTGAAAAAAAACAAAAACGTTTCTGATTCTTAGTCGCTGCAGATGTATATTTTAGGAGCTTCTCCCAACTTCAGCTTCCTAGGTGTGATAAGCATCAAAGTTCTAATCGTCTCTGAATGTCTAATGTATCCTTTACTAGAAACCAAGCTGGGCCCAGAAGCATTCCGCTTTGATTTTGGCACCGAAGCAATGGCCACCCGACTCAGCGATCGCTATTACATTCTGCGCCCTGAAGTTGTTGAAAGTTACATGTACATGTGGAGGCTGACGCACAATCCCAAGTACAGGCAGTGGGGCTGGGAAGCTGTACAGGTATTTCCTCCCAAACCGTCATTGCTAACCACCATTCCCTTGCCTTAGGACAGGGGTTGCTTGAAAAAAAGAAAAAAGGGGCTTTCTTTTCTGGCCCCCAAAGACCCAGCCAATTTTGGCAACTGCAAAAAGGTGTGTGTGGGTGTTTTAAGAAGAGACACCCTTGGGGTGGGTAGAGCCCAGCAGCCTGGTGCACATGCAAATTCCTCCCTCCCTGGTCATTAGATTAATTATATTATGAGCAGTGAGGAGGTGATTATCTACTACCTCTGTTGCTCTGCACGAATCAGTTGAGGGGTGGCTATCTGTGTGCAAGTTTGTCTGTTAGATGTTAGGTGCTCTCCTTCTGGAAGCTTGGCCAAGGGCAAATGCGGACCTCTAGTGAAAAGAGGTGAGCCACCCCTGGCTTAAGAATACATCTGAAGTGGAAATTGTGGTTCAGGCCTCTCTTTTACAGCTGAGTCAGGTGCGAACATCCTTTCTGTACCTTGGCCCTTCAATGCTAGGAGCAGCTCAGCTCAGCCACCATGCTTCCACAATATTATTTAGCATAGCAGTAAAAATACATGTGTTGGGATGGGGAGAAATTCAATTCAATTCTCATTTAAAGGTGAAGTTACCTAATTCTCACTTTCCGAAGCAATATGCAAACTGCAACTCCAGCTACTCTTTGAAATTCATGCTTCTTTGAGTTTTGCAATGCAGTGCCCCAGCCAAGTAATGGGCAATTTTTTTGCATATATTGGTGTATGGTATGCATACAGATGTATATATTAGTAACAGAGATATTTAAAAATGCATCCTTAGGACTCACCTTACTTTTGGGATTGTAAGTCATTTAAAACTGTTTTTAATGTTTTCTTTTAATATTGAGACCCCTGGGAGGGCAGGCAATAAATAACAATTATAATTGTTACTAGGAAAATTGCTCTGCAAAATTGCATACAAAAGTGTGTAAATTAGGAGAAATTCATAGTAAAGTGCTGATTAATTTTCATTGGAACTTTTTTCCTTAAAAGGGGAACTGCTGTGGAAAAGTGGAGAACTGAGCTTAAGATTGGAAAATTGAGAAACAGAGAGAAACTGAAATTGACAGATTTCACGTAGGCTTTTTAACAGTAGTGGCAGAAGGGGCCAGGCTGCAGGATGTATAATGGCAGAGATCCAAACAGCTCTATTTATTTATTTTTTGTTTGTTTGTGTGCTCACTTATCAAGTTAGTGCAAAAGGCAAATGAAACATTTTAAATAGTTTTTATAAAAGTTATTGCACTTGCATACTAAATAAAAGAATGGTGCCAACATGTGCTGTTGAGAGAAAACGAGAGACCACACTACATGACATATAAAGGGACAACCTGGCAGTCAGTGAAGATGGGTCTTCAACTGTCTGTGTTGCCAGCCTGTCTTGCGGACCACTTGTCCTCCACCAAGTGAATCAAGTTACACTTTGCCACTCCACGCTGGCCATTGTGAAGGCGGGGGGGGGGGCAATACATAGCTAGATCTCTTAGGTAAGATGAGAGGACAAGAAGGTTTATGGCAGCAGCACCGTCTTGACTCCCTGTAACAAATGAGTGAACAAATCATGTCAGTTCCAGAGAAAACTGCTAGTATGCTAGTTTGGGAAGCCAATCTGAGGTCAGTTCCAAGACACAGCCCAAGCAAGACAGCAGAGGAATAGGGTTTAGCAGGCAGCAGAATTGGCAGGAGCAGCTCATCCAGGTGAGGCACTGGGAGCTTCATTGTACCTAGTCAGCTGACAGGAGGGAAAAGCCTGTTCTTACCAGCTAGTGAATTAAGTTTGCACAGGTGTGGGCTTCTGCTTCCCACTGAACTTATTTGGTACATTATTGTTGTACCAACCTTTGCACAGGCCACTGGGCAGTTTACAGCAAAAACAAATAGATAGCAGCTGATAAAATCCAGAAAACTTAACACAAGCCATTAAAAGCAAAACAATCACCAAAAACAATTTCTAAAAGCATCAGCAGCCAGGTGTCTCCTCATCCAAATGCCTGTTGAAAAAGATGCATCTTGACCAACTGTCCCTCTCACCTGCAGGTAAACTTTGTGATCCTAGTATCAGGCATTTTGAGATAAAGGTACACGATGATTCACTCTCTTACAGGGGTATTTTTAAAAATTCCTCAGTTTGTTTAGAGCCACGTTGTTCAGCACATGCATAGCCCCTGGTATTCTAGTTGTTGGAAAAGTCTGAAACCTGGGCTCTTCTTACATTTCTCTCCTAAAACAGGGATCTCCAGGTGGAGTACACCTGATTAAGCTGGTAGCCAGGGAACTGACATTTGGTTGCACACAGAATCCAAGCCACACTGATAGTACCAGTCTGAAGGGAGGGGGGAGCATTTGTCAATCTCTCCTGCAAACATGGAAGACTCACCATACCAGCAAATGGTTAGGGTACTTCCAGGCCTTTCTGGAAATTGAAATTTTAGCGAACACACAGTTCTAAGACACTGATTATAGCGCGGACATTCTAAACCTGAGTAGTCTGTAAGTCACTCTGCACAAATGGTTATGCTATTTCTGAAAAACAAATTTGGTGCAAATATCTGAGCACAGAGCATGCCTAGCACATGTGAAGTGGAGTGTTGGGCTATGAGTTCTGTTTCCTCAACACATCTGTTTTGGGTGTGGGGAGAACTTGAAGTAGCTAAAGTCCAGGATGCTTAAATTTTTTTAATCTGTTCCAAGGCTCACCACCACACGCATGACATGTAGTCATCAAGAAGGAGCTGCCTCTGAGAATCTGTAGTGTTCCCCCCCACCACCATTGGGCTACCCCAGTTACACACATCTAGGATCGGGAGGGAGCGGGCATCTGTAGCCCAAGGAGCACAAACTGCCTGGCACGTCTGATCTCCGCATCACTTTAGCAATGGAGCATTTCTGGCTCACCAGAATACAATTATTAATTTGGCATTATGTGGGGGGTAGATGGTCAGGTGATGGAATTCCAAATTCCATACTTGGAGCCAAATGTGAAGCGAATCAGATTAAGGTGCATATTTCAGTTATTAAATTTTGCTTTTGTTCCTTATTGCTGAGTTGGGCATTCTTGTTGCTCCAGCTAACTCACTAATCTGCGCTGGAGTGTCAGGGCTTGGCAGGGACTCTGTGCCTCTTGGTTCCTTTAAATTTTTTTTTAATATATTTACTAAATTTTCCATTTTGTAATATTAAATACATCCTTATGAAATTCTTACATTTTTGCTAATACAAGCTATCAACTTCCCTCCACCCCACCTCATGGTTTTCCTAATTCCAATTTTACATCCTCGCATTTGTATGTTTTCCAATTTACTTTCCCCTCCTATATTTTATGTCATATTTTTCAGTAAATGTAAAATGGTAATAAGAATTAACATTACAAGCCTTCTTACTGCAACCCTGCTAGCGTTGGTAAAAGTTTACAATTGTCCTTCAAATATTATACAAATTTACTCCAGTCTTTTTAGAAAGCTCGCTCTCACTGGTTTCAGATTTTCCTGGTCAGCCTCGCCAATTCCGCATACTTCCATCATCTTCAGCTGCCATTCCTCAGTTGTTGGTATTTCTTGTTGCTTCCATTTTGGGGCTAATGGAATTCTTTCAGCCGTTGTCACGTACATAAACAATCTTTGATCTATCTTAGCAATCTCTTCTCCTACTATACCCAACAAAAACGCTTCTGGTTTTTTAACAAAGGTATTCTTGTACATTTTCTTTAACTCGTTGTATATCATATCCCAATAAACCTTAACCTTACTGCATGTCCACCACATGTGGTAGAAATTCCCATCTTTTTCTTTACATTTCCAACAATCTTTTTTTCTTGTCGTGCCTCTTCGTTCCAACCAAGCAGGAGCACAAGGAACCCCTGTGACTCCTCTGCTCCATGCTCAGGGCTGTCTGTCCCTCACTCCACCATCCCTAATGGCACCCCTAGAGTCTGCAGCCTGTGTCAACCACTTCCCTTTGGCTCTTCGTGGAGCCACCTCTGACAGAATGGGACATTTGAAGACCGCCTCCTAATGTGCTGGCAGTTGTGTTTGTCAGGCGGCATTCTGTCAATTGTACAATATTTCAGGAAGGACTTCTTCAGGGGCCGGTACTTGAGGGCTCTTACAGGAGACTGAGTGTAACAGAAAGTGCTAACCATCAGAGGCGAGCCTATTTTCTTGGACCCTTGGGGAATCATTAAAAGCTCTTCAATGGGAGCTCAGCCTCTATAAAAACCTGAATCCAACTCATAAACCCGCATGGGTAAAACACAACTGATGATGATTAATGAGCTACTTGTTTGCTGTGCTGCTATTACTGGAAGAGATTGACTCTCTCTCCCTCCCTCCCTCCCTCTCTTTCTCTCTCTCTCTCCCCACTCCCACCCCCCAACCAGGCACTTGAGAAATATTGCAGAGTAGAAGCTGGTTTCTCCGGGATCCGCGATGTTTATACCACCAACCCGAGTCACGACAACATGCAGCAGAGCTTTTTCCTAGCAGAGACATTAAAGTAAGTTCTGAACATTTTCAGCACCTCTTCCACAGAAGGCTGTGTAGGGTGGAGAATGTCTTTCATGGGGGAGGGGGGTCATCAACAGTGGCTCCATCTTAAATAAAGCAGGAACCTGCCAATTGCCCTTGGCCATTTCCTCTCTGATCCATTGGAGTGACTTGGAATGTACTTTGGAATATTTAAGATGAGGCTTTGCTGACTTGCTTTCCTTATGTGCCCTGTTGAATGGAACTAGCTTTGTGTGTGGACTTGACATCTGTAAGAGCCAGAGGGCTGGTTCATATGTACATATTCACCACTTGGAATCTGTATGGACAAAATATAAGAAGAGAGTTCAAAGTGCAACCCCCCCCCCCCCCGCTGTGATTGACTTCTTGATGTGGTGGCATGCCTGCAAACTGAGCCCTGGTAGACATTCTCCCCATGCCCATTGGTCACCTGCCTCATTGTTGCACCTCTTTCCCCTTTGGGGAGAGGAAGCATCCTATAGCTGGTTGCCTGAGAATGGAGGAGGCTTCCCCTTTTCCATCTCAGGCTGCTAGCTGCAGGGTGATTTCTTTCCCTGCTCACTCACGGCCTTTCCCATCTCCTACTACTGCTGCTACCATGACTGCCTGTTGAAAAGAAAACACCTCCCAGCTGAATGCCTGTGAGGGTCCCTGCAGGCTTGTGTTTTATTACAGGTGTATTCTGCAGCACGTTTTTGACACAATAATAGTGCATTATTGCAATGCTCCCCAGTGTTACCACGTTATTGCTGCGTTCTGCAGAGGGCACTGGACATGCTCTCTGGGTCAGGGGTGTAAGGAAACTTGTCTGCTGTCAACTGCAATTTTTGCTGGGCAACTTTGGATAAGCTTCCAAGAAACCCTCAGCTTCCCTGGCACTCTAATGCAGGCTTGAGGGGCCTGGGACCTTCCAGGTGTTGCTAGACTACAATTCCATCATCCCTAGCTGGGGCTGATGGGAGTGGGAGTCCAGCAATATCTGGAAGCCACCTGCTTTCCTCACTAACCACTGATTCTCCATTGATAGGAGCACCCCATCTGCACATGCCTTCCTTTGACTTGTCTCCTTCCTCCAGGTACCTCTATCTTCTGTTCTGTGAAGATGATGTGCTGTCTCTTGAGGACTGGGTGTTCAACACCGAAGCCCACCCATTGCCTGTGAACCGCACAGACCTTATCCTGAAGACAAGCGTGCAATAGGGGCGCTTGCTCCCTCGCGGCTTCTGCAGTGGGATGTGGAGGGTTACCTGCTTCCCCACCCCTGTTTCTCCTTTCCAGTAAAGGAATGCGCATGTTCCCAGAAAGGTATTTTGGGGGCATTCGTCCAATTCAGGACAGTGTTATATTGGGGAGCATAAAAAACTGTGAAACAAGCACCTTTGTGGGGTTTTTTTTCCTCTATGAGGGAACTTACACTAAACCTGATAATGAGGATGTTGAATATGGGCCATAATGCACACAAAACCATGGACGTTCCTTTCTACAGAGAATTTCTACGGAATCCACTGACTTTGTTTTCACATGGCCAAAGGAGTTTGCCATAAAACAGATGCTGGTTTGTGCCACTCTTCTTGTCTCCCTCCCACCCCCTTCCACATGCTCCTTTTTAGATACCGTTGATTTTTATCACCTTTTTAATTTTCACATCCCCCCCCCCCCCGCAAAAGAGACTTGCATCCTAAGTGGAATCAATGCCATCAAAGATCAGGAAATGTCTGCAAAAGTCTGAATCCCAGGCATCATTTCTCTCTTCCTTCCTCTCTCTTTCCTGTGCTCTTTAAAATGTTTACTGAATATTGCATCATGTGTAATTCTTTTTTTGCTTTCTAAAGTTTGAAATTTGTTCTGTCCCCCCCACACTTGGTTTTTGTTTTCATCTGGAGCTTAAATATTACAAGGCACTTGTAAGGATTTCATTTCTGTAATACTCAGAGATGTGGAATAGAATAAAAATTCCTGTCCGATAAGGAGTGTGACTGGATTGCTCGTGTATTGGCGCAGAAGGTTAAGAGGAAGAGGGAAGGGACTGACGACCATGTGAAGATCTCAGTAGATCCTCTTAGGAAGCCTCCAAATTCTTTATTTCCCAGGAGGAATTCAAGCTCACAGTTAAAGTGCTCTGTTGCCCTACTTGCAACATTAAAAACGGACTTCTTGCAGTTGGGAAAGTGATGAGAATGCATTGAAAAAACGTGAGATGAACAAATGATTAGCAGGAAGATGTATTGATGCAAACAAATCAAGGTTACTGCTCTTTGCCATATAACTGCCCTGCAAACAAATCAGAACAAATGCTCAGTAAAGACTGGACATACTCACTTTGTAAGCTTTGTGCAAGCAAATCAGAATATATGCTCAATAAACAGGTCTCTGGAGGAGCCCCAATGTATTTTCTGCATGAGCAGCTGGAAGGAGCATGTCCCTCTCTGGAACAGCAGGTGACGAAGGAACCTGGTGCAGTAAGAATGGTGGGAGGAGATTGGGCACATTCCATTGAGCAAGTGGGGAAAGAGATGGCAGACTGTTAATTTACTTGTGTATCAACTTCTGTACCACCCATTGAGCCTGTGCAGTTTGCAAAATACAGAAATGTATTATAGTAAAAAAGCAATCTCAGTGCAAAGCACATCAAGACTCGGAACTCAGCATAAAAGGAAACTATGCTGCATAAAAACAGACCAGCATAAAATCATTGTTTAAATAATAATAATAAACAGCAGGCAAACCAGCAAAGGGGGAAAACAAAAGCAGGAGGGGCAACACTTTTCTTTCTGCATGCGTCTGTTAACCCATATTGAACTGCCTGCTGCGAGTGCAGAATATCTTAGCAAGCATTTGAATGCCCACAAGATTGGGAAGAACTGATAGGTGGCTTCTGCTAGGCCAAAGGACAAGGTGTTCAGGAGAGGTTTTGCACTGTTCTTTAGCCTGGATAGGTAAATGGAACATTCAGTGGAGAGGGATCCACCAGGACAAATAGGGCTCTGCCCTGCTTTAAAGCCCTACTAGGATTAGGACCCATCTCCTTGTTTTCTCCCTACCACCACACATTCTCTTCTCCTGCCGCTTCTGCTCAAGTGCCTTGCAAAGGCCTGCTACCACGAAGTGACAGGGGGAGCTGTCCTATTGCTCCTCTATCCCACCCTTAGGGCTTTTGAAAAGGGCCATGGAGCAGCTGGGAAACACACACCCCACTCAAAGAAAACCCACCCAGGGCATGCAAATCAATCACCGGCTTTTTAGCACCATGGAAATAGTCCCTGCCATGTCCCCAGCTCTTTATAGAACCTTGGAAAAACAATGCGGCAGCAAACGATTGAAATACAATGAAGTGAGAAAGCGTACTCTTATTGCTTCTTATAACTTTGCTTGCCACCTGGAGAACATAAATTTAAGTTGAAGCTGTGGGATATAAATTTATGTAAATAAACCATATGAAAGCATGCAAACATTCATGTCACAACAAATCCTTTAGGCAGGCAGGATGCAAATGTAAACTGTTCTCGGCCACATTATAAACCATGTGATGTGAACCATTGTAAACCATTCTATGATGTGAACCTTGTTTCCTAAAGAAACCGTAAACTGCCCAGTCTGCAAGCCTTGGCTTTTAACTCCAGGATCGGCAATATAATGGAATGGAAACAAAGGAGAGTGCAGTTCTATGACTTCTTTAATCTGCGAGATGTTTTTATGGTAATGGATAAGCCCTTGCTCCTTGCCTTGGCAAGTGAATGATGGGATAATGAAGCTTTCACGTGTCACTATTGTTTGTGACAGTTTAGCGTAGAGGATGTCAAGGAATTGGAGTCCTACGGCAGCCCGGAGGGCCACAGGTTCTCTACCTGTGGTTGAAATAAACATTTTTACTTCCACGTTCCTCAGTATATATGCTACATACACTCTTTGTGTATGAGGTGTGTGTGTAAAATGAATCGTGCTTTTTAACTGTTGGGACAGACGGACATGATGCTGTTATGATATGTACTGTATTCCCCCCCCCCCAAAAAAAATCACTATGACTGCCAAGAAGGAGGTGCTGGTAGAGCAGCTCTGTGATAAAGGAAGCGCACACTGCCAGAGCTCAGAAACACTCTTCTTCTTCAAGCAGCCAATAAATGTTGAGGAATAGCAGTCCCCTTTGAAACAAGGAACAGTTGATATGCTTCATAGTAGCTCATGATGGTTCGTTACACATGAGGTTAGATTCTGCTAAGGATGGGGGAGAAATTCACATTCGAGCAACATGAGAACTAAAACACAACCATCCTTCAAAACCCACACTTATTTGAATTTCGTGATGCAGTTCTCTAACCAAACAAATGTTTATAAAAATGCATGTATTATAGGAAAATGTGCACAAAAGTGACCAGGCTAGTGAAAATAACCTACAAAATGCTATCTTGTTAGGAGAAACTGCTTGCAAAGATGTGTATATCAATTGAAACTGCATATAGAAACATGTTTATTAGAAGAAATTCTCACTAAAATTCTGAAGAATTTTCATAAGGATTTTTTTTAAAAAAATTAAATTGCAGTGGAAATATGGAGAACTGAATTTAAGATTGGAAAAATCAAAACAGGATCAAAATTGACAGATCCTTCCACACCTAGATCCTGTGTGGTCCTGTGTGTTAAGTGCTAGCACTTCCAATTTACTATGTTGCTGAAAACTAATTTTTCTCCTCTGTAAGAATGGATCATTCAATTCCTCTACCACTAGAAGTATTTTTCTCTGTTCTCTCATCAGATTCTGGGTTCCTTGTCACCAATGAAAAAGGGGGGAAAGAAAAGCATTTCACGCAGGCAGCAGGACAAAGCTTTCATTTTGAATTTACACCTCTTGAGGTCTCAGAGGGAAGGAAGACTTGTCGGATAGAGACTTAAATTTCATCTTGGGTATAAGGAGGTGGACAAATAATCTTCTCCCTAGAAGGATAGTTGTTAGTAAGTAAAGCTTTTGAGAATGTGAGTCATCCTGTTGAGAGGTTTTGATAGCAGGGAAATAAGCTTAGCCCAAAGTAATTTTACAGTGGATTAAAATATCCTCCTTGTGGAATCAAAAGCTTCCTTTTGACACGAATTGCACAGTCATTCCAGCCGTGTGGGTTTTCTTCATTTCTGATTTTGATTGATTTTTGAAGTGTGCTATGACAAGGTAATCTGTAGAAAAATAAAGAGAATTGCCCCCACCCCTTATCCTATAATCCAAAGTGCACACAATTCCCTAATCATTAGAGAGAGAAAGAAATGAGATATTTTGTTTATTTATGTGCAGTGTTTATATCCTGGTTTTCTGCCTTACAACGGGCCTCCAAGATGGCTGACAATAAATGAAAACCGACACACAAATATCAGTTTACTTTTCAAGGATAGTAGTGACTTACAAAGGCTCAGAGGTCTGATGGTTATTCTTTAATATTATTTCTGTGCCACCTTTTGGCCAAGAAAGGCCCCATAGGCATCTCACAAAGGACGAGGGGTGGGTTTGTGGGTGTAAAATTTACAAAATCCTAACACTTTAAAATACACTAAAATTTATTCATGTACCAGACAGAAAGCAAAAGAGCAGCCCCCAGAAAGATGTCAGATAAAGCAGGAACTAATTCATAATGGGCAGCACCTCCTTGTAAGGGTCCCAGGCAGGGCAGGTAGGTCAGGGAAGGTGGGAAAGCTTCATCTTGATGGTTCCAGCAAAGCCTGTTCCTGCAGATGTTGCTGCTGGTGTGAAGGAACAGGCAGAAGTGGGGAAAGGCAGTGTTTTAATTTTGGAGAGGTTGGGGAGGTTCGTTCTGTCTTCAGAACCCAAGCTGGCCTTGCATTAGGCTACTATCTTATGTTCTTGGGATCTTTCAGGAAGCATTTAGCCTCCCACCATTTCACCACCCTGTGCTTCCATGGATGATTTTGTAACATCCATGCGCATATGCCTGGTGCGGTAGCTGGGAATTGCAAGTGGGGAGAGTGTTCTTGCACTCAGGTCCTGCATGTGGGATATCTGGTCAGCCATTGTGAGAATAACAATGATAATGATAACGATACTTTTATTATTTATACCCCATCCATCTGGCTGGGTTTCCCCACCCACTCTGGGCGGTTTACAGCACATAGCAAAACATCAAACAATAAAAGCTGCCTGATACAGGGCTTCCTTCAGATGTCTTCTACAAGTTGTGGGCTGCTGAGCCGCTGATCATTGAGCAGAGCCTCTGAATCTGACCTTAAAGAGATCAGACCTCTTTATATGAGGAAAAAGCAGCTGCATTAAGGTAATCTTGTCCCTGACTTTTGGTCCCGTTGGGAAAGGAAGGACTTTGCAGGAGCAGTTAGGAGACTTGGAGAGAAATTGGCTGCCTCTCAAACAAGTCACTTCTTTTACTTTTAGGGCAACTGCTAAGGTTCAGGCTACTAGAGAATTTGAACAATTGTCGCTCTTGGTAAACACAAGGGGCTGGTGTCTAATTTACACGAACAGCTGATGGCCTTGAATACTGATACTCTCCAGAGCTTAAAAGGGCTTCTGGGAAAGGATGGTCAGGGGGCCATGGACAAAGTCTCTTGAAATAGACTTACTTATATACTTGAGTATAAGCCTAGTTTTTCAGCACATTTTTTGTGCTGAAAAAGCTGCCCTCGGTTTATACTTGAGTGAGGCGGGCGGTGGGGGCAGCGAGAAAGAAGCCCTTTCTCTCCGCTTGTGCTGCCACCCGCTCTCCCCAGTTAACCATTCCTTAAGAAGTGTACAAGAACGGTGGTTCTTTACTCTCCCCAGGCAGCTTGTTCCATTCCTGAACTGCTCACATAAATGCAAACTTGGCAAAGGAGGAAGAGGAAGGAGCAGCCCAAAGGGCTGCTTTCGGGCTGCTCGTTCCTCCTCCTCCTCCACAGCGGCAAAGGTGAACCGGCTTATACTCGAGTCAATAAGCTTTCCCAGGTTTGTGTAGGAAAATTAGGTGCCTCGGTTTATATTCGGGTCGGCTTATACTCGGGTATATACGGTAAGTCTACCTTTGCATGAAATTTCTGCCCAAGTCCAGTAACCCATGCTCAAAACTGTTTTCCAATGGCATTTTGCACCAATAAAACTCTCCTCTATTTCTAAATCAATGTCCTCAGCATTTTGGCACTGCAGGAGCAGTGAAGGACCCCTTTTCCACCAATATTCTGGGAGAAAGATTTTAATGAGATTAACTGAATAATGGCACATAATCTCATCCCTGTACCTACACTAGCGCGTCTCAGTATTTGTGATGAACTAAACAAAGATGGCAAATGCAAAGACCTAAGAGGGAGACTTGTTGCTGAGCATTCATCCTAATTTGTTTGCTGGGAGATTAGACAACAGTGGCTATTTAATGAGGATTCACTCAGATTTGTTTGCGGGGAGGCTAGATGATGTTGCATCAAAACCCATGCCATCCCCCTTTCCAGCACATTTTCCTAAATGGTCTGTAGCCACCATGTCCAAAACATCTGGAGGGCACCAGGTTGGCAAGGGCTGCCATAAAACATTGTCTCATGCTTTCCCAGATCTTCAACAGAGCAAAAAACATTTAGTTATCTTAGCGTGCTTGATAACTACAGTCTGAAACAGCAGAGAAAGCCATAAAACTTGATCGGACTGAGAATTTCATAGGGAGCATAAGACTTGTGTGAAACAAAGAAAGGGACTGGGTGACAGTGATTTATGAAGGAAGATTAAAATAACTTAATATGTATCGCTTGGCGAAACAGGGAAGGAGGGATGTGATATTCATGCGGAAGGACCTGAGGAGAGTAAACATCAAGGATGGGGAGGGATTGTTTGGAAAGGTGGTGTAAAAGGAGTGTAATAACCAGGCGTAATGGGAGGAAATTAATCAAAGGCTGGCTGGAAACAACCCTTTTGGATCAGTGTCAGCAGCAGTCATGTTCAAGAGTCTCTTGTGTAATTAAATAGGACCACAAGAAACTGCCTTCTACAGTTAGACCATTCGACCCTCTAGCTCAAGATTGCTTACACTGACCGGCAGCAGCTCTCCAGGGTTTCGGACAGGGAGTCTCTCCTTGTCCTACCTGCAGATGCCAGGGATTTAACTTGGGAATTTCTATGTATAAAGCAGGGATGGGGAACCCATGACCTTCAAGAAGCTCCCATCAGCTCCAGCCAGCATGGCCAATGGTCAGGAATGATAGAAGTTGCAGTCCACCAACATCTAGAGAGCCACGGGTTCCCCATTCCTGGTGGAAAGCATGATTGCAGGTGCTGTAGCTCTCAGGTTACACTCACAGGATTCTGGAATAAAGAAGTGATGGCTGCTTCTGCATGTGTGGAAAAGAACAGGGCTAAATCAGGCATACCCAAACTTGGCCCTCCAGATGTTTTGGGACTACAACTCCCATCATCCCTAGCTAACAGGACCAGTGGTCAGGGATGGTGGGAATTGTAGTCCCAAAACAGCTGGAGGGCCAAGTTTGGGGGTGCCTGGACTAGATGACCACCAAGGTCCCTTTTAAACCAAAAGCTCTAAGAGTTGAATTTAAATGATACCTATGTTAATTGTACCACCCACAAACTGCTGAATAGTAACTCCTAACCATCAGGGGGACATATAAAGGCCCTCACAACAATCTTGTGAAGTTGGTTAGACAAAGCAGGGGTAGCCAGCGTAGAGCCTTGGTTCATCCCTTAGTCCAGGGCTAGCCAACATGGTGTCTTCCAGATGTTGCTCATCTCCTGCTTGCATGCTTCCCATAGGCATCTGCTTGGCTACTGTGAGAGCAGGATGCTGGACCAGATGGGTTTTTGGCCTGATCCAGCAGGGCTGCTCTTATATTCTCACATAGTGGGGTTGCCTTACGTCTGGATTTTCAATAGCGGAAGTGACATCCAAGGGGAATTTCTGGAAAGCAGAGGTTCATCCTGGATTTTCAGCAACATAGCCCACTTCTTGAAATATGGCAACCCTATCACATAGGGACATTTAGCTGATTAAGGGCATCTCCAGACATCCTTTGTATTGTGCCTTCATTGACAATTTGTGCCAATTATATTGGGGTGGTCATATGCAATCCCACTTTCCATACTGTTTGTGCCTACAAAAGTTGTGGGGCTCTCACACTGCTTCACTTCCAATTAGAGCCTAACTTGTAGCTTCCTGCTGAAATCCCATAACTGTTACACACCAAAAATGTTATGCTTTTACTGCGCTATATGCTTTTGTTGCGCATATAGACCCTCCAGAGAACAATGGTGTGGTAGAACTGAGGAAGCATTGCAGAACAAACTAATAAAGTGGAATGATGTGCAGATGGCCCAGTGTAAATCCACCATTAATGGACTATTTTTGCGTCAAGAACATGCTGCATAAAAACAGCTACCAAAAAATACCAGTCTGGAAGGGCCTTAAGCGTTTTTTCTCTGAAGCAAATGCACACCACATAATACTCCGTTCCGACCAGTAGGAGTCAGTCTTTACTAAAAAAATAATAATCTAAATGCCCCCTTCACAGGTCCTTCCCACTGTGCTGCTTTAACTGAAAAGTTGTATTTGTTTAAATTTTTATTTAGTTTTTTTTTTAATAAAAAAAAACCCTGTCCCCCACCTTCTGCCCTCGTTGGGGCCAAAAAAGTCCTATGCACCATACATATTGACAGCAACCTTATAATTCTTGGGTTGCCAAAACGGACCACACACAGGCATGGTATTGAGAGAGGAATAATAGGAAGTAATACTGTTGGGCAGACGGTCCTATGCATGTTTGCTATGCATAACCATTAATAGAAGTACAGTAATAATTATTCCCCCCCGCCGCCCCCTTGTATGAGTACATCTCCTATGAGGGAGAACGGTTTCACCTGGAGCCCATTTAACTCTCCATTAACCACCATTGCTATTATTATTGTTGTTATTCGGATAAGTAGCGAGACAATAACCCACGCCAGGCAGGCATTGCAGTCTGTGGGCCGAGCGGGCCGCGGCTCTGCCTCTCTGGCGCCTCCTCAGCCAGGCGAGGCTACGCGAGGCGGGAGCGAGCCAGGGAAACGGGGCCTCGGAAGCGGCCGCGGCGGCGGGCGATGGCCGGGGGAGAAGAAGGGAGCCCCAGGCCCCACGAGGCCTCGCCGCCCCGCGCTCCGCCAGAAACGGCGCCCGGCGAGGCCGAGCGCGAGGCCGGCGTTGGAAGTTCCCGGCGCCTTCCTCCGCCGCGTTTGCCCCGGCTGGGCCTGGCCTTGGCGCTGGTGGCGGCCCTGCTGGCCGCGAAGTACTATCGGGACTCGGAGGTGGCCCGGCGGCAGGTACCGGCGGAGGGAGCCTCGTCGCGGGGGACGGAGAAATCTTTGCGAGGGGTCTGCGGGGAGGGATGCTGGAAGTCGGGGCTGCTAAGTTGGGGGGCAGCGAAGGGGAGAATGAGCGGGGTCGGGGCTGGTCTCGTGTGGCTGAGAAGTTGGCGGGCAAAAAAAGGCATTTCGGGGGTGCCTTTTGTTTTGCATTTGGGGAGCCTTTTTGTTTTGCAATCTGTGTATAGTGCAGCCCCAGAGCTGCCTGTTCAGAAAGGAAGCCTTGTGACTTCCAAGTACACAGTAAAGTGTGTATCGCATTGCAACTTCACAGTGCTGTCCTCTCCCAAGTCCCGTGTGGGATTTTTCAGCGGGATATACCAGTGAATAGGCTGGTAGCCTGATGTTTTCAATCGTGCGTGCGTGCTTGGGAGCAAGTCCGCTTGAATCCCACGGGGCGCACTTCTGCTTAGACTTGCACTCTAAATATACCTCGCGTAGCATTTAATGAATGTAGGCAATTAACAGCCACTGGGGTGGGATCGCCGTCATTGCTCATCTTCCCTAACACTAGTCGTCCAATGAAGCACAATAGTGGGAGATTCACAGTCACAAATTTATTCACCCCGTACAATCCAGATGTTGAACTACAACTCCCACCAACCCAAGCCATCCGATATGGGGGCTGGTAGGAGCTGATGGGAGTTGTAGTCGAACAGCATAATATGGGGGTGCAGCACAATATCTGCCCCTGTGGTACATAGTTAAACTATGGGATTTGTTGCCACAAGATGTGATGATGACTACAGGCTTAGATGATGTTAACAGGGTGTGTGTGATATGCTCATGAAAGGTCTTTTGTGGAAATTAGCTATAACAGCTACCTACAAACCTCTGTGTTTCTAGGCATTATATATCTGAATGCCAGTTGCTGGGGCGGGGGCTGTCTTGTCATGGTTGTGGGCTTCCTAGATTATCTGGTGTGTGATGCAGAACTAGATTTAAGTATTTCCAAGTGGGAAGTGCCAGGCACCGCCCAGGAATTCGAGGAAAATAAAAGTCCCTTTGAGGTTTTTAAGCAGGGATTGGATAGCCATCTGTCATGGATGCTTCAGTTGAGATTCCTGCATTGCAGAGGGTTGGACTAGATGACCCTTGGAGTCCCTTCCAACTCCACAATTCTATGATATCCAGTGCCAGAGGCAACATGCCTCTGAGACCGTATGCACACCATACTTCAAAGCACATTTAAAGTGCACACACACTACAAGAATTCTGGGAACAGAAGGATGCTTGAAAATGCTGCTCTTTTGCGTAAACTACAGTTAACAGGATTCTTTTTTTGGGGGGGGGGTGCTTCAGAAGTGCTTTAAATGTATGGTGTGTATGCAGCCAGAATATGAGTTACTGGGGAATGACAGTGAAAGAGGGCTATGGTGATCATGTCCTGCAGAAGGGCTTCCCATCCCATAGACATCTGGGATGGTCACTGTAGGAACTGAATGCTTGACTAGATGGGCTTTTAGTCTGGTGCTACAGAGCTCTTCCTGAGTGAGGATAACCTATAATTCTTCTTGACAGTTAAGCACTGTTTTTAGGTGAACAGGGAAACATTACTGGTGGTTCTTTCCCTCAGTACTTTGAATGAGGTACACCTAGCAAGCTTTTTTGTAGACTGTGGTCAAGACCGGATTAATACCCTAATGGCTGTCCTGTTTGTTTATGTGCAAGCTGAGAAGTCAAGTTTTATCCTTGCCTGTCCATCATATTAGGCATGCCTACCTGTATACTGTATTACAAATGTAAACTGTTTTTATCAGCCTCCCCCTGGCCGCTCCCCACAAACTCTTAGGGAGTTCTGAGAGGGTCCTTAGGATCTTTATCAAAAGATAAATCCCAGGATTTGCAGGAGACCGTGATGCTGTTATAAATAAGCCAATGTATTTTCCACAAAGATTAATCCAGACAGTGTGGCCACTTGCTCTGTCAGTAGGGAGAATAGCCACCAGAGCAAAAAATGTACCAGTACTTACAGAGGAGAATAGAGATTTTCAGCTTCTGCAAGAGCTGCTGTATTCTTTGATGTTTGGCAATGCAGTCTGGGAGAAGAGAGAAGGTGTTTCTCTCAGCTCCAGGCTTCCTTTCCCATGCTTTTCTTTTGTTTCCTTCTTATGAGCAGAAGCAATGTGGTATCAAGGCCAGCTCTAGGTTTTGGGCGGTCCCTTTGGCAATATGCTCAGTTGGTTAGAGTCTGGTGCTGATAATAACAAGGTTGCAAGTTCAATCCCTGTATAGAGAGCTGCATATTCCTGTATTGCAGGGGATTGGACTAGATGATCCTCAGGGTCCCTTCCAACTCTACAGTTCTATGATTCTTTCACCCTTTCCCTCAGTCAGTGGGCCCATCTCCTCCTTGCCACTATCATAAGAACATAACATATATAAGAAGAGCCCTGCTGGATCAGGTCAAAGCCTAATCTGGACCAATATCCTTTTCTCACAGTGGCCAACCAGATGCCTGTGGGACCTGAGCACAAGAACACTCTACCCTCCAGCTTTTTCCAGCCATTGGTATTCACAAGTATTACTGCCAGTGCCTACAACTGTGTAGGCAGAGTATAGTCATCATGGCTAGGAGCCTTTGATAGTCTTCTCCTCAATGAATTTGTCTAATCTTTTAAAACCACCCACATTGGTGGTCATCATTGCTCCTTGTGAGAGCATATGGCATCCTTTAACTATGGGCTGCTTGAAGAAGAAGAGTTTGGATTTGATATCCCGCTTTATCACTACCCGATAGGAGTCTCAAAGCGGCTAACATTCTCCTTTCCCTTCCTCCCCCGCAACAAACACTCTGTGAGGTGAGTGGGGCTGAGAGGCTTCAGAGAAGTGTGACTAGCCCAAGGTCACCCAGCAGCTGCATGTGGAGTAGCAGGGACGTGAACCCGGTCCACCAGATTGCGAGTCTACCGCTCTTAACCACTACACCACACTGGCTCTCCTTTTGTCTGTCCTGAATCTTCCAACAATCATCTTGTTTGGATGTCCATGAGATCTAGTGTTAGAAGAGAGAGAGAGAGAGAGAAACCCTGCTTTCTATCCACTTTCTCCATGTGATACACAATTTTATATGCTTCTACACATCACCACTGACCACGAAGTGCACCTGACAATAGCCTTGACCCACTGCCAGAGATGTTCTAGCCCCAGGTACCTAGTGGCGTCTGGGCCCTCTGCTAGGCTTTCAGCTCCAACTTGGGCTTCCAGCTTCTTCTGAATCCAGGCTTTGTGTCCCTTGCCAGCTTGTTTTTGCTTTTTGTCTGCCTGGTGCAGCCCTAGATCTGCCCTACAAGACACTTGAGTGCTTTCCTGACGGTAATTGACAAGAGCAGCACCTTCCAGGCAACATTAGCATCCTTTTAGGCTGGCAGGCGGCAGATGGAAAATAAACGGGTTTGGGAGCTGTGGGAACACTAATGGTGTCACAGGCAGCACAGAATCACTGCAGCTTGAACTGCGGAGAGAAGGAGACTCATTGCACTGGGAGGGGAAGACTCCTTGCCTGCAGGGAAGAGAGCAGAGTGGCCAACGGAAATGCAACTTGTATGAATCCACCCAAGGCTGTGCCTCATCAGCCTAGAAATGGGCTTGCTGGTGTTGGCAGTCCCTCCCGTTTGCTATATGTAAGGGATTGGCCTGAGTCTCTAATATCCTTAAAACAGACTAAATTAAGCAAAATTTTGCGCCACTGCAATAGGAGTGAGCTTAGCTTGAAAGAATGCGATGAGAACATCGTCCTGATCTGGCTTATGGAAGCTGGAGCAAGAAAGTTAGCTGTGACTATTATTTAATACTTTACGGCCTCCCTGTGTGTTAGGAGCACATGACATGACCTCTCCCATTTCTGTCAATGTGGACTGTGCAGTAGAAATTCCTGAATGAATTCCGCCCAGCTGAATGTTAAATGTAAAGGATTTTGTCCTGTTCAACGCTAAGAAGCTGGGGTGGGCTGTTATAGGGTTACACCAGGCTTTTGGTGAGTTTGGGAAGGAATGTTTCCCAGTGCTTAAAACTCTCCACTTTTTTTGACCCAAGGAATGCAAATCATCTTCACTTTGCCCAAGTCAGTGTATAGCTTGTATTTCTTGAGTTCAAGAATTAAAGAAATGTTTTGGTATGGAAAATACTTCTTCGTTGAGGAAGCTCAGTGGTAGAGCCCATGGGTTGCATCTGATGCTAGTGCTACACAGAGTAAACCCATTGAAATAAAGAGACATGACTAACATGGGTCCATTGTCTTCAATAGGTCTACTCTGAGGAGAACTTCTTTTGCATACAGTGCAAAAGAACCCAGCTTTATCTCCAGGAAGGGCCCCAGCTGCTGCCAGTCAGTAGAAACAAGATGGACCAATGGGTCTGGCTAATCACAAACCTTCCTGTGCAGGAGGTTTTCCAGGATTTCACAAGAAAGGAGCATAGCTCAGTGGTAGAGCACCTGCTTAGCATGCAGAATCCCCATCATCTCCAAATAGACTCCTCTGTGAAACTCCGGAGAGCTGCTGCTACTCAGCATAGACCATACTGAGTTAATTGTCTGACTTGCAATGGTAGCTTACCATGTTCCTCTAGTCACAGCCAGTTCATTTATATATTAGGTTTCCTACACATGCATTGTGCTCGAAGCAGTTCACTGAAAATAAAGTGGCAGCAGTCTAAATACAATTAACAGCACCTTCTTATTGGTGATGCCTTTCCTGCCTTAGCATATCTTAATTTGCTGTTCAAAGAGTGAAGAAGCTAGGAGGGCTGCCCTTAGAGGCTTTGTTGCAGCAGAAAGTCCAGGTATGCACTTTCATTGACATAGGGCACAAGGCCCAGTGAATTGAGGGATTGTGGCCCAGGTGCAAAATCAACCCACCTCCTCTGACGGCACTGCCTCGCCTTGTGTCATTGCAGGGCTCCCTCTAGAATGAGGGTGGGGAACCTCAGCACTAGGAGCTGAATGCAACCTTCCAGGCCTCACCACCTGACCTTTAAGACTCTCCCCAAGCCACAACCCCCCCCCCAGCCCTGCTTTGCACCCGTTTGGAGTGTTTTTGCCTTTGCAGGAATGTTTCCTTGGATTGCAATACAGTGGTACCTTGGTTTACAACCATAATCCGTTCCAGAGGTCCGGTTGTAAACCAAAACAGGTTGTAACCCAAGGCGCGCTTTCGCTAATAGGGCCTCCCCCCCCCCCAAAAATAAAAATGGTTGTAATAAAAAAGGGGTTGTAATCCAAAAAAAGGGACATGCACTTCCGGGTTTGACTTGGTTGCAATCCAAAACAGTTGTAGTCCAAAGTGGTTGCAAACCAAGGTACCACTGTAATGCCTATTGCTTGCCTGGATGGAGGCTAGAGTGTGTGTAGAAACCAACCTACTGTACAAAGGTAAAATTTGCAGTCAGTGCTCCACCCATTTTTGCATTTGGCCCACCCTCTGGAAGGCCACCCAGAAGGGAATGCAACCCTTGAACTGGGAAAGGTTCCCCCTACCCCTACTCTGGAATTTAAGGCTCTCTGGGTACTCCTCTTCCTCTGAGAACTTACCGTAGTTACTTCAGTTACTGTTACTTCAGTTCGCATGCATCTTCACCTGCTTCAACTGCTCCCAACTCCCTCAATTCTGTGACTTTAGACAGTCATGTTTTATTGCCATACAAGAATTGCCGCTCTGCTGTCAGCGCCACTTGCAAACCCAAGTAGCCTGAAGTGGTCACAATATCCACCCAAACTACTGCACTATTCGCATTCTCAGTGTGTCCGTAGCCTTAATTTGGATTTGGAGCTGCTCCCTGGTGCGTTTCGGAACGTGAAATATGACTATAACCTTTACGGTTCATTCATGGGGTTGGTTATATAAGTCCATGCTATCGGAGGAGCACAGATCAAGCTCCACGGTTCACTGGCCAGCGCTGAGCCAAACAAAAATATCTGCAGGTCTGCCAGCTACCTGTGGACAATTCCCTGACAGTTCGGGTGAGTCGGATGCGATTTCCATGGCAGGGGTGCTCCTTGACTAACAAACGGGGTGTGGATTGTTTAGGTAGGTTTTCCTTAAGGAAAAAGAAAGAAAAGACTTTCATATTTCTTGCAAAATCAAATGTGATTCATGTGTGCCAGTTTGGGTCCCAACCGTGCAGGGATACC
This sequence comes from Lacerta agilis, assembly GCF_009819535.1. NCBI lineage: Eukaryota > Metazoa > Chordata > Lepidosauria > Squamata > Lacertidae > Lacerta > Lacerta agilis. Next base: position 60,527,238 of record NC_046319.1, read on the forward strand.
AATCCCTACTCCAAAGAGAGTCTAACCAAGCAGTGAAGAATGTAAGGAAGTCTCTGCTGGATTCAACCAAGGCCCTATCTAGACCTTTTCTCCGGAGATAGAGAAGGGAAGCAGTACCACTCCACCAACTCTCAGCTCTTGCCTGTCCTTGAATTGTTTCCAGTTAATCCAGGAGTAGCCAGTGTGGCACCCTCAAGATGTTTCTGGATTCCAGCTCCCATCATCCATGACTTTTAGCAGTGCTGGCTGGGACTGATGGGAACTAAACTGGGACTGATGGGAGTGAAATTGAAATATTTTAATTTAAGTTGAATTAATTTAATTCGAGTGGCTTCTGAATTATATATGCTAAACTATTAATTTTATTGTATAGTTTATATTCATTGTTTCAAATTATATGCCTCCTGCCCCCCCCCCGGTAGAAGTTCTTATTTTAATTCTGCACAGAGCCATGTAAATAAATGTACGTATTATTATTTCAGGCTGTACACCTAATTCCAATTACCCAGCAGTGAGATCCATTGAATTCAGCAGGACTTACTTATGAGTAGACATGGTTAGGCTTGCATTGTAACTTGTGCATATCAACATCTCTCTTATTTCCCAATCAGGAGACAGCCCTGAAATCTTTGGGAAACGAAGGTCTTTTCCTGTTTGCGTCCCTGGATACGAACAATGACCTGTACATCAGTCCTGAGGAGTTCAAACCAATTGCAGAGAAGCTAACTGGTAGGCATCTAATTTTTCGAGTAGACAAATACATGTTCATCTTGCTTTAAAAAAAACCCAAAAAACAACAACAACCATGGCCCTTGAGCACAGATTGTCTAGTTCTTGCATTGGGTATGTCACTCATTCATTGTCTGCTTAATCCCCGGAGGAGAGGACGACGACATTCCCGCCATTTTTTTACACCTGGAAAACTGAAGTGATAATCCAGACCAGGCTTTCCTAACCTGCTCCCCTCTGGCTATTTTGGACTACAATGCCCACCAGCCCTAGCTGGCACAGGTGTGTCAGCTGGGGCTGATGGGAGTTTTAGTCCAAAATAGCCAGACGTCAATAGGTTAGTAAAAAGCATTTGAAACCATCTCATTCTCTTGTTACCATTGGTTCCCTAGGCAGGCATGGAACTGCTGTTACAGGTCTCCCAGTGCTGGTGAAATTGGGTTCGAAATCAAAGCACCCCAGGGGAAGAGGGTGAACCTTCCAGAGATGGGGCACATCCAATGGTGGTTCCAACAGCAGAAGAGCAGTAAGCATTTAGTGAAAATGAACAGTTAGTAAGAGTTATGCATGGGTGAAATTTTATTTTTATTTTTAAGAAACATTCTTAAGCTGTGCTATGACTACGTGGTCCCCAAGGCAGCTTGCAACTCACCATGTACAGCGAAGGTGTCATAAAAAGACAAAACAATTAACATATAAGATAGATGAAAAATCCCAAGCGCAGCATCATAAAACCCTGCACAGCGGGGAACAGAATAAAACAGAATTGCTCATTAATCTCTCATCATTAAAAACCCAGGCAAAAAGCAACAGGTTTTTGCCAGGGACCTAAATGCCACTAAAACGCATGCATTTTAAAGGTCAGCCTTAAATATGTGCTTTTCACGGTGTATATATGTCAGGATCCCATCTGACCCATGACCTTTCCCCTGGAAGAGGCTTGGTGCTCTGCAGAGAACCCCACCGCAGCTGAGCACCTGGAGGAACTTGCAATAGTCCCAAGGCAGACTGAACGGTCCCATCTTGCTTGGGCTACCCCAGTCACCTCTTGTCGCCACATCCCAAGCCCCTCCTTGGTCCCCGATTTTCCCCTTTGATTTTGAGCTAAAGTGTCATGGCAGGGGGAACATGGATGTCACGCAGGTAAGTCTTCCCGTCTTGAGTCTCATTCAACACCATTTCCTCTTCTGGCTGCTGTTCCTTCTATGTTGGTCACATAAGGGAGCCATCCCAATCGGCGACCCTTTCTTAAACAGGATGCTGTCACGGTGCTAAGTAGCCGGTCCGATGTGGCATGTGATGACACCACTGAAAACAAAAATTGTCAACATTTGGGGGAAAGGAATGCCAAAAGTCACGAAAAAGGGGAGGTTATTTTGTTTTTGGGAGCCAATGGAACTATTTTTTTTAAAAAAAACCAGTATCTTTAGCTAAGCTCTGCTTTCATTGTGTGTGAGTACCATAGTTTAGGTTTAGGCTGCAATCCTATGCACGCTGAGCTTGGAGGAAGCCTCACTGAGCTGGGTCTAACTTCTGAGTAGAAATGCATAGGGTTGCACTGTTAAGCAGCATAATCTTAAGGGACTCCCAGTGTCCAGGAAGCATTGATGACTACCTGAAAGCACCTGCTGATAGCTACACAGCAACCATTCCGTGTTTCTTCTGGAGCAACCCGTGCAGCTCCATTGTCAAGGGATCCTCCGGAGGCAGCGGAGAGCCAGCTGAGGTGGAGGGAGGGACCCCTGATGTTGAAAGTACCCAGCACCGCCAAAGAAGCCCAGAGACTTCCTGTGGGAGCAACAGGCAGGGAGAGAGTTCCGTGGCGGAAGGGCAGTCAGGTGTTGCAGGGTCCCAACACCAACTCAGCAGTTCAGGGACGGAGGGGGAATCGGTAGTTCCATCGCCCCAACTACGTAGGGGACTCAAATGGAAGGAGGAAAGGAGGAGACTTGGGGTCCCCAGATTGTTTTGTTGGAGGCGCTCTCGCAAAGCGCCACTTCCGGAATCTGAGACTGACTAAGACGGTCATGGAATTTGAGCTCTGACTTGTACATATCTGTATAATAAACTGATGTAAATATACAGATCCCGAGTCATCGCCTTTGACTCCTGAGGAGCACAACTGGACCCTTACATCCATTAAGCATCAAGAGCTGCCAGGTGACCCAAATGAGTTTCAGGTCTTTGCAGAGACTGTTTTGAAAAGTGTGCCATCTTGAAGTCCCCCTTGGGCATGCAAATGACCTGCCTCTTGGTGTTTTCTTGGAAAAACAAACATCATAAGCATATAAAAACTGGAGATCTCTTGGCGGGTGGGTGGGGTGGGGTGGGTGTTAGCTGCCCACAGCACACAACTGCTCTTGCCTTAATTCTCTTTGCTCAAGCCCTAGACTGATTTACACAACGAAAGGCTGCTAAGCTTTCTGTGTTTTTCGAAAGGCTTATGCACCAGACGCCTCTTTCACAAAGGGCAATTTTCCTAAATCTGCGGTTCCTATTGTCGGACTTGCAAAACTGCACGCGTTGGCTTTGTCTGGGGCTTAAAGGGGATTCAGAGCAGCTGAATGCAAGAGATACTGCTCTGCAGTAATGTGACCAGAGAGCTGGCGGGTGGCGAGACGCAAGCAATCTCGGGAATCTTTTTGCATACAGAAATTGCGGCACTTCCCCCTGCTGGTTACTTGTGGGCTCGATGGCGCTCGCTTGGGCAGCCCGCCCGATTGCTCTCACAGCCAGCGCAGAGGGGAGCAGGATTCAGGCAGCCCTTGTTTCCTGCCCATCTGTAGAGCAGATAAGGGGGATTGTGACACCGGTGTTGGTTCTGCAGTCCTCACAGCTGCCTGCCTGTTGTGCTTGCAAGAGCATGAACATTTCTGCCCCTGCGCTGTCGTGCCAGACAAAGAGCAGAATCAGTGGCACTGTGGGCAGCATGACCCAACACAGCAGCGACCAGTTTAGTCATCCTGGGAGATCAGACTCTTTCCAGCCAAACTCCTCCGGGGCTGGCACCACAGTGTTTGCCCCCTCCCCAGGCTGAAAAACGTAGCTGCCAGGTACAGAGTGGTGCCTCCTGCTTGCAGCCTGGGGTAAGGAAAGTGGCTGCCTGGAATTAGAGTACAGACTGTATGCTTGCCCACAGATCTCTCCTTGCCAGTCACAGCCTTGAGAAATGTAGCAGAATGGCAGCGCTCTCACAGAAACGGTGTGTACTGTTGCACACTCAAGCTGAGAAGGAACATGCACAAGAAATGAAAGAGCCTTGTTCGAAGCAGAATGCAAAGGAGTTGCTGGCAGTCTGTTGGTGCCCCCTGCCGCACGGAGATAGAACTGCTCAGCTGGATGCTTCGTTTTGCTCTTCATCCATCCCAGCCTTAGGGCCAACGCTACACCTTAGTAGCAGGAATGTGGGCCGAGCACGTTTGGGTTTAGTTGTGCTTGTGGTGAAGTGAAAGCATGATACCTTCATGAAGATGTGTGGGTTGCATCGTCTTGCAAACTAGGCATGCAGGTGAGCATTGGTGCAACCACCACGAACCCACACCGGTTCAGCCTATGTCTTCAACATGTCTCTATCGTCATGTAACAAAGAAAAACCCATCCTCTTTCAATGGCCATCCTCTTTCAACAGTCTTTCAATGGCCAGTCGTTCTAGAGTGCAGGGGAAAAATAAGGCTGTTTATATTGGTGTGCCGTGCCTAGCTATCATCCAGTCCCTTCCCTCTTGGACTCCAGACAGCTGCTACCACCATTTGGGTGGGAGGCAGAGAAAACAAGGCCCTTCCGTTGACCTGTCTTGACAACTATTCAACCTGGTTCCCGCCAGTTGATTCTCCTTCATAGGAACATAAGAAGGACCCTGCTGGATTGGGCCAATGGCCCATCTAGTCCAGCATCCTGTTCTCACAGTGGCCAGCCAGGTGCCTCCATGGGAAGCCCTCCAGCACGACCTGAATGTATCTGCAACCCTCCCCCTTGTGATTCTCAATAGAAGGCATACAGTGGAGGTAGTTCATAGCCGTTGTGGCTAGTAGCCATTAGCATTACCCTCTGTGAATTTGACTGATTCTCTTTTGAAGTCATCCAAGCAAGTGGCCCCCATCAGTGCATCTCAGGGAAGAAAATTCCACAGTTTAAGTAAGCGCTGTGTGTGTTTGTCTGTCCTGAATCTTCCGGCATCTGGCTTCATTGGCTAGTTCTGAGAGCTAGAATTATGAGAGAGGAACATGCCCACCTTTTATTTTACTTCTACTTTCCTTTTCTTTCCTCCCTAAAGTATATTTTATTTACATTTTAGCAGGGCCTGTGTGGTTTCCAGTTGTTGTACAACGCCTCACATTTTTTTGTGCTTTACAAATAGATGCATACATGAATTCAGCTTCTCAGGCAGAGCTTCTCGATGTTTGCTATCTAACTCCATTGGGGATAGCACAGAAAAGGCAGTGCAGGGGAAATTACCAGAGTATATCTGAATGGGTAGAGCTGGGATAAGAGACAGAAGAAGTAAAATTATATTTTTATTGAGCCCATTTCTTTCCGGAATGCTTCATTCCAATTTGCATGGTCATAAAGGGTGCTGTAATAATTATTATTATTATTATAATAAATTCTTCTTATTGCTATTATTATAGAGTTGTAGAAAAACCAACCTGGTTCATATCACAGTGAAATGAAAACAGTGCAGGAGCCATACAGACTGGTAGGGGAGATACAGACTTAAATGCGCTGAAAGATTGACTATATGTGGAAGACACTTGGTTTAATTTATTTAATTTATTTCATAAAATTTATATACCGTTTGATTATAAAAATAAAAAACCTCAAAGAAGTTTACAGAAATAATAAAGCAATAAAATTGCTGTTAAAAACAATTGCAACAGTTGCTGAAACCGCTTAGAAAATTGAAACTAGCAATAAACTAAGAAACTCATCAGCGTTCTAGATAAGATACCTAAGTAGGCTCCTCTAAACAAAAATGTTTTTAGCAGGGGCCTAAAAGAGTACAGTGAATATGACCAGCCTGATATCATTAGACAGGGCGTTCCAAATTGTAGGTTCTGCCACACTGAAATATCAATTTCTTCCAAATGAGGAAAAGGTATTGTATAGCACCTGCAGCAGTGCCAGTTCTGAAAATTGAAGGAGCCAAATGGGCATATAAGGGGCAAGGAGATCTCACAGGTATGCCAGTGCCAGGTTTAAAGTAATACTGAGTTTTTAAAAGTTGTGCAAAATTTTTGTATAGCTATTTCTTATTTGCTTATCTATTTAAATTAATATAGTACCACTGTATTTTCATAGCAGTGGTATGCGTACAAATGGATGGATTTAATTATTTTTTATGCTGTAGTTTTATAAGCAATCATTCATATTAAGAATACATAATGATTTTAAGTCACAAGCTGCAGTATAATAATCAACATGAAACCTGTTCAATACATTGGGGAAAAAATAATATTTTCTTTCAGTTATTTAAACAGTGGAACTTGCAGTTTTCAATGCAATAAATTTGCAGCTTTTGTAACAGGTACTATAATAGATTCGCTGTGGCAGGGTGTTTTTTTTCTTAATGTAATTCAGATGGCTACTTCTCAAATGGCAATGATTTGTGGGTCACCAATAATGTTATGTTAATAATAACACTATGGATGGATCCAGACACATTAAAGAAGCATTTCATTTAAACGTGTTGTAAACGTTGTATGAGAAATCGGGTTGGCAAAAACAGAACTCCACAGCGCCATCTGGTGTCACAGTGTTATAATGCATATATAACACATATAAAGCGTTTTTTCTTTGCCAGTCCTATGTTAATGAAGTGCATACATAAATCTTGTAACCCTTGATCTGTTCAGGCATTGCTCCAGTAACTGGGATTGAGGAAGAAGAGGTATTGGATCCCAATGGGGAGACTCTTTCTATCATTGCAAAATTCCAGCCCTTGCTTATGGAAACAATGACAAAGAGCAAAGACGGTTTCCTTGGAGTGAGTATCACATTTAATTAGTGCTGCAAGTTTTTTAATCAGTAGATCAATCAACTAGAAGCTTTAGTGGATTGATAACGAAGGCTGGTCCAGTTTTAACCATCAGGTCAATGAATTAAATGTGTGCTTGTTTTTCTTTTGCTTCAATTATATTGCTGTAACTGGGAATGTAAAATAAAGTGCTAGGCAGTCTTTCCTTCTAGTTCAGGCATTGCACCAAACCGTGGTTAAGAAAGCTTAAGTATGTAGTAATGGTGTAATATCTGAATGTCTTGTGATCCCTCAGCCTCCAGCCTCCTAAAGTGGAAGAGGCTTCACAGGGCTGCTTCCTAATGCGTCTCTCTGCCTCTGCAGATTTCTCACATTGCCCTTTCTGGGCTTCGCAACTGGACGGCTCCGGCTTCCCCTCTGAGCTTGATGTTCGCCCAGCAATTCAAGGCCTTCCTTCCGCCAAAGAATAAACTGGAACTTGCTGATCCTTGGTGGGTGATTCCCAGTGAGCTGAACATCTTTACTGGGTACCTTCCCAACAACCGTTTCTACCCTCCGGCCCCCAAGGGGAAAGAGGTAGGCGAAGTGTTCATCATTGCCATCAATTGGAAGGCTAGGGAGTAGTAAGGATGGATCATGTTTTGAGTGTTCAGAGTGCTTCACAGACGGCCTCCTTGCAATTCCACCTAAATCTTTATTGCTTGGCCAAAAGCCGTCTGCAGCTGTACGATAGCATGGTAAAAAGTGGGACACCACTCAGCTATGGTGAAGACACAAACTAGTAAGAGAGCCATTACTATATTCAAAGTAGATATTTTTACATACAGGTAACTCTCAACTTTCACACATTTAACTTGTGCACATTCAGTTTTAGGTGCTTGGCAAAAAAGTAGAAGAAGTGGGGCAGAAAGGGGGCAGACGGCTGACTTTGGCAATCCCACCTGCCATTGATCCCAATGTGTTTTGATTATATGCGATTTTTGGCTTTGCGCGCTGTCCCCAGAATGTAACCCCAACATAAGTTAAGTGTCACCTGTGCACTGATCTACTTAACAGAACTGCTGTATCCCTAGTTTGATGCTTGAGGGCGTGGATTCTGATAACAGTCTCTACTTCTTGTGTGCTCAAATTAGTGCTTGCTGGCATTTGGATAACAGCGTCATGTGGACACTGTGAAAAACGTGAGCAGCGCTGATTCCGCAATAGACACCCTTTTGGGAGCACCCCAGCTGCGCAGGGTGGTTCACTCAATTCTAGCACGTGGCTTGAGAGGAATTGTTGAAGGGACCTTCCTCGCATGTGATATTTCGAGTTCAGTGGCATCTGAGAGCCAGTGTGGTGTAGTGGTTAAGAGCGGTAGACTCGTAATCTGGGGGACCGGGTTCGTGTCTCCACTCCTCCACATGCAGCTGCTGGGTGACCTTGGGCTAGTCACACTTCTCTGAAGTCTCTCAGCCCCACTCACCTCACAGAGTGTTTGTTGTGGGGGAGGAAGGGAAAGGAGAATGTTAGCCGCTTTGAGACTCCTTCGGGTAGTAAAAAGCGGGATATCAAATCCAAACTCTTCTTCTTCTTCTTCATCTGAACAATACAGAACAGTGAAAACAAGCAGATCCGTTTCCAGTCCTTGGCTGCTGTGTTCTGGAAAGATGGAGTATGGCATGTTAAAGCTCACTCACAGCAATATTCATAATGCTGGAGGCTATAAATGGTTGAAAGCGGCTAAGAAAACAGAGAAAATGACCTTCCTTAGTCAGGTGTGGTTATTGAATGTGGCCTTGGAGGGGAGCAGGCTGCAACCTGCTGTACTCCCCTGTACTTTCCCCCCCAACATAGGTCATCATTCACAAACTCTTGAGTATGTTCCACCCCCGGCCGTTTGTGAAAACTCGGTTTGCCCCTCAAGGAGCCGTGGCCTGCATCCAAGCTGTTGCCGAGTTCTACTACAAGATAGCCTTCAGGTAAAGTTGCGTAAGGGGAGGGTGTTTGCGGTTAGACTGGTTGAATAAATGTTACCTTCGCATAACCTTTGCCATTTCCCCTCTTCTTTCCCTACCCCGTTTTCCTTTTCTGCCGTTTCTTCTATGCTGTGAGCCTGCAGGCGGGGACTGCTTTGTTTAATTGATTGTATGTAAGCCACTCTGGGAGTCTTTTTGGCCAGGGTACAAAATGCTCATAAATACATGAATTGTTCTTCTTCCTTGATCAGCTTTCCTTGCATTTATATGGGCCACATTTGTACATCTGCTTCCCTCTGCATAGATACTGGCTTGCTTCACTCCTCCTTGCTCATGCTGGGGAGAAACAAACCATGCTCCCTGTCCAAACCGGGGTTCATGGGTTGTGTCACTCCAACACACCACAAGGGCTAGCTTATTGTCATTGTTTATTTGTAGTGCAAATCCCAGGAATCATGGGCTATTTCTCCCTAGCATGGGGAGGAGTGAAGCAGGACATTCAACTCATGCACAGTAAACCATGGTTTAGAGCTTACTCACAGTGACGTGCTATAGCTGCTGTTAAGCAATATCATGGGAGTTGCAGTGTGCTCTGTGGGAGCTGCTTGACGTTGGCATGGGAAGCCCCCATGTGATCCAACCGACCAGTGAGATGCAGAGTTTCATATATTGATGCAAGAACACTACAAAGATAAATTAGACTTCAAACCATAGTGATGGCTCCATCTTAGGAGGAAGGCCTAGAGTGTTTCCAACAAAAGATAGAGCAGCTGCCAAGCGTACTTCCCATCCAGAAATCTGTTGCCGAACTGCAAGTATGGTAAATATAAGTAGTTCTGTGTGCAAATGTTGGTGGAAGAGAAAGCATCCTTTATGGGCGAGAGTTGTGTGGGACTCTAGGATATGGTCCCATGCTTTTGCCCCCAGCCTAGGCCTCTCATTCAGTGGCAAACGCCATTAGCCACATAGCAGCTGGGCCTACGCTTGGCTTCTTTGCCTTCCTCAGGACACCTAATTGCTTGGTGACAGTCTCTCTTATTTTCTCCCAGGATCCATGCAGAGTTCCAGTTAAATGAGCCTCCCGATTTCCCCTTCTGGTTTTCCCCTGCCCAGTTCACAGGCTACGTTGTCCTCGCCAAGGACTCCTCCCACGTTCGAGAATTCAAGCTGTTTGTTCCTAACAACAGGTGAGGGTTGCCCCGCTTCCAACATCTTCTGATTAGAGACAAACACACAAATGGCCTTTTTAACTTGAATGTGCAAGCTCCATACATTTGATTATTTTGCATTATTCTATTTTAAGTCCGGCTTCTGAGATTTTCGTAATAATTGTTATGGAAGTTGTTCATTTGTAGAACCAGATCAGCTTGGCTTATGCTTCAGTTCTTAATAGATTTAAAGCTGAAGGGTTGTCTCTTTAAGAACACAAGATAGGAACATAAGACTCCACCTTGCGCCAAGTCAGACATTTGGTCCATCTAGCTAAGTAATGTCGGTATTGACTGTCAGTGGCTCTTGAGTTGCAGGCAGCAGTCGCCCTCAGCCCTACCTGAAGATACTGAGGGTCAAACCTGGGACTTTCCGTATCGAAAACAGATGCTGTACCAGTGAGACCAGGCTCTTCCTCTTTCCCCATTGAACCTGCACATGCATTTATGTCAGCACCAGAGGCCCTGCTCTGTGTCCCCAGGGCAGCTAAGGTTTGCTAGGTGAGAAGAATGCTCTCCTGAGAGTTGCCCACCTGGCCTTATCACTGCTGGCCTCTTTGCAAGGAGCAAAGGCATGGAGTTGCATTCAGCCAAGTCCTACTCAGGGTAAACCAATTGAAATGAATAAACCTAAGTTAACTTCAATGGGTCTTCTCTGAGTAGGACTAGCATTGGATACTGCTACTGGCAGTTAATTTATTTCATATACCTACATAACTGCTTTTCTCCCAAGGTGGTTTATGAATAAAGTTTTAAAATACTAACACAAACAAATGGTGTAGAATTTAGGCCAACAGACCAACCGATGGTCCCTTCAAGAACTGCTGGCGTGAGGTCCCTGCCTAGGCTTCCTTACTTCTACCTTCCTTCAGGACACACACATGTCCAAAGTAGCCACAAAGGAAGAGGAGAGGGGCTACACCAGGAAGGGGGCACCTATGGTCATCCATTTGTTTTTGGACTACAGTTCCCATCATCCCTGGCCATTGCCCATGCTAGCTGGGGCCAGTGGGAATTGGGAGTCCCAACAAGAACTGGAGGGTCACATGTTCCCCATACCTGGACTCCCCCAACATTGTCTCAGGCCACTGATAGTCCATCAGAAGCTGATGGTATATTCTCCTTGCTTCTCTACTTCTGTCTTCCATCAGGGTGCACAGGTATTTCTTTAAAAAAAAAACCATCTAAGGAAGATGGCTATTTCAGCAGGCATTTAGCTAACTGTAAATTGATTCCATGCTGCTTCCTTGGGAGGTCTGGTGTTTGGGGTCTTCGTTCGTTGTTTTTAAATCGTTGCTTTCAAATCGTGTTAATTCATTGTAACCTACCAGAAGGTTTCCAGACTGAAAAGCAAGACAAAATATATTTTGATAAAATTAACAAAACATTGTTTCAGCACATGTGGATATCCTGCGCTTGACTTTTTCTGGCTTTTTCTCACCAGGTCTCTCAATGTAGACATGGAGTGGCTCTATGGTGCCTTGGAGAGCAGCAACATGGAAGTAGATATTGGATACTTACCTCAGGTCAGTAACGAGAATCGCATTTGGACTGTCTGTGCCGCTGTATTTACAGTACTGACCGATTCCATATGATACACTTGCGTGCCTGATTTGTATTGTTCTTCTGAGTATAAAGAGTATAAAGCAAACAGTTTCATTGTCTCCTTGGTTTTTGCAGTACATTTCATTGAGTAGAAGGAGTGGCTATTGATAGTGGTTCGTTTTTAATATTACAGTGCTTTGAAGTTTATATTGCAACTACCCTGGGATCACAGTGATGAAGAGTGGCTTAGAAATTGAATAAATAAACAGCAAATAGCTGGATGGTTGCAACCTATCTTCTATCCTTTTAGGAATGGGACAGTAGCTTAGGATCTGCTGGTAGATCTTTAAGTGATTTGAAGTAGATTTCTGACCCCAAATTATTTAACAATGGTAGTTCCCACCCCCGTTACACAGCTGAAGTGGGGGGAGGAACTGGAAGGAGGTAAGCAGAAGTGGATTATTATTTTTTACTGAAAGCGAATTCTGTACTCATAATTTTTTAGTTCCAATTGTATTTATTTGGCACCTGGCTCAGTTGAACCTCAAGCAATCTAGTAAAAAGAAAAATGCAAAGTAGAATCCACAAACCCAATCTCTGCTCACCACGGCTCTAGGCTGCATTCCACATCCCTACGTGTGAAATCTCTATAGCGCTGTCTGTTTTCTAGAGACCAGTGTATGTTCACTGAGAGTTAAGTGCCTTCTGTCTTGCAGATGGAACTGGAGTCTTTGGGGCCCTCGGTCCCTTCTGTGATTCACGACGAAAATGGGAACATGATTGACAGCCGAGACTCAGAAGGAGAACCAATTCAGTTCATATTTGAAGAAATTACCTGGCAGCAAGAAATAAGCTGGGGAGAGGCTGCCAGCAAACTGGAAGTTGCCATGTATCCGTTTAAGAAAGTATGGAAAGAATCTACCTGGCATCCCCTTAAACGTGACTTTGGTGATTAAGTTACTCTGCCAGCACGCCTGTATGGAAGGGCTAAATGCAGTGAGCCTTTCTAGTCTAATTTGGTGGTTGTGAAAGTGACCAAGCTTTGCAGTTATTGGCGTCTGCTAACACAGCATCACAGCAGTTCTGTCCAAGACTCTGGGATCTTTTAAATGACTGTACAGTACATCCTTTTGATGGATGGATACAAATGTTGGCAGAGGCCACGGAGGAATATTCTGACCGGAACCAGGTTTCTTAGGGCACAGGCAGAACCTTAAGTGCTGCTTTGCTCATCCTTCCTGTTATCTTAAGTCCCTGGTGCCATTTTAAAAAGACGAAAGTGATGGAGGTGTCTTGGAGGTCATTTTTCTGCTGCAAGCAGAGCAGGACACCCAGCAGGCTTAGCACTGTACTTACCTTATCAGCAGGAAACACAAGACATGTGTGGCTTGTGGGAGTTGAAACAAAGAGCGAATTTATAGCATGAGCTATTAAATGCTATTCTCATTCATCCAGCAACCAGAACTGCCCTTCCCCATCTAATTAATCAGCTGGGAAATATTTTTTTTTGGGGGGGGGGCAGAGTGTAGTAAAAGCAGCCTGTGAAAAAATGTGGCTGGAAGGGATTGTTTATGGTTAGCTGTTTCCTTAAGAAGCCTGGGTTTCTTTAAGGGGGCTCATCTGTTTGACCTGTTGTGCGACTTTTAAGGATTGTAATTAACCCATCTCTCACTTTTTAAAAAATGTGCCGTCATAGGCTATAAAGCTTTGTATTTAAGGACTAGCCTGGTAGCCATAGGCAAGAAGGAATTGGCTCAAATGTAGCCAGAGACCAGAAAAATCTTTTCATGTACAGCAGCCCAAATGGTATAATGCTGAGAAATGGAAGGAGGGTACAATACCAACAAAGGAGGAACGGCAGACGAAACTGATGGGGTATGCAGAAATGGCTAGTTTAACTAGTAGAATAAGAGACCAGGAAGAAAGATCTTTCAAGGAAGATTGGAAAAGATTTGTAGAATATTTGAAAAATTATTGTAAGCAAATTAAGGCGTTAGAAAGATTAAGAGTAAATTCAGCAGTATAAAGTAAACTGAGATAAAAATGAGAAAGAGAGAATACAGAATAACTAGAATATGCAGCACTAAAGGGTAACTAAAATCATCCATGGAAGGGTGGGGGGAATCAATGTTAAATGTATGGTTTGCATTTTGGTAAATGTCAATGTGCAAGTGTGTGTGGGGGGGGGTGGATTATGGGGGTGGTGGAATTGAATGTAAACAAGCAAGCAGGCTGGTGAGGGACGACCAAGCACTCTGTCCCTCATGTTTTCAACTTTTTCTGTTGCTTCCTTTGGTCTCAGGTTTCCTACCTTCCCTTTACTGAAGCTTTTGAGAGAGCAAAATCTGAGAGTAAACTGGTGCACTCCATACTGTTGTGGGGAGCCCTGGATGATCAGTCATGCTGAGGTAAGAGGTGCATTTCACATGACAGTTTTGTTTTTAAAGGACATGTAAAAAAAAATCCAAATCCAAATTAGGGACATTATTATTATTATTATTATTATTAGTAGTAGTAGTAGTAGTAGCAGTAGTAGTAGTAGTAGTAATATTCCTTTCTCACATAATATGAAATAAGACATATTAAAAAGATATAAACATACACATTATACAAAAGAAGAAGAAGAAGAAGAAGAAGAAGAAGAAGAAGAAGAAGAAGTAGTAGTAGTAGTAGTAGTAGTATTGGTGGGTTCCCCACCCCCTGCCCCACAAGCAAGTGTCCTTTTTCTTTCTGTCTCTGAGCAGGTTCAGGGCGAACTCTCCGGGAAACAGTCCTGGAAAGTTCGCCCATCCTCGCCTTCCTGAATGAGAGTTTCATCAGCACCTGGTCTCTGGTGAAGGAGCTGGAGGATTTGCAGGTAAGCATTCAGCTACACCAGCTTAGTGCTAGGTGCTGTCAATACAAGGTGGTGGTGGTGACAGGTCAAGAATGGGTGCATCAAAACCCCACAAGCATCCTCACCAGCACCTGTTCTAGACATCCAAAGAAACTAGAGCTGTCAATTTTGGACTAAGTAGGTGCTTTTTACAAGTAAAAGCAGTTTAAGACATGGATTTGTTTTCCACAGGCTAAGAGAGAGAACGAGATCAACAGCAAACTCGCAGACCTGCACCTTGAAAAGTATAACTTCCCCGTGGAGATAATGATCTGTCTGCCCAATGGCACTGTGGTAGGGCTCTAACTCCCATTTTTCCTTTGTTAATTCCTTCTTTGATGAATTTGTGATGTCTGCTGGGGGGTGGCAGTTTTCTCCCTCTGATACCTTCTGATATGCTTGCAGCAGCAGCAGCAGCTGAGCATCTAACAGCTGCCTCTCAGAGCTGAAAAACAGTTTCATTTTGGAGCAATACAAAGTACTTGTGCTAAGCAAGGCAGTTACAGATTTAAGCTGTCAGGGCATTTCGGAGTGATTGACTTTTCCTTTCCTTTCCAAAAGCTCAGGAAACAAGGCCCATAAAAAGTCAGTAGGTTCACAAAGTGTGCTTCTTAATAGACACATAATATTTCTGTGGGTACCAAATGGTATTGAAGAACTTGGTAGAATGTTACCTTGGAGGAGGAGATAAGACTGAATGAAAGTTTAGGAGAGAGTTCTATGCTTCATGTTGAAATGTTTAGTAGGCCACTTCATGTTTTTTAATAACTTTTAGAATACCCATATCCAGAGCAGTTCCAAAACATTTTTTCTTTACTTGAGAGCTAGGTGCTCTCTCCTTCTCCCTCTCCTTCTCTCTCTCTTTACACACAGAGAAACTAGACCTGATCAGGCAGCCATGAAAGATTCCAGTAGGCCTCACTTACTGATAAAAGTTGTTTTACTAAAACCATACTCGGCTCATGCCACTTCTCTGCATTTTCCTGGATCCCTGAAGAATCTTTCACACTCCACATTTCACCTCCCATCGAATTATTATTATTATTATTATTATTATTATTATTATTATTATTATTATTATTACTTCTACCCCGCCCATCTCGCTGGATTTCCCCAGCCACTCTGGGCGGCTTTCAACAGAACATTAAAAACAGAATAGAACTTCAAACATTAAAAACTTCCCTAAACAGGGCTGCCTTCAGATGTCTTCTAAAAGTCAGATAGTTTATTTACTTGACATCTGATGGGAGGGCGTTCCACAGGGCGGGCGCCACCACCGAGAAAGCCCTCTGCCAAATTGTAAGACACACATTTCTGGTTCACTTTTTGCCCTCTTAAACCATTTATTTTATCAGGGGTTGATTTGAGAAAGGAATACATGTATTCCCACTGTCTCCATTTTTGAAAGCTGGGGAAGGCAGCAGACTTTATCAGTAGCCACTACAGGCAAGTGGGGCCTGGGGACTGGCTGGCTTACCTTGCCCTGTGGCCCCCAAAGAGGAGGAGGAGGCCTCTTTTCATCACCCTCAGCAGCAGCTACCTCTGTTTAAAATTGAAGTGCATCAGTCACCTTTACCTTGAAGCAGCAGGTGCTAGATTTAAATGATGCAGTGCATCCTGCTCCTTGGGAGGGCAAGGCAAATGGGCTCCAACCTCCATCCACCTGCAGTGACTACTGGGAGAAAAGAAAACGAACGTAGGGATTGAAATGGTCCTTTCCTAAGCATACCCTCCCATTTCCCAGGTCCACCACATCAATGCCAACTACTTCCTGGATATTACTTCTATGAAGCCCGAAGAAGCTGAGAGCAGCATCTTTAGTTTCTCTGCCAGTTTTGAAGATCCCTCAACAGCAACTTACCTCCAGTTCCTGAAAGAAGGACTTCAGAGAGCAAAGCCTTTCTTGCAGGCCTAAACAGAGAAGCAACCCAATGCCCTCCTATTGATCACCAAAGACACAGGAGTTCTTGTTTCTGGCACTCTTTGAGCTCATGCAGGACACACTACTGAATAGTAAAGTGTTGTCCTTGAATGCAAGAGCTCCAGTCAAGTACCGTAAGTATCCCTCAAAAATATGAAGCTGCTACACCTGCAATTACACAAATTATTTTCAGGACCATTTTGGAAGGAACTGGTCTTATTATTATTCTAGTTATTGGAAGCAGTTCGTCCTGCAGCCAACAGTAGAGACTGGGAACAGGGCAGCACAAAAGTCTGAGATGGGGACTGTGGTTCCTGGGCTGTGATGTGTGAGGTTAGCAGGTTGCGTCTCACGCAAAGCCTGAATTCAATTGTTGCTGTTCCCTTAGTAAAAAGGCTGTGTTGATTTGTGAATGGGATACCATGTTTTTGCATTGGTGTGATCCCATTCATGGCTCTGAATTGCTCTTACATTGCGAAGGCCTCCACATTTTAGAACTGTTGTGATGAAAGCACCATTTAGCTTTGGACAACCTAAGGAGATTGCAGGTTGCATCTTCAAGATCAGAGCCTACATGGATGACACTGAGCATAGGTATAGGAGCCTAGGAAGCTGCCTTATACAGAGTCAGGCCGTTGGTCCATCCAATTCTCTCCACTCTGCTTGGCAGCAGCGCTCTGGGATTTCAGTAAGTGAGGCATTCCCAGCCATGCCTGGAGATGCTGGGGATTGAACCTGGGACCTGCTGTATGGAAAGCAGTTGCTCTAGTGCTGGGCTACGGTTATTTCCCAAACAACACCTGTGTTATTTGCTACACTCACTCCTGGCAAACAAGGCAAGACCTGTGTGTTTGCTACACTCCCACTCATGTCTGGAGGGCTGCTCAGGTGGGTGCTATTTCACAGACGGGAGGACCTTTGAAACAAATGTTTTAGCATGGTTAAACCAGGCCACAAAAGGCTCTGCAGACCCCTCTGGGGGCCAGATTTTGTCCTAGGGCTTCCAGCTGTTGATCCTATGCATTTTCATCATTGTGACTTCAAGTCAAGAAAAACCAGTTGCTCTTTCCTAAAGCACGTGAAGGATAGGCGTGCCTGGCGTGCTCTGGTCCATGGGGTCACGAAGAGTCGGACATGACTGAACGACTGAACAACAACAACAACAAAGCACATACAGTCTTAGGGAGCTGAGTTCACAGTAATCATGTCACTGTCCAAACCTAAATCGTGTTTAAGGGTGATTTTACATACCGTAACAGATTCCCCCCACCACCACAGAGTTTGTTCTGAGTCACAGTCACATGGTTGCCATGCCCATAATCCTGGGCCTGCAGAGTGGGGCTATTTATCCCAAGATTGCTTTTCTTCTTTGCCATATGATGCCGTCCATGCAGTAATGCCACTTTGCACGTACAAGGAGAAGAATCAGATCTAACCGGTTTTTCATTTCAGAGCCAGCCTTTCTGTGCTGCCTGCAGCACATGTGAGTTGCAGCTCATTCCTACACAGAAGTGGCTTGCCTGGTGGGGTGGAGCCACTACACTAACTTCTGGTAGGGAGAGGGGCCAAGGGCGGTGGGGAGGTCAGTGTAGTGGAGTCCCACTGTGTTTAATGGGGCTTACCAGCCAAATTACACTGCATGGTGTAATGTGTTCTGCAGCTATGTCTTTGGAGTTTTCTTTCATAAGTTGCAGCCACGTTGGTGGAGCTCCCCTGTGTGTGTCGTGACCAGGACAGCAGTGTGTGTGGAGGGAAAGCTTATTTGCTTTCCTCCTTAGCCATGATTTGAACAAAAATCACACCCACACACGGAGTTCCCATTGTGTAGTTTTGTCCACAGGTGAGCCAAAAAGTGCTATGTGCGTGAATACACCGTCGTGGAATTCTACTCAATATTGATCCACAGTAGATTCCAATGTATAGTTAGCAACTTAAACAAGTTGCAGGGTTCCCAAAAAATAGATCAGAGGTAGTTGTCTTTTATTCAGCAGAGCTTTACTGCTACTGAATGAGCATAATGGTCACAAATCCAATACATTCGAGATTGGCACTGTCCATAAGAAATCCAGTTGCAGCAGACTTAACTTAAACTTACAATAACTTGTAGTAAGTCTAACCCTTATCACTATATACAGAACACCACACCAGAAGGAAAGAGAGACAGAAAGAGTCAGCATGACCTTGATAAAAGAGATAACAGAACCAGTTTAAACCAGCTGTACTCAGCTTCTCTGAAGGAATAACCCAAACATCATGAACCTTCTGCTTGCTTCTTTCACACAGAGAAGCCTCCAGAACCCTATTGAATTAATTAGAATAGGAAAGATCTCTACACATCAGATCAATACTTTCTGCACTAAGAAATGCAAACTGACACACCCCTCCCTAAAAGGCTGAAGGCAGACCTTTCAAATTTATTTTCATGTACAGGCAACTCCCCATTTACGTGCATTCAAGGCATCCGCAACAACACATGCACGCATAGCCGTGAACCTGGAAGTGGCATGAAAAGGGGCAAAAACGGCCCTAAAAGAGTATGAAAATTGCAAATATGGCACGAAAACAGTGTTGAGCAGTCCTATGGGCCTTTGCAAATGCAATCCCAGGAGCCCTTGCACCAACCTTTGAGGGCTGTAGAGAGTTGGGAGTTTGAGCAAGGAAGTCTGGAGGGAGCGGTTGTGGTGTTTGCAGGCACTTCCAACCATGCTCCCAATATATTCAATTTCACTTAAATGCACGGTGCCTCGGAATGTAATGCCCGCATAAGTGGGGAGTTGCCTGTAATGTGATGGTCTTCAGACTGATCTTAGGAAATTCAGGAATGTTTATCTGTGGTTCCTCAATTTGAAAGTCAGTAAGGGACCCAGGTGGCGCTGTGGGTTAGACCACAGAGTCTAGGGCTTGCTGATCAGAAGGTCGGCGGTTCAAAGCCCTGCCACGGGGTGAGCTCCCGTTGCTTTGTCCCAGCTCCTGCCCACCTAGCAGTTCGAAACCACGTCAAAGTGCAAGTAGATAAATAGGGACCGCTCCAGCAGGAAGGTAAACGGTGTTTCCGTGGGCTGCTCTGGTTCGCCAGAAGCGGCTTTGTAATGCTGGCCACATGACCCGGAAGCTGTCTGCGGACAAACGCCGGCTCCCTCGGCCTATAGAGCGAGATGAGCGCCGCAACCCCAGAGTCGGACACGACTGGACCTGATGGTCAGGGGTCCCTTTACCTTTTTAATGGTAGAGAAGCATCCCTGAGAGACTGTTTAGGCATCACTACCCAGACTTCCAGTACAGTGCACAGAAAAAAGGGTACAAATGTAGACTAAGCTACACTCTCAGTTTAGACAGGCTGTGGTGAAACCCAGCCTTGCCTGTGTCTGCCCTAGAACACTTCCCAGCCTCCTCATCAATAGGCAGGGGCTCCAGACAGATGTGCAGGGGCTCTTTTGCAGAACAGTTGCTGTAGGAAGGCTGAGAAATTTGAAAGGCACTGATGTAAAAGCTTTTTAACATGATCTGATACAGACCAGTAAACAGCCTAGGGTAGTGGGGGAGAGAGGAGCTGTAAATCTGAGAATGGAAACCCATCACTTTGAACAGGCAATTGCAGTTTAGAGAGGGCAGCTTTTGGTCAAGATTGCAGGAAGTCTGCCATAGTTCTTCAACCGTGAAATGTCAGGCTTGTCTCGAGTATTGCTTGGTTGCTGCAAGCTTGGAACCTTCTGATATTTTCCTCTGGAAGTAATATTGTACAGCTGCTTGCGCAATCTCCAGTGTTTACAACATTTTTCCTTTAAAAGCATCGAGGACATCGTCAAATGTAGTTTCAGATTCCTAGATGCAAACTTAGAAAAGTATTATGGGGAGGGGCAAAGGGAGGACCTCAGATGGGAAAGGGTTGCACTTTTCTTGTCTCCTATTGATTATAAAATAAAGTATCCCCTCCCCCCCGTTTTTTATTATTTTGGTTATTATTCCTGGCCATTGGGTTGTGGTTCTCTTTCAAGCTGGTAGAGTAAAGAGGCCATTGGTGGGAAACCATCAAATGCAGCCACTTGGCGCAGCCTAATAAGAGCCAGACAATGTTCCTGAGAGTGCATCCTGTTCAATAGTTTGTTTGAAGAAAGAATGTCCCGTTTCCCTACTTCTCATTACCACATTTCTCAGCACTAATTTTAGCAGAGTGGGAACTTGTGTGGGATTTGCACTTCGTTAGTGACTGGTGTGATAGAAACCAATTCACCGGGCAGTATTCATTTCCCTCAACAGCATTACTCTTTGATTGTCTTCTGCGGCTTTTCTTAGTGATAGGAAAGTGAGCCAATAGCTAAACACCAACATTTCTCATTTGAGAAAAGAGCACTTTCAATTTCGGCTGGATTTTCAAGCATTTAAGAGTAGACTATCTCTGAATGCTATTCAGCTGGTGTTCAAGAAGCAATTACTGTCAGGTCCACTTCAGAACGTTACGTCTACAGCCCTGTAGCCACTTACCTGGGAACAAGCCCCATTGAACTTGGTGGGGCTTAACTTCTGTAGGACTGTGCTGTAAATTAATAAACCCAACTGCTGAGTCTCTTGATTAGAAAAGTGTTGTTGTTGTTTAAACTTTGTCCTACTCTTCTGATTAGATTACCAAGAGCTTTGACTGCTGAATAAAGATCTCCCTCTTCATTTGGTATGATCTGTGCAAATAAAACCCTGGCAAACAAAAGCAATCTAGTGCCTCCCTAAGAACTGGCCTTCTGTCTAGAAAGGCTGCTATTGTTGCAACCCTATATGCTGGCCTTTGCCAGCCTGGCACCCTCCAGCTGTTTTGGACTACAATGGTCACCAGGTTGGTGAATGCTGCTATGCCAAGGGGCCTTGGAAGGGCTTTGATCCAAAAACAAGGATTATAAATACTCCTTTAATAACAATAAGTGAATGGACATAGGAGGATTGAGTCTCCCTGAATGCATAAGGATTCATGAGTAGACATGTAATAGAATTGCACTGTAAAAGGCTAACAGTCTAGGGATACAAAAGAGAGCAGGGCTCCTGCACTTTCAATGTGCAGTAGAGGGAACTGCAGCAGATTCAGCTTGTCGTGCAAGCCAGGACCGATGACAATTTTTTCTTCTATGCCGCTATTCAAGGTGCAGGAGCCTTGCCCTGTTTTGCACCTGGCTATGCTAACCCATTCTAGTTTTCAAGCCATGGACTTCAAGCAAACATTGTGTCTTAACTTTTTTAAAAAAACGTTGCCAACTTTTTTCATATTATCTCTATATATTTCAAGATTTTTATAAATATTTTGATAACTCCAAAGAGAGGAAAATTTAGGTGTTTGTTACCTTTTTCTCCCTGTTCATCTGTACTTTGTGATGGTATGATCTTAAATCAAGAGTGGGTCATGCCTGATTTTTGACAGTTGACTGTTGGAGAAAAGGAACCCCTGTGATTTTCCTCTCTTATTTTTAAAAATGTTTACTTAAAAAATGTGTGTGTGTGTGTTTGCTAAACATTTTTCTTACGGTAATAGAATTCATTTAAGACGTGAGCTTTCTCCGATGCTGTACATTCTCTATTACATTGGGAATGTTTCAGACCTAATCAGTGTTACTAGTCGTAAATTATATTAGAGGACAATTGTGGGTAGGTTGTTTTTTTTGTAGCAGTATTAAAGAAATTTTAAGAATTACTTAAAATGCAGAAAATATGTGGTCAGTAATGTGATGATCTACTTATTTTTAAACTTGACATTTTTTTAACTAACTGACGTAATCCATATATTTATTATCATAATCTGTGGCACTCTTCCATACTCCAGATCCTAAATGTGTTCTGGTCACTCTGAAACTAAACTGGTGTATTTGATTATTATAATTATTCAGTACAACATAAAGAAATCTGTGTACCTACAACATACTTCCTTAAAAAAATTTTTTAAAGACTTTATGTGTTTCAATACCTAAGTACACATTTCACTAATACAAGTGTGTATAGTAACATGCCGTCCAGTTCAGCCAATTTGCTTAATGCTCTAGCAAAACTTTGAGTACTGTATATTCTTGTATGGAATGTCCTCAGTATATTGCAGCTTTGTTTACTTTTTTTCAGTAATAAAAATTGAGAACCCAGTGTGTGCGTGCGTGTGTGTGCTTTATATTTTGATACAGTGGCAATATACATTATATTTGAAATTTTTAAAAGGGAATGGCAAGGCTGACATTTTAGCATACAGTGGAAGATGTACAGTATGAGTGATGTCAGAGCTTTTAAAAAAGGCAATTAAAAAATTCATATGGGGCTGTTACATGTTGCCAGAGTCTTGTGTGTCTTACCCAAATTGTTCCTGGCAGTTTAATTGTTCAGGGGCAGCAGACACACAGCGGATGCAATGCAACTCCCACATTGGTCTGAATACTCCAGCTGAAGTTGGCCTATACATGCAAGCGGAATGAGGCAACAAAATGCTGCAATAGGGAATTGGGCTATAGGTGCAGGATTACATTTTTGAATGCTCCCCCATGTAAACAACTAGCACATAAAGGAGGGGTTTGTTTGTTTGTTTTAATTCAGATCATCTCATGCTGTGCTGGTTTTAAACTTGCAGGGAATTGCTTGATTTGTACAGCAAAACACTCAAAGATGGCATTATCTACAGTGGGAAGTGGGAAAGTCCACTCTGCCATAACTCTACCACCTCATTCTGACCTCCATTTTCTGCTTGTATAGAGTAAGCTACATCCCACAGAAGATGAGAGCAGAGGGAAGTGGTTCCTTAACTGCAAAGGAGGGCAGGAAAAGCTACATCTGTGGACTGGCCCTTATCTTGAAGCAGCAGATGTTTTTGAAGCTGTGCACCTAAATCCTATGCATTAAGAAGCCTCACAAATTTCAGTAGATTGCAGGATCACAGCTTTAGACTTGCAACAAAAAGACCAATTTCATAGCATCCCTTCTATTCCTTATGTCCAAGTGTGAGTGCTGTTGCTTATGTAGCAGCAGACTTGAGGGAACTCCAAAAATCTTTAGGGGAGAAACACCCCAAGCAGTTCAACCAGGACTGAGTGAGGTGGGAGAGGATGGTATGGAACATCCTGGATGAGGGCACTGAACACTCCAGGCAGCAACATTGTGTTGCAGGACTCACTTGTACTCTCACAATTGATTTGTAGCACTGAAAGCAAAAGTGAAAACAAAGGGTTGTATCCAACCACTCGGAGTAGACCAGTGAAATTAATGGATCTAAGTTAAGTTTTGGCCATTAATTCTGAAGCGTCTACTCCGAGTAGGACTAGCCTTGTTTACAACCCTGTGGCACCTTAAAAGACCCAACAAATTGATTATGGCGTAACGCTTCTGTGGTGCAGGGAGTATTATCCTGAATTGCAAGCGCGCTTATATTATGGTTGGGTGGCAGCATAGCTGTCAAGTTTCGGATTTGAAAATAAGGGATCAGCACCCTCACCTGTCCCGGGGACAGACTACGGTTCTCGGGGACAGTCCACGCCCGCCGTGGTAATCCCCCCAGGCTACAAATTAATTTACACCAGGCTACACACCATCATCTTTCCCCACATTCATATGTGGGATTTGACTGGAGTAACACATGACTGGAAAGGTTTGCAGTTCCACAAACATAGGTGTGCACTGCCTCAAAATAAAAAGAAGTGAACAAAAGAAGGGTCACTAGGGGGGGCATTGCTTAAAAAAATTCAACTTTGTAACCAGAGGTTCAACTGAATAGAATCTGAATCACATGCACCACAAGGCCTATGCAGCCTCAATTTAAGGTGGCTCCCGGCCTGGCTTTTTACAGGCCCCAGCTGACTGCGCAACCTGGCCTTTGGAAAGGCCACAGACAGATACCTTTAGCTTCTGCACAGCCTCCTTTGCACACCTGTCAACACAACCACATAAGCATTTTCCACAACAGCTCCGCAGCACAAATCTCTTCTGCAGGCAGGCACCCGTGCACAAGAAATGCGCTCCGCTCCCCACAGCGGACCCATGCTCCTTCGCCCTCTCGAATTTCCCCTCTGCAAGCTGCATCCATGGATAGAACATTGTACCTAAATATTTCCATTCTGCACAACGTGCAGCATTTGCATGACCCCCTCCTGACAGCACCACACACGGAGGGATAATTTACACACACAGCTTGATGGGCACATGTGCAACCCCACCCCCACCCCCAATATATATATATCAGATCTTCATCAGAGGGAATGGCACATGCCTCTTTGTCCATTTGAGCATAGTTGCGCTCCGTGGGTGACAACGTATGGGAATAGAAAGAGATGGGCTAGGCCTGGGCAGGCCGGGTCGTCCTCTTATATACCTGCTGGGATTGACAAGTCATCTGACCCTCACCCTCACCTGATTGGGATTGACAAGTCATCTGACCCTCACCTGAATCTTATAGCTCTCAGGTAGCTGCCTCTGATCAGTTATCATTTGACTCTTGGGGGAAATAATTAGCATCACACATCATGTGCCTGGAAGTTGCCAAACCAATTAACCAACCAGGATTACTGTTAATAGCACCAGTTTTCCTATAACTTGATATTGCTGGATAGTTTTGATCAACTGCAAAAGCATTTTTAGTTTGCTTTCTGTTGCCACACTGGAACGTTTCTTTATTAGTGCCATTTGACAGCTATGTATTTTTATATCCGTTGGAAGCTGTCCAGAGTAGCTGGGGCAGCCCAGCCACATGGGCGGGGTATAAATAATAAAAACAATTATTATTATTATTATTATTATTATTATTAAGCAAGGCGACCATCTGTGAACACAATGTAGCCTCAGAGGCAAGAGTTTGTGGTGTTTTGGAGAGCTGGTAAAAGTTAAGATCCGGAGGAAATGAAACGCAGAAAACTACAGACGGTGATCACGGCATGCTTAACAGTGCGTAATGAGGCCGTTATACTGAGCAACCTGCCACTGAAAACTGGAGACACCCTCCTCCTCGCAACCTAGGAGAGGGCCGCATCAGTGGCGGAGCTTGTGCCTCAGGGAAGATGCTTATTCCCGTTTCCCGCCCTTTCTTGGAGAGCAGCCCAGGTAAGGGGAGCGCGGGGAGCTCTCGCGGGTCCCCTCCCCTTTCCCGCACGGCGCGCATGCGCGGAGAGGGACCCGAGGGGTGGGCTCCGCCGCCGCCGCAGCAGCTGTTTCCGAGCGGAAGGGCGACGAGGGGTTGCTGGGAAGCGGCGGCTTCGCCTCGCGGCGTTTCTCTCCCCCCCCCCCCCACTCCACTCAGCGCCGCCGCCTGTTTTTTTTCCGCGGACGGGTCGCCCCCGCTCACCCCGAAGCCACGCAGAGACCCCTGCGAGGTGGGCGAGGAGCGGCCTCCAGGCCGAGGGAAGGGTAAGCAGGAGGAGGAGGGGGCGGCGGCGGCGGCGTTGGTTGTCACAGGGAGAGGCGTGTCAGGAGAACGTGCGAAGGGAGGGAGTGTTTCCCAGGAGGGTTTTAATTTGTGTCATGGCCGAGGAGGAGGCGGGTCTCGGGCTCCCTGCCTGGCATCTTTCCCTCCCGCCCCCCGCCCCCAGATTTTTAGAAGGCCCGGCCCTGGGGGCGATGTGGCGTCAGCATGGACGGCAGTGCCCCTGAGCAGGTGCAGAGTACCTTCCCCCTCGCCGCTTTGAGGGAGGGGCAGAGGGGTGTCCGCGTCAGTCTGTTGCAGCAAAAGCCGTAAAAGAGGCGTGTGGCGCTCTGGAGGAGGCCGACAACATTATTATGGCGTAGCGCAAGGTTTTTTGGGGGTGGGCTGCAGCTTTGCTTCCTTAAATGCATCCGACGGTGCATTTAACGTAAGCATGAAAAGGTTACGCTGTGGTAAATGTGTTGCAGCACAGTCCTAACTATGACTACTCAGAAGGAAATCCTGTTGAATTCAGTGGGGCTTGCTCCCAGGCAATGGGGATAGGACTGCAGCTTTAGTCTTCAAATTGCATCACAACATTATTTGTTGGTTTTGCTATAGAGAATTTATTCTCTTATCTCCACATTCCAATACTAACTACAAAATTGGGGGCTTCTGGGAGGAACGGATTTTAGATCCACACGCACACACTTTATCTTATTTTGAAACATGGCTGGGGAATACCGGGTATGTGATGTTGCTGAACTCCAGCTGCCATCAGTCCCAGGCAGTATGGCCAATTGTAAGGGATGACGGGAGCATCTGGAGGGCCACAGCTTGCTTATCCCTGCTTTAAAACTGTCAGTCTGTCTTGAGTGCAGTATATTCAGTTGAAGAGTACAATATAAATTGCCTGAAACATATTTGTGCAGAAGTAGCACCTGCTGGTTTTTCTTGGAAGCTTGTGCAGGATTGCAGCCTGACAATGTAGTTCTATGTACCTGCCCTCAAAAGCAAGCCCTACTGAGTTTAATGGGACTTTCCCCCAGGTAAGTGTGTAGTTAATTGTAACATTAGTCCCTTGTACCAAAAAAAGCTTACAGAAGTACTTTATCCCTACCTATTAAAGAAAAAAGAAAAAAAGGCCTTGCTAGGCCTATTCATTATTTAGTAAAATGCCTTAATGGCATAATAAATTTGTTGGTCTTTAAGATGCCACGAGTCACTGACTGTTTTTTGTTTTCCTGTGTAGTAAATGTATATGAGAGAGAAAGGGGAGGTTGCTGTGATGGGAAAGCATATATGAATAGACTAGAACTGAGGATGGGCAGTTTGCATTTATGTTAAGCTGCATTTGGAAAAGGTGTGAGGTTGATAATAGCAAGCCCTCAGTCTTTGGCATTTTAGGAGTCTTTTTTTCTCAAATTGTTAAATGTTTCCCACAGTGAGCAGGTTGTTGATGGAGTGGTAATAGTGGAGCTGATGACCCATCCTTCACCATAAGGCAGCTGGCAGCACACTAATTTTAAATGTACAGTCACACTCCTGGGAACTGCCAAAACCAAGAGTACACCTAAGCTGCAAACCTGAGATTTTAGGGGGAGAGTAACACCCACCACAGTTTGAATCCCTATTCCCTGATCTTCCTTTCAACTGACCACAAACACCTCTGGCTTGTCTGGATTAAGCTTCAGTTTGTTTACCCTTATCCAGCCCATTATTAGCACCAGACACTGGTTTAGCACCGTATTAGCTTCATCAGATTTTGATAGAAAGGAGAGAAGGTGTCACCTGTGCCTACCAGGTTAGTACTTAGATGCAGGGCTGTTGAAAACTGATAGATGCATCCAGTATAGTACCATAAATTCTCAATATGGTTCAGCCCCTCTCAAGGCAAAATTTTGGAATTCCTGGACCAAAGTGATTCAGTGCAGGGCTGTTGAAAACTGATAGATGCATCCAGTATATTACCATAAATTCTCAATATGGTTCAGCCCCTCTCAAGGCAAAATTTCGGAATTCCTGGACCAAAGTGATTCAGTGCAGAGGGCACTTTGCCTCTCTTATATCTTAAGGAGATGTTAACTGTGATTTTGCTTTTTCAAGTGTTTATTTGTTAAAACATATCTGCCCCACTGTTACGCTTGAAAACAGCACTACCCAGGCAACTCAAAGCTTTCTTAAAACAACTCAGTTGAACAGCAATAAAAAACAAGACAAAAATACATTGAATAAAATGGCACCTGCTGGTTTTATGCTTGTTGCTCAGAGTGCATTGTTAAAAAACACATATAAACAAAGCTGTTTTAAAGCAGATGCCTAAGGGCACATAAAGGGACAGCTAGGCAGACTTTCTGTGGTATAGAGTTCCATAACTTGAGTTCTGCCTCTGAGAATGCTCTGCCTCCGTTGCCCACCAGGCCATACCTCATATGGACACAGAGCAGAGGCCCAAAAGCATCCAGGCAGGTTTAAGAAGGTGGAAGTGGGCCATTCAGACAGATCTGTGGGATATACAGTTGGGCCCATTCCTCCTTCAATAGACAAGGTTGGAGAGCATACAAGTCGAGAATCCTTACACACACAGAAAGAGAGAGAGAGAGAAACACCCCCTCCTTCCCCATTCACCAGTGTAAAATGAGCGAAATCTGAGTGCATTATGATTTCTTTTCAGCTGAGAAAGCAGTTGAGTTGTCCTCAGCAATAGATTTTAATCTCTGATCTTCTGTTCCTGCTACTGACCTTGTTAAATCTCTCTCTGGCTTCTCTTC
This sequence comes from Lacerta agilis, assembly GCF_009819535.1. Taxonomy (NCBI): domain Eukaryota; kingdom Metazoa; phylum Chordata; class Lepidosauria; order Squamata; family Lacertidae; genus Lacerta; species Lacerta agilis. The sequence goes on from NC_046319.1 coordinate 60,555,559, forward strand.
CTTCCTTAAGCTGCAGGCTCCTGTGCAGACAGTGCCTTCGCTCAACATAAACAGCATGTGAGCTAGCTGGGGATAGATAAGCAACAACTCCACTTAACGCCTCTGGCTGAGTGACTTGCCAAAGAGCCCATTGCTGTCATGCATGGTTATCTGTGGTTGGCTGAGTTGTGATATCATTAGCCGTGTGTGCCAGTTTGTTGACCTTGTCTCAGAGCAGAGGAGGCTGCTGAAGGCTCAGCTTTCTAACACTTTTATCAGACCTGTTGCTGCTGAGGAAGAAATTTTGGTGGCTTTTTTCTTCTGAAGAATGTAACAAACATAACAGGAAACTAGAAAGTCATTGGTTAGCACACTGGGAGATCTTATTGATGTAGGTACAAATCTTTTAATTAGACCTAATATTACCATCGCTTTTCCTTGTTTGCTTTCCCCTCCTTGCAACCCACTATAACTGGAATTTCCTTGCATCTGACACTCTTGTTTTTACATTAAAGTGCCTTTACCCTGGCTTTCCCCAGTATAGATGTTTCCTTTCCTGCCTCACGTACCTTGCATTTTCCATTTAGGTTGCTTGCTTTGTACATGGCCAGTTTATTTATTTATTTTGTATAGCACTTAGCACTGTTAGCGGTAAGATTATTTATAAAATATTATTAATGGTCATATTGCTTTCTGTAGCACTTGTATAAAGTACATTACAGTCATACTTCATTGCTGTGATGCATGTGGCTATTGTTTCCCCTTTAAACGTGGACAAGCGTAGGTTGAAAGCTGGTTTTTGCTTTTGGAGGCTCTATTGAGATTTGAACCCAATAGTCATATGCAAGCCAGTGCCTCTTTGCTCAGAGCTGGGAAGCTGTATTAAATCTGGACAATGTTTCATTTGTAATCACTTCAGATAAAACTTGTAAAACAGATCAGTGGATTTGAGGGCTAAATGTTCTCATGTGTGATCGCTGCTGCTTACTTGTAGTAGACTGTAAGATATGTAAGACAGTATGTGTAATTTCTCATGGCAAATGTTAAAGTATAGTAGTATGCTGTATCCTATTCTAGTCTTGCCCAGTGGTGCATGATTCTGGAAAGTTTTGATATAAAAATATTTCCTATGCAAATCAGGTTAATTTGCATTGGAAGCTATCCTGATGCCTTGGGAAATTATTTGATTTAACTTATTTATGCTATTTGTATTTGGTAACAAAAGCTAAAGATGTTGAAACTGCCAAGTTTGTCTAAATTTTATTTGCAGTTGGCATCCATTCACTGTTACTAATTAACTTGGGAAACAGAAGAATTTCTGCAGAAAAACAGAGCACTGGAAAACAATCTTTTTTGGAAAGTTTTCTGCCTCACATCAGTGGTCTTATTTTTGTAGAGGCAAATAAATATCCTTCAGAGGATGAGTTTTATGTTTTTAAGGTAGATCTGCAAAACCAAATTGGTCTAGCGTCTAGTGAAATTTGGTGAAATCGGAATGTATATCACCTTTGAGAAGTTTTATACCTTGCTTATCTGGTTGATTGTAGAAATGGAAAAATTGTTATTGGACAGCATGAAAACAAATAGCTGAAAGGGGAGAAACTGGAATATAATATGTTCTAAACAGCAGAGTAGATACTTTTGGAATATATTTCCCATAGGGAATTTCTGGTGGTCTCTTATTCTTTGGAAACTTTAGGAGTTTTCCCCTGTCTTGGTAAGTAAATGGGTTTTACTTTCTGCAGAGTCAATCATATGAAAGTGGGAACAACTACAAAGGTCTGGATTGCTAATTTGTTCTACATACATTTGTGGTGTGAATGTGACATTGGCTAACAACTCCTCCATCATGAGAAATAGCTGAATTCCTTCTGGTTGTCGTGTGAGTCTCACTTTTAGGGAAGGGAATGCTGTAATTCTGCAGCAGCACTTGCCATCTTCTCTGGGGTCTCTAATTCTCATATCTCAGTTTGAAAGGGTAGAGGGTGACTGAAAGGAAGAAAGGCCCTGCATCATCCCTCTGTTGTGAAGAAATTTACTGTCAGCATGCAAATCTAACAGACTCAGACAATTTAGGTGCATCAGCCTTACCCTATTCTGCTTGCTTTGACAGATTATTAATGCTTATGTTGGATTGTATGCTTGGTAGGCTGGTTACAAAGGGAGAAAACTGGAGAGGATCTTCAGAAATTGTTGTATAATTGTAGTTGCTCGCTCGAAAGTCCCAATTTCCATTGTGGTTACTGAATTATTTGATCCATATTTCCTAACTAAGCTGCATCTTGATGGAAGGTACATTTGGGTACCACTTGTTCATTATCTGCTGCAACATTATAAGGGCAACCAGCCACTTGCTGGCCAGAAGGGTGCCTTAGCTCTCTTTATACAAGGCACTTGTCTTTCTGCTTGGAACATTAGTCCTTCTACCAGGATAATATTCAAACACAAGGATAGTCAATGTGGTGGTTTCCAGAAGTTCTTGGACTACCACTCCCATCATCCCTATTCATTGGTCATCCTGGCAGGGTCTGATGGGAATTGTAGTCCAATAGCGTTTAGAGGGCACCCTTGCCTTGTTCTAATTGTAGCAATTGTTGGGCAGTGAAGTAAGCTAGCTACCTTGGGAATTAGAAAAATCATTTGCATTAGGTTTTAAGACAGTATATGTGCCTACCAGGAACAGTTTCTGCTGCACCATGTGTATGGTGAATAATCGATGCTATTCGTCCTGACTCTTAAGTCTGTGAGCTAGTTTAATCCTAGAATACAGTTACATAACTGCTTAAGATGTAATTGGGATTCTTCGTGTCACTGCTTATCTGCTTTAATGAGACAAATTTAGAACGTGCCCTTGTCTATGTTCATAATGAACAGATAATTTTCTTCCAAGGGTGAAATACTATGAAGCTAGTGCACAATCCGGAGCTGCAGTTTTGACCTTTGACTTACTTGTTCCTGTTTGGTCAGAGATGGAAGCAGATTCAGTAAGTACACAGCTGTTAACATCATTTTTCTGCAAGATTGAAGACCTTTAAAACTTGTGTTTTCCAAAACATACTGTTCACTTTGAGAATATGGCTCTTCTGAATTAGGCTTTCCTTCCAGGGCCTATACAATTTCTGCTGCTTGTGAGACACTGAAGTCATCCTTAAATCCAACTGAAAATTGTTGGAATTTAATTTCCAATTTTGGGGGGGGGGGTATCTTTGAAAACTGTACTTTTGAAAAATAATGATGATGATGATGATGATGATGATGTTCTTGTGTTCATTGTGTATAATCGTGCCTGCCCACATGGCAGTTTTCTATTGCAATGCTCCCCAAAAGTGAGAAAGTTAAAAGCTTGCACCCATTTTTTTCAGGGGTGGCTCTCAGTCTCAATGTATGTTAGGTGAGATAAGGACAGAATGCGTCCCCATTGCTGAGGCAAATGGGCCAATTACTTGTTTTGTCTCATGCTTATTTAATTGTCACAGTGCAAATTGACAAATGGGGCATGCTAACCTGGTTGGACACCCCCTCCTCTTAGAGCAATGTGATTGGAACTTAGTGATGACATCATGTAGCTAAATCTGTTAGACTATGTGGTGCCAGAGTGTCATTGTATTCCAGTTCCCATCAGCCCCAGCAAGCATTGCCAGTGACCACGGATGATGGGAGTTGTAGTTCAGCAACATCTGGAGGGTCAAAGTAATAAATCTCTTGAGGTGAAGTGAATGCTTGGACTTCTCTCCTTCATGTTGCCTAGTCCACATTTTCAGCAGTATATATTTTAGCACCGGGGAGAACCTTTTGCTGTCCAGATGTTACTGGATTATAGATCCCATCAGCACTGACCATTGGGCCTGCTGGCTGGAGCTGATGGGAGTTGGAATTAAACAACATCTGGAAGGTCCCAGGTTTTTTACCCCTTTTCTAGCAAAACATTTGTAAATCAAGGTATAAACTGTTTTACACAAAATGAGAGGTCAGCTGAGTGTCTTTGTTTTATCAAAAATGTGTTTCGCAGCCTTGGGGCATCAGTAACAGCATGAAAAATAAACATTAAAAAATGTAATAGACAAACTGACAGGTGGCCTAGGCCCCAAGGTATGTAGGGGTGTATTTATAGTACCAGCTGTTGACAACTTTCTTAATGGATTAAACAGAAGTTCTCTCTTACTTTAGACAAAATGACCTTAGCCACTCTAGCAAGGAAAACCTTTTAAAATAATGGATTCAAACCACAATTCCCGGAATTGTGTCAAGGCAGACACCTCTTAATTTTTTACTATCTAATTGCATGGTTTGTATTATTCAGGCCTCCTTCAAAGCCCTTGCCATTGATTGGTTGTGATCAGCATACAGAAATAGGTTCCTGCACAAAGTATTGGTGTTAAAGAGGGTGCAATACATGGCAGGATAGAATGTGATCAGAGTGGAAATCCTTGCAGCAGTCTGCTGGTTCATTAGCACAGGTGTCTGTATGGAGTGGTTTTGGTGTCCTCTCCCAATAACAAACTGACTGCAAAAAGCTTCTGTCAACTGTTTGGCAGGGGTAGATGCAGTGACCAGTTCAGCAGGTTCTCCCAGGTCCCTTTATACTGGAGTGATGGGATTTTCACAAGGCTTCTGGTCTCTCCTGGGGCTCTGACTACAGTAAAACCCAGTAAATTGCACAGCGCAGCAATTGCTGTGCTTATATTCCTCTCGGCCTGTGCTATTCAGAGTTTCATCCACTAAATAAGGGAGACTATATTTAAAAACTGAACTACTGATTATCAGTTTAAAAATCTCATTATGTATTTTGTTTCGACCCTCAGACTGTCCCAATTTGGCAGAACAAACCTTATGGCTCGGCACGCAGCTTTGTGAGAAAGATTGGGACAAACCTTCCTTTGAAACCGTGTCCTAGAGCATGCTTCCAGGTAAAATACTGAAGTTCAGATGAATTTGCACACCTGTTCAAGGCAGGTTTAAATGGGGAGCCCTGCTCTTCAGCCTTGCTTTGTTTGTTTTTTTAAAGGTTGCTTTTTATAGCTACGTGTCAGTCTGTCAGAATTCTTTGTAGAAAGGCAATACTTACTATCCAGAAGTGGTTTGATGGTTTTTAGCCACTTTTAAGCCCGTATTTTGAAGACTTTTTCCTGTAATGAAATAAGTGTAGTGTATGACTTTGAGAACCACATAGGAAGTGTAGCATGCTTCTAAATACATCCTTTTTGCCACACTTTAGGATATGTTAGCATACAATTTCTTGATGTAGGGTGCTATAGCACTCTCATTTATAGCCCAGTACTATTCATGTTTTTCTCAAAAAGAAGTTTCTTTAACTTTAATGGAAGCTACACTCTGCTAAATGTGCATATAGGACTGGCGTCCTGGGAAATGGGGTGCAGCTCCTGAGAGAAATTTGGCTTGGTGATCTAAAATCTTGACAGTCCTGTCATAAGCATTAATTTTTTTGCCTTTAAGACTGCATTATATCCTGATACATATACAGACTTTATTTGGACACAGCCTCTTCATTCTAGGAAGTCCTCAGCTAGCTATAGTTTCGTGTTTGGTCGGAACTGGGAAACCATTAACAAAGTCTGGCTTGTTTCAAAGCTGCCAGCGATAGTTTCGCAGTTCAGATGAAACAGGCAACTACAGTTAATGGAAGACTCAGTTGGTTTGCATGCTGGCTCATGCAAAGGAGCTGCATATGGGGCTAAAGGGTGCAAAATGTGTGTATTGGCTGGCCACTACTGGAAATGGAATACTATACTGGGAGGACCCTTGCCTGTCTAGCAAGATGATGCTTGTGTTTGTATTTTGATAGTTCAAGGTTAGGTTATTTTTAGTTTATATGCTGCTTTTCCAGGGTGGACTGTGCCCAAAGTAGCTCACAGTAAATGTGAAAATTACATGAAGCCAGAAAGCAAGTCCTAACATCCTCATTAATATTTTTTGAGGGGAAAGATTTTAATGGGTCAGTTCATCACTTTTGGGCATGTAGGTGCGGAGTGTTTAGCTATATTAGAACTTGTTTATAACCCCATAAACTTACAATTCAGTTAATGTGTGTTCTTGCCTTCTCAGACTTTGGGGCTAGGGGTTAATATGTCTTCCCAGCTGTCAAGCCAGAGAGCTTTACCTGGGACACCTAATAGCAAAGAAAGTAGGCAGTTCTATATAACCTCTGCTGCATGAGGCTCCTGAACTACAGCAATAATTTCTCCGGCTGTTGAGAAGCTTGCAGAAAGGTAGATAGTTATGTTGTGTTGTAGTAACTCATTACCTCATCTTCTTGCCACTTGCACTATTGTAGGCTTCAGACGCCATACATAGGCCACTTTTTAAACTCTTATGTAACACAGAGGTGCTTGGAGGGCTGCTTATAAAGTATTAAAAAGTGTGCAGGATGTATCCCTTTTGGAAATAATAAATTTGCGAATAACCTATCATTGCTCACTTAGGTTTGGCTAATGTTTGTCTAGTGCATGATCACCTCTAGTCCCATGTAACACCTCAGAGGAACATCTACCCTTCGTGTTGATGCAAATTAGCTACAGCCTCTAAATGATCTGTAGCATGATTGTTGGTGCTGAACAAGTTGGCCACACATCACTCCCTCTAATAGTGGAATCAGTGCTGCTGTGCCAACAGAGATTTAGCCAAATCAGATAGATGGATAGATAGATAGATAGATAACACCAGGATCCAGGGAATGTTAAGTGACAGCTGGAAAAGAAAAATGGCAAAGCAAAAGGAGTCATTTGGGTTGCTTGGGTCTGTAATGGCTCATGGTATCCTGAAGGAGGTCATGGCTGGCTGGCTAGAATCCTGACTCAGACCACACCTGTTGGATAATGAAGATATATTACATTTTGCTGCAGGTCCCTTCTCTCTCCGTAATTCAGAACTGATCAGAAAATGATTCTACAGCCCCATGATAATGCTATTCTTTCCCTTTCTGTTCCTCAGGAATTACCTAATGTTTCAGATCTTTATTTAAATGACACACCCCCTGTCCCCACTCTGGCAGATGTAGCATGGATAGCTTCAGATGACGAAGAAACATATGCTAGAGTCAGGTACATCCCTTTCTCCTTTTCTTCTCATGCCTCCTGACTTTCCTTCTTCCATTCTTGGTCCGTTATTGCTCGTGGTCACTTCCTGAAAACAGGGCAATATTGAGGTGGCTTCCTATCTTTATCTTTCTTTTAATAGTAGGTATTTCAAGGTAATGAGGCACGGGTGCTGTTTCAGAATGTGTGTGTGTGTGTGTGTGTGTGTGAGAGAGAGAGAGAGGGAGAGAGAAACCTGGAGTAGGGGACCGACTGGTGCTCATGTTGAAGAGAGAGTGACAATGAATTAGAAGTTGACTCTTACACAAAGTGCTAGGGGGGAGCTATTGGTGTAGGAGAAAATCCTGCATGAAGAATGGAGCTACTAAAATGGTTTAGGCAGGTACAGAAGGCAATTGCAGGACACACCAAAATATGGATTGCAAAGTGGCAGCAGGCAAACAAAGAGGAATATGGGCTAATTCATACATGTACAATGATTCAGTTTTGAACTGCTTCTATTGGAAAATACTATTTTCAGGTGGTTTCAAAGCTCTCTAGGTCTAGGCTAAACTGGCTATCTTCAGCCTTTTTATTGTCATTTGTCTTAAATACCACCTGTCTTTCATTGCTTTAAGACTTAAATTTTACTCAAGAGTAATGAACCTAATTTAGGGTGGAATTTCATGTTAGGCCTATTCAAACCATTGGACTTGATGGACTTGATGTGCTCTTAATAGAAGTTAGTTGAACTATACCCTTAGTTATGTTCATTAATTTCAGTGGGTCTACACAGAGTAAAATTTGGTTGAACACTTCTTCATGTCTTTATGAACTTGAATTGGTCATTAGGGATAGTGTTGTCTAAGAAAACATTGCACCATGGGTACATATTCAGGTTGGTTTGAAGTGATGGGAGTTTGAGAGATAAATGAGAGAGAAAAGAGACTAATGGGTAGCTAAAAATGGGGTCCTGTAGTGATGAGAGAAGGGCCAGTTACAGCTAGCAAACTTTGTATCATATGAGCGTAGAGTACTATTATTCACTGGGGCCAGTTTCATTTGAATTTCTGGGATCTTGACTTGTAGGACAGACACTCGTCCACTAAAGCACAAATGGAAGCCCACGCCACTTTTTGTTATTCAGCGGAATGCCTCTGTCCCAAATTTGAGAAAGCAAGAAGAAAAGCTGCTGGCTTTGAAGAAACCAGGTTTACCCGCTTTGAGTCGGACAACAGAACTCCAAGATGAACTGAGCCGTCTGCGTAGTCAGATTGCTAAGATTGTATCAGCAGAGTCAGGTAAGTACCCAGCATCGAGCGCTCAGAGGAAACATCTCAAAATCTTATGCATGAAATTGAAATGGTGTGTGTGTGTGTGTGTGTGTTTGTAAGCCTACAAGAGTAGATACAGCAGACGAGCAAACAACTTGAAAATTATATTTCCACTTTGACAACCAGAAGTTGTGGCAAAGAGGATGGTAAAAATCTGTTTTTTTTTCTTGTGGAGAAAGCATGATGTATGTTTTGTTTTGTCCTGTTCTCTTCTAATTTGGGGTGGAGATTCTACTCAGAACAAACACATTAAAATTAAGTGATCTAAGTTTTGCTTATTAATTTCAGTGAGTCTGCTCTGAGTAGGACTAGCATTGGATACAGCACTTAGAATTGTGTGTCAGGTTTGACAAGTACATAGCAAGTTTGGAGATTCACTTGAGAAGTGCAATAAGGGTTTGCTGTCTCTCCTGGTGAAGATTCAGGTTGCTAACAAAATGGTGCATATATGACTAGTTTAAATTTGGAACACATGAGAGTGAGCAACATATGCAGGTGTTGCCTGCCGCCTTCCTTTGTTTGACCTCATTCCACAAATTTCCTTAACTTTCTTGTATGGCTGCTGCCTTTATTCTGTGTTGAGAGGGTACCAAGAAAACTTTGCCCCTTTTCACTGCAGCGTCACAGCAGTAGGGAAGCTGTGACTCACAGGCAACCAAGGGTTAGTTATTCAGACATAATGTTGAACTGTGTAATGCCCACATTTGAAATGTGTATTTTGTAAGTCCGAAGGGCAAGACTATGAGAAGCAGCATGGAGCCACGGTTAGAATAGATAAAGTGCCAAGCAATTATAGTCTGGCAGCTTTTAAAGATCACTCTTAACAGCGTAATATAGCTTGAAAGGTGAGAAGTTCTTATTCTTTCCTGATATTAGTTCTATTTCTAGGGTCATCACCTTAGTAGCTGTGGATATTAGACATTGTATTGTTTTTCTCCATCATGTAGCTTTGGCATTATTCCTTGGGGCCAAAAAGTGTTCTACCTACCTACCAAGCTTATGTGCTTAATTTTAGATACTCCATGGTCAGTAACTCATTTCGGCAGTTGGTTTCCCTCCCTAAAGCAGGTTTTGTAGCAAAAACTTTTATTGGTCTTTGCCATTGCATATCAATCTACTTGATTACAGCAGTTTATTTTTTAAAAATAGGGAACAGTAAAATTCCAGAATCATAGCTTGTTTAAAAATATTATTCAAGCTATTACTATATTAGATAAATGAAGTCTGCACTAATTTTAAAAAGTTTGACACGCACATTTCATACCCTTGTTTCTCCATCCGTTCCCTAAATCAGAGGAGGCCATACTCAGTACTGACTTGGACATATAGCTGAACCGTAACTGAGTATCATGTGCATCAGCTGTAGTGAGCCTCATGGTGGCGTGTGGACACACCATTCCCCTGCATGCCAAGAGGAAGAGGCTGAAAACTTCCTCTTCTGATTGAAAAGAGAGTTCCTTGAACAAGCTAGCATTATCAACCACAATTTGGTTCTTTCCTGTTCTGTCTAACCATAGTTTAGTCAGGGCTTCTGGATTCAGACATAAAGGAGAACTCCTGGCTAATTTAAAATCCAAGGCAGAAGTGTTAACGTCTCCTCCAACTGGCATGCAAAAGAGGGAAGGTGGGGAACATGCACTGAGGACTAACCACCGCTCAAGCACATAACTCTAAATTATGGTTTATCATTAAGTTTGAACCAGCCCTTGGTCTCTTTGCCACAGGAAGTAAAGTTGGCAGGAGCCACAAAGCAGGGCCCAGCTGCCCAAAGAGACCCACATTGATGTTTCCTTCTGCACTTTGAGAAAGAACGTTCCAAAGTTTTTGTTTTATTTACCCACTAGTTGTACCCAGCCATGTGTTGCTGTGGCTGTTGCAGAATAAAAGTAGGGGTTTGTTAGGTATAGAGGGTATTGTGGCAAGGCGGGATGGTGCATACTTTTGGAGAATGGGTGATGCTGGAGGGTGAGTGTAAGATGGAGGCAGTCAGGGATACTATGGACTTATGTATGTGGGGGTGGGGGTACTGGGGAAGTTTGTATGGTGGGAAGTTGTGGAGGATGCATCTGACATCTTCCGTCTTACCTTGAAATTTCTGCGTGGAATGGAAGTGGTGGTGGGGATGGTGGTGTCTGTGGGTGGTGGGAGATGAGGAGAGGTGAGGTCCAGCAGGGGATGTGGGGTTTGGCCCATGTGTCGTGGTGTTATTGGGAGCTGTTGGTGCCGGGTGCGGGGCCTGGCCTACTTCTCGTACCGTCTGAGGCGGTAGGTTCTGGACGCGGCCTGTCTCGGTGTCAGAGGCAGCTTTTGGACCCAGCCTGGGTCTCGAGGCGGTGGCAGAGGTGGCTTTTGGGCCCGGCCTAGCTTTCGAGGCAGGGGCAAAGGCGTCGGAGGTGGGTTTTGGGGCCGGGGTGCCTCTCGAGGTGGCAGCGGAGTTGGCAGAGACTGCTTTTGGGGCAGACTGGCTCTGGAGGCAGTGGCGGAGGCGGGTTTTGGGCCCGGCCTGGCTTTCGAGACAGGAGCAAAGGCGTCGGAGGTGGGTTTTGGGGCCGGGGTGCCTCTCGAGGCGGTGGCGGAGTTGACAGAGACTGCTTTTGGGGCAGACTGGCTCTGGAGGCGGTGGTGGAGGTGGCGGAGGCGGCTTTTGCAACCGGCCTTGCTCTTGAGGTGGCGGCAGAGGCGGCGGAGGTGGCTTTTGGGGCCGTCCTGGCTCTCGAGGTGGCAGCGGAGTCGACAGTGTCCGCTTTTACACATGGCCTGGTACTGGAGGAGGTGCAGGCTGGAGGCGGTGGGGATGTCGACTACGGTGGTTTGTAAGAGGAGGGGGAGGGTGGTGGTGATGGAGGAGGAGGGGGCGGGGGCAGGGGGGCTGTGGTGGTGAAATGAGATGACGTCTGTGGTTTTGACATCCACTGGAGGGCACTATATTGTTTTGCATAAAATCACATTTTTAATGGTGAAAAGTGTGCTATCTGTACAATGTAAGTACGCACAAACGCTCCCATATGGCCATGGAACATTGTGTCCAAATTTCAACGGAATCGGTCAAGCGGTTATGGAGAAAGGTGATTGGTCACAAACATCCACCTTTTACATTTATATATATATTTATATATATATTTATTTATATATATTTATAGATTACTATTAACCAGGCATCTGCCTCACCCGCTTTAAAATGCTATGAGTGACGACTTTATCAACTGGGTTTATTGTATTTAAGCTCATAGTGTTACACTTCTATATAATGTGTGTGCCCCTTACAGCATTTTGATAAACGGACCAGACATAAATGAAAGACTTATATCATGTTATAAGAAATTGCACAGAATTTGTCACAAATTCTAATTGATAATGGCCAGGATCCTATGATTTCTGCATCCACAGTTTTTCAGGCAAAATATTATTCATAAATTTGCTTGATTTTTAATACAACGTCATTTGCTTATTTGTATTGTTGTTGGGCCAACCATTTGCATGGTGCTGTACAGAGTAACAAACAAATAGACAAAGTCCATGCCCTGAGGAGTTTACAGTCCAAAATTTACTGTGGGGAGTGTCAGAGGGAGAAATGAAGGTGAGAGTAAAAAGGATTCTGCTTCATGCTTCTTTGTGCCCTTTTCTTGTAATGGCCTGTGACAGGGGTGGGGAACCTTTTCTGACCCGCTTGTTATCTCCTCACCTCCTGATGGACCAATGATGACTATGATGTCAGGTGATGCTTCCAGGCAGCTTCTGGAGGATCAAATGGGGAGGGGGCTTCTCGGGTTTGTTAAGCCACAGTTCCTCTTATGACTAAACTCATAAAACAGTTGTGTTTGCACGTAACTCAAAAGTCAGTGTTGTAAAGCACTGATCACAGGCTGCCACCGTTGCATTATATTCCCTTAACAGAACATCAAGGTAATAGATTTCCCAAAGATATTACCAGATGGCCTTGAACATGGACAAGGAGTTGTGTTTATACCAGCACAGGCAATTTGTCCATTTAGATCAGCATTGACTGGCAACAACTCTCCAGGGCCTTGACAAGAGCAAGGTCTTTCCCATCACCTGCTGCTGCCATTACTTTCCCATCCGTTTTAGCTTGAATGCCAGGGATTGAACCTGGATCCTTCTCATGTGCTTTGTTCTCCTCCTGTGATATCCATTTGAGATCTTGCACCCGAGGCACATGAGCTCTGACAAATGTGTGTCATTCTAGACTAAAAGACAGGTATCCTGGTTCCTGAAATTGTTTCAGAGTTACGCTTTCCACCCTCTCAAGGGTGGCTCTGAAGGAAAGCGGTTCAGTAGAGGTGATTGTGTGCACAGGGCTGGGTTGGTTCTAACTGGGAAGGTGAGGATGGGCCTTGGTTGATGCCAAAAGTGGCCTCCTGTGACTGGGGGCCAATTCTCTTCCTATCTGTGATATAAGGTGAATAACGTGCTGCTTCTGAGAACTTTGTGCTCAGTTTTGGGGTGGCAAGATAGGAACAAGATAACCTTAACAATATACATTGAAATACTGCCATATAGAAGGTGATGGTTGTAATGGAAGGGTGTGAGTTGGAAAAGTGCTTTGCCCCTTTTGCTGCATTATAACCAGCATTTGAGTACAGGCAGCAGGCAGGCTTATGATGTCCATTTGTGGGGAGGTTTGCCAATATATAGGCTTGGCGTACATGTTCTGTTTTAGAATATAAAACCTATAGTTTGGCACTAGGTTTATGTCAATGTGTATTGTTCTTTTTTTTCAGCTTCCACTTCATTAACACCTGATTTATTATCACCAGGAAGTTCAAATGTCTCTTCTCCCTTACCTTGTTTTGGATCCTCATTCCAGTCTACAACTTCCTTTGTCATTAGTGACATTACAGAGGAGGAGGCAGAATTAGAAAGCCCAGAGCTTCCATCCGTTTCCATGCTTTGTTCTGCAACCTCTGAATGTTGTAAAGCAGACCCAAAGGATTCCGACGACGAAGATTCGGTGTCCCTGTCCAAGGCCAGCAGTTTTGCCGATATGATGGGCATTCTTAAAGACATTCATAGGATGAAACAGAACAAAGACTTGTAAGTTTTTGTTTGTTTTCTCTTTTTCCATCCCCAAAAGTCTCTCTTTCTTTTCTGATTGGAAGCTTTGCAGTTTTGCTTTGTGTGAAGGTACCCCTGCTGATTTTTAGCACTGTGACTGATATTTGCAAGGGTTAGTTCTAATGTACTTTCCCTGCATCACCACAACACAGGTTTTTAAAGCCTTTTTTCTAATAGGCCTGGTGGTTGTGGTCAGGATTCCTGCATTGCAGGGGGTTGGAACACATGGTCCTTGGAGTCCCTTCCAACTGTATGATTCTATGATAAGAGCCTTTGGAAGGGCCATATGTTCCCCATCCCTGTTCTCACTGTTCTGCAAATAAATGCTGAGATTATTACTATTCTAGCAGCTGAGACAAGGGTAACATGAGAGCTACAGGTTGGAGGTTTTGCCTTGTCTCTTCCTGTTTGCCTGCTTCTCCCTCTGCTGCCTCCCAAATTGCCCATCGTGCAGTTTATGGTTAAAATTGCCTCACTATGTGCCATTCTGGAGATGGGTATAAAATGATGTACTTTGATAAACAGAAAGCCACTTGCCAAGTGTTCTGCAAGTTTCTAGGCATGAAGCCTTCCTAGGTTGCTACAATATATGCATATGATGACATGATTAGCATGTTGTGGCCCTTCAGATGTTAAACTACAAATCCCATCACCTGTGACTGTTGGCTATATCTGATTGAGGCTGATACGATCCAGGGCACCACAGCTTCTCCATCCCAGGATAAAGGAGACTTGAGTTTAAATCCTTAGTCAACCATGTTATAGCCATTGGCTCCAAACAATAAAACCTGAACTTGTTTCTTAAGGTTAGTGGGTGAATTAAAGCTAGCCATTCTTGATCGCATAATTGTTGTAAGGGTAAACAGGGATCACCCCATCCATGTATATCCTCCTGATCTCACTGGAGGAACAATAGAATATTTACCGGTAACTAAAACAGTAAGATGGGAATGCTTGCTAAATAATGGATAGTTTTTTACATGCAAGTTTTTGTGTTTTATTTATTTAGACTATTTACATACCACCTTCCAACAAAAAAAACCTTTTATGCATTAATATTGGGCAAAAATTAAAACCTTTTTCAAGCTAAACTTTTCACTATAGTTTCATCTGCGCTCTGTTTGAACATAGTGTTTCTTGAGGTTTGGAGGGTTCAACAGGCAGATGGTATCATAAGTTGAATTCATTAGGGGAGCACATTTACCAATAATTACAATATTTCTTATTCATTTAATGCACAATCCAGTTAGAGCAATTTAATTTTGGTAATAAGCAGTGAGATACCATGGAAACATTGAATTAAAGTGTAATTTGTTTGATCAGCTGCCCTTGGTTTGTCCCTTCTGGTTTCTTAAGGAACAAAATATTATGCAGAAGGAAGAATCACATTTTCATTTGAGCTTTCAAAAAAAATTGCTTGAGTTTATTGGAAACTGGAATAGGATTCTCAAATTGATCTCTTCTACTGCTTTTATATCTGCCAGATTGCTGCTGTTGAGGTTATTCCACTCTATATATTAACTGTATATTAACTTTTAAGAAGAAAAATCTCAGTTACAGTAAAAGGGGTGCAATCTCTACTGTTTTGACCTGTTGCAAGAATTAGCAGCAATTGCTCCACCTCCTTTCATAAGTCAGACTCATTTGCCTTCAGATTTGAGTAACTTACAACATCCAGTAACGGGGGAATTGCATTGCTGTTCTTCCAAACAATACGTAATGCAGCTGTACTTGGACACATATTATATTATATTATATTATATTATATTATATTATATTATATTATATTATATTATATTATATTATATTATATTATATTATATTATATTATTCCTTGAACAAATAACTGCTAGTTCTTTTATTAGACTTTATTTCCAAATCTCAGGTCTTACAGAACTTATACAAAGTCTAAACTTAAGCAAATAATAGCAGAAAGTCTGTCTACATCCATAACGGTGTTTCACAAACCCATACTGACCATGATTCTTCTAAAAGAGAGTCAGTAGTTTCTATAATTGAGTAATCATAGCCATATATTGCAACAATTGCCTCCATGGCTATTTTGTTTATTTTTTCACATTTATTTATTAATTTATTCATCCCTTCAACCAAGACACTCAGGGCAGTCAATGTACATAGTTTGACTTTAAGCAATCCCTGGCCCATTCTTATTAAATAGCTAGACTGGGAGACAATTGCAAAGGAATACAGCAAGGCATGGGGGAAGAGGGGCCAGTTTTAGCATAGCTCAGTCAAGGTGCTCTCTCATTTTTATACCAAAAATTGACACAGATGTGAATCAATACAAGTGGCTTGCCCTGTCAGTGTCCAGTTTGGATCAAAGAGCATAGGGAAGCTACCGTATTCCATCTAGCCCAGTAGCGTTTACTCTGATTGGCTGCAGGTCCCCAGAGTCTCGGGCAGAGGTCCAGCTGTGCCGTCTTTTCCTAACTGGAGATATTGGGAATTGTACCTGGGAGTTTCTAAATGCAAAGTATACATCTAAAGCCCACTTCCCTAAGGCCAGTGGCTATCACTACATATTTATTTTTTTAAAGAGGCTTATCTTAACAATATTAAAAAGCAATCCAGATTCTTAGAGCTTAAAAAAAATAAATGCCGTTTGAATTTGCCTCTCGTGTTTTCAAATTCTATTAGTTGCATCATATGTAATGTGCACATCCCTCCTCGCCATACCCACAATGACCTGAATTGTGAGTGCTGGAAGTCCATGGTAAGATGATGAGATTAGCTTCCTTCTTAGTAGAAAACAGGAAATCCTGCTTTCGCCCTTTTAGCAGCAAATGGGACCTTCCCCTGGCAGAAATATGTGTCCTTTGTTGCAGGGTGGAAGGAACTCTGGACAACAAATGTTGCAGAGGATACGTAGCTACAGCAGCGAAGCCCCTGGACACGTCTGAGACAAAGAGAATTACGGCGCTTAAGAGCTGCCCCCCTCCCTTTGTGCTTTGCAGTGAGCAGCAGCAGACAAGGGCTATTATGGGAGAGAACCGCTCAGCTGGGTGCAGCCACATGCTGCTGAGCAGAGGAGACGGTTGCAAACACACGTTGTCAGATGCCCACGGGAATGTTGGGACTGGATCTCAGCACTACAGCTTCTGCACAATTTGTCCCTCGGATAAAATTGAATAACCTCTGATACAATGAAATATGAATCAGAGAGGTTTGCCATTATCCATTGTGCCAGCAGTTTGAGGAAGTTTAGTCTAAGCATCTGTGAGAAAAGCAAAGAGACAAATAGATTAGAGGAGTAGGTGTCTGTCAGATGAATTTGTAGAACAACAGAGTCAAGGGTTGCCCTTGAAGCTGCTTCGTCTTACAAGACCACTGCATTTCTCCCTGTGCATGAGACAAATTTAGAGCATGGTGGGTGGGTAGCTATAGCTGGGCTTATTCTTGAATCTTTGAGTTGCTAAAGTGCTATCAGAGTACAACATTCCTTAATCTGTAAATTGCAGAAGCAAGCAGGATGTGACACTCTGTAATGAGTGCAACACTTTGGACTTGCTCTTGACCCAGCTTATGCTGACTATGAAGAAATGGTGAGAATGATGATAAATGGAAAGCTGTCATTGAATCCATTTTGGACAGGGAGAAAGTAGCCAAGTGGTGCCATTCACTTAAAAAAAAATGCAGGTGCAGTGCTGCTGTCATTCAGAATCCTTGTGAAATGGTTTGCCTAATTTTTCAGGGTGTAGGTTTTAGTTTAGGAACTGTATGCTAATGGCTGCAATTTCAGGAGCAATGTGGTGGGGGTCCTAGGGTTCACATTTCTTACCACTTTTGAAATCTTGAGCCCCATTGCCATGATTATAGATGAGGTGCTTAAAGAATTGTAAATATATAAGTGCCCCCACTTGCTTTTTAATCACATGCTTATGCATGATGTAAGTTCTAATATACTCTAGTAATGGTGAAAACAAAGGAAAATAATAATTCTGGACTGGTTCACACAGAGCAAGGAAGTGAATGGGTTTTGTGTGAGAGATTTTACTTATTTTATTATTTTTATTATTACCAACTTAGGGTTACCATGAGAGAGGAGAGGAATCTGCCAAGTTAAAAGTCACAAAGCAGGTATGATGAGCCTGTGGCCCTCCAAATGTCATGAGCTACAGTTCCTGCCCCCATTGGCTGAGATCAATGGGAGTTGAGAATCCAACAACATCTGGAGGACCACAAGTTTCCCATCTTTGGAATAAAGGAAGATACAAAAGTTCTTTTGCATGGAGGAAATCCTATGAATTCTGTGCCTCTTGGGCTCAAAATGACTTTTCTTTGTCCCAAAGCATGCTGCTCCTATTTGAGGTTGGCACAGTATGAAGGAACTTGGTAATGTATGCAACAAAACTGAAGGAAAATGGTTGGAGTCCTGTTGATAGATTTACAGAATGATGTTGCTTAAAATCATCAGTACTTAAGTCGTTTTTTGGGGGGTGGGGAACCACCACCCTAAGAATCTACCAGGAGAAAATTAATAACGTTTTGTAGAGAAGCCTTTCATTTGCTTACCCATAGGGATTCCCGCCCTCACCCCCTAGTTAATTAAACTGGTAAACAAAATTATCTAGGTATCAGGGGAACGTAAGGTGGTTGAAAACCAAAGCTACAACAGATGTAAGTAAACGTGTTTGAAATAAGAGAGCTAAAATTTAAAACTGGACAGATTCCAAATCCTTATGATGTTTCTTGTACAAAGGAATCAATGTTCTTTTGCACACGCAAACCGCATACATTTACCTCAGAGACTTTAGTTGTTGCTGTGCGCTTGAAATTGCACACATCACCCTGTAGTAGCCCATGTTGCAAATCCATGCATACAGGCATTGGTGACACTTCACTTCTGCATACTGTGCTGGGCAGAGAAGCAGGTGGTGAATTGCTTCTGCTACAATAGGAATGAGGAACCTCCCCCCCCCCCCCAGATGCTGCTGAACTCCCATCAAGCCCAGCAATTCCTGGCTAATGGCTGGGAATTATGGGCATTGAATTTCAGCAATATCTGGAGAACCAAAGGTTCTCCACAGAGTTGAGTGTGCAATATGTTCTTTATAGTACCAGCTTCATCCTGGTTTTTGTACTTTTGCCAGAAGGTAGGCTTCATCCTTGCAGATTTGTTGGAGAAGTACTCTAAATGTTACTAATTCTTCTCAAGACAATAGACTAGCACTTCAGGGTGCAAGAAAGAGAGATTGCTTTATTGGGTGCTTCCTCTCCCCCGTGACATAAGATTTCTTATACATTGAAAATTAGCCTATTGGAGGAATCCAGTCTAGCATTCTCCTTGACAGTTATGTCAAGGGGGAGGAAGCCATGTGCATTTTGTAATTTGTGCATGTGGAATGTTGCACAAATAATCATGGGTGCCTGTGGCATCATTAGGGATCAGCGAAACCTCTAGAAATGCCCTACATTTGCCAGGTAAAAACTTGTATGCTGGAAGTAATTTTTAAAAGTCTTTCCTATTCATACTGTTTACCTAATATCAAATACAGTGGTACCTCAGGTTACAGATGCTTCAGGTTACAGACTCCGTTAACCCAGAAATAACGCTTTGTTTCAGGATAAGAACAGAAATCGTGCTCTGGCAGCGCAGCGGCAGCAGGAGGTCCCATTAGCTAAAGTGGTGCTTCAGGTTAAGAACAGTTTCAGGTTAAGAACGGACCTCCAGAATGAATTAAGTTCTTAACCCAAGGTACCACTGTATATGGGATATATATAGTATCAGATATATTGAATTGGATGGTGACAAGAATTAAAAAAAAAAGCACAAACCAGTAAGAGATTTGGAAGAATAGCCCCTTTGTTGAAAAACATGCAGTTGAACCACAACTAATTTGTTAAGAGTTTTTTTTGTTTTTGTTTTTTTAAAATCCTGTTGAAGAAAGCAATTGGGGATGGTGGAGCAGAATGTGTTTTGCACTCCTGTTAATACCCTTCATCTTGTATCCTCCTTTCAGGAACAGAACTTTACTGAAAGAGGAGGATCCTGCAGTTCTTATAGCAGAGGTTTTAAGAAGAAAGTTTGCCTTGAAGGATGAAGATGTAAACATGAAGAACTAAAATTATGCTCATGGTTACCCTGTAAAGCAAATTATCGTACTCCTAAGATCTTTCTCCACAGTGGCTGCCTTTCTTGAACATCAAAAGTCCTTTAGGGATTAAGTTTCTACTCTGTATGTGCGCGTGTTGGAGGGGGGAATAATTCCTACCCGAGCAGAACTGTGAATTTGCTGTTTTCCACACAGCCGAGAGAGACTTTAAAAAGGTAAATGGTTTTCCACATTTTGAACTGAAGCATTGTTAGCAAAGTAGCGAGATGAATTAAAAAGGATCTATTCATATTTTGCTGCAATTCTGAAGCCTGTGATAACTTACTGAGAGAAATGTATCCCTTCCACGTTCAGGTAGATGTTTTTAAAAATTAGTCATTGAAAAATGCATTTTCTCTTTTTCTCCGGACTTAACCTTTCAAGGCAATCAAGTACCTTTTCAAAGTGGATAGATATTCCAGCACTGGCTGACAAGAAAGGGAGGCACCCCATATAGCACTTGTAACCAGGTGGAGAGGTGGTAAACTTGCAGCCTTCAACCACATGCTTACCAAGCGTTACCAAGGCTACCTCCCCTCCGGAGGGTTTTTTGGGGGAAACCTAGGAGTGAAAGTCTGGGCAATGTAAGAAAATATTGACTCCCCATTAAGTACATGCATTATAAGTGAGCTTTAGCGTGGCTTTCTGAATCCATCCTCTTGTTGACTTGGGGAGAGAAGCCTTGTAAGCTGTCTGTGCCCCCTATGGAAGTTAGATTGCTTTTACCCTGCAAATACTAAACTGATACTGTAGCTGAAGGACGCTTCTTCCAAAAAACTTTGAACTTAAGGTATCTCATGTGAGAAGTATTTTTTATTTTGTGTAGGTTTTTGAAGAGCAAACCAGCTTTTGCTCAGTGCAGTGGGGACCCTGTGTCCCTCCAGCTGTTGCTGACCCTTGGTCATGCTGCCTGAGGCTGATGGGAATTGGAGTCTGTCATCCACTGGTGGGGCACAGATTCCCCATCCCTGACATAAGTGGGGATGCATCTGTACTGCAAATGTGTGGTTGAGCGTCATGTATTTTATCTTTTAGGTTCCAAAGCCTGTAATTAAGGGATAAGAAACGCAGAATGTCAGAAAGCAATTACGGAATAAGCAGGATTGGGTTTTGTCTGTTAAAGGTTGTGTTTAAACTCATGGGGACCTTCTCAACCACTGTTTATTCTAGATTTAAGAGCAATGACAGATATCGTAAGCAGTTATATTGTGCCTCTGTCCTCTATACAGCTCTAGGAGCATCACTGCCATTTTCTTTAAGCCACAGTTGTGAATCTGGTGCATCACGTTATCCATGTAGCAGAGCAGGGTTCCTCTTCCTGCATTTTTCCACACAAGAGCTTTGTAGGTGGGTGAGGTTAAGAACTCATTAATGGGCAGTTTTGACCCCTGACCTTCCTCAGAGTTAATTTTGAAATCAGGTCTCCCTTCTTAACGTTCGAGAGCAGCCTCTCAAAGTAATAGCTGCACTCAGAACTCCCGTCCAGTCCTTTGGGAGAGCACAGGGACGAGGAGAGGATTTTTGCACACATTAGTGCTAATGTGTGGGTCTGAAAGGGACTCAGTTAACTTTAGAGAAGTCAGCAGCCTTCCTTAAAAGCTTGTAGAGGCTTAAGTTGAAGGGGGAATGATTGACATGCTGTCACTTAACCTGCCTAAGCTGTGTCCTCTGTTAATGTGGCCTGTTTGGCAGATCATTCAAGGTTTTATATATCATGTTTTATAAGCCAGGAAGTTGCAGTCACTCTCGCATGAACCTGGGATAGCTCAGTTGGTACAGCATGAGACTCTCAATCTCAGGTTTGTGGGTTTGAGCCCCAATGTTGGGCAAAAGATTCCTGCATTGCAAGGGTTGGGCTAGGTGACCCTGGTGGTCCCTTCCAACTCTACAATTCTCCGATTGCTTTGGCATGAGGAGCTTGCTATATACTAAGCCAAAATTCTCCATTATGTCAGTTACAGACAAGGGCCATAAAAATGCTTCCATTCTGGTGTGTTGTAAGCTCAGTGCTCGTTAGCCATGCAGGCTTTCTGTAGCATCCACACAACACCGTTGGCATCAAAATGCTAATCTATTCTTTTGTCCTTTCTCTTTTCCAGGGGAAAATCTGATAAAAACAATAATAAACTAGATGAAATTTGCAGCATTAAAGCAACCTCCCCCCCTGCATACAAAGATCCAGATTTTTTAAAAGGTACCAATTCATTTTAAAACAGAGTCCACTTTAATTCTACCTCCATCTGATAAAGAAAATTCATAGAAAACTGAATGGTAGGTAGTTGGGAAACCTTGCTCGGAACAGTGGGGAAGGCACAATGTAACAATTAGGAATACAAGCCCTATCCCACAAAGCAACAGTCTTCTTGCTTAAGACAAAAATTGCCTAATAGTGCATATGAAGACCCTGCTTGTTTAGAATGTAGTCTGGGTTTTCTGCTTGACACAGCTGCATATTTTGCCAATAGGACCTTGCAGCTTCTGGAACCATTAACAATATGATATCATTTCTTTATTAGGCAATGTACAAGTTATAAAGAAATCAGCATGCAGAATAAGTATGAACGCTACATATATACCTAAGGTCTGCATCAGTTTGTTTTGAAAGTCTGCATTAGGGGCATTTCTCTCTCACTGGGCAATTATGAGTTAGTGTTTAATGACTCTATTGCCTTCCGAATCCTCTGTGAATAACAAGTCATAACATGACTTCTCACTACTGTCTGTTAGAACAGACACACTCCCACCTGGGGATAGGTGGGTCCCTCTCTCTGCAGAGCAGCAGGCCCCCAAGCAGCCATGGTAGGATGGGCTCATTATAGAGTTGCTTTCATCGCCAAGAAGCGTCTTTTGTAAAGATGTTTTGCCTCTCCCTTGAACAAAGAGGTGAGAAATGACTTTGTGACCCTCAGAGTCCTGCGTAAACATTGGCAGGCCAACCAAGCCTACCTGGCTGTCCTCAATCCCTTTATCAGAATTGCAGACGGTCTCGTTGATTTTCAAACACAGCCCAGCAACAGATTGATTGAAAGGCTTCACTTCCGTTGTTCTCTGCTCCAGCTGAGGATTTATGTTCTCGGAGTCACAGGACTGCATTGAGGAGCTATAACAAGAGGGTGGGCACCTGTGTCTTCTCTGAGTCTTTGTGTCCTTGTTTGTAACTGTCAGGCTTTGGCTGCTGTGAGGAAACAAGGTGGTATGTTTTTCTCTTCCCCAACCACTCTTTTTCTCTCTCAGAGCCAAATCAGAAAGAGTTCTGTGATCAGGATCCCTTTTCTCCTCTAGCTGCTGAATGAAGTTTAATAACTGAGGATCTTCTCTCTCTGCAGCAGAGTCTCTTCTTTCAGTTGGGAGGATGCAAGTGGTAGTCTGGGCTTCAGGAGGGGTAGAATTGCAAGGAGAAATGTGTAAACCTGGTGTCTGTTGGGTCCATCCTCCTCCTTCCTCAAGCATGTCATCTGGCAACATGGTTTTTCCGCCCCTAAACAGTCCATGGTTGTTCACCTTGGAGGCACGGTTTGATGCAACAGCCAGCCTTCTGTTTGGATTTGTTTTCTTTTCCTCTGAAAAAAAACACAAACCAAGCTGAATCTGAATATAACCAGACAGATCAAACACACAGCCTGTACAAAAACCTTAGTATGATGCTGGAATGGCAAATACAAATCAGCAGGCTTCCATGGTCAACTTTTTAAAAAATAGGTATCACATAATTGTTTCCATGACAAACTGCTCAACCCTTGCCTCTGGACAGATTAGCAACCCTACAAAACTACCAGTCTCCTGTGGAATCACTATTGCCTCAAAAACTCAGAGGAACTGCCCACCCCAGAGGAATCCACACGGGCACCTTTCTTTGTCATGGGTTTCTGCTACCAGTTGTGGGGGGAAGCCCAGAACAGTGACTTACGCAAACAACTTGCACATCGACTCCGACACATGTCAAGTGAATGAGTATATAAGCAAAAGGTACCGCAGCTTTTCAGAAAAAGTGTGCCTTAGCCACCATAAGTTTGGGAAAGCTTGATACAGAGTTGCCGCTGCCCCGCCCCCCAAAAACACCACTGTTGATAACTAATAGAAGAAACATTAGAAGTGTTGTTATAGGCTCCCCCTCTTTGCAGATTTGTATCCTGGAAATGAAGGGTTGTTGCATGCAAGGTCTATATTTCAGTAGGTTTTAAGTTACTTTAAATTAAAAGGACAGGAGATCTCTGTGTTGCAGGATGGCCATGAGTGCAAGCAAGATTTTCCCTATTTAAAACATGGCATTGGCAAACTTGGCCCTCCAGATGTTTTGGGACTACAACTCCCATCATCCCTGACCACTGGTCCTGTTAGCTAGGGATGATGGGAGTTGTAGTCCCAAAACACCTGGAGGGCCGAGTTTGCCTATGCCTGATTTAAAATGTTGACTCCTAAACTAACTCCACTGGCCCTAAGCAAGTCATTATTCTGCCTTTACCCACCCACCTTCCTGCAATATGAGGGCAATAGGTTTGATCAATATTCTGCCTAAAAGGAGGACTGTTCAAGGAACACCAAGAAGTTTGTTGCTGCCTGGCAAGTTAATCTTCAAACTGATACCAGCAGAACACACACTTATTTCCCCCACAGATCTCTGCAGCTCTCCAATCATACCCTTTCATGGGATTGCAATCAACAAAACAGCTGGTCTGTCCTTTTTGAAAAAAGTGAAGTGAAAGCAAAGTAGGGTCACTTTTTGCTGCTCTTCTCAATTACCTTTTCCCATCTGCCTCCGGTTCCTCATAGGATTTTTCAAGTGATTCTAAATTTGATGTAGAGTGGGCAGTTGCTACCTCCTCTCCGCACCCTTGTTTGCAGACAGTGGAGAAGCAAAGCTTTTTAAAGGACATTGTGTGGTTTTGTATAGTGTTTACATAATGCAAGGTGCAATGGAAGTGTGAAATAATAAACCCTCTTACAGAAAGCATTGCAAATGTTGCACAAGTTATTAACCCTATACTTTACTTTTGATTGCTGTTGGGATAATGTGCAAACTACTGCACCTTAAGCATTTCGGCCAGCCTTCACCACGCTGGTGGCCTGCAGATGCTTTTGTAATGGCAGCATGGTGACAAAGGCAGGTTTAAGCTTTCCACTCCATGAGAAAGCTTTGTGGTTTCACAACAATAAAAGTTTCCGAACAGAATACAGAGAAGTCTCCAAACCCCACAAAATAAACGCGATAATAGCAGTATCAGCATAGTAATGGAGGTGGTCTACATTTAAGGAATGGTACAAGCATGTTGGAAAAGAGTACTTTTCCCTTCGTAGAACAGCACATCTACTTTGGAAGCTGCATTTTCCAAGCACTGTACAGTAACAAAGCTCTTTTAAGAGAAATATTTAGTCAAAAGTAGCATGGTTTGCATACCACTTATATGTGCCAATCCAGCTAGGACATGCATGCCCATATCTATCCACCAGGCATACAGGTACAGAGCACTAATCAAATACTTCACCATCTGTCACAATCAGTCATGCATAAAAATGAATGAGATTGGCAATGAGGCACTCAGACCAAAAAGGGCTCCCTGGTATAGAGCAATGAATGTTTTAAGCCCTGTCGCCCACCCACAAAATAATCCTTGCATATGGTTGTGGAATCAGAAATCCCCATGCACAAACCCCTGCTCACAAAAGTAGGGGCTCTGCCCAATTGGGGCACTTGAATATTTGTCCTGATAGCATGTACCTGCTACTCATGAGTGGGAGCTCCTGCTTTGAGCTTTTCTGCTCACATCACCACATTCAACGGGGTTATTTGCAGGGAGAGAAGAAACATGTCAGAGACAGTGCTCAGAGTGCAGCTCTGCACCTTACTCTAGACATGATCTGGAAGAGGCTGGAGCCAGGCTAGGAAACTCGCATCCCTGCAGATGTTGCTGGATTCCCAGTTCCCACCAGCCCAAGCCAGAAGGCAAGGGTCAGGGATGTTGGGAGTTGGAATCCAGCAACGTCTGTAGCTGCACAAGCTCCCTAGCCCTGATCTTGAGTATTTTGAGCATCACATCCAGAATCCCAAGTTCCAGTTGCCTGGCATTATTATTTTTTCCCTCAGCTAGAACACACACAAAAACACCAACATACCTGCTTGTGTGCTGAAGAAGGTGGAAATGGTGGTTTGCTTGGTGCACTGAAGAGGTGCTTTTGTTGGAAGAGGACAATGCGAAGCTTGGTTCAGTGTTCTTAATACTGGCTTAGCCATGAAGCTCTGGGTGAGAAAGTAGAAATTCTGTGTCAGAATTCATCACCATGCAGGAATTCATCCCTTTGAATAGCAGTTGTTGGGAGTCACAGGTGGGGAATGTTGCTGTCGCACTCAAGTTCTGCCTACAAGCCACCATGAAAACAAAGTGCTGGACTAGATGAGCCTTTGGCCTGATCCTGCAGGGTTCTTACGTTCTTATCCTTATCGTTCAGAACTGATTTATTCCCATAAATGTTAGTTCCATGGGAACAGGACTTGCAAGTGGACCCTGTGACAAAGTGTTGCAGCACCTATTTAGGGGTCCCTCCAACCAGTCATGGCGCTCCTCCAGGACAGTGTTTGTTCCAGGTTTGGGAGGGCCCTCAGGCGAGACAGCCTGCATGATGTCTACCTCCTCACTGCACATTTTCCAATACAGTGGTACCTCTGGTTAAGTACTTAATTTGTTCCAGAGGCCCGTTCTTAACCTGAAACTGTTCTTAACCTGAAGCACCACTTTAGCTAATGGGACCTCCCTCTGCTGCTGCGCCGCCAGAGCACAATTTCTGTTCTTATCCTGAAGCAAAGTTCTTAACCTGAAGCGTTATTTCTGGGTCAGCGGAGTTCTTAACCTGAAGCGTATGTAACCCGAGGTACCACTGTATTAAGTGATGTCCCAAGTACACACCAACCACAAACTCACCAAGTAGTCTTAAAATTATCAACTGGCACCCAAGAATGACAAAAAAAGTTCTCCACCATATGCAGATCTGGCACCTTACAATGTGAAGTCATAAAAACATATTCCCAGGCTTGTTCCTCCATTACCTGTATTTTGCGTTTTTTAAGGGCTGATGTATCCAGCCAGACACCACAAGATTCAGGCTGCTTCTGCGCTGGGCATTTGACCTTATGTTTCATGAGCAGTTTGTCTTCTGTGTTCAGGTGATGCAAGGCTTTCTGCAATCTTAAGAAGAGAGGAGAGGCATGCATAATAAGTTATACCAATATCTGTGACTGCAGAGGAATGGTTGCAAAGTATACACCTGACCCAATAGCTTCAGGGCTGAAATAGGCAAGGGATAAGGCCAGCCTATATTTTTGTTTTAACATGTTGATACCATCTGCTTCCACACCCATCTTAGTGGTTGGTTGGATGCAACCTTCAAGGTAAACAATTCTGTGTCTGACAATGAATGTGGAAAAGCAAACTTCCCAGGAGCTCAGCCCTCCCCATTTTATCCTCATAAGAACCCAGCCAGGTAGGTTAAGCCAAGAATATGACTAGCCCATGGTCCCCCACCAAGCTTCATGGCTAAGTTGCAATTTAAAACTCGTGTCTCCCTATTCAGCTACTTAAAAAAACCTGACTGACTGCTGGATCGGGGACATGCACATTCCACAGCAGCCACCCCCAGCTCCAAAATGTTGCAGACCTCCCCACTACTTCTGTCAGTTGCTATTGACTGCCAAATCTTTTTAAAAAGGGACCCCTGACCATTAGGTCCAGTCATGTCTGACTCTGGGGTTGCAGCGCTCATCTCGTGTTACTGGCCGAGGGAGCCAGCGTACAGCTTCCGGGTCATGTGGCCAGCATGACAAAGCTGCTTCTGGTGAACCAGAGCAGCGCACAAAAACGCCATTTACCTTTCCGCCAGAGCGGTACCTATTTATCTACTTGCACTTTGACATGCTTTCGAACTGCTAGGTGGGCAGGAGCTGGGGCCAAGCAATGGGAGCTAACCCCGTCACAGGGATTTGAACCACCAACCTTCTGATCAGCAAGCCCTGGCCTAGGCTCTGTGGTTTAACCCACAGCGCCACCCACATCCCCTTTAAAAACCTTTAACTGGTTTTGTATTTTTTACAGCCTCCCAACTTTGAAGGAGGGGAAAGGATTATCTTAACAGCAAACTCAGTTCCCCGAGCACGGACTCTTAACTTTGCCATCCACATTCAGGGAAGCCCATGTGGTGTAGTGGGAAAGGGGTTGTTGGTGAGACCTATTCCCCACTCAGCCACGGAGCTCACTTGAGCCAGTCACTTCCTCTTAGCCTAACCTATCCCACGGAGGTGTAAAGATAAACTGGGGAGACGGAGAGCCACATATGCCACATGGAGCTCCTTGGAGAAAAGGTGGGATGTAAGAAACAAGACGAAGGTATCGACAGGCTGAAGGAAACCCAGAGTTTTGCACACACAAACGGCTGAGGGCTGAGTGTAGGAAGACCAAATTATCCCAGGAGGAGAACTGAGCATGCTCAGTGGGCACTGAATGCTTCCTGGTAGAGAGGATGGCGGCCAACATTTTGGCGGTGGTCCTACTTGTAACCTTTATAAAATAATAATAATAATTAAAAAAATTCCCACCATTCCTCCAAGGAGCTCAGAAAAGCGTGGACAAAGGTCTCTCCTCGCCATTTCGCCCCTGGGAGGCTCAGAGAGAAGGAGCGGCGCAGCTTTTTATCCGTGAGGGCGGGATTGCAATCTGCGTCTCGGAAGCACTACACCGCACTGCCTCTCCCCGTTCGCCCACCTTGCATTTGCAACAGCATTACCTGCATCCGAGGAAGCGCCAACAAAAGTTCTCTCCCACCAGGAGACTCTGCGCGTCGGCCCAGACTTGCCCTGGTTGCAAAGCGATTCCCAGAATTCAACGTTCCCGCGTCTCAAGCCCCGCCCTTCGCCCTAGGAAATGTCCAATAGCAGGGGAAGCAGGAACCTTGCCCCGCACACTAGCCTCTTCCCTCCGCCTTGCCACGCCCCCTTCTCTTTCGCAGCTGCGCCCAGTGGGTCTTTGTGAATGTTTTGCGACATTCCGAGCTAGTTGGCATCCCAGGGAAGAAAAGGGTGGGAGGGAACGGTCGTCTCTATCCCCGCATCCCTCCCCAGTCCCCACACGCTCTCCAACACACAAACAGCCCCACCCGCTGCCTATTTACTTTGTAATTAAGCCCTGGATGCAACAATTTTAATAGTTATAACCACGGAGATTATTCCCAGGGGTCCAAGACAACTCTCATTATGCCAGAGATCTGGACAAACACACACCAAATACGAAAGTGGCTGTGTAGTTCAGTTTCAAAAGTAATAATAATAATAATAATAATAATTTATTATTTGTACCCCGCCCATCCGATTCCCACAAAGAGCCAGCGTGGTGTAGTTGTGAGAGTGTCAGATTAGGAACTGAGAGAGCAGGGTTCAAATCCCCCCAATCAGCCATGAAGCTCACCAGGTGAACTTGGGTCAATCACTACCTCTCAGCCTAACCTACCTCACAGGGATGTTGTGGGCATAGAAATGCAATAAACAAATTAAAAAGTCAAAGTAGACGTGTTGATCCAGAAGGTGGAGCAAGGGGGGGGGGTACAGAATCCACAATCCATAATGGGGCAATCTCCCTGCATTAGAACCATGTATGGCAGTCAATGAGGGCACAGCCTGTGTACGCAAATAGCTGAGCTGTACACGCCTATGTTATTCACATGTAGCCTTCGACGAGTGTAGTCTACCAGTGTACAAAACAGACTGGGACAAATCGACTGAAAACATTATTTCAGTATTTTAATATTTTGTTGGAAGCTGCTCAGAGTGGCTGGGGAAACCCAGTCAGATGGGCGGGGTATAAATAATAAATTGTTGTTGTTGTTGTTGTTGTTGTTGTTGTTGTTGTTGTTGTCAGCTGGGAAAACATGAAGACAGGAAGCCCACATTTGGCCACAGTCTTAAGCCTAGAATGTGGGGCAGAAATTCAAAGGAGGCTCTGTTAGGTACTACATACCGTAGGTTTCGCGTAGCACCACCAAAGGCTGCTTTGAAAAAGCACAACTTTCAAAAGCATTCAAGCTTTACTTTCATGATGTATGACACCGGTATTTATATTTTTGTCTGTGCTGCGGATTTTATTTCCTGCATATTTCAGCATAGGTTTTAATTATATTTTCCCACATTTCACACAGGACAGAGAAGGAAGTGCATAGCAGCACAAAGTTAAAAGATGTAGGGACAGCAACCATCAACCTAGATGACTCTAAGGGGAATTAAGACAAATTCATGGAGGATAATACTATCAGAGGCTACCACTCACAATGGGTATATATTACATTTTGTATCGGGGCAAGATATGCCTCTGGATCCCAGTTGCTGGGGAACACAAGTGAGGAGAGCCATGCTGCCCTCATGTCCTTGCTTGTAGGGCTTCCCATGGACATCTAGTTGGCCAGTGGGGGGGGGGATGCTGGACTAAATGGGTCCTCTGGTCTGATCCAGCAGGGCTTGTCTTATGCTCTTAGAACAGGGGCTCCCCAGCTGGTCCCTGGAGCACCAGTGGACTGAGAGCTTCTTTCACTATCCCTAAAGTTGTAGAATTCCCTCCCCACAGAGGTGCTATACAGCTTTCAGTGACTGCTGGCGACACACCCATTTACCCTGTCCTTAGATGTATGAGGTGTGTTTCCAGGACCCACCCTATTCCTCTGACTGGAATTTGTTTTATCTGTTTCTAAGGGCAGGTCATCGTATCTCAAGGTGTACATTTTAATCCACATGTGTGTGTCCACTACCCACGTGTCTCCCTAGGGCCTAGGCACCCTCCCAAGGCAAACAAATACTATTTATTTGTTTAGCCAAAGCCATCACAAAAGATAGAACACTCCCAAGAAGTTTAGGATCTTTCTACTGGAGTTATAATGAGCATCTGTTATGAGTATGGGTTTACCCTCAACCTTATGCCCACAAGAAGTTCACACACCAGGAAATAAAGGAAGTTTGGATCATTACTTGAACTGAAAGTGACAGAGTATGTGGATGTTGCTTCAGACAACAGAGGGACAAACAGAAGCAGGCAGCAAATCACAGAGCATACACTTCTTGATTTAAAAGGTAGAAGTCTCCCTAGCAAAAGCCTAGGGTGAGTGAGAAAGGGAGGGGAAGGGTATACCAGATCTTGAAGCAGGGTTGAAATGAGGCTTTATGTCACCCAGGTCAAAGAGCCAATTTTACACCCCCTCCATGCACATTTGCATACACACATATGCAGGCTGGGAGCCTCAATGGGGCCCCTCTGGAGGCTTCACCCGGGGCAAAAAAACTGGCTAGAAGCCACACATACAACCCCCCATAGCTACAGCTCTTTTTGAAGCCTAAAGGAACACAAAGTATGGGGTGAGAAATGGGCAGATCTACTATGAAACTAATGAAGCCCCTGAACCCATGGGGCCCCCTGAAGTGACTTTAGACCCAATTTGAGTTGCACGACTCAAGTTGATTAGTTTTCTGTATTTCAACCATAGGGCCCAACTCCCACAAACCACAGAAGAGGTTCTGTTGTTGTCTGTGGCATCTGTAAAAATACAATTTAAATTGTAATAAAGCACAAGAAATGAACTATTGGAAGCAATGAAAATAAAATGAAAAAACATACAGTATCTAACACATCCCATTACAACAGAAAAGTAATTAACTGACCCTCAAGACCCTTAGCAATTTTCAAGTGGTCCATGGAAAAAAAGTTGGGGAACAGCTGTCTCAGAACATACAGGAGAGTGTTCTTTGCCAAAGAGAGTCTTTGCGATAAATTGGGTGAAATAATTAGCTGTTTCTTGAGCTGAAGGCCAACTGACGTTATAGTACTGGTATGTTACTGAAGTCTAAATACTGTGTATATTTGTTATTTTCCACTGGAAAGACTTCCAGTGACCTTTACTTAATGTAGATAAACTGACTTTGAACAGAGAAAAAGAAGCAGCTTGTGAGACTCTTCAATTTTATCTCCCCTCTCTCCTAGCCAGTGGTGAAGCTGCATGCTCCGCTACCGGGGGAGGAGAGCAGGCGGGGTGTGGCTGGCGCCCCAAGGGGGCATGCCACGAATCCCGGGGTGTGGTGTGCCACCCGCAGGGGCATGGCGCTCGTTCTGGGGGCGTGATGCGCCGCCTGTGGGGGCGTGGCACCCGGTGCACAGGGAGTGTCCGGGGGGGGGGGGGGCTGCCACGATGACACCTTACCAGAATAGTGGTGCCAGGGGCGGTCTGCTTCCTCCGCACTCCTGTTCCTCTGCCAGTGCCCCTAGCAGGTTACTCAGGATGCCTTGCCAGGCAGTGCTAATCCTGGGAACAGCACTGCCCGTTATCCAGTGGAACTGAAGAGTGTCACTCCTTGGCAGCCATTTTCTGATCTCTAGTCCTCCATAGGAAGCTGCCCTGTACGGAATCAGACGGTTGATCCATTTGAGTCAGCATGGTCTACACCCAGTGATGGGGAGCTTCCAAATGCATTTTAGGCATCTTAATCTGGCCCACAGGACTGTTTTCCCCAAGCCACTCTGTCCTGCACCTGCTGTCGTATATGACATCAGCTGTGGGACAGGTAAAAATGCATCTCCCTGCCAAAAGTGGGAATTGCAAAACCCCTGAACCTTTGCCTGTGTGGCTTGATTTCAGATTGCCCAGGGGCAAAGCAAAACGCTTTACCTAATAGCATGATGACATCATGTAATTGACAGATGGGCGGCCGCATCCACCTGCCCAAATGGCCTGCAGGCTGGGCCCAGCTCCCCCTCTTTGACTCTTGATCTATGCTGGCAGCGCTCCATGATTTCCAAGAAGGGACATTCCCAGCCTTACCTGGAATTGAACCTGGGACCTCCTGCATAGAAAACAGATGTTCTACTACCGCAGAGTTACAGCCCTTCCCTGGGATCTCTGCAGTTCTTGCAGTAGGGATGGTTGGAGCAGGCATGGCCAGCCCTGCCATTGGGCACGGTGAGTCACAGGTATCCACATTTTCCTTTTCCCTCCAGGCTTCCCTGCAGCACACCAACCTCTCTGCTCCTCTAGCTTGCAGGCTTGA
This sequence comes from Lacerta agilis, assembly GCF_009819535.1. Classification (NCBI taxonomy): domain Eukaryota; kingdom Metazoa; phylum Chordata; class Lepidosauria; order Squamata; family Lacertidae; genus Lacerta; species Lacerta agilis. Next base: position 60,588,149 of record NC_046319.1, read on the forward strand.
AAAGTCCACTTCGCTCTTACGTACCCAGAGGGTGGGAACAAGCACACTTCCCACAGGTGAACTTGCATCAAAATCCTCTCTGCTCAGAAATAAGTTTCAGCACAGGGATCTCATACTCCTAATGGCTTAAAGAGAAGAAGGTGGAAGGGGTGTTCCAAACCACAGGGGCAACCATGGAAAAAGCTTCCTGTGACAGCCTTAGTGGATCCAACAGGCCTGCATATGGGGAGGTAGTGCTTAAGAATATAATTCCATCTTCTACACAAGTATTTTTTAGAGAGCAGGACAGCAGAGGTCCTCCTTTGCCTCGAGTCCCCCTCCCAGGAAGAGAGAATTGTAGCCATTTGGAAGATGATTTCAGTACAAAGTCCGACCATTCGCCTACCTAGTTCAGTCAGGTATACCTGGAGATTTATTTATTTACTGCGTTTCTATCTTACCTTTTTCTCCAAGGAGTTTACATGGTTCTCTCCGTCCTCATTTAATCCTCACAACAACCCTGTGAGGTAGGTTAGGTTGAGAGGCAGTAACTAACCAGAAGTTACCCAGTGCCAGATTAAACCCTGTAGAGAACCCTAGGCAGTCAAAATCTCAGGGCTCGCAAATTGTCTCCTAATACAGTACATTTATTTATTTTACCAACCAACAATTTTAATAAATGGATTTTATTATACACTATTATTTTGATTCATTGTTGTGGGGGCCCTAAAAGGCATGGGGCCCACTCTGTGTATTTGGGAATCCGGCACGGAAGTTACCCAGTAAGCTTCATGGCTGAGCAGGGATTTGAACCCTGGTCTCTCAGGTCCTAATCCAATGCTCTAACCATTGCACCACCACTGGCTCTCCGTTACCAGGGACTGAACCTGGGACTGTCTGCAGGCTCTACCACAGGGTAGACTAGGGCTCGGACAGGCTCTACCATAGGGTAGCCCTAGGAATTAGAACCCTAATAGGAATTAGAATTGAAGGTCTGTGCCCCATTACAAAGCAGTGCATTCAGGATGCACAGTTTGGGGTGGGGTATTTTGGCTTCCCCCCTCTCAGGCCCCCACATGTCTTGGCCTGTCTCTCTGTCAGGCATCCAGCCCAGACAGGGTCAAGAGACCACATAGGCTTTTTATCAGCTATTTAAACATGGTACACATTTAGCCTCGCCTTGGGCTGTCTGGCTGGACCTTTGCACAGCGGGTGAATAGAGGACGATGGACTCAGCTATTGGGGGCACTGATAAAGCCTGCTCAAGAACCAAGGTCCCTTTATTCATCCCTCTCTGTCCCCAAGGACTCTGATGCAGGGCCTGTCTTCCGACTTGGCAGGCTGGGAGAACTGCACCATTATTAGATTTGGGAGATTTTACTCCCGCCAAGTTCCCTTCCAAACACCAAAGAGGAAGATCTCTTCTGCAAATTGGAACAGGGTTTGCTCACCTGTGGCCCTCCAGATGTTTTTTGACTCACGCTCCCATCAGCCCCAGCCAACATGGCCAATAAATTGGGGGTTATGGGAGCTGGACTACAGCAAATATCTGGAGGGCCACAGATCACCCCCCCCCCAAAATAAAACTTTTTATGCCAGGGATGGGGAGCGATTTTCAGTCCAAGGGCCACATTCCCTTATGGGCAAATTTCCAAGGGCCACATGTGAATAGTGGGTGGGAGGATCAGAAGCAAAAGTGAACGGAGCAATGAATTTGAGTTTTGCCTATGTCCAGTACATTGATTCCTAAACACACTCACACATCCCTCTCTATCCTCTGTCCAGACAAGGAACAGCCATCATCAGATGGACACATTCCAGCGATGCAAAAATACTTGAGTACAAAGCAGAGTCTGTGAGGGCTGCGGCTTGTAGAAAGTCCTGAGGGCCAAATGGAGAGGCTTGGAGGGCAGCATTCAGACCCTAAGCTTGACGTTCCAAACCCTTGTTAATAGGGGATTAGACCAATTGACAGAGGATAAGGCAGAAGACATTGGATTCCCTTCCTTCTGCGCTTCTACTTCTGTTGCTGCCTCTCCCTCTCCCTGATCTGCACAGTTTTTGCTGCCGCCACCAGCGCTCTCAAAAAGTGCTCCCAAAATTACAGGGACCATGTCACCTCCCGCCCTGTTGCCATGCTCTGAGGAAAGGGTCTGACATGGGTGGTGGTGAGGAGCAAAGATTTAGTCTGCTGAAGCAAATAAAAATGACTAAAGACCCTAGCAGCTGCTTAAAAGAGGAACAAATAACATTTAACAAATAAACTTTTAACATGTCTACCCTGAAATAAATCTCCTGGAATTTAACAAGGTTTTTTGCCCAGCTAAGTGAGTATAGGATTAAACTATTAATAGTCTTTTAACTGCTTGTTGTTGTTGTTGTTGTTGTTGTTTTAATATCATTTTCTATTTAAAGTGGCCCAAGATTATTTTGTTATTTTTAGACATGGGATTTATTTGTGCAGCTAATTAGCCCCCTTGTTTTTGCACAATTTCTGGACTTTTCTGGATCAATCAGGCTGCAGGACGGCGGGGCTGTTGGCGCTGGGTTCGTTTCACTCTGGCTTCCTGCTGTGGGTTGCAGAATGGAGGCAGGGTGCAATTCCTTATCGCATGTGAGCAACAGGAAGGAACGTTCTTCTGTGGTATATACAATGACGCACCCTCCACGCCACATCTGCTTTGAGGAGTACCAGCTGGAGTCAAGGCAAGGAATCCAAAAGGGGCCAGAGGCGCCTGGGGAGCTCTCCTGAGCAAGCTCTGGGCACTCTGGGGGTCTCCTGACAACCCAACGGCCGCAATCCTTTATGGGCAACCTTCCAAGGGCCACATGCCAGTGATGGGCAGGGCAACAAATGTTGCTTCTCTATGTACAATAGGTGACAGTCCAGCCACACAAAAAGGAGGTTTTTCTACAGGCGCATCGCAAGCTATGTGTTTCTTTTTAAGCCATGCAAGGGCTAAAAATGCAGATAACATCATGTCTAAGTGGGCCTTCATCTGCTTGCAGTTGGACACTTTAAAGAGCCTTCTGCTTCCAACAAAACTTTCCCAGCTTGGATGAACAGAGGTCACATCCTTACTATACATTTGAAGCATTCTTAGTCATGGAGAATGCTGGGAACTGTAGTTTATTAAGGGTGTGTGCACACTCAAAGAATGACCTCCAAACCCTCCTAAACATCTTCGCAGAAGCTTACAAAAAACTTGGCCTGTCGCTCAACATTCAAAAAACCAAAGTGCAGCTCCAACAAGCACAAAGCCACCCCTCTGCAGTGCCACAAATCCAACTCAATTATGTAACATTAGAGAGTGTCGATCACTTCTCCTACCTGGGCAGTTATCTTTCCACAAGGGCTGACACTGATGCCGAAATCCAGCATCGCCTGAGCTCTGCGAGAGCAGCTTCCTCCCAATTGAAGTGCAGAGTGTTTGAGGACCAGGAAATTTGCAAGGAAACCAAAATTCTCATTTACAAAGCTATTGTACTACCAACCTTACTGTATGCTTGTAAAACGTGGACCATTTATAAACACCATCTCCAACTCCTTGAAAGATTACATCAACAGTGTCTCCGAAAAAAATACACATACTTGGGAAGACAGGCGAACTATTGCCAGTGTACTGGAAGAAGCAAAGTTCACCAGTGTCGAAGCAATGATTATTCAACATCAACTTCATTGGACTGGTCTTCCAAAACAACTACTCTATTCCAAACTTAAAAATGGAAAACGTAGTGCTGGTGGTCAACAAGAGAGGTTTAAAGACTGTCTCAAGTCAAATCTTTAAAAATGTAGTATAAACACCGACAACTGGGAAACACTGGCCTGCGTACGCTCCAATTGGAGAACAACCTTTACCAAAGGTGTCATGGACTTTGAAGACGCTCGAACTCAGGACGAAAGGGAGAAATGTGCTAAGAGGAAGGCACGCTTGGCAAACCCTCACTGTGATCAACTCCTGCCTGGAAACCTATGTCCCCACTATGGAAGGATGTGTGGATCCAGAATTGGCCTCCACAGTCACTTATGGACTCACTGTTAAGACCGTGTTCTTGGAAGACAACATTACTCGGCTACGAGTGATCACCAAAGAAGAAGAATGGGGGCCAGGCCTACCAGGGATGAGCTTCTGTGCTCATTAGGCCTGACACTCTGCCTAGTCTGTGCAGATCATATTTTTAGTAATAAAGAGTTAATTCCAACTTGCGTGATGTGATTTACTGCTGGCTCGCTTGTGACAGTGGAAGACATTAAGTAAAATAAAACTACCATTTTCAAGCATTTGGGGCCCTTCCAGGCGACCTGTTAGTATACATCCTGATTTGCTTACATGGTGATTAGACTATTCCACTTTGATCATTGGGAGGTTATGCAATAATGAGCATTTATCCTGACTTACTTGCATGCTATGTTTACACATCTTCCCATTAATCATTAGTTCATTCCATACTTTTCATTAAATTGCCCCGTGACGTTTCTAACCACAAAAGGTCCAGTCATTCATTTTAAGTGGATCTGTTGTCCTAGGGCAACAGAAAACCTTAATTCACTTTAATTGCACAACCCTAGTGTTCAAGTATGGGCTTGAATCATTCCCTTAAAATACTGACAGTCTGGATGCAGCTTTTATGACTTGAAAGAAAGAAAAATAAATGTGATGATGTTTCTTCAACATCAATATCTGTATAAATACCCTAACAGTCCAAAGCTCTTTGGGGCTTTTGGCTGTGATCAACAGACATTGTCAATCATTTTGCAAATGTCATGTGTAATCTGCCTGATAAATTCTGCTTTGGTTTCTTGGGTTCGGAATATACACAGGAAACCTTCAGGCTGCTGCAACCGCATGCATATTATACAAACAATTGTTTCTGAGAAGAGGAATTCTTATTAGGCAATAGTCCTGATCTCCATCCAAACCAAGCTAAGCCAAGCACATAGCATTAGCATCAATTTTTTTAAAAAAGCAAGTCTGGATATTGAGAGAGAGGGCTACAGTTTGCAAGCTTGGTTTGCATGGATAAAAAGTGCCAAATTCAGAGCCTGGCATCTGCATTCCAAGGCTGCCTCTCAAGTACCAGAGCTGGGGAAATATTTTCTGCAGAAACTCCTGCAGCGCCAATCTGGGTATAGTATCACAGAATTGGATAAGGTTTTGTAGGTGATCTAGCATGGAATATTAGGTGGCTCTTAGACAAAATTCTGGCAGCTATAGACTGAAGTGGAGATAAAGGTAAAGGTACCCCTGACCGTTAGGTCCAGTCACGGACGACTCTGGGGTTGCGGCACTCATCTCGCTCTATAGGCCGAGGGAGCCGGTGTTTGTCTGCAGACAGTTTCTGGGTCATGTGGCCAGCATGACTAAGCCATTTCTGGCAAACCAGAGCAGCGCACGGAAACGCTGTTTTCCTTCCCACTGGAGCAGTACCTACCGGTATTTATCTATTTGCACTTTGACATGCTTTCGAACTGCTAGGTGGGCAGGAGCTGGGACCAAACAACAGGAGCTCACCCCGTCGCGGGGATTCGAACCGCCGACCTTCTGATCAGCAAGCCCTAGGCCCTGTGGTTTAACCCACAGCGCCACCGACGTCCCCTTTAAAAACCTTTAACTGGTTTTATATTTAACTGGTTTTATATTAGACCACAGTGCCACGCGCCACCAAAGTGGAGATTTGTTGTTGTTGTTCAGTCGTTCAGTCGTGTCCGACTCTTCGTGACCCCATGGACCAGAGTACGCCAGGCACGCCTATCCTTCACTGCCTCTCGCAGTTTGGCCAAACTCATGTTAGTAGCTTCAAGAACACTGTCCAACCATCTCATCCTCTGTCGTCCCCTTCTCCTTGTGCCCTCCATGGAGATACATTGTGCTAAAACTCTCTGTTTGAAGCCCACCCCCTATTTTCAAAATGAGCTGCAGGGATTATCATCTAATCTTCTTCCACACACTCCATCATCCAAAGCATATGGACTAGAAACATAATTTTTAAAAACATTATCCAAATGTAAACTGCTATTTACAGCATGCTGAAAAACAAAAAATCAAAAATCCCTGAATTTCATGAGAGGCCATGCTTCCATTTACACTTCAAGGAGCTGCAAAATCAACATCACTTCCTGAGTCTTACAATGTAATGAAGTTTTTTCCAAGACAAACGAATTTCCAGCTTGAAATGTCTTGTAATATTTTTGTAACATGGGCCTATTTTTAAGGATGGTCCCATAACTATTTTTTTTAAAGGTAAAAAAGCACTTGAGGTATATGCAATGTATAAAAGAAGATATTGCATAATCTTGCCTGTGGAGTGTGACTGGTAGAAATTGGGGTTATGAACTGTTAAGGAACAGTATTGCTGAAATCCCCACTTCTCAAAAAGATTACTCTTGCTCACAATTACAGGTGGGTAGCCGTGTTGGTCTGCCATAGTCGAAACAAAATAGGAAATTCTTTCCAGTAGCACCTTAGAGACCAACTGAGTTTGTTCTTGGTATGAGCTTTCGTGTGCATGCACACTTCTTCAGATACACTGAAACAGAAGTCACCAGATCCTTAAATATAGTGAGGGAGTGGGGAGGGGTATTACTCAGAAGGGTGGTGGGAATGGGTGATGAGCTGATAGGTGTGGAAAACCTGTTGCAGGGAAAGGCAAGGGGTGAGATGGCTAAAGATAGCTTTGTTATGTATAATGAGATAAGAATCCAATGTATAATGAGCAGGGGCGTTCCTAGCCCCTTGGCCGCCCGGGGCGGGAAGCCAAGAGGCACCCCTGGGGGCGGGGCATCGTGACGTGTGCGTGCGTCATGACGTCATGACGCACGTTCACAGCGTGACGCCACACCCCCAGGAAAAAAGAAAGGAACGTAGCAGGTGCTTGAGAGCGCCCGCTTTGCTCCCCCCCTTCCCTTTCGGCTTCTTTCAGCGCCGAAAGGGGAGGAAAAAAGGAAGCTAAGCGGCGCATTTAAGCGCCGGCTTTGCTTCCCCCCCCCTTCTCTTTCGGCCGCCGTTTGTTCCGTCGCCCCGGGAGCAGCAGCACCGCACACACTGTGCGCTGCTGCTCCCACGGCGACGGAGCGAGCTGCGGTGCGTGGGGGTGACAAGCGGCGGCCCCTCCTGCCACTCCCCACTCCCCACCGGTCACCTTGGGAGCAGCAGCGCTGCACGGATGGGTGCTCGCTCGGCCGAGCGAGTACCCCGTCCATGCAGCGCTGCTGCTCCCGGGGTGATGGAGGGAGCGGCGGCGCGTGGGAGTGGCAGGAGGGGCCGCCGCTTGTCACCCCCACCCGCCGCTTATCGCCCTGTCACTGGGGGCGTACCGCCCCTACCGCCCCTCCCCTACGACGCCCCTGATAATGAGATAAGAATCCAATGTCTTTGTTCAAACCAGGTTTCTCCATGGTTTTAAGTTTGGTGATTAGTTGCAATTCAGCCACTTCTCTTTCCAGTCTATTTCTGAAATTTCTTCGTATTAAGACAGCTACTTTGAGATCTTTTATAGAATGTCCTGCGAGATTGAAGTGTTCTCCTACTGGTTTCTCTGTCTTGTGATTCCTGATATCAGATTTATGTCCATTTATCCTTTGGCGTAGTGTTTGGCCTGTTTGTCCAATATAGAGAGCTGAAGGGCACTGTTGGCATTTGATTGCATACGCAATGTTGGAAGATGAGCAATTAAATAGTCCTGAGATGGTATGTTTGATGTTGTTGGGACCAGTAATGGTGTTGTCCGGGTTTATGTGGCAGCAAAGTTGGCATCTGGGTTTATTGCAGGCTCTGGTACCAGTGTCCATGTTGAGTCCTGTTGTTGTATTATTGTGGGTGAGGAGCTGTTTGAGATTGGGTGGCTGTTTGTAGGCGATGAAGGGTCTTCCTCCCAGAGCTTGAGAAAGAGAACTGTCATTGTTTAGGAGAGGTTGTAGATCTCTGATGATGCGTTGTACTGTTTTAACTTGGGAGCTGTATGCGATTACTAGTGGTGTTCTGTTATTTTCTTTTTGGGGTCTGTCTTGCAGCAAGTTCTATAAAAGATCTATAAAAGATCTCAAAGTAGCTGTCTTAATACAAAGAAATTTCAGAAATAGACTGGAAAGAGAAGTGGCTGAATTGCAACTAATCACCAAACTTAAAACCATGGAGAAACCTGGTTTGAACAAAGACATTGGATTCTTATCTCATTATACATAACAAAGCTATCTTTAGCCATCTCACCCCTTGCCTTTCCCTGCAAGACTAATTGCAGCCGGTAAGAGTCGTCAACAGGTTTTCCACACCTATCAGCTGATCACCCATTCCCACCACCCTTCTGAGTAATACCCCTCCCCACTCCCTCACTATATTTAAGGATCTGGTGACTTCTGTTTCAGTGTATCTGAAGAAGTGTGCATGCACAAGAAAGCTCATACCAAGAACAAACTCAGTTGGTCTCTAAGGTGCTACTGGAAAGAATTTCCTATTTTGTTTCTTGCTCACAAGTTGCTGAGCGAGAAAAACCTGCTGGCTGTTGTCATCCAGAGGCTCACGTGTAACTTCTCTCCCACACATGTAAAAGCAACTCTGGCTTTTTTTAAACTGAAAAATAGCTCCCGAAGGCTGCCAATGGGAATGGAGGACTAGGGGTGCAAGCATCTGCTTAATCCTTTCCCTCCAGCTGTTTTTCTGCTCAAAATCAATCCCTCCAGCTGCTTTTCCACCCAAAGGGAAAAGAGAATTATGCTGCTGTTCCTCTGTTCCCCATCAGTCTCCTGTGACTGCTTTTTCTTACAAACAAAACAAGAGACTGTTGCGGACATCTCTGATGGAGCCCCAAGAGACTTTGGCCAAAACCAGACAATGTATTCACTGGCGCTGGCTGCAAATCTGAGGGGGTTCTTGGCAAAGGGACCTTGGTTAACTTATTATATAATAGGTTCCCTTCCCTGCCCCCCCCCCCGATTTATGGGATAGAATACCATATAGCAAAGCAGTGGGTTTTCTTTTTTCTTTTTTAAAAAGTGACAGAGTCCCTGTGGGTGTCTGCCTCCCATTTGCTGCCATTTTGATTTATCCGCAATGACCCCAAAAACTGTGTCAGTCTAAGACATTGTGGGGAAAACAGAATGGTAGCTACAATAAAAATTTAAGAACATAAGGTGAGCTTGGTGGGATCAGACCAAAGTCCCAGCATCCTGCTTTTACAATGGCCAAGCAGTTCCCTATGTGAAGCGAAAGAACAGGGCCGAGGCCCAACAGCAACTCTCTCCAATTTCAATTCCTATCAACTATTCAGCAGCATATTGTCTCTTACACTGAAGGCAGATCATCATCATTATGTCTAGCAGCCATTGACAGCATTATCCTCCATAAAGAGGATGGGTATCATATCACAGGTGGAATAGACTCCCTCGGGAGATGGTGGACTCACTGGAGGAGGCTTTAAAGCAGAAATTAGACGGCCAACAGTCATGGATGCTTTAGCTGAGATTCCTGCAATGCAGGGGGTTGTACTAGATCAGTGTTTTTCAACCACTGTTCCGCGGCACACTAGTGTGCCACGAGATGTTGCCTGGTGTGCCGTGGGAAAAATTACTTTATATATAGTCAATATAGGCACAGAGTTAATTTTTTTAACATTTTCTAATGGTGGTGTGCCTCGTGATTTTTTTCATGAAACAAGTGTGCCTTTGCCCAAAAAAGGTTGAAAAACACTGTACTAGATGACCCTCAGCGGCCCTTCCAAGTCTACAATTTTTTTATTCCTCCCTTGCAATGCTCTGGACTGCCTGAGGCATTCTAGCAAAACAAAATGGCAGTCACCAGCTGAATTATGACTGCTATACCTAGGTCTGCCCTGCAAGCAGGGGGGGGGCCATGCAGGCAGCAGTGTGAGGGGGCTCTGCCAAGGTGCCAGGGCCAGATGTTGGATCTGCTTCTCATCTACTGCATGCAGGAATATTTTCCTCCTCAGAAAGCTGCCTGCACACAGCAAGCATTGTGGGAGACCCTGCAGAGCCTTTTCCTCACCAGTGGCCAGATTGTGACACCCCCACCCCACCCCCCAAAAAGACACAGCTGACCACAAATTGGGAGAGTCAAATGGCAGGTCAAAATTACCTTTCGTAGATCTGCCTTTCACAGAACTGCTTGTTGATTTCAGTTCCTTCTGGATTCCCCAAGATTTGGTTGCTGGTAAGCTTTGTTACCGCTGCTGGAAAATTATTTGTCATTTTGCTGTAAACTGCATTTTTGTTTTAAATGGTGTTGTTGCTGAGTTGTTTTCATTGAAATCCACTCTCCGGGGAAGAAATGAAAGTTATGAGTTTGCGGGTACCAGAGTTTATGGGTGCCAGACTCCCATAGTTCATGGATTTAGTAAGTGTTAGAATTTAATCAATACTTGAAGAATCACTATAAGTCAGATTCTTAACAGCTGGAGATTGCCTGAGAAATATGTCATTAACAGAGAACAAAGACAAGGAGATGGGCTATCAGCAAAGCAAAGACTGTGCCAGCCCCGACCTGAGACAGTGTGCAGGGTCAAAAGGAGAGCAATTGTTTAAGGTTGCAGTGGTGATGATTTGCCCTAGCAGAAAAGGTTCCAGTTTGTTGGAGCAAGTTGGAGAGAGGGGCTGGAGCACAATGTGGACTGCCTGTTTGAATTGGAAGGTTGCAGCAATGAATGGGAGAGAAAGCACTCTCTTGAAGTGTAGTGCTTTGAACCCCTCCTTCGTAGGCTCAGGTCATATGTACAGTGGTAGTTCTGGTAACGAACGGAATCCGTTCCGGATGTCTGTTCACAACCGGAAACGGCTCGTAACATGAGGCCCCATTAGCGAAAGCACGCCTCTCGATTTCCGCTCGCATCCTGGGGCAAAGTTCGCAACCGGGAGCAGCTACTTCTAGGTTATCGGAGCTTGTAACCTGCAGTGTACACAACCAGAGGTGTTTGCAACCAGAAGTAAAGGTAAAGGGACCCCTGACCATTAGGTCCAGTCGTGGACAACTCTGGGGTTGCGGTGTTCATCTCACTTTACTGGCCAAGGGAGCCGGCGTACAGCTTCCAGGTCATGTGGCCAGCATGACTAAGCCGCTTCTGGCGAACCAGAGCAGCGCACGGACACGCCGTTTACCTTCCCGCTGGAGCGGTACCTATTTATCTACTTGCACTTTGACGTGCTTTCGAACTGCTAGATTGGCAGGAGCAGGGACCAAGCCTTCTGATTGGCAAGCCCTAGGCTCTGTGGTTTAACCCACAGCGCCACCCATGTCCCTTGCAACCAGAGGTACCACTGTATAAATAAACCATATCTCATATATCATAAAGACATCATGTTCTCCACTGTGCCTCATTTCCCAAGGAAAAATGAACCCTGGAATGTCGCACTGCTTGGAGACTGGGGTGCCATGCAACACTACTTTCAGAAATAAATATACTACTCTGGAAACAAGCTTAATTCTTGCATAGCATAACATTATTATAACCATCCCTTCTGCATCCAATGTCCAGGCAGTTTGTGTTGATCCTCCTGTAGCTTAACCATCCATGTACAATAAAGAGGTAGCAGAAGACTTGAGGGAACCCCAAGGTTTGCAGAAGTACAAAAATACTTAAGGGTGGAAAATCATAGAGGATAGGAAAGGGAACACCACCACCCCAGAGCATATCGGGAATGAGAATGCCCAGTGGTCACAATGCCTGTTGAGAGGAGGGAAACCCAGGAGGAAACATCAATACAGGTACCGGTATGTGTTTGTGGCTACCATATTGGTAACTAATTTTGTACCCCTATCAAAGTTGTCTCTACAGATGATGTCCTTTAGCCTAGTTATGCTGCTGTCGAAAGGGTTGCTGTGGGGATGAATGAGACAGAAGACTATAAAACATTTGGCTTGTGAAAATTGCTTTATAGAAACAAATGGCAGAAACAGGCCCATTAAAACGTATAAAATATAAGACAGGAAAAAACACACACAACATGACCTTCCCAGCCTTAGTTCCTGCAAAATTCTGCATAACTCCCTGGAATTTCCTTTATGTGAAACTCTGAATTGCATCATATTCATTAAGTGAACACCAAACACATTCAGAAATAGTGTATCTCTGGTGTATCTCTCTTGAAAGGATACCACTTTAGAATTCCAATGTGGGCGCATGCCACAAGGCTCCCCCAGAGAGAGAGAAATCACTGCCATGTGGGAAAGGAGCACGTTCTGGGCCAATTTGCTCCCTAACATGATAGGTTTTGTTCTTTAAATTTAAAAAAATGTTCATAATTAAATATGGTCATTTGAAAATATTATGATCATCTTTCCAAAATGTTGCACAAGATCAAAAGTGGCTGTGTTGAGATATAAACAACAACCCCCCAACACACACAGGGATGGGAAACCTTTCCTGGGGGGGGGGGGAATGACATGCAGCCTTCAAAATAATGCCATGCAGCCCATGGGGCTTTTGCTCCTAACACCTCTTCATCTTCTGTGCTAACTACACAGTCTAGAACAGGAATCCCCAACCTTCAGCCCTCCAGATGTTTTGGACTACAATTCCCATCATCCCTGACCACTGGTCCTGTTAGCTAGGGATCATGGGAGTTGTAGGCCAAAATACCTGGAGGGCTGCAGGTTGGAGATACCTGGTCTAGAATGATGCCACATTTCTGTGTCCAGAGAGGTTTCTCTTCCCCCTAACTTTTAAGCACCAGAAATAACTTGAACAAGCAATTCCACCAGGTATTCTGAAATAGCACTCTTCTGAGAGGTCTACTTTAAAAGCAAGGGCTTTTTAGTCTGACTGAAAGCAAGACTCAAGCCAGCTAAAAGCCACACCTTTGATTTAAGAGGTCTGAAGAGCACCTCATTTCCAACCAAGCCCACCCCCACCCCTTTAGGGAAGCTCATAAGTGCCAATCCACACGACTCTTCCGACAGGGTGAAGCCAAATCAGATGGCTGCATTTTGAAAAGCAATGAAGATTCCAACCAGGTGGGTGGCCACATCCTGTCTCAAGACACAAGGCATTGTTGTCTTGCCACATGCCGCCGGTAGTCAGGAGTATTTCTACAAACTTGTTTGGGGCACTGAAGTGCAACATTATCAGCCCCTTTAGGCTGCAATTCTATGAATGTTTACTTGGGAGTCAGGAACCCTACATGACACAGTAGTGCCTACCTCTGAGCAAATTTAAGGAGGATGTTGACAAGCTGGAACATGTGCAGAGAAGGGCAACCAAGATGATCAAGGGTCTGGAAACCAAGCCTTAGGAGGAACAGTTGAAGGAGCTGGGTCTGGAGAAGAGGAGACTGAGAGGAGATATGATAGCCATCTTCAAATATCTAAAGGGCTGTCACATGGAAGGTGGGACAAGCTTGTTTTGTCCTGTTCTGGAGGGTAGAACTCGAACCAACGACTTCAAGTTAAAAGAAAGGAGATTCTGACTAAATAACATAAAGAATGTTCTGTCAGCAAGAGCTGTTCAGCAGTGGAATGGACTCTCCTTCCTTGGAGGTTTTTAAGCAGAGCTTGGGTGGCCATGTGCCATGGATGCTTTAACTGAGATTCCTGCATTGCAGGGGGTTGGACTAGATGACCCTTGGGATCCTTTCCAACTCTCCAATTCTATGAAATGTTTAGAGGCTCTTCCTGCTGTTAAATGCCTTTAAACCGGCTGTGGCTGACCTACTGCCCTCTGGCTGTTGTTGAACTAAAGCTGCCATTATCACTGACCATTGCTGGCTGGGGCTGGTGGAATTCCAGTAACACCTGGAGGGTTACAGGTGAGTCACCACTGCTTTAAATCAAGAAGGAGAAGCCTTTTTTCATCAGCTGCATAATTAACATGGGGATTTATTGGCACAAGATTTCTCAGACGAGATCGGGCGTGTTCAGGGTAGTATGGCCGTAGACTCGGCACAAAATTTCTCAATGGCCACAAGCACAGACGGTCTTTTAAAACATGACACACACAGGCTTGCAAATCATAGAATCACAGAGTTGGAAGGGACCACGAGGATCATTTAGTCCAACCCCCCTGCAATGCAGGAATCTTTTTGCCCAACGTGGAGCTCGAACCCACAGCCCTGGGATTAAGAGTCTCATGCTCCACCAACTGAGCTGGCACTTCCAGGCAAAGTACACCCTGATGTTCAGGGAAGTGCTATCCCCAAAACACCCTACCAAAGAGCTTTACAGGGATCTCTGGCTGGGGATGGAACATGTGCTCAGCGGCAGAGCAGAGGGCAGTAGGGCCCAGGTCGAATCCTGGCTGCCTCCAGTGAAAAGGAGCAGCTGCCAGTCAGAGTAAATGCTGGGGTAGATGGTCACATGGCCTGGGCTGGTATGGCAGCTTCCTGTGTTCCTGCTGAAGACAGAATGTTGCTTTAGATCAGGGATGGGGAATGTCTCCAGCAGGAACTGGACTGTCACCAGGCCATATGTACTCCTAAGCTACACCCATCGCCAGCTGAGCTTTGCATCCTCCTTGAGTCTCTTTGGTTGGCTGAAACATGTCATTGAACTCTGATAACGCCTCTTTGCTTGCCTGGATGGAGGATGGAGGACAGAGGGTTGTGGGTGTTTAGGAATTAGCATCCTGTACAAAGGATGCCCACTTTTGTCTCCGTCCCTGGAAGGTTGCCCAGAAAGGAATTCCAGCTTCAAGATGAAAAAGGGTCCCCATCTCCCTGCTTTAATTGGTCCTTTGGCCTAACAAGTGTGTGTGTGTGTGTGTGTGTGTGTGTGTGTATGTGTTCATTTTACTTTTAAAAGCCAGCCACAAAAGCCAGCCCTACTCTAGACAAACACATACAAGACACTCATTTTCCCCTGGGTGCATCACATTCACCTAAATTACTAGGGTGAGTTTTACTCCAAATATTACAATTCGGCTTTATCCCATCCAAAGGGTTATGGGGTTCCACTCCTTAAGGCACGTACACATGGCAGCTTCCCAACTAGCTGGATGGTTGTTGCTGCACCCAACAGGAATGTTACTTTTCTCTGGGAAACCCCTACCTTGTGGAAAGCCAGAAGGCAAGCTGTAAAGGCACCACAGTCTGACCCAACCTTGCTAGGGTCCCTTCCCCCAGCAGCTGTGGAGATGCACTAGGGAGTCTGTGACTGCATAGGTCAGGCATGCCGAAAGAGCATCGAGGGATGACTTTGGCATGGAGCAAAGTTGGCATGTGCCCAGAGGCCGTTGATGCTTGAAGGACCCTCCCACCTAGTCAGGTATGGACCTGGTGCTAGCCTTCGTCCATCTCTCCTGGAACTCTTCCACCATTGAGAAGACCAGAAGGGAAGACATATTAAGTGTATGATTAACTGTCTCTCTCAAAGGGAAGGCAGGGGGAAACAGAACCACCTCCTGGAAAGTCCTGTTGCATCCAGGAAACAGGCCTCTTCCTCCCACAAGATGGCTGTGCTCATGTCACTTCCTTTCTGGTGCAATATCTGACACACCCTTGCTGCTGCTCGGATGTAGTAAGCAACCCAGAAGTGAGCAAGCGACGTGCTCTTAACCATAGGAAGAAACACCAGCTGTGCCAGGCAAAAATCTCCAGTCCCCTGAATTACAGTGACACGGGCACACCCAAAGCGAGAACAAGGAAACTGGCAGACCAAAACCCACCCACCCTCTATTCCTCCACTCTGTCCTTCTCACTCCTCTTTCTGATGCAGTTTGCGCTGCACTCTGGCAGTCATGTGGAGGGCCATAAAGAAGCAGCCGGACGCCACCAAAAGGCATAGCAAAGAAAAAAGTGGAGCCAGGTCGCCGTGGAGCCGTGAGTAGATGGGCCGCCTCGTTTCATAATCCAGAAGCACCGCCTCCACCTGGGTGAGGGTGCAAAGCATCAGGAAGACGTGGAAGATCTGGTGCCCCTGGCCCACAAAGTGGCACTTCCCGGGAAACCACTTTTCGGGGTAGGGGTAGGCAAAGAAGAAGGCCGCAATCAGAAAAAAGAGGACGTGGCACTTGTGGTATAAAACAGCCACGTCTGTGAGTCCGGAGGAAGGGGAGACATAGATGCGGTGAAGCACCGGGCTGATGTCCAAAGCGTACGCCAGGGCAGAGGGCATTTCCTGGCAGAGCCTGCCCCCTAGGGAAGAGAGGTGAGGGCTCCTGTATTTGGCGTAGCAGGAGCCAGCACATGAGAGCCACGCAAGCAAAATGGCTCCCGGGATGTAGAAGCCCGCAACCCTTGCGTGCCACTCTGGCTCAATAGCGTAGTAGTAATGCACCAAAGCACTGCTGTACTGGTATGTGGCTACGCCCACGTAGTCTAGGAAGAAAAACGCACAGTGCCAGAACTCAGACTTGGCCTGCAGGAGGTGTGCCAGGGTGCTGAAGGTTGTGTAGATGACTGAAGAGGCGGCGATGACGAAGAGGGGCTGCGTGTGAGGGTCACCAAGGAAGTCCACTGCCTGTGAGAGCCGCCAGAACCTCACCACCAGGACCAAGGCGGCCACCAGGTGCGTCCAGACATTGATGGCCTCGTTGTGCCGCTGGAAAAGCGAGAGGAAGTAGTACTTCCAGGTCTTGTTGAGGGGCCGGTAGCCAGCATGGATGTAGGGCTTCTGGAAAAGCCGGGGCACGTCCGATGCCTCCACCGTGCAGGAGGCTGAGGGGAGGGCCTCCTCCAGCAGCAGAGGGACTTTCCAGAAGTGCTGGGCATTGATGAAGAGGCGGCTGAGCTTTTCGGACACGATCGTTGCCATGGCAGGAATGGGCAGGCCCTGCAGAGCAAAACAACCCCTTTCAGGAAGAAAAGAGGAAGCAGAGTTGGGTTTGTGTTGGTTTGCATTTTGAAACAATGGACGCAATATCTGACAGTGGTTGAAACGGGAGCCACTGGGGGAACAGGGGGAACTGGCAGAGCAGATGGCTGCTTGGGGAACAGAGGAGAAGCTCAGCAGTGTAACTGAGGTTTTAATCCTAACCCTACTTACCTGGGAGTAAGCCCCACTGCAGCCAATAAGGCTGAGTTCTGAGCAGTCGTGGTTGGATTGTGGACTCTTAGTCTACAATCCTAGGCGCAGTAGGAGGAAGCCCCTTTGAGCAAAGTGAGGCAACTTATAGGTAAACATGCATAGGAATTGCACTGCCTGGCTCTGATACTTGGCTGGAAACAAGACCCTTTGAAGGAAGTGGCCCTAAAATGAAATGTGGCTGGAATTGGCCTTGCAAAAAGGAGCGTATTCCCTTTAGACTTAGTAACTGTAGGGTTGGGGGGAAAGGTGTAAACTATGTGGGAAGTATTATAACATGAATCTATGTAATGTTTTTCACTCCTACTTGGATTACATCAAGCACTTTTGCAAGGCAAGAGGTGAGAAGCTGAGAATGAGCTTGCGAGCAGACTGTCAGGCAGAGAAACGCAACAGCAGCTTATCATTGGTCCACTGTTTGCAGACTAAATTTAGTGGCCTGGTTCACAAATAAAGGTAAGCCATTATTAACGCTAAGCAAAGTTCATAAACCAAGAAAAAGCCATGGATTGCAGGTGTGCCTTTCTGTAGTGAATAAACGCAGGTGGCACTGTGGTCTAAACCACAGAGCCTAGGGCTTGCCAATCAGAAGGTCGGCGGTTCAAATCCCCGTGACGGGGTGAGCTCCTGTTGTTCGGTCCCAGCTCCTGCCCACCTAGCAGTTCGAAAGCACATCTAAGTGCAAGCAGATAAATAGGTAACGCTCCGGTGGGAAGGTAAATGGCATTTCTGTGTGCTGCTCTGGTTCGCCAGAAGCGGCTTAGTCATGCTGGCCACATGACCCGGAAGCTGTACGCTGGCTCCTTCGGCCTATAGAGCAAGATGAGTACCGCAACCCCAGAGTCAAAACAAAATAAAATAAAAAATTCCTTCCAGTAGCACCTTAGAGACCAACTACTGGAAGGAATTTTTTATTTTATTTTGTTTTGACTATGGCAGACCAACACGGCTACCTACCTGTAACCCCAGAGTCGTCCATGATTGGACCTAACGGTCAGGGGTACCTTTACCTTTAACTTAAACAATGATTAAGCCATTGGGTTGATTTGAGCAATTAAATCATGATAGAGAAAGAAGAACACTGGAGATATGGGATTCTGGCCAGCTGGCTAGCAGTAGCCAGCAACTTACTTTGTACAACAGCATTCAAGCTAAGTCAATTACAACAGGCTACCCGAGCAATGGGAAATTAGGATTCCAACAGCTGTATCCTTAAAAATCCAAGAACACTCAGCTTCCATCCCAGATTTTACCAAGTTCTTTACTCAAGCCAGGAAAAAAAATCCTGTTTCATGCTTCTAACCTTTGTAACTATAACTCTAGATTTTTGCTTTTGGAAAGTTATGGATATTTATTTAATACAATTTATATATTAGTTGGTTGTAAAAACAACCTCTGCTATCACCACCTAACGGCTTTTGCGTGTGGGTCCTCTGTTCAAAATCAGTACAGTGGTACCTCTGGATGCAAACGGGATCCGTTCCAGAGCCCCGTTCGCATCATGAGCAGTCCGCAACCCACAGCGCCGCTTCTGCGCATGCACGTGACGTCATTTGACGCGTCTGCGCATGCGCGAACAGCCGAACCCGGAAGTAACCCGTTCCAGTACTTCTGGGTTCGGCACTGTTTGCAACCTGCAGCAAACGAAACACGAGGTATGACTGTACCTTACCAAGTTGCAGTTCGGGCTGCAACATTTTATCTATTAATCAGTTAGAAATGGCAAGTGCCATCTTAAAAAATCCCTCATGCTCTGTGTGTGTGGGTGGGTGGGTGAGAGAGAGAGAGAGCAAATGCCACTTCTAAGCTACAACACAGGTACATCATCTAAGACAACCTACATCAAATTGGTGCCCACTCAAGGTGTTTTGGACTCCCAACTCCCAGCACATGGCCACATACCTGGAGGGCAGCAGGTTGGCAAAGGCTTCTCTTAAGAGTATGCTTTTCTCTCTGGAACGCCTGCAGATTTAATCACTTGCTTATTCAATAAAACCCATGTGTTTAATCTTTAACCGTATGACAGCCCTAGTGATGGAGCCAGATAAGCCTTCTAGCATTACAGTATAAGCATTTCCCATTGCTGTATTTCGTAGCCAGAAAATGCCACTCCCCATCAGGGCCAGTGAGGGAGTTCTGAGGGCCACAGGAAACCCAGAGGGCCACATTTGGACCCTGGGCCTGAAGACCCCTCTGCCCGACCTAAACATTTAAAATGTCAAATAGATCAGGGTGGTGGTGGTGGTGGAAATTCTTCTTGTTGTTGTTGTTTTTGCAAATCCCCAAAATGAATGAAATAATTAATCAACAACAAAAGCATTGCCTGGCCCTGATTTCCAACACCATTAAACTTCAACCTGCTCAACCTCCTCCTTCCAGGAAACGCCTTCTGTTCAAAGGAATTTTTTCATCTGTTGCCAATGATGGGCTTGGTCAGAATTCCTAACACCACAAGCACCCCCTTCTAGCCAAATATTCGTCTGGCTGAGATCACTTTCTTAACATAACAAACATGGTTTTTTTTGCAGTGCTCAGAGGGGAAATGCCAGGCTCTCCTCTACTCTGAATCAAGCCATGGGGCGTCAGAACCTGACTAAATACCACACAGGCAATTTAGCATTCTTAAGTCAGGATGGTTATAATGAGAGAGATTAGGTGGCAGCTGAAGGGAGCCTTCTCTCTGAAACTCTGGAGCCCCCTTTCCGAACCTGGTGCCCTCCAAAGTTTCAGGTGAATGGCTGACTCTCCCTTCAACTACTAGCTGATTTCACCACCTGCCACCCCAAGAATGCCTGAAGGAGCGTCTCCACCCCCATCATTCAGCCCGGAAACTGAGATCCAGCGCCAAGGGCCTTCTGGCGGTTCCCTCACTGCAAGAAGCAAAACGACAGGGAACCAGGCAGAGGGCCTTCTCGGTAGTGGCGCCCGCCCTGTGGAACACCCTCCCATCACAGGTCAAGGAAATAAACAACTACCTGACATTCAGAAAATACCTGAAGGCAGGCCTTTTTAGGGAAGTTTTTAATGTGTGATATTTTTGTATTTGATTTCTGTTGGAAGCCGCCCAGAGTGGCTGGGGAAATCCAGCCAGATGGGCGGGGTACAAATAATAAATATTTATTATTATTATTATTATTATTATTATTATTATTATTATTATTATTATTATTATGTTCCTCAGCACTTTTGAGCAGGCCCTGTAGATCAAGACTGTGTACCTGTTACTGTTAAATATGCTTACAAAAACAAGACGGCCAAGTCACCTCACTACACCAACTCTTCTAAAAAGAGCAAAACACCCTGCTTATTCAGTGATAGGTGCCTTTTTGAGATAATTAAAGTAACATGAAGGAAAATGCACATGTCAGTCTTTGAATCAGCTGAAAGTCTGATGATCATTAGACTTCCAATTCTTCCACAGGCTGCCAACAGCACTAATAGCAACCTCCTCCCAGTTTTTTCCCCTCAACCCAACAGCCTGGATACATAACAGAACCCCATTGTTATATAATGCAAAGGGATGAAGGCGGGGTTTGAATTATCTATATAGGAATGGACCTGTAAGCAGGCGCTTAGGCCAAAATCCATGTGAGAACTTGTTTATTTTCCTGCATTCATAAATTCCACTACCACCTCTTCTTTCCTTTAAAAATAAAGATGCCTGCGAGACTTGGCGTTCTCTTTAACACCCCACGCAACATTTGCAAGCCCTGGCTTGCTTTGCCTCTCCCTGTACTCAAACGTTTGGTTCCATATTTTAAAGTTGTGAAACACTCTCTCTTCTTCTTCTTCTTCTTTAAAAAAAGGCATAGACATTGTCTGACCGACGCTCTTTTTCCAAGCAAGGTACACACACCCCGCCAGGCTCCAGCAATGGAAAGATCCACAGGCTAATTAGAGCCCTAATCCAGAAAAAAAACTCACGCCCATTTTAGAAGAAAAACTGGTCTCCCCACTCGCGCTCCCTCCTATTAAGGAAGCTCCCTGATCGCCCCATAGTTTAAACTGACCAACTTTTCTTACGAACTACGAAGATGTTAAAAAGTTTGAGCCGGTAAAAGCTTGCAGACTAATCCTATGCACGTTTACTCTGGATCAAGTCGCAGTGAGCTCAGTGGGGTTTATTCCGAAGTGTAGCCAAGCTAGCTGCAAAGGAAATTGTGATCCTGTGCACACTTGCTCGAGAGTAAGTGCCGCCTGATGTCTTTGGGGCTTGCTTCTAAAGCAAGCTTGCATAGGATCGGGGAGCAAAAGAAACTGGGACCCCCCACCCACCCACCTTAACTCACAAGCGCGCGCACTTTCCTCAGTTTCTTTAAACGCCTGCCTCCCGGACTCGCGTTGCATTGCTCCCCGCAGAAATATCACATCCCCGGTTTGCTCTATTACTACACAGTCCCACCGCACTGGGCATCTTGTCCTTTGAAAGGAGGGGGACCCCCATTTTCTCACTCCGGCGCCCCCCTCATCTTACCGATCGCCAGCAGCTTCTTCCTCAGGATGCTCGTCTGAAAGCGCCGAAGGAAGAGCAAAAAGAGAGAGGCGCCGACCCAGCCTAGCCGGGCAAGGCCGCCCCTCTGCGGCAACAGTCGTCTCTCCCCGAGAGACCCGCCTCGTCTGTTTTGCTTTTTCCCACGCAGCTGCAGGCAGAAACCAAACAGAAGCGCCGCCGAAGATTTTGGACCAACGAGGCGCTGCGCCCTCTGGTGGTTGCAGCCGACACCCGAAAGTAGCGCCGGGCAGGAGAAAGGGGGGGGGGGACCCCAATGCGAAAGCTGCAGGAGGAAGGGGACATGCATGCTGCATTCCCCTCCTTCAGACGCTGAGGGAAGATGCATGCGGGGAATCCCGGGCAGCTTTTCTCGCCTCATTTCAGAAGTCTCATGTGCCAAAAATTCCGTCCTCTGTGCAGTTATTAAAGGCAGAGGAGCCCTGTTCTCCGTGTCCTTATGCCCAATCGCCTCTGTTGCAAAACATGAGCTGCCATAAGGCATGGAGGAGATAACCTGAGATGGTCCAATGCAGGCTTCCTCAACCTCGGCCCTCCAGATGTTTTTGGCCTACAACTCCCATGATCCCTAGCTAGCAGGACCAGTGGTCAGGGATGATGGGAATTGTAGTCTCAAAACATCTGGAGGGCCGAGTTTGGGGAAGCTTGGTCCAATGCCTGCCAACCCATTGGATCCTGCACTAGGATCCTACACACACTGTTCCTCTGGGTCCTGGGCAGCTTCTTTCTGCTTTATGTTTGCATGGACCCCAATGGGACGCAGCAAAGAATCATAAAATTGTAGAGTAGGAAGGGACTCCAAGTATCATGTACTCCAACCTCCTGCAATGCAGGAATTCTGCCCACTACCATCCTTGAGTGGGCTCCAACCACCAACCTTCTGCTTTAGCAGAAATTGACCAGTGTAGGCACTCCCAGAAAATGATTGCTTTGTTTCTCATTGGTTTTTGCTGTTGCATCACTGTGTCAACTTATCCAGACCCATGGGCATAGCCAAGAGGGGGCAAGGGGTAGCTGCCCCCCCTAAATCAATAAAAATACATAGCTAACTGAAGCTCTGCCCTACCCCCCAGATCCTGGTTATACCCATGTCCAGACCCAGTTTTTCTCTCTCCCTAGACTAACTGCAAGGTTTGTCAAGGAAGGCTAAACCAGGAGCCCAGGTTCAGACAACACACTAAACCAAACCATAGCTTAGCACAACAGCTAACAACCGGGGAACAAAGCAGCCACAATCACCTTTCATAGATCCTATGCTTTCATGCCAAGACAGGTGTGGAAAAGCTCAGGGGCACAGGCCAAATTAGGCCCAGCACAAACCCCTAAACTACACTCACTTGACTCAAACCAGTCATCATGTAACACAAGAATGGAGTAAATGCATGGCTGAAGCAGCTGTGACCTACTTAAGTTGTGAGAAACTTTTCACAGCCAATCCCTGCAGAAAACACTTTCGCCCAACTCAGGTCTAGCAAAGTCCCATGCCCTGTGTTTCCCCAGTGCCCAACAGCCAGCAGGCTCTTTGGGAAATGCTGCAGAAGGGACTTCTGACATGCAGGTCATCACCCAAACTGCTAATTTAGTCATCCCCCTACCCCGTGGCAAAGCCATGGTTTGGCTTAAAGGTCAAGGGGTAAAGGGACCCCTGACCATTAGGTCCAGTCATGGACAACTCTGGGGTTGTGGTGCTCATCTCACTCTATAGGCCATGGGAACCGGCGTACAGCTTCCAGGTCATGTGGCCAGCATGACTAAGTAGCTTCTGGCAAAACCAGCAGTGCACGGAAACGCCGTTTCCCTTCCCGAGTAGTACCTATTTATCTACTTGCACTTCAGCATGCTTTCGAACTGCTAGGTGGGCAGCAGCTGGGACCGAGCAATGGGAGCTCACCGTCACGGGGATTTGAACCGCCAGCCTTTCCATCGGCAAGCCCTAGAGGCTCAGTGGTTTAGACCACAGCACCACCTGCAGGGCGAAGCCATGGTTTGGCTTAGTTATGGGCAAAATCATACTATTAAGCAAGTTGTATGAATTTCACTTCTTCTGAGTTTTATGCTATCAAACATTGCTTACCTGCATTTATGTGCTACAACCATTTGAATATAAATGTGTACTGCATACTGGTAATCTTATTTGCCCAGTTTGGAATTCATTGATATTTTACTAGACTAGATAGCAAGCTAAATCTCAAGTACTGAATAATGCAAAATCTGTGTTAACAAGTCCAAATGGCTGCTAGCAAAGGCACACTAAGCTGTATTTAGTGTTGGACCATATGCAGCTATTAATCATTTAGTTTTGAAAACTTCTCAATAGTCTTCCACCACCCACAGTACACACCTTTAGTATTTTTTATTTACATAGTCTTTCATCAAAGATCTCAGGGTGGTCACAAAATAATAAAAAATATTCATTGCGGTAGAGAATTAAGCCACTGTTGATTTGCCCCATTAAGTTTTAAAGGCCTGCTTGTGCTTTTTTCAGGGCAGCCTCTCCTGCATGCCTGGCTCATCCCTTCAGAATGGCAGCTGCATTGTGCGGTTATATTTACTATATATTAATTCACCCATTTCTAGTCTCTGCACTCAGGACTTGACAAAAAGTACAAGAAAGCCATGTCAACTGGTATGTTTCTTCACCATTACCTTGTGAACTTTGGTATCAAACAAACTTTTTACCTGCACGAGGTCTGTTAAGCAAGACATTTCCATCTGGTACATAGCTAGAGGACAAGTGATGCAAAATATTGTATTATTCCAGACTATGGGACAGAGTTTGTATGCCTCCGGACTTCGTCATTATTTTGCAGGAGTAATTCAAACACATACCACAACTGTAGCTTTGGACAATTGTGGTCTGTCACCCTAGTGCATCAATTTTCATTTTAAAAAAAACCTTGTATTTAAGTGATGGGGAAATGCCCTGAGAAGCATGGGGTGGAGAATCAATGAACAGTAAGAAATGTAGACAACCCCACAATCAAATTGGGATACTCAATATGTCTAACCACCACATAAGCTTTGTGCAAGCAAATCAAACGAAGTTCCAAGGAGCCCTTAGCAACAGAACAGGGACAAGAATATTCTGGATGCACTTACAAGTCCCACTGAGATAAGCAGGAATGCACTGAGGCCCTATTTCTCCAAGAAAACTTGTGAGATGTGTTTTAAGAATACTTCCCAGTTAGCAATTACATGTATTCAGCATTCATTTTTCTCCATCCCAAACATGTTTTAAAGCATCACAAGCACTTTTGGTGACAAGGTATTTACTATTTATAGGCAGCAAGGAAAAGAAACCAATTTAGTTATGTCTATTTATTGATGGCTGACTAAATCTAACAGGTTACAGAGCAATATTTATATGTTGATGTAATGAGCAAGTTGACCAAGCACACATCTGTACAGAGACATGCACAGGAAGCCATTTTGTATTTATGCCATTAAAATACAGCTTGAATAACCAGGTACCAGTCACACTACTTATGAAACATTCCAGAAGCTTGGGGGGGGCGAGTTGGGGAGAAAAGGTCTGTTAAGTGGCTTTCATCAAAGTAGGTTGGTTATGAACACAGTACTAGCTAGGTTGGGTGTTCTCCGTATTGCAAGTGAAGAAAAGCCATCTATTCTTTAAAATATTGGTAATTTATTTTCTGAATTAAGTAATGTGCCTGCAGTAGTTTGTGCACTGAAATGTTATTTATTACAAGCCCATACTTCAGAATGGAATATTGCATTCCATACTGGGACTATGTAGTTACATTTTTTGCCACATGGGGGAGTTGCTCCAACTGGCAAATACATTTTACAGCACTAAGATACAAAACAAGCACAATTTGGCAGACACCATCTTTCAGATCATTGTTTTGCTATCATTCCCCACACCCAAACTCCCAAAAACCAATTTAAGGCTCTACAATGCATTTTGCAAGATCCACAAGTTCCCTTTTAGAAGTATTAAGTCAGTGTGTTTCAACAATAAAGTCTCTTTAATATCCAGGACCACCTAAGCATTCTCTTATTCCAAGCACTATACTTGAACCTAGAGCAGTTTGCAAAATGGTGACTGGAGCTTGAGGCTGTATGGACACCCCTAAATTTTAAATGAAACTTAAAAACTAACAGGCAAATGCTTTAGAAGTCAGATCACAGTCACATGTTAACAAGAAGTTATTTGTTACAAAGTGCAAGCCTATCTAGGGAGGGAGGTGGTTCTTAATTGTTTAACAAACCACCAGCTGACAACTGCTGAGGTGAAAAACAAAGCTCTTATTGTGAAACTGGGACAATAGGCAACAACTCTAATGAAGCTGGCTACTGTGAAACATCACTAGCCATTGGATATATTGCTTGCAAGCATTTTTTGTTCTTTATTGCATCAAAATGTTCTAGCCATAGCTATGCCCAAGTTGCATATTTAGTCATGCTAGTCTCAGAAACAGTCACCTGTGATAACAGCACTGTGCAGCTTTTATTAAGTCACTTGGTTACAGTAATATGTTTAAAACCGACAGATTCTGAAGTGTAACAGATTCAGCATGAGCATTACACTACATATTTCTTTCACAAATATGTCAGAGCTGAATACAGCACTAGCCATCAATCCAGGAACAAATGCACTGGAATAGAAGAAATGCAACAAGATAGCTACACTGGAAAGACAACATTTTAGAAAAAGAGTGAACATGAAAAGGGCTCCCCTCTAGCTCCCCAAAGCATGTGTACAGTTGGATCTAACTATAAAGCTCTACATCAGTTTTCTAGAAACTTAACAAAAACACTGGCCAATACAGTCTTTGGATATTTAGACAAAGGGGAGAAAGTCAGTTTCCATGATGAAGTCAGTCGCTTTCGTTGTCACCAGATTCTTTCCCCCCTTCTTTGTTCTTCCGTACTTCTTCAATATGCTTGTCCTGATAAAGCAGAGTTAAGATAGTGAGATACAACTTGGTTCTTCAGGGGTTTTACTGCTACCAAAACTGTCTTGTTTCTATAAACACAATGCAAAGTCCGGACTAAAATAAAAACTACAATCTGCAGTTTCTGCAGAACATATCCTGGGGTTTTACATAGTGATGCACTCAAGCAGATTGGCACGCTATAGTTTAATGACTTGAGAAGCATGGTTTTCATCCCAACTGGTTAACATTTAAGCTTCATGCAGCCAAAAAAACATCCACCCATCCAGTTTTTAAGTACCTCCAAGCTCTGTGCAGTTCTCTTTTATCAAAAGTATTCTTTAAACTCTACCACTAAATACCTATTCAACACAGTATTTAACATAGGGACAAAACAAAGGACTAACTGCAGCTATTTTGTTTTAGTCAAATGTTAGGGAAGTGGTTATCAGTAGAAACCTGTATGTGCTTAACTGTCTATTTGTTGACTTGGTCTTACCTTATTGCTACTTAGGAGGTCCAGTGATTCTAATAGTCCATTCCCTCCAAAATTAAATAATCATGTACAAATCCTGAGCAGTTAGGTGTTAATTATTCTTTTTTTAAACCAAGGTGTACTGTTCCTAGTTTGTTGTCACTGGTGGCCCCAAGTTCATATTTCATTATTTTATAGAGAATCTTAAAATACCAGACTTACTTTCTCTCTCAAGCGCTCCAGTTTAGCAGCCATTTGTGCTTCTCTGTTCTCTTTGATAGCTTCCATTTTGTGGGTCAACTTTTCCTCTGCCATTTTGCTGAAGTTGTTATTTTCTTCAATTGCCTTCTGCAGCACCTCTTTCTCGTGCTCTCGTTTTTCAGCTAGCTGCTTCAACACTTCAGCTTCATGGGACTAGAATATAGATCCATTCCATGTTTAGTTGAGAGTGGTCTGTATGTAATTACAGTTGTTGGGCTGTGTTAAGTATCATCTGAGTCATTGATAGTGGCCTCAGTCTACTAGCAGCTAAGCTAGTTCCAAATCAGGGCAGACATGAAATAGACAAGTGTGTCTCCCCTATCTGTCCTGGAATCTCTTTCTCCACTTCCAGTATACTTAAATTCAAACAGAACTGCAGCAATTCTATTCGAACTATTAATCTTCATCTAAACCTCAATTTATAATTAACTATAAAGGTGCTGTAACATCCCGTTTGAGGCATTTTTCATGGGCTACGGTATTCCTAATGGTAAATTCTATAAACTGGCTACCATTTCAAGTATACACTTGTGCACAATGTAGTGTAGTATTTAGAACTAGAAAAATGTTTACCTTGCGCCTTTCTTCTGCTGCTTCTAGCTTCCTTTGAATTTCTTCCAGTGAGAGATCTTTTTTCTTTGGAGGAGAGAGGGGAAACTCTGGAACAGCTTCTTTTGAAGGAGGGCCAAGTATCAATTCAAATGCCTGTCCAGAAGCACGTTTTTCTAGTTCTTTCACCTGAATGTCTAGAAGAGACATTGTAAGTAACAGTTAGTATCCTTGAGCCACATCATGCTAACACACACTTCTGCTTAAAAGTGCCCTCAGGCTGAAGGAAGCAAATCAAATTTCAAGTCTGCATTTGCAGTACAAACTTTAAAACCTGTTTGACTAGTTAACTGAGGCTCCCACTTCCCTCCGCATACTTAAGTAAATGTTGTTTGAGGTCCCTGGGGGCCTACAATGGAATACAAAGTACCTCCACAAAGGGACAATCCCTGTTTCCTTGAAAACAATAACAAATCCTGTTTAAATGTGCCTTATGTTTTAATACAGTGTTACCCCGTGTTACGCACGCAATCCGTTCCGGATCGTGCTACGTAACACGAATGCCCCCCCCAAAGAAGAAAAAACCCGAAAGTGTGATTTGAGCATTTCTGCACATCCGGGGGTCGCGCGCACTTCGGAAACGCTTGCGGGCGTTCTTAACTCGAACATCCGCAACCCGGGGTATGACTGTACAGGCATTTGCTAAATATTTACACTTAAGATCTGTAGTTATCTTACAATCAATATTTGGACACCTACAGCAAAATTTAGTTTCACACATAGTTAAACTACAACAAAAACACCATTTGAGGACAGTTCTAGACATTTTAATAGTTGTCACAGGATACAGGTGTGAACCTTAGTCATATCGCATCTGACAAAAACACTATCATTCAAGCCTAGATGTCGTCTGTGCTTTTCAGTACGTGTAATAGCTGTAACACCGGCAGATTAATGCTGATGCAATTGAAAAAATTATATTGCATTTTAATACTGTATACATTTTACTGATGTTTAAGTATTAACTTAGAAATGCTTTTAATTTATTAAAAATGTATCTTGAGAAATCATTGTGTGTATCTGGATAGCTCATTTGGTAGAGTGTGGTGCTGATAATGGCAAGGTTGCAGGTTTGACCCCTGTATGGGACAGCTGTATACTCCTTCATTTCAGGGGGTTGGACTAGATGATCCTCAGGGTCGCATGATTCTA
This sequence comes from Lacerta agilis, assembly GCF_009819535.1. NCBI lineage: Eukaryota > Metazoa > Chordata > Lepidosauria > Squamata > Lacertidae > Lacerta > Lacerta agilis. The sequence continues at coordinate 60,616,994 of NC_046319.1, forward strand.
ACACAAATATTAGTGGATAAAGTAGCACTTACCAGAAGAAGCCATGGCTAAAGTAGATTCCAAAAGAATTTGCTGCAGGAACTCCAATAGGTGAGCACTAAGAAGATGGAAACGTTAGATAGATAGTAACTTTACATAAATGTTAGGACTACTTGAACTCTATTCAGTGTTTTCCTTCTACCAGTTTCTAGTCCTTATTTAGGTTTGGATGACAGCATGCAAAATAACACATCTGGAAAAAAGAAACCAATCTGCTATACATAGTAAATATCTAGAATGCTGTACTCCGAATTAAATTATGACCTCAGATCGGCCCCACCCCCAACACTAAGGATCCACCACTGCTAACTCACATTAATAGGAATAGGAATAGGAATAATTTATTATTGGCCAAGTACATTTTCCAACATACTTGGAATTTGTTTCGGCTACATTGCAATGTAAACATACAGACACTGTTCCTCTCACAATACAAAGAAGTAAAGAAACCCCACCCATATTTTACCTCCCCTTAAGCTATACAACTACGAATTTAACAATTTAATGGCACAAGGGAAAAAACTATTCTCGTGCCTGGCCGATTTTGTATATGAAGTCCTGTAGCGACGTCCAGATGGAAGTAAATCAAGCAGATGATGACCGGGATGTAAAGGATCTGCTACAATTCTCTCTGCTCTCTTCCTTACTCGGGTAGCATAAATTGTCTCTATTGAAGGCAAGCTAACACCACAACTGTATTAAAAGAAATTAACCAAGATGCTACAACACAATCTTGGTGCTTTACTAGAGCGAAGCAGACCAGTCTTACACTGCATTACCGATATACACAATGAAGCAGGGGCTGGTCCTGTGTCTCAAGCTAGGTGAATACGAATGGTTTTCAAGTTACATGTGTCCATTTCAAACATCCTGTTATTTATGTCTGGGATTAACAATTCTGTGCCCCAAGCTCTTAAGTATATAGTGGGCAACCAGAAGAAGTTTTAAGTATTTTGCAAGAAGGTACACCAGATTTTCCTACCAGCTAGTCAAATGAAGGCACCTAAGGCTGGATAGATTCCTAGAGTGCAGGCTGCTTGGGCACCAATAAGTTTGATAACAGCACCTGAGAATTTTATTGCCTCCCCCTCCTCCAGCTATATCCAAGGGTATCTAAAAGTAAGACACTATGGTTTGAAATTTATTTCCAGCAACGAATACTAATCCACTGGGCAGATGTGCTCCATCTGTCCCTTCAACATTGATGATTAAAAGCCATCAAAGCCTTACATATATGCTACTAGATTCACTAAAACCCTCCCTCAGGAGCCTCAGAAGGATGACATATTTCCCTTTTCTGCTAGCCTAGGATTGGTATGTGCCATTGTTCTTGCTACTTCGAGACACAAAGGGTAGCTCACTATAATCGAGATCTAGAACCATTTGCGCTAAATCCAGTATTAACAAGGCAAGGCAGCATACATTAAAAAATAAATTCGAGCCTTGCCCTATTCTAACCTCTGCTGCCCCTGACCTTTTGAGATAAAACCTAATTAAATGCAGCACAATGGCACCCCTATGTATGTTTGTATTCCCAGGCAAAGCAAGCTCTTTTGGGGGGGGGGGGAGGATAAGAAATAAATAAACAAGCATGCACAATAGCAAAAAGCTGGGGTTCTTAAGGCGCACCTCCTCTGCGGTCAGGCTGAAAAATCAAAGGCTAGCAACGCCCAAGATCTGAAAGCGGGGGTGGGTGGTTTTGAAAAAAGCCCCAGTGGCTTTCTACTACATACTATGGGGCGGGACCAGGAGAAAAGACTCACAGCCAATAAGGATCATAGATAATGCAAGATAGTGGAAGGGAGAAAAGATGGGGGAGGGGAAAGAAAATGAAGAGCGACGCCTGCCTCGAAGCCCCGCCCAGCCCACGCGCCATTCTAGAACCGCACCGAATTCAAACAGCCCGAGAGCGCGCGCGCGCGCTTCCACCCTCAGGAAAAAAAATAAGGGAAGGGAGAGAAGAATCTGAGCTATAACGGTAACATCCGGGCACCTGCTGCTCGCGCGTTCCTCCACCCTCCTGTGTTCGGCGCGCCAAAACAATCCCGAGCGAGACTGCGACACACATACAAAAAAACCCGCCTCAGCCTCGAGTGCGCGGCCCGCTTGGGCTCGGGGCTTCTCGCTTTCCTCCCGCTGCACGCGGGGTCTCTGCTCTTTCCCGCCCTCTCCCGGCTTTTTCCTAAATCACATTTTTAGCCCCTCACGCCGCTTGAGGAACGCGCCTGCCGCCCCCTCCCTTTAATCCCCGATGGCGGGCGCGACAAGGTGGCGGTGGCGGCGGCGGCGGCAGCTTCGACAGCAACAGCGGCGCCGCCCCTTTCCCTCCCAACAATAGATGGGCTACTCAAGAAGAAAACCAGAGGACGGGGAAATGGGAGCGGGCGGGCGCGTGCTAAGAGAGCCGGGGAAGCTGTCGGCGGTGCCCACAATCATTAGAATCGCCGTCCCAAGCAAACAACGGAGCGCCGCCCGTCCACTCAGGAACTGGGGTGGGGGCGCGAGCGAACAATAGCCGTTCCGCGAGGAACCACGCGCCCCTTTCTGCCTTCCTCACACGCGGTTCTTTTGTCCCCCGCTCCTACCCGCCGGTCACCGCCGAGCCACCCACTCGCTTAAAAAGAAGCAGCAGCCCATTCAGGTGACAAAGCAACGGAGCCGTCTGAGACAAAAGCGTTTTTTTCAGAGACCCCGCCCGAGAAGCCCCCTTCGCCCCTCTTCCCCCAACAACGCACTCCGCTGCCGCCCCACTAAACGAAGCCCCATTTGCCCCTCGCAGTGAAGGACCGACCGCTCGTTAACGCCGTTCCTGGCTCAGCCTCGGATTCAAACCAGCTTCTTAGCAAACCCACCTGCTCCTGTCACTGCGGCGGCTACACACAGACTCAGCTCCTAACCGCCCAGCGCTCCCCACAAAAGCGGCAAACAAAGGCACGTGACCTGCATCGGCCACGCCCCCAATTGGCCGAGAAAAGCGGCACGTGCCGCGCAGCAGGGAGGGGGAGAAAACGAGAGGAGCGTTCTTTCTCTAGCCCCTTCTATTGTGATGGCATGATGGGAAATGTAGTGCAGGGGTGTGTCTCGGTGCAATAAAAGTTTTTTTTTTTTTTTAAAGACGGGTGGATGGAGGCAATATATGGGAAATTGGCAGGCTCTTGGTTTCGTTCTCCAACTTCCGTGCAATCTTTGTGGGCGCCGCGGTCCATTCCTTGCCTGGGACAACAGAAGAGTGTCTCTTTGTTCTCATTCTCCCTCCTGTCTCCGCTGCTTACATGTCAATCATTTGACCTTAGAATAGACAAACACGCCCCCCCCGCAAAAAACGACGTGTAATCACACTCCATTCTACTCAAAAGGGCCTCGCAGCCCCTGCATGTGGCCCTTTAACTCTCAAGCAAGCTTCACTGAGCTTAACGTAGCTTACTCTCTAATAAGATGTATATGTAAATTTCATGCCTGAACATGCTTACCTGAATTCACTGGGTCTTGCACCACCATAAGACTGCAAGTGTGTAGTGTTAGGGTTGTAGTCCCAATCTTTTTCGAATCATGTAGGTAACGGTTATCTCTTCTCAGAAAGCAATTAATACATTACTGTACCAATAAATAGTGCCAGCCCAAGATACCTTCATGGCTTTATATAAGCTGATTAAATTGGAGGTTGAAAATCTTAATTCAGCACTGGCCATTGTTGTAGCATCCTTTACTAGAGCAGCAGTTTGGCTTCAGGAGCGCAGGGCAGGCTACATGCCACATGAAGATCTGTCCTGTTCCTTGCCACCATTCTTGCTTCTCGGTATCTGCAGTCTGAGATAGGACCCACACTCTGCCTAATGGTAGGCTCCACACTGTAGGAAATAGGTCACATTCATCCTGGTGGAATGGATCTCATTTTCATCTGTGTACATATCTCTTGCGCTATTGAGCCATTAGGCCCCTTTGTATATTATATTCTTCCCCTTCTGTCTGTACCCACATTATATATCTTTTAATAGTTTTGTTCAGTGCTTTTTTTCTGGGGGAACGCAGGGCTACACATACTCCTAAACATTTTGTGAATGTAAGTTTTGCCTAATTGAGGGGCAGTATTTCAATATGAGTAGGAAAATGAGAGTACCCCAAAAAATTGGGGGGGGAGCGCTGGTTTTGTTGTACAGTGCCCAGAACAAACTTAGTTGGTCTCTAAGGTGCTACTGGACAATTTTTAATTTATTTTTATTTATAAAGACTGCGTCAGACCAACACAGCTACCTACCTAAATCTAGAATCACACCAGTCTTTAATAGAGCAGTTCCACCTCCTTTAGCTGAAGTTATTTGGCACCTCACTTGATGATCAAGAGCTCATTTCGGTGGAATCTGGCCATATAACAGAATATAGGATGTCAAAATCTGCTAAAAGGAAAATGAGAAGGAAGGTTTAAAATGTGGGTGAGGAACTTGTGGCCCTCCAGATGTTGAACTTCAACCACTGTCAACTTCAGCCAGCATAACCAATGGCCAGGGATGGTGGAACCCTGAGCCCAATGGCAACACCTGGAAGGCCACAGGTTACCTACACAGATTTAAACAAAACAAAACCTCAGAATATACACGGCTTTATTGTTAGGGAATTTTCAAACACAAACGTTAAAAGTACTTCTTGCATTTCACATTCCTAATTCAAATGTAAAACTGGCATTGGCTCAACATTGTAACTTACAACACATGTACATCATGGGATTAAGGCAGTGTAACTGAACAACAGCCAAAGGTCCAGTGCCATCTTAAAGATTATTATGGTATAAACTCTGGGGGGCTTTCTGGGAAACCAAAACCTAGTTGCAAAAAGCTTGTGCCACAATACTGTAGATGTCTTTAAGATGACCCAGTATAGTACTCTAAGATGTTTGCATTCTGGTACATCCCTTCTCTGGGAACTGCAGTTCTGTGCAATATATAGCACATCTACCCTACATCTTGAAATTAAACCCATTTTGAAATTGTTTTAAGTCACTTGTAGAATCCTAGCCATACACTATAGTTAGAAAAATAAGCATGTGCACACAGCTCAACCAATCCTGTTTCCTAGTGTTAACATATGAACCAGCACTCACGGTTTTTTTTTTTAATCACATACAAACTATGAGCAATCAGGGGGGGGATCACAAGTGCTGGTTTGCATGTAACATTAAACCAGCTGTGCCATGGTTTGTTTCTCTAGAGAGCAGCAAAGCAGAGTGCCCTTGAGCTGCACACATTGGCTAATTTCCCTAACTATGGTTCACAGCCAACATTATGTTTGAATGATGTCACTTTCACATCTTTTGAACAAAGAAGTCGGATACACATTAGTTCTGGAAGACTGCAGAGCTAATTCTAGCCCAGTGTTTTTCAACCACTGTTCCGCGGCACACTAGTGTGCCGCGAGATGTTGCCTGGTGTGCCGTGGGAAAAATTACTTTATATGTAGTCAATATAGGCACAGAGGACCAGCGTTGCCACCGCCGCCACCGCCGCCGCTTCTCCCTCAGGAAAGCTCTTTATTTCGCTCCCCACCACAGTATCCCCCTTCCCACGCCTGAATCTACCAGGCGCGGCGGCGGCGGCGAGCTGAGAGGAAGGAAGGCAAGAGCCGCGACGGCACCGGCAGCTTCTCCGCCTCCTCCTCCGCCTCCTCCTCAGCTGCGAGGGAAGGAAGAGGCGGCGGCTCCCTCCCCCCTCCCGAGGGGCCCCGCGGCCCTCCGCCTCCGCGCCCCCGTCCGGGGCGAACCGAGGGAGATGCCCGTGAAGAAGAAGCGCAAATCCTCGGGGCAGGCGGGGGACGAGACGGGCCTCAAGAAGTGCAAAATCAGCAGCTACTGCAGGTCTCAAGCTTCTAGTAAAGTGATAAGCGGTGAGGAGCATTTTTCAAGCAAGAAGTGCCTGGCTTGGTTTTATGAATATGCAGGTGAGGATGAAGTGGTAGGGCCAGAAGGAATGGAGAAATTCTGTGAGGACATTGGCGTTGAACCTGAAAATATTATTATGCTAGTTTTAGCCTGGAAACTGGAGGCTGAAAGCATGGGATTTTTTACAAAGGAAGAATGGTTAAAGGGGATGACCTCATTACAATGTGACTGCACAGAAAAGCTGCAGAGTAAATTTGATTTTTTGCGCTCGCAACTGAATGATATTTCAACATTTAAGAATATCTACAGATATGCCTTTGATTTTGCAAGGGATAAAGACCAGAGAAGTCTGGATATTGACACTGCAAAATCTATGTTAGCTCTTCTGCTTGGAAGAACGTGGCCTCTGTTTTCAATATTTTACCAATACTTGGAGCAGTCAAAATACAGAGTAATTAACAAAGATCAGTGGTACAATGTGTTAGAATTCAGCAGAACTGTCCATGCAGATCTTAGCAACTATGATGAAGATGGGGCATGGCCTGTTCTTCTTGATGAATTTGTGGAGTGGCAAAAGGTTTGCCAAGCATCATAGCAAGAGCAGCTTTGAAGAAGGTGCTGGATCTTGTGATGTTGCAAAAACTGAGTCAAAACCAAGGGTTGCGTTCACATCCTTATGAACTTTAGTCATTTTTTCCCCTTTTATTTTTAAAGGAAGCCTTGTTACATGTGAAATGGGCATTGAACCACACCTCATCTGAGACTGAAAATTGGAGGGTTTCGTCTTAAGTTTCTAGCATTTCAGAACAATAAAGATTCAGATTTGTAACAGTCTTAATATATATATATATATATATATATATATATATATATATATATATATAGGCACAGAGTTATTTTTTTAAATATTTTCTAATGGTGGTGTGCCTCGTGATTTTTTTCATGAAACAAGTGTGCCTTTGCCCAAAAAAGGTTGAAAAACACTGTTCTAGCCCACATCACAGAACTACAGTCCCCAGAATTCCTTAGGAGAAATGGCAGTGAAAGATCCTACATTTAGTTTTGAAATAGCTATTTTCTGCTTTTTTAAAACCTACAAACAACATTCTGACCATTTTCCTGATTGACACTAAAGCAGCTTCTCCTGTGCTGTTTGTGTGCATGGGTTAACTGTATTCCCTGGAGAACCTCTGCCTCATTATTTTTCAGCAGGTGTCCTCGACACATTTGGAGGTCTGCAACAATAGGAAGTGAGTCTGTTTAGTCACGCCCTGGAGGCTCTTTGCATATAGGCAGTTCCTCCATTTGGTACATTCTCTGATAGAAGTTCATAAATTACGGCTAATTCAGAGGAGCATTGTTAGAGTTCATTTACTAATGTTTGTAAAATGCTGGCAGATGCTTTATTGGAAGCTGCTATAAAAAGACTAATTATGAACTGAAAACCACTCACGTGAGTTACCATAAATTGTATGCTGTAACTTTAACGAGGATGGAATATACAAATTAGACATCAAATAATAAAATGCAACTGCTATATCAAAAATGTACAGTCCTCAACACATATTTTGTTAATCTGTTAACTGATTTATTTTTATCTTTTTTTCTGGCAGAAAAGAGAGACCATGATACACCCAGAATTAAGGCATGTTTAAATCCCATTGATTTCAGTGGGGGAAAGTTCCCATTAAACTCACTGTGGCTCTAACTTCTAAGTGTGCACAGGATCAGCATATTTACTCCTTGCCTTACGTCCAAGGAGCTTCAAGCTGTACATGGTTCTGCCCCCTCCACTTTTTATCTTCAAAGCAACCCCATGAGGTAGATTAGGCTAAGAGACAACGACTGACCCAAGGTTGCTCAGTTAGCTTCATGGGGGTGGGGATTGGAATCCTGGTGTCTCAGGTTGTAGTTTAACACTACATGGTACTGTACCTATATCAAGGCCTGTGCAGAGCTTGTCTGAGGCCTGGGGCAAGAGTCTTGTTAGAATAAAGTTATAAACTCAAATGAAAAAGCAACTGGTCCCTGGTCCCATTTTTAAACATAGCACTGGGTGCTTGGGATTAATTCTGTTCACATGTAAATTAATCATGCTACATACTTACCTAAACAGCAAGTCTATGCAGGTTTCTCAGAAGTAAGTCTAACTATGCTCAGTGGAACTTGTCCCAAGTAAGTGTTGCATAGGATGAGGCCCCAATTCCCTGCCCCTTCTCAAGAGTTCAACATAGAAACCATTCCAAACGTCTCCTCTTTCTTCTCTGACTAGTTTTGTAGCCACGGGTGTGTGTGTGCCTTATCCCTGTTTATTGGTAGAGTTAAAAGCATGCTGGCAGTATCTTATCCAATTGCTTACTAAGGCCATATTATTAATTAATTAATTAATTAATTTAATTTGTATACCACAGGGCAGTTTACAACATAGAAATACAAAATGAAAACACAAAATACTAAATAAAATAAAAACAGAAGCAAAACAAACCAATAGCACCCCCCACTGATACATAGAATGTTAATCAGCCTAACACCTGGTTGAAGAGAAACGTTTTCACCTGGCACCTAAAGATATGTAATGAAGGTTCTGGGTGAGCCTCCTTGGGGAGAGCATTTCACAAATGAGGAGCCACTGTCTCTGTTATGTGGTGATGATTCCTCAACCCATTAAATCCCATTTCAAGACGATTGCTGGCTACTGGCTTGCCTCTGTCCCATCCGAAATGTCATAACTGTCTGAAATAAATCATGTTTCAATTCATCTCAATATTGTAGGGGGTTGCTTTCTGCTGGGGTGACAACTTTGCAGGAAAAAACCCTACTAGTATGCCATTGTGCCTTCAACAGCAGCATCATAAGCTAGAATTCACAGGTGAAAATTTTGTAGCACAGAGATAAGCTGAAACACTGGTTAATGCCTGTAGGGTTAAAGGGCTTTTAAATACATAGTTAAAGGTTGACTTACAAATCTGACAATCTTATGGCTTCCAATTGTCTCAAAACAATAGTCTTCCCGCCCCCATCTCCCAGGCTTGACAAAATGATGAGAGACAAAGCACTAGTTGCTGAACACTCCCTTTAGAGTAGGGGTCAGCAACCTTTTTCAGCCATGGGCCGGTCCACCATCCCTCAGACCATGTGGTGGGCCGGACTATATTTTGGGGAAAAAATAATGAACGAATTCCTATGCCCCACAAATAACCCAGAGATGCATTTAAAATAAAAGCACACATTCTACTCATGTAAAAACACCAGGCACGCCCCACAAATAACCCAGAGATGCATTTTAAATAAAAGGACACATTCTACTCATGTAAAAACATGCCAATTCCCGGACCATCCACGGGCCGGATGTAGAAGGCAATTGGGCCACATCCGGCCCCCGGGCCTTAGGTTGCCTACCCCTGCTTTAGAGCACTCAGGACAAATGTTCCATTTATTCAGTAGGTGGCTGGGCTGGATCCACAATTCACATAAGCCAAATGCTGGAACTGAAGCCCATTTAGTGCTGTCTGGGCTGTGGAATGGTAAGAGAACCATAGATAAAGCATATACAAAAATGATATGTATGGGTTTTTATTGTTAAGTGATTCTGCCTTTTTCTCCATCTGTCCCCATCTCAAATATTGAATATCTACCTACCTAAACACATGTGTGCGCGCACTCAGGCACAGCACTCTCAAAGGTTTGGTTTCCTACTGGTAATGGATGGGTTTTTATGACCTTTTCATTTAAATCACAGTAGAAATCAATATACATGTCAAGGACAAATGACCATGGACTAACTGCAGCAGTGGTGATAAAACCAAGCCCTTATTTTCTGAGCTCTTGCCTTACATTACCCATGAACTGAGCTATATCAATAGGACCCTGATGCGTTACGTATCTCTACTTTTAAAAAGCACAATGATTTCTGCACATGAATTTCTAGATTAGAGTGGGTTAATATTGTGACAAGCAACAATAGATCCTTCAAAACACACATTACCTTAAAGCTGGGTTGTTTTTTCTCCTCCCAATCAGATGTCTGTTTCCATGGAAACAAGCATCCGGCAGCCAAACATGGGTAGATTTTTCAGACTGAATAATCAGCAGTAGATGTTTTTTCAAGTAGATGTTTACAACCCAAAGGACTCCGTGGTATTTTTGATGTGGTTCAGCTTCTTGACCCCTGGTGAAGATTTCTGTGCTACAAATAACCATAATTAATTAAGTTCTGTGGTGTTTAACGTGCTGTGTTTGTAGTACAAACCCTCCCTAGTTTTACATTTTGTTTGACGTTCTAAACCAGCCTTCACCAACTGGGGCTGATGGGAGTTGAAGTCCAAAATATGGGGGAGCACCAGGTTGGAAATGGGTGTTCTAAACATTCTGCTAAAGCAGGAATGGGAAATCTGGGGCCCATGAGATGTTGTTGGACTAGAACTCTTAACTCTAACCATTGGTTGTGCCAGTTGAGGCTCATGGGAGTTGGAATCCAACAACATCTGCAGGGCTACACATTCCCCAACTCTCATCTATGAAAACAGCTTAGAGATTTTTAAAAAGGCCTTCTAGCATTAAAAAGTTTTCAGCACTAGTAAAAAAAACCCAGAGAGGGAGATTATAGGATCTCTTTGGGAACTGAGCTCCATAACTGCAGTGGCACCACTGACATCACCCTATCATTTGATACCCTTTAAATCAGCTTTTGCCAACCTGGTGCAGCTCTCATCAACCCTTAGGCCCCTTGACTGCAACAACATCTGTAGGACCACAGGTTCTCTATCTCTGGCCTATTGCTCGTCAGTTATTCCAGTGCCTTGACATTCACTGGCCAGAATGATGGAAGGTGGAAATAAGTTTTTGTTTTTTTTAAAGAAAGCTACTGGGCAGAAGAGCCTGCACAATTTCCCTAAGAGCTACATGAGGCAAACAGTCTAGAGACTTACTTTTCCTGATTGCAAATTATAGGAAGCGAACTAGAATAACCTTTCAGGACCTTTACTGTTCCCCAGCGACACAGGCTACAGCCCTGTATCCTACCTCTATTTTAGGTATGGGTGAATCAGTCAATTTCAGTTTCTCATTTGTCCAATCCTAAGTTCAGTTGTTAATATTTCCACATCAGTTTGCACTTTAAATAAAATTCTGGTGAAAATTCATCAGGGTTTTAGTGCAGGTTTTTCTGAATATGCACGTTTGAGTAAAATTTTGCTGAATATACACATTTTGAAATCAATTTTCCCTATAATAATACATTTTGTATGTTATTTTCACTTAATATGTGCATTTTTATGCATACCTTACCCCCGTTTATGTACTTTTAAAGACATCAGTTGGCTGGAGAAAAACATGGCAAAATTTGGAGAAGTATGAATTTTGAAGAATGATTGTCTTTCAGTTCTCATATTTTGGAAATTGCAAATTAGGTAGATTTGCCTTTAAATGTGAACTGAATCACATTTCTCCCCCATACCTAACCTCTACCCCAACTCAACAGATGCTGAATAAAATATAGATTTAGATTTCTTTCTTTTGACCCATCTGGGAAAATTATAAAGTTTGGAGGCATCAAGAAGACCCTCACAACTTCTAGTGAGAGTTTAACACACTCTCTCTCTATCTATCTATCAATCTATCTATATATTCTCAGATATTCTAGAATTAAAATTGCATTATTACTAATTGTGATGTTGATGAAGAAGACAGGAGGGGGTGCAAATAACCAAAATACCCCTTCAACTGCATTGTCCAATAGAAAGTGAGATAATTATGCAGCTCACAGAGAAGCAGAACACAGAAGGGCTTTTATTTTTGATCAAGGTAAAAATATCTATAGAGAACAAAATTAATCTGTGAGTGAGAGGAGGGTGTGCATGTGTGAGAGACAGAGAAAATGTGCAAAGCTGTTTAAGCATCCAAGATGCATTGTTCCTACCAGCAGTAAACCTGTGTCTAGTCTTTTTGATATTGTAAGCCACATATTCAAACAGATTTAATATTAGATTTGCCAAGTCAGGACCATCCTAGTCCCTGAGATTTCAGGGCGCAAACTTGAGACCTAAGGGTGGCCCCTGGCGATGACACAGGAGCAGGCCCTGGATACAGAGGTGGTCATTGTTACATTTTCTATACCATCCTTCATCGAAAGAGCACAGGGAGGTTTACAATATAAAAACACCAAAATGCATACCATAGTAACAAACAAAAACAATAACTCCCCCCCCTCCCCACTGCCCATACAGTTTCAGGTCTGTACAGATGTGAGAGCAGCTGGGTACACATACCCCAGGCCTCAGAGGGCTAAGCTGGCTGGGGGTGGTGCTTAAGGATCTGCCGAACTTACACTGTCTTGCCAACAACAAGACTCCCACCCTGGGCCTCAGACAAGCTCTGCACTAGCCTGGAGGCAGGTGGCCTGAAGCCAAAGCATTGATCTGCCACACCACCTGCTCTGCCACCTGAAGCAAGGGGCTCCCTTTGTTACAGTTATCCAACCTGTACTCTCTTTACGGGGCAGACATAGGAATAGCAGAGATAGCTGCCCCGACACATCGAGTTGGGCCTAAAAAACGAGATTTAGTGCTTGTGCAGATTGTAAAAAATGGCCAAACCCTTACTTTAGCACTTTGAACTAGTTCTAATCCACCACCAGCAGTGTCGTGTTTACATGTGATGTGTATGTATGTGTTTGGTAGAGAGCGGGGTGCGCATAGTTTAATTATGACAAGATGTGGTGACGGCCACCAACTCGGCTTTAAAAGGGGATTAGTCAGCTTTGTGGAGTATAAGGCTATCAGCGGCCTCTAGGTATGATAGTTCATATGCTATCTTTGAATGCCAGTCACTTGGAAACAGCCAGATGCTCTCCCATCCTGCTTGTGGGCTTCCCATAGGCACTTGCTTGGCTACTGTGGGATGCAGAGATGCTGGGCTAGATGGGCCTCTGGCCTGATCCAGCAGGGGTCTTCTTATGCTCATAATTACTGAAAATCCTGGGAGAGAGGCAGTGCACGTCCCACACAGGATAATAATAATAATAATAATAATAATAATAATAATAATAATAATTTATTATTTGTACCCCGCCCAGCCACTCTGGGCGGCTTCCACCAAACATTAAAATACATTTAAAATATCACAGTTTAAAAACTTCCCTAAACAGGGCTGCCTTCAGGTATTTTCTGAATGTCAGGTAGTTGTTTATTCCCTTGACTTCTGATGGGAGGGCGTTCCACAGGGCGGGCGCCACTACCGAGAAGGCCCTCTGCCTGGTTCCCTGTAGTTTTGCTTCTCGCAGTAAGGGAACCAACAGAAGGCCCTCGGCGCTGGATCTCAGTGTCCGGGCTGATTGATGGGGGTGGAGACGCTCCTTCAGGTATACAGGACCGAGGCCGTTTAGGGCTTTAAAGGTCAGCACCAACACTTTGAATTGTGCTCGGAAACGTACTGGGAGCCAATGTAGATCTCTCGGGCCCGGTGTTATGTGGTCCCGGCGGCCACTCCCTGTCACCAGTCTAGCTGCCGCATTCTGGATTAATTGCAGTTTCCGGGTCACCTTCAAAGGTAGCCCCACATAGAGCGCATTGCAGTAGTCCAAGCGGGAGATAACCAGAGCATGTACCACTCTGATGAGACAGTCTGCGGGCAGGTAGGGTCTCAGCCTGCGTACCAGATGGAGCTGGTAGACATGATGAAAAATAAAAACAGGAAAGGTTCATAAAATAGTTGGGCCTTGCTGCAAGAGATGGAAGAGCATTGTTTCTCACTACACCCCTTCCCCTACCCCTTCTAAAAGGGCTTTGTGGCAGTGTCTTTGCTTGAGTGGTATTGATGGGGACTGCTCAGCTACAAAAATGTGGATTAAATCTGTGAAGGATGTCACAGCAACACAGCATGGGCATGAAGCGGGAAAGCTGCACGGCTGGCATTAGGGGCAGCATAACCTAGAAACAGCCAAGGCTCCTTCCTCATCAGAAGACATACTGCTGACCTCTGGTGGCCCTGCAGCCTTGCTGTTTTCCCCATCTCCTTTGCTGCCACTTCCTGCTCACCTCACCTGCCTTCTCTAAGTAAATGAGCAGTGACAGGAGTGAGAAGGATCAGCTCATACCAAGAACAAACAGTTGGTCTCTAAGGTGATACTGGAAGGAATTTTTTAATTTTTTATTTTGTTTTGAATTATGTAAGTTCACCTTTAAATGAGAACTGAATTGAATTTCTCCCCCCACCTTAGCTTAGAGGTGTGGGGGGTGGGGGGGACTGGAAGAGCTGAATGAACTATTGCCTGAATTCGCATAAGGCAATTTTGTACGTTTGTAAGAGCTTAGTGCTCTTAAGGGTCTGTCTTAGATCCCCCTGATCTAAGTGCCTGTTTCCCCATGCCAAATTGAATTAATCTGTATAAAAGCCAGCTCCCTATCCACATACAGCATATATTCGCTTCTGTGCTTTGTCGCAGCAATGGCTGAAGGAAAAAATGCAGCTTGTAGGGCAGCTGTTCAGGGACATATCAGTCCCTTAAGAAGAAGATTTATGTAATCACAGAACCTTCCCAGATTCACAGAGGACCACCTCCTGCTTCTGCCATATATGGTATGCTTATGTAAACCCCAACATTTGCTTGACTGTTATGTTCAGGATGCCTATATTAAAAATGGAGAGCTGCTTCTCCCTTAGTCTTCAGATCACCTCTGCCTTTACCTCCATGTATCATTGCCTCCATGGAGTCCCATGAAATTTCTAGGCCAAGTGTAGAAAACAACTGTTTTGGGTCCCAAAATAACCAATCTGCTCATTGTACATCAGGTTTCTGCTCTCTAATAACCAAACAGCTGCTGTGAGGAGGGGGATTTCTCTCCCCCTCAGCCTGCATCATAGCTGACATGAAATGCACTAATTGGATTTCAAAAGTGTCAGGAACAGCTCCCTCACCTTGGATCTAGAGCAAAGACAATGTGATTCTTGACAACCCGCAGCATAGCGATGCAAAGCGGAAAAACCATAAAATATTCAACACATACAGAAAAAAGAGAGAGTGTGTTCCAATCAGATATTTGCTTTTGCTCTTTGAAACTGAAATAGAATGAACTAAAAGCATTGGGTGAAGCACTAATTATTCCCCAGTCTCTAATTAGTCTTTAGGATTCAACAAAGTAGGCTCAGGCATAACAGAAGCAGCAATATCCTTTGTACAGTATTATTAACACCACCTTGCAATGAGATGGTTAAATGTACACCTATGATACAAGAAACCAGGGCTTCAGTGGGAGGAGTTCTTACATGGAATCCCTCTTAGGTGGCATGTTCTTTGTAAGCAAGATCATTTGCAGTATTGATTGGTGGTGGTGGGAATTAGCTACCGATCCTGCTGCTTTGATTAAAACGAGAAACCATAAACTGCTTGGCTTTTGATTAGCAAAGCAGTTGTTCGGGAGGTCAAAACCCTGCAAACAGACCACAGCATCCATCTCTTACTATGAGTAAGCCATTCACTGCATGGCAGAAATATACTGTAATGCTAACAAGAGCCACCGAGTGAAGGTAATGGGGCAACAAAGAAAAATAAGAAGTACAAAAATGAGCTGGATCTTGCAGACAAAAAGTCACTCAGGGTTGTATTCAGTGAAGTTCTACTCAGAGCAGACCTACTGAATTTAATAGACCCAAATTGTTGTTGTTGTTCAGTCGTGTCCGACTCTTCGTGACCCAAATTAGCATTGCCCATTAACTTCAATGGGTCTACTGTGAGTAGGAATAACACTGGACACAGCCTTCAGTTCTAAGATATAAAATGTATGCTATATAAGTCTTTTCTAAGTGCTGCAGTTATCAGGCTATACACATAAGGTTTGGGGATAGAAACAATGATGGGTGCTCCCCGTTTTTTAAAACATAAAAATCGCTGTTACTGCAATCTGTCCCTAAAAGAAGTTATTGGTGGCTTGAAGAAGAGGTGGGTTTAGGGGAGCGTGACTGGTTCGGGTAAACTAGGTGCAGAGCCTCAGGGACACTGCAGTGCGCACTGCAACTATGATGTCAAATGTAGCACAAGGCGGGCGTCAGATTTTGGTGTTGCCCAGGGTGCCACTTAAATTTGAGCACCATTGCTTAAAGATGCTTGCTTAATGGTCCTTGGTACCCAGTGGCTACTAGCTAGCTGCTGGACATCCCTATCAGACAGGGTGGCTTCCCTTCTGCTGTACAGTATTTTGACACTGCTTTCTCCTGACCTCGATTAAAAAAACAGTGGTGGGAGCATGCTGGAGCTGCAGTAAACAATAATTAGAACATAATCTAAGACTAGCTGCTCTGTGTAGGTATGACAAGAAAGCTGGGAGTTGGCATGTAGCCAGAGAAAGAAAGGAGAGTTTGGGTTATGCAATTGGCTTTGTGGCTTCCAGGGTGTGCCATTTCCTTTTGGAGAAATCTATAAAGCATCAAGATGGCTTCATCTGTACTCTCCTATGCTCAATTTGCATAATGCAAATAAGGAAATATTGTGGGGGAGGAAAACACCTTGTAAATCTCCAATACTTTCTTACAGGGAAACTGTACTTCAAAATTCCTACCACTGAAGAAAATAGAAAACTTCAGCTGTATGTTACAGCCTGTGGTGTTGAAGGTTAGTGGGCTAAAATAAAAGCCCTTTTTAATTTAATTTTTTTTTTTTATCTTAGCTCTACACAGCTCATCTCCTGGCAGAGTTAGGGCTGCAGTGAAATTGGGGTCACCAGCTGCTTAGTGGCACAATTTAGAGTGCTCATTACATTAGTGATCTAAGCTTTATATGTTTTGGGTCTGCTGTGTCTCTGGGAACACCTCTTCCTTTACTAGTCTTCCAGTTTTTAAGATCTCAATGGGAGGCTCTGTTATGTGAAGACTTCACAGAGAATCAGAGAATCATAGAGTTGGAAGAGACCACAAGGGCCATCCAGTCCAACACCCTGCCAAGCAGGAAACAAAAGAAAGAAAGAGAAAGAAGAGGGAGACAGAACCGTCTCTCGCTTTCACTTTTTGTTTTCAGCAGGGTGAATTTTGAGGGCAGGGGACAAAACTCACCAACAATGGCCTTTAAAACAGGGTGGGGGACTGGATTTGGCCACTGGGTCAGGTCCTTATATCTCTCGGATTCCTGTGGGCCAGGTTTGATGTCACAATGATGTCATGTGACCTGTTTTTGCCAGGTCAGCTGATTGTCAGATCTTGCATGGTGCTGTGCAAGTCAGTCACATCTTACCGGCAACTGCCCTGCAGCTGACATCATGTAAGAACATAAGAATTTGCATTATACTGAGCTAGATCATTGGTCCATGTAGCCCAGTATTGGCTGCACTATTCTTCAACCTTGGGTCCCCAGATATTGTTGAATACAACTCCCATATTCCCCAGCCCATGGCAGGGATGATGGGAATTGTAGCCCAACAACATCTGGGGATCCAAGCTGATAGAACATCAGTGTTTCACTGAGAATTTCTCCTAATATAGACTTTTCAATGCAATTTCCCCTAATGCACACTTTTTTCAAAGCAATTGCCCGATATGTTGCTTTTATGTATTTTTCACAAATTTATGAATGATGTACACTTTACCCCAATATATTTATTTTTATATACATTACTTTGTTGGAGAACTACACTGCTAAATTTGGAGAAGAGTGAATTTCAAAGGATGGTTGTGTTTCAGCTGCTTATTTTTTCGGAAAGGGCAAATTGGGTAGGTTCACCTTTAAATGGGACCAAAATCAAATATATCCTCCATCCTTAACAGTTTGTGGGTGGAGACTAAGATTCTCCTATGGATGCTGAAAAAAGATCATGTTGAGTGCAGATCAGGGCAGGCCTTGGATCTTTCAAACAAGGGAGACACGCTGTGCTAGTCTTGGACCTGGTGCCACTATATTCCCAGTAACTGAAGGTAGGTGTGGGTGTAAAGCAGAATATAAGTATTTTAAATAAATATAAAATCAAGGCATCAAGGTTCTTATTGACATAGTTAAGGAAAGCATTAGAATAAGCACAGTATCATCTGTATTAAAAATGTATCCATATACAAAAAGGAGAAATGTCATATCTATAATTCCTTTATCAGCAGCTACAAATCTTCATGCTACAGATTTGTACTTTTTTGCAGCATCAAATAAACTGTCCAGAAATTTCAGTTATTTTCAAGGGGACTGCATAGCACGAAATGAATACAAGGCCTTCATTTTAACAAAAAGCAGATTTCTTTCTTCCCTAGATCAGTGTTTTTCAACCTTTTTTGGGCAAAGGCACACTTGTTTCATGAAAAAAATCACGAGGCACACCACCATTAGAAAATGTTAAAAAATTTAACTCTGTGCCTATATTGACTATATATAAAGTAATTTTCCCACGGCACACCAGGCAACATCTCGCGGAACAGTGGTTGAAAAACACTGCCCTAGATTGTGCCTCCAAACAGTTTTTTTATTTTTGGAGCCTGTTAAACACACTCAACTGTCTCTTCCCCAGCTCTTTTCTGTATAGATAACCTCTTCTAGGAGTCACACATTTACAGCTCCAATAACGATTTTTATTCTTTTAAACTACCCTCTCCACCAATTAAAAGCTGCTTCAGAATGTGCTGGTGTTGCAGTCTCCACAATAAATCCATTTCTGTATAGCCATCATTTCCATCCTATCTTCTTTTATCTCTATCTCGCATCGCACGGGAAGAAGATATGCAGGGGCGCTTCTGGCCTGTGCCAGTAAGGAGGGCTTTTAGCATCTCCGTTGGAGGCATCGTCTAATCTAATGCATCATTATTACAAACACAGCTGGGGAACGATAATGCTTGCTTATTGTGCATCTGAAGAAGTGTGCATGCACACGAAAGCTCATACCAAGAACAAACTTAGTTGATCTCTAAGGTGCTACTGGAAGGAATTTTTGTTGTTGTTTTTTTTGTTTTCACACAGTACTTTGTTCTTCTTGTTTTGTATTGCATCCCACAGACAAAATAGCACTGAAATATTGTAAGCAGCCAGGTGAGTTAGCTTTGAGACTCACCTCTTGAATTCGCATTGATCGCTTCTCACACACATGTGCTTTTCTGCAGTTGCAGGCATTGACACATGTGAAGGGCCTTAGCTCAGTGGTGGAACAACTGCCTTGCATGCAGAAGAGCCCAGTTCAATTTCCAGCTGGGAGAGACCCTGTGACTGAAATCCTGCAGAGCTGCTGCCCAGTGGTGTAGTGTGTGGGGGAGGGGCAAAGGGGGTCGTGGCCCCAGTTGCAGAATTCTGAGGGGGCGCAACCTGGCGCCCCCTTGACAGGCTCCCTCACCGAGGCCACATGACTGCTGCCTTCCAGAGCTGTGGGAAGGCGAGCCATGCCCAGGCTGGGCCTTTAGGGCTGTGGCAGCATCTCCTTCTCCTCATGATCGGTGAAGGCATACCTACCCCTAGGTGGAACTCCCACCTACCAGAGTCTGGGCTTTCCCAAGCTTGCATTGGTCCTACCCTGGGGCCTCCCACTTGACATGTGTCCCTGGTTGAGGGTGCATGCCACAGTGGAGAGCTGCTCACTCACCCGGGACCCACTGGTGCATGCCCTCATGCTGTGTGGCCAAGGAGAGGCGATCGGGGAAGGGCTGCACTTGGTGTCTTAGCCTGCTCTCTGCCACCTTCCTTCAGCTTCAGCTTTGGTGTTGCTGGGACATCGCCAAGCCTGTCAAGGAGTGCCAGCCACTGGTCCCACCGGGAGCTCACCAAGCTGAGAGGACAAATGCAGAGACTGACGAGCAGGCAACTTTCATGAGGAGCGGCCACTGCAGGAGTGCAGCAAAGTCTGCCTGTTGCCTCCCATACGATATCCGCAAGGAGGTTGGGGGGGATCCTTGCCTTGCCCTGGGCACTGCCAATGCATGTTACACCACTGCTGCTGCCCATCAGTATAGACAATAATGAGCTGGATAGGTCAATGATCTGAGTCAGTCAGTATAAGGCAGCTTCCTCTGTTCCTATGATGCCTTAGTCCAGGCATGGCCAAACCTGGCCCTCCAGATGTCTTGGGATTACAACTCCCATCATCCATAGCTAACAGGACCAGTGGTCAGGGATGATGGGAATTGTAGTCCCCAAACATCTGGAGGGCCAAGTTTGGCCATGCCTGCCTCAGTCCATAGGTGAAGTCTTTAACATGTGCATACGTAGGTTGAAATAACAGTGATAATGGCTCAACTGGATTTGTGGTGGTGGTCTTGCATCTTCTGACTGTGGCAACCAAAGAAGATGATTTTTTTTTATATGAGCAAATAAAATGTGGTAGGTAGATTCCCAAGTCTTAGATAGAAATGTCTGATGTGGTAGCATAAAGGCAACCTGGGGGAAGTGTGGGTGAGTGAAAGCAGAATAGTTAGACCGTTAATACAGGTACTCTAATATATTTACAGTTATTTAATTGTTAACAATTAGAAACGGAAAACCAGGTAGCATTCCATCTGTTTCTAATTAGTAACAGAAGAATTGGTTATTGTTAAAAAGAAAAAAACAAACACAATGATACCAAATGAGTAATACCTAGTGCAGGACTTTGTGGGAAAGTAGGAGATATTACTGAATCACTGGAATTCATATTGTTATAAAATCTTTTTCAACTATTATTATTATTATTATTATTATTATTATTATTATTATTAATTACCCCAAGGTCCTAGAGCAGGTTACAACAATTAAAACACAACATTAAAGTATTCCTTTAGGGACACGGGTGGCGCTGTGGGTTAAATCACAGAGCCTAGGCCTTGCCAATCAGAAGGTCGGCAGTTCGAATCACCGTGACGGGATGAGCTCCTGTTGCTCCTGCCAACCTAGCAGTTCGAAAGCACATCAAAGTGCAAGTAGATAAATAGGTACCGCTCTGGCAGGAAGGTAAACGGCGTTTCTGTGTTCTGTTCTGGTTCACCAGAAGCGGCTTAGTCATGCTGGCCACATGACCTGGAAGCTGTACACCGGTTCCCTCGGCCAATAAAGTGAGATGAGTGCCGCAAACCCAGAGTCATCCACGACTAGACCTAATGGTCAGGGGTCCCTTTACCTTTACCTTTAAGTATTCCTTTATTTTATGTGTTTCTTTGTGTTATATGAAAACAGCAGTGTTTTAAAAACAGACCCAAACTCATCTGGGTCTTTTCATTGCTCAAGCAACTGTCGCAGACACTATACATCCTGAAAGTGCAATCGCATATATAGGGTTGCCATATTTTGAAGAGCAAAAAAAGAGGACACATTTGCTGGCAGCTGAGGTGGGGAGGGGTGCGGGAGCAGGCACATTTTACAATGTTCCTTCAAAATATTAAAAAAACAAGGACCTGCTCCTTTCCTGCATCATGTAAAACTCACACAATATATACATGTTTTGCACTTGGTATGCAAAATAAAAAGTAGCCCACTCACGCACCCCCCAACATATTGGAAAATTCAAAAAACCCACCCGGACAGAAATTTTACTCCTGAAAAAGAGGAAATGTCCTGGAAAAAAAGAGGATGATGGCAAATCCCTGTTATAACAGCATGAGCACAAATAACAATGAATGCTCAATAAAAAGGACATTTGGAGGAGCCTGGTATGAAGGGGTTTGTTGTCTTACCAGAACATGAAACAGCTGGCCACAATAGGGTACATGCTAGTCCTTTTGGCTTACACGTTCAGCAGGAGGAAACCTGATACCTGCCACTGTCCGTTTGGGGCCATCCCATGCCATCTGATCTGCTGGGCACAGTCTTCCACCACCATGTTTCAGCCTCCTCCCCTGCATCTGCTGTCTGTCTCTATGGCAACAGGGGCAAAGGCCTCATCCACTGGGCTCTGCAGCTAGGCCTCAGCCTCCAACTTGCACAATGTTTTCCTCTCATACTAGCTTTTGCTAGTCTCTTATCAGCAGATGGCCAGAAGCAGAGCAGGTCACTTTATGGAATGCCCAGTCTAATTTCCATTAAAAAAAAAAAAAGCAAAGGGGAGGCAGATTAAAACGAAGGGACTTCCTTTTCCTCTCAGCCTATATTTTGACAGTGCTGGTCGAATCCTTGTGCTGACACAACTGAAGTCACGGTCGGCCAGGAATCAAAATGCTGGCCTCTTCATCCTGGCGCAATCACCTTGTTTTGCTCAAAGATACAGCCTGGGAAGCACAATGGAGCTGTTCAAAATGTTTGCTGAACAGGAATGGGGATTTTTCAAGGGGCTGAGCTGTATTGCTGCCAGGAAGTAGAAAGGAATCACTTCCAGTGGAAACTAATTGCAGGATTGTTCCATGTCGTTTTGCGGCCAGGAAGAGAAGGACAATAAGGCAGCTCCCTCCCATTCACTCATCAAAAGCTGGACAGGCTAGTGCTTGAATGTTAAGACAACATTCCACAAGGTTAGGTGGCGCATGGCCTCTCATATGACTTATTTGTTTTATTTCTCTACAAATTTCTGTCACTCCCTTCCAGCAGCTTCAAACAACTCGCCACCGGTCCCTACCTCCCACCACCTGCCCCTGAGGCAGATGACCCATTCTGCCTAATGGTAGGGCCAGCCCTTACTAGCTGTGAAATAATCTGGGAGACTGAGGGTCGCTCTCAAAGCAGCACTAAGTAACATGTTCTGTCAGCACAAGGATGTTACCTTGTGCAATGGAATTGTCTCCCCTCTTCTCTCCCTACATGTGCCCCTAAATCTGTTATGGGGGCTAGGGCACAATGTGCATTACAGTTTGAATTCCATGGAATTTAAATTATAATACACCGTATAATAAATAAAAGAAGCATTAAAAATGCAATTAAAAACCATGCAGCATCAAGCACAGGGCATTACAATTGCTACAGTAGGCAGAAAAACCATAAAGTGGTCTGCCAAGACCCTCAGCAATTTTCATGTGTTCCATGGGGGAGAAAGTTTGGGAACCACTGAACTTGAGGAAGGTACCACATTTCCCCAGCAACCTTATTTTTTAGTTTGAAGACTGGGAAAATGCAGTTTGCCTGTGCCACATGTTTCTGGGGATCTGAAACCCCAGGTTGTACAACTCTGTACAGAACATCATTTTTAATTGCTGTGCTGCTTTAATGGATTTGTGTTATTCTCTCTTAATTATGGATGTTTAGGTTTTAATGTTTTCATAGGATTGTTTTATCGTTTATTTTAATTATAGATGTTTTAATGTTTGTGTAATTTTCTTTTATGCTTTGTAAACCAATTGGAAGTCTATTTTGGCATTGGTATGAAAGGTAGTAGTAACAGAAGTAATAATAATAGTAATAACTCCTTGTGTGAACAGTTATCTGCAAAGACTCAAAAGTCCTTTGTTAAGCATGCATTTTATTTAAAGTTTTATTTTGTATATTGCTTTGTGCACTCTAGAAGCATTATAAAAATCTAGAAATCTAAAATTAAAAACTCTAAATACACTTTTCTATGGGGCAGGATTGAGAGACAGACAAAAATGCCAGGGGGAAAAGGAGCATTACCGGTACTTTGTCCACTGGTCTTCATCTGGAGGAAAATTGGGAGCTACCTTATAGAGAGTCAAGACAGTTGGTCACTCTAGCATAGAATTGCCTACACTGACTGGCAGCTGCTCTCCAAGGTTTCAGGCAGGGGTCTCTCCTTGGAGATGCCAGGGATTGGACATAGGACCTTCGGCATGCAAAGCGGATGCTCTGCCACTTTGCTACAGCTCTACCTTTGTATGATCCACAAGCGCCTCACTTCCCAGCCTAAGGTTGCTCACTGTTGTAAGAGCATTACAATTCTCTCCCTCCTTTTTAAAGAGAGTTAAGAAAGACAATGATCAATCAGGGTCAGCTTCAGGAACCCAGACCCTGGCCTTGGCTAATGAACCTTCCTCAACCAATGTGGGAGGGCAGAGGTGAGACACAGAAACAGATCGCCTCAAACATATCTGTTCAGATGACTTGTGTGAGTCTTTTCCAGGGGTCAAGTTCAATAAGATTGCTAGACACACACATCCCTGCTTGGGGGTGGTAGAGAAAAAGGATGTGTTGTGAGGGCACCACCACCCTCCAAAAAGCAAGCAGATTTAGCATATTAAGACATTCATGTCTTGTTGATACTGTCAGATTTCACTTGAAAACCTAAAGTTCTGCTCAGCTGCCGTCGAAGCCTTTGAAGTCCACGAGGGCTGAGAACTGATGCTGCTCTCTAAAGATAAGACAGGGCTTTTAAAAATGTATTCCTTTTCTGAGGCAATTGGTATCTTAAACACAACCATGCAATGAATTCCAATAGGGATGGTTGGCTATTCCCATCCACTCATCTCCTCTTACAGCTGTACTTGGAATATATATATATATATTTAAATCAGAAGTATTTTGTACAACAGCAATTTGGCGGACTAGGTATTAGTATTCACACCACCTTCATCTGAGAGTGCTGGAGGAAGGATTTTCTTTGACCCAATCCCACAATTAGGGACCTTTTTAAAGTGTGTACCCCATTTCCCCCCCCAAAAGGAAGCCCTTGCCAGTGCAGCCAGGAGGACCTGTAACATAGACCCTAAAATAAAATAAATTTTATCAAGAACAGATGGCTCATTATTCAACACTGAGAGTTGTAGCCACACCGTAAAAGGAGATTGCATTTTCTTGCACTGTTAGAAAAACTGATTAAGTCAGGCTGATTTGGATCATCTTATTTGTCCCATTTGTATAGTTGAGGTACGCCTCAAAATAGCCATTTGTATTTGGGTTCTGATTATCTTCTAAGATAATCAGTTTGAGAATGTAGTCTTATATTTATACTTACTTTTCTTATTTTGTGTTTATTTCTGGATATACTGCTTAACTAATCCTTTCCCATGATTTTTGCATATGGATTTTGAAATTAGCTATTGCAATTGCTTGTATTTGAAACCTTGTACGTGATCAATTCAGATATTTTTTATTAAAGCCTGAAAAAAATCCCCCTCCTCTTGGTTTTCTGTACATTTTAAACTAATACAGTTTATAAAAAGAAGAAAGTAGATAATAACTAAAATTATCAGGTAATGGGAGCACCTTTCCTGTCAAGCTGAGTGGCCATCCTATATACTAGCTGTGGGTAACCTCTGGCCTGCAGATATAATTAGCCTGGCAGACCATCCCTCTTGCCTGGTAAAGCCATCTCATCCCCAAGATCCCCTATACCTGATGTCAGCTGATTGGTGATGCCTGCAAAGTCCTGTGCTTTTGCAAGGACCCCCATGATTGCTAGTTCTTGCAAAAAGCGCAGCACTTTGCAGGTGCCAACAGCCAGCTGACTGGAGGTGCTTGCAAAGACACAGGGCTTGGTAAAGGCCAACAACCACCTGATTCTCAGTGCCTGTGACCCGCTGTGCCTTCACCTGTGATATCAGATTATTGATAAGTAGCCCTACCTGGCTCCCTACTCCTGCTACATATTAATAGCGAACTCAGTTATCCATGTACAGTTCCTGGTGCAGCCAAAACAGCACCATCTGCACAGAAGGAGACCTGCAAGATCACTTAGATCAGGAATTGCCAAATTGTGGTCTGCAGACAACAGTTAGCCTGCAGTTGTCTCCCTCCTTATTTATAACCTGTCCAGAGGCTGGTCCTGGCAGTAAGCTTCCTCCTGCTTTTTTGTCTCAGTGTTGCCCCTGTAGAACTCAGTAGGGAGGAGAATGGGGACAAAACTAAAATGAGTTGGCTCCGTCAGCCATTGGCTCTGGTTCCACCTAATGTTGGGCTCTCTGTCTTCCACCTAACCAGTCCCAATGGGCACAAGCCACCACTGGCAGGCACCCAGCTGTTCCCCTCTATGCCCCTGGCTCCCATAAGTGTAGTGCTTCCTGGAAAGCTTTGCTACAGAAGTGCGGAAATTAAATGCAAATTTGACGTGTTTGAAAGCTAGATTTGCTTTCAGAGTCAGTGTTTGTATTTGATGAATATGTAGATTGCTTTTGGTAACACGAAATAAAAATCAATGCCATAACTAAATACGTAATTTGAATGATTGGAAATAGCCTTCGTCAATATTTTGATGTGGCCGTACACACACACACACACACACACTTTTTCTTGTTTAAGAGTGCCCGAAGAGGAGATGATCTGCTATGATATCACAAATGTACATCATTTCCAGCAGGGCACATTTGCATGACTAATATGCTAACTACATCCGCTTTTCCTATAGTGAAGAAATCTCAGAGGCCCTGAAGAAAAGCTATGTGATCAAAACTGCCTAAGACCGAAAATAGCTCTTCTTCATGTCACTGTTTTTAACACCAGATTTTCCTTCCCTATGCACAGTCTGTGTTTGCATGCAAGCTTACTGTTTTCGTCTAGGATACAGTAGAATGGAGATTAAAAAGAGTGGGGGCGATGCGGGGGGGACGGGACGGCTGGAGGAAGATGCTTGAGTCCCAGTTTTCAAATGACAGGTGGTGGAGTTAATGGAGCCGAAAGATTATACAACTGTATCAGTGGAAGAGACTCGGAGAACTCTTAATTCATCCTTTGGCTTTGAAGCCAGAGGTTCTTCCATAATTAAACATCCTACTCAGATTATGCCTTATATGGAAATGCAGCCTAATGGCTTCCTATAGGGAACACCTAAAATCCATGGAGCACAGCATTGGACCATAGGTCCCTGGCTTTAGTGTGGAAAGGGACTCACATCTGCCCCCCCCCACTTTAAGTTATTGGGCTACACTGCAGTCATGAAATGCAGGAGGAAATCTAGCTTTGGAAGGCAGGCATATGCCTGAGGCAGGATGGCACTGCCCCTTACAGCTGTCCACTGCTCCCTGGGGAAGGCTGTTCCTCTTGCTTTTGTCAGGCCTCATCTTCATCAGAAACAAATGCATGTCTGGGGCTGCAGTAGGTGGCGGGGGGCAGCTGCTCCCAACGAAAGTTTTCTGCCCCATTTGCATTGCCACCTGCACGATGCCACTTGAAAGATGAAAACCTGTTTGAGGACGGCAGCACATGTGCAATCAAAAGCCAAGCAGCGTTGATAGCAGAGGTGAAGGTTTCGTGTGCTGTGCGCAGGCACCTCCAGAGGTAGCTCCACTGTCTCTCTTTGCTGCCCAAGATGCTCCCTGCGCCGCCCCAGCCCTGTTACATAACCACATTGCACAACCTGATATATGCGCCTTTCTCTAGCGCTGCCAGGACGAATTGGGTGAGACAAGCTAATTCTCCGTGCTCTGTGTCGCTGTCAGAACAAATCCCTAGCAATGCTGATTCAGGGTGGAAGTGGGCTGTGATTTCCACACCAGTCGCCTTCTTAGGCTGTTATGAAAGGAAATGACAAGAGCCTTTCTCACAACGGCCTCTGTGCGCCTTAGCTCTGGGTGGCAGCTGAAAGACCTCTCCTGTCATCATGAGCCCAGAGTCTAGCAGTGACCAGGAGAGGAGAGCCAGAGACTTAACAGGGTCTCCCATACATCTGAGTTCATTGACTCCATCATAAGCTTGCCATCGACCCCAACTCAAATTCTTAGGAATGTAGATGAAACAGTCAAGAAGTATCAATATATATCATATTTTTCAGTGTATAAGACACACTTATGTATAAGACAAACCCTATTTTTTTGAACCCCAAATTAGAAATCGGGCCAGAGCCTGAACCCAAGCCTGGGCTGCCCGCTCCAGAGCCTGAGCCCAAACCCCTGTGCATTCACCATCTGTGTAGAATACAACCCCCAATTTTTGACTAATTTTTGAAGCAAAAAATTGTCTTATACATGGAAAAATATGGTAATCAACATTGATTAATCATCAGTCACCATTACTAGAACTCATAAAATGTAAACATACATTATTATTAAACACAGAGGTACCTCATTGACAAGGAGCCCTCATTGCCTGGGCCCTTTATTTCTGAGGCTCAAGTTCCTAATTAATTCTTTCACACTATACCATATAAGCTTCTTTCCCACTCCTAGGCCCTTTCTGACCCCTTTCAACCCCTGTATCTTTATTCATCCCCTGCACTGTCCCATCGATCTCAGGGGGACAATACTGATCACATTGCAAAACCCCTGGCTACAATCTCATCAGTTAGGGTTGCAGGAGAAAACTGCCCTACTCACCTGATACAATCTGGGTGGATCGTGACCTGTAAATTAACAGTCCACTTCAGCATCTAAAATCCAGTGGATTGCATTATGAGACTGTCTAAAGGCTGCATGCTGTCTCCCTGCTCCATCCCCATTCCCTTTAAATCAGTGTATGCAGCTTCCCACGCTCTCTGTGGCTAGTGCATGGGACTCCTTGCCACTGTGCATATTTAACAAGCACAGAGCAAGGCTGTGTGCACACCATACACTTACAGAACAGGACGTCCAAAGAGTTATGGGAACTGTAGTTTGTTAAGGGTGCTGGAGTTGCAATTCCACAAGGGATAAACTACACTTCCCATAATTCTTTGGGAGAAGTTACACAGGGTCAGCCATGCATTTTTTCTGTACAGTTCCTGTTGCTCCCAAAGAACGGAGTAAGCACACAGCACTCAGATCACCTCATAAGTTCTTGTAAATGTGTACTTCCCTGCAGATTTAAAAGGCTTTTTCTATTCTCTAGTGAAAATACTGTTTCCTTGTTTAGGATCACTCTGGCTTGTGTGATTCAGAGCTCTGGCCTAAGCCCTGATGGGAAGCAGCCTTTCACCAGGAGGGCTGCTCTGTTAGCACAGTCAGTGAGAGGGTGACAGAGTTGTGGGCAAGGTGAGCTCATGACAGCTGCCTCTTGGCATCCCATCACACCGTGCAGAAAGGAGGGAAAGGTATTGTAGGGTGAAAACAGGAGATGGAAAACAGGAGGCGGGTGTGGACTGACCCAAACCAAGATCCTTCCTGGTGTGCCGCAGCCATCTGATGAATATTGCTTCTCTTTAGCGACTCTTCCACAGAAAGAATGAGTCTGTCAGCACATTACTGCTTACTCAGGCTCCAGTGCATTCGCACTGCCGGGATCTGAAGCCAAGTACCCAGTTTCTTGAGAAATGCTCCTGATTGATGGCCTTCTCTCAAACCAGCTTCCATCCAATTTGAAAATGTTAAGCTGTGGTTATGCTGAGCTGTGTACATTTTAGGTGGCTGTTGCACATGCGCAGATGGCAGCACATGCTCAGATGATGGCCTCATTGAATAAGAGTTGGAGGGTGCAGATATGGGTAAACAAATTATTTCATTTGTTTTATTACATTTCTATCCCTTTTCCTCAGGGTGGTGTACATGGTTCTCTCCCTCCTCATTTAACCCCAACAATCACCCTTCAAGGTATGTTAGGCTGAGAGGCAGTGACTGGCCCAAGCTCATCCAGGGAGCTTCATGGCCAAGTGGGAATTTGATCCCTGGTCTCCCAGTCCCAGTCCAACACTCTAACCACTACACCACACTGGCTTTAGAAATGCAGCAGGGGGCAGCCTCTTTGTGCTTTAAGATGGCAACACATACATGTCCCGAGTGTGGCTTTATATTGCCAACAGATCATCCAGATCCAGCTTTTGTATGTGTGATTGGCACCTTCGTTTACACCATACATTTTAAGCACGTGGTTTCCTCCCCAACTGCAGTTTCCTCCCTCACCGAGCTACAATTCCCAGCACCCTTACCAAACTACAGCTCCTAGGATTCACTGGGGGAAGCCATGGTGCTTTAAATGTGTGCTAAACATGCTTTACACATATGCTGTGCATGTGACGTGAGGCAGCTTCAATGTTGTTATGAGAGTTATTAAGGTCAGGGCCCAAGTCTAGGGCCCTCACAGCCAGGGGGCCTCCAAAAGCATGCTGGGGGGGGGGAGGAGAGCGAGCGAGCGAGCAACCAGGGCATCTGTCTGTGGGGTCGGAAAGACAGCGCCTAGATTGCCTAGCTAGGGCAGTGCTGGTGGAGGAAGGAAGTGGGGCAGTGGGGGGGGGGGGGAGAGCAGCAGAGCATGCAAGAGGGGGCACCACTGTCCCTTGAGAACCTGCAAGAGCCAAAGGGCACCGGAAGGCTTCGATTTCAAGCGTCCTATGCTAACTGGCTATGCAAAGAGGCTGAACGTGACTGCGGGAAAGTTGGTTCTTCAGCCTGTGTTGCATAAGCTGCTTGATCATTCTTAAGAAGGAGGCAGCAACAACCTGTGTTCTCTGCGTTCGCCTTTTCATCACCAACGGAGGCTCACAGCAACCGCCACGCAGGGCCACAGATGTCACAGCAAGACTTTTGTGCACCCAACCAAAAGCGGACCGTTCTCGTTGCTGGAGATCGGTTCCCTGTCATGATCAAACAGAACCCTTTATTCAGCAAAGAATGATTTGGATCACCTAAACCGCAGGCTAATTCCCTGGAAATGACGATCGTCTTATAGACTCCAGGTACCCCTGCTCTGTAGTAAAAACACACACATGAAATGCAACCTGCACGTCTCTTTTGGCACATATATTTCTTTTATTACGAATGTTTATATGCTGCTTTATTTCAAGCAGACCCCAAAGCGTGTACACATGTGGGAGACTATAGCCAATCTCTGCTTCCACAGCTGGATGGCTACTCCATGCTTGGAAGGATGACAGTGGTCACATTCTGGGTTCTGTCACCACTGCTGTGTGGAAAAGCAATTTTGCCTTCAGATCCAGGATGTCAATCCACTAGCACACAATTTGCTTTCAACATTTATCTACAGGTTGGGTTAAGTACCAAAAGGCTTTGAAGGAAGTTCATGTGCAGAGCCGTCTCATCCATTGGGGCTGGTGGCGCGGCGCGCCAGGGCGCAATGGCCTGGAGGGCGCCTCCGTCCTCCAGCCCCGCTGGCAGCGCCTGCCGGCAGCGCCCTCTGACTCCCGGCAAGGGAGCTGGCCGGCCACGCCACGCCCTCTGGCTGCCCAGCAGAGCACAGGAGCACAGCTCTGCGCGCCCTTCCAGCGCTTCCGGGACGGGAGGCGAGGGCGGCGGCTCGCGTTCCCCGCGCAGCCGGCCGCCCACCCAATGGAGCACAAGCTGCCCAGCCGCGCCATGCGGATGCGCGCGGGAGCGCGAGCCGGCCGCCCTCCCGTCCCGGAAGCGCTGGAAGGGCGCACAGAGCCCCGCGCCGCTCCAGCGCCACGCCCCTCATCCCCCGCTCGCCCACCCCCCTCCCAAGGGGCGGCAAGCGCGGGAAGGAGGCGGCGGAGAGGCGGCATGGCGGGGGCGCCGGAGGGATAGCCGCGCCAGGGCGGCAGATCCCCTTAAGACGGCTCTGTTCATGTGTGAAACTGGGCAACTGCTGTGTACAAAATGGCTCTCTCCTCCAGAGAATCAGCCTGCGGTTTCGGTGATCCAAAATGATATGCAAACCGAAACACAG
The DNA here is from genome assembly GCF_009819535.1 of Lacerta agilis. Taxonomy (NCBI): domain Eukaryota; kingdom Metazoa; phylum Chordata; class Lepidosauria; order Squamata; family Lacertidae; genus Lacerta; species Lacerta agilis. The sequence goes on from NC_046319.1 coordinate 60,648,181, forward strand.
CCATGCTGCGACGACGTTTGTACTTTCCAAATTTTGCAATGCAGTCCTCCAGCCAAGTGATGTGTGCAAAAACGCATCCACTGTGGGAAAGTGTGCACAACAATGCACATATATTAGTGGATATAAAATACAAAAGTGCATTATTCTGGGGAAAACTGCTTTGCAAAAACGTGTATATTAGGCAAAATTGCATAGAAAAAAATATGTACATTAGAAGAAATGCACAGTAAAATGCTGATGAACTTTAACAAGCACTTGAGACAAAAAATTGCAAACTGGTGTGGAAATGTGGATAACTGAAGATTGGAAAAATTAAAAAATGGATGGAAACTGAAATAGACAGATTTGCCTATCCCTCCCCCTAACCATATAACCTGAGTGGCTATTGAGAAGGGTCCTTCGCTCTCTCCTTCTAATCCCACTGTCTCCTCCCCCCTTGTAAAAATAAGAGTCCAACAAAATTATATACAATTCATTTATGTTATGAAGCTCAAGTTTCCAATTCAACAGAGTTCAAACAAACAAACAAAAAATCAACGCAGGCACTTTTGACGGACACAAGAGGGACATTAGGACAGCATCTTACCTATTTCCTAGGTATTCACACGAGATTAGGGCTGTGCCCTTTCTGGAATTGCACCAGGGCTGGAGAAGGCAACACCGTGGAGGTAGACTAGGTCTGTGCAAATGTGTGACACAGCTGACTTGGAGAAGAGCATGTGTACTTGATACTACCCCCACGCCAAACCCTGGTTTTTTGCTGTCTCAGGCATACAGTAAACACAGGAGGGTCATTCAAGCATTCGGGAAGATCCACCATATGTGGTGGGTCACACCTTGTACCGGACAGGGTTAGATATACCTGACACTCACATTCATCAGCAAGACTCAAAGGTGGCACTCTTAGCTACTTTCCCCATCAAGTCCAAAATTAAAGTGCATACAGGATATGCAAGAGTGCTGCTTGGAAAGTGCTCTGAAGCAATTTGGAAAGTACTTCATGTGTTGCAGGTTCGAGCCTCGCTATTGAACTCAAGGGTTCTGGGATGCAGCCTTGGCTTATATTAATTAGGGCCTTCCTGCTGAGTTGCATTAACACTTTTGGGGCTCACACTCCCCCAGGTGCATTCTTGGTACAAGGCATCCCTTCCCTATGATGGTATCACTAGTTCTTTTCTTAGCCTGCAGGCCAGCTGGAGAGGAGTTTCCATCTCACACAGATGTATAACTATGGCTAATGCCCACTTCTCCATGATTAAAGGAGTTGTGAGGGCCAGAAGATATTATTTCAAGACATATTTGAGGACCAGGATCTCCATTTTGTAGAAATCAAAGTCACAATTGCTTCCCTACACCATCTTTGCTACATTTGGCCTATTGTAAATGTACTGTATAGAGAGATTCACTGTGCCCCAAAGAGATTGCATTATTGTTTGGGTACAATTAAAAAAGAAAAGCCTACAGAGGCACCAAGAGGAATTAATCTGAAAGATAATGATAGTTGTGAGAACATCTGTGAAATAACTGGTATTTATAAAGAAAGCATTCAGAGAGAGATGCTTCTACACAGCACTGAACTTCTCCAACCTGGGATAATCTGCATTCTAGTTTCTATGGTGAGCTGTAGACCACTAGGCCCAATCCTTCATTCACTTGATGCCACTATTTGGCTGACATTTTTTGTCTTGTTCAGAAATGTTTCACAACTCCAAAAAAGGCACTCTGCTAATTTTGTATGGCAAAGGATGCCGTCAAAGGAGGAATTCAACCCAAACGTGCTATGTTGTGGTCAAGCTCCCTTTCATCTCAGCAAGACTTTGTGCAAGAGAACTTCCTCAAGGATGGTTCCCCAAAACGATAACCCTTATTTCTATTCTTCCAAACAATGACAGAGGAACAGACAGATCAGCCCAAAAGAAGTAAGCATTTCTGATCACCTCTCTGTAGTCCTGGAGGGATCAGGAGCATGTTTAGGGAACTCTTGTAGCAGCAGCAAGAACGAACCCACCATGAAATTGATAGCAGGTGCTGTGTCTCGACAGCGACTGATTTTTAGAACGTGCTCCCCCAACTTCATAAGTTGGGGGAAACAGAGACTGTCCAAAAGCACTCGAGAGAGATAAGTTTGTTCCCCCAGGTCTAGAGGCTGGACTTCTGCAAAGGGCTGTCCGGAACTACAGAATCACCAACGCCTTCCAGAAGACTATCCCACCGATCAAAATCTTCTTTCAGCTCTAGGGAAGGAAGAAAAGAAATGGGGATTAGCCCAGGAAAATGATTATTGCACATGATATAACTGCTGGCAAGGCTCCGCTACAAGCATTAAAAGGAAGAATACCACTGGATCCATTAGTACCCAGAGGAAATGGCAATTCTTTAAAACCCTCCCAGCTCGCTGGAACAACCACCACCTTCCTCTAAAGGCACGGTCCATAAACACCACCACCACGTTGACTTACGGAGATGTTTCTGCAGGAAGGCAAGAGCAGCCTGGTTGGTGATGTCAAGGCCCTCGTAGGGGTCGAGGGTGCCTCTGGTTCGAAAGACTCTGTTCACGAGGTTCCCCGCAAGAAAGGTGAAATCAGTCTGACTCTGGTGGACGGTGCCCCTGGAAAGAGGACATAAGCACTTTGACAAAGCTATTTTCATGAACATATGCATTTGTATGCACACACTGCCCTAGTATATGCATTTTTGCGCACAACAGTTGGCAGGAAAACTGCAGCACAAAATTCAGAGAAGTGCCCCCCATTTTGAAGGATGACTGCATTTCAGAAAGTGCAGATTAGGTACATTCGCCTTTAAATGCAAACTGAATCAAACTTCTCCCCCAGCCCTAGGTCTGATCCACCAGGCCCCTTCTTTAAAGGGAAAATGCCACGTTTATTTAACTGTTGGTTGAAAAAGAGTTTCCTATGAATTTGACCTCCAAATCCCAAATGAACTTCACGCAGCTTAAGTTTGTTGAGTGTACCAGCAGCTGGAAACTGCAGCAAAAGTTTCGTTCTAGCCGATTACCTTTATGCTCTAGAAATTCCCAAATATTGCAGAGCTTTCACTTTGACCTGCTTTAACAATTTAACATTTGCCTTACTGGTAAATGTGTAACCAGTGTGTCTGCCCTTGTGAATTGGGCATCAAAATGGCTGTTCATACTATAAAGACATTTGCTCCTTATATATTATACCCATTCAAATTAATTTCTCAGGAAGAGCTGATAATTTTTACACCTCCCTCCTCTTCCTGTCAAGACACCCCTAATGAAATTACTACCAAAGTGGCAAAATTCTGTGCATCGGAATGCATTACTAGGAACCGGATCTTCTTACTAATACTCAGTAATCCACCCTAAGCATACCTGTGAACAACATACACACGTGTCTTAGTTTTTGGGCTGGGCTGTTAATTTTTCATAGTCTGCTGTCTCGTAAATTGCTCATTGCATGTGTTTGATTGTAATTTAGTGGCTGATCTGTGATTGCAATAATAAAGAACTGAAGAGTTTAAGTATGAATGAAGGCGGCTTGTCATTTTTGATCAGCTGATCCTATCTTGGTTCTTTTGGGACTCTGCACTCCTCTTTTATGTTTTATTATCCTTTCCTTGTGCTTTTGCAAACTGGTTTGATCATCTCTTTTTCTGCCCTCCTTTTCAGCTCATCATCTCACCTCTCCCCTGTCTGTCTCAGTCCCCCCTCCTCGCTTCCTCTATGCGTCACAGCCGCTTCAGATTGCAAGCCTGCAATCATTTACTCCCTGTGTAGAGCTGTATTATGACAAAGCTCTGATCGCACCAGTTGAGCAAGTCCAGACCTTCAGACTTACAGGATGGTTATAACCTTGGTTTCCTTGTTCACAGCGCTGATCTTTTTCATTTTGGCTACGCTCTCCGCAGTCTGGAAGGACTCGGTGTTGACAAAAAGCACCGGCTTGGTCACTTTCGGGTAGACTGAGTTCTCCAAAGGGAACATCCAGGCATCGAGGGCAACAGCACACCTGCAGGGGGAGATAAAACCAGGTAACCATGGCCTTGGATTCCCACCAGACGGCATGTTACTAGAAGGACGTCCCCAGCTACCGCTCTGAAGTTTTTAAAAATAGGCTGCCCCGAAGACTCTCAGGCAGCCTCTAGAGCATACTCACTTAAACTGGGCTTCTTTAACAAGAGCCAGCACAGCCGTCGTTCCTCCAAAGGAGTGGCCCATGACGGAGACTTTGGACAAATCCACGTTGTCCTGGAAGGGAAGGGAAGGGAACCTCTGAAAGTTGAAGCCACTTCCCAGAGATTTCATTCTTCAACAAACTATCACCAAGGAATGCTAAGAGAGTCGTGGCTACAAGGTTAGGGGTGATTATATGTTCAATGAACTGTAGGATCTCCTGAATTGATTGTTGCCTGGATTGTTTTAAAAATACAATGTCATCTCTTTTGACTCAAATAGTACAATCCCTAAAAAGCCCCAAGGTTTTAAACAAGGGGTCGGCAAGGTATACCTTGCCTGGGCCAGTTCACTCCAGTGGAGATCGCTCTGTGGGCCGGATCGCGTGCGCGCCCACGATTTCCGACGTCTGTGCAGACGCAATTTCCGGCACCGCAGAAGCGAGTCCCTGTGCTGCGCCAGTTTAGTGTGGCACACAGGGACTCACCGAGCGGGTGGCTCGGTTTGGGGGCGGCTTGTGGGCCGGTTAAATGACCCCATGGGCCACTTGTGCCCACGGGCCTTAGGTTGCTGACCCCTGTTTTAAACGTTAGCACTATCCAACCTGTTTAATGAATCAAAACGCAGAACTGAGCTAACAAAAGTGGCACAATTACCTAAAATGTTTTTTTTTTGAAAACCAGGGCTTCCACCAACCAGCAAAAGGAGGCATTCCTGGGGTGTGTGGTCCCCACCAGAAAAGGCCCCACCCTTAGCTGAGTTTGGTTGGTCAGTTTAGCAGGATTCGGTACAAACCCCCTTCTGATCATGAAGGGGCTTGCATTGAAACCCCTGCTAAGATGAAGTTTTCCCTCCTCTTTTTTAGTAGAACCTTGCTGCCTGCAAAGTGCTTTGAAGTCCTGACCCTGGGACTTCAAAGCACCATATCGCCTGATGTCATTGCGGCGCCAGGTGACTGACAGGTGGTCGTCCTGCCCACCTGCCAAATATGTTCCATGTGGCCACTCCTGATAAGGATCTGGCCTGTGCAGCCAAAGAAGGTTCCACTCCCCTGCCTCATAAGATTCCTTGGTGGCTTTCTGCAGAAGCCACTGCTGGCAGGTCTCGCAGGAAGCAGGGTACAAGATGCAGCAGCTTCTGCAGGGCTGGTAACGTGAATGAGGCTTGCTAAATATCAGGAGAAGGAAAGCAAGAAGGGACTAGGAGAGGACACAGAAGGATTTCGCTTTTTCAAGAGAAGCAAAAAAAGGAGAGGCAGCAACAAAATGCTTTGGAGAGCCTTTCTTTTGTTTGATTCTGCTGATTCTGCTCCCACGTGGCCATGGTGTACCTTTTGAGAAAAGCAAAACAGGGTCTGGCTCCCCCTGGTGACCAAAGGATACAATCACAGGGAGGCCTCAAGGAGGAGGAAGACAGATGGGAGCTGGGTGCGAGCGAGGACAGGCTGTTAACAGAAGCAGCCCGAGGTTGCTTGAGTGAATCATCTCCATGTACTGTATACCCTGCAGTGTTTTACACAGTGGTGGCTGCTGCCTACTGGGACTGGGAGGGCAGAAGGCAGGGAAGCCAACAGAATGTAGAGCCAGAGCAAAGTAATTCTCATTTTCTCCCTGCTGAGTTCTACAAGGACAACACTGAGGCTAAGGAGGAGGAAGCTGATCGCTGAGGACACCCCCAGGTGGGATTTAAGAGGACAGACAGAGGGGACTGGCTGGAGGCAGATGGAGCTTGTTGGGACAGTGTCCCCTCTCTAACGGACTAGCCCACATTAGTTTTACAGGTGCACACAGGCACTCATAAAAGAACATGCTTGCACCTTTCCTGTTTTCACATCAGGTTTGCTGCCCCAGCCACAGGGAAGGGACGTAGCTCAGCTCAGTGGCAGAGCATCTGTGGTGTGTTCTTCAGGTCTCAGATTCAATCTCCAGGCAGGAAATATCCCCTGCCTGAAATGCTGGAGAGATGCTGCCATGTAGTGTCAACAATACTGAGCTAGATGGAGCAATGGTCTGACTCAGCTTCCAGCATCCCCTTCTCTCTCCTGCCTGCTGCTACTATGTTTGCTTATCCTGCAGTGGTATGCCTTGTATTGACTTCTGAAGCAAGGTGAATTGGTACAACTGCCTCTAGTTCAGAGATCCATTAAAAGCCCCCCACCACACCCACCCACACCACAGAGAGACAGACAGACAGACAGACTGAAGAAGTGTGCATGCGCACAAAAGCTCATACCAAGAACAAACTTAGTTGGTCTCTAAGGTGCTAGCTAGTGGAAGGATTTTATTTTTTATTTTGTTTAGACAGACAGAGAGAGAGAGAGAGAGAGAGAGAGAGAGAGAGAGAGAGAGAGAGAGAGAGAGAGAAGTGGAAGAGATAACAGGTTATATTAAAAAAATTCTGGAATTTTTTTAGATTAAGTTCTAAATTTAGGAAAATGTTCTTAATCTAGCACTGAAATGACATTGATGTAGATGCCAGGCGGGTCTCTTGAGGGAGAGCATTCTACCACTGGGATGCCACTAAGGAGAAAGACTAGCAGCTCCCAGAATCCCCAGCAATACACACTGGTTTCTTAGCACACAAAGCTTACATAGAAAAGATTTCCTCAAGCTTGAGAGCTACTTATGAGGGCCTAGATTAAAATATCTTCTCTGCCATGAACACAGAGCAGCCAGCCTCAGTCCTCCCATCTGTAAAATGGGAACAAAGGCGACCTACCTTAAACAGCTGTAAACACAAACTTCAGCTGTGGCACAGAAATTACTAGCAGCAGTTATTTAGAATTAAACACCATTTGCTCTCTGGCAAGCCATTAAGTAAGGTATACTGTTGCCTCACATCACATGACAGACCGGATGAGTGCAATGTGTTTTACCTTCAGCACAGACAGATCAAAATCAGTGCGCAAGAGGTTGACAACAGCCTTGCCACTGTCGATGCTCCGAATCAACTTAAGTCCTCGTATGCACTCGTTTGCTCTTTGATGAAGCTGCAACAACAAGGAAGAGGTCTATGGTTAATCCTCTTGTTCGTTAGCTGGCTTTAATGAGGTTAAGCCCTATTTAAAAGTGTTTGTGTGAAAACAGAATAGGAAATCGAAAGCCTGGCATCCAGGCTTGTTGCTTAACTCTTCCTAACAAATAACGATTTGTAAACCATAGGGCAAACCTTGCTTACAGTTTGTGATTAGTCTGAAGCAGGGATCAGGGAGAAATTCATCTAAATTCACTTTGAATGGCCAGCCTATCAAATTCATACTTTCTGAAACAATACACAAACTGAAACGCAGCCAACCTTTGAGATCTGAACTCCTCCAAATTTTGCAACGCAAAATTGAAAATGAAAATAAAAAACATAAAAAGCAGAGAGATGAGCACCCAGAGACGTGTCAAACGTCCCTGTCAAAGAGCCAGCAGAACCAAATGCCAGCCACAAAAATTCTACTATGGGCTTTTTATTATTTATTTGTGCAGGTTCATATTTTAAACAATTTTCAAAAGATGACAAGTCTAACCACCCTTTTCTTCAAGCAACCCTGAAACCTGCAAGGATGGGAAGAACCTTCCACATCCTTGGGGCCCCCACTGTGAAGGCCTTGCCTCTTGACAGCCCACGTTCTAACTTCCCCTACGGATAGAGTAGACTCAAAATATAGATCAACTAGTGGTTTCAGCCCGTTACAATAACGGGCGCCAAAACATATGGGCAGCCGCCGCAAGAGCAACAACATCCCGGCTGGCGGGGAGGGAGAGCCTGGGCCTCGAGACTGGACTGAGGCGAGCAGGTCCGGGTGGCGTCGCCGCTGTCACGTAGTTTGCGTGCGGGGTTGAGGAGGCCGAGCAGCAGCAGCAGCGGGTGTCTGCTTGCCTCCCTCTCCGGAGTCGCCGCGGCTTTCGGAGACGCAGGTTGTGGGGAGGAGAGAGAGCGGGAGCGATGCGGCTGCTGCTGCGACAGCCTGCCTTCACTTAGACCCGGTGGGGAAGGAGCAGCCGCTGAGGTGTGTGCGAGAACGGGACTGTGAGCCAGGCTCATGCAGGGCAGGTGAGGGGCCGAGGGAGAGGAGGAGGAGGAGGAGGAGGACAACAACAGCCGGGAGCCTTCTTTTGGCCGCCGTGCACTTCAGGCACATTTTGTCGCCTCGGGATCTCCGCGGGTGTTCGTGCCACGAGAGGCAGGTGCCTAGGAGGGCCTTCCATCCCTCCTCTTCTCTCCCTCCCCTCCTCTATTCCCCTCTCGGCTGGGTTGGCACCGGAGAAGGATGACTGCGGGCTGCTGCGGCCCAGAGTGGAGTCTGCGGGGAAGGCGGGAGGAGGGAATTGGGCGCGAGGGCAGGGAAGGGGTTTAACTTTCCACCCGCCGAGAGGAGAAAGAGGGAGCGCTGCTGGCCCGCCGGCTGGCCGCATGGAGCCCGAGTCGCCTCCCTCCGCTCTGCTCCCCCAATAAGCAGAGAAAGAGGAGGGAGAACCCCACCAGCATCCACCCACACCACCCAGCCTGAAGGGGAACCATCTTTGCCCCCCACCCCACCCCCTGTTGCTGTGTGTAAAAGGAGACTGCAGGGGGGGAGGGAGAAGTACGGGCAAAGAAACCTCCAAGAAACCCAGCAGCTGCCACTCGCATCGTGACCTCCCTCTTCGGCTTCCCCTCGTCCTCTGCAGCGTCGACGTTCCATTTCAACCGCCCCGCTTGAACTGCTGACGCTGCTCGTGGCCCGATGTCTCTCTGCGCCAATCCCTGTGTCCCTGGGGCACATGCGCAGTAGCGCAAACCCAGAGACACACGGACTGGACGCAGCGACACTTGCATTTTATATATATAGATGTTCTGTTAACCTTTCTTGGATTTTTGGGCATGGGCATGGAGGAGTGGTAAACTACCTTAACTGACTTTGATCACAGCAGCTGATAATACCTTGAAAACACTCATCTCTTTGTGATCCAAGTTCAGCCAACGGTGAGGAGCATGTACCTCTCCTGATTTTGTCCAACTTCCATCAGACAACATGGCAAATGTTCAGGCATGATGGGATTTATAGTCCAGTAACATCTGGAGGGTGCCACCCCTGCTTTGAAAAACACAAACTTTGTGCCAAGTTCAAGCTGCAAGGGCACACAGAGAGGTGCTCAAACATTATTTTTTTTTTTTTTAAAGTACTACAAAATATTTTTGGACTGGTTGCCAGCAGGGCGGTCTGCCAAGGGATACTAAGATTTTAATCTTTATTCTTCTTTGCACCATAGAGGAGTCCACTAAGAACAAAACAAGTGTGTGTGTGTGTGTTTAAATCAAAGCATACCTGTGGGTTTCGGAAGCGAAACTCCTTCTGACCTTTCGGCACCCCTTGATACGACAGCCATTCTTCCCGTATCTGAGTCTCAGGGAAGTCTGGTGTTTCAGGATCCAACTTGCAGAAGTAAGTGGCAGAGGCAGAATGGTCTCTGGGGGGAAAAAACCAAGTACAGACAGTCAGGCAAAGAAGAGGGGTCCAGTTCAGCACCTCAAATTTTCCAGAGTCCCAGCTGGAATCAAGATTGTAGGAATGTATTTTAGTCCCACAGGATTATTTCACACACTCTCCTTTCGCTCTTTTAGATACCAACGTCCCTTTCATACTGCTGGGATTGGGAACAGATGCTTACAAACCGTGGCTGAATCCAGCAAATGCACACGTGAGTGAGGTGGGCAAATGCAGCACACCAGAAGTCAAATATCAGAGTCTTATCAAAGCACATAAACAATGGGGTATCTTCCTGTTCTAAAGGGATTCCACCTCTCACCTGTGCTCAAGCGCCATCACCACAAAACCACGCGAAGCCATTTCAACACAGATGGCAGAGTACACAGTTCTGGAATGTGAAACAAAGAAGATAACGTTACAAATACAGTGGTTCCTTGGGTTAAGAACTTAATTCATTCTGGAGGTCCGTTCTTAACCTGAAACTGTTCTTAACCTGAAGCACCACTTTAGCTAATGGGGCCTCCCGCTGCCGCTGCGCCGCCAGAGCACAATTTCTGTTCTTATCCTGAAGCAAAGTTCTTAACCTGAAGCGCTATTTCTGGGTTAGCGGAGTCTGTAACCTGAAGCGTCTGTAACCTGAGGTACCACTGTAGTGGAAAACCCCTGTAATTCCCCTGGATTTTTGTTTTGTTTCGTTTAATGGAAATTATGTGCTGCTTAATTGTAAATAAAACCTCTGTGTGGTTTACCAAGACTAAACAATATATATTAAAATTCTCAGTAGAGATTGAAGTTAAAAACAAAGTTTTTTTTTAAACTGTGAAAATACGAATAAATGTAAAATATGAATAAAATGCAAGATTCAGTCGTACCTTGGTTGCCAAATGCCTTGGAACTCGTACGTTTCGGCTCCTGAATGATAGAAAACCGGAAGTGAGTGTTCCGGTTTTTGAATGATTTTCAGAAGCTGGACATCCGATGCGGCTTCTGATTGGCTGCAGGACACTCCTGCAGCCAATCGGAAGCCACGTATTGGTTTTGGAACAGTTCCGGAAGTTGAACGGACTCCCTGAATGCATTTTGTTCGAGAACTAGGGTACGACTGTATAAGCTAAAATTACATATTAAAAACCGTTGGATGCATCTGTTTCTAGGAATCTTACTATATAGCTAGTGCCCTCCAAATCTTGTTGAACTACCACTCCCATCAGCCCCTGTGCATGGCCAGTGGTCAAGGATGATGGGAACTGTAGTTCAGCAGCATCTAGAATGCCACAGGAAGTGTGTGGGAACTTTTGATCCTTCAGTTGTTGTTGAACTACAACTCCTCCCAGACCCAGCAAGCGTGGCCAATGGCAAGGGATGATGGGAGTTGTAGTTCAGCAGCATCCAGAGGACCAAAGGTCCCAACACCTGGGCTACAGATCAGCCAGCCCTGAACCAAAGTGTTTCTGTTCCTGAACCCCAAAATAAAATTTAATCTACCCGTATGCTATCTCTCTCTGTCCAGGAGACTGTCCTCTTCAAGATGGACAATACATTTCTCTGAACGTAACTGCTCTGCTGGCAAAACATTCAAAGGTGTGATGATGATGACCCAGATAAGAAATTGGCATTCTACACCCCTCAGTAAGCTTTGGGTCACATGAAATCACACCTCCAGAGGAGTTACAGGTAGGTAGCCGTTTTGGTCTGCCATAGTCAAAACAAAGCAAAAAATTAAAAAAAATCCTTCCAGTAGCACCTTAGAGACCAACTAAGTTTGTTCTTGGTATGAGCTTTCGTGTGCATGCACACTTCTTCAGACACGACAGCTCATACCAAGAACAAACTTAGTTAGTCTCTAAGGTGCTACTGGAAGGATTTTTTTTATTTTTTGTTTTGTTTTGACCTCCAGAGAAGTATCTTCTACAAAATATTGAATTGCACACAGCCCTGAGTGCAGAACACTAAAACCTGGCACCCCTTCCCTCCATGCTCCTTCAGGCCACCTTTACACTGTACATTTAAAGGCTGATGACACCACTTTAAACAGTCATAGCTTCCATAAAATAATCCTGGGATGTGTAGTTTCTTAGGAGACTCCTATTCCCCCCCCCCCATAAAAGGTACAATTCACAGTGTGGTTTAACAAAACCAATCCTTTTCCCCTGGGACCTCTGGGAATTGTCGCTCCGTGAGGGGAATAGGTGTCTCCTGACAACCCCCAGCACCTTTAACGAACTAGAACTCCCAGAATTCTTTGGGGAAAGAGGAGAGTGTTTAAAATGGTATCACAGCGCTTTAAATGTATGGTATGAAACCGGCTGCAGTAGCCTCGCTGTTCCCCAGCCACCCTCCAAAGAAAAACTGTGACTTCTAGGGTTCCTTGCAGCTTCCTACATAGAAAGCCTGTTTACAATGGTAGTGTAAATGGGGTGGCGATTTGGGGGGATTAAACACAAGATCACAGCTAACACTAAAAGCACTTTAAAAAGCAACAACCAGTAACCCAAAGTCTAATCCCAAGATGTGTCTGGGCTCATGTGAACTAAGCCGTTCTAGTCGATATTTATCCCTGGGTGCTTTCTAATGAGCTCACAAGGATTTGTGGGAAGACTGGACGGCAGAGAGTGGTTTTTTTCCACATCTAAGGCATCTTTCCAATCCCTCTTGAAATAGGTCCAACCCGACTTGTTCACCTGTTGGCAGTATTAGTGCCCTATAAGCAGCTAGAGCACTGCTCTTGTTCCAGATGATTGTGCCCCAAATGCCACTCAGACAAGGGACACTGCCTGTTTGAAGAACTCCAAGAATGCTAAAGATTGTGATGCACGATGGATACTCTGAAGTGCCAAAGAAATGCCACGTATATTGCAACAGGCTAATGCAGTGACCTCTCGGTCACAATCCATTGTTTTTCCCAGCATTACTTTCCGTTGCTGAAAGGCCAGCTCCATTGGGCCTCCTCTCCTTCTACTGTCACCCAGTAGCAGCCATTCCGGCCTAAAAGCACTAGACTTGAATGTGTTTTTTTCCGGAGGTGTATCTCGGCAACATGTCATTGATGCAATCCAAAACTGCATTTGTGGTGGATTTACCAGTATGCCAGACAAGCCACATATCATCATTCATTTTACCATTTGCGTTGTCCATTTTATCAGTCCACAGGAGGTCTTGCAAAGATGAAGGGAATTTTAAGCAGAAAAACTTACCGAAAGGCTCCTAGCCCGTGGGAGAATATGATCAACGGATACTTGTGGGAACATGGTTTAAAAGGAGCATCCCAGCTCACGGGGATCTTGCATGAACCTGTGGAAATCAATGGTCACATATGAATGTTCCAAGGCATTGTTATGCAGCAAATGGTTAATGCTTCACTATCCCAATTATGCTACACTACCCAAGAAAACCTTTCGCTTTCTCATCTGTTCTTAGTGGTTTCTTGAAGTTTAGAATTGTTTCAGATACAAAAGGCACAACCCTGCAAGATGTACATCGCAGATTAGTGGCATCTACCGGATGTAGTTCTTGCTTGTACTGGTGGCACAAGTTAAGTAAATTTAAGACACTGGATTGACTGGTTGTATGCCTCTCTTCCAAAAGATGCTTTTACTGAACTATATATTTAAAGCACATGAATCCTCCCCCTCCCCCCAAAATCATGGGGACTGTAGTTTACCCCCTACAATTCCTGGCACCCATAGCAAACTAAAGTTCCTGGGATTCTAAGTGCTTTAAACATATGGTCCAGATGTGATGGTACTTCATATTGTTGCAAGCCAGCAACTGCTACATTTGGGAGGCGGGGGAATTCCAGTTCTGCTGAGCAGAGCCCCAAAGTCCTGCCCTGATGGTACCGCTGGTCTGAGCAAGTTTCAAGATCTTAAGGGTTACAGGTAGAAGAAGGGCACAAAAGCAGTGCCACCGCACCAAGATGCTGGCAGCCAGCAAACCCCTTACCGAACGTCACACTGAGCAGTGGGGCGCACCATTTCCTGTTCATGTTCATGTAGTCGGAGATTCCATAGTAGTACTCATAGCGGGGGATCCAAAAGGGCTGCTCCGCCCCATCCTGCTGGATGCAGGGGTAAAATAAGCGGAAGAAGAGGCCCTGAGGAAGAGAAAATAGATTGTAGCGTAAACTCAAGTGCCTGCCTGGAGATGGAGGACTCCACACTTTCTCCCAACACCACCTTTTTCTTCATTCAAGTCCACAGGAATGCGGTACGGTCATCTCCTTTGCACTTAATCCAAGTTACAGCACAGGACTTGTTACCAGTGCCCTCACTGGCACTGGGACGTATGTGGGGGCAACCAGAACAAAGATGGGAAAAGTTAAAACTGTACTTGGATTTGTTTTGATGGCTGCAAATCTATTCATCTCTAGATACTGGAAATATGTGGAGGGCCTTTCTATAGAGGCGTGGTATAAAAAGGTATATGTTTTGGGGAAAGTTTCACAGAAGTTGACCACTAAAGTGTGGTATTTAGGGGGGAAATCAAAAAGGACAAATTTGGCCTGACTTCATTGATTACATAGCAAAATCGGAAGAGCCCAACAGAATACCAGCATTGTTTGCATTTATATGGGACCCATAATCTCAGCTACTTCTCTTCAGAGTCTGGAAACATTTGATGAGCATAACAAGTTAACATTTATTAACGTTTCTGCGAAGCAACAAGTAACCACTTCATGATTATTTTTTATTTAATTCATATTCGTAGGTAGCATTAATGTTTGTCTTGCAGAAAGCATGGGAGGGGTGTCAGGGCGCCGTTACCAATAAAAATTAACTATCAGATGTGTGCCTTCATGGGTTGGGGGTGTTTAAAAAATATAATTTTGAAAATTAAAAAGTCTGTTCTCCTAATCCCACCTTTTCTGTGAAGCTTTGGGCACAGCCTCCCAGTTCCCATCCTATGCCCTAATGTAATTCAGTCAGTGCAAAAGGGGGGAAGGAAATCTTCTCAGCCTGAGGGCCACATTCCATCCTAGGCAGCCCTCTGGGGGCCACATGACAGTGGAAGATGACTTCAGAGGTAAGAATATGCCAAGCATATGGATATTTTGCACAGAACGGTAGGCTTGTTTCGACATAAAACTCACAAACCTCTTCCTCTCCTCTATCCAAGTAAGCAAGAGGCATTATCAGGGTTCAAGGATACTTTCCTGTTATCTCAGGGAGTGACGCAAGGCCAGTGAGGGGTGTGTGGCTTGTGGAGAATGCCAAGGGTCAAACCAAGAGGTTGGGAGGGCTGCATCTGCACCCTTGGATCCGCGATTCCCCACCCTTGCTATACAAGAGAGCATGCCAGAGCTGTGCCCTTACTTTGGAAGGCATGGATCAGGCACGTTCTCCTTGTCATACGTTCAATTAATAAAAATAATATGTTGAAGGCATGGGAGTAGAGCAGGCTGCGTTTGTTTCCTGCAAGTTGGTCACCTTGTTAGATGACATGCAGATTATTCATTTTCCCTCTGTGCCCAACCCTGTCTCCCCCCACCCAAAATACCGGTAACCTCGCTGATTTTCCTGGTGACACTGAGTCACCAGAACTAAACATCACAGGGATACCAACGATACCAGCAGAGGGCACCCTCTGGATAGTTTCACCACCACCTGAAGTCCAAAGGGTAGCCGAGGTGGCCTGGGAAACTGCCTTCCCTGGGGCAGCCCCTAAGTTGTGGAATCCCCCTAACCTTCATTATGTGGTCATCCACACTAGGCTACGCAGCTCAATAGGTGACCTTGGGCCTGTCACTGCCTCTCGGCCTAACCTACCTCACAGGGTTATTGTGGGGTATGCCACCTTGAGTTTCTGAGAGAAAAGGTGGGCTAGAAATATAATCAATCAGGCAAAGCACTGAGATACACATTTTTTAAAAACCCACCCTATTTTCTCTGCCCTGGAAATTGTTTGATCTGATTTTAAAATATTTTAATTAAGAATTGTAACCTGCCATGGGACCTCATGGTGGAGGGTGAGAAAAACAACAATCTAATAAACAAATAAAAATAATAAAGGCAAGATACAAACCGCTAATTGCCCAATTCATACGACTGCTGTGTTAGAATATGCTCTCTCCAACCAGCCCCCCTTTTTTTAGGGGGAAGGGATGGGAAATAATTGTGGTGCGAGTGTGAGGCAGAACTGGGGGTTCCCAAGCTGTGGTCTGTAAACCACCAGCCGCCTGGGAGCTTCGCGGCTGTGAAGGACACTGGCGATCAGAATCCTACCGAGTCTGTTCTCCACTTGTAAAGCAATAAAATACAATGTAAGGAATGCAGCAAAGCAATAAAAAAAAAATCACACAGCAGCGAGCACAGCGCATTGCAAAGGCTACCACAGGCGGGGGGACGGACCCATTATGTGGCCCGCCAAGACCCCCAGCTATTTTCAAGTAGGGAGAAATAGAAAAAAATGCCACAAGAAGCAGGTCGCCTGAGCCCTGCTCCTTTCTTCGTTGACCCTCCTAGCTGACAGGCTGGGCCAGCCTCACTTCTGCCCCCATCCCCGGCCCCACCAAATCACTGTACCTTTGGCGTCTGTCCCACCATGACATCCGTGCAGCCCACCGGGAAGGCTCCCTTCCCGTGAGGCAGCCCCAGGGACTGGGTGACCCCCATGCTCTCCTGCTACTTCGCCCTCAGCGCGAGCCGAAAAAGACGGATCCGCGGGCGCCCCTTATTTGAGAAAGAAGCCACCGAGCAGTTTCACTTCCTCCTTCGGTTCCTGCTGCGCTCGGCTTGCGCATTGGCCGGCATGGCGCGCCCTTTGCCTCGGAGGCGTGGTGGGAGGAGACGGGAGGGAGGAGGAGGCGGAACCCGAGTTGGGCTCTGTATTGTTTTGCTTATAAAGTGCGGAGAGAAACGGCTTAATGCGCAGAAGTCGAAAAAGCTGAAGGATCCCGCGCCCCTTCACGCTGCCCGAGCCTGCTTCGTTGCGCTCCGTGGGTAGAGCATGAGGCTCTTCTTAATCTCAGGGTTCTGGGTTCAAGCCCCACGTTGGGCGAAAGATTCCTGCATTGCAGGGGGTTGGACTAGATGACCCTCCTGGTCCCTTTCAACTCTGCCATTCTATGATTTGTCAAGGAAGGGCGATTTCTTCCGAAGGAGGATCTGGCACGTTTCAGGATCCTCTTACGCCTGCCCTCCCCTGTCACGCGCGCCTTGCGACACAGCGCTTGGTTTGTTTTTCTGGCGTCCCCTTGGGCGCAGGCTCGTCACAACTTTTGCAAAAAACAAAAGGGAGAGGGACTCTTTCTCAACAGTATCACGCTGAACTCCGGGTCAGATCTGTCGATTTGGGTTTTCTTATTTGTTTGTCTACTTATTCGAAGCGTTTGCACTCCGCTCCTCATTTAGCCCAAAGGCTCCCAGAGTGGCTGGCATACAGTAACTATCAGTTAAAACCAGTCTCTGCCCGCACATGCTTACAATCTAACATTCCTTCAGGCTTGCTGGTCTATGACCGTAATAAAGTTTATTATTTATTTATTTATTTATTTATCCCTTCAGTCTTCAGTTCAGCTCTCCACATCCGATCGCGGTTTTTTGGGGGGGGGGTAAAATGCTCGTGGGAATTTATCAGGCTTTTGTTGTTATTTAGCTGTTTATGTACCGCTATGTCACTTAAAAATAAAATAAAATCAAAGCAGTTTACAACAAAAACTACATAGCAATAAAAATTGTGTAAAAAAAGAAAGAAACATAGACCCTCAACTCACTATTATGGAAATGTGTTTTCTTTAATTGTTTACTTTGACCACGAAAAGTTTTCAGCCAGTGTTTAAAGGCATTTTGGTGCATATCTGTCCTCATACACATTTTTGCTATGGAATTTTGTCTAGTTTGCCAATTATTTCAAACAATTTTCTCTAATATAAGGCTTTTTTATTTTATTTTTTGCCAATATCTGCATTTTTCATGCACATTTTATAGGGTAGGATAACTGTGGTAAAAGTCAGATAAGTGCAGATTTCAAAGGATAGCTGTGTTTTGGTTTGCATATTGTTTTGAGAAGGGTGCGCTAGGTAGTCACGTGTGAATTTAAAGCAAAATGAATTTCCCCCCCTCGATTTAAAAAGTGGAATCGAAATACTCTCCAGCAGATAGATGAATCAGCATGATAATGGAGAGTTTCACCTGTTGAGTTACTGCCTGCACTTAATCTGCACAGCATGCACTGCCAGAATACAGGGGTGGAGCTGGGGAGCACAGATACATTAATCTTGCAGCCTAAGTGTCAAACATTGGAGCACATCCTGCAGCTGCACTTATTTGGCCTGCAGGATATCAACTTTCATGCTCTAATGCTTTTTAATGTGCTATTTTACTATTCTGAAAATTATAGGATAGGGGAGCTATTAGTTTGTATTGCTCACTGGAAAATGTACAGATCTATGGTTTATGTCTTTTTTTTTTAAGTGTTCTTAGTGTCAGGGGAATGTGCTAGTTGGATTTTCCATAAATATGATGAAGAGATTTTCACAATCATGTATTATTATGATTATATGGTTTTTCCCTTGTCTATGTTTTCCGCTCGTCACCATCATTGTCGCTCCTTCTAACAGCAAACTCAGGCCATGAGTGCCTGAGGCCATGAGTAGGTACATGTGTTGGACATGCAACAGTATGGCTCATTCAGTCTGTAACATAAGGGTTAATTCTGTTAATGCTAAATCAACTAGCCAAGAGAGGGATGGGATGCTGCTTAGCAACCAGGCATGAACCGCACTGAAGTGGCACATGCTCTGACTGGCTGTGTAATTCTGAGGGAGTTTTCCTCTGTATGTTTGGTTCAATGTCTTCCTGCCAAACCAAGAAAGACAAAACCTCCGTTTCTTTCTCCTCGAATTATATACTGCTTTTATTCAGTTTCCTCAGTATGGTGTTATCAGATTTTTTTTCCTCCAGACTCAGTCTGTGCTATTTAAGTGATTTTGCTAATAAGGAGGTCATACTATATTGGAGGGGGGAGCCAAAGGGCCACCCCTTCTTTAAATAACCTGTTGAGGAGGAATGGGCATGTTTAGCAGTCATGGAAGGAGCATCTGGAAGTGTGAGGAACCTGGGGCCCTCACAAGTGTTGTCTGTTTGGGATGGAAAATAGAGGCAGGGGTGTGAACTGGCCTGCTTGAATACTTTACCACTTATACTGTCCTGGACAACAGCATGGTTGGTTGGTTGGTTGGTTGGTTGGTTGGCTTTATGGAACCCTGAACCGGAGCACTACTGTTGTGGGGGTGAGGTTACACTGCAACATTTTGTTGCAAGCCCTACTTGTCAACCCTAACTTTTTGCCTGCAGTGCAAAGCAGGAATGTGCAGTCCAGCAGAGGGTGCCACTTAACCATTCAGTAGCAACCACTCCTTCTGTCTTTAACTTGCTTCCAAGGGAGCGTCAAATGGATTGAATGGAGCTGAAGAAGAGCTGCTGAAGGAAACCTTTCAAAGCGGAACAGGGGGCCTGTGCGCCCTCCAAATGCTGTTGGACTCCATCTCCCATCAGCCCCAGCAAGCACAGTCAATAGTCAGGGATGGTGGAAGCTGTAGCCTGGCACCATCAGGAAGGCTCCTGCTTGCCAGTTTCCCATAAGTATCTGGTTGGCCACTGTGGGAACAGGAAGCTGAACTTGATGAGCCATTGGCCTGATCCAGCAGCCTCTTCTTACACTCTCCTTTAATGGCAGTTTGATCTGCAGAAGCATACAGGCGGTCATATTTAGGAGAGATATGTGGCGCTGTCATAAGAGTGCTGTTAATTCTCCATAAGTTGATATAAAACTTTCCCCCTGCAGGATGCAGCTGCAGGATACTCATGGCTGTCTTATCTCTGTTGCTGTGCAGACTAACACATAGTGCTGGCCTCTGTCAGAAGCTCCAATTACAGCATTCTTTGTGGAGAAGGATTGTTGGAGACAAAACTGGAAAGAAACTGAATCCTGAAGTTGCAGGGCTTTGACAACTTCGGACCTCTCTGGGCTTGGAGAGAGAATCCATTTTGAAGCAACTGTGTATAGGAATGCCCAGAAAAGGAATGCCAAGACCACCTTTGTCTGCAGGTGTATATAACACACTGTGTCTTAAGTCTGGATCGTTTGCCTTGGCATATAAATGAAACAAGGAATTTGGGCCATTTAAAGTATTATCATTAGTCTGTCATGGAATGTTTTGAATGAGAAAAAAATATTTTAGGTAATAACGTCATCTTAACTGCTGCCATACGTCATGGCAATGTTGTCTTTTCTGGTTAAGTATCTTAGATGTGAACTCGGAAATAACAGGTGAATAATCTAGCCTTTCCAATATAGAAATGTCTCTGGGAATTAAAATACCAAGATACTGAAAATGCAAAGTACACATTTTGAGTCCAGATACTTTTCGTAGGTTTAGTAACATGTTGGGAGGAGTGTGAATGCAGAGTAATTCCGTCTTGCTATAATTTACAGCAAATCCCGATGCCTGACCAGAGATTGCATTTTCTGACATAATTACAGGTACAGACTTAGCTGGATTGGAAGTCATAAGAGTTACATCACCGGCAGAAATAATAATTATATGTTTTTGACCATTAATAGTGACACCTGATAGCCAGTCTAATACGCTCAGTGACTTTCAGTTCCCATGATTCTTTGGGGGGTGAAATGGGTGAAAGAGTGCTTGAAAAGTAAGGTGCGGATGTGGCCAATGCCTGCGCAGACTTGCTCCCACCCACCCATCATCCAAAACTTTTATTTTGAGAGATGTCAGCAGTGGAAATCGGAATGCAGAACCGCAAAGTGGGTGCTCCACAGTTTGGTTCTGGCAGCCCTTAACTTGCTGGGGATGATGACTTCACCCCTGCCTGCTTTTTTGTATGATCTGAGATAAAATGAAGGCAACTAGGATGAAAGAATGAACACCATGACCGTCGCCAAACCCACAAGGAGCAAAGAGGATATGAGAAGCCAAAATTTCTCCCAAACCACACCAGATCTGCAGTCTTCAATGGTGTTGGGAAGAGGGAAAACTCCTTTCAGGCATCAGGGAGCTATTTTCTTCTTGGGCTCAGTGAGAGTGACTTCTCTTTCCTTCCTCCTCTGCAGAAATAGTTTAGGTCATCCCTAACCAAAAACACAAAGCTGCGCCATTCTAATACTGTAGACCCTTTCTCTTTTTTATCCTTTTTTTTCTCTTTTAACCAAATGGAACGGGGGGGGGGCACGGAGGAGAAGCCATGCTGTCAAGATAATTACATTTTCTGTTTAATTAAAATCACAGACACGGCCAGTTTCTTGTGGTACAGCTTCGCATGAAGGAGAAAGCCTGGTTTTTCTTGCTAATTAATATGTTTCATTGTGCTGCTTGAGAGGAAGTCAGCACGCGGATCAAAAAACAGGTTGAAGTTGAATTTTATGGTTGTCCTACCCTTCAGCTGCATGTCATATTTAACAGATTCAGCACTTGTTTGTCCCTGCTCAAGGCAGGACCAGAAAACTCCTATCTAAAGGACCACCTTCTGCTGTACGAACCTGCTGACCCACTGAGATCATCATCTGAGGCCCTGATCTTATTGGTCTTCGATATTTGGGTGGTCATCTATTAGAGGCAGGACTCTTTCTGTGGTGGCACCCCACCTGTAGAGCTGCTGCCTGAGACATGTTTGCCTGGTCTCAGTCATTAGTCCTCTTCAGGCATTATCACCAGTGATGGCTGATGCCGATTGAGACTGGTAGGGAGACAGGGAGCTGAACAGCAGGTGGCGCCAGAGCCAATGGCAGGTACAGTTAGCTAGTGCTAGTTTTGTCCGCATCCTCCTCCCAGCTTTGTTCTACCACTGAGACTAAGGTGGAGGAAGCAGACAGACAGGCTGTGGCACCACCAGGACTGACTGTGAGTAGAAAGGCTGGCAAATGTAGTGGGGGCTGGGGCTGGGGCTGGCTGGCTATAGGTAGGTTAGTGGGGTAAGATCCCATTTGTCTCTAACAGACTAACCCTCACTGGTTATTCTAAGATGCAACCCGGTAAATCTGGGTTGTGGTGACACTTGTCTGGCCAGGGCCGGCCCTGCCATTAGATAGGCAGCAGGTGCAGCAACCATTTCAGGCAACAGATGCTGGAGGGGCAGCCCCTCAGCCCTTCATCCTGAGCTGCTCTTCTATTGGGAGGAAAGGGCTGTGTGTTTCCTGCGGTCTGCCCTGCACCCATGTAACTACCCTCTTGCCCTCAACAATATCCCTTTGCCTGTCTTGAACTAAGATTCGATTCCCAGTCCTGCTGGTTCTGTAAGTGGAATGGGGATGCCATGTTAGGCGCCTAGGAAGCTGCCTAATATTAAGTCAGACGACTGACTCCTCCAGCCAAATTCTGTCAGTGCTGACTGGCAGTGGGTACCCAGAATTTCAGACAGGGTTTTTGCCCGGCCCTACCTAGAGATGGAAGGACAGATCCTGAAGTTGAGGCTCCAGTATTTTGGTCACCTCATGAGAAGAGAAGACTCCCTAGAAAAGACCCTGATGTTGGGAAAGATGGAGGGCACAAGGAGGAGGGGACGACAGAGGATGAGATGGTTGGACAGTGTTCTCGAAGCTACTAACATGAGTTTGGCCAAACTGCGGGAGGCAGTGAAAGATAGGCGTGCCTGGAGTGCTCTGGTCCATGGGGTCACGAAGAGTCGGACACAACTGAACGACTGAACAACAACAACAACCACCTGGAGATGGGACGTGGGTGGTGCTGTGGTCTAAACCACAGAGCCTAGGGCTTCCCAATCAGAAGGTCGGCGGTTCAAATCCCCTTGACGGGGTGAGCTCCCATTGCTCGGTCCCTGCTCCTGCCAACCTAGCAGTTCGAAAGCATGTCAAAGTGCAAGTAGATAAATAGGTACCGTTCCAGCGGGAGGGTAAACGGCGTTTCCGTGCACTGCTCTGGTTCACCAGAAGCGGCTTAGTCATGCTGGCCACATGACCCGGAAGCTGTAAAGCGAGATGAGTGCTGCAACCCCAGAGTCGGCCACAACTGGACTTAATGGTCAGGTGTACTTTTACCTGGAGATGCCGGCGATTGACAATACACATTGCGACACCCTGCAATGAAACTTTACTTTAATCAGACAAGGGCTGGAATGAGTGGCACAGCTCCAGGGGCAGGGCTAAACATGGATCCCAGAAGTTCCAAAGCCTAGGCTGCCAACCTTTACCCTTGTACCTGGGATTACTCCATCAAACATTAGCACTGTACTGTAAGTTAGCTATACAGGGAATTCTTAACTCCTGCACATCAAGAGACATGACTACGGTAAGTCTCTTTGCAAAGTTTTTACACTTGTCTTGGGGGGGGGGGGATGAGGATTCTTTAACATCCAATCATGCTTGTTGTGTAATAGTAGTTGCATAAAACAATCACCTCCTGGCAAATAGAAGGGGAAGAAATGGAGGCAGTGAGAGATTTCACTTTCTTGGGTTCCATGATCACTGCAGATGGTGACAGCAGTCACGAAATTAGAAGACGCCTGCTTCTTGGGAGAAAAGCAATGACAAACCTAGACAGCATCTTAAAAAGCAAAGACATCACCTTGCCGACAAAGGTCCGTATAGTTAAAGCTATGGTTTTCCCAGTAGTAATGTACGGAAGTGAGAGCTGGACCATAAAGAAGGCTGATCGCCGTAGAATTGATGCTTTTGAATTATGGTGCTGGAGGAGACTCTTGAGAGTCCCATGGACTGCAAGAAGATCAAACCTATCCATTCTCAAAGAAATCAGCCCTGAGTACTCACTAGAAGGACAGATCCTGAAGTTGAGGCTCCAGTACTTTGGCCACCTCATGAGAAGAGAAGAATCCCTAGAAAAGACCCTGATGTTGGGAAAGATGGAGGGCACAAGGAGAAGGGGACGACAAAGGATGAGATGGTTGGACAGTGTTCTCGAAGCTACTAACATGAGTTTGGCCAAACTGCGGGAGGCAGTGAAGGATAGGCGTGCCTGGCGTGCTCTGGTCCATGGGGTCACGAAGAGTCGGACACGACTGAACGACTGAACAACAACAACAACAAAAACAATTTCCAGGGACTACTTGATCTCAGATGAATTCACCACAAGAAAGATGCATCCTGGGTCCTAGGGGCAAAAGGAAGAGCCAACAAAAGGGGAGGGGGCAACAGCAGTTCTTTAGGACCCCATGAATTCTTATTGCCTGGTGTCCAAAGAACTCACTCATCAATCACAGCTTTGACTTCATCAATTGGCTAAAAAACACTGACAGGCAGGAGCAACCAGCCTGGCTCATTTCACAGGAATTGCTTAGAAGGGTACCCACCCAGTTTGCTTTCTTTCTAGGAGGGCTAGGGACTAAATATTTTTGTTCAAATAAATGAATGAAAACTCAAGGGTCTGGGGTCCCTGCTGGCAGTACCTATGAAGGCCTTGGTGGGAGCCTGGGTGCCCATGGATGCTGGGTTGGCAATCACTGCACTATAGACTGCAAAATGTGGAATCTCTTTAGAAAGACGATGTCATTGCCCTCCAGTCATGTCTGCCATCTTTCCTGGAGGGGACAAGGCATGAGAAGAAGAAGAAAACTACTGTAGAAGAACATTTACATAAAGGGTAGACTGAAATTAATGTTTACTAATGAGAGCTGCCAGGTACTCTGGGGACCAGTTTATGAAAAATAAATCATGGTGTCCTTGCTTTGGAAAACAGGCTGTTAATTACAGCTGGCTCCCCTTTGGGACATTCTCACTCGGAGGCAGAGAAAATAACGGCTCCCATAGAGCAAACGTTTATGGAGCCTTTCCAAGCTTTCAACTATTTCATCTCTGCTTCACTGTGGCTGGACACAGCCGGCCCTATCCATAGGCAAGGTTGTCCTCATTTTTGGACCCATGTGAATCCCGATAAACCCCTTCCTGTGCAGTAGAGGCTGGCTCATTGGGGCAAATGGGGCACTGCCCCACCAGAGTGTGATCCTCTGATTCTGCAGCTCATAGCCCACTTGGAGCTGTTAAAAGTTTGAGCAAGACTTCATTTTGGAGCAAGCTAGGCTATTTTTGCTTCTGGGGAAGGAAGGAGCAGCAAGTCACAATGCCGTCTTGCCCCCTTGACATCACAGCCCTCCCCTTTTAAATGCATCTATGTTCTGCCTTTGATCCAAGAAGTTCACAGCAGCGTATGTTGCGCTCCTCCAATTTCATATTCATAACAACCCTGTAAGGTAGGTCATAATGAAAATATAGGAAGGTACTTTATGCAGAATCAGGCCACTGGTCCATTTAGCTCAGTACTGCCTACAATGGCGGTTAGCAGCTCTCCAGGATTGCACAAAGATCCCAGCCTATCTGGAGATGCTATGGAGTGAACCTGGCACTTTCTGCATATAAATCTGATCATCTACCACTGAGCTCTGGCCTTGATATTTTTGAGAACCAGGATTGCGTTGGACTGTGTGACTTATCCCCATTCCATGCTGGTGTTTCCCAAGCACTCTTGTTTCCTTGGGGAGGTTCAGGAACCTGCCAGTCTTGGAAATTTAGGAGGCAGCCCCTACAGGCCTGGCTGCTTTTTTGATCTTATGCCACCTTCAGCCCATTTCCAAGCTGAGGGGCCAAGGGCAACCCTCCATTCTGATTGCTCTGCAGCTGGCTTCTGTCCTGCGGGGCGTTTTGACTCTGTGCCGAGAATGCGGTGGAAGGGTGTGGAAGTCCTGTGGATACAAACAGAACTGAAACCAGGGGAAGGGAGAGGCAGCCAGTTCAGACATGCAAACTGCCAACTTTTATTGTCATGACGATTACAAAACGTGCCCTCTCTATGTGGCGGCAGCTACTCGTTCCAAGTCTTGCTCCCTAGAACCAAGGACTCTGGCAACAGGACCCAGGGGCAAGCAGTTTCCTCTAGTATAATGCATTTTGTATGATATCTTCACAGATATATGTATATTTTTAATGCACACTTCACCCTAGTTTATGCATTTATATCTGTCTTGCACTCATTACTTGTCTAGAGAACGGCATAGCAAAATTTGGAGAGGTGCAAATTTTGAAGGATGGCTGTGTTTTGGTTAATTCATTGTTTTGGGAAGAGTGAATTAGGTAGGTTCACCTTCAAATGGGAACTGAACTGAATGTCACCTCCAACCCTTGTGGCACTGCAGCTTCCAGCTCAGGGTGAGTCAAGGGAAACCAGAACCTAGATGTGTGCGGGGAAAGAAGGTACTAGTCAGTACTGGAATTCCCCTGGACACATAGCCTTACCTGCCCACCATTCCTTTATCATTTATTTTCAATTTCTTTGGATGAAAAAAAGAAACACCATAAAAACACAATTTGAAAAAGGTGTTTATATCCCACCTTTTTCTCCAAGAAGCTCGAGGTGGTTTACATGGTTCTCCCCCTCATTTAATCCCCACAACAACTCTGTGAGGTAGGTTAGGCTGAGAGGCAGTGACTAGCCCAAGGCCCTCCACTGGGCTTCATATGGTCAAGTAGAGATTTGAACCCTAGCCTCCCAGGTCCTAGTCCAACGCTCTGACCACTGCACCACACTGGCTCTCTTTGGTATGTGCTTGAATCCATCCTGAAAAATAGAGACTTTAGAATTTAAGATTGCAGGAGAGGGGGGGGGGGGGGGCTGAAAATGGAAGACATCTGAAGTAAAAGTGTGGGAGGGGGAAAAGGGAGAAGGCAAGTTAAGTATTTAATAATCTCCAGTGTCACCGATTTTAAACTATTTTACTTAATTATATATGACCATGCTTCTAGGTTGTGGAAGTATTTTAAATTGCTGTTTTAAATGATTGTATTTTGTTAGAATGTGATTTTTGTAGTTTTGTGTGGGGTTGGTGGTGGCATAGAAATGTTTAAGAACACAGGACCCTACTGGATCAGGCCAGGGGCCCATCTAGTCTAGCATCCTGTTCCCACAGTGGCCAATGAGATGCCCTTGGGAAGCCCTTGAGCAGGACCTGACAGCAACAGCACTCTCCCCTCCCTCTGGTTTCCAGGAACTCACCCAAGTTGGTGACCATTTACAACAATGCATATGTAAATAAAGGCAATAAAATGGATTTTAAAGCTTGAAAGTGGTTTGAGTGATGTCTTCTCTCCTCATCCATTTTTTTTTGACAGTTGTAATACCGGTAGGTTTGCCAAAATTTTACTCATAATAGATTAACCGATATGGACCTCACTTTGTTAATTAATTGAGCTGAGCTCTTCCTTGGCTCTAGTTCCTCAATTCCCATAAAATTACCTTGCTTTATATCCTAACACCAAGTCTTTTCTCTGCACCCATGTAACGATTATGCCTTTGCACATATCCACTGACGTACCTGGGCCTTACCTTGTTAATTAAGCTGGAGAGGAGCTGGGTGAAAAAAAAATGCTCCCCAGATCTGAATATTTGGCAGTTGCAGAAAGTAATTTTGGGGCTCATCCAGATGACCTATTTATTCCACATTCATCCTGATTCGGACCCACCCTATTCATGTGAGTGTAATTTGTTTTAATTGTTTTTAATATTGAATTTTAAATTGTTGTAACCTGCCCCGGGACCTGCTGGGAAAGGGTGGGTAATAAATTGAATAATAATAATAATATATATTAAAGTAAAATATGCTTGCACAACACTTATGTGAAGATGACTAGTGATGAGGGAGCAAGTCAATTCAGTTCACATTTAAAGGAGAGCTTACCTAATTTGCACTTTCGAAAACAAGATGCAAACTGAAACACACTCATCCCTTGAAATTTGCACTTCTCTGAACTTTGCAATTCAATTTTCCAGCCAATTAATGTTTACAAAAAATGATATACTAGTGTAGAGTGACCATATAAATGCATACATTCATTTTTTAAAAATGAAAATTATTCATTATATTAGGGGAAATCGCTTTGCAAAGATGTGTCTGTAAAGAGAAATTCAGACTAAAATGCTGAGGAATTTTCATGAGAATTTAAAAAACAATGCAAACTGTTGCAAAAATGTGGAGAACTGAATTTAAGATTTGAAAAATGAGAAATTGGAATTGACAGATTAAGCCATCCATAGGCACTTTCATCCATGGATGCCTCCAGACTAGGCTGTGTAACTATATGACAAACAATGTGGGATGTGAAATTATTCCAGATTATGGGGCAACTCAGAGCCTTGTTTCTCAGGCTGCCTCTGTACTGTCACTATTTTGTAGGAGTGATTCAAGTGCATACCAGAACTTTAGCTTTGCAGTTATAAAGTTGATTAAAGTACTCTGTTCCCCCTAGCACAACACATCCACTTTTTAAAAAACAGCTGGTTTTCTATGGTCTGGAAAGTAATGAGGAAATGGGCTGAAAAGTGTGGTATGAATGAATAATGGGAAGCCATATAAGCACCCCACAAGCAAATCAGGATGAATGCTTATTGCCATATAACCTCCCCAGAAATAAATCAGAACAAATACTCAGTGAAAACTGGACCAAGGCTGGATCTACACATAGGGGAAAAACGCTATAAATAAGTAATAAATTAGATCATTATGACAAAAGCAAACAAAAAACAAAACCAACCCTATGTAAAACCACATAGACAAAAGTTTTTGCTCTGCAGTTCCATCTGGTGTTGTATCTTTACAACCAAGTTACAACGATATAACTGACTGGGTGTAGCTGAGTCCCTAGTCTAACCACTGTGTAATGTTTGTGCAAGCAAATCAAGATGGATGCTGAATAAACAAATAATCCAGAAGAGCCTCATTTTAATTGCAGAAACCTAAATATCCAATATGCACTTAAATCCCCACTGCAAAATAATGGCAGTAGGGAGGCAATGCTGCTCTCTCCAGATAGCTTTATTTTCAAAATCTCAGCAAAGAACCACCCTTTGTTTCTTTCAATGACATTCCTCAGAAGAAGAAGAATGAAAGCTTAGAAGAGTGAGAGTTATATGGACAATTCCTAGAGCTACGTACTTTACTGCCTAAAGTGATGGAGAGGGCAGGTCGTAGCACATGTCCGAGTCTGCAACATAGCCTGTTTGTTCTGTCTCCTGTTTATGTTCTCAGACCAGACCCTAAGAAGGCCCCCCCTCCCTGCAGTCCTAGAGGGGCCCCTCTGCCTCCCCATTCCGAGGTTAGCTGTGCCTGCCAGATCTCTAATGATAGCCTTTGCAGTGGTGAAAAGCAAGAGGACAGGGGGAGCTTTGGTGAGGTCTAAATGTAGCCTGAGCCATAAATGCAGGGTTTTGGGAGGGAAAATGCGGAGGGGAACTGCAACTCAGCTGAAGAGCACTTTGAAGTAGATTTTAGTTTAGAAGAAGGGTAACACACCCAGAAATGCAGCCCCAGCTATAGCTGCGCACACAATTCTCATAGACCTAAATGAGTTGATTCCTTGGGACATTTATACCCCAACTTTCCTCCAAGGAGCAAAGGGCAGCATACATTGTTGTTGACTGTTCCCCCACTTTTATCTTTGAAGTAGGTTGGGCAGAGAGATAGGGAATCGGTCAAAGTCGCCCAGTAAGCTTCAAGGGCAAGTGGGGATTTGAACCTGGTTCTCCCTATTCCTAGGCTGACAGCCTAACCACTATACAACACTGCCTCTTGCACTGTTGTCTGGGCACTGCTACAGATAAGGCCCTCTCTCTCAGTACAACCAATTGTGTTTCAGCCATGAAGAAAAGCCTCTCCAACAGATCATAGGGAGCAAGCAGGAAGGTGCAGAAGACAGTATTTCGGGTATCCCAAGCCTGAGCCATTAGGACAGGAGTGGGGAACCTCAGGACCTCAAGATTTTTCCTAGGCCATGCCTCCCCAGGCCATAGCCCTCACAAGCTTTTCCTGAGTGGGATGCATCTTTGAAGGGTGATAACGCTTTTTGCTTCCTTGGATGGCGAGATTGCAACTGTACGCAGAAACCTCAGGTGTTTGTGCACAAAGAAAAGAAACACATCTGTTGCTCCTCCCAATTTCCTCCCTAAAAAGGTTCCCCATGAGAGAAGGTGACTGCCTTTTAGCTGAAACAGCAGTAGGACTTTAAAAGTAATCATGCTGACAGCTTAAATTGTGCCAGGAACTGAACAGAGTTTGTTGGAGGAAGGATAGCATAAAGCGGGGGTCAGCAACCTGCGGCTCCGGAGCCGCATGTGGCTCTTTTACATGGCTGCCGCGGCTCTGGGGCTCCGGGGCGGATACGCCCGCCCACTTCTCCAGCTGGCAGTGACCGCCCTCCAGCTGGCCGGCGGCCCGCCCTCCGGAGGCTGAGGGCGCTGCTCAGGGGCGTACCCAGGATCACCTGGCCTTGAACAGCGGGGCAGCAGGGCTCGGAGGCGGTGGGGACGCAGTAGAGGTGGCGCAGCTCAGCCGAGGGCTCTGGCGGGGAGCGCGCCTGGGGCGCGCACGCTCCTTCGGGAAGAGATGGAGCTGGGCGAGCGGGAGGGGGAACTTTGAAGACCCCGCCTCCGCCTCCGAAGCAGGCGCCCATGGGAGAGGCCGCCCCCCGAGCCTGCCTGGCGGGACCAACCCTGCCCAGCTCCGGGAGTCTTCCTAGCGTGGGAGGCGGCCTTGGGGCGGACAGGGGAGCTCCGGGGTCGGCGGGTATGTGGGACCCCGCGGCATCCAGAGGCAGCTGGGAGGCGGGACGGGATGGGGGCAGGAAGGGGGCCTTCAGACGCGTCCCCGCATGGGCACTGGAGGCCAGGACTCCTCGGCTGGGTCGTGGGACCGCGGGGGAGGGCTGGCCGCGGTTCCTCTCGGAAGGCTGCTGAGTCGAGGCGACGACGAGGTAGGCAGCTGCGGGCTGGGCCAGGGGCGGCGGGTGGCGGGCGAGGGGGGAAGCCCTCTTTTTAAAAATGGTTGAGGAAGTGGCGCCTGTTTCCCTGCCGCTGCCTCCTTCACTCCTGGTTCCGCTCGCAGCCTCAGACCGTGCTCTCGCGGGCGCGCGTCTCTCTCCGCCCCGGAGTAAGGCCGGGACGTTTTGCAGTTTTTCCTCTGTCCTGAGTGTGTGTTAGGGGAGCCTTGACAAAGCACCTGTTGGCGTGGAAGAGAGGAGTCCTAACTTGGATCTGTGTTCATGTGCAAAATCTATCGCCATTGTCATTAAGGGGGCAGGGAACTCCCCTAAAAAGGTTTGAACACTACGAACTACTACAGCCACCTGTATGCAAGTCAGCACAAACATCACAGGCTTCTCTGGTGCAATTCTGTGCTTTATTTAGCAAGAGAGGAGGTTGGAAGAGGTGAGCATAGCCTCTGGTCTGGAATATTAAAGGTAAAAGACACTAAGATTATTGTAAAAGCCAGCAGTCTTCAATAAGACATGGGACAAACATTTAACACAAGTGTGCAGTTGAGGACTCATTTTTTTTAAAAAAAAACAACAACAAATCAAATATTTGTATGCTGTTGCAACCCACCTTGGATCAGGCTGTGACCTGGTAGTGGTCCCCAGGGTGGATAAAAATCAATGATTTTTTTATTTAAATCGGATTTTTTAAAATTTAAATCGGATTTTTAAAAATAAAATGCAGTGTTATATTTGTTTTAAATGTCGCAATGGTTTTGCGGCTCCCAGTTTTTTTTCCCTTCGGAAACTGGTCCAAGTGGCTCTTTTGGTCTTAAAGGTTGCAGACCCCTGGCATAAAGTGTAAGAAATAAATAATATTTATCTCATCCTTCCATGAAAAGATCCACTGTCATTGCCCTAAACAAACTATAGTTTCCAGGGTGCTTTTGGGGGAAGCCATAACTATTTAAAGCAGTATAATACTGGTTTAAATATATAATGCAGATGGGGCCATTGGCTCCATCTCTTCTGCAACAGGCTGTTGAGGAAATCAGCAATGCTGGGCACCGCTTTCTCCGAGATCCTTCTCTACCATGGCTGATCTTCTCGTTGCAATACTCCTAGGACATTTCTGAGGGATCACAGGGCTTTTTGGAATATTGTTTGAAAATCCCAGGAGAATCAGAGCTGTTAATTTAAATGAATGCCCCCCAGACAGAGGCAGACACATTCTGCGTGGGTGTGTGCACGTTTCTGTATGCAAGGGGGCGAGTCGGAGGCAGACGCAGAGGCACATAAAAGCTATTAAAGAAATAACTGCAATGAAATCAGACTTTCTAATCAGCACTAAAGAATGTGCCTGTAGTTGGAAAGAGAGAGAAAGGGCTTAAATTAAAACACTTAGTGCTCCTGACTACAAAGGGATTCCACACTCATAAACAAATCCCCAAAACTCCAGCCAACATTCGTCATGTTGCCTTTTTTTTTTTTAAGGATGAAAAATTGGAATACTGACAAGCTTCTGCTGCAACTGACTAGCATGCTTACCAACTTTTCAACATGTCTCTGTAGAAGCCTGATAGGCATACATTAACCAGAGTAGCGGACAGTGTGGCGGGGTATGGCACTAATCTGACTTCCTAACACCTGAGTCACTGCTACTTACTGGGGAGGAGCGGGGAGGAAGCAGGGAGGTCAGTCCGGTGCAAACATACTAATGGAGCCTCTCTGGCTGTCCTGCCAGTGTGTTTGCACTGTGCCAACCTCTCCTGAAACCGCCTCTCCCCCCTGGGAAGCAGCAGCAACTCAGCCGTTGGGAGGTCTGATGAGCCCACTCCTGATTTGCAGGTGATATTAGGAGTGTTCACATTTTACATTCGACCAGTGGACAATCTGCATTCCTGTGAACACAAACAGCTGAGTTTTATGAATCAACAAGAATAGACTCTTTCACACAAACACTTGTACATGTGTAGAGACGGCTTGTATCTGTGTTCAATGTAATATGTGAACAAGATTAATGAGTGGGCCGACCCACTCATGAGACAAAGTGGGGCAGGATCCACAGGAGCAGCAGATCCCCATGTAGGATTTTTATTCCCCCCTAGTTCCTGATGTAGCTATTCACTCACTCCTTCTTACCCGGTGGGGAGCAGTATTTTGTGGTTCACCTCAAGTGCCAAAATGTCTCATAGAATTGTAGTCTTGGAAGAGACCGCGAGGATCATCTAGCCCAACCCCCTGCAATACAAGAATGAATATGTAGCTGCCCCATACGGGGATCGAACCTACAACCTTGGTATTATCAGCACCATGCTCTAACCAACTATCTCAGGCTGGTTCAGTCTGAGGCTCAAGTTGCTATTAAAGGCATGCACAGCCACCCTATGAAGCAGTTGTCAGTGGGGGCAGTCCTGGAGGCATGTGCAACAAACAATGCAGGGCAAAGAAGCAACATGAGGTTTCTTACACACATACACATATATATCTCAGTCTCCTTGGCTGTTATTCTTTCTTCCCCAGGGCAGAGTTGTCCCCCCCCCCCCTTTCCTATCCCCTGGCTGTGAGTATTTATGTGGCTGGCACACACCAAAGTAATGCTGGTGTCTCTATAGATCATCCCCACAGCCATAAAAGCTGGCAGAATGAAATGAGTTTAGTGCACGGGGATGGGGAGGGATGGGGGGGGGGAAGAAGACGAGAAATGATTGAAAATGTTGCAGATTGGTCCAAGGCCTTGTCTCACTCTTGCAGGGAACGGCTCCCCTCTCTCATCATCTGCCGATCCCAGGGCGGCTCTGCCTCCTCTCTGCTCCTGATTAAATCGGTCTCTGCAGCTTTTTACATATTTATTGGGCCACCGGGGAAGTGGGGCGGGAAGGAGGGGTGTGCGATGTTCCTTGCGTAGCCTCTAAACATCGCAAGGACACATCCATTTGTCCTGAGGATGGAATGGCTCCAAGGTCTTTCTTACAGGCTCCCTGTGTAAAACAACCAACCAATAAATAAATAAATAAATAAATAAATAAATAAATAAATAGGAAAAGCCATTACAGATCCAGGGATTAATCTGATTAGATCAAAAGATCTTGAGAAAACTAGTACAGGAGTGAGCTGACCTACTCCCCTTACACAGCAGCCCTAGACATGCGTTTGCAGAAGTTAAGTCCCATTGAGTGTGGCGGAGGCGATGCTCAGCGAAGGGGATGGAGCACTGCAGCCTTACAATTGCTTAGGCTTCAGCTAGCCAGCATTGGTTTGTTCACCCCTGAACCAGCTGGAGTTCCCAAAAGCCAGTTTTATGTAGTTAGGGGTGGGGGAGAAATTCAGTTCCTATTTAAAGGTGAAGCTAATTCACACTCCCTCCCCCAAAACAACAACAACAACAACAACAACAACAACAACAACAACATGCAAACCAAAACACAGCCATCCCTCAAAGTTTGTGCTCCTCCAAATTTTGAAGTGCAGATTTCCATCCAGGCAATGTGGACAAAAATGAATATACTAGGGTAAAGTGTGCAGTTTTTTTTATTTAAAAAAATGCATATCTTAGTGAAATTAACTTAGAAAAGTGCATTGTATTAGGGGCAAAAATGGGAAATCGCATACAAATATGTGCATTTTAGGAAAAGTTCACATTAAAATACCGAGGGGTTTTCATGAAAACAGCAATGCAAATTGATGTGGAAATGTGGGGAACTGAACTTAAGACTAGAAAAATGAGAAACCAAAATTGACAGATTTGCCCATTTCCCACTTCAGCTGTTCTTAATTGGACAGTCCTCTTTTCCAGGTGGGGTGGCCATGGACCCTACTTTACAGAGGACAGAACCTGGGCTGGGCAACACTTCAGAGAGAGGACTGCCCCCTATAAAATAGGACACCCAGACATCCAATGGCCATATATTAATGCACAGAGTTCCAGGAATCAGTTTGTTGTCCATGCTGCCATTCCTATTTTTAAGACTGGTATCATTTTCACACACTGCAGCTGTCTCCGCTAAAGAGAGTTATCTCAGGACCAGCTTGCGCCTGGCACTTGCCCCAGAGAGGTCATCGGAAACAGACATGTGACAAGAGAGGCTGTCACAGGCTTCACCCTGCTTAGCACACATTTCCTGGTTATCGCATCAAAAACCTCTGCAGCAGATGGAGTTGACAGCGAAGCCTGCACACTAAAGACTTTGGGTAGGTTTTATGAGTCAACTGATCTGCGAACTCCTTTGAAACAGGATTGTAGTCGTAGCAAGCTACCTTATGATGAGTCAGACCCTTGGTCCATCGAGCTCAGGAATGCCCCCACTGGCTCTCCAGGGTTTCGGGCAAGGAATCTTTCCCAGCCCTACCTAGAGATGCTGGCAGATTGAATCTGGGCTCTTTTGCATGCAAAGCAGATGCTCTCCCATTGAGTGACAGCAAATTCTGGTTCAATGCGTATTTGTATGGCTGTGATGCTGCTGTGAGTGTGCACTCATGGTCCTGCTGTGGTATGTGTAAGCAGTATGGTATCCTCCGGATGTCAGGGATGATGGGAGTTGTAGTCCAGCAACATCTGGAGAGCACCATATTGGCCACAATTCCCCCCCCCCGGCACTATCTGCCTCAGGAAGCTGATTTTGGGAACCATGTAAGGGCAGAAAATTGTTGTATTTTTACTGCTTACAGGATTTTCTGCTTCTGGTGCCAGATATTTTGGCTGGACTTGGGTGCTATACAGTGTGACTGGCTTGGACAGAGGGCTTTTGCTGCTCCTGTTCAGGCAGCAAAATATCTTGGGGTGGGCCATATATGATTATCATTGCCATAAGGCAGGGATAGGGGGCCTGTGCCCCCCCGAAGTTGCTGCACTACAACTCCCATCGGCCCCGAAGTTAGGCCATGCTGGCTGGGGGCTGATTGGAAGTGGAGTCTAACAACATGGGGGGGGCATGGGCTCCCCACAGCTGCCATATGGGCATGATCTGAATCTAATCTGGAATCTAAATTAATTTTGTGCACAATGGTTCAATTCACATGTGATGCTAAGCCAAACCATGGCTCAGTGAACATGCGGACTCCAAGATAAGAGATCACATTAACTTTCCTTTTCTTCTGCTCCTGCTCCTACTGCATGGTTTGGCTTATCTTGTTGTCTGAACCTGGGTTTGTCTCCTCCATACAAACCAAGAACAACCTTTGGTTGCTGCAGTTTGTGGCTTGTCTGGTGTGAGACAAACCATGATCCCAGGATCAGATGATATGCTAACCATGGCTTAGCTTGCAGCAACAACAGGACTAGAAGAACATAGGAATATGCCTGGAACTTGGGTCCATCTAGCTCAGTAGTGTCTACATTGAGATGTGGGGGATTGAACTGGGGACCTTCTGCATGCAAAGCTGAAGCTCTACTACAGAGCTACAGCCTTTCCCCAAGGAGCAGCAAAGCAGATACAATCTCCTCTCCATGATCCTGCACACTCATGAGTTTGCACCAAGCCATGTTTTGGTTTAGCATTGCATGCAGACCAGGTCCCACCCTCCACCCGAGATTATTTTTGGAGTACACTTTGCACAGCCTGCCCATCCCTCTCCTCTCCCTCTCATCAACAACATCCAGCAAGGGGCATGGTAACTGATATTCGAAATACGGAGAGCCAGGGAGAATTGCTCACCTTAGAAAAGTGAAGAAGTGTGCATGCACATGAAAGCTCATACCAAGAAAAACTCAGTTGGTCTCTAAGGTGCTACTGGAAAGAATTTTCTATTTTGTTTCGACTTAGGAAAGTGGTTTCAGAGGGTAGCATCCCTGGGTGGAGTGTCATGTGCACCCTCTTCCCAAGCAGCATCAGATTACTTAGAGATAGGAAGCTTCTGTAGACTGAGTGTTTTGAATCACCCCAGTTAAAACTCCATTGTCATCTCCAACAAGGGAGAGCTTCATTTGAAGCAAATAGAAGAGAATGTAAAACTGGGCATGTAAAGAAAACAAAGACACAAAGAGCAGGCTAGCTAACACAAGTTACAAGGAGCTCTTAATCCACTTCAGGTGGCTCCTTGTTCCCATAGCCAGAGTGCAAACAGCAAGCACATACCCCACCCAGCATGGGCACGCTGGAATCTCAAGTTTCTGCTTCCAGAAGCCAAGGCGGGGCAGTGAGGTGGCAGGGCATCTTCTTTTCTAAGAGATGCTCTTAGATGAATCAAGTGTTTCTGGAAACCAATTAACATACACCAGTTATATATTTCACATGTAGATAAAGATTTGAGTCACCATGTCTGGGGAGAAGGTAGGATAAGGGTTTGGGACTTTTTTGTTTGGAGAAATGGTGAGTAAGAGGTGGCAAGGCAGGAGCTGGAGAAATTGTGCATGGTATGGAGAAAGGGAATACTGTACAGTGGTACCTCGGGTTACATACGCTTCAGGTTACAAACTCCGCTAACACAGAAATAACGCTTCAGGTTAAGAACTTTGCTTCAGGACAAGAACAGAAATTGTGCTCTGGTGGCGCAGCAGCAGCGGGAGGTCCCATTAGCTAAAGTGGTGCTTCAGGTTAAGAACAGTTTCAGGTTAAGAACGGACCTCTGGAACGAATTAAGTACTTAACCAGAGGTACCACTGTAGAAGAAAGTTGTTCTCCCTCTCTCCTAACACTAGAATTTGGGGACATCCAAGGAAGCAGAATGTTGGAAGATCCAGGACAGATAAAAGAAAGCAATTCTTCACGCAGTTGGAATTGGCTTCCACCAGAGTCAGTGACGGCCACCAACTTGGATCTCTGTAAAAGAGGATTAGACAAATCCATGGAGCAGAAGGCTTTCGATGGCTACTACTGAGGCAGGAATGCTTCTGAATACCATTGGCTGGAAATCACAAGAGGGGAGAGTGCTCTTGTGCTTGGATCCTGCCTACAGGCTCCCCACAGGCATCTGGTTGGCCACTGTACGAGCAGGACGATGAACTAGATGGGCCATGAGCCTGATCCAGCAGGGCTCTGCTTATGTGAATCACTGCTGAATCACTGCCACACACATTGCATGCATCTCTTTGAGTGTGTGTCGGAGGGTGGTTGGATCAGTTCAGGTGGGTCTGCATCCATTGAGTGAACTGCCCCCCCCCTTTTTAACAGATACCAGTAGGGCCTGATCTGAAGGCATGTGACGAACCACCCTTATGGGAGTTAAGCAGTTCTGGGCCCTGGGTGGGTGGCTGCCTGCAAACCTGGTATGTGCCACCCTGAATTCCCTGAGGGAAGTAAGTTAGGAATCTTTGGGATGGGGGGGGAGGGGGAATTTGATTCCCTTCACATTTCAAGATAAACATACCTAACCCACACTTTCTGAAAGTATCTGAGAACAGAAAGAAAGCCATCCTTCAAAATGTGCACGTCTCTGAATTTTGCAGTGTGGTGTTCCAGCCAAGAACAAAATGCATAAACTGTGCATAAATGTGCATATATTAGTGAACATAACACACACACACAAAAGCATCACATTAGGGGAAACTGCTTTGCAAAAATGTGTCTATTAGGCAAAATGACATACACATGTGTCTATTAGGAGAAACTCACAGTAGAATGCTGATGAATCTTCATGAAGACTATATATATATATATATATATATAGAGAGAGAGAGAGAGAGAGAGAGAGAGAGAGAGAGAGAGAGAGAGAGGTGGAAACATGGAGAACTGAACTTAAGGGTGGGGAGAAGTATGAGAAACCAAAACTGACACCCGTAGGTTGGAGAAGGGCTGTAGTCAATAGCTGAGCATCTGCCTGGCATGCAGAAAATCCCCAGTTCAATCCCCAGCATCTCCAGGTAGGGCTGGGAATGTTCCCCATCTGAGGCCCTGGAGAACTGCTGCCAGTCAGTGTAGACAATACTAGGCTAGAAGGAACAATGTTCTGATTGTTTCCTATGTTCCTATGACATACCCCCCCCCATCCTTGTTTGGGATAGAACTATGATACATAAATCCTAAATGCTCTATGTAGAGATATCTCTGGGCAAATAAAGATGGGAAGAGTTTTTAAAAATAAGGGGAAGGGAATCTGGGGTGCGATGCAAATAGTTGGTGCTCAGGGCCCAAGGCCACTCTTTATCACAGCTCATATCAGGGGCAATTGCCTACCTCTTCTTCCCAACCTGGGCCAAGCTACTTACCTGCTGTTGCCTCCAAGATCAAGAGAGCTCAGTTAGTTATTCAGAGCTGCACCTTCTCTTGGCCAAGTTTCACTGCCAGGAAAGTGGTCATCTCTCACCAAGGATGTTGCTGCATTTTAAGCAGCACTGGGGAGGGAGGGAGGGAGAGAAAAAACCCCATCCATATAGTTGTATTTCATAGTCATATTTTCTCAGGTCACTTTCAGTCTCAAAGCTCTGTTGCAAATCTTTTCTCCTATAAGGAGTTTTAGTGTGCATGAGAGAGTGTGTTTTTCCTCTCCCTAAGCAGGGGTCGGGGACCAGTGTGCCTTCAGCCTAATTTCAGGCATATCACAAGGAGGGGAAGTGGGGTTGCAGAAAGAGGTATAAAGAGGAAACAGGGTGCCTCACCCACTTTCCAACCGGGCCTTGTCCACTTTTGGCCCTGGCTCTAACCACCTCCAGTATCTGACCCTTGACAGATTACCCGCAATGGAATGTGGTCCTTGAAATAATAAACAAGGGTTCCCCATCCCTGCCTTGGGTTATCCATTCTAGAACTGTGACTGCACAAACGCCAGGCATTTAAAGAACATGACTTCCCTAAATAATCCTGGGAGTTCTAGTTTGTTAAGTGTGCTGGGAACTGTAGCTCTGTGAGGGGTAAACTCCACACACCCGTCTCTCCTCCATCCAGACAAGCCAGAGGCCTTATCAGAGTTCAAAGATGTGTTCCAGCCAAGCAAAAGCACTTGCAGGGGCTGGCAGGGCCATGGGTGTGTGTCCTGCAGAGAGTTCATGGGGTTATTATGAGGTTAAAAACAGAAAGGAGGTAGACCCAGGAGGAATCAGTTCAAATGAAGCCAACCTTCATCTGCCCATCTTTCCCAAGCAAATAAGAACCCAGTGATGAGCAGAAGGACTCAATGGAACATATCCAGTTAAAAGCCCAGTTGAAGCAGACATCAATTCTCGACTATTTAAAATCTCTTTATTGAGCCCGAGGCTCAATACATGTGTAAGGGGACCATAATGCACATCTTGGCGGTTGCAGTCCTTTAAAATAAATCTCTTGTAAAGGGAATGGCCCCCCAGGGCATGGTTAGGAATGTAAGAGCTTACCAAATGCCAACAGCAGAGTTGTTTGAAGCACTCGAAACAGCCCCTTCCCCATAAAAGAATATGCCAGCCTCTTCATCATTGTCTGAGGAGGAGCCAGAACAAGCTTTGTGGCCAATATGTAGGCGCATACGAATTGTTGTGCAGCAGCAGAACAAGGCCTATCTACTTCAGCAGCCTGTGTCCTTTAGGAGCCAGCTGGATGCCTCTGGCTAGACCAGGGTGAGTAGCCATTCCCATGTAGGCAAGCATCTGGGAACTGCAGACCATTGGTGGGCGAGGCCAGAATCAAAAGTGGGTGGAGCAATGGAAGTGACTCTTCCCTTTGTGCAGTGTGGTTATGTTCTTCCCAGTCAAAAATGGAACACACATGCATAGCCTACACACCCCTCTCGATCCCCCATCCAGGGAAACGAGGCATTATCACAGGTCAAGGACACATTCCAACCAGGCCAAAGCAATCACTAGTACATAGAGCAGGATGAATGAAGAGAGAGGGGCTGTGGCCTGCAACGTCCCAAAAACTGAAAAGAGGTGCCTGGAGGGCCTGAGGTTCCCTACCCACAATGCTTTGATTCAGGACTCAGCTATACTGCTGCAAATAGAACGTTTTAAGTGTGTTTAAAGTGCATTATACAAATGTGACACTAGATGGTGATGGTGAGCAAATTCAATATAACATATTTTTCCGTGTAAAAGACAATGCCCTGCCCCCATCTGATACACTGATTTATATTCTAAGTCTTGGGTGAGCTGATGGCTCCAGCGACTGCTGGACTCAGGGCTGCGGAGCTAGCTTGAGAGGCGAGGTAGTGCTGAGGCGAGGAGGGAGCTTGGCCGTGGCACTGTCGGCTCTCACCAGCTGAGGTGAGGTGAAGCCAGACGCAAGCTGGACAGGCAGAAAGCTCAACAGCTTTTTGATGATTTCCCAAAAAGGCTGAACAACTTTAAAATACTGATTTCTTAATTTTGGTCTCCCAAAAGAAGGGGTCGTCTTATACATGGGGCCGTGTTATATACGGAGAAATGTGGTATTTTTCAAAACTAAAAAACAACACATTTTCACAGCATTTTTTATATGTGTCTAGATTCTAGCTCAGTTAGTAACTTCTGGCCAAACCATATCACGTTGATGAAGTGATTGGCAATCACATTGCAGGATTTTGTTTTTTTAAAAAATAAATAAACATAAATTGGGGGCCGGGTGTGTGTGATTGGCACTGCAGGGCACAAGGCGGGGAGGTTTAACCCCCTCCCAGCTATGATTTCAATAAATACCACCTTGTTCTCATGTGTCCATTTGCTGACTATACAAAGCCATCCAAAATATATTTTATAAAATACAGTAATGCTACCAAATTGCTGCATTGGGTTTTTTTCTGGTCCCAAGGAAGGAAAAGGTTAAGCATCTCTTGCCCATGTGTTATAGTGATGATTGCAATCTCTCCTTACACCTGCTACCATAGTTTTTGTTTGCTAATCCTGTTGTGAGCATATCATGGAGATAAGCCTTCCATAGTAGCACCACAGTGATAAATATTATTGGGGAGAGGACTGTAGTTTGTAGGTGGCAGGGCACAGGTGCAGGGTCTCCATCTTAATTCCTGGCAGTGAAAAGCATCCCAGGGAGCAGATGATGGGGAAGATCGTCCTCTACCAGAGACCCTGGAGAGCTGCTTCACAAAAATTATGCAATGTGGATTTCTTTTAATAGACACATTCTTGTATGCAGTTTTGACTAATGCGCACATTTTTGCAAAACAATTTCCCCATATACAATACATTTTTGTGTTATTTTCATGAATATTTTCATTTTTATGAAAACTTTCCCCTAATATATTTTTTTTTGTAAACATTGTTCAGTTGGAGAACTACATCACCAAGTTCCAACAGGTGCAAGTTTTGACAGATAGCTGTGTTCTGGTTAGCATATTGTCTTGGGCAGTGCAAATGTGATAGCTTTGGTTTTAATGGAGAACCGAATTGAATTTCTTCCGAATCCCTAACTGTGACTGGCTGTTGGGAATGGTAGAAAACTGTGGGGTAGGCTGGGGGACCGGAGTGCACTGGAAGATAGCATGGCTAGCTGGCTGGAACCCTGAGCAAGAGCACTCCAGGCTTCAACATGTTGTTTCAGGTCTCCCTTGTATATTGCTCAGTTCTGCTTTACTTTTACAGATTAACAACTTAAAAGCAGAGAGCCAGTGGTGGAAAAGGAGGGGGGGGGAGCTCACCAAGCAACCATAGGCAGGTCAACTGGAGTGTCGCATAAGGATAAATGAGATAATCTCATGTATGATTTCCCTGAGCTCCTTTTTGGAAGGGTGTGATAAATACAATATATCAGAGAAGCTCATGGAGCTGGCCTAAAAGAATCTTAGAGAGCGTCACAAGGTCTCATTGGTACTTACATTGGAAAATCAAATGCGTGGCTTTCACTGCACAACTGGCTGCCTTCCGACCTTCCCAGCCACCTTTTCCCAATAGCTCCAATGGGCCTATTCCCACAGGAGTGCCCCACCACTGCATTCTAATATATACATGCGGCTTTCAGCGCACCAATAAAATGCAATGTTTGCCACACCTCTGTATATATCAGGTGTGGTGGGGAGCCTTGTGGGATGTAACATCACTGTAGCAGTCAAGTACAACATTTCCTGTTTGCCCAGAGTGGACACACAGGGGGATGTTACTCCAGCCAGGAGCACTTCCTGTGACACCTGGTCTGGAGAATCCTCCCTCTGCGTGTGACCAGGTAGATGGGCATGACCCTGGGAGACCCCATATAAGGGCTGGTCACACAGCCATCTCCCCTTCTTCTCCTTTTGCTGTTTTGCCTCGTTCCATCTTGGTGTTCTTTTGCTGTCCATGGGCTCATTCTCCACATGGGATGAACCCACACTCTCTTCTGTAACTACAACTCCCGTAATCCCTTGCCATTGGGCATGCTTGCTGGGGCTGATGGGAGTTGTAGTGCCCAGGGTTTGTGGGAATGTT
Organism: Lacerta agilis; assembly: GCF_009819535.1. Lineage (NCBI taxonomy): Eukaryota > Metazoa > Chordata > Lepidosauria > Squamata > Lacertidae > Lacerta > Lacerta agilis. Next base: position 60,690,757 of record NC_046319.1, read on the forward strand.
GAGGATAGTAGGAAAGGATATGTTGATTAAATATTATCCTTCCTCACTCACGCTAGTGAGCTGGTAGCAGAATTCATTCCCCTGTATATTGCAGGAAGCTAATTGGTAGTATCTCTTGAGTTAAGCAATCCAGTCTGGCTTGTCCAGATTGGATTGTTCCTGGTAAATTCCTTTTGTAAGTAAGTAAGAAGAAAGAAAGAAAGAAAGAAAGAAAGAAAGAAAGAAAGAAAGAAAGAAAGAAAGAAAGAAAGATATAAATAGCCACGGAGGAAGGAAAGCCAAGCAGGCTTGCAGAGCAGAGATAGATGGCTACATCCTTCACCTGCCAATTCCCTTGGTGGAAGGCTGTTTTTTTTACGTAGTCTGCTAAGAGCAGTAGCGTACTGGTCTTGGATAGGGTCTGTGTGTCAAAGACCTGTTACTATTTCTGCAGCAGAGTCCCTGAAGGGACCCTGTCTCCAGTGTCCTAGAGCTGGCCAGTCAGCATGAAAGCAAAGCTTTATAGTCGCTGTGATTCCAAGGCTAAGAATTTGGGAACACTGAAAACACAAGGTGCTTCCATTTCAAGAGAACGATGTGCAAGTTCTGTTACATACAACGGAACTTTGTGGAAAATGCAAATTAAGTCACTCCAAAAGAAGATATTGGAGCAGTCCAGATCATTTGCTTGTCTACATGCACAGAAAATAGTAGATCTAGCTGAAAGACAGCACATGGAGATCTTGTTCCAATGCACCCCTTCTTCTTCTTCTTCTTCTTCTTCTTCTTCTTCTTCTTCTTCTTCTTCTTCTTCTTCTTCTTCTTCTTCTTCTTGTATAAATATAAATATAATATTATTGTATAATATTAGTAGGGACATGACAGCTTTGTTGCCAGACTTCGAAGTCTGACCCAAAGTCTCCAGGTTTACTTGACTCCCTACAGGTGGCAGGTGGAGGGCTTGAATCTCCAAGTGCGAGAGAATGGATCTGCCCTCCTCGGCTCTCTTCTCCAAGGCCACCCCTGGGTCTCAGGTTTGGGTCCTGAAATCACAGGATCTGGGATGCTCTTCACCTGGCAACCCTACATGGCTGTGACTATCATGAAGGCGCTCTGCACTTCTGATTTTGCCACTGCGCTACTGGCTAAGAGGAGCTAGTAGCCTGCATTTCCATGGGGGGTGGGGTGGGCTTCCCTTCCTCAGCATCCAGCTCATTTCCATGCTCAGCGTGGAAATGGAGGCTACAGCTTCATAGCAGGCTCATAATTTTGTGAGCTTATTTATAAAGCTGGACTACTCTGCATTTGAAATGGCAATGTGAGCAGGGCCCTGAGATTGTCTGCTTTTGAGGTGGATCCCGGCAAATGCAGGTGCAGATCTGAGACACAACAGGGTGGCGGCTGCCAAATTCAACACAGGGGGTGCGATTCAACTTTGGAAGCTGCAATCCTCAGCACATAGACCTGAGCAGCATCAGGCTGCAGGAGGTTTGCCTAAGAGTGAGAATTTCAGCAAAGACAGTTTCTCCCATCACCAGTTCAGCACCAAAAGAAGCGACATAGGCTCAAATTCTCCCTTCTCTGCAACTGCGAAAGGCCCAATCTTTAACGGAGTCTGGTAACGCTAGTTCTGAATGATCCCCACGTCGAGAGACTGATAGAATTTCACCTGCTCCCACCCCCGCATTGTCAATTATTTTAGCCTTATTTCATGTCACTCAAAAACAGAGCCAAGTGCTGGTTTTAATAGCGGCATGATGCCAATTGGCAAGGATGGACCATCTACCTTCCCTACAAATCAGGTCAATTGTGTTGCCATGGTAAAGGGCTGTGATCTCGTAAAGAATGGTATTATCAGATTATAAGCAGAACTAAGAGATTCCAGTCAGAGAAAGGGGTGGAGATGGAGTGCGGGCCGGGTGACAGGTCAGATGGGTTAGATCCCCTGTGTAGCTGTGCTTGGCAGGAACAACAACAAAAACCTCTCTCTCACACAACCTGTCACTTTTTCCTCTCGCACTGGAAGGAGACTGACCAATGGAACTGGTAGGGCAGAAGGCAGGGAGGCTCAATGATAGGGTGGAGCCAGATACAATGACAGGCAGAGTCACAGCGAATGAGAGGCAGAGCCAACTATAATTCTCATTTTCTCTCCATTCTCCTCCCAGCAGAGTTTGACAAAGGCAACCATGAGGCGGAGGAGGAGGATGAGGAGGAAGAGGAAGCTGACAGCCAGGGACACCTTCTGGTTATGAGTAAGGCAGGCAGGTGCAGGCTTGCTGAGGGCAGATTGTAGTTGCTTGGGATGATGCCCCACAAGACCAATTGGAGAGAGCCATGCTTCAAGTGGGGTTGTTATGACAGTGCAAAGTGAGGGTCCTTCCAGATTGTTCCTATTTTGGGGTGGGATTCAAACACATACTGGCAAAGTCAGGTTTCAGAGTTAAAGCTCATTTGGCACTCTGGTACAACAGAACCCCTTCCCCCAAAGACCAGACTTTTCACAATAAGAAAAGTGGTTTGGAAATGCACTGGTAAGTTTGGGTAAACACTTGCTTTGGCCTAATATCATCTAGCCTCCTGCAAACAAATCAGGATGTTTTAAGTTGTGGGATGAATGCTCAGTAAATGTCTTGAAGCACCCTGAGATAACCTTTAAGCCTTGGCCCAACTTAATAGCTCAATATATAATATATATGCTCAATTGGTGTGCATTGCAGGCGGTTGGACTAATAACTCTCGTAGTACCATCCAGCTCTACAATTCTATGATCCATGGCCTATATTGTTGGCATACTTGGTGGTGGGGGTGGGGGGAGGTTTGCAATAAAAGGAAGTGCTAACATGTTCATTGTAGGTTAGGGATGAGGAATCTGTTGTCCTCCAAATGTGGTGGGACTCCAGCTCCCATCAGCCCCAACCAGCATAGACAATGGTTTGGGATGATGGGAGCTGCATTCCAATAACATCTGGAGGGCTACAGGTTCACTGTACCAGGTGTAGGTGGACCAAGTACTATCAAGATTTAGTGGGTCACCAGTGCCTTTAGTTAAAACCTTTCTGTTTCCTGGTCCTGGCTGTCTTTTTCCCCCTGTTGATCCTGGCTGGGGAATTTGTGATGACTAGCCTCTCTTAACTGCCTCAGTGTTAGATTCTCTTCCCACCGAGGGAGGAGGTTTTAATTAGTCTTATCAGAAGTCTCATGTGTAGCGCACGGGACAAGGTGGGAAGGGTTAATTAACTCTGAGGGATGTGAAGAAAACACACATGCTACATTGTTGGAAATCTATTCACAGAATATTCCCTCACAAAAATTGGTTTCTGGCCTGTGACTACATGAGTTATTTGTGGCTGCAAGAAGAAAATGAATCAGTTTGTAGAAAGCTCCTGTGCCCGGTCGCACGGAGAGGAAATTTTATTCTTCACTGATAATTAGTGAAATAGCTATTTAAGAACCTGTGCCATAAAACTGCTGGTTTTATTTTCTGTTTTTCTGGTGTTTAACTCTGTTTCAGCTGCGGTTGAATAAACTGTCTTAAGTGCTGTTTTATTGTTCTTTTATGCTGTTTTGTATTTTATATTGCTGGCTGATTTTTTTTAACTTGTTCTATTTGTATTAAATTAACTTTTATGCCACCAAGTTGAAAAGTGTAGTATAGGTTTTTGAAATAAGCAAATATATGTCATTGCCTTTGCTGAAAACGTTTTAAGATCTGAACAAAATGGATTTTGACATGTTTGTGCCCCTGCACACCTGTCAATCATGCAGTGTCATAATAGCATCATGTGACTGACAGATGAGCAGCCCTATGCGCCTGTCAAATTTAGCCTGTGAGGCAGTTCCTGACAAGGATCTGGCCCTTGGCGCCAAAAAGGTTCCCTACTCGTTACAGTCAGATACCAGAAACTTTTAAACTTTTGCCTACTTAGGGGTGAAAATATAACACTTAACCATGGTTTGTTGATGTAATTCTGATTAAAATTCCAGATGTACAGTGATGCATGTTTTACAACCCAAGCCTATGCATTGTTCCTCAGGAACAACTGACATTAGATTTAAAGCCTGTCTTCCAGCAGATGGGAATGGCTGTAGGAAAGTTTATGTGATACAGGCAATGGACTTCCAATGCTGTCCCCAAGCATCTGCCACTTGAGGAAGTAATCTCACTTTGCCTAATGGTAGGGCTGGCCCAGATTATCACTTCTCAAGATGTATGGAAATTGCCTTATTAACGATAGTTTCCTCAGTGTAGATTTAATATGAATCAATGGTTAACACACAAACTATGGTTTGTAAATCTGGTTCAAACCATGATTCTGCATCTTGGTTTCTGGGGAATCCTTAACCTTCATAAAGCATCATATCTGCATAAGGGCAGAGAGTTTTGTGGTTGGCCAAAATACTATTGGGATAACATATAGTAGAGCTATCTGAACAGGAATCCTCATGCCAAATAGCGACAACATTAGACTGTCTTGTCTTTTTCCAAGATGCAACCAACCACAGGGGGGTTAAATCATTGTAGTACAAACACAGCTATGGATCTCACTTTAATATTTTGCAGACTTCAAACACGACAGCACTTCCAAATCTCTGGCAATTAAAACCCTGACTTGATGGAGTGTGTATCTCCTATTTCAAAGGAAAGGCTGATGCCAGTGGCATATTTTTAAAGGAAGCTCACATGAAGCAGGGTTAATGAGACAACCAGGATAGATTCTGTGAATGGCTGACTGAGATCATGTGACATGGAAATAATAATTGGCAACTCTGAGAAGTATGTAAGTACGTGATTCTTGAATAATTAATTTCCACAAAATTTGGGAATTATATGGGAAACCACCTATAAATTATGTAATTTTTTTCATGTTGTAAGCTGCTTTGAGCATGGTTTTAACCATGGAAAGCCGAAAGGTGGCATAAATCATAATAATAATAGGATGATGATGATGGATGTTCCAGGATAGCTCAGTCGGTCGAGCATGAGATTCTTAATCTCAATGTCATGGTTTCGAGCCCCACGTTGGGCAAAAGATTCCTGCATCACAGGGCATGGACTGGATGACCCTCTTGGTCCCTTCCAACTCTACGATTCTGTGACTCGAACCCCCACCAGCCCCAGCCAGCATGACCAATGATCAGGAGCATGGGTGTAGCCAAGGGGGGCAACTGCCCCCAATGAATAAAAAAAAACCCATAGCAAACTGAGGTTCTGTCCCCACAAAAGGCCACCCCCCAACATAAATCCTGGCTACACCAGTGATCAGGGGTGATGGGAGCAGTAGTCTACACAACAACACCCATAGTGCTCTCCTGGCTCTAAGGTTTCGGATAGGGGGCTTTTCCCAAACCTGGAGATGCCGGGGATTGAACCTGAGACATCCCGCCCTGTAAAAACACGTGCTCCACCACCGAGCTACAGTTTTGCATGGGTGGTGGGCAACTCTGGCCACGTGGACCGGCATTTTTCGACGAGGAGCAGCGCTGACAGCAGCCAATGGGAAGGGAAAAAAATGTCAAAGGCTTCAATTCCTCCCCACCCCAAAAAACAAGGTCTTCCCCTCCACCCCTCAAGGCGAGGAAAGGGTTATTAGGTAGTCACGCCTTTTTGGTAGGCGGAGAGCGAATGGCAGGCGAGGGGGGCGTGGCCGGTGTGGAATGTTGTGAAGGTGGAATTGGAACGCTGTGTGCAAGGACCAGATGCTGGTTAGCAGGAGGCGAGATGGGGCGGCCAGACAGAGAGATGAGCGGTCCAGCGGTTTAAGAGCAGCCGAGATGCAGGATGGAGGAGAGGAGAGGTGAATGTCATTTGTTGCTTTATTGACTGGAGCAAGAGGGCCGGTCAACGGAAAGTGACGCGGAATGAATAATGGCATAGGAGAGCGCGGCACGCAGCGATCCAGAGGCAGTTAGGTGTGTGGCGAGGCGGCGGCGGCGGCGCTGAGCCCAGGGTTGGCGCCCCGCAGGATTTATTCCGAGGAATTCTCCCGGCGCATATCATGAGGCCAGTGCAACTCGAAGTAGAGGGATCAGATCCCACGGGGCAAAAGCAGGCGGGTATCGGGTTCTTCTAACGTCCGATCCGATGGAGAAAAGTGACAGGTTGATTTTTTGTTCTTTCTTTTTTTTTAAGAGAGAGAAACAGAACCGCTCAGGGACAGAAATAACTTCAATCAGAGAGAAAGGAGGCGCGGGAGGGGGAATATAAACTAAAGGAGATCAAGGGAAAGAGAAGGAGATTAATATATCAAAAACGCAGCTTAGTCTTAAAGGACCTCCAAAAGGCTTCTGTAATGAGGCTGGGAATGTAAGCTTGTTGTAACTCCTGAGCAAGCTAAAAAGGAGGGGGTGGGAGAGAAAGAAGCGGGGTCGATGGACATCGCTGGGAAAAGGGCAGACGGGACCCTCTCCTGCATCTCAGACGCTCCGTGACACTTGACGAGGCGCCTGAGAAACGTGGCCCCGAGACCCCTGGCTCGGTGGGTATTCCGTCCATGGCAGAAGCTGCTGAAGTCAGCCGGTGCGAGTCTTTAAAGGCAAAGGATCCGACTCGGACCCGGCCGGCGAGTGAGGAGAGGCCGATCCTCGGGCTGCAGAGTCAGGTATCCAGGGAGAGGCTGATCTGTTGAGAGTAGGACAGGGTGAACTCCCCAGAGGGGTGTGCGTAGCAGCAAGAGGCAGGGCTGTAGCGTCCCGAAACTGATACCGGGACTTAAGAGCAACAAAACAAATCTGCAACCGCAGACTGGTTAAGAGAGTGGCTTGAAAGCAACATACAAAAGGAACAGGACGAGTTGTTTTTTTAAATTTGAAGAGGGAAGAAAAAGAGGGCAGCCTCACTGAGGATTTAAAGCAGCAGCACCACAAGACTCACACCAGGAAGTGGCAAGTGGGGAAATAGTAACAATCTTCTCAGTTCAGGGTGGTTGCAAGCTGCCATTGCATTTTGAAGAAAGGGGCCCTGTAATGCTTTGCCATATTCAAAGGGCAAGGAGATAAGGTAGGCTGCATATAGCAGAAGTTAAGTGGTGCTGCTCTGAAGGAGAAGAAAGCGTTGCCATCAGAATTCGAGGCACAGGAACAAGGAGGAAGCCGAACTTCAAAAAGTGGAAGGAGCAGTGGTGCCTGTGTGTGTGAGAGAGAAGATGGGAAAGGGTTTGGAAACGTTCATACAGTTTTCCAGGTCCCTCTACCAGCATGATTGAGACGCCTCTCCACTAGTTTTGAGATTTGGGCTCCTGCTTATCTCCAGTTGATTTATTTCCATCTTTTGAACCTGCCTGAATAATTTTGCCTTTCTGGATCAACTGAATGACCAACCTGGCCTCCTTTTTTCAAAGAAAGAGTTGAGGGTTCTGTATGAACCTATGCAGGCCAGAAAAAAATACATTTTCATGACTTTCTTTGCCACCTGGCTTCTGCTTTTCTTATTTGGAGGAGATCAAATCAGGCGCCTCCCATTCTTTTCTGGCAAGAAAGCTGGAGGGTTAAAGAGCTGGCCCCGTTGGGCAGATGGATTTCTCCTGAAGAGCTTTGCAGATCCTGAAGAGCTCCAGGGTGATGATGGAGACCATGCTGAGCTGTCCCTCAAAACCAGGAGGGAGTTGAGGAGAAGCATCTACAAGAACAGCAGATGCCGCATGGACACTTGCTTCGATTTTTCCAAGTGTAGGGAACACGGGTTCAAAGTCTTCGTCTACCCCTTGGAAAGAGGGGACCCTGTCTCAGAAAGTTACCTCAAAATCATCACGTCCATTGAAGAGTCGCGGTATTATACCTCCAATCCCGAAGAAGCCTGTCTCTTTGTCCTAAACATTGACACTTTGGACAGGGACCACCTCTCCGTACAGTATGTCCACAACATCAATGAAAAAATCCAAGGTTTCCCTCTTTGGAATGATGGCCGCAACCACCTCATATTTAACCTTTATTCTGGCACGTGGCCTAATTACACCGAAGACCTGGGCTTTGACATTGGTCAGGCTATCCTAGCCAAGGCGAGCTTTTACGTGGAGAACTTCCGGCCTGGTTTTGATATCTCCATACCTTTGTTTTCAAAGGACCATCCCCGGAAAGGTGGGGAGAGGGGCTGGCTGCAAAAGACCTCTGTCCCTCCAAAGAAAAAGTACCTCTTGGTTTTTAAAGGGAAAAGGTACCTGACCGGTATTGGTTCAGACACCAGGAATGCTCTCCACCATATCCACAATGGCAAAGATATAATTTCCCTGACCACGTGTAAACACGGCAAAGACTGGGTGAAACACAAGGATAAGCGGTGTGACAAGGATAATACAGACTACGAAAAGTAAGTGAGATGCTTTTTCTGACTCTCTGGGGCAGGTCATACCACAAGGCAAGGTAGATTTTGGGTACAGTTTAGGGTAGCAGTGAGGGATGCCAGCGGCTATGATCAACATGGGTCAGGATCCACGGGGAAATTCTGCAGAAGTCCTGTGCCAAGAGCATGTACTCCTTCCAACAAGGCTTGTGCAAAACAATTTCCCAATCAGCCATGTCCCGTTTTAATAAGCATGTGTGAGGTGCGATTTTTATTTCTCACCTCAGGCACTGAAATGTGTTGGGTGAGTCCTATAATTTGCTTCTAAGATGCTTAGGTGGAGATGTTCACACAGTGAGGCAAACAGAGGACTCAGCAAATAAAAAAATGCAAGTGTGACAGAATTTCCAGGATCAAAAAGCTAAGATATCTCAAAAGCTTTGTTACGTGGATTTGTAGCATGACCCTCATGTAATGATGTGTCAGCATAACCTTGTGTGAATGTTGCCAGGTTTGTTTGCTCAAACTTCTAGGGCTTAGGTTGAGCCACTCCTCAGTAGGGTTTGTCCCTGGAAGCTTTGTCACTGCCAGGGCTTAGCCCTGGAATGTGTGAAATGATAGTAAAGAAGAGTGTGCCTCTTACATGTGCAGAGTGCTATCCTCTCAATGCTGAGTCTCTGCAGCCAACTTCCATATTTCTGGGATTGGGGTAGAAGCACTGGAGATGGAAGGCTGTTTCTATATCCAAGCCTTGGTACTCTTCATTGTTATCATGCAAACTTATGTGGTCTGCACTACTTTGCATAATTTACTGGGTGTAAGCTATCTTCTTTAGTCTTTTATGTTCTTCTACTAGCATCTTGGAGATGGCTAAACAAATATTTGCCTCCTTTTTCTTTTTTCTTTCTTTCTTTTTTTTTTGAACAGCTAAGCCTGAAGGGTTCTGTGTGACTTGCAAGCTTCCAGTGCTAATTGGCCTTAATAAAAGTGCTTCATGTTCAACACTGCAGGCAGCAGTTACTCTTTTTTGGTATAACTTGCATATCATTTTCAAAAAGGCATAGGGACTCCAGGCACTAGACGTTTTGGATACTTCATCTGTGACATAACATTGATTCTTGTTCTGGAATTACTGATCCAATTGAGACCCCTTTCCAGAAATATTTTATCAGGATCTAAAATGCATAATAAATTTGGACTTCACTGTTGCTGGGCTTCTTAAGACTTAATCTGTTATTGCCATCATCATTTCAAAAACTATTGAGCCAGTGAATGCTAAGAATTTTTCTTTTAAAGCAATTTAAAATATTGCCCTCGTGTTCTCAGCATTGTAATGAATGACTCAGGGCAATTAAAAACCCATCATGTTCCAGGTGATGTAAGGCAGCTATAAGTCTGATCCTGATTGTATGCATGCTTTATTCAGAAGGAAACCCCACAGTATGCACTGGGATTTGCTCTCAAATAAGTGTGAGTACGACAGCTGCATAACTGATTTTAGTGAGAAGGAGCTAAGCACATAGATGAGAAAGTAGTTATAAGGGACTTAAGGAAGTCTGAGGCTCTAATACAGCCTTTGGCTGGAGCTGATGGGTGTTGTATAATTTATTTATATCCCAACTTTCCTCCAAGGAGCTCAAGTTGGCATGTGGTTCCCCCCCCTCCACATTTTATCCTCACAGTAGGTGAGAGACTTAATGGCTGAGCCTCGATTTGAACAATGGTCTCCCTGATTGTAGTCCGACAGGCTTATGAAGGCTACTGTAATGTGGTGTACACTTGAGTAAGGAACAAGCCCACTGAACATGGTGGAAGTAAACATGTGTAAACAAGTAGGGTGTGCCTTTGGATTGTGTCCTAAGCTCATCACTGGTCCCGGTCATTTGCTTTAATAATATTTGGGGTGGGTCAGTCATTAACCCATCTGAAATAGTATTAACCATTGATGGGCGAGTTGCCAAATGCTGAATAATCAAGGAGATTTACAAGAATATCGTTACTTTCAAGAAAGTGCCTTGTCACTAACATCTAGTCATGGGCCGTCTGTGATGTTAACTGACATGACCAGGAAATTCTGTGAGCTGTTCTGCAATGGAGTCCCTGCTCTTCCTCTCTCCGCCAGATGGGAGGGGGTATAAATAATACATTATTATATAAATTATATTATGACGATGATGATTGAGGGCCAAATCTGCTCTGGAGAGCCCGCCAACTTTCCAGAGCACATACACATAGGGAGTGCATGTGGGGTGGGGGTGGAGGGAGGGAGGAAGGAAAGAAAGAAAGAAAGAAAGAAAGAAAGAAAGAAAGAAAGAAAGAAAGGGAAAGTTCTGGTTGCACAGTAACACAATTGGATACATCTTTATGATTACCGGTATTTTAATTTCCTTTGGTTTATTCACTTAAAGATTTTTGGGCAACCTTATAGGACAAAGTTCTGTCTAGGTGACTAACCAAGATAAATTCTTGAGTGGTGCCCTATACAAAAAATGATATAATTTATGTTGATAGGTACTATATGGAAAATCTAATTTTCAGAAGTCAAGTTGAAATGTTATATTCTGGTCTACAGAGAGAACCACCTAATTATTTGTCATGCAACAGACAGAACAAACCCCTGCCCAGACTTCCTTGAAGTGGATACAGTCCGTGCACGGAGAGGGGGTTGGAACTGCACCCTCTGACCTCCTACATGTTGTTCAGACCTTGTATTCAGAGCCTCTTCACAATGCCTAGCCGAATTGTGCAAAAGGCCCAATCAACACCTAGAGGTCACAGCCAGGGGTACAATCCCATCCCCTGCATGTTGACTTTACTCTCTTGAAGGATGCCTGCACAGGGTGAACCTATTATTCTATTTCTTGGGTAGGATATTAATATTTCCAAAAGGGAACCACATGCTGGCTGGGGCTGATGGGAGTTCTGCTCCAAAACATCTAGAGGGCACCCAGTTGGTGAAGGCTGCTTTAAATGGTTGGTTATTTTAATAATGTTTTATCCCCTTTTGTCATGCAGACCATTAGATTCTAAAGCTTAGAAAGAACAATCTGGTATTCTTTCAATTGTGACATGGAGCTTTTTGCTTATTGCAAGGTTTCCCAAACTTGGGTCTCCAGCTGTTTTTGGACTACAGTTCCCATCAGCTAGGGATGATGGGATTTGTAGTCCAAAAACAGCTGGGGACCCAAGTTTGGGAAACCATGGCTTATTGTATACTGGGTGAGTTGCAAGAGAACACTATAAGGCATTTTGATAAAAAAAAAAAATTAGGTCTCAGCAGAAGACTCTTGTGACATCTTCAAGACTAGCACATTTATTATGTCCTAAGACAGCCCAGAGGCTGGTGGTGGTGCAGAATGCAGCTGCTAGGCCGGTTAGTGGGGCAGTCTGACAGGACCTTGTGTTACCGGTTCTGAAAGCACGGAGTGAGCTACTAGGCCCACTTCAAGGTGCTAGTGCCTTGCAATTATTAGATGTTTTGAACTCTGCCTGTTTTTAAAAAATTTAGATGTTTTAATTTTTCCCAAAATGTTTTTATATTATTTTATTGTGGCATCGTTTTACTACTTTGGTGTTTTGCTGCCCAGGGCAGCTCTTGGAGGAAGGAGGGATAGAAATTAAATCAGTAATAATAATAATAATTTTCTGTGACATACAGTTCACTTCATTAGACTCAGGAAATCTTGTGCTATAACAAACGTGTCAAACTTTGAGGTTCCACAATGCAAAGCTCTTTTCTTTATCAAGGTTTGTACCTGCTTCCCCCAAATCCTTAAGGCTTGGGAGTGTGCAGTGCTTCAAAAATGTCATCACACAGATGAAATTTCATCACATGATATATATGTTGAATCAGGAAAGCTAGGAGGTTTGAATGACCAAAGCCAGGATAAATGATCTGGGGTTTTGTTTTGTTTGCTTACCTTTCAAGTTTGTTGAAATCAGCAGGCTTCTGCTGGCATAGAGCTTGACTCTTAGTTTCAAGGAACATAACAGATGGCGAATAATTTCCGTGATCATTCCTGTCTCTTCCACGCCATCCCCAAGTACACCACTACTCAATTTTCTTGATGGGGTGGAAGAATGTGAAGTGTCTAGAAATTCAGGGATTCCCAGGCAGCTCTTTGTGAAAGGTCAAATAATCTAACCAAATTAAAGGTGAGATAACCTGCTCCTATTTTTCTTGGACAGGATTCTTTAAAAAACAAACAACAACAACAACAAAAACCAGACCTCCAGCCGTGATGAATCATGCTTTCATTGTGTGATTGTTCTATAGTAAATATTGGATTACACTCAACCTAGAAAAAGCTCTTGGTTGCCAGTTCACACATGAAAGGACATCACTTTGATTACACAGCACTTGATGGCTCGTTGCCAGATGTGTGAACAGACTCTACTAGCTTACTGTACTGGGTTTTGAGATGATGCAGAAGGAATAGTGCTTGACCTCCGGTGAGTTATTTGCACATGCACACCCGTCACTTGACACAGAAATCCTCATGTGACGGATGTGGATGCAGGAAGCAGCCCTTTTGTTTCAAACTCAAGACCCACCTGGCACTATGCACTTATTTATTTCATAAAAAAAATTCTACACCCTCGTTTACAAAAAAGAAAAAGCAATAAAGTTATCAATAAGAAAAATTAACAGTGACAATGGAAGACTTTCAAAAAAGTTAAAATAACAAAGAACTAAAAACATATTGAAATTCGCATCAACTTTCTAAACAACTAGGTAGGCTTGTCTAAACAAAAATGTTTTTAGCAGGCGTCAAAAAGAGTACAGTGACGGCTCTTGCCTGGTATCAGTAGGCAGGAAGTTCCAAAATGTAGGTGCTGCCACGCTAAAATATTGAGTTCTTACAAATGTGGAGAGGGCATTTTGTGGCACATTATGTGTCAGTTCCACAAATTGAAGCTGTCATGTGGGCGTATATGGAGTGAAGCAGTATCATACCACTTTAAACAGTCATGACTACCTCAAAGAATCCTGGGAGCTGTTAAAAGCACCAGTCGTTGTCATTTCCCTCACTGTCTTACAGTTCCCAGAATTCCTTTGGAAAGAGTGATGGACTGTGAAACCATTCTGGGATTTAGAACTCTGTGGGGGAATAAGGCGCTGCTAACAATTCCCAGATCGGTGCAGTGCAAGCAGGCCAGTAGGAACACTGGATTGGCTCTGCCAGTGCAGGGGCGAAGGAAGACGTTGTGACACCCGGGGCGGGCGTCACTACGTAGGGCGTATGTGCGGTGTCGCTACAGCCGTGAACAGAGGATCCTCCGTTTGCAGCTGCAGCCGTGAGCCGAGGATCCCGGCACCATCCATATGGCGCTGGAGTGGCGCCGACGACAAACCGCTATACAGCACATGTGCGGCGTAGCTACGTACAGCGCATGCGTGTGACGCTGCACATGCACTGTACTTGGCGGGTTGCTGCCAGTGCCGGGATCCTCTGCTCGCGGTTACAGCCGCGAACGGAGGGTCCTCCAAAGGCGGCTGTGGAGACGCAATGGCTGCTTGTCCTGCCACAAGCCCCCGCAGGGTGACTTCTTGTCACCCCTGCAGACATCCCATTCCCTCTCTTCCTTCTTGCATTTATTCAGTCAGTCAAATATGCTTCTCTGAAGTTGACTGAAAACTGTTTCTCATTTTGGAATTTATTTCATTCATTTATTATTAAATCTATATCCTACCTTTCCTCCCTGGTTCAACCCTTCCTCGTTTTTTCCTCACAACAACCCTGTGAGGTATTATTATCATTATTCATTTCATTTCTATACTGCTTTATGTTTTTAAGGGAGGGAAATCTCAAAGCGGTTTACAACCTGCATTAAAACATCAAATGAAAAAGTTAGGCAGAAGGATGGTGACCAGCCCAAGATCACCCAGCGAGCTTCATGACTGAGAGATGGGATTTAAAACGTGAGCTCCAAGGTTCTAGTTCAACACTGATCACAGCACAACACTGGGACACGTGTTCAGTAGGTGTGAGGAGTATCTGATGGTACAAGGAATGATTGGCATCTTTCGTTGTGCATTTATTTATTTGTTTTGTCATATTATTTTCCCTTCCTATCTCTGAGCATTGAGCTTACTAATAAAAAAAATGTGGTCAAAATGATGAAAACACAATAATTTAACAGAATAATCCACAAATATCTAACATCATCATGAACCACCGAACAAGAATTAGCATAGTACAGAAAGATATTCCTAGTCCTTATTGAGGGAGAGGTAAAATGGGATGGTCGTCTTTGTCCATGGAGTTTTCTTGGCAGGGATACTGGAGTGGCTTGCCAGTTCCTTCTCCAGGTGGATCACATTTAGTCTAAACCCTCTGCTATGACCTGTCCATCTTGGGTGGCCCTGCATGGCATAGCTCATAGCTTCCCTGAGTTATTCAAGCCCCTTCGCCACAACGAGGCAGTGATCCATGAAGGCCACCTCATGAGAAGAGAAGACTCCCTGGAAAAGACCCTGATGTTGGGAAAGATGGAGGGCACAAGGAGAAGGAGATGACAGAGGATGAGATGGTTGGACAGTGATCTCGAAGCAACTAGCATGAGTTTGGCCAAACTGCGGGAGGCAGTGGAGGATAGGGGTGCCTGGCGTGCTCTGGTCCATGGGGTCACGAAGAGTCGGACACGACTGAACGACTGAACAACAACAAAATGGGATGGTTTACAACTTGAGCCTCTGGAAATCTGAGGTCATGTTCAAATTAATTTGTTTGTTCCCTGATTGTTACGGGAAGTCCATAAACCAAGCAGAGTTTCTGGCCCTAGAAGGTTGGGCATTTTTGTACGAGAATAATGTGGAATACAGTGGTACCTCAGGTTACAGACGCTTCAGGTTACAGACTCTGCTAATCCAGAAATTGGGTTAAGAACTTTGCTTCAGGATGAGAACAGAAATCGTGCGGCGGCAGCAGGAGGCCCCATTAGCTAAAGTGGTACCTCAGGTTAAGAACAGTTTCAGGTTAAGAACGGACCTCCAGAATGAATTAAGTTCTTAATCCGATGTACCACTGTATATAAACGCATCAAATCCACTAATTTTTAATTTGGCATCTGCTATGATCTTGAAAACATTAAGCTATCGTTTTAACTAAATGGAACCAGAATATAAATAGTAACCAAGCAACGTATTTCTGATGTGGATTTCAGTTCTTTTAAAAATTATTATTTTAATGTTCATTGTAACATTAAGCCGTGCAGATAAAACAGAATAACAAAACGTGCAATTCATTCAGAGGCTAAAATTCGAATCACTAAACCGCCTAGAGAGAAAAAATACAAATTAAAGATATTACTTAGAAGCCAGGGGGAAGAAGAACGGAGAAAAGATAATGAAATTTGATATCAGAGGAAGTTCTGACTGTCAGGCAGATAGTAAAGTGTTAAACTACTGGCACATAGTGGGGGTCATCACCATTTTTACAGAGAGAAGAGTGACATTTAGAATTCATACCGATTGCACAGAGATCTGAGTACACAGACTACATTAATGATCAGCACCGATTCCAGGTTTTGGGGGACTCCTGCAGGCTTGCCCATGGCTGCAGGCATTGCAGTGATCAGTGGTGGATGACTTGGAGCTGCCGTTTTGATCTCCCTGATATAGGGATAGGCGAATCTGTCAGTCTTGGGATCTGTAGTTTGTTAAGGGTACTGAGAGTTGTTGGAGACTCCTATCCCCCTCAGATCTACAATCCCAGAGTGGTTTAATAGTCACTTCCTCTTTCTTTGGGAACTCTCAGAACTCTATGAAGGGAATGGGAATGTCTCCTAATATCTCTTGGAACCCTTAACAGACCCTCCAAGTGTGCTTATTTTCCAGGGACAGTCCCGGATTTACAGAAGCCATCCTGCTTTCTGATTTGATCCCGGAATGTCCTGCTTTTTGTTAGAATGTCCCTATTTTCATCAGAGAAATGTTGGATGGTATGCCTTAACCAGTTATTATTCCCAAGATTCTTTGGGGAAAACCATGACTGTTAAAGTGGTGTAACAGGGCTTTAAACGTGGGTATAATAGTGTTCTAAATGTATGGTGAGGGACGCGGGTGGCGCTGTGGGTTAAACCACAGAGCCTAGGGCTTGTCGATCAGAAGGTCGGCGGTTCGAATCCCCGCAACAGGGTGAGCTCCTGTTGTTCAGTTCCTGCTCCTGCCAACCTAGCAGTTCGAAAGCACGTCAAAGTGCAAGTAGATAAATAGGTACTGCTCTGGCAGGAAGGTAAACGGCGTTTCTGTGCGCTGCTCTGGTTCACCAGAAGCAGCTTAATCATGCTGGCCACATGACCTGGAAGCTGTCTGCGGACAAACGCCGGCTCCCTCGGCCTATAGAGCGAGAAGAGCGCCGCAACCCCAAAGTCGTCCGCAACTGGACCTAACGGTCCGGGGTACCTTTACCTTTATACTGTTTATTCAACACATAGGAAAAGACCAATACTAAACTGTTTCAAAGTCATTCTTGCTTTTTGTATTCCACAGTGCTCCAAGTCCTCTCTTTGAGGACTATATATTAAATTGATTTTTGGAACTGGGATTGTTGCTGCTGCACTCAGCCCCCCCCCCCTTGTGGGCTTCCCACAGCCACCATGTCAGCCATTGTGAGAACAGGATGCTGGACTAGATGAGCCAATGGCCTGATCCAGCAGGCTTAACTTAGGTTCTTTGTTAGTTTTTCCATTAGGGCTACATTCCACACCCTCTCCCATTGTGCCACTAAATTCATGTCAGTAGCCATCTTCCAAGGTTGAGTAATTAGCAGTCTAGTGAAACTGCTTTTAACTGCTGGTGTTTTTTATGGATAAGCACATTGAGCTGTTTCACAGAAAGCGATTTGTGCATAGAATTAAATAAATAAAATACATAATTTAGTAAACTGACCACAACAGTTTCTAAAGAATATTTCATAGAACATTTACTTAAATTTCACCATAGATCTATCTGCTTGCATTTGCCGTGGAATAGGGTACAACTCAAAAACATTCAGCCATTCTTACTGTCTTAAAAGGTGTTCGGGGGGGGGGGTGAGGAAAGCAGCATGGATTTAGATTGCAACTGTGCATATTAATATGTATGTGTACTATGAGATTTCCTTACTTGGATACTTAACTGAATAACATGTGTGGCATGTATGTCTCTTATTAGAAAATCAAAAGAGCCACGTTGGATCAGGCCAAAGGCCCATTTAACCCACTATCCCATTCTCATACTACTGGTCAACCAGGTGCCTGTGGGAAGCCCACAAGCAGGGCAGGAATGCAAGAGCTCTTCCACTTGTGTTCTAGTATTCAGAAGCATGCTACCTCCAACTGGAGGTAGAACCTAGCCATTGTCTCTATTAGCCATTGCTAGCCTTATCCTCCAGCATCACTCCCAAAATTACAAGAAAATGTAGATTGTTACTGGTGAATAGAGATAGGCCACATGCACACCATACATTTAAATAGGTAAAGGAACCCCTGACCACAGTGCCACTAATCAGTGTAGCCACCATCAACTCATGGTTCATTTTGGAATAACCTGTTAAGAAGACATGGAAGCTTGATCTGGACAGAGATCAAAAACAGCAGCATGAAGTGTTTCATAAGTTTACCTGCTACTTAAGTAACTGGAACATACTAACCTGCATGGAATGTCTGGGGCGGGGTGGGGTAGGAGGAGGGAAATGGTGTTTCTTCATTAAATGTACTTTCAGAAGTAGAGTTTCAGGCATAAAAAACAATTTCAGATATAAAATCATTCAAATCCAGTGCAGATGCAGACTGGGATACAGCTCTACTTTAAAGGCTTGTTGAAAGAGGAAGGGATTCAATACCAGGCAGGCACCAAAAGACAACAGAGGCAGTGACTGTCTAATATGTAAGGGGGGTGGCTTCGAAAGGCGAGGTGCCATCATGCTAGAGGTCTGGCTCCAGCATTGTAGGGAATGGACCTTCTCCTGCAGAGTACGGTGATCGGTTGGGTCTATAAGGAGTGATCTTTAGGTATCCAGATCACAAGATTTATAGGGCTTTGTACAGCAGTACCAGCACCTTGAACTTAGTGGAACTAAGTGTTAACTTAGCAAACATTGCCTTATCGAGGTTCCCAGTTATGAAGAGGCACATTGCGTTCTTTTGAATGCTTTAGTACTCAAGAGCAGGTTAATGGGCTATTTATTAAAACACCTTTTGTTCACTACTTATAGGCTATAGGAGAACCTAAAAGAGTGGGCTGTTTCTTCACCTGGCACAGCCAAACAGCACGTCCCCTATAACACTGAATCAAACTTCTCAGGATGTTTTAGGGCTCGCACCGTGACCAGATCTCTGAACACTGTAAGGAAATAATTCACCCTTGTGGATTCTGAGGGTTAATGAGCCTGATTTTGATGGGCCCCACATTCCTGAAGGTTGCATTTTCAAATATCTGCAGGCCTGAAATGTTACACCTCCAAATAAATGTTTGCACATACCAAATGTTTCCTGTGGACGCAGGAGGGTGGAAAATGTGTCTGTCAGATTGTTGGAGATCACGTAATCTTGGGCTCTGTCAGAGTTTTCAGGGGCTCCACTGCAACATCAGGAGAGAACAACAGAGTGAGATTAAGCTATAAGGGCCCAGGATGTCTGAACAACTGGAGACAAAGACACTGGTATCAAATGGGCAATGTAGGACACCCTACCATCATGTCACGTGTGAGGTGAGTGTTCCAAACAGAAAGTTCATGCACAATTGCAAAAGGGAGAGGAGCGCCAGAATGTATGAACTAGCTCCATATATTTTGTTATGTAAGAATTTATTGGTTTTACAACAAACAACAAACAAATACAACACCCACATTAACCAACACCCACTGAAAATAAACAAATACACAAACACCAATAATTCTTCTTCTTATGCTGTAAAAAAAAATAAAAAATCCTTGGTCGAATCTTGGTACAGACTTCCCCTGCCTTTTCGCCTTCGGTTCCAATCCCAATTATTACTTTAATAACATCTTATGCCATCATAATCTTAAAAAATCAAAAATCTAAGAGTTAAAATCTAAAGCTTCTTTCTAACAAATCTTGTTTCATAATAAACAATATTTTCCCATTCTTAACTTAACATAAATCAAATCATGTTATAGCTTCATGTTAATTCCTCACAAGATTCTAGTTCTTATCCACTTATTTTCAACATAAATCGTAACAAGTATCTTCATTAACTATAACTGCTGTTAATAATAGAAATTTAAAATACCTCTTTTCTTTCTCTAAAACTTGAAGTCTTGACACACCAGTTTCAGGTTATCATAATACATCCCTTTTCCTTTATACCTTAATACTGTTCACCCTATCCCCCTTCTGTCCATTTTCTTTGGTCGTCCTGCTCCAGAGCTGCTCCTCAAAGTGTCCTTTTTCTTTACATGTCCACAGATCCAGACTGAGTCCACAGTAATCCTTGCATAGAACGTCAGGGTGCGCACCTTTTCTCCCAGCCTCTCCGGTTCATCATCACATTCTTCTTTTATTTCTAAACATAAACATAAAGTTCTCACCTTCACTCCCAAGCTCTCACCTCGGGGGTTAGATATAACAATTTTCTCCGTCCTGGGTCTGCCACCCCCAAAGGACGATCCATTACTCCGGAGTCGCCATATCTTTTCATCCTGTTGTTCAATCAGCCCCTTCAGTTCAATGCCAAGGTTCTTCTCCAATACAGCCATTTCCTGTACAGTCTCCTCTGTGGGATATAACTTTTCTGACATATGACAGTTCAATATTTCCAATTTTCGGTTGAGCAGTTCCAGTCTCAGTAAAATAATCCTTTCTTCATGGGTCATTTCACAGTTCGTAGCCAAGTTAAAAACAAAGCCAAGCATGGCAGAAGCGGGCATAGGTGTCAGATTGCAGTTTCGGTTCTCAGACTTCTCCATCTTAAACCAGTAACTTTCCATTCAGTCAAAGTCCTTCACGGCCATTTTCCCTGAATCCAGGGCGCAAGAACCAAAAAATTTTAAAAAGAGATACTGTCCACCAGTTTATTCCCCGAAGGGAAATCCAAAAGTCTCACTTATCGAATTTTGAATACTTTGTAGCCATCGCAGTAACAGCAGTCTCTTAAGCTAGTTATTTTCTATCCCCCGAGGGGAAAGAGGCAGGCTCCCTTTCCAAGTGTCTCCCAGGTCGTCATCAAAGCGCAAAGACAAATCAAATCCAATACTCACGACACCGGGATTCTTTCGCTCGAACTTTGACAGGTAGAACATTAACGCTCATCGCGGGGGCAACCGCCGCTCCACGTCCCGGTTGGGGCATGTCCCCTGAAGCCCGGCTCCGTTTTCCCTTCACCCCCACTCCCCCTTTACAGGGGGAGCGAGGGAAGGGTACGGAGCCACAGTGGGCATAGCCGGGGAGCCCAGGGTGCGGAACGCTCTTCCCGCACCCCATCGGAGCCCCGCTTTGCGGTAGCGGGGCTCCAACCCCCGGGACGGACTGGGTCGCCTCGCAGCCGAGGCAACCCACGACCGCTCCACAATGGCGTCGCCGCCGGAAGTCCATATATTTTGGCACCTGAAGCAAACCACAAAATGGTATCCTGCCCAACCACGGAAGAAGCGAGGAATGAAGATCTACATCAGGAACGGGATAGCGGGGAATCTAATCAACCTTGCCCAATGGTTGAACTGGGAACCAAAGTCTGTTGCAGGAGGAAATGGGCCCATGCTGAATCATGCTGGGAAGGCGCAGAGCTCAGGAGACCCGAAGGGCAGCCTCCTATTCTCCCTTCTCAGAATTCATGGACATTCAGTGAAGATGAATGTTGGAGGATTTGGGACAAACAAAATAAGAACTGCTTCAAACAGTGCATTGTCAACTGTGGAACATGCTCCCACTGGAGGCAGTAATGGCCACCAATTTAGATGGCTTTTAAAGAGAATTAGACAAATTTGTAGATGTAATGGCTACCCGTGGCTACTAGCCATTATGGCTATGCTCTGCCTCCACAGTCAGAGGCAATTGCTGGGAACTAGAAGTGGGGAGAGGGCTGTTGCACTCAGGTCCTGCTTTCAGGGGTATCCGGTTGACCACTTGGAGAACAGGATGCTGGACTAGATGGGCTATTGGCCTAATCCAGCAGGCTCTTCTTACGTACTTATTGCAGCAACTGTGTGTGGGTGGTGGTGGGGAGTACAAGAGAGATGGGGCCAGCCCTACCATTGGGCAGAGTGAGGTGTGGGTCAAGCAGCCTTGGAACCATTTGGCAGTGTTTAGGAATAATCTGGAGATACTGGCAGGTTAAGTGACAGAAGATGGGGAAAAGAGGGAATTGCATCATCATAAAGGCGGTTATCAAATAGCAGTTGGGAGTGTCTCAAGAGGATTCTTTGAAAGGGTAAAGCCTCACCACATGTTAGGCTTCCCTACAGAGAGGCACAGAGCTCAATTATCAGATACTGGAGATAATTAAGTTGTGAGAGGTGGCACCTCAAGAGAATATTCTGATAGGAGGCTGGAATATTTCGCAAGTGGACCAACAAAGAGTATTGTGTCAAAATTAGGCGTGGTTTACTCTGTCAACTTCTGTTCCTTTCATTTTTCCAGCCTTAAATTCAGTTTTCCACATTTCCACATCATTTTTTGAATAGAAAAAGGTCCTCATCAAAATCCACTCACATTTCAATGTGAATTTCAATCATGCACAATTTTGCTTACAAAATTATGCAATTTCTCCCAATGCAAAGAGTTTTGGTATGTTAGTTCCCCTTAATATATGATGTTTTGTGTATGCTTCATCCTAGCACATGCATTTTTGAACATATTTTGTACACATGGCTGGAGTACCACAGTGCAAAATTTGGATAAATGTGAATTTCTAAGGATGATGTTGTTTTGGTTCATGTATTGTTTTGGAAAGTATGGATTGGGTAAATTTGGATGCAAGCTGAATCAAATATCTTCCCCAACCCTAGTCTCCAAAGGCTTCACAGGTGAATTGTTACATCGGCAGACTAGAGCCTCTTTTTATCAGATGGATTGAGTGCTGTCGAGGAAGTGGGATGTATTCTAGAAAGCCACAATAAATCTGTTTGTCTTTCAGGTACCACAAGAGACTATTTCTTGTGTTTGCTATCAGATAGGTGCTGCTCTGTACTTTCTCACACCCTACTAAGTTCCTGAAATGCTTTTGAATAGCCTTTCTGTACCATCTTTTCGAGAGCGTGCACAGGCTAAGACAGCTTCCCACAACCTGGAGTCCTTCAAATGTTGGACTCCAGTTCTCATAAGCCCCAGCTAGCATGGCCAGTGGCCAGGGATGATGGGAGCTGCCGTCCAGCAACACCTGGAGGGCACCAGGTTGAGGAAGGCTGGCAAATATGGCTTAATTGTAAAGTTGCATTCCTGTGGCCCCTTGTCTGGGAATGAGCTCCACTGAACACAGTTGGACTTGCTTCAAAGTAGACTAACTTCTGTCCATTAATTTGAATGGGTCTTCTCTGAGTAGATCTTAGTAGGCTGCACCCCTAAGTAAACTTGCATAGAATTTCAACTATAAATGGTTTGCTTTTGGGAAGCCTCTTTAGTCCTGCCTCCAAGGGGGAATCTCCAACACCCTTTGCCTACTGCTTCCCTATCCATCCCGGTCGCTGGCTTTCTGTACAGAGAGGCTGCAATCAGTTAATTGCAAAGCAAGCTTTACTTCCCGATTCTCCTGTGAACTGTGAAACCAACCAGATGAGATAATGTATCTGTCAGAACAGGAGAGAAGAGCCAATTCATCTTGTGCTGTGCGTGTGAAAAAAGAGAGCGAGAGTGTGAGAGCGAGATCCCGTTTCTGGTGTCTGGGGCTGCAGTGCAGCGACCAAGCGGCA
The DNA here is from genome assembly GCF_009819535.1 of Lacerta agilis. NCBI lineage: Eukaryota > Metazoa > Chordata > Lepidosauria > Squamata > Lacertidae > Lacerta > Lacerta agilis. The sequence continues at coordinate 60,713,863 of NC_046319.1, forward strand.
GGGATGAAGGCGAGGTGACAAAGGTCCTGTGGCTTCTTAGCAACCAAAGGCAAGGGCATTTGTGGTGGCACCGTTTGGTTGGAAGGAACCGAGCGGCCTGGGAATATGGCCGTGGGTGTTACGAGAAAGCTGCAATCAGGGGTCATTGCATATGGCAGCGTGGATGGGGAGTGGGGGCAGAGAGAGAAGAAACATTGTTCAATGTTTCTCAGATACAGGGAAGTAGATTGGTTTTAGGTTGCCAGCTGTCCAGAAGAACCAGCCACTGCTTTCAGAAGCAGCTTTAGTTAAAACAAATAAGGATAAAACATTTAACAAATGCAGAATGCAGCAGCCAGGGCGAGGACTGGACCATATAAACTTCTATTTGCTAACCCAGGTGTGAGGAACCATTGCAGGTTGCTGAACTCCAACTCCCATCAGCCCCATAAGCTCTGAAGGGCTCTTGTAGGCCTCAGAGGTCAAATAACATGTCATGTGACTGTGCATTGTGTCCCTGCTCCCAAGGGGGACATATAGGATACTAGGTCCCAACATTCTGGTAAGGTGCTGTGGAAAGGGATACCAATACTGTACTCTTGCCTAGGGTTGGATGAATCTATCAAATTTAGTTTCTATTTTTTCCAGCCTTAAGTTCAGTTCACCACCTTTTTGCATCAACTTGTGATTCTTTATTTTTCAAGTCCTCATGAAATTTGATCAGCATTTAAGCCAGCATTTCTCTCAATATACCAATTTTTGCATGTATTTTTTGTCTAATATGCACACGTTTGCAAACCTTTCCCCTTAATAAAAAGCATTTTGTGCGCATTTTCATTAACATGGATTTTTATGCGCATTTCCTAGCATGTGCATTTTTCTGTATATTTCTTGTTGGAAAAGTGCACATTTTGAATGATAGCTACATTTCTGTTTCAGTGTATCTGAAGAAGTGTGCATGCACACGAAAGCTCATACCAAGAACAAACTTAGTTGGTCTCTAAGGTGCTACTGGAAGGATATTTTTTATTTTGTTTTAGCTACATTTTGGTTTGCACAGATTTTTCTTTTGGGGGGGGGAATGCAAATTAGGTAGGATTGCATTAGGGTGCGTGTGACCCAAACTGACTTCCTCCCTCATCCTTCTCCTCAGCCTCAGCCCTGCCAGACCCCAGTGTCTGTGTCTCCTGGAAAGAGACAGGGCCTAGGGATTGTCCTTCACTTTCCTGCCCTCGTGGCAGGCTGCACATCTTCTCCAGAGTGCAGTGGCAACATCTCCCAGTAACTATTTTGGGCTCCTTCTCATACTCCAAGGAATTAATTAAAGGCAAGGCTGAAGTGATGGGGCTTTTTTCCCTTTCATTTCCTCCACATGACGGAGGCATCAGCAGAAGCAGCACAAAGACACTCGCCGCCTCATGCATTATTAAATGGGTCCTCGCCCCATCGCGTCAGCCGAGCCTTGTGCTCGGTAATTGTCGTTCTGAGATTTCAGTATAATCCATTGCATTTGTTTGTTTGCTGCTGTTCTTAAAATGAGCATTCACCTTGCTGGATTTCCCCTCCTCCTGTTTTGACACTCAGCTTCCCACTCTTCCCCCACCCCCATGTCTCCAGTAGGCTGGTGTTCCTGCAAGTGGTGTTGATGTAGAAGAAGTAACTTTGTGCATGCGATGCTTAGTGTGAGGGCTGCATGCTTGGATTGGTTTATTCAGCAAGGAGGTCAATATTAACTGAGGGGAACCTTGAAAGGGGAGTACACTTACAGAAGTCAGATTCAGAAGCCAGAGAGACAAAGGTGGGCAACAGCTTTGAAGGCAACACCATTCCTATGCACCAGAAGTGTGGAACCTTTTTTGGACCACATTACCCCTGTGGAAAGCTGTTGTGGGGTCATATTCCAGTAGTGGGTGAGGTAAGATCCACACACCGTCGTACACGCTTAACTAACACACAGGTAAAAACAAACACTGTTTCCCATGGAAACAGTTCTGTATTTGATTCTTAGTAACGCCACTGAAATTTCACCTTCCATTTTATCATCTTTTGTTTACTTCACAAGTATTTTTTAAGAATAGTTTTCGTAGTATCCGTTATCTGTCCTGTCCATACAAAAGGCATTAAGAGTAATCCCAGCAGAAGAATGCAAATAAAGTCCATGCATTGCTGAACTGCAAAACCTGCCCTATGGCAACGTGAGTTTAAAGCCCCAAACTTCAAAATGCTCTTGCATCCTGAACATTGCACGCGTGCAGTTGCAAAGCACATCAACTACTTTTTGCCTGCTTGCAAGGAGCACAAGTCTGCCGAGTCATTTTCTTCCCATCTTTGCACAGTATCAAAGCCCCTTTCCCTCCTTTCGAAAAGCTGTGTGCCCTGATTTGAGAGTAAACCCCACTGAACACAGTGGGACTTACTTCAGCATGGTTTGAGCTCTTACATTTGAAAAGCGGATTAAGAGTTTGTTTCCCATGCACATTGCCCTTTTTTTCCAGAGGGTCCACAAATGTTACCTTTACTTACTACCAAGCTATTATTTGTGGTTGCTACCAGTCTCCTTGCCTGCCTCTTCTGGCCTGCAGAGAGAGCATGTCTGTGAGACAAGGGTTTCTCTCATTTATGTGGGTATGGATAAAGTGAGAAACAGGGATTTGTATTGCTGCTCAGAAGGGCACCATGCCACTTCTTACTAGCTCTAAATCTGAAGTGCAAATGAGACCTCTGAGGTAGGGATCTGTGCCAGCTGTTCTGCTCAGCAGAGGGATGAGGGAAGTTCCCTCTGGCGAGCTTTCAGGTAGATTTGTGTCTGCCTGTTTTTGGCCTGCAGTTCCCCCCACTCAAGCAGCCCTTGTGAAACTAACTTTTGCCTCTGGCCGTAGCTTTTTAGAAATCTGCGCATTTTGTGCAACTAGGGGAGAAATTCAATTCGCAATCAAATTTGAATTTATGTAATTTGCACTTCCCAAAACACAGCCATCTTTAGAAATTTGCACTTCTCCAAAATTTGCAGTGCAGTTCTCCAGCCAAGTAATGTGTGTATAGAACTGCATATATTCGTGCAAAGTGTGTCTATATGAGTGAAAATAGCATACAAAAATGTCTTAGATGAAGAGAAATTGTTTTACCAAAAAGTTTTGGGCAAAATTGCATGCAAAAAGGTATAGGAGAAATTCCCACCACTAAACTTGCATTATATTAGGAGACATTTCCACTAATTTTTCATGAGGAGTTTATTTTCAAAAAATATGATTCTGTGGTTCTATATGCAAACTTATGTGGAGAACTGAAGTTAAAGGGTGGAAAAATTAGGAACTGAGAGAAAGAGAAATGGACAGATTTGGCCATCTCCACCTTGGGGCAGCAAAAACATGTCTTTGCCCTCTTCTGGCTGAGCATTTGCAGTGTTCTCGTGTTCCCTTTCAGTCTTCTTTTCTTCAGGCCACATGTATCCTGTTCCTTCAGCCTTTCCTCATAGGACTTGTTGGAAGCAGCCACAGAACATTAATACACCTACTCAGTCTGCCACCCTCAGCCATTTGGGGAGCAGAAGAGGGGAAGGAGAGTGCTTGAGCCTAAGGCCTGCTGTGGCTTCTTCCTGCTATTGCAGGTTGCACAAAACAATGCTTTTGTGTGATGTGCTAACACTGCCATTGAAACCACCAGTCTGAGAAATCTGGAGGTGTCCTTTCATTGGCTCCAAGAGCCCCTTTTGTCCTTAGCGCTATTCTTAGGTTTTTTTAATTAAAAAAAAAAAAAACCTTAAGGCATTTCCCCTCTGGACCCTAGATGTGAAGATGTGAGAAATAACCAAGGAAATGTCTGCAGAGGTACTGCAGGAATGTCGAGAAAATAGATGCACTCATTAATGAAAACATCTGCATCTTGATTCACATCTCAGTACATTAGGCCCAAGCACGCCTAGCAGTGCATTTTTCATATCTGTGTATCTTTGCATGAAAGGCCCAAGAGGAGGCAAAGACGCATCATTGCAAAGAGGAGATGAGTGATTGTCTTGCCAAGAGCTGAGACACTCGGTGATGCTACGATGGGAACAGAGATGCCGTTTGTTAATGTAGTACATATGTCATCAAACAGTTGCCAGATCAACAGCGTCAAAATGAGCAGTGCCTTTTTCTTTGCTGGTGAGGCTTTTCAAGTACTGTGTGGCCACTAATTCTCGCTTTAAAACTCCATTTATCACACGTCCCTCATTTCCGTGTGCATCAGCTGATGGACTTTGTGCAAAGTTTGCACCAAGGATACTCACTTCGAAATAGACACATTCAAAGAAGCCAATGCAAGTACCCCCTGCCCCAAACCCCACTGAACATTTGCTTTGTTTTGGTGCTCTTTGCTTTCTTTAACTACTTTTAAACTTCGTCCTTGCCCTCACTTGCCCTTGCTGCTGTTTTAGTCTGTTTGGCAATAACAACCTACCAGATTTTCCATACGAGCGTAAAGTGGTGGGACCATGTTACTCAGAGTATCGTCACATCATTGGCAGTGGCAGACCATGTGATTTTGTCAATCGGATGGGATGACAACAAGAGCAAGTGAGGCCAAGGACAGTGAGGGCAAAGAAGAAGAAAAATGGTACCGAAGAGGAAGAGGAGGGTAGCGGGGGTGACACAAGGGTGCTGAACAGCACTGCAAAAATATGTCAAAGAAGCTGGTATGTGGTAAATACGTGTGTGTGTGTGTGTGTGTGTGTGTGTGTGTTGTTTGTTGTGCTTATAAATCAAATCATAAAAAATAAAAATAAGCTGGAATGAAACCAATGTAAGCTTGTAGTGTTGATATAATTTCAGGTGGTTTCAGGCTGTAAGTAGAGTTGTGTGCACTTTGCACGGAGCTCAGGGATAACTTATTTCTACCCATGTACAACTGTTTGTATAACAGTTGTATAACAGCTGTTCATTAGCCCAGCTCAGCTATTATATGCACACAGGTACACAGACAGGACATGTGCTGATCATTACATACAAATTACTATATGAGTGTACAGCTACACTATTTCGGTGCACGTATACAAATGATACACTCCCAGAATGTGCTGCTGAACATCCCTTATATCTTGCCTGCCCAAATCTCCATCAATGCCAGCACCTTCCCCAAACTGCCAGCTTCCCATTCTAGGTCTGAACCGCTACTCAGAACTCCCCATGTCTGAGCCTCACTCCCATGTGCCGCTGCTGAACACCTCCCTCCACACATCCTCTTTTGTGCTAAAATGGCAGTCACCCAGTCCTGACAATGTCATCCAGGTCTCTTTCCCTGCTGACCAAAGGCCACAGCTACTGCCACATGTTCCACACCCTTCCGCACAGGCTCCAGGTAGGGACGGGTGAATCTGTCAGTTTCAAATTCTCTCAGTTTCTTATATTTCCAGTATTAAATTTTGTTGTTCATATTTCCATAAGTTGTAATAATAATAATAAACCTCATGAAAATCCACCAGTGCTTTAGTGCAAATTTCTCCTGACACACACATTTTTGCAAAGCTGTTTTCCCTAATACAATACTTTTCACTACAGCTATTTTCACTACAATATAAGTTGTTGTGCACACTTTACCCTAGTATATGCATTTTTGTACACACCACCTGGCCTGGAGAACTGCACTGCAAAATCTGGAGAAGTCTGAATTTTGAAGGACAACTGTTTCGGTTTGTGTGTTGTTTCAGGAAGCGCAAATTACCGGTAGGTAGGTTCATATTTAAATATGAACTGACTGAAATTTCTTCCCCGTCCCTAACTCCAGGCTGCAAATTCCCCTCTCCTTGACATGAGGATAATAGGAAGCTGTCTTGTACAGAGTCAGACCATTGGTCCATCTAGCTCAGTATGGTCTACACTGAGTGGCAGTGGCTCTCCAGGGTTTACAGCTAACAACCTTTCCCAACCCTTCATGGAGATGCCAGGGGTTGAACTGTGGACTTTCTGCTCTACCCCTGAGCTACAGCCCTTCCTGAAAGTCAGGCAGTAGCTGTAGCTGGTAGCCCTTTGTCCTGCAAAGGGCATGGCTTTCTTGTGCTAAAGAGGATTGAAGTTTGCCTGCGGAGCGTGATAAGGGTGCTGCAAACCTCACAGGGGACCCCAAAGGGACAGAAAGCCCCACTCTGTTCATTGGCAGTGCAGTGCAGCTGGGGCAAATGACTGGGGACAAGAGTATTGGGGGTGGAAGTCTTCTGGAGTTACCAGTGAGGGGAAGGAGCGAGTTATTTCTGAAGAGTCCCTGGTGGGTCTTCTTCCTGCTAATTGGGCCTCGCTTGCAGATGCAGGCGTGGGTATCATTTCCGTGGCAGCCGGTCTCTCGGAAAGGAGAAACCAGGCAGATTTGCCTACCTTCTGTCTGACCACCTGCAGAAAGCAGAATCGTAGTTAAGAGCCACCATATGGCTTTCTAATGAAAACATCACTTCCAATAGATTTGCTCTAGGATATACGCAGCCTGCTCTGCAAGGAGGCAGGCTGGATCAAATCAAGAGCCACTAATCTCCAGGCAGAGAGAAAGCGAGTTCTGATTAAACGAGACTGACCTGTTGGCCCAGAACTAGATATTTCTGAGATGGGGGTTTCTTGATTCCCAGTCTGCGTCTTAATGCATCTGAGCCTCATAGGGAGGGCGGGAAGGTGGGGGAGCATGGATTGCATTATGCCATGAAGTCCATATGATCTCCCTCCTCTATGTGTAGCACAGAATTACGTTTGAAGGTTGTAAGCCCTTGAAACCCCTGCATCAAATATGCACACTTTGTTCACATATATTGGCCTAACACTAAATCAAATCAGGGCTCAGTATGAATGAACAAGTTGTGTGTGTGTGCAAAAATCACACTCGCTCAGCTCCTCCCCTGGTCAAGCTGCTGCTGCTGCACTAGCTAGAACTAAGCCATGGTTTGTTTTAATGTCATGTGCAAACCAGAGCTTATGGTTTGACTTCCCCAGACAAATGCAAACTGAATAACATTTATCCCCTGTCCTTATTCAGAATAAACCATACCAGGAATAATGGACAGACCTGAGCAGGTCCAGTGGTTACAAAATTCCTGTTGTCAGAGTGTCTGTTGGAGGAAGGGAGACAGAAAACCAGGAAAGAGGGGAAGCAGAATGGTGCACCCTTGAAAAGGGCATGTCTGCCTGGTAGGCACCTTAAGCAGGCGCACTCCACCCTGCAATGGTTTGTTGCAGATTCCACCAGCTCTATAATAAAAACAAAAGCTTAATAATAATACTAATAATAATAATAATAATAGCAATTGTGAGATTACATGTTCTTATTTTTTTTTGAAGAAGGGAATGGTTATAGTTACCGTAGTTAACTAACACACAATGATATGAAAGCTAATTTCAGTGTGCACTGTGTGTGTGTGTGTGTGTGTTCTAAAGTAGTAAATCTTTGTGTAAGAATAAGAGAGTTACACATATATGGACACCCCTATTTTCTTAAGCGAAATGTTAGAGGATATGCAACTCTTGTGATTTACACAGTTAATCATAAACACCGAGTCAGTGTTTACAGATGAGCAGAAGCTCATTTGCTTCATTGTAAAGTTAAAAAGCAAAGTGTGAAATGCATTGGGAATAAAGGAAACAGGATTTCTGGACAGCTGTTTTTAAATTTATCTTACATGCCTTTTACAGCTGTTTGCTCCCTCTTGTTGGATTGATTCAGTATTAGTTACAGGTGGGTAGCCGTGTTGGTCTGCCATAGTCAAAACAAAATAGAAAAATCTTTCCAGTAGCACCTTAGAGACCAACTGAGTTTGTTCTTGGTATGAGCTTTCGTGTGCATGCACACTTCAGTGTATCTGAAGAAGTGTGCATGCACACGAAAGCTCATACCAAGAACAAACTCAGTTGGTCTCTAGGGTGCTACTGGAAAGAATTTTCTATTTTGATTCAGTATTATTATCCCTTCTGTGTATTTGGAGAGGCTGAAACTGAGATAACAGTGGGTTGTCTATCCTACAACCATCCACTGAGAGGCCAGATCTGTATTCACAGCAGAGTGAGATGGTACCGTGTTTCTCCTAAAATAAGACACCGTCTTATATTTTTTTTTGCTCAAAAAAACACAGTATGGCTTATTTTCAGGGGATGCCTTATTTTAACCGTGTCGCATCGGTACGCTGCATAGCCACGCCTCCCCAGGCTGTTTTAATGGGAGGTACCACGTCACTATGGCTTATTTTCAGGGTATGGCTTATTTTTGGGGAACGGCTTATATTTCGCAAATGCATAGAAATCCTGCTATGGCTTATTTTATGGCTATGTCTTATTTTAGGAGAAACAGGGTAGAGTCCTGCTTTGTAAAGCAGATACCATTTTTAATGCTCTCTCATAATGTACGATAAACAAATAATTTCCCTGCAAGTAGATAACTAGTCTAGTACAACTGGAAGTAAGATTCTACAGGTAGTCCAGTACTTCTCCTTCTCCTGTCCTACGATTTATTTATTTTTTACATGCAGCGTAGATGTGGTTCTATTTCTGCAGTCTAAAGTGGTACAGACAGTTCTGCCACGTCTACTATCTCATTCTCCTGCATGTGTAGATCTAGCTTTGTTTGATAGGGCCTGGATTAAAAGAACTGGTAGGGTTTGGGCAGGGACCCTGATGAGGGATGCTCAAGAGCCGCACACATCTCCTGACCTACAAATAGGGATGTAAGAAAACAGGGATTAGTCACTTGTTACCCAAAGGCTTCCAGCGGTTGACATAGCAGATGTAAATACATTATACCAGGGGTCCCCAAACTAAGGTCCGGGCGCCGGATGCAGCCAAATCGCCTTCTCAATCCAGCCCGCAGACGGTCCGGGAATCAGCATGTTTTTACATGAGTAGAATGTGTCCTTTTATTTAAAATGCATCTCTGGGTTATTTGCGGGGCATAGGAATACGTTCTCCCCCCCCCTCCAAAATATAGTCCAGCCCACCACATGGTCTGAGGGACGGTGGACCAGCCCCCTCCTGAAAAAGTTTGCTAACCCCTGCATTTTACCATAAAATCAGAACAAAACAAACTCCATAACAGCCACAGGACACTTTGGCAGCACTAGTAACAATGCAACATAATCTTTATCAAAAACCTGAGACTGAAACTATGTGAATGAAGGTGCCAGGTACAACTTACTGGGGAGAGCCTTTCATAGATTGGGAGCCACAACTGAAAGGGCCCTCTCCCTTGTCACCACCCTCCAGGACCTGAGAGGAAGATTCAAGGGCCTGGGTATGTTTCATACTGAGGTCCCTTTTTACCTATACTGGGACAGGCATTCTGGAAGATTTTGGGTTCCTGAGCTGTAAAAAGCTTTATACATAAAAACAGCACTTTCAACTGAGCTTAGAAACATACAAGCAGCCATTGTAGTTGCAACAGAATTGGTGTTATATGATCTGTTCACGTTGGATTGCACTAAATTGGAGCTTCTGAACCATGCAGAGTTCGGCCAAAAACTTCATTGTTTGTCTTGCTCACTGCTATTTAACACAAGTTATGTAACTATTTAAAGCAAAGGAAACATCAAAACAGCATGGAAAAAGCCATTAATTACATATATTTTGTGGACCTGACCAAAAAACAGTGTGAATGAATGCCAGTCATATTCCTTTCTCCGATTTCCATTCTTGACCACATATGAACATGCAACCTACTGCAATTTCCACTTCCTTTTCTGTTTTCACTAGAACTGTCTGACGGCCCCTACCCACAAGGCCTATGGTCTCTTTTGCCATCATTTTTTTCACATGACGAGGCAGCCATGCAGAAAATGTGAATATTCCCAAACCGGATATGCGTCACTTTGCAATATCTCTGGTCTGTGAAAAACCGACCAAATTAGCTTTTCTAAGCTGTCTGAAGTAATGCCAGGTTAATCGAGGTTTAACTGGCTTTTGCAGCTTAAAGGCTCCTACAGAACCACAATATCCATATATTTCTTTGCATATGTGACACACAAATTATTTCCTAACTTTGAAAAACAGGTTTCCTCTGTTGCTAGACACAACCTTTGAGGTGTGGTGAGGCTTGTCCACATACTCTGCAGCATCTCACAGGTGAAAAATGGGGATACTTCTTTCTTCTTAATGCTTCTATTCTCATACCCATGAGATCCTTCCTATCATAGAACACATTGATGCACATTCCTCTCCCATCTTGCATCCCAGGGATAAGGAACCCTTTTCAGCCGCATCTCTCAGAGAGAACCTTCTGGGGGCCGCATTCCAGGGGTGAGCAAACTGGTTTCCCCCAGTTCAATTTAATACCCGAAAGTACTAATGAGGATCGAGGTGGAACTGCAACCCAGTTTCTATCCCCCCCCCCCCAAAAAAAAAAACCTACAGTCCTTTTGGGAAATGGCATGGTATTGTAACCTTCCCAAAGTCAAGGTGAACAGTTCAGAAAGTGATAAAGGGTGCATATTGTGTGCTCACTTACCCGGGAGCAAGTTATGTGGAATTCAGTGGGTCTTGTATCTAAGTACCGGTAAGCATGCATAGGACTACAAAAGTCACAACCCTTTCCCTTTCTTAGGCTGCAATCCTAACCATGTCTACTCAGAAGTAGGTCCCATTTAACTCAGTGGGGCTTTCTCCCAGGTAAGTGGATTGCAGCATCGTGGTTATATCCAATGCTAGTCCTACTCAGAACTGGACTACTGAAATTAATGAACATTACTAATGTAGGTCAGTGGGGCTACTCTGAGTAAAACATAGCTGGATACAAGCCTTAACACTTAGGAATTGTCCTTATTTTCCTCTCTCTCTCCCCGCCCCTCCTATTTTGTGGTTGTTGTTTTTTTACAGACTCTTCCCCTGACATAATCAGGTTTCAGCACTGACAGGGATCCATCCATCATGTACAACAAAGGAATTTGCCGGGTCAGAGAATCCCCACCTGAGTTAGCAAAACGCCATGTTCCCACTTCGCTTCTGTGACAAAATAATAAATAACACCATTTCCCCAGTATTATGTTTTCTCCCCTTCAGCAATCAGCAATTTGTTTTTTATTTCTTTCAGAGGTGTGCAATCGTTTGCATGGCCATTAGAGTTTCACTTGGAGAAGGGTGGCTGTGACGGCCCTGGGGAAACCGTACCCTAAGTGAGTGCAGAGAATAGGCTGATAAAGGGGTGCAGGGGTAGTGCATGGTGCTGTCCTTATGGGACTGCATTCTCGAGGACCTGGGAAGGGATTAGATTAGATTGCATGCTCAAATGCTTCCCTAGGTAAACTTGACAATAATACAAGGTCTACAGATGAATGCCGGTACACCATGCTGCTAGGGGCTGATGGGAGTTGTAGTCCAACATCTGGAGGGCACAGTGTTGGTTTCCACTGATTTACATTGAGGAGTGCTGTCATTTTAAATTTTTGTTTATTAATTAAACTATTTCTGTACTCATTTCATTTCAAAACTGCAAACTGGTGCACGATCCAAGTAGAGAAAAACAATAAAACATTACTATAAAACACACATCTGGTAGCAAATTACAACCACAAGGTGATCCAGGTATCCCACTCCCATACCTGCATCCTGAAGTACCACAGTCCCTTGCTTGCCTGTACAGTAAGCTTGAGGCTAAGCTGGCTACATTCCCTGTGACTTTGGTCTTGACTTCTGTCACTCTTGCCCAAAATATGTCCTCCTTCCAGAAATGGGAGGGCACTAGAGATGGATGAATCTGTCAATTTTGCTTCTCTATGTTTCTCAGTTTTTTCAATATAAATTCAGTTCTCCACATTTCTGCAGATATTTGGGGGGGAAATCCTAGTGAAAATTTATTTACATTTTGGTGTGAATTTTTCCTTACAAACAGATTTTTGAATGTAGTTTCTTGAATGCACAAGCTTTTGCAAACAATTGCCCCCTACCATAATGCATTTTTGTATGTTATCTATGTCCCCCCCCCCCCACCTTTCACATCCTGCCCTTATATATGTATTTCGTACCTCAGAAACTTACGGGGAGTGCAGGTAATTAATGATGAAGATGATGACTAATGATGTTTGGTTGGGGAACTGCTCCCCACTCCTGTCCTAAGATGCTATGAAGTTTGCCCTACATGCTCAGACATCTGCCAGCACATGAGGGCCAGGGCATGACCCAGGGAGAGCGTCTGTAAATCGAAGATTGCCCTCGGATGCCCTGCTGAGCCTCAGCTTTCTTGCAAGTGACCAGGATTTGCAGGGTCAAGTCAAGTATTTTAATTGTGGGTGGTGGGGAGAGAAGATCTGGTGCTTTTGAACATATGCCCACAGTATACAGTAGTATAACCTCCCTGCCGACCTCTGTCTTTCAGAGTATTTCCCCTGCAGAAAGTGGCTGGGGAAAGGACAGGTGTGTAGGCAAAGGGCTGAAGGTGGAGTGGCCCCCTTGCATATTCTCCAAAGCAATTTCAAATAGTGACTTCCCCCATGTCTCTCCACAAACCTGATGTTTTCTCATAGCTATTGGACATGTTGTTGATATTAAATGCTCCCCTGCTCAGTGCCATTAATTCTGCGTTGCTATTAAACGATGAGAAGCAGTCAGAACTCGCCTCTGAGGAAATGTTCTAATGACACAAATATGCCTGGTGGAATTGGGGATGGAGGAGAAATTTGATTTAGTTTGCACTTAAAACTGAATCAACCTAATTTGTACCTTCCGAAACAAAGACAAATGGAAACACAGCCACCTTTCTAAATTTGCCCTTCTCAAAATTTTTGCAATCCAGCCAAATACGTATAGAAATGCACACTAAGGCAAAGAGTGCATGAAACAGTGTACAAAAAAATGTGTTATATTAGGAGAAAGGGTTTTCCACAAAAAAGTGTGTATCAGGCAAAATGGCACACAGGCATTGTATGTTATGAGAAATTTGTACTAAAATGCTGATGAATTTTCATGAGGACTTTTTCATTTTCATTGCAAACTAATGCGGAGAACTGAATTTAAGATTGGAAAATACGAGAAACGGGGAGAAACTGAAACTGGCAGCTTCACCCATCCCTACTGGGGAGATGATATGTGCAGACAAAGGGTTGGCTTTGGAATGGTCCCCTTGCATTTCTCACAAGGCAATTGCAAACAGTGACACCTCCGCCCCATGTCTCTGCACAGACTGTTTCTTCCTGTAGTTACTGGATGCTTCGCTTCTGTCTCATGCACATACACACACCTGCCCTGTCAGCTGCATCAATTCTGCTTTGTTATTAAATGATCAGAAGCAGCCATAGCTCACTGTTGGGAAAACAGTCTAATGGCACAAAGATGCCTGATGGGGTACTACCGGTAGCTAAAACAGTGCTTTGCAGCATAGGGGCAGCCATCCCTGCCCAAGAGTGTGGGGCACACTGGGGCACATGTCCTTTCCTCCATGTGCCTGTAAGTGTAGAAACAGTGAAAACAAGAACTGGCACTCGTTTGGCTTCCATGACCCATCTTTATTTACTTTTATACGCATTATTAACCCTCCTGGGTGTCCTATAATCATAGTGCCACATTGTATTGTTATGCCTACCCCACTTCTCCAAGCAGTGAGATGCCTTTTGGGGCAGAGGATAGTTTCTTTTCCTTTGGAAAGAGGTCCCTTGAGGCTTGTTGGCTTAGTAATATTTGGGTTAATTTACAAATATACTAGTTGAGCATGGATGGAAGCATCGGATAAGCTCTCCGGCAGATCACCCACATGAACTCCAGCTGGTACCATAAGATGCTGACAGAGCCAAACTCAACACTCAGACCCCTCCCCCTCTCAAATTTTTGTATTTTTCCACACAGAGACATTTAGATCACTTCATCCTTTGCTGGTGGGTGGGGAGGGGGATGTAGTTCCTAGTCTTTGAGAAAGGCCAGCTATTGAGAGCCATCAGCCAGCCTCACTAACTAAAGAGAAATACTTGGCAACTGTGCTAAGACCAAAGCAATTTCTAGCACTACTTCTAGATCCATTTGGCCCTCTCCTGCCCTGCCCCCAATCTCATATGAATATATATAATTAGAATCAATTGCCCCAAATTTTCCTGCATGGTGCCACTTTCTTTCTATGCACAGGTGATTCCCCCTTCCTCTTTTCTCCACAATAAGTATTCAGACATGCAATCTTCCTCTGCATGAGTGCATAACTTAGTTCTATAAGAACACAAGAAATGTTCTGCTGTATCAGGACAAGGATCCAGGGGAATTCTGTTTCCAATAATTGCTGTCTACGTAGTCTCCCAGAAATTTGTATGCAGGGCATAAAAGCAATGAATCCATTATTCAGAGAGATACATTGTTTCTCAGAGTGGAAGTTCCACAATAGCCACCAATAATCCTCCATGAATTTGTCTAGTCCTTTTCTCTTAAAGCCACAGCCATCACTAGAACTTGTGGAAGATGCAGGGCTGTTGTTGTTTGGTCTGTCCTGCATCTATTACAGGTCAGTTTCACAGCTGGTGACCCCATGCTCCATTACCATGGTGAGACAGTTTCCTGGGTTGGCGGGGGGGGGGGGGGTCTGTGACAGCTGCTAGAAGAGCAATCGTATTTTGGAAGCAGCCCCACCCAATTTTCCAGGGTGAACTTTGCCTAACAGTGCAACTATTGAAACATCCCCCATTCACCTCTTCTTGTCCAAGGAACTGTATTAACAAACAGGTTCCATCAAAGCACAAATAAAGAGGGAGCTTTTGTACTTATGCTGCACTAAGAACATTTATAGGAAATCTTTTACTATTACTAGTTGTTTGGAAGTTGGGTTCTGATTCGGATCAGCTAGCAGGATGAACACAAAATAATAACAGTAAGGGTGGATCTGTGTCTACAAACACAGGCTGTAGCTGAGTGGGTGAGCAAACTCTGGCCCCATTTTCCCCTTTCATCTGGCTTTGCCCCAACTTTCTCCTGGCATCCTCTCTCTTTTCCCGCCTTGGGATCTTCACCTCAGTCCCAGCTTCCCCAAGTCTTGCTCTGCCTCTTGGCTGTACCATCACCCTGCAGCCATGCTCATTTCTGTAGGCCCACATTCATTCATGACCTATTAAGGCTTTAAACATGGAGGTCTTTGCCATTCTTCTCAGCAGGACATTGGCTACTGGGCATGCAAATACCGGTAGGTCTGTGAGGGTTTGGTGCATAATGGCTGCTGACAAAACTGCCATAGACTATGAAACCCATGGTGTACAGTGACTGCTGGTGAAGTAGACACATATCCAAGAAGATTTGGGTGCTGCGTGACTTCGCAGATAGGAACAGATGGCTGTGCAAATAAGAGCAGATGGAACTTGCGGAGTAATGTGAATGTTTAAGCATGTATGCACTTCGAATTTAGCAGGATTGCATGTTTCACCCCAAATTCTACTTTGGTCAGAATTTGCAATAATTCTAAGTTTGACATTGACAAGGCTGTGAAGCTAGAAAGGAAGACAGTAGACAAGCTTTTTTTGAGAGAGAGAGAGAGAGAGAGAGAACAAAACAGTGCTCTTTTAGTATGCTGTTCCTCTGGGCCAGGAATCAGCAGGGAGAAGGGCTTTGGATGTTTGCATGCAGGTTCCCCAGATAAAGTGTGCCCCTTTATTTTTATTATTTTCACACCCCACCTTTCCTCCAAGGTGCTCAAGGCGGCGTCCGTGATTCCTCTTATTCCCCAGTTCATAATCAACCATGTGAGGTGGGTCAGGCTGAGAGTGAGTGACTAGCCTGGGATCACCCATTGAGCTTCATGACTGAGTGAGGATTTTAACACTGGTCTCCCAGGTCTACACCACACTCCCTCTCAGCTTTCAGATGATACCCCTCCACCTGTCTGCCCCAACAAAGCAGTTCAGAAAAAGTGAGCAAAATAAGTAGTCAAAAAAGATCATCTGCCTGCACTCATCACCTCTGCTCCCCATTGGGACCAGCTCAGTCTAAGCTCATTTACTGCCTTACTTTTTCACTTCGCAGCAATGTCATAATTACAGTTACTGCCAGATTCTGACCAAAATAGGATTTGGAGCGAAATATACAGTTCCACTAAAGCAAAAGCACATACTGAGCTGTGGGCATGCTTAAATATCCACATTACTCCTGCAGATTCCATCTGCTCTTAACTTGCGCAACCATCTGCTCCTATCTGTAATTTGATACAGGCCCCAAATATTTTTGGGTATGTGAGTTTTGCTTATGGTTCCTGTGCCTCATGGGTTTGGGTTTTGTAACCTACAGTATACTCTACTTTGAGTGAAGTACATGGGAGCAAGAACAGAGGGTGGTAGTCAACTGAGTTTTACTCAGAGTAGACCCGTTGAAATCAATGAACATGAGTAAAACTTAAGTTGAATACCACCCAGAGAAAGCACTGGCAGCATGAAGAGGAGGAACACATAAAATTCAAGGGACTGGTGGAATTTCTCCTGGAAATCTATGGGTCTTGTAAAGGTAAAATTGCTCTCGTGGCAAAACATTAACAACAACAACAATTTTGTTGGGTTGCCTCAGCCACTCTGGACAGCTTCCAGCGTATATAAAAACACAATAAAGCATTATACATTTAAAACTTCCCTATAAAGGGCAGCCTTCAGTTATCTTGTAAAGGTTATATAGTTACTTATCTCCTTGGCTCAGGGTTCATTTCTCTTATGAAAATAGAGACGTCCTAAGGAAAAGTGGGACATTCCAGGATCAAATTAGAAACCAGAATGGCTTCTGTAAATTTGGAACTGGCCCTGAAAAATAGGGACACTTGGAGGGTCTGGTGTCAATCAGCCCAAAGTGCCTGAGAGGACTCCCTTTATTCTAGAATTTGGGGGTGCCCAATGAAATTGCAGTAGATTCAGGACAGACAAAAGGATTTTCTCAGCTCATGCTTGCAGGTTTCCTACAGGCATTTGCTGGCTACTGTGAGAACAGGATACTGGACTTCATGGGCCACTGGCCAGGTCTACCAGGCTCTATGTTCTTAGTTTAAGAATGTCTGCTCTCTCAGACCTGCCTCTGAGCAAAACTTCACCTTGTTGCATTGGTGCTTCTACAGCTAGCCAGAATGGAGGTTTCACCTCTTCTGCTCCTTTTCTGTACTTTTTGTTTTTAAGGAACAGTCAAACAAACAGCGGCCCACATCCTTGTAGTTTCCTTGGGGCCTGTGACGGTTGGGAAAGAATTTAGGTTCTTTTCAGGTCCTTTCCTATTCTGTTAAAATGCATGAAAAGTGAGGCTGGCCCAGCTACTTCTGTCCACAGCTACCTTTGCTCAACGAAACCTCGAATTAGGCCACAGATTATTACAAGTACAAGTCAGGGAAGGACACTCCTCAGGGATGCTGTGTCTTGCAGAAATCCCTCCTAGTCTTGCATGCTGATGGCAGGAGCAGCCGAGCTGTTTCTTCACAGAGATGGAGGTGAAATGTGTTTGGTCTGCATTTTAAAGCGAACCAATCTAATTTGTCAGCAATGGATTTATATGTGGATCAGAATGCAGCTGTCCCACAGACTATACACTTCTCTGAATTATATGATGCAATTTCATTGTGAGGGGTGCACAAAACTGTGTATTTTTGGAGGAATTTTTTGGGGGGAAATGTACTGAAAAGCAGAACATTTTAGGGGAAGCACACAGATAAAATGCAAGTTAAATGCATGCAGTTTAAATGTGGGGTTTCCATGCATTTTTTAAATCTGCTAAACAAGGGATGGACCACAACTTATAATGGAGTCTGTGACACAGTATGGAAAAAGGCTTATCTGTCCATACCTGTTTCTTCATTTATACTGGGTGCCATCAATGTGAATCATTGTCTCTGTTTGAAAGGGCAGGGGTTGGGAGGCAGAATGCATTCTGTTAAGCAAATATTGTAGTTGTGTGACAAGAGTATTAATTCCTCCTAGGCCTGAGAAGCTATGTTATAAAGTACTGTTGCATGCCACCCCAACCCCCGAGCAGTGTGAGATTCCAGGGGTTCCAAGTGGAATTAACCAGGGTTTGTGTTTCCTTTGGAATGAGGTTGAGTGTTTCTTTACGATATAAGGTTTATTTACACATATCTACAGTTTGAGCCTACAATGAAGGGTTCACAGCATTAACGCATTAAGAAGGATTCAAACAGAAACCAAGCATTGCTCTGACTCTCTTGCTTCCTAGCTTGCTGCTTTGCTTCTGGCTCACATCACTCCACTCTCAGCAATCATCCTTCTTTTTCTAACTACCAACCAGTTGAGGGAGGAGCCCTCAACCCATTTTCTGCTTCCTTTATTCCCTTAATGGCCCCTTACCTAGGCAATTGCCTCACTAGGAAGCTAGCTTGGCTATTTCAGGAAGTAGAAGGGAGACAAGGCATACATTCTACCTCTCCACCAAAAAAAACACCTCCTAACACATTTTCTGTGTGCACACCTCATTTTCACCATGTTCTCTGGCCTTGCCCACTTTGCTTCTGGCCTCTTGTGCTTTACTAGAATACAGCCCCCAGCAGGTCTCAACTGAGATAATGCACTGTGGTGGCCTTGCAATATCTGTGTGGGTGAGCAGGAAGCAGGTGTCAAGAAGAGTGGTTAGTGAATGTCAGTGCCCTCCGACATGCTGAATTAAGATTCAGCTGTCCAATATTCAAAAGATGATTAAAATCAACAGTAGCTAAAAAATAAAATAAAAATGCACGTAACTTCTACATGCCTGGGTAGGCTTGCCTACAAAAAAATGTTTTAAGCAGGTGCCATAAGAAAGCAGAGGGAAGGTGTCTGCATGGTGTCAATAGGCAGGGGGTTCCAAAGTATAGTGCAACTTTTGATTTAATTTTACTGACGGACTGTGAGTATAAACAAAACTCAGGCACTAGTTCTTAGTAACATCTTTGTGTTCTTTATGGCAAGGAGGGGAGAAGTCAGCTCTCTGCTGCCACTCCTTTTTTTGCTGAATTGGTGGGGGCAAGATGAGGCCGGGATATATAACTGCCTTGACTCGCTGACCAAAGGCAGAGGCCAGAGCACACTACCAGGCCAGGGTTTAAAGTTTTGTTTTCTAAATAAAAAATAAAAAATTATATTGCTGTACACTGCCCTGATATTTTTTTATGAGAGGGCGGTATATAAATACTTTTATAAATAACATAAATAAATGCTGCCGTTCATCACACACTGACACACACATACATCACTATGCTAAAATGTTCGGCAAATCTGCCTGGGGCCTTTGTGGGACAGAGGTTCAGAGCACAGCTCCTTAAAGGAGGGACTTTATTGATGGTCCTTTCCCCCAAACACAGGATGTTCCACGGAGCAAACACAGATTTCAGCCCCTTTTAGCAGGCTTGGAAAGGCTGTGAGCTGTTAGTGCCAGCCAACAAGCAGAGGAACTGCTCCAAAAGAAATATCGCGTCAGGCCTGCCAACTGTGGAGTGCTTTCGGGATCACTCTGGTGTGGTATGTCGGCCAAAGAACTGGCAGCTGTACAGACTGCTGGATACCCGCCAATAGCTTGACGTTGGTTCTGCAAAGGGGCATTCTGGCCCCAGAGACATCTTTCTGCTCCTGCCCAGGGCTCCATTGGTACTGCCGTGAGGTCTGCCGGCAGTCACTTGCATCTTGCGCCATTTCTCAGGGCCATTTATGTAGGTGTAGGTTTGTGACTCAACCCCTCAGAGAGCTACAATTCCCAGAGTTCTCTGGGAAAGCAAATTGGTTGTTAAAATTGCTATGAGAACAGGCGTTCTGTGGGGGGAATAGGGTCCTTCTAAAAAAAACCTTTTCAGGTTCCACACATTTCCCCTACCATTTTAACAAGCTAGGAGTTGGGGGTGCAGATATCAGAATAGTTAACAGGGTGGTGGGCACTGTCTCCTACTTTACTGATGTCATCCTCTGTTTGAAGGCTGCTGGGCCTAAATCTGATTTAAAGAGAAGGAGCTCCTAAGAGGGGAGGGCAAGAGGGGCCTTGAAGTTGCCCATAATCTGTTAGCAGTACATAGAAAACAGGCTGAGGAGGCACTTGACCGTAGTCCTCCTCACTGTGGTGAGATTAGGGGTGGACTGGCCATTTTGGTCACATACATCCTGGTTGTACATGGTTCCGTGTGGATTTTAAAAGGGTCTGTGTGGAAACACAAATATAAAATAAAGAAACAGAAGTACTTACAAGGCAGCCCGAGGGCTCCAGCGCTGACTGTCCATTCTTTTTAAAAAAATCCTTTTGAACACCAGAAGTCATTTAGTCGCTAGTGTGGAGGCCTTTTTTTGCTGCTGCACGTTTAGAGCAGGGCCACGTTCACACCATGCCTTTAAAGCAATCATAGACATTCATGACTCCCGCAAAGCATTCTGGGAGCTGTGGTTTGTTAAGGGCGCTGAGAGTTGTTAGGAGGCCTCCTATTCCCCTCACAGTTTCGATTCCCAGAGTTCAGAGGCGTGTGCAATCTGATTGATAACTGCGTTCTAATCCAGGTTTAAGTTTGGGAACTGTGAGTCAGGTCAGTTCACTTTAAGAACATGCAAAGATCTTGCTGGATCAGGCCAGTGGCCTATTTAGGCCAGCATCCTGTTCTCACAATGGCCAACCAGATGCCCTTGGGAAGCTCACAAGATGGACCTGAGCTCAACAGCACTCTCCCCTCCTGTGGTTTCCAGAGACTGGTGTTCAGAATCATATTGCCTCTAACAGTGGAGGTGTTTTGACATTTAAACAGTGGACAAGTTTTGAAATTTAAAAAACTGCAATTTTACACAATTTAAAGTTTGTGCAAAATTTTATTTCAATTTTAGTATAAGTGATTTTTTTAAAAAAAGAAGTAGAGAGAAATGTCAAAATGAGCTGAAACTCTCTGTAAATGTGGACTAGACAAAATTCTCTTCCATCCCTCATTGAAGTGAAACAAGCCCACACACGCATGAACAGATCCTAAACCAGAAGCACAGTCAGAATAAGATGGTGGTCCAATGAATGTCGTCAGATTTGCTGCAAAGCAAACTATTGTGGCTTTTAAGAAACAACCCAAGATATGTATACAAGCAAGTAGATTTTGTACTATGCTTTGAGATTGCAGACCCAAAGTTTCTTGAGGGTGAGGGTGAGGGTGGGAGTGGTTGGAGAACTTTATAACTCAACAATCTGTTAAGCCTTGCACTTCCCTCAATGTTTTGTGTGTGAGGGGAGCTGACCTCCTCCCTGAAAGCCAAGAGTACTATTCCACGTGGCGCCATGCCCCACACTAGCCCCTTTGTTCTTCCTGCCCCACTGTGCTGCTTGTTGGTGGAGCACAAGTTTGGAACACAAGATGGTGTGTCCAGAGCAAATGTAAATATTGGATTTTCCACTGTGGTTACACAGGCAGCCTGCAGTGAATTTACCTCTCTCACTGTGAAGTTCGCACAGAGGCTTCTTTCATCTCCGGGTGCTTCATGGAGCATGGTGGTTGCTGCCAGGTTCCAGGCTTCCCAAAATCAGGCTGTGGTAGGAACCAGGAACATTCCCAGCAGAGCCCTTTGTGCATTGGGGAAGATGTTTAGAAGACATTGACTTGCCCAACAGAAAGACTAGTTTACTTTTTCTTCTTCCTGGTTTGAAGGGCTGATGAAGACTCCAGGTGAGTGGACTGCAATGCAGGCCTCTTCATCAGCCTGGATTTATACATAGGGATCTAAAGCCACGGCTAACGGGACGATGACAGTATAATAATCCAGATCCTGAGAGTGCAACAACAACAGCATGGCCAGCTCAAGACTGAGATGAAGAACCCAAGTCCTGCAACCTGGCAGCAGCATGTGTGGTGTGACAGAGGTGTCTTACCAACACTGTTGTCGCTGCTGCTCACCTGTGTTTTCCATGGCTTTTTTCTTGGTGGTTGTGAGAAATAAGAACATGCTTTTTCCAAAAGACTATAAGGTTGCAAATGGCTAGGTAAACACAGACTTGCTCATAGGGTGTACCTTTAGAAAAGCTTGTGGTTAGGATGCTCATAGATAAGGGCCGTTTGCAACTGAAATGCTGTTTATTGTATGCTTCGCTGATATGCAACTCATTTACACCCACTAGTGGTTGGGATGTGGCTTTATCACTTGATAAGAAACATGGACCAAAGGTAATCAAGGGTGGTAGCTGCCAAAATTAGAGTACAGTGGTTACAGACGCTTCAGGTTACAGACTCTGCTAACCCAGAAATAGTACCTCGGGTTAAGAACTTTGCTTCAGGATAGGAACAGAAATTGTGCTCCGGCGGCATGGCAGCAGCGGGAGACCCCATTAGCTAAAGTGGTACCTCAGGTTAAGAACAGACCTTCAGAACGAATTAAGTACTTAACCCGAGGTACCACTGTAATGGTGTAAGAAATGAAAATATTGCTTTTCATATAAAAGCCACAAGGCCGTGGCTATAATGTTGCTTTGCTCAAGACCATAGTTACTGGACAGCATCAGGCATAATGTTGCATTCTACAAGGAAGCTAGGCAATCTCAGAGAGGCAGGCATCTTGCTGACACCTGCTAGTGGTCAGAATGTGGGTGTGATAAGTAGACAAGTGTCAACAAATATAGAGAGCAATCCACACTTATCTCCAGGTATTTTTGCCTTGCTTAGCATGTAGTTGCAAAGGAAATAGACCAAATAAGGGAAATAATGAATAATGTTAATAGGGTAATTAGGTGATCACGATAGGCTGTAAACTTTGTAGTCCCCACCCAAGGGAGATATAAGCTTATGTCTGACAATTTTGGGGTGTGACTACTTTTGGACACCCGCTTTTGCAATCAATAAATTCTTTGCTGCTTCACCAATTTTGTTCAGATTTTATTTTGAAGGTCTCAGACCCATTTCTAACAGTGGTGTGGAGTTTTCCTACAACACCTGGACAGGGGAGGGGAAGGATGGTATGCTGGTGAGGTTTGCGCCATGCAGGTGCGCCAACGGGAGTGCCTGATTGGTTGTTCCACTGGTGCAGCTGCATGGCCCAGACCTTGCCACAACCCTTCTCTGTCCCTGTCCAGCCAAGCAGCAGCAACACCAGTGTTAGGAGGGTGGCTCCACAGCTCTGATACACTAAGCCTGCCTTTACTTCTCCAATCCCCACAGGCTGAGCACTTGGCTTACCCAGGACACATGTGTGCATCCATGTGTCAAACCACACCATTAAAACTTCAACTCTGTAGTCCCAGGGCAACTGGCAGTTGGGGCTAGGGGTGTTTTCCATCCCATATTTGTCCCATGCTGCACTGTTTCTGTTCTAGAGCGGTTCATCTTCTGCCAAAATCTCTGTTATTCATCTTGCTGCCCGCTGCGATGAGATTACATAACTTGTGTAATTTACATAATTACATAATTTCCATCCTGGGCTCCTTTGAGAGGGTGGGACATTATATCAATGAATGAACGAATGTGTAAATTGTGTTCTAATTTCCACTCCATACGTATTAATGCTAAGGAAATGCAATGCAAATGGGGAGTGGACATAATCAATTATGTACCATTTTGGACTGAAAGCAACAACAACAAACTGATCATATTCACTGGATCGATTTCCGATCCAGATGTGGGATGCATAAGCGAACATTGGCAAATTCATTTCCACCAGAATTCTCTGCACATCCTACTTGAGCCCAAGTGTTCTTTTTTTTTGGTAGAGTGGGGGAAGAAAGCTTCTTTTAGTTGCTCCTTCTTTGGCTGATGGATGGGACCAAGTTGGTCTCTTCCTTACCTTGATGTTCTTCCTAGGAGGCAAAGGGAGCAGCTCCCAACCAGCCCTTGGTTCCCTGGCTGATGGCTGTGGCCAGAGCATATTTCTCTTCAGTTCTGCTGTCCCAGGGCAATCGGCCGTTGGAGCAGAGTGCTTTTGTTGTCATGGAGTGGGGAAGCAAGCTCCATTTCTGGTCAATGGTTGGGCCCCATCTGGACTTCCCCATGCCTTGGTGTTCTTCCTTGGAGGCAGGGGCTACACAGCCTTTGTAATAAATAAATATATGCGTATTCCTTACGGAAGGAGACATTTATCACTATTATACTGTTAATTCACACCATTTACTCCTCTATTGCATTTTCCCTGAGATCCATTATATGTAATAAATGAATCTACTTAACTAACACTCTGGAATTACAAACTGCTTGGGGTATATTAAAAGAAATTGCTGGCACCCTAAACAGATAACCTGCAGGGGTACGTTTATAGAAAACAAACTATATTGTTTATGGTAGAAAGCACCCTCTGGGTGATTCTGTGCCCAGGACAGAGCCAAACCAAGGCATTTTGTCCAGGCAGAGCAGCAAATGGTGGCTCCCCAGCCTCTAGTCAAGTACCAAGGCTGACTGGCCCAGTTATTTTTTCACCTGATGCAGAAAATCCCACAAACACCTCTTCCTGAGATTCAAACAATGACAATAATAAACAGGTAAATAACTATTTGCAGCCCTTTCATGTTACTTGGCTTTCCCAAGTGACGACCTCCTTTTGCCTAACAACAGGGCCAGCCCAAACCCAGTGGGAAAATTAAGTCTGGCCCTTGTAATGTGAACAAGCTTTTCTGTCCAATATGCAGGCTTTACATTTGCGTTACAAACCTGTCTGAAGCAGGAGCTGCTTGAAGCCATGTGCAAGAATGTGCTCGCTCTCATTCACAAGCTAAGCAGCGCTGGGCCTGGAAGAGAAGCCATGAAGTATAACTATGCACATATCCTGTGGGAAATCCTTCCATCTACAAAGCTCCTCTGTTGCCCCCCACCTCCCTCCCTAACACTACTTAGGATATTTGTATGTGTGTGG
Source organism: Lacerta agilis (assembly GCF_009819535.1). Classification (NCBI taxonomy): domain Eukaryota; kingdom Metazoa; phylum Chordata; class Lepidosauria; order Squamata; family Lacertidae; genus Lacerta; species Lacerta agilis. The sequence continues at coordinate 60,738,521 of NC_046319.1, forward strand.
TGAGGGAAACTCGGCACTCTTAGCAGAGCTGTGTGGAAACTTCTGTCTCTCTTCAGCTTTCCCCCCCCCCCAACCTGAGCTGCATCACATTCAGCACACATGACTTCTCTGCCAGCCATTCCCTGGGCCGTGAGTGCATTCTTTGTTCCACGGTGCCTTAAACGCATACGGGAAGGATGTACGTCATGGGCCCACCTTGGACCTGACCTGATGTGCAATGTGTGTTCAAAGTAGCTGCTTAGAATGGTGGAAATAGGAGAGACCACTGGAGTTTTGTAGTTGTTTTGAGACCTTTTCTGGGAGCTGGTTGTTTGGCCATTACACCAGCCCCCAAACAGGCAACTCAGGGACATAAAATTATTATTATTAGAAACATACTGAGCCAATCCATTGGTTCATCTAGCACAGTACTGGCTCTACTGGGGATAGCTAGTGTGACGGCGACCTCCAGATATTGTTATATATTTATTAACATTGATCTATTGATTGCATACGCACCAAGTCCTGGAATTCCAAAAGCCATCCCAGCTTCTGATTTGATCCAGAATGTCCCTATTTCCCCTGCCAGGGCTATTCAGTCAAAGTCTTCTGCTCATAGGTTCAAGGCATAGGGGAGAGTACAGAGCTTCCAGTGACAACTTTCTGAAAAATAAGTTTGGGTCTTTTCTTTCCAGGTTTGACTACCAGGAGCTTTTGCACAATTCCACCTTCTGCATCATTCCCCGAGGGAGACGCTTGGGGTCCTTCCGGTTTCTAGAAGCACTACAGGTACAACAAAAAGTGTTTTTTGTATTTTCAGACATAAACCGGTTTAGTAGTTGTTACTGTTTATCAAGGTACAGAGAGCTGAAGGAGGAAGGTGGAAGAAAGGAACTTTCTTCCCTACTTCCTCTTTCAGCTCTTCGCTTTTAAATATATTGGTGGGTGATAATTTTAGTTTTTGTTTCATTCATTGCTGTTTTTATCTGAAAATGGTACTGAAGCAATCAAAATTCGTAGTGTAGGTGTACCTGCCCCACATTCAAGTGCACTGCAGGTATCAGCTGTTTTACGAGTCATTCCCATTTCCCCATTTCCTTACACTATGAGATGTAATTCTTTAAATGGAAAGTGCAGTGCTTTCTCTCAGCACTATTCCTAAACTACAGTTCCTAGGATTTATTGTGGAGGCCATGACAGTTTTGTAGAGTAGATACTGCATGCCTTCAGCAAGCTCAGTTCCTTTCAATCAATGGTGTAATGGAGGGTGAGGAGGACACAGGAAAGACTTTTCAAGTGCAGAAGTAGTGCCATCATCTGCTGAAGCACCAGGATAACTGGTGGACTCACCTGGCTCTGACCAGTGAATGAAGTGATAATAAGGCTTATTTGAAACAGATTGGCACAAAGGAAGTTAGAGAAAGAGGAAAATAACCAAGCAAGACCTAGCTACTTATTTCCTTTCCTTTGATGGGGTTACGTCTTCACACCAGCAGTTTAATGGTAACATTTCTTTGTGACATTCTTTGCATTTCTAATTTAAAATTGCTGCATTTCAACTGACTGATGATTTGCCATTAAAGCTTAATGTGTCTGCATATCTGTATTATATACTGAAAAATAATGGCTCAACAGAGATGTGTACTTTTTGGGATTCTCTTTGAGGGTATATGATAGTGATGGAGACATTTCTCCACTCTCTGCCACCTCCTACCAATTTTCTTGAAAACCAAAACGGGAAGGTCAGTTGTGTGGCTGTAGTGGCCAGGACAGAGGCCAAGCAAAAATGGTTAGGGGGGGGGGTCAAAGGCCCTGAAACTCTGCAATTCAGGTGAACCTATGATCTGAGTATTTTGGTATATAGGTTATTTCCTGAGTATTATTTTTTATCATCATCATCATCATCATCATCCAGCTATTAATTTAGGGGAAGCCTGATCAAAAGAAGCAAAACCCCTCCACACTTCTGGGGTACAAATAAATAATAATAATAATAATAATAATAATAATAATAATAATAATAATAATAATTATACAGTGCTTTTTCCTGGTGGTACACATACCCCTAAACATTTTGTGAATCTAAGTTTGGCCTCATTGAGGGGCAGTATTTCAATATGAGTAGGAAAATGAGAGTACCCCTAAACTTTTTTTTTATAGAAAAAAGCACTGTTGGTATATATGTCTCTTACTTGAGAATTGGATGTCCTAGTACATCGCTCCCCCCAAAACAAGCAATAACATTTTATTTAGCTTAATCTGCAATTAAGCATAAATTCCCCAAGCCTCTCGAAGCCCGTTTTCTTTATACTAGGTTGCTGCAGAGGTTCAGGTTGTGTGTGTGTGTGATTCCCACCTACAAACAGGCTCATCTTTTGGCAGCTCAGCCAGAAAGTGCGTAGGAACAGCAACAGAGCACTCGTATGACACACAGAGGTTGCCATTAAATCGCTCTTCTTAGCACAGCAGGGATTTCAAAGGCTGCAACCCTATGCACACTTACCTGGAAGTAATCCCCACTGCGCACAGTGTGGCTTGCTTTTGAGGAAGCATGCATGGATTTCTGCTGTTCATCCTAAAGCTACCTCTGCCTGCTTCCCCCACCCCACCCCTTGCACAGCTCTCCTTCTTCTGTCTCTTTGATCTCTGTTCCTCGTCTCTCATTGATCCAGGCCGCCTGCATCCCGGTGCTGCTCAGCAACGGCTGGGAGCTGCCATTTTCGGAGGTGATCGACTGGAGCAAATCAGCCATCGTAGGGGATGAGAGGCTCCTGCTGCAGGTAACAATGCCTGCACTGTGTTAACAACCCGAGCCCGGCTGGCAGCCTGGTACAAGAAGGCACAGCACAAGCGGTCCTCTGTGCAGGGCTGTGCTTTTCACACAGAGCACTGTAGACTTACTGTATAGCAGCAGGCGAGATTGTGAGATCATCACGGCTCTGGCCTGAACTGTTTCTTGGTAGATCATGCATCTGAAGAGTCCATGGGGGAAATGGGCACGCTCCGTTAATCTGAGGGTGCATTGACAGGAGCCGTGCCTGAAATAATGAAAGACATCTAAGCAGTTATTTACGGAGGGTGATATCCAGTGCTTTTTTTCTTTAAAAATGTTTAGGGGTGCTCTCATTTTCCTACTCATATTGAAATATGGCCCCTCAGTGAGGCCAAACTTAGATTCACAAAATGCGTACCCCTGCATACCCCCAGATAAAAAAGCACTGGTGATATGCAACTAAGGCCCCGTCTGCGTTTAAAGCACTGGTTTTATTTATTTTTTTATAAGAATTTATTAACATTTTTCTTATTACAACACAAACCCATACCCACACCTACATTTATACACATACAAATCCTATACACACCCAAAACAAATACAAACACTGCCAAGTTTCCTCTTCTTCTTCATTAAACTTCTCTTCAGAGAAAAAAAAAAAATTCTTGTTCCCCTGCCTTTTCACCTTTGGTTTTATCCCCTTAATCTATTTATTTTAACCACTTTTTTTTTTAAAACAAAATTTAAACATGATTTTATATATAACATATAGTAGTCATTTTACTCCACCTTATCTATAATTCATCTTATATTAGTTTTCTTACTAATACCCCATTATTATCATACAACATCGTAAATCCTCATGAATAATTCTTATCTTATTCCTTACTTATTCTTCTATCCTATAGTCTGCTGCTAGTAACATGGAACCTCTGACATCTCCTTTACTTATTTAAAAACGAACAGTCTAAATACGCCACCGGTCTTCACTCCTGTTTCGGATTACCGTATCCAACCGTTTTATATTCAACTTAAATGCATCACCCCACTCCCCGTCTATCCATTGTCTTTCTCCTGATGGTGCCAGAGTCTAATTTCCAGTTGCCTTCTTTCCCCGAATAGCCACAGAACCAGGCACAGCTCCAAACGCTCCTTGCAACGAACTTCAGGGTGTCCAGCTCCCCTTTTCCCAGCTGCTCTGTTACTCCAAACCGTGCCATTTCTTCTTGAGAATTTCTTAATTCTTTGTCCCATGCCCTCGAGCTCACACCTCGGGGGCTGGATATAACAAAACTTGTCGCCGTCTTGGGGCTGCCACCCCCAAAAACGAAATCTTTTCTCCAGAGTAGCCCTGTCATTTCTCTCCATCTTCCTGTCAACCCTCTCAGCTCATTGCAGAGGTTTTCTTCCAAAGTGTCAAAATACTCAAAAGCCTCCTCTGTGGGAAATTCATCTCTTTTCAAGCCCCCACACAAGGCTTTCACCTTCCGACAAAGAATCTCCAGCCTCAACTCAAGTAGCCTTTGTTCATCCGTCAGAGTGGAGTTCAAAACAAGTTTACAGACAAAGCCCAGCATAGTAGAAGGGGGGGTAGGGGTGGGTGTCATGTTACAGTTCCTATCTCCATGTCCTTCCTTTTGTGAAGGTTGTTTTCCACCTCGGTTGGAACTTTTCGTCGCCATTTTTTGAAACCAGGATGCAAAGATCGAAACTTTAAAAACGGAGATATCTTTCGCTCCTTTACTCCCCAAAGGGAGATTGTAACAGTGTCATTCTTCAAAATTTAGATACTTTATAATCCATTCATTAGCAACAGTCACTCAAACTGGTTAGCTTCTTCTAACCAAAGGGAGAGAGGCAGGCTGCCTTTCTTCTTCCCCCCGGATCGCTCAAAACGCATATTGTTTAGTCTCATCTGGTACTTACGACCACCGGGTTCTTCGGAGCTATACATCGCAGGTAGAACTCGACGCTCATCTCGGGATTTGTCGCCGCAATGTCACCCCGGTTGGGGCATATCCCCTATAGCCCGGCTCCGTGGTCCCTTCACCCCCACTCCCCCTTTACAGGGGGTGCGGGGGAAGGGTTCGGAGCCACAACGGGCTCAGCCGGGGAGCCCAGGGTGCGGGACGCTCTTCCCGCACCCCAACCGGAGCCCCGCTATGCGGTTGCGGGGCTCCTAACCCCCGGGGTGGACCGGGCGCTTCGCAGCCGAAGCAGCCCCGACCACCCACTATGGCGCCGCCACCGGAAGTCGGAGGATTAAAGCACTGGTTTTAACAGCCATGCTTTCCCTGCAAAGATTCCTGGGAGCTGTAGTTTTGTTAAGGATGCCAAGTGTTGTTCAGAAGCCCCTATTCCCCTCACAGAGCTACATTTTGCAGGAAGGTATGACAATCCTCATCACCCTTAACGAACTGCAGTTCCCAGAATGCTTTGGGGGAAGCCATGGGTGTTAAAGTTGTATGATACTGTCCTAAATATAAGGTGCAGAAGTTGCCTAACAGTTTTTATTATGGCATGAGCTTTTGTGGACTGGAGTCCACTTTATCAGATGTATGGAGTGCAAGCCTAAATTGGAAGGTCTCATGTGTATGTGTGTGTGTGTATGCGCCCACACATGTACCCCTGCGCAATAGTTACCAGTGAGGTCAGAATAATGAAATGCAAAAACTACAGGCTGTGACCATCACATTAAAACTTAAATGTACGTAAAATCAGGACAGTGACTTAAGCATTGCTAATGGTAATACAAAAATCATGGCACTGGTGGAGCAATTAACATCTATATTGGGATAAAAACCTGTTACCTTGATTCAGGTCATAGGTGATAATGTTGCATTTCTTAAAATAGTGGTTTCATGCCAGAATCTCCCTTTGAAGCGCATAGTAACTTATTTCATTGCACTGACCACAAAATGTGATTTCCAAAGGTTTTATGGACTCCTCCCACCCCCCAAGTTCAGAATATTCAGACTTCCCAAGTATGAAAAATGTAACCTGCACGAATGCATCTTTCAGGCAATGCCTGCCGCGCAGCTTGTTTGGCTGACTCAACATCTTTACCCTTCACTTCTGAGGGCCCCCTGCTGCTCCTGGCTTTAAAGCCAATATGTCTGGGTATATATTTGTGATTGGTCATAAATCACTCTGCTTCCCCCCCCCCCACCTCCTCACAGATTCCATCTACAGTCCGATGTCTCCACAGCGACAAGATCCTGGCCTTCCAGCAGCAGACTCAGTTCCTGTGGGAAGCATATTTCTCCTCTGTGGAGAAGATTGTGCAAACCACCCTTGAGGTAAGCCACAAGAGCCTGGGCAGCTGATTCCTTCGATGGGCCAGCTCCTTGTTCAATGTTAATTGTTGCTGAACGGTTTGGACCGAAGAGAGTTGATGGATCCAGGAATACTGCAGGAGGCTGACTTCGTCATTGATGGGGAATCTTATTTTGGCTGGCCGGCCAGATCCTTATCTCCGTACCCCTGGAGGGCACAATGAGACAGGTGGGTGGGGTCTGACATACTAACCAAGAACTGCCTTGTTGGAACAAACCAAAATGCCCATGGAGTTCAGAACCTGGCTTTCAGCAGAACTACAGCAGATGTTTGCAAGCAGGGCATATAATGTTGGCAACCACTCCCTAGCTACAGCCTCCAGCCATTTTATCATCCATGCCAAGTCCTCATTGATTGGACAGATTTGCAGAGGAAAAGCCTGTCATTTGGTTTGTACTTACAGCAATTTTTTAAAATAATAATAATAATCCGTTTAGGCAAGTGAGCATCACCTTTCAGTGAAACTGAAAGGAATAAGAGGAAATGTCTCCAGAGGCCATGGCTATTGCTGGTCATAGAACAGTTGTAGACAATTCTGCATTGTTTAGTGGCTGAAAAATTACGGGAAATTATGCCTTGAGCAGGAAGCCTGTTGATGCATGGGAACTTCCAGAGCTGCACTCCTTGCCCTGCTGTTCCCAGCATTAAAGGAAACTGAAAACATTTTCACTGCACACTTTTATTTGAAATTGTAAGAAGAGCTGTGCTGCATTAGACCAAAAGATCTGCCTGGTCCAGCATTGTTTCCTCAAAGCAGCTCAACAAATGTTTCTGGGAAGCCATCCAGGAAAACCTGAAGACAACAACCTCCCTTTGTTTGCCCCCCCCCCCAGCTAGCAGTGTTCAGAGATAGACTGCCTCTAGATGGGAAAGTTCTGTAGGAATCATGACTAATAGTTGCTGGTAGACTGATCTTCCTTCATGCATTTGTGAAATATATTAAAACCACCTAAGCAAGTAGTTATCATTGTGTCTTGGGGGCACTGAACCCTGTAAGTACATCGAGTGAAATAGTGCTTCCTTTTCTCTGTTTTGAAACATTTTTTTTAAACCACCTTAAGTTTCTTTCCAACCTTTCTTGCATAATGGAACCCAACATTGCAGGCACTGATCAGATCTAGACCTGCTTAGTTTCAGCAAAGTGGTGGTCCCATGTGCCTTCAGATTATATACACTGGCACCTACAGCCCACCCACTTCAGTACTTTACCCTGAGTTACAATATTATGAGAGGAGGGATCTTCATCAACTCTTTCCTTGTCATTCATAACTGGATAGTGCTGTGTCGTGCCCGCCATTTGTCTGTTGTTGATGAATGACTGTTGTTGTGCTCGAGGAAAGACTAGAGATTGATTGGGGGTGTCTGGGGCGATACTGGGCCAAAAGTATGCTCAGATCCTACATGTACTGATTAAGACAAGTCAAACAAGCCTTGAAAAACTGAAAACAGTGAAAACAAAGCAACACACTTTGTACCAAGGCCTCAGGGCCTCTGCAGGTGAAGCCTGGAAATCTGTTTGGAACACCTGATCTGCTGATTCAGTCCTGAGCTCTTGGCAGTACCTTGTCTCCAATGTGAGAAAGATAAGTAAGATTATAAGAGGTCAGCTGCAAGTAAATTAATATTAGAATTTCAGGAAATCAGCAGAATTGCAGACTTTAACATGGTGTTCAGATCCATAGCTTTTCAAAGCAAACACACAGACCACATTTGCCTTAAGGCCCAGTGAGCAATTTGGGTGCATCCAGTGCTGTAACGGGTGTCAGCCTGATCAGTGCCTGTAATTGTGTACAGTAATTGTCTACTGGGTGCCCCATGAAAGCCTCTCGAAAAGGGGAAGAGCTGGTTCCTTTCAGTCCAGGCAGGAATAGAAAGCATTAGGACAACTTCATTGTTTGTTTCCATGCCTGGTTAGCAGCAGGATAAGCAAAGTGGTGAGAGCTTAGATTAACCCCTGCAGTTTACGGCTGCTTGTCTAAACCTGAACACCTGAGCCTTCAAAGCTTCCCTGAGGTAACTCAGCAAAAGGGCAGAGGCTCAGGTCCTTACCCATGGGGAGCACTTCCCTTTGCAAACTGTCCCAAGAGATGCTGAGCCTGGCTACAGGTGACAATCAACAATCCAGCGTTCTGCTCAACAGGAATTCTGAAATCCCCCTTGCCCCCCCCCCAAAAAGGCAGGGAAATTTGGGTTGGAGAGAGAAATAGCACATACAGATAAAGTGTTGCTGGCAGCCTTTTTTCACCCCTTGCTAATGGAAGCTGCGTGTCAGGTGAGGTGGAGCCACTACGCTAGCTTCCCCACAGGTGGGCGGCAAGAAGGTTGGTGAGGTGCAAACGCAGGAACACCGAATTAGCTCCATCTGAACATTTTCATTGCGCAGATCTCCCTGCTGCGTCTCCCCCGCCGACTCTCCTTCCCAATAAGCTGCAGGGACCCTCCTGCTGGGAAGCGGGCTGAGCGGCTCCACTTCTGCTTCTTTATCTCTCTCTTCTAAACAGCTGATCTGCGTTGACTCCTTCCCCTCTCAACTCCTGGGGAATATTAACCAATATTTTAAAAAGAGATAAGAGAATGATAGCCAGCAGCCACTGTTTCCCTGTGTGTTTGCTTATTATGTTCCTCTCCATTGTTCTCTGCCTGCATCCAAAGGGGCCTCTGGAATTATTATTATTATTATTATTATTATTATTATTATTAAATATTTATTCATACCCCATCTTTTTCCCTGATGGGACTCAAGACGGCTTACATATAAAAAAAATAAGAACCACTAAGAACACAGGAGAAACTGTCATTGTAAAACGATATACATATTTAGACCATGCCAATAATTGCAATAAAAACAGCCCTTCCATTGAAAGCAGCCAGTTCCCCAAAGCCTGTTGAAACAAAAAAGTCTTCACTTGCCAGCAGAAGGACAAGGAGGGAGCCAGTCTAGTTTCTCTAGGGAAGGAGTTCCAAAGACCAGGAGCATCCAACACTTCAAGACTGTTTCATGTGCTGCTTTTTGTGCATGCATGTAAAATACAGCGAGGCTCTTGTCCCATTGCAGGAAGGGACAATAGCAGGGGCAGGGAACCTTTCTGGCCCAATGGGACAGTTCCTTTTCAGCTGTACTTCCCAGGCCAAATGTGACAGGTGTCATTCATCTGTCAGTTATCAGGCACCATGTGGGAAGGAGTCAGCTTCGCCATTGAAGCAGCCCCCAGCAGTGAAGCAGTCTTCTGCAGGATTAAATACTCTGCTCATCGGTCGATGAGTGGATGGTTCAGTCCTGCTATCTGCATCACCTGTGTGTGTCCCCTGCAGGGAGTGGGCTGGTAGAGCAACACTTTGCAGCTATGAACTCTGTTCATCAGGTAGGCGTGGTTTCAGGGGGAAATAGCCTTTTGAGTCAAATTGAACACCCTTGCAGGCCAAGACTAGCCAGCTGGTCAGAGGTCAAAAGTCCCCCCCCAAAGTTCCCCCCCCATCTGCCATAAGAAAACTATGGAAGCTCACAGAGCTGTCTTTCTCAAAGGGCTTAGTGGTGCATTGCACCAGGGCGCCAGCCTCTCAGGGGCGCCCCAGTGAGTGGGGGAGCTGCGTGGCTTTGCCGGCGTCCTCCCCTTTCCCTGCACGCCGGCCACCTGCGCCCCATCAACCATATGGCTGCCGGGTGTGCAGCTTCCTTCCCAAGCCTCCGCGGGAGGAGAGCGATCCCTGCAGAGGCTTAGGTTGGAAGCTACACCCCGCCAACTATATGGCTGGCGGGCACGCAGCTTCCCTCCCAAGCCTTTGCGGGGATTGCTCTCCCACAGCAGCATGGGGGAGAGTTGTCCCCCCCCATGGCTGGCAGTGCGCAGCTTCGCCCCCCCCCACTATCCATGGCAATTTGGGGGCGCTGGGCGGATATTTGCACCCCGGCACCGCATCTGCTAAAGACAGCCCTGGAAGCTCACCCCACAGGTGAATTTTGAACTGGGGTTTCTTGGCTTGCAGTTCAGACTCTGGGTGTTTTATGTGCCCCTAGTCCAGCCTTCCTTACCTTGAAGTGAGGAGGGCGGTTTGCAGGTGATCTTACAGGCCGGGTGCTGCTCTCTCATCACCTGTCAGGTGCTGACAGCTTCAGGAGTGTAATGCTGCTTGCGTGATGACAGCTTTCTTTCTCTTTTGTTAGATCATAAAGGATCGGATATTTCATCAGGAATCCCGCCCAAAGTTCTTCTGGAACGCCCTTCCAGGAGGGCTGCTGGCACTGCCAGAATACTCCACCCACCTCAATGACTTCCCTTTCTACTATCTGCAACATGGTATGGAACTCTCCCCACCCCCCACTGTCACTTAACACATCACATTATGCCTTCTCTTTGCTTTTTATTCCATTAGAGATGGATAAATCTGTCAGTTTCAGTTTCCCTTCTGTTCTCTCCCCCCACCAACCTCAAGTTCATTTCCACATCAGTCTATCATCCTCATGAAAATTTTCACCATCTTACCACACATCACATATTTTTGCAAGCAATTTCCCCCAGGAAATTGTATTGTTATTTCTCCCAATATATGCACTTTTATGTGTATTTTCTCTTAATATGCACATTTTTGTACACGTGGCTTGGTTGGAGAACTGAATCACAAGTGCAATTTTGAATTATTTTGTAAAATTTGCATAATATTTTGGAAAGCATGAACGGAACTGAAATTCTCACCCTTCCCTAATTATTACAATAACAGTTACAGGTAGGTAGCCGTGTTGGTCTGCCATAGTTAATATATATATATATTTCCAGTAGCACCTTAGAGACCAACTAAGTTTGTTCTTGGTATGAGCTTTCGTGTGCATGCACACTTCTTCAGATACACTGAAACAGAAGTCACCAGACCCTTATATATAGTGAGAGCGTGGGGAGGGGTATTACTCAGAAGGGTAGTGGGAATGGGTGATTGACTGATAGGTGTGGAAAACCTGTTGACAGGCCCGTCTTAGAGGGATCTGCCGCCCTGGCGCAGCGATCCCTCGGCGCCCCCAACCTGCCGCCTCTCCGCCCGCCTCCCTCCCGCGCTGGCCGCCCCTCGGGAGGGGGGGGGTGGGTGAGCGGGGGATGAGAGGCGTGGCGTTGGAGCGGGCGCCCGCGCTCCGGAGGGAGGGCGGGCTGCAAGCCGGCGGGGGGGGGGCTGCAAGCCGGTCGCCCTCGCCTCCCAGAGCCCCAGCTGGAGTGCTGGAAGGTCGCGCAAAGCCCCGTGCCGCTTCAGCACTCCAGCTGGGGCTCCGGGAGGCGAGGGCGGGCGGCTTACAGCCCGCCCGCCCGCCGGCGCGCGAGTGCCTGCCTGCCCATGGGGGCGGGGCGGGTTGGGGAGGGGGAGCCCGGTATGCCGGCGGGCTCACGGGGGCGCCCCTGGGGTGCCCTGCGCCCTGGCGCGCCGCGCCACCGGCCTCTATGGATGAGACGGCTCTGCCTGTTGACGACTGTTAACGACTGCAATTACTGTCTTATTTATGCACAGTCCTTACTGTGATGCCTGAGCGGGTGACTCCCCCTACATCTTTTTGCTATATCCTTTGTAAACTTTGGAGCTTACCCTTGCATGCTGATACTGTCCTCTTGTTTTTTCCAGTGGTCCCATTTTAGCTATAGTTCTGCCGGCATCTGGCAGCTGTGTTTGCTATTAGAAGGAGCGATGGTTATTACTGCACCATCAGGGCATGTCCTTGCACAGAGGCCTATATTACCAAGGAGCCTGAAAGCAATGGAAGGGATTAAACGAAGTTACAGAGGGTAGAGCAGGCAGGGCTGCCCACCTGTCAGTCACACCTGATGCCATAGTGATGGCAGGTGATGCTTCCCTTTGAAGGCCCGATTGACAAGGCTTCAAAGTGAACTGCAGAGCTTTCAAACAGCCCTTTGTCAACATCCTCACACAGGGATGTTTACAAAGGGCTTTCAGACCCCCACCCCCACCCACATTTCTCCTTCAAACAGAGGAGGTTTGAAGGAGAAGAGGGGGGGTGTTGGAGGTGCATTCACACCCACCTTCCACACTTCTCCTTTAAACCTTAGCAAAGGTTTGAAGGAGAAACTCAAGGAGCGTTTGAAAGCCTTGAGCAAGGTGTACTCCTCCTGCTCATCAGCTGATGGGTGGGAGCGCACATTCAGATGCCTCCCCTCCATGCTTGTCCTTCAACCCTCTGCTGAGATGTACACTAGAAATAGAGAAGGGGGCAAAAAGATAATAGCAACACCAACTGTCTGGTACGTAATGGAAGGGTAGGTGCCGCTACAATAGAGCAGCAGCATAGCGTGGGTTGCCGGTGCCCGGGGCATGGCAAGTGTTGCCCCCCCCCCGTGGACTGGGCAGCTAGGGTAGAGGCCTGCACCAAGAGGGCCCATGAAGAGCCCACGTAGAGGGTGAATGGAGCTTGCCTCAAACAGGCTCCTGGCCCTCTGCCTCCATCCACCTGCCCACTAGACCAACCTGCCTGCCTCCATGCCTCAGCTGCAAAGGCTCTGTACCTGTTGTAGGGGTGCCTGATTATCTCCCCTCAAAAATGTGCACCCTGATAGGCCTTCCTGCAGAGTGCAGTGATAGGTACTGAGGTGATCTTTTAGGTTTCCTTGTCCCAAGTCATACAGGGCTTTATACACCTTGAGCAGCCAGTGTTGATTCTTTTAGCAGCAGCATCACATGATGGGCGATTTCCCACCCCAACGATCCCCCAAGCCACTCCATTTTGCCCCCTTCTCCCTCTTTGCCCTTTCCTCTGTTGTTTTGTGTTGCATTACAGATGGCAAGTTCCTTGGGACAGGCAGGGCCGCATGGAAAAGGTGGGGCACGAAGAACGGTTTTGGTATTTCATACTAATCGTGTTTCTCCCTGTAACAGGATCCAGCCCCTCCAACAAATTTACAGCATTCATCCGGGCAGTCTCGCCTATTGTCTCCCTTTCTCAGCCCATCCTCAAGCTCATCCAAGCTGTCTCTGGGTCCCAGTACTGCGCCCAGGTAAGCAGGAGGTGTGGCTTGTCCTACCTACAGTATAGTACAGTGGCTTTCTGGGAGAACTGCACACCCTGACTTCTACCACCTCGTCCCCACCTTTATGCTTTCCGCCATTCAGTGGGGTAAGGTTAACTTTAGATTCTGGTCTTAATGCTGTTATCAGAGGAGCAGAGGGGAGAGGAACTGTTTTGATCAGTGTGGTGTAGTGGTTAAGAGCAGTAGACTTGTAATCTGGAGGACTGGGTTCATGTCCCTGCTACTCCACATGCAGCTGCTGGGTGACCTTGGACTAGTCACACTTCTTTGAAGTCTCTCAGCCCCACTCACCTCACAGAGTGTTTGTTGTGGGGGAGGAAGGGAAAGGAGATTGTGAGCCGCTTTGAGACTCCTTAGGGTAGTGATAAAACGGGATATCAAATCCAAACTCTTCTTCTTCTTCTTCTTCTGAAGAAGAAGAAGAAGAAGAAGAACCTTTGGCCCTCCAGATATCGCTGAACTGCAACTCCCCTCATCCCTGGCCATTGGCCATGTCTGCTGGGGCTGATGGGAGTTGTAGTTCAGCGACATCTGGAGGCCCAAAGGTTTCCCTGCACCTGCTTTACATGCTCATATGTATTACATCACTTGCATCAAATGGTGGCATGCCAATTCTGCTGCATTTGGGTGGTCCTTGTGCTCATTCTGTTGAACAGGGCTGTGGGCTTCTGCCCTAAAGTCCTGCCTTGATGGTGCCAGTGTAACAATTCCTGTACTACTATTGCTGCTGCCCTTTTAAAAAAAATCTCCAGTAATCTTTGATGAAGTGAGACATTCTTCCGCCCCTCCATAGATATGCACCTATATGCACCAAAGCAAAATGTCAGAGATGGTAGATTTCTTCCCCTGGAATGGTTGGCAGCTTGGAGGAAGCACCTGGGTGGGCATACAGCCACCGCCGCTGCCAGCAGGTGCTCACCTCTCCTTCTACCTGCAGGGCAAGTCCTGTCAGCAATTATGTCTTGCTGAAGAACTCTGCCAACAAGCCTCACCCATCTCAGGCCACCCCAGGTGCTCAGAAATGCAGAGCAACAAATTGGCCTGGGCATGGCAGCCCAGGATGCCCTTGCACCCTAGATCCAGGCCATATTTACTCTGAAGTAGGGGTAGGGGAGAGAGTTGATTCAGCTGGCATATGAAGTATGAACTAAATTCGCACTTTCCGAAGCAGTGTGTGAACCGAAACGCCGGCTTTCTTTCCAAATGTGCGCTTCTGCGAATTCTGAGAGGCAGCTCTCCAGCCAAGTAATGTGTACAGTTTCGATAAAAAAATGCATATGTTAGTGAAAGTGACATTAAAAAATGCATCGTATTGGGGAAATGGCTTGGAAAATATGTGTCTGTTAGGCAGAATAATATATGAAAGTGAATTTTCATAAGGATCTTTATTATATATATATGGTATTATTTATACAGAAACAGAGAATTATAGAGTTGGAAGGGACCATGAGGCTCATCTAGTCCAACCCCTTGCAATGGAGGATTATTTTGCCCAGTGTGGGCCTCGAACCCACAACCCGGAAATTTAGAGTCTCATGCTCTACCAGCTGAGAACTGAATTTGGGGGAGGGAACTAAGAGAAACTGAATTTATAGATTAATCATGGGGCCCATTTTACTTCAGCTGAACTTCTTCAAAGTACATATGTTCAGGCACCCAGTCTCAGGTGGTATGTGGTAGACAGAAGACTGGGTTTTCTCTGGCAAGAGGCTGGGCTGGCCCAATATATTTTGCTGCCTGAGGCCGAGTAGCAAATGGTGCGTCCTTTCTCTCAAATCAAAGTGAATCGCACTCAAGGCAGGTCAAGTCATGGTGCCCCATGAAGCAGATGGCTTTCCTACTCCCTGCTTCTAAAAGAATGTGATAACAATAAATAGCTACCAATTTGCCCTTTAATGACATCAGTAGCCTGATAGAAATGTATTAATTATGGAACTAAACTGCTGGTGAAACGGGAAGATTTGAAGCTGGCCACCCGTTGGGAGGACATACCCACACGTCTGAATGACTTTGTATAACCTTCTCCAACATTGGGAAGATAGACCCATACGTCTTATAGACTTTTGCATAACCATCCTTAACATTATATTGCACTTTGTATATTGCACTTTGAATCAGCGCTTTGATGTTTTAAAGCATATATAGGCTTTGCCTCTGAGGAAATATCTATGTATACTTTTTGTATGGTGATATTGTCAGTTTAGTTCCATAATTAATACATTTCTATCCAGAGATATACACGGTTTTGTATTTTATCTGAGGCATAGATACCATGACTGTCTGTTATTGTTTTTTCATTTTACCTGATGGCAGGGCTGGCCTCTGAGAGAGGCCCAGCTCCCTTGTTTGGTCATGCCACAAAAGATTTGTGGCTTTGGGCTGCCTCCCAATGATAGAGCCGGAATGCCAACCCATAAGAAAGCAGGATATTGATCTGCAACCTATTCACAACCCTGGAGGTAGGGCGGGAAAGAACAGGGGAAGCCCACAAAAATGCAGCCGTTCTGGTCTTATCCAAGCAGAAGCAGTGTGTATTGAGGTGTCATCCACAATGGCATGGCGCCAAATACAACCAGGAGTTGAAGCAACCAGTTCTAAACAAGCACAGCGCACAGTGGAAATTCAGCTCTTCCCTTCTGATTTGCTACCCTTATTTTTTTCCCCTCAGCAGTGTACACACCATGGGATTTAAAGCACCTTTCCCCAAGAATTGTGGGAACTGTAGTTTGCTAAAGTTTCTGGGGATATGTACTGAGCTGAATCCTAGAACAATAGGATCCAGAATGCAGCAGTCTGGTTGGTCCACAGGAGCCACCCAATCCAGCTCCAGGTGGAAGTGAATCAGTGACCTGATTGGCCTGCAAGAGCAGCCAATCAGGCTCCTGGAGGAAGTGAATCCGCAACCTGATTGGCCTACAGGAGTAGCCCAGAATTAGCCAATCAAATGGGGCCCTTTGTGTAAATACCGGTAATGTATATCAGCAGACGTTTTGGGGATTCATTGCTACTATGAGCTGCTACTACCATTCATTGCTACTATGAGCTGAATAAAGAGCATGAAATTCACACTTGACTCA
Organism: Lacerta agilis; assembly: GCF_009819535.1. NCBI lineage: Eukaryota > Metazoa > Chordata > Lepidosauria > Squamata > Lacertidae > Lacerta > Lacerta agilis. The sequence goes on from NC_046319.1 coordinate 60,754,702, forward strand.
GAGTATATTTCACCACCCCTCCACACCAACTGTGACAGAAGATGCATCATGGCTCATTTTTACAAATAGGATTCTCCATGGTATGAGAAAATCCGCATTGAGTGTAGCAAAAGTATGGGCTGGCATTCCAATGCGATGATGATACCCTGTGGAACCTGCCTCTAACATGCACATACAAGTCATTGAGATCACACAACAGCTCTCCCGTGTGAAATTGCACAATAAACTCACAGCTGGAAGCACGCTAGATGGCCTAAGAGGCACCTTCCTTGAGTTCATGACTGAGTGCAAGAAACTATGCAAAAGAAAAAGAAGAAAAAAAGTGTAAGGTAGCCCACCACAATGATTTCTCTTCCCATCCACGAGTTCACTGCCACAATACATGGCAATCCCCATGAGGGGCAGCTGCAGATTCCTGCTTTGCAGGGGGTTGGATTAGATGATCCTCAGGTTCCCTTCCAACTCTATGATTCTATGGTAATGACTTTAGGATGGCCAAATTAACACAAGTTAAAGCTGCTAGAGATATTGGCCTCATGAGAATAATTATTTGTATCCTTGGGGAAATGCTGTAGTTAAGTGAACACGCCATACATTTAAAGCACATAGCTTCCCCACCAAGAATTATGGGAACTGTAGTTTACCCCCTAACTGAGCTACAGTTCCCAAAGCCTGTAACAAACTACAGTTCCCAGGATTTGGGGGGGGGGGATCTTGTGCTTTAAAGCCATAAAGCGCATGTTTTGCATTCAGAAGATCCCAGGTTCAGCTCCTAACCTCTCCAGAGAGGGCTCTGAAAGATCCCTGCCTGAAACCCTCGAGAGCCCCTTCCACAGCCATCGTAGATCGTCCTGAGTCGATGGAACGATGCGCTCGCCTTCTGTAAAAGGCCTCTTCCTATGTCCCTGCGTTAACTTTCTAGCTCATGCAGAAGGCGAAGAAGATGTGGAGTGGGAAACTCAAATCGCTGGAGAAATATAAAGCCTTCTTGCTAAATTAAACGAAATAGACCCATTACAATACGCGCTCTCCCCCACGAGAGTCTTTTATTAGCAACGATGCTTTGCTTTTAGTAATAATATTGAGGTTGTATTAAAGCGCATACTCTAGATGTCATCTATTAGAGCGGAACTGTAATTGCTTCTAGCATGGTAATTATATGGTCGAGGGTAAGTATTCTTTTCTAAAAGAAAGAAAAAAAATATTGGAGATACAAACATAAAAATAAATCCTTTGAAATAGGATGTGGGGCAGGATAGTGAGTAGGCTAAACACAAAGACAGTTGCCATCAATCCAGAGAAAGTTTCTCATAAAATGCAGCCTAAGGCTTCAAACCTGACATGACGCCATTCATGCAGGTAGGGAAGGTTTTTCTTTCAGCCTGATAATGCTTCTTGCTTGCCTCAATGGGAGGTGTGTGTGTAAGTCAATATTCTTGCTCTGCCCACTTTTGCCCCTGACGCCGCCCACCACTGGAATTTGGCCTGGAAAGTGGCCTAAAAGGGAATGTACCGTACTTTCCCATCTATAAGATGCCCCCATGTATAGGACACCCGCTATTTTGGGGGACCCTAAGAAAATGGGGGGAGATGGCACAGAATTGTTGAGTTTTTTTGCGGAGGATTGCCCAGGGTTGTTGCGCTTTTTCTACGGGGAATGCCAAAAATCACTCACCCACATACTTCGCAAAATCTGCCTCCCATCTGTCCCATCGCGGGCGGACACTGCCTATCGCCCACCCAACTGCCGGGGTGTCAGCCAATCAACACCACCCATTGATGCAGCAGCCAGTAACACGCACAATAGCCGCTGACAGACGCAGCAGCAACCAATAAAATGTCCACCCTATGCACTAAACATGTATAAGACGACCCCCACTTTTTAGCATGATTTTTAAGGGAGAAACTTATACACGGAAAGGTACAGCAACTCGGAGGCTGAAATGGCTTCACCATCCCTGGCCCTGATACTTAACAACCACAGGCCAAGGAACAGGAGACTTTATACTATTCTCTCCAGGTTTTTTTTTGTTTTTATACCGGCAACTCCCCGATCTGTTTGATTAAAAAGGTTAATCAAGGTACGGGTACTTTTATTTGCTGGTGTAGAAGAGGGCTGAGCTGGCCTGGCCTGGCCATGGGTTTCGAAGGGAGTTACTGTATGTACACACAGAGGCAAACACACCTTCTTTATTATCTAAATACACACACATGCAAACATATTAAAAAAAAACAACTCAAGTCCAGGCCGCCTGGTTACATACAGATAGGATTGCCAGCTTTTGCACCTGAGTTGGCCCTTGAAAGCCGTTTGATTTGCAGCAATGAAGCTGGAGACTGGTTATTAATTCCATGCCATTAACTAGCTTCACTTGCTGAGTTCTGCAGACTAAACCCCTCTTAAAGTCCCAAAAGCAAGCCAGTTTTGGTTTGTTTGTTTTTAAAATCTGATCCGTGGGTGACCTTTCATATACAGCCTTTTGAAGTTAGGATGGAGTGGGGAAAAGTCACCTTTTATCTGAGAACTCCAGGTAGATAAAAGCATCTTCCTGCAACCTAAAGCTCTTTAGGAAATGTGCACTACCTGCAAAGGAGCCATCCTTCTGTCCTATATCGCCTCCCTCTCCTTCCCCCTTTATAATTCGCTCTCCCTTTAACATAAGCGAGATAAAATACATTTATATCCACCTTCCTCCAAATTTTCAGTCAGCAGCTTGGACGAAGGTGGAGGGCCAGCATCACACCACCTACTCCAAGAATGCTTCACCTGCAGCCTATGGGGCCGTATCCAGCCCACCAAGCCACAGGAAGTGGCCTGCCAGCCCTTGCAGCCAATCAGATTGGGAGATAAAGCACTCTGCCTGATGTTTAGAGAGCCACTTCTGGAGGACAGCGAGAGCACTTTATCTCATGATATAAAATCCCCCTTACTGCACTTCAGAGATCCTCTCTAAACAACAGGCAGAGGGATCTTTTATCTCTGATCTTAAAGGTAAAGGGACCCCTGACCATTAGGTCCAGTCACGGACGACTCTGGGGTTGCGGCGCTCATCTCGCTTTATTGGCCGAGGGAGCCGGCGTACAGCTTCCGGTCATGTGGCCAGCATGACTAAGCCGCTTCTGGTGAACCAGAGCAGCGCACGGAAAAGCCGTTCACCTTCCTGCCAGAGTGGTACCTTTTTATCTACTTGCACTTTGACGTGCTTTCAAACTGCTAGGTTGGCAGGAGCTGGGACCAAGCAACAGGAGCTCACCCCGTCATGGGATTCGAACAGCACAGCACGTCCCTTATCCCTGATCTTAGTGTTGAGATAAAAGCAGGAAGAGGCGTTATCTCTTAAGATGAAACGGCAACATTTCCCCTCACTCCTGATCTGGGAATGATCTGTACAAAGTAAAAGGCAACCCCACCTCACCACAGGGTGGTAGAGGGGGTTCTGGAAATGTGTGCGCGAGCACATTTGTCTGTGACAGTTGATGCATGATTCTGTGAGTGATAATGCTTCCTCTTCTTCTTTCTTTAAATACAGATTTTAGTTTTATGGAGCTGTGAGAAGCCACCCCCACAGAGCAGTAAATGGCCACAGACGACGGTACCTTTGACCATCATCCAAGGCAGCAGCAAGGTAAGCTGCCTTTGACGGCTGTGGAGGAGATATAGAAGTGAAAACATTGGCATTAACGTACCCAGGATAAATGCAAATAAAATTCTTCTTACAATTCTTCACAGTAACATATCAGGGTTTATTTTGCCCCGAGTTCTCTCATTCCAATAGGAAATAAACAAACTCTGATTTTTCAGTAAAGGTGTATCATGTCTTCCCTGCCTAACCATAACCATTATTTGTGAATTTAATCATTTGGGCTATATGCCAGATTTTCCTTAATCATTCTTCTCCTTTTGGCATTCCTTCCTTTTTTCATGTCTGATCTACGGTCATTCATGCTGCATGAAGTAAATGAATGGTCATTTCTTGATCTTCCTTCCATACTGTTTTCTTGATGTACCTAAATAATACTATTCTGTCATTTTGATCTGTGTCCCTCTTGTGTCTCCTTCTCTTCTGCTGAAGGTTAGCGACCGGTTTTTGCCTTACTCCGTCATTGGGACAGATGCGGTGCTGAGTCTGGATGAACACACCAGCCTCTCAACGGGTGAGGTGAGGACACTCTCCTGAGCCTTTTAATGGTTTGCTTGCAGACATGGGCACCCATAATATATGGGCATGCCAAAGGGCATAATATTTGATGGGCAGTGCCTTGCACTCACACTCACAATTGAAGAGACACGGCACAAAAGGAAAAGAGGCTGGGAGGGAGGAGGAAAAAAGCAAGCTTAGGCACTAATTCTTAGATAATAAAGTTATTGTAGTGAGCAACAGGAATGGATTTTTTTGGGAGATGAGTCTAAAGCTGCTAGTCTTTTAGCTGAGCTGCTTGGTGAGGCCTTGCACTCCCATCTCTCTCCTTCTCCCACAACTTGATAGAATTTCTCTTTTTCAGCTGGTGAACTGCCAGCAAGGGAAGACCTTTGCCTTCATCATCGTGAGCTGAGTGAGTTCCAGCTGCTCAGCCTCACTCCCTTGCCGCAAAGGTCCTCAGCGGGGAGCTGCTGCCTGGCAACACCAGGGAGGGCCAAGGATGAGAGCAGGAAATGCTGCCTGCATCAGCCTGGCATCATTTGGGCACTGTGCTATTTCTGTTTCTGATAGGGCTGGTCCAAGACATTTTGCTGTCTGAGGTGGAGCAGCAGATATCGCCCCCATTCCCAGGTCAAGATGAATAGCAGGCACAAGGCAGTATAAATATTTGGCATTTCGGGCAGAGCTGTCAACCTTCCTTTTTTTGCAATGGGAAATGGCACTGGAATAAGGGAATTTCCCGCAAAAAAGGGAAAGTTGACAGCTATGATTTCGGGCAGAAAATCCCACAGACACCTTCCACGCCCCCCTCCCCAGCAGTAGTAAAAAAACACAATAAAAATTAAATAACCAACAAGTTTCAGCACTCCCATGACATCCAGTATCTGCTGGATGAGGCAGCTGCCTCACTCTGCCTAATGGCAGAGCTGGCCGTGATTCATGATACTGCACTTGAATGTGATTGCATTCTGCATATTGTTTGTATGCGGCCATGAGAGCCTGGGGCAGCGGGGGGAGGGTCTGTAAAGCAGGAAATAAGTATTCTGAAACAGGGGTTCCCAAAGTTTGGTCTGCATACCACCAGTGGCCCCTGTACTTCATTCAGGTGGTTCACAGGAGTGACTCTGGAAGCCAAGCCTTATGAGGAACGGTTGAGGGAGTTGAGCTGGTGACGGGGACATAGGAAGGTATCTTACACAGAGTCAGATCACCGGTCCATCTATCTCAGTATTATCTACACAGACTGGTAGAAGCCCTCCAGGGTTTCAGGAAGGAGTCATTCTCCTGGCCCTACCTGGAACTGAGGACCTTCTGCATGGAAAGCAGGTGCTCTGCCCCTGAGCTGAAGCCCTGGCCTTTTGAGGCTCGTGCATTTAATTGCTTTAGGGAGTGGGGAGCAAGGGAGAAGTACAGTGGTACCTCGGGTTACAGGCGCTTCAGGTTACAGACGCTTCAGGTTACAGACTCCGCTAACCCAGAAATAGTACCTCGGGTTAAGAACTTTGCTTCAGGATGAGAACAGAAATCGTGCGGTGGCAGCGACAGCGGCAGCGGCAGCAGGAGGCCCCATTAGCTAAAGTGGTACCTCAGGTTAAGAACAGTTTCAGGATAAGAACAGTCCTCCAGAACGAATTAAGTTCTTAACCCGAGGTGCCACTGTACAGCTTGGGTGGGGAAGATGTCATTCTTTTATTTAAAAATATTCAGGCGTGTTGACTTTTCCCAGAGAAAATGCAGCAAAATGCTTAGTAGGTCACTTCTCAAACAGGCAATCACCTGAATGACCACCAACGTGGGTGTCTTTAAAAGAGGATTAGACAAATTCCTGGAGCATAAAGTTATCAGTGGCTCCAGTTGGTGTGTTCTACTCCCACACTGTCGGAGGCAGTGTGCCCCTGAGTTCCTGCTGGGAATCACACACTTAAGAAATCCCCTGCACATGGAAGACTAGCATTTCAAGGAGGAAGCAAGGCTCAAATCCCTTCCTCTTACCTTTCTGTGTGCAGGGAGTTCTTAGCAAAAGGGAAGCATTCAAACATGTGATTGCCCCCACTGCATTCTGAAGTGGCACAGTCCTAGGAACTAGATACCACCTGCTCTTCTTTGCATGGTTGGATTGGCTGTTCTTGTTCCACAATCTACTGAAAAATGCTGGAGAAGGGATGGTGGCTGGGAAGTAGTATCCTTTCTTGGACGAATGGTGCACTTACCCTCTTCCTTCTCTCTCTTCCTGACTCTCCAGGTTGACTTTGCCTTTGTGGTGTGGAGAAGTTTCCCCGACCGGATTGTGGGCTTCCCTATGCGCAGCCACTTCTGGGATGCCAGCAAGAGCCAGTGGAGCTACACTTCAAAATGGACCAATGAGTTCTCTATGGTCCTCACCGCAGCTGCATTCTACCACAGGTACCCCCCCCCCCAGCTATCACTACTGAGAATTACAAGTGCAGCCTGCAACACAATGTTGCAGTGTTCTCCTGCTCTGCCTTCCAACCAGCCAGCTGTGCTCTCATCTAGGGTGCTCCATTCCATTCTCCTCCCCTCCTGGTTTTCTGTTTTTTCCTTCCACCCCCACCCCTCGCTTCGACTGTCTATTGCCACTGAGCGCTGCCCCACCAACCTCAGTCCACCCTCAGCCCCCCCCCCCATTGCCTGCCTTCTTTCTTACATCCAGTCCAGAGGGTGGCCCTGCCTGTCGCCTTCCTCCTCCTTAGTCTCACTGCTGCCTTTGAAGAAGACGAAGAGGACAGAAATAGAATTAGTTGACTCCATCTGTCATTGGTTCTGGTTGCTGTTGGGCTCTGGCTCCCCCTACTGTTGGCCTCCTTGCCTTCTGCCCAACCAGTTCCAATGAGCACCAGCCCCATCTGCCCCTACTAGACCACTGATTCCCAGAACCGTCCGGAGATAAGTCATTAATGCGCCTGTTTCTCCTTTCCTGCCACTTTACGATGCCTCTGTTTCTCCCCCTCGACAGGTATTATCACAGCCTCTTCACCAATTATTTGCCTGCTAGACTAAGGAGCCTTGTTGATCAGATTGCCAACTGTGAAGACATACTGATGAACTTCCTGGTTTCTGCTGTCACCAAGCTACCTCCCATCAAAGTGACCCAGAAGAAGCAGCACAGAGAGAGTCCTCCACAGCAGGTACAAGGTCTTAACTGGCCAACATGGGGGAATATAGGGGGAAAGATCTGAACAAGAGTTGTTTCCACATCATTTCCCCTCCAATAGTCATTTGGACCAGCCTTCCCCAAGCTGGTGCCTTCCAGATGTTCCTGACTACAACTCCCATCAGTCCCAGCCAGAGAAGTGCGAGTTTTGACCAATAGCTGTTGTTTGTGCATTGTTTTGGAAAGAATTAGGTGTTTGCTCATTAAATTGCAAACAAAGTCACATGTCTCCCTCATTCCATAGGCTAGACAGACAAATACTCGGCCCCCACATGGGGTGTTAACACATAACATTCACTACATGTTCCAGCTTTGTACCTGTGCACAGACATAGTTAAGCTGCATACTCGTACACATACTCACTTGCAAGGCTCAATGAGTTCACAACCTGTGTACACAATGGCTGAGCTGGACAAATCAACAAGTGCTCACTCTTTCACACAAACTTCTGCGTGCATTTAGAGTCAGCTTATACCTGCGTTCAGTATAACATGTAAACAGCCCTTATGTGAAATCTCTATGTGAACTGCAGAGAGGAGAAGCCACGAACCCCTGCATGGCATCCAAATGGCACTTTTGCAACATCATTTTTTTTTTGCAGGGGGTGGGGGGGTTAATTCACAGCCATGTGTCTGAACTCTCCCTCGCATTGCCTGCCTTTGTTTCCCCTGCAGCTGTTGAAGAGCGCTCCCCCATCCAATGGGAACCTTCATTTCTCTCAGCGCCAAGAGTGCGTCAATCAGTTTGCAGCCTGGTTTGGGTACATGCCTCTGGTTCATTCCCAGTTCCGCCTGGACCCCGTGCTCTTCAAGGACCAGGTGTCCGTGCTTCGGAAAAAGTACCGGCATCTAGAGAGAGCCTAGCTCCAGAGAGAGCAGGAGGAGACCTCTTCCCTCTGGGAGAAGAAATGGTGCAGAAGGAGCACTGGCAGACTCAGCCCTCCCCGTATTGGACACTGGGAGTACCTGCAGTGCCGTGGCACACAGATGGGTTGCTGAGCTGGGACCCATTCCGTCAGTAGCATTGCAAGGAAGGGGACTACAGACCCCCCACGTGGGGCACTGCACCCAGAGCCTTCTAACTTTCAATACTGAAAGGAGGAATACTCTCGTCTTGCTGGTAGCTGTGGAGATGCCAGATGAATTTTAAGTCTTTATTGGGTTTTACCAGTACAAATAAAGGTTTGCAGGAATTGGCTCTGTCTCTCCCTGATTGCTTTTAATAGGACTGTTTTTTCATTGTCTTCACTTCAGATAGAATTGTCAGCATTTTTTCTGACGTAGCTCAGTTGCTCGGAATTTATTGTCCTGATCTACTTTGTCACCCTGCCGCTCATATACCAGAACTACAGGAGGATACGCCATAAATACATATCCCTCTGTTCAATTTCTTTGTTATTCCCTGCTTTCCAGCAGATGCAGTTTTAAAATGGATGAATGAATGGATGGATGAATGATACTGGGAAGGTGGGAGCACTCTGCACATGCTCAAAACAATGTGTCCTTGCATTCCCCCCCCCTTCTTTCCCCTGGTTTTTGAATTGGAGGAAAAGGTTGGGGAGTTAGCATATCATGAAATATGCTAACTCCACGCTTTGATTCATGCACTTTTATCCAGTGGAGGCTGGTGCATCAGGGCAAATGGGGCAGTGCCTTAGTCTGCCCTCAGCACCTGCCTGCCTTTCTACTTATATCCAGTCCAGGGTTGGAAACTGCATGTCACCTTCCTCCTCCTTAGTCTCAATGTTGACCTTTCAGATCTCAGAAGCGGTGGCGTACGGAGCCCCTATGCCCCCTGGAGCAGCAAACGTGGGGGCACAGCAACTCACAAGGCTGCCGGGTGCAAGCAGCCGCTGCACAGAAGTGCTGGGCGGTGGCTTGGGAGTCACTGGGGGGGGGGGTGCCGAGTTTCACCCCCCCCTCCAGGTTGGAACTGGCTGGAAACAGGGGCGTGCCGCTCTCAACGCCCCTACCTTCCTACGCCACTTCTCAGAAGGAAGCAGGATGTGGACAAAAGTACAATTAGTGGGCTCTGGCGCCCCCTACTGTTTGGCTCCCTGCATTCGCCCTTGCTGGTCCCAATGGGAACCAGCCACCACTGGTTTTAGCCAAATCTTTTTTGCCTGTGGTAGCTGTCTAAAAACAGTGATTAAGGGACCCTCAGAAAAGGTAAGGGCAGGACCCTTTGTTCCTCTGTGATTTGAGAAGTAGTATGTTTATTTGTTTTAAACTGCTTACTATTGGAAAGGTAGGGTTGCCATACGTCTGGAATTTCCCGGACATTGAAGTCAGAAGCAGTGTCCGGGCGGAAATCGCTGAAATGTCCGGGAAAATACGAACATATGGCAATCGATGTCAGAAGTCTAGATTTTGGAGATTTAAAAAAAAAAAGCTCAGATTTTGCACACAATAAAAAGCTCAGCAATTTTGTGCCCAGATTTTCACTTTTTGAAATATGGCAACCCCACAAAAGGAAAAGAACTTATTAGTCCTTAAAACTACACACACACACACACACACACTTTTTTCTCCTGAGCAGGTAAAATGTACTTTGCATATGTTCAGAGACACACAACAGTGAGGTGCCAGTTTTTGGAAATGAATAGGTGGCAATGCATAACCAGGCCCCTCTCTTTTTTCCTTCGAATACAAGCAGGTGGAAATTCAATAGTTGAAGCATTTCCCAGCATGCTGTTGCAGCGAGAAGATATTCCACCTGCTAAATTTCTGCTTATTATCAAAGACAAGAGATTGGATGCAGGGCAGGTGGGAGAGATTTTTAGCAGGATAGATTTCTCATTTTGTCCTCACTGTTTGCAGCAGACCTTTGTTGTTGCTGCTGCTTTAACAATAACAAGCAAGCAGGTGGAGAGAAAGAGGAAACCTTTGCAAACATCAGTATCTGGGGGTTATGTAATCTGGTTCCTCCTTTGGGTTCCTGTTGTCAGAGGCAGCAAGAGGAAGTGAAGAGACTTGCATGAGAGGCAGCAGAGGAGGAGGCAGACAGGCCTGCGAAGTGTGGTTGCCAACTTTCCAACCAGCTCTTGTAACTTTCCATTTTAGCAGCAATCTTCCCTATCCCGGTGCCTTCCAGGTGCTTTGGAACCCAGCTCCCATCAGCCCAAGCCACCATGGCTAATGTCCAGGGATGATGGGAGTTGTAGTCCAACATCTGGTGGGCGCTAGGGTTGGGGGAAAGCTGATCTGCAGGAACGAACAGGCCAGTTGTGAGGAACCTTTAGCTCCCCAGTTGCTGCTGAGGTTCAGTTCCCAACATGGCCAGTTGCCAGGGTTGATGGCAATTGTAGTTCATCAACATCCTGGGAGGGGCAAATGCTCCTCACAGCTTAAGTGTGGAGCCAGTGTGGTGTAGTGGTTAAGAGCGGCAGACTTGTAATCTGGTGAACCGGGTTCGTGTCCCCGCTCCTCCACATGCAGCTGCTGCGTGACCTTGGGCTAGTCACACTTCTCTGAAGTCTCTCAGCCCCACTCACCTCACAGAGTGTTTGTTGTGGAGGAGGAAGGGAAAGGAGAATGTTAGCCGCTTTGAGACTCCTTCGGGTAGTGATAAAGTGGGATATCAAATCCAAACTCTTTTTCTTAAGCAGGCACTAGGTGCAGTTAAAAAGCTTTGACTCTGGGTTTCTGGAGCTCAAAGAGGAACAGGGGAGGCTTGCTCCCCCCCCCCCAGCCAATTGACAACCCCAGTGAGCCACTAGGGGTGGCAATCCATGAGGCAGTTCTCCTGCACAATCCCCATTTAGATGAGGCTTGCACAGAACTCCCATGCTAACTAGTGGGGAAAGGTCTTAGCTCAGCAGTAGAGCATCTCCTTGCATGGAGAAGGTCTCAGGTTCAATCCCTGGCATCTCCAGGTCAGGTTGGGAGAGAGAGACTCCTGCATCAAACTCCAGAAGGCTGCTGCCAGTCAGTGCAGACGGTAATGAGCTAGGTGGACTAATGATTTGATTCTGTGAAATACAGCTTCCTATGCGCCTATCTACTATTTGGACGCTCTACCTGGGGCATTAACATGTCTCGTGCCAGCCCAGCCCTCCCTATTCCACCTAAAATCTGATTTGTATGGCAGTGAAATTTTCAAGCTGGGAGGCGGCAATTGGCTAAAGAGAATCTACTCAGTTGCATAATTTACAAGCAATTGATTTGGTCCAGGTCCCTGTTGCAAAAGAGATAAAATGAGACTTGGGGAAGGAGGGGGCGGAGGTAAGAAGCTGCTGTTATGTCTGCCAAAAGACTACTGGGTCTTTTTGAGGGTGGGATTTGCGGTTAATATTCTCCTGGCAAAAGGCTGTGAAAAATGAGACGCTTAGAAAGACGGGGACGGAGGCTAGGGAGGAGAAAGGAGCCATAAATAATTCCTTGGCATGAGTGTTTCCTGGTGGGGGTTTTGGACGCTGCTGCAAAGCGTTTCCCACATCCGTGTGTTTCATTCCTTTTAGAATTTTTAACTGGCACAATCCACTCTTTCATGATTAGGTATTACAGTGGGGAAGATTAGACCTAGGGCCATGTATGCTTTCTTAAAGAAATTGGGACTGCCACTTGGTTATAGGGATTTGTAGCTGGTATTTCCACAAATCCTCATGCTAACAGGTTGCAGATTTAGAATTAAAACCACTTTTTTTCTAGGAGAGCAAAAGAAAAAACACAGGTTTTTTTTTTTTTTTAAAAACAAATAAAGGTTTCCAGAGCATTAAACAATGCAAAAGATAATAAAGACAGTCTGCATAATTACTTTTAGCAGTCATCCTTCTCTTTTTTTCATTGCTTTGAGAGTGAGGTTGGGAACTTCGTAAAGGCCGAACAATATGGAGGTAGAGTGCACCTGTTGCTGTAGGATTTGCTTATTTAATCTGTACACTGCCCTTCATCTGAAGATCACATTGCAGTTCACAACACAAAAAGGACAGTTGGTTCGAATACCAAATGCTCCTTTAGCTTAGCCCAAACACTACAAATTTATGTACCACGTGCATCAAGAAAAGCTAAAATCAGAAGTCTGTCTCTTAATCATTCCGATGAAGCTCTCTGATAGCACCCAAGAAGGAAGGTAGGGGCCAGTTAGGCATCATGGAAAAAGGAGGACACACATTTCAATATGCTAATTTATGTGACTATATGTGCAGATTTAGAAAAAAAACACACAGAGAGAGAACGATTTAAACAAGAAATGCAATATATCTCATCATAGTGGAGAAGACTATGGCCATGTGACCTGTGTGCCACTCAAGTCTGCTTCCCCAGGGGCTCAGAGTTTTCCCTTTTCTGGTTCTTTGTTTTAAACTGGACATGAATGGACAGCCCTCCAAAGACAGGACTTGATAGCGCTGTTACTTTACAGAATGCAGTGGAGGGTGCTGACCTTTTAGCCATGTTGAAGTAAGATATTTAACAGCCCAGAAGTCCAGTCAGCTTCTGTATGTGGAAGGGACACTGTCTATCTATCTATCTAATCTATCATATTTATATCCCACGCTTTTCTTCAAGGAGCTCAAGATGGTGTACATGATTCTCCCCTGCTCCTCATTTAATCCCCACAACAACCCTGTGAGGTAGGAAAGGCTGAGATGCAGTGGCTGGCCCAAGGTCACATCCAGGGAGCATCATGGCTGAGGGGGGCGGGGTTCAAACCCGGGTTCCCCTGGCCCTAAGCAGAAAAATGGCTTGGAATGCCCAGCCCAGGCTGAGCTCTGTGCAAAGAATCTTCTACGATGCTACATGCAGAATCTTCTAAAATCTATCACCTAATGCCAATAGGAACATTTATGCTGCTGTGAATAATGTAATGGTTACATAACAAATTGCTAAGTGAAATAAAATTAATGGCAGGCCTTCTGGTAATCGAAACTCCATGATCTTCATCAGACATATTACTCTACGAATACAAGAGTTCTTAAGAATATTCAATGGTGCGATGATTGTGGAATTTGATTGCTGCCTGGGATAGGCTGGTATGTTTAGCGTCTCTTCCCCACCTGGTGCCTTCCAGATGTTTTGGACCACAGCTTACGTGATCCCAGCCAGAACAGCTATATGTAGAATTTTCTAGAATCAATCACGCTGATGGGAATATTTATGTCACTGTAAATGAAGTCACTGTTACATAACAGGGAATTTAACTGGGGACTTTTTTTGCATGCAACGCTACGGCATGTTCTTAAGCAAAAGTGCTGTGCTTTGATGCTGGGATGGGAAATTCGTGGCCCTCCAGATGTTGCTGGACTGTAGCTCTCATCAGCCCTAATCGTGAGCCATGCTGGGAGAGTTGGGAGCCTGAGGATAGTTGGAAGAATGCAAGTTCCCCATCCCATGTTCACAGGTAAGGGATCCTGAACATGCACTTTTCTTAAGAAGTGGTATGATTGAGGCACTATTTTAAAATCCGCTTGGACTACTGCAATGCGCTCTATGTGGGGCTACCTTTGAAGGTGACCCGGAAACTGCAATTAATCCAGAATGCGGCAGCTAGACTGGTGACTGGGAGGGGCCGCCGGGACCACATAACACCGGTCCTGAGAGATCTACATTGGCTCCCAGTACGTTTCCGAGCACAATTCAAAGTGTTGGTGCTGACCTTTAAAGCCCTAAACGGCCTCGGTCCTGTATACCTGAAGGAGCATCTCCACCCCCATCAATCAGCCCGGACACTGAGATCCAGCGCTGAGGGCCTTCTGTCGGTTCCCTCACTGCGAGAAGCAAAACTACAGGGAACCAGGCAGAGGGCCTTCTCGGTAGTGGCGCCCACCCTGTGGAACGCCCTCCCATCAGAAGTCAAGGGAATAAACAACTACCTGACATTCAGAAAATTCCTGAAGGCAGCCCTGTTTAGGGAAGTTTTTAAACTGTGATATTTTAAATGTATTTTAATGTTTGGTGGAAGCCGCCCAGAGTGACTGGGGAGACCCAGCCAGATGGGCAGGGTACAAATAAATTATTATTATTATTATTATTATTATTATTATTATTATTATTATTATTATTAAAAAATGTGATAAGCCATTTTGCTGCATGAAGCGAAGGACAAGGTGACACACCCACACATACTTCTATGTGCAAAAGCTGACCAGATTGGCAGCTGAATCTTATTTAAACACAGGCAAAGGTTCCCTGTTTAACGTGGTTTAGGACAGGGATAAGCAAGGTTTACCTCTCCTGGGCTGGTTCACTCCAGCGGAGATCCTTCCGTGGGCCGGATCGTGCATGTATGAGCATGCGCAGCCATGATTTCCAGCGTCTGCGCAGATGTGATTTCCAGTGCCACAGAAGCGAGTCCCCACGCCACGCCGCACCAGTTTAGCGCAGCACACAGGGATTCGCCGAGCGGGCGGCTCAGTTTGGGGGCGGCTCATGGGCTGGTTAAGTGACCCCTGTGGGCCGCTTGTGGCCCATTGGCCTTAGGTTGCTGACCCCTGGTTTAGGAGAACAAGCTAGGTTCAGGAGGGCAGGGCAGGCTGTGTGGTGCAAACAGTTGCATTCTCCATTGCCTCTCCTCTGCTGCCTGGCAGCCACAGCATCCGCCCCCTGGGGCAGCTGGCTCATTCTGCCTAATGCTGGGGCCGGTGCTGTTGATGATTAAACCTGTTCCCTACTTCAGGCCTTTTCAAAATAGAAAGCTGGTTAATGAATACTCTCAAGGACGGACAGATGGATGGGAGAGGAGGTTCAGTATCCAGAGATAAGCATGTATCAGTTTATATATGCTCTCCAAGTCAGACCCATCTGTTGAGGAAATGATGCAAACAAAGAGAAACGGATAAACTGGCACCACTTCTGTGAAACCCACAAAAATACAAACTTTGAAGTGCTGGGATCTAGTGATTAAGTATTTGATACTTGTTAGATTTTGGCAATAAAGAGAATAAAACGTTGCACTGTAAATCATAATACGGCTTATTCTTTCATAAACATTAATTATAAACGGTGAGTGGCTTTGTAATCAAAGTGTTGCTGCCAACCAAGTGCAGCTCAAGAGTAGACCAATTGAAAGTAATGAACCATAACCTCAATGGGACTACTCTGATTAGGACTAACATTGGTGAAACCCACAGTAATATACAGTGAGACTATTAAGATGAAGACTAAAAGCATGTGTGGTTACCTGCATTGTGCAGTATGGGTGTTTTTTTTGTTTTTTGTAATTTCACGTTTAATCTTGTAAAATAAGAAGGGGAAAGCGGGTTTTGCACAAAGCAGACAGGCAATTCACTTAATATGTCATCAGCCCTGACACAAGATGATAAGGTGGGTGGGCTATAAATAGTAACCCATCCATCCATCAATCTGAGCCACAAAGTTCCAGGAGAAATATTAGTTTAATGCAGTGGTCTTTAATCAGTGGATTTATCATCAGTTTCCTCCCAGAGTGCTTGGCTCTGGTCTAGACTACGACCCCCTGCTCAGGAACATTGCCCAAAGAGGAAAGTTTGCAAACTGGGAGGCAGTTACTTAGATTTTCCGAATCTAGGGTGGGTTTCTTGAGGAGTGGTCTTACCACTGCCTCCTTCAAGCAGGCAGGGACCACCCCCTCTTGCAAGGAGGATTGCCTCCCTGGCCCAGCCAGCTGTCCCCTCCCTGCTAGTTTTTATCAGCCAAGAGGGGGCAAGGATCCAGAATGCAAGTTATTGCCCATATCAGCTCAAGCACTTTATCCACATCCTCAAGCCTTACTACCGGTAACTGGAACTCATCCAGCACAAAAACAGCAACACAGCACTTGCAAAGCCCCATGGCAGCAAGAGCTGTTCTAACAGGGGGCTTTGAGCTGTCTGAGGGCGAAAATAAAAAGAAAAAGCATTTCATGTGATGCTGCCTAAAGCAGCTGTGACTTGCTGACCTCTTTGGAGTCATCGCAGTACGGGGGAAGGCTCTGCACTCCTCCACCTTTTGCACAAAGCACACCAGGCATGCAGCCACACTGGAGGGATCACGGCGCAAAATGTGCAAGTCTTATGACACGGATTCATCCAGCAGCGCCTGCCCTCGGGGGCTGGACTTGAGGGCAGAAGTCCAAGCCTCCCCCCCCTCCCCTAAGCCAAACAAGCAGGAAGGATCTCAAAAGGCCAGCAAGGACTAACTTACCACGTATTGAGGTCAGGGAAGTAATATACGTTGCTCTCTAGGGAGCTGCCTATGCCAAGTCAGAGCATTGATCCATTTCGCTCAATATTGTCTACCCTGAATGGCAGCAGATCTCCAGAGCTTTCAGGCAGAGATCTCCCCCAACCCTGTCTGGAGATGCCAGAGATCGAACCCAGGACTTAAGAGGTTTACTCTTTGCTACTTGCAGTGACTTAAAAAAAACAAACTAGGTGAGAAACTGGCTGCTAATCGAAATTTAATTCAGCAGGTCCTTGCCCAACATAAAGCCCAAACCTGTTACTTAAAAGGCCTAGAGGTAATATTTAGGGTATTTGTGAGCAACAACACAGCTTAAGGTAGGGTCCCCAAACTAAGGCCCGGGGGCCGGATGCGGCCCAATCTCTTTCTAACTCCGGCTCGCGGATAGTCCGGGAATCAGCGTGTTTTTACATGAGTAGAATGTGTCCTTTTATTTAAAATGCATCTCTGGGTTATTTGTGGGGCATAGGAATTCGTTCGTATTTTTTTTCGTCCGGCTCCCTGCTCAAAGTTTGCTGACCCCTGGCTTAAGGTAAGCGTCTGCTGCCCTCTAGTGGTTGGTTAGTGACTTAGGTCAGGCTCAGTGAGCACTAGGCATTTGTGTTTTTTTTTTTGCAAGGTGTATTGCCATTAGAACTTTCGTCCACCTACGCTCTGCGATTGGTTAGAATCATAACGTGTTAAACCCAATACATAACACAAGGCCACGTCTGGTCTGTGACACTTGACAGCCTGCTTGCTTCCTAAACCCAGGCTGGCTGCCATTTGTGGGGAGCCCCTGACCGAGTGCCCTCTGATGGCCACCCATCCCACAAGCTTAACTGGTGCTTGAAGCAGTACTACAGCTGCTATCAGACTGTATGGCCATTTTAATTTCCCACAGTTCCTCAGAATGGCTTCTGTGGCCAATGTCAGCGGGTTCTGCCAGGGCACTACAGTCCCAGAAACCACCCCCCACAAAAAACCCCACCCAGTGTGGCCAAGCCTTCTCACCACCACTGACTGGGCTCCTGTGGTGTTAATGGCAGCTGGATTCTCAGAAATTAAGGTGAGGCTTTTCCCAGCCACACTGGAAATTAAGCAGGTGAGGCCTTAACCCCAAGCCATTCAGAGCATGACTTGCTTTAAGTTCTGCATTGGACTGCTGTCAAAGGCATAAGAGCAAAGCCCCCCCCCCCCCGTTTTAACGGATCACTCTTAATACAATTTATAACAGCTTCCTCACCCTTATTCCCTTATTGCGGTGGCATGAGTAGGGTGGACTTACACAGCCAGACTGTACCTTCCCACTGCCACCCAGTCGCAACCCTCAAAATCTGCTCCCTGAGGGATAGAGCAGGATGGTGAAGTCCTGTTGGGCATGTAACTTTGGCTTCAACCAGTTATTAAAAGCTCTCTTTAAAAGAATAAATAATGCAGTGAAGCTAGTTCTGTAAATTCTCAAGAGTGATGCTACGTTGGACACCTCAGGGCATTGTGGGAAATTTAAATGGTGAGGTTAATTCTATGGCTAGGGCTCTCTCCTCAATCCTGGAGTTGGCCCTGAACTCTAGATAAGGGATGGACGGAACTGTCAGCATCTTCTTGGTTTCTCATTCTTCCAATCTTCAGTTCTCTACCTCTACTCATCAGTTTGCATTCTTTCTTTTTAAGAAAAAGCTCCTCAGGAAAATTTATCAGCATTTTTAGGGAGCCTCTCTCCAAAATAATAATAATAATAATAATAATAATAAAAACCACACCAAAAAAACCCTTCTGGGATGCTATTTTGCCAAACATGCACATCTCTGCAAAGCAATTTCTCCCCAAATAATGTATTTTTGTATGTTATATGCTAGGGCAACCATACATCCAGGATTCTCCGAACATATTTGGGAATCGGTCGTTGTAAATAGTGTCCAGGATTTCTAGAAAATGGCAAAATGCCTGGGAAAACCCAGATGTATGGCAACAGGGCTTTTTGTGTTGAAAATATTTTTTTAAAAAAAGCTCTAAAACTTTTGTGTCTGGATTTTCACTTTTGAAATATGGCGACCTTATTATATGCACAAAAATAACTAGCTAGCTAGCTAGCTAGCTAACACACTTTCCCTTAGCAGGTACATTTTTGAGCACATTACTTGGCATTTTGCAGTGCAGTTCTGCAGTCAAGAAGTGCAAATGACTAACAATGGGTGGTGTTTTGGTCCCTGTTATCTCTTCAAAAAGTGCAAATTCCGTAAGTTTGCCTTTAAATGCAAACTGAATTGACTTTCTCTCCCATCTCTACTCTAGATACAAGGAGAAAGATCTCAATCCCCCTGAGGAAGAGGAAACTACTTGCATTGAGGAGGTATTACAGCCAAAGCAATAAACAGAAAGACCCCAGAGTTTTATTTTCAGGTACTTATAAAACTATAGGAGAGAAACAGAAAGAGAGGGAGAAGCAGAGAGAGACAGATAGAGAGGGAGAGGGGGGGAGGGAGGGAGAGAGAGCGCGCAGTTGCTCCCAACAAACTAAGCATCAGCACTTAGGTGGCTCTGAATGAGTTACTTGGCCCTGAGTAACAGTCACACTGGAACGAATTCTGAGGTAGCAGTTTTGACAAGGCCGAATATCCATCCGCAGGCTGTTCTACAACTCTCCTCAGATTCTCTTATTTTCTAATCAGTCAGTCAGAGGGACTCTGGCACTCCCGGCAGTCCTTCATGTCCTCGGAGTAGTTCTCGATCTGGATTGTCGTCG
Organism: Lacerta agilis; assembly: GCF_009819535.1. Lineage (NCBI taxonomy): Eukaryota > Metazoa > Chordata > Lepidosauria > Squamata > Lacertidae > Lacerta > Lacerta agilis. The sequence continues at coordinate 60,773,878 of NC_046319.1, forward strand.
TGTGGAAGTTGAAGGCTCCCTGCAGGCGGGAACTCGCTTCCTTCAAGACAGCCTGAGCATCTGCGTCTTTGTCTGGGAAGGGAGACAAGCAGCGAGCGGAGCAAAAAGGAAGACAGGCACCGTTTATTTGACACCAAGTCCGGGGGTGAGGGGAGATGGTGTACTGGGAGTTGTAGTTCAAAACATCTGGGTGGCACCACGTTGAGGAAGGCGGCACAAGCGGATTGATTTCCGCCATGCTAAGTCATGCATCTGGGAGCCTTTCTCACAGTACGTGTTTGTGGCCCTACTTGGGCACCAAATATCTGCGAGAGCACCCCTACAGACCCTCTTGAGTTTTGCCTGTTGGAAAGCAGGTTTACAGCTGGCTATTAGGGCAGCTTCTTCCCCCAGAAAGGAACAAAATGGACTGTTCATGAAGGTGACTGTGTAATCAACTCAATGGCAACAAAAACATAACCAAGGACAAGGCCCACAAACTGGTCAGGATCCAAGCAATTTCAGAGCCTCTCTCCCCCATCCGCACCACCACAAGCACCCTCTGGTATATATGAAACATCATCCATTAGTTGCTTCCGATGTCATGCGAGGATGTTTTTTGTTTTGTTTTTGCCTGTGCTTTCTGTGAGCTGTTGGATTGGGCCCTGTTATTTCCAAACGCCTGTCTTTAACCAGTTCCTGGGTTTCATTCACTGATTTTGTGATAGTCTTACTTTGTTCAGTGTTATTTTTGTATACTGCTTAACAGAGATTTTTAAATGTTTCAGAAATGTGTTTTTTTTAAAAAAAATTGTATTGTGTTTTTACTATTTTTTGTTGGGAGCCACCCAGAGTGGCTGGGGCAACCCAGTCAGATGGATGGCATATAAATAATAAATTTATTATTATTATTATTATTATTATTATTATTATTATTATTATTATACAAATACAAAGTGTTCTATTTTTAAAAAGCACAGGGTTGGGGGTGTGGGGCAGTTAAAGATATTCAGTACGCTGCCTAAGCCATCCAGCCACTGGGTAGGAAGAGAAGGAGGAGGATGCATGCTTGCTAGATCAAGGGTTGAGGTCAGCAGACCATCCCAGTCAAAGCTTGGCTTTTCTGGGTACCAGCACTGTCTATGCCCACATGCTTTTCTTCCCTAGTTGCAAAATCCAACATCCACCTCAGCTACAGTGACTGCACCTTGTTAATCCCTAAACCTGCAACTCATAGAGGCATGCGTAGCCATGTGGGCAGGGAAGGAAGAGGAGGGAATGTCTCTCCTGCCAGATGTATCACAAGATGCCCATATTTCTTTAAAAAAAAACAACCACCCCAAAACAAAGTAGGTTTCTAGCATTTGTAGAACCTGAGATGCAAGGCGGGGTGTGCAGGCACGAGTCCCCTCATTTGTTTCTGTGAGAAGCTAACTTGTTCCCACCTTTCAGTGATACTTGTTTATTTAGAACAAAATAAAAAATAAAAAAATCCTTCCAGTAGCACCTTAGAGACCAACTAAGTTTGTTCTTGGTATGAGCTTTTGTGTGCATGCACACTTCTTCAGATACGTGCATGCACACGAAAGCTCATACCAACAACAAACTTAATTGGTCTCTAAGGTGCTACTGGAAAGAATTTTTATTTATTTATTTATTTATTTATTTTGTTTTGACTACGGCAGACCAACACGGCTACCTACCTGTAACTTGTTTATTTAGAACATCCTTTGCCAACCTGGGTGCCTTTCAGGTATTTTGGACCACAACTGGAACCCCGATTTCTTATATTTTCTCCCCCCTCTCCCCAACCCCCCAGAAAAAAAACATGCAGATACTCCTTGCTCAGGAGTGCAACTTACTGATGGCAATGTGGACAGACAGCACGGGCTGAGACACCGTCAGGGCCCAAATATGGAGGCTGTGCAGGGCTTTCACTCCATTTATGGACAGCAAGATACTCTTCACATCATTGAACTCCACACCCTTTGGGGTGGCTGCAAAGAAGCAAAGGTGGAGGAGGAGATGCTGGTGAGAAGCAGACAACAAGATGACACAACTGCTTCTTTGTCTTGCACAAAGCTAAAACACGTAGTTTGATTGGATTATACCAGGCACAGGCAAACTCGGCCCTCCAGATGTTTTGGGACTACAACTCCCATCATTCCTAGCTAACAGGAGCAGTGGTCAGGGATGATGGGAGTTGTAGTCCCAAAACACCTGGAGGGCTGAGTTTGGGGGTGCCTGGATTATACCATGGAAGACAACTTTGTGTTTCCTTGGGGGTCCTTTTCCCAGCCCTGAGAGCCATAGAGAGACGACTGGAGGACATCATTTGGCCCCCAGGCCTGAGGCTCCCCACTCTTCCATTTCAGCAGCTGGAGAGGAAGGGACCCTCCAGAGCAGGCATATAGGCAAACTCGGCCCTCCAGATGTTTTGGGATTACAACTCCCATCATCCCTAGCTAACAGGAGCAGTGGTCAAGGATGATGGGAGTTGTAATCCCAAGACATCTGGAGGGCCGAGTTTGCCTATGCCTGCTTCAGAGACTCAGAGAAGTGGTGCTTCCTCCCCACTCACCCCATTTTCTGGACTCAAACGTTGTACCCCTCCAGCTGCTATGGGGACAAGGAGACACGGGGCAAAATAGCTAACACATTACAACCCAAACCCTTAGAATGCAACAGAAGTCGAACAAAGGAAAAGTAAAGCAACTACCTGCATTTTTGACTTGCAATGTCCCCCCACACCAAGTAGTCCCCCCCATACATAGAAAATTCATGGCATAGTCCAACCAGATGCTCCAATCTCTTTCCCCCACTTCAAAAGGAGAGACTTGCCTTCCATCAACACAAGGACAACATCTCGGAGGATGCTTAGGGTCGTTCCAAGGACCAGGATGGAAAACAGGAAGGTGCAGATGGGATCCACGTATTTGTACTCTGGCTGGAGGAAGAAGGCGAAGGAGAAAGAAGACTATGAGCCTCTCTGTCTTATACAGTCTGTTCAATGGCCTATCTAGATCAGTACCCACTACAACACAACAGCCTTTCTCAACCTTGGGTCCCCAGATGTTTTTGTCCTACAACTCCCATCATCCCTAGGTAGCAGGACCAGTGGTCAGGGATGATGGGAGTTGTAGGCCAAAAACATATGGGGACCCAAGGTTGAGAAAGGCTGCACTACAATGACCAGCAGTAGCTCTCCAGGGTTTCAGGGAGGGATGATGCTGGGGACCAAACCCGAGATGCTCTGCCACTGGACTGCAGATTTCCTGCTGTGATCTGCAGCTAACTTATTACTGCCCCCCAAACAAGCTTGTTCTTTACAGCAGTGTTTTTCAACCACTGTTCCGCGGCACACTAGTGTGCCGCGAGATGTTGCCTGGTGTGCCGTGGGAAAATTTGAAAAATTCAAGAGAATTACTTTATATATAGTCAATATAGGCACAGAGTTAAATTTTTTAACATTTTCTAATGGTGGTGTGCCTCGTGATTTTTTTCATGAAACAAGTGTGCCTTTGCCCAAAAGAGGTTGAAAAACACTGCTTTACAGAGCAAACATGGTAACAGCAGCAACTGTCCACTAAGAGAGTCGGCAGAGCTGCTCCATCGTGGAACAAATATTCTTTGCAGTTATCGATTATTCCAGACCACTTTACCTTGAAGTAGATGATGTAGGCTGCCACCAGGACTCCAATGCTCTGCAGGAAATCCCCAACCACATGGATGAAAGCAGCCCGGACACTGGTGTTGTGGCCACTGCCATGACTGTGTCCATTGCCATGACTGTGCCCGTGCCCTGACTGGTGGAGAGCAATGCCCATTCTGGAGGGAGAAATTAAAAGGAAAAGTGGGCAAGGAGAGAAGACTTTGCCAAAAGGAGAGCATCAGGCTGCAGCAGAGGCCAAGAAGGGAAGCAGGGCCATACCGCTGGCTCTGCTCTGTGATCTTTCCTGAACTCTCTTCCTGACTCGGCTGGTTGTCATTTGTTACTTTTAAGAATTGGTATCCGAGCCTCTTTGTTTTCCTCTTCCCTCCCCATTGCTTTTTCCTCCTCTGTCATTTCTTTCCAACTGTGGTGGGCAGAAACTATCTTTATTCTTCCATAAGCAGTTCTGGGACCCTTTCCCCAGCTGACAAGCAGAGGAAAAAATGCCAAAGTTAAATAACTACTGATAAATCCCACACTGACTTCTCAACTCCTCTTGCATTCTGTACATAAGTTTTATTACTTGTTTGCCACCCTGGGAACCTTCAGGAAGAAGAGCAGGACAGAAATCTGATAATTGCACTAAATGAAGAACATCGAAAGTAAAAACACTCGGCAGTGGGGGCAAGAGAGCTAGGCCAGAGGCTTTTGTTCATTCAGCTCCTGACACCCAGAAGCAAAGACCCAGGAAGCTGTTTCACACCAGCTCAGATGGCTTGCCCAACCCAGCGATGTAGACCCTTAATTGGCAGTGTCTCTCCATGGCCTCTGGCTAAGGTCCTTTCTATCACCAGCTTCCTAATCCTTTTTGCACAGGGGTGGGGCACTGGATCTGGCCAGTAGGCCAGATCTCTATCTCCACACATCCCTGTAGGCTAATCACCTGACTTCATTATCACTTCAAGTGACAATATGGCAATTAAAGTCAGTTTCCAGGAGGCTTCAATAGAAACTGCTTGCAAAGGGTCTTCAAAGTGAAGGCAGCCATGCCTTTACCTACCATCTGATGTCAGTGGGCAGGACCAAAGGCTGGAGATTCCCCACAATGAACACAAGACTTGTTTTGGCCTACAAAGCATGGTACCACTGATCTATGCAGCCCACAATCCATTGCCAGGGTCAACCCCCATCTGAGGAGAATCTCCAGTTTATGCCCACTTCCTTAGGTGCCCATTCAAGTGCATTCTGAGCATGCATTCATACATGATGTTTACTGCCACGGCACAGCCAGAGGTGATGAGCATGGCATTCCCTTCTATCTCGTACTCTCCCGAGATCAGCCGTTGCACTGCTAAATAAACCAGGACACCAGTCACCACCCAGATGGACAGCACGGACAGTAGGGCTCCCAAGATCTCTGCAGAGAAAGCCAGGAAGGTTTGGTTAGGTTAGGTGTCAATGGCTGGAGAAGAGCAACAACTCCCCAAGCAGGTACTAGCCGAGAGTTTGGTCCTAGGTGCATACGCTCAGGAGTATGTCCACCAAATAAAGCTGCCCAATTAGACTGCTCCAATACATTCTCTTGCAACAGACAGACAGACCAATTGCACAAGGCAGCAAGAGGCCCAATTCAGTGCTGCTGTATTTGTGCAGGCAGCCTCAACAGTAAAAATTATGTGCTGAGAACTGTTTGAAATCACAACAATAAAGACATTAAGCACCTTATTGGAGGGGGAATGGGAGATATTGTGGCCTGTGCGTAAATTCTCCTACCCAACTCAGCCCTCCCTGCATCACTGAGATAACACACACACAGTTATTTTATGGGCTTAAAATGAGATCCATTGTTCCCTCTGCTTTCGGAAAACCAAATACTTTTAATTCTACCTTCTGGAAAATGTCAGGTAATGCTTAATAATAATAATAATAATAATATAACTGTATCTTCAGCAGCACAATTGGATGCCTTCATCTGCCCCAGCTGCAACAAAACATGTCACTCCTGCGTCGGTCTCTACAGCCACAGCAGGTGATGCAACTCCTCCATTGTTTCCCCGAGACAAACGGATGCCAACAACAACTGCAAGTACTTGGCAATCATTTTTAATTATTTCTATTCAATTTTATACACATTTTACTTACCAAGCAAAACTAAGTTACGTTAATTTAACCAACATATCTTTTGAATTCCCAGGTCATGTTACAACTTTTCAGCCCCCCCCATTTGGTTTTTTTTGGAAAAATTCAGCACGCCCCACCAACACAGCTCTATAAGTGCCCGCTCATAAGTTTGCATTTGATCTGCTACAGTGTGAATGTCACATAGCCGGCAGGAGCAACCTTAGGTGGGCTTCCTTGGAAGTCCGCTTAACTGTATTCACTGGGACTTACTCCTTAATAGCCAGGATGCTGTTACCTGCTCGATGCCAGCCAAAATTCATGGTCTTGGTAGGGGGCCGAGAGGACATCCAGAGAGAGAAAAGGCTTATCATCATGCTGGCGAAGTCCGTCAAGAGGTGGGCGGCGTCAGTCATGATGGCAAGGCTGTGGGCAAGGTACCCCCCTGGGGGGAGGGAGCCCAAAAGGCAGAAGGCAGTATTAGAAACCGAGATATGAAAGCTAGGAGCTAAATGGCACCTTAATCCTAGGTTATGGGCACAACAACGAAATGTCTAGGCGCACTTTTTTATAACAAGAATACAAAGCTGAAAATGAATGAACTGCAGCTAAAATATTATGTTCGTTCTTCATGTGGTCTAGTCCCTCCCCTGCCCAACCCCCCTAATATTCTTAAGAGGGTCCCTTCTCCAGTCTTCAGAGAGTAGCTGGAAGTGGGGAGGCAGAAAAAGGTCCTCCTTTCCTTCCACTCGGCAGTTTCAATCTGAAATATCAGGCGCAGTACTGCGCCCAGAGCTTAGAAACTGCTCATGCTAATGAAATTCCCTGTCGCAGAATGTGCCTAGAACAATGGGAGTTTCGAACACTGATAACAGAGGATTCATGAATTACAGCAGTGTTGGGGAAACTCAGGCCTGTGGGCCAAATGCAGCCCTTTGGGTCTCTTGATATAGCCCTTGGAACTCCCCTCCACCCTAGGCCATAGCCCTCGTTGCCTGTGCTTCACACCCCTTCAGTGTATTTGCCTGGCTGGAATGTGTTGAAAACTGCCCAGGGAACTTATGGTGAAGGGCAGGTGAATAATAGGAAGAACTTGTTACAGGTGGGTAGCCGTGTTGGTCTGCCATAGTCAAAACAAAATCGAAAATTCTTTCTAGTAGCACCTTAGAGACCAACTGAGTTTGTTCCTGGTATGAGCTTTCGTGTGCATGCACACTTCTTCAGATACCTTGAAGAACTTGGACGGCTCAGTCAGTAGAGCACGACACTCTTAATCTTAGGGCTGTGGGTTTGAGTTCCACATCAGGCACCACAGGGTTTTGGACTAGATGACTCTCAAGGTCCCTTCCAACTCTACAATTCTATGATTCTATAGGATGATGATGATGATAATTTGTACACAGTCACGATGCACAACCCGACAGCTCTCTGCAAGCAAACAGTGCTGTGCCAAAAAGCGTCAAGAGCCTTACCCACAACTTCTCCCACCATGAAGACCAAGCAGATGGCCGAGGCGAGGTAGAGCTTCTTCCGAGCTCTCTCTTTTTCAGCATCGTAGCTGCTGTTAGATGCCCAGCTGGAATGGCAGTGCTGGTTCCTGTTCAGGCCCAGCTCAAAGGAGGAAAGGTCTGGAACGTAGCCGACCATTGGGTTTGGGAAATTCTTACCCACGACTCCTAAATAAGACCTGCATCATAAAGAGAAGATTTAGAGAGAGAGAGAGAGAGAGATTGTCTCAGGCAGAGATGCTACTGTCCCCCAAACTCTAAATTTGCAGAAGCACAACAATAAACTGTATACCTCCGCCACCCCAAAAAATGTCCAATAAGGTCCAAGTATGTTAGTTAGGCACACAATGTTGAGTGTCAGCTGGAAAAGCAAAGCAGAAAACAACAGATGCCTTACTTCAGCTCCTTATGAATTTAATTTACAAAAGTCTCTATTAGTGTGCAGGACTAGGACATAGGAAGCACAGGATTCAGGTCCTCACATGGCTGGGAAGCTCACTGAGTGGCCCTTGGTCTCTCAGTTTAACCTACCACACAGGGTTGTTGTGAGGATAAAATGGTGGTGTGGGAAAACTAGGTACATAACCTTGAGCCAATAAATAATAATAATAATAATAATAATAATAATAATAATAATAATAATAATAATAATAATTTTTATTTCGTACTTTTACTGTGTTGCTCCAACCACTCTGGGCAACATGGTGGGATAGAAATGTATCCATTGGTGGGAAAGAAATGTAAACTAATACATAAATAGTATCTTGATCACATATATTATTATTATTTAAAATAACGTTTCGTTTGGCGGTATGGCATTCAAGTTCTGCTGTGTGGCAGTGCCAAGTAGAGATCCTTACAGTGTTAGCAAAACAAGCAGGAAATAGGCATGTGTGCCTTTGCGCATGTGTATGCTTGTGTGAGAGAGAGTGAGTGAGTTTGATTTACATGCCCTCCAGTAATTAGGCAGCAACTACCCAATTTGGCTTCCGTACATATGAACCACTCAAGTCAAGGGTGGGGAACCTCAGGCCCAGGGGGTAAATGCAGCCCCTTCCCCTGCACATTTTTCTACCTAGCCCTCTTGATTCCTCCTTGGCCAAGCCCCATTCATTCCCCAGGTCATTTGTCCTGCAGCACCAGCCCTGCTCTGCCACTCCCTGGTGTTCCTTTTCCTGGGTGGAATGTGCCCTTGCAATGTGACAATGTCTCCTTGCAATCACTCACAGGCAACCTCCCGGGGGGGGGGGGGGCGCATGCCAAAGGCAGGCAAGAGGGACACAGGCAGAACAATGGGTGGATGTGACTCTTACCTTTCGTAGTTCCAGACATGCTACTGTCAGAGGTTCTTCACACACACATACACACACCTCTGCCTTCTATCTGCCCAGGCAAACAATTTCGGTTTCTACACTCAAGTGCCAAAGGAGGGCAGGGGAGACCAGGGTTCAAATCCCCACTCAGCCATGAAGCTGGGTGATCTTTACTGCAATAATGCAGTTAACATACAAGGGTTTTGTTCTGTATATCGCACCAAGTTCAAGCTTTTAAATGTACTATAGCAATTTGTAAGTTTTTAAGGACATATACAGCATCTCTTGCAAAAGCTTGAGCAATCTTGGGACCCTGAGGGTGGGGTGGGGAGGACCTTATTTTCTCTCCATGCAATCTTCTCCGACAAAAAACCCAAAAAAACCAAACCCTTTCTCTCTCTAAAGTTGCAATTTACATTTCAAGGGAAGCCTCTGACTGTGCCCTTGAAATGCAAACAGCCGCTTCCAAGAGGCAAGTTTTCTAGGAACAGGGCAGGCAGAGAAAAAGTTTTAAGCTTCAGCGACATTGCAAATGTTCTTTATGTAACAAGAACAAATGCACAGAGTTTAGCCCACGCTGGGTGCCCTTGGCATATAACTCTCTTTCCCTAACCTACCTCACAGGGTTGTTGTAAGGATAATATGGGGGGGGGGAGGTAAGCACACTGCCCAGTGCTTCTTCCAGGAGGGTGGTGTGTAAGCGTAAGAAATACATGTCGCAGCCCAGGGCTCTCTCTAAAACTGCCCTGCGTTTTTCCTGAAATGCTGCCATCACCCGCTGCAAAGCATTTTATGCTAGATCACACAAGATTCCATTTTTACATTAACTAAACTGGAACAATCCCTACCCTCTGATCCCACTCTCTGTTCGCAATCTCTGCTACAAGAACAGAACCCACACTCCACTCATAGGTTTTCCCTGGTATAATGGGGGGGGGATATACAGATACAACCCTTTTGCCTTGCTTTTAGATACCCTTATTGCAGTTGAAAAAGGATTGTCAAATTTACTTAATATTGTTTAATTACTCTTTGAGCACACACCCTGGGAGGGCTTGAGCCCGAGGCTGCCATCCTTTTTAAACGCAAAGCTGGCTGCCTTGCCTTTAACAAATACACAACAGATATCAAAACAAAACAAAATAAAATAAATCCTTCCAGTAGCACCTTAGAGACTAACTAAGTTTGTTCTTGGTATGAGCTTTCGTGTGCATGCACACTTCTTCAGATACCTGTGCATGCACACGAAAGCTCATACCAAGAACAAACTTAGTTGGTCTCTATGGTGCTACTGGAAGGAATTTTTTATTTTATTTTGTTTTGACTACGGCAGACCAACACGGCTACCTACCTGTAACAACAGATATCAATATTCAACAGATAAAGCCTCTCTGAAATTTCATGCCAGGAAAATTTTAACTTCTTGATTTGATTCTAGGCCACAGATGGGGAACCCTTGGCTTTCCAGATGTTGTAAGCTTACAGTTCCCTCCCAGCTGATATCAGATAGCCCCCCCCCCCCCACTTCCCTGTTGAACTTCCGGAGCCTTTAGAGTTAGCCTTTGACTGATTTTATCTCCATGGCGTTTACTGAGTTTGCTGTTTCTACTACTTAGAGAGGACTACTGTTACCGGTAAGCAGGATGTAAACTGCCAAAACCAATCAGTAAAAGTCATCCCTGGCCCTTGGTCCTGCTGGTGGGGGCTGGCAGAATTGGGGGTCCAACAACATCTGGGGGGGGGGCACAGCTTCTCCACCCGTGTTTTAGGAATTGGCAGGATTTTTCTTTTTCGTAAGTTCATTACACTTCTTTGGGCTCCAGCCCAGTACTGTAAGAGAGGGTGGCTGGGAGGGTCCGCAGGCACAATTTTGGATCTGAAGGCTTAGATGGAGTCCCCAAACTCTTAGGCAGGTTAAGATGGGGAGGTGGACCCCCCCTCTCCCAAACCCAGCGACCTAGATATGGCTGCAGTGCTCTACCTGGCACTCACTAGGGCCTAACTCCCACAGAACGCAACAGGATTCACACCTGAGCACACACAGGTTTGCACACCTACAATCCAATCTTGTGCCTATTTAGTGTCGTCGTCATCATCATATCTTCCTTAACTTGTCGGGACTTACCCCGACTACAGAGGTACCAGCTTAAATAAAATATAGGGGGGGGGGGGAGGCAAGCTGCGCCCCGCATAATCAATCACAAGGCGCACACTATTTGAATGGTAATGCCTATCAACTTGGGGTGCGGGGGAAGCATAAAATATTTTATTGGGGGGAGCCAGAAGGGACCTGGGCCCCTTGGAGTTTGCTATTATTGCGGAGTAAACATGCTTAAAATCGGACTGCACTGTGGCAAACCATTGGTACTGGGGAAGCAGCGAGGTGATAAATGGTTGGGGGAGGATCTGCAGCTATATTGGCGCGAAGCGTCCGCATTGCCTTCGGGGCGGAGAACTGCAGGAGCAGAAAGCAAAGCGGGGGGAAAGAAACGTGGAGGCCGCTGCCCGCGACTCACCTGCCTTCCACCTCGTTGAGAAGCTGCCTCTTTTCTCCCGAGCCCGGCTCCATCCTCGACGGCAGGTGCAAACCGGCGGACGCTCCTTTCCCCGCGGAGGCCCCCGCTCAGCCTCGACCTCTCCGGCCTTCCGCCCCCTTCCTCGGCCGCCTCCCAACCCTGTAAGGCCGGCGTCGCTGGCAGCTGCCTCTTATCTCGGCTGGGCGAGCAGCAGCCCGTGTGAAAACGACGCCGACTCGTGCGCAAAGCCCCGCAGGGGGAGAAGGAGGGCGCTGCGGCCGGGGCGGCCCGGCTGCAAAGTTTGCAAGCGCCGGCTGACCTGGCGGGCGCGGACGGAGCAAGACGCCGACCCCTCCCTGCCCAAGGGACGCTGATGACCCCATCCTTCCCCCTCGCGCGCACACACAAAAAGGGTGGGTGGGTGGGAGTTCCGGGTTTGTTTGCGTTTTCAGGAGATGGGGCGCAAACCCAGAAACTGCAGGGTCAAAACTGGAACTTCGACTTGTTTGTGTCTTATCCAACATAAGGAGAGCCCTGCTAGATCACACCCGATGGATGCTCAGTTGCTACAAAGACTTGTGGTCCACAAAGGGGACTTGGGCCACTGGCTCTTTAAAAAACTGCGGAGTGGGGACACCCCAAAATATAGCCCAATGAGGGCTGAAATGCAAGTATAATGGTATATAATGGATGGAACTTGAAAGAGGTAAGGGTGTGAAACATAAGCATTCCACGCTGCAACGTTTTGTTGCAGGTCACATTGGTCTTTTACTGCTTTGTCCTTGCTGTTCAAAGAACAGCTGGAAATTCTCCTCGAACCTCCCCAATGTTCAGTTTTCGTTGGCCAGTTGTTTGTCCAGCAGCTTCCTTCTGACTAGAGAGATGTCACAAATTATGTGCATTGATGGGCCTTATGGTCATGCTGTTCACACCACCCAGTCATGGCTGCCGTTTGCCAACAATCCACCAGAAGAAAATAATTTTAAGAGATGCCAGACCCACTCTGTGTTTCAGCCCCCCAGGTACTACAACTGTCCATTTCAAGAGCTGGCAAGTGATGACACAGTTGTATGGTAGCTCAACTAGCTGGTCTTTGCTGTTTGTTCTCAGGATCTGGTAATCAAAGGTATACTGTCTTGGGAAACGGAGGTTCTGTTTTTATCCATTGTGCCACTTAGCTTGTTCACTGCACTTCTGGCTGATCCTTTTTTATCCAAAGCTGTCTAGTTCCCATTCACCGCATATATTTAAAGCACATTTAGACCATCTGAACAGTACGGCGTCCCCCAAAGAATGGAAGTCTACTTCCATAGAACTACAGTTCCCAGCACCCTTAACACACTACAGCTCCCAGTATTCTTTGGGGAAATATATGTGCCTTAAATGTACCGGTATGGTGTGGACATGACCACAGTGATTATTGTAACATCTCTGTCCCCCTGCCATCAGATCAAGGGCCATTCAGAGGTTATCCTCCCCGTCTCCCAGGAAGGTAAGGGAAAAGACTAGTCCGTTCCCATTCATGATGGGGTTACACTCCCGTTGAGTTCCCATTGCTCTGTCCCAGCTCCTGCCAACCTAGCAGTTCGAAAGCACGTCAAAGTGCAAGTAGATAAATAGGTATCTATTTCACCAGAAGTGGCTTAGTCATGCTGGCCACATGACCTGGAAAAACTGTCTGCAGACAAATGGCGGCTCCCTCGGCCAGTAAAGCGAGATGAGCAACTCTCAGGGGTCCTTTACCTTTACCTTTTTAGAGGACCACACTAGTATTAGAGTTCCTCACACTAGTATTAGAACTTAAGTATGGGTCATTTGTTTGCAAAGCAGGTTATAAATATTCTAAATAAGTAATTCTTCCTAGTAGTCTTTTCTTGGCCTGAAAACTGCATTTGTTTGACTGTAACTTAGTGGCTGATCTCTGATCATAATAATAGAGATTGATTGGCTGAAATAAATAACCAATTGAGATAAAACTGGAATTCATTTTATTTTAACTATATACAACAAAGAAGTAAAATTGGCAGACACCTTTTAAAGTTCAGCTACAGGCATTGAGGCAGATAATATTATTTTATCAGATCCTTCTTCCTAGATCAAAAAAAGTTGACTAAAACTATTGGTACGGTTGGTTTGCTAAGGTCTACCAACACTAAAACTTTCCCATTTTTCCTACCAGTCTAAGCAGTGCAAAGAAACTCTAACTAATTCCCAGAATTGGCATCCTTCGGTCTGCAGAAGGGTGCTCTGAATGCTCCCTCCCCCCCAAAAAAAACCCTGAGGGGAGAAAAAGCTTATCTTTTTTTCTTTACAAAAAAAAATTCAAGTGCATGACAATTATGTACAAAAACACACACACCAACAACATATAAAATGTATGAAAGGTTCCATTTTGCACCCGTGTATAAAAGTGTCCTTGTGCAAGTATTCTTTCTGGACTGCCAAGAATTCCACATCGCAAATGGCTCTTCTTCAGCTGAACTTCGTCCTGCTCCTTTTCCTCATTGCTTGTTGGGCATTCAGTTTGGGCGTCCCACCCCACTACACCCCTCTTCCTCCCCCTCCCCAAATCTTCCCAGTCCGTACAGGCAGAATTTCTCCTTCCCCTCTGGAATAATTCATTTTCCTCTCCTCCTTTGTTACTGAGGACCTGAAACAAACGAAGGTGGAAAAGACATGTAAGTGAAACCAGTTCAGTGCACAAGGAAAGGATGGGGAATGTGTGGACCCTCCAATTGTTATTGGACCCCAAAACCCATCAGCCCCAACTAACATGGCCAACAGCTGCTGACGGCAATTGCCTTGTAACAGGGCAGACTGTTTCTCCATCCACACCGTACGTTTAAAGCTCGTTTATACCACTTAGCTCCCCACAAAGAATTCTGGGAACTGTAGTTCACCCCAGGTTACACAGAGCACTATTTCCCTCACAGAGCAATTCCCAGAGTGCCCTGGGAAGAGGGGTCGATTATCAGTCTCTCTTCCAAGGGAACTCTGGGAATTGCAGCTCTCAAAGAGTTCCCAGGATTCTTTGGGGAAAGTCATGGCTGTTTAAAGTGGTATGATACTGCTTTAAATGTATCGTCCAGATGGGGCCTCTCTTTCCTCTAGCCTGTGTTGTTTGCTGAGAACAGCGTTCCAGTGACAGGGTGCCATTGCACTGTGAATCTGCTTGCCTCCATCAATGGCAGCCAAAGCTGTGAAGTTCTGGAAGGGCAAAACTCAAAAAGACACCCCATGGGTGCCATTTTTCTCTCACGGTATTGAAATGAAAATAGCACTGCCATGATTCAACCTGCCACACAAACACCAGTCCTCAGCAAGAACGTGGATACTCTGAGCAGCCAAGGTTAAAATAGTTTCTCAACAGCCACCTTTCTCTTCCACTTGCTCAGGCTTGCGCTAGTTATGCACGTACCATCCACCTTCTCATCTTGTGGGTCTCCCTCTTCTGTTTCTTCTTCCTCATTCAGCTCTTCATCTTCCTCATCTTAAAAAGGTTTGGGGGAGGGGGTGGGCGGGCAGAGAGATAAACAATGCAGGAGATTTAGAACCACCTTTTCTACCAAGGAACCATCTATTGACATTTGATGCCCGGAGTTCAGCTAGGAAGGATCTTGCAAACACACCATACATTTAGAGTACACCACCAGCCCAAAATAATCAGGGGAGCTGTAGTTCGCCCCTCACAGAGCTACAACACCCTTAACAGACTGCATTTCCCATGATTCTTTAGGGATGTGTGTGCTTTAAATGTATGGTGTGTGCACAGCCAACAATTAGCTCCCCTATTGTCTACTCCAGGGGTTGTCAACCTGGTCCCTGTCACCCACTAGTGGGCGTTTCAGGTTTCTAGGTGGGTGGTAGGGGGTTCTATGGTACAAGCTGAATCCTCCTTCCATCGAGCACTGGTGGGCGGTAAGGAAATTTTACCATCAAGAGAGATGCAGCATTAGTGGGCAGGAGTTATAAAAAAAGGTTGACCACCCCTGTTCTACTCTGATGAATGGCAGTGGCTGAGACTAAGGTCTTTCCATTTCCTGCTACCAGATCCCTTTTAAATGAGATGCCAAGAACCAAACTGGAGACCTTCTGCATGAAAAAAATCTGTGCTCTGTCCCTGACCTATGGTCCCTCTCAGAAAACACTGGGAAGGAAAGCAGTCTGCTTACTACAACCATCCTTTCAAAGGAACACAGAAGGGTGGCTTAGACCAGATCAGACTGTTGGTCTGCCCAGTTTAGTATCGTCTACACTGACTGGAAGGGGCTCTCTAGGGTTTCAGGTTGAGGTCTCTTGTAGTCCTACCCAAAGATGCTGGGGATTGAATCTGGGATGCTCTGCATACCGCTGAGCTATGATCTCTTCCTCATAAGCAACAACGCATGGGGTTCTCTGAAAACCTTTTGTGCCTAAAGTATTTGAAAATATTAGTTATTATTTCTAACTGTGCTAATAAATCCACTATCTTTGTTTTGCAGGGCAGTTGTCTTGCAAGTAGAGGCAGTTTCATTAGTCTGCTCAACCTCTCTAATAACAGAAAACAAGGTGATGCAGCTGTCCTTAGTAGGGAGCAAGGGACCTTAGCCACAGAGCAGTCAGGAGAGGCGATTGAGACACAAAAGGAATTTTCTCTGCCAGTTTTTTCCATTATGAATGTTTGCTCAGGAGAACACTTGACATATCTTCAATATTTACTGGGCATGCACCATATATCTGACAACTGCATGCGACCCCTTCAAGGAAACCCTGAAGGAAATTTGGTGTCAGTATTTGATAGTATAGCTTGAGAGATGACTTGCGATGATATTTTTTTTGTATTAGTGACTGGCTCAGCTAGTTTCCATTTCTGTTGTATATTTGGAATTCTGGGGGTAGGGACTTGGTCTCGGTTTTATTGATCTGTAGGTTACTTTGGAAGTTGTTGTTGTTGTTGTTAATATTAATTGGAGGGGAAAGATTCTTTAAATGACAAGAACACTGAAAAGGTGCCATGTTTACCATACCTGCCTCAAAGTCAAGGCTTCTCAAGGCTTCTGCGATGTTTTCCAGGTCTATGGTAAAATAATCCATGTTTTCAAAACCTGGCTCAATCTTCTCCAGTTGAGCACCCTTTGATGCCTCGATAATTCTATGGAGAAAACAGAATGGAAAGAGATGTTGTTTTTCTTCCTGCTCTTAGTGTGTTTCCCAATGCCATCATATACATGTCTACTCAGAGTTAATCCCCACTTAATTCAATGGGACTTACCCCCAGGTAAGTAGGTAGAGGACTGCACCTGTGCAGTGTAATTCACTCACAAGTAAGTTCTACAGGTATGATCAGTGGGGCTTATTCCCAGATGAGTTTTCCCAGAACTTCATTAACCCATTGTGTTGTTTTAATTTTGGTTATAACTCATCCTGAAATTTAATTCAAAGGATGGCTTTGGTTTGGTTCACCTATTGGGTTGATCCACACTTCCAGTTGTTTTGTGCCTGAAAAGCAGGGGTCCAAGCAGTTTCCCACTTGACCCGCACTTTCTAGGCATGGGTTCGAGCCTTTTTTTTTTCTTTACCCTGCTCCATTCCCAGGGGAAACCCACTCTTTAGTGTTAAATCAGAGCAAACATCAATCCAGAGAAAACCCAAATTGCTGTTTGCTCCGATAGAACACTAAAGAGAAGTTTTCTGGAGTGGGGTGTGTGGAAGAAGCGGAACAAGAGGAAGTGGGGATATGGAAGGTTCACTTTTAATGCAAACTGAATCAAGCATGCTTTATGATCATTATTCTGTCTCTCAATTTCTGCAAGCAGGAGTATTACAACTCAGCAAAGAAACAAAAAACAGCACACCCCTTCTAAGCTGGTCTGCTCTGAAAAGGAGCCTTGTTTTTAAGCTTTCAATCAGAGAAAGCTTCTCATTAGGATCCTGTATTCATTGAGAAGAACAGCGTACAGAATAATTTGCACACAGAAGCTGCAATTTAGAAAACTGTGTTCCAGGACTTACGTTTTAATGAGCTGCTTGGCAGACTGGAATGAGGAAGAAACAGGGAGGGGAGGAAAAAACCAGAGAGTGATCATTAGTGGATAAAGACATTTCACTTTAAAACTGCGCCCTCCCCCCTTAGTGGCAGGATCTTAAAAGTTTGACCTGCTTTGATCATCTGCCCTTCCTCCAGGGATCCAGGGCAACATACCAGTACATGGTTTCCCCTTCCTATTTCATCCTCACAACAACCTTATGAGGTAGGCTAGGCTGAGTGATAGTGGCTGGCCCAAGGTCATCTAACAAGTTTTCTGGCTGAAGGGGGATTAGAACTTGTGTCTCTCCTTCAGCCGCATAGTGGCCTACCTTCCAGGGTTGTTGTCAGAACTACTGAGATAGCATTTATATGGCATTTGACATATGCGAAGTGATTCTTTTCAAATATTTTGATCTAGAGGCCAGTTTGGAGGCTGGGTCTGCTAAAGCAGCAGATGGAGAGATGAAAAAGGATATGCAAGGTCTGCCTTGGACTTATTTTGGGTAAAGCCACTCTCTCCCTCAATTGTGATTGGTGCTAGCACTCAGCAGAACTTAATAGTAGATGGTGGGGTGGAGACATTTACCTGGCCTCCTGGCAGGTGAGTCGCTGCTGCTTCCTGGAAGAAGGAGGGAGATGCAGCGAAGAGGGTGGCACAGTGTGGAGCAGGAAAGGGCGAGGCTACAAAGGAACGATCAGGAGACTAAAATGGGCTCCCAGATGTTCCTTTGCTGAAGTAAGGGGGGCTCCCAACAACCCATCAGGTGATAGGTGTTAGGGGGACAGCTTGCTCAAGGAGGGGGAAGCAGTTTCCATTTCATGTAAATGGTTTCTTGAAGTCCCCCTGTGCTTCTCCTTTCCACCCTTGAGGAGACTTGCAAATGGCGCTGTGAGCCGTTCTGTGAGGCTCCTGCTGCACCTCCAACATCAGGTAGCCATCTTGAGAACCCTGAGCAAGCGATTTTGGCAGGTGGACAGGGCAACCTGCTTTGTGAGTCATCTGCCATCACAACGGTGTCATGTGACTGACAGCTGGGTTGGCCGGCCCATCTGTCAAAGTTGGCCGGCGGGGTTCCCCCACCCCTGATCTAGGCCAGGAGGATGGCCGTTGCTGGACATGGATGGAATGATATGTTGCCCCATGTGGAATCAGCCTTTTAAATTCTACTTCCAGTAGAAAAGCAGTGCCTCGGCAGAGCTAAAGGTTCCTGATGTGCAAGCAACCATCCTTTCCTACTGCCAGTGATGGACCCACAATGGTCATAAAAGAAAATCCTGCAGTTATGATTACGATTGTCAAGGCCTGCTGCACTGAGTTTGTTGCAGCTATGGAAGTGAGCAGGAGGGCAATCTGGTCTTGGTCTCCAGCCACAAGACAAAGAGGAGTTGGCCACCCACTCCAGTTCCTTAGCACAGGGCTGGCGAACCTATAGCTATCAAGATGTCGCTGGGCTCCCATCAGCCCCTGCCAGCAACCCCAATGGCTAGTTATGATGGGAGTTGTGGTCCAACCAACATCTGGTTGGCCATAATTGCCCATAAGTTGGCCTCACCATGAGAAAAGCAGCTCCTGCCTCTTCCTCCATGGACTGGATGGCGCTCTCCACCAGCTTGCTAGACTGCTCCAGCTGGTCTTTGTACTGCTGGATGAGGTTCTGCATGAAACCAACTTTCTCTTCTTGCGCCTTGGAGATGCGCTCCAGCAGCCAACTCCGCTTCTCCTCTACAGTGGCAATGAGGGCTTCAAATTTCTCACACAAGTCCTGCTTGACCTGCCGGCCATTCTCCTGCCAGGGATTGAGAGGGAACAAGTGGGTGAGGGTGAGGAACATGGTGGGTTTGCAGCGACCGCTTTGTCTAAATGGAGTAGTAGACTTCTCCCCTGATTTAGCTGCCCAGATTTGGAAAAAGAGGGAAGCCAGTGAACTTCAGAGACAGGCAGACATCTTTCTCCTCCCCCACTCGCTGCCCTGTCAACACCTGCACCAGCCATTTCTCAGAGTTGTGTTTCCCTTCCGCAGCTCAGATTTCTAAGGGCTCAGTCATTTGTTGCATTCCTCACCTCCGTGGCTTTGCACGACTCTTCCAGCTGGTTTATGATCGTCTGTACTCTGTCATTGCCTGCCACCAACATAGAGATGCAGTTGGTCAGCTCCGTCTGTGTGTGAGAGAAGGCAACAAAAATAGATTGGAATCCTGCATGCCATGCTGTTTCTCTGGATAATAGTGAAAGAAGGGGTGGCTATGGGAATAAATGAAAGATCCTAATAGAGGAGGTAAAGAGGAACCCTCTAATTTGGGTTGGGACAGGGCTGGGGGGACTTGTAATACAAACAGCTCCAGCCTAGATTGGCTTGTTTCCCTTATTCCTCTATCCCCTTTCCCTTTCATGTCATGTCATGTCTCGTTAGACTGTAAACTGGTGGCAGGGACTTGGGGGGGGGTTGTACTTTGCAGAAAACGTTTATCATTATCATTATTAACTCAGCAAGGTGCCATTTGCCCCAGCACACCACAGCCCAAGACCCCATGTCTCTGAAAGAATGAGGCAGGACTTCTTCAGGAAACAGAGAATGTTGCTGAGAAAACCTCAGCTCAGTGGTTGCTTGTGCAAATTCCCTCTTCTCATGCTCCCTGCAAATTCAATACCTTGCAGACCTGATGGCTTCTGAAGGCACCTTCACACGATCCTTTCAGCCCCTGGGAGACAATGTGCTTTTCACCAAGCAGAAGCCAGCACAGGTGGTTTTTTGTCACCTGGCCGCTTGGCAACACCCCCCTCCACCTCTTCCAAGGATCCAAAAGACTGTCTGAACTGTGGCTCTCACATGGACAATGTGCCGTGCACAGCTTGGCCTGGCTTGGTTGGGTGAGTGGGCCTTGGGGCAGTTGTTTTGTCCCTATCATGACTCAAACAGCGCAACTGACATTGGTTGCTACGCCAAAGCTCAACCTAGCTTTGTGGTGAGAAGGATGAGTTGCACTGTGAGCTGTGAATGGTGACGAAGCCATTAGGTGATCCGCTTATCCCTGCATGGCAGGTTTATTTATTTTATAGTTGCAACTTCCACACATGAGTTCTACTCTCAACGCTGGGGAATGAACCTGGGGCTTTCTGCATGCCAAAGAGATGCTGCACCATTGAGCTATGGCCCTTCACTGTGCTTGCAGCGGGGAAGGGACCCAGTGATTGATTTGTTTGACTCCTGTGAGAGAAATCATGTACTCTCCATGGCACCCATCCAAGAAGCCCAGGGAAAGACCTCCAGCCACCCAGCCCTGCTCACAGCTGCACCCTTGGGACTGAGCGCCTTTCCAAGGGGTCCACCACCGCCTCGCGGCTCTCAAGTGACTCTAAATATAATCTGCTGGTGGCTGCTTGGGGACTGCAGTCATCTGTGTATATCCATACCAGCTGTGTTAGCGGTCAAAGGCTATTCCTGAAAGGCACAGCGCAGCACATCCTGATGTCTCCAATCACCTCTCAACCCAAATGGGAGATGCTCCCTCCTGCTCTATCTGCATGCCAAGCAATGAGATGTGAACCCCTCTAAGGTCAAGGGACTGAACCCTTTTGTCCTTGTGCAATGCACCAAGGTTTCCTAATGGGTTCCCTTTTTGCTCTAATGTGGTAGTGTCCAATACTGGAGCCATCCAGGTAGGAGTTTGGGGCAGAAATCCAGGGCCCCACTTGGAAGACTGAGCAGGTGGGTGCCAAAACATAGCAGGTCTGGCTTGCCACAAGTGAAATAATGTCCATTGCCATCTTAAGAGTCCACTCCTCATCAATAAGACAATTAACTCTGGAATAAAAAAATGATCTAAGTACCCCCTGAGATTCCTCTGAAGCTTATCAAGGATTCCTCAATGAGAAGATCAGTAATGGTGAACAACAGCTTCCTTGAAAGACAGCTTATGCCCTACCACCAACAAGCCAGCCATGTGTGGGAGGTTTCAGTAGGGTTATATATTTACATTACATTAAAAAGCAGGGTCCCTTTTTTGGCAGTTGGATAGAGGTGCAAAAGGGTGGCCTAGGGAGAGTCCCAAAGGCTGGGTGGAGAAGACTGGAGGGCTGTGTTTGGCCCCTAGGTCTGAGGTTCCCTGCTTTTGTAATAATGTTCAATGACTTGCAGAGTTTCCAGGGCAAGGGTTTTGGAGTCCCCCTGCAGGTCAGCCAGTTGGGGGGAGGAGAAGGGTTTTCTGGAGGCAGAAAGTTAAAAAAGAAAAAGTTTGAAAACGAGTGTGAAGCCATTGAAAGCAACAGTTTGTACCTTTTGGCCCTGAAAGACGCTTTGAAGGGGCGCCACTTCGCAGTCTTTGTGAGCCCCAAAGACTTTGCACATGGAACAGGTGGGCACCTCACAAGTTAAGCAATAGATGTTGATCTTCTCATCTTCATGTTCCTTGCACATTGGGTGGTTTCCCTTCTTCAGGGGTCGGCTGGAGAAAACACAAAAGAAGCCAGTTGGACAGATGAGACCCTGGACATAATGGACTTCTGTTTAAAGACAAGCACACATATTCCCTCCTCTCTTTTCATCTTAATGACATCTTTTCATTTATGGGAATAAAGTCAGAGTTCACATGTGAGTTTGGTTAAATGGGAACAGTGGGCTCAGGTGTGTTTCTCCTTATATCAGCAACCAAATGCTACAACAGAGGTGCAAAATTTATCCATTTTTTGTCTTTCTCTGCTTCTCATTTCCCCATTCCAATTCCACATCAACTAGAAATTTTTCCTTTTAAAAAGTCCACACAATTTTGTGTGTGCACATTTCTTCTAAGCTATGCATCTTTGTACGCATCTTGCCTAATATATGCATTTTGCAAGCTTCCCCCCTCTCCCATATAATGTAGTTTTGCTACATCATTTTCACTCATCTATTAATTTTTGGCATGCTTTTTGAATGGGGAACTGCTTCACAAAATTTGGAGAAGTGCAGATTTCAAAGGATAGTTGTGTGTTCGTTCAGTTCACACTGGTTTGCTCATCTGCAGATTTGATGAGCATCCCCACAATTTATAAAGACGCTGAACAACAACAGACCCAGGACAGAACCCTGTGGCACCCCACCTGTCACTTTTCCCCAGGATGACGAGGAACTGTTAGTGAGCACTCTCTGGGTTTGTCGATCAAGCAACAAATCTACTTAACAGTTGCCCTATCCAGTCCACATTTACCAGCGCAGCTTCTCTGCAAGAATATCATGGGGGGTGGATTTGACATGAAGGCAATGGAGACTAGACCCTGACCATCTCTTTGTACAGTAGGAATTGGAGTGACTCCCACCTCCTCTCTAATATTAACCTCCACACTGAGGTTATGTTTAGACCTTGCTTCTGTGCGTGCCAAAGTGTCCAAGAAGCTAGTTCTGGCTCTGCAGAGCTGTTGGTTTTATTTTGGGAAGCCAATGCTATTTCTTCACTCTGGGCAGGACTTAATGACACCCCGCTCCCCCACAAAGCATCACCAGCGCCTCCCCTACTATATTCAGATACCTATCTAATCCACCCAAATTCCACTTCCTCTAATGGAAATGGATTGGTGGGTGCATGTGTGCCGGGTTCCTATAGTCCTCCCAGTGTTCCTGGACCAGACTGCTTTTCCCTGCCTACTTTCTAACAAATGGATCCTTCCCAAATATGAGTGACAACTGTGCTTCTCCCTCAAAGCATAGGAAGTTGCCTTTATCCCATATCTCTCAATATTGTCTACTGGTTGGCAGTAGCTTTCCAGGGTTTCAGGTGAGGCGTCTCCCAGGCTTACCTGAAGATGCTGGGGGTCGAATGTGGAATCTTCTGCATGCAAAGCAGATGCTCTACCTCTGAGCTATGACTTGAGCTGTGGCAAACAAGAGGAAGGCAGCTGTGATACAAACCTGGTATACTCCTGCTTGTAGATATCAATGATGTTCTCCACCAGTAGATTCCTCTGCAGGCCATAGACTCCGTGGCGGTCCAGGATGACTTCGTGGCGGCAGGAGGGGCAGCGGAAGCGCCCCCCTGATATGGTAGTCCCCCGGGCCGTTTGCCAGTACGGGTTAGCAGCCTGCAAATGCCATCAGCAATGTAAGGGCAGAAGTCAATAATCTTTTTTAAAAAATGCAAAGGACCCCACAAAACAACCAATCCTACCACCGTTTGGCCTGGAAAGGAGGACCTGAGGGCTCAGCTATTCAAGTATCATCATAGTTATCCGGTGACCCTTCTAAGAATGATTCATAGTTGTCCTTATTGGATGGGAAAACCCCGTCATGTTTTGCACTTGTATCAGAGCATGACATTGGAAAACTGGCCAAGCTCAATGAACCAAGTGGATGATCCAACCAGAACCTTTTTTTAAAACTGTTGTAACAACAACCTTTCTATTGGAGCTGGATATCAGTGGCCACAACTAGGTTTTCAATTACATAGCTGCATGTTATCTACTCTATTTGGATATTTCACATGTCGTTTTAGATCTAGAGTGGAGAACCTATGTCTTCCTGATGCTGAGATTTCCCCACCTGCGCTGTAGCTGAATCACACCTGGAGGTCTACCGGTTAACCATTCTTGTTTTAACTAGTAAATAATGCCGGAGAAGTTTGATTTGGCTCACATTTAAAGCTGAATTCTTCACAATTCACACTTTCTGAAAATGTATGGGAACCAAAACACAGCCATCCTTCAACATTCACACCTCCAAATTTTCTGATGCAGTTCGACAACCAATGTAACAAAAACGCATATATAAGGGGGAAATGTGCATAAAAATGAATGTTTTGGTTAAGAAAACATACAAAAATGCATTATACTAAGAGAAATTGCTTGCAAAAATGAGCACATGAGTCAAAGCTGCAAAAAAATGTGTATATAAGGAGAGCTCTACACCAGGCATAGGCAAACTCCGGCCCTCCAGATGTTTGGGACTACAATTCCCATCATCCCTAGCTAACAGGACCAGTGGTCGGAGATGATGGGAATTGTAGTCCCAAACATCTGGAGGGCCGGAGTTTGCCTATGCCTGATCTACACTAAAATGCTGAAGAACTTTTCATGAGGATTAAAATAATAATAACAGCTGCAAATTGCTGCAGAAATGTGAATTGAATTTAAGATTAGAAATATGAGAAACTGAAAGTGACAGATTTCCGCCCCCATCCCTAACTTATAAAGACAAGAACTGAAGAACGCAAATATAGATAATACCCATTGATTTTAAGTCTATGCTCCATGAATTTGTATGACCCAGAGATGGACAACACATGTTACCCTCCAGATGTTGCTGCACTACAACTCCCATCATCCCTGGCCATTGGTTCCCTATCCCTGATCTAATTGCTTTTTAAAAGCCCATCTAAGCTAGAGTGTGGGGTGTGAAGTATTTTCTTTCGGTCCCTCCTGCGCGTGCTGCAAATCACATCCATTAGAGAATGACTGTGAGAGAAGCTGCTCCAGCCCTTGATTAATTTTCAGCCTGTTGATGAGCAGATCTGAACGGACTGGACAACCCTTCATAGGAACAGGCCACTTGCTCCAGTCCTCTTTAGCAGAGCACAGATCCAACTTTTGAGCAACAGGTTAATTTCAGTGTTAGAGCTGGTTCAATCAAAGTGGGGAATTATAAGGGAAATAAGGGTTTTGTTATTTAAAAGGAGCTGAAAAAGTGCTGGAATTTTTTTTTAAAAATTTTTTTACAATAGCTTCTTGTGACTGTACCATGTACAAAATGGATGCCGGTGGGAAGGAGGATTCTGTAAGTCTATCCATGGCTGCTCATCGCAATGACTATGTGCCTCCTCCAGATTTTGGAGCTGGTATGTCACTGAATATCATTTACTGCCGCGCAAGAGCAGGAAAGGGTCACTGCTGTCTTGCCCTGTTCGTGAGCTTCCTGGAGGCACCTGGTTGGCCACTGTGGGAACAGAATGCAGGGCTAGGGTAGGCCTTCAGAGTATCTAGCAGGGCTGTTCTAAGGGTCTTATGATCATAAAGGAAGAACTCTGTGACAGCCAGAGATGGGGAAGAAATTCAATTCAGTTCCCATTTAAAAGAGAATCTATCAAATTTGCACGTTCCAAAGCAACATGAGACCTGAATCACCAGCATCCTCTGAAATCTGCACTTATCTGACTGTTGCAATGCACAAAAGCGCATTAGGTAAAACTGTGGACCGGCTTTCCCTAAAACTCTGCTTCTAGAAGCTCATTAGGTATCTTCACACCAGGTGGTTCTCCTCCACGAAAGTATTAATTCATTTTTTTTCTTTTAAAAAAATATACAAATGACACATTCACGCATGTATTTGTCATATGACCCAGTGGACATGTGGGTTTTCCTGGATGGAAATTATGCCTGCGCAGGAAGCCATCTTGCGAGAAGCAGCCCTTGGTGATAATAAAGGAACAAGAGGTCTGGTTTGGGTTTCAACAAGCACTTTAGTCCCTGCCTTCCCCTCCGCAATTGGCTGTCAAACTGTAAGACCTTTGGAAGACTTTAATCCCCCTGTCCCAGCAAACAGAATCCAATTTCTCCTCTGCCCCTGGGTTTTCCTTCCAGCCTCTCCTTGTTTTGTTGCCTTGGAGGTTTGGCAACAATGATCAACAACACTTTGGAAAGGCGGTGTCAGAAGTAAAACAGGCCCCCTAAAGGCCCAGCAATCTTATCAACTGGCTCCTGGCCGCAGCTTCTCTTGGGAAGTGGTCTTGGTGCATTTCACACAAACTGAAATTGGAAAGGGGTTGTATTTGAATTTTCAAGGGGATGAGACCCCTGGCAAAAGTAATGAAGGATATTTCACAGTTATCACAATTTTCATTATATTTAACTCATGTTGCAACTAAAGTGCATTGATGCAGTATATCCTTTTCGTTTCCTTCTTGCATTTTTGCACAACGCTGCTAATGAGTTTCCTCAATGCTGGCTCATCTTGTTGTTCCAGTTATTCAGTCAATAGATCAATTCATTCATTAATGTGATTGGGCAGAAGGTGATTTCTTTCAGAACATAACATTCTGTTCAGGGATGAAATAAGAACACGGAACTGTGCTTGGAGGTAGCCAGAGACAAACCCTACTTGGATCACTCTACGAAACATCAAATAATACTGTGACACCTTAAAAACTAACTGTTTCATTATGGCATAAACTTTTGTGGATTGGAAGTGCACTTCCTTTAGTTCATAAAAGTGAATCCCATAATAAAGTTTTAAGTCTAAGGCAGGTGTACTAGCCAAGATGGTGCTTTCCAAATGTTGTTGGACTACAACTCCCATCTTCCCTGACCATTAGCCATGTTGGCTGGGGCTGATGGGAGTTGCAGTCCATAACACCTGGCGGGCACCACCTTGGCTGCTTCTGCTTTAAGGCATCACAGCAGACTAAAGCAGCTATTTCCTTGCTGGAAATTCCAGGCCATATAGCACCAAGGGTTGAGTTGAGATTTTATTTTATTTTTCAACTAGAAAATGGCAACGTTGCATTTGACAACCTGATCTTGGGGGCTGGGTATTCAGGCAGTTGGGAGAGGGGTTTCATGGAACTCCCTGGCTCCGCTGGTAGCCTTGGGTCCTTCTGGGGAAGGAGTTTGGTTTTCTCAAGTCAGGGGAAATCTTTTCCACAGTCATATAAAAGGGGCACCTTGGCCTTTGAGCATTTGTAGGTGGATAACACTACGATGGAGACCATTCTTCATTGTATAAGTGGATAAATAAGAAACTACATATTGGATGAACCAGACTATTATGTGACACTTAGGACTGTGAAAACTTTTGTAATAATTTATTACTTATACCGCATCTGGCCTAGCCTCCCCAGCCACTCTGGGCAGCTTCCAACAGGGTATTAAAATTTTAAATGGCCTTAGGCAAGCAGAAGACATAGAAGCATAGAATTGTAGAGTTGGAAGGGACCATGAGGATCATCTAGTCCAACCCCCTGCAAGGCAGGGATCTTTTGCCCAACATGGGGCTCGAACCCACAATCTTGAGATTAAGTCTCATGCTCTACCGACTGAGCTATCCCTCAGGCTCATGAATTTGCCATTTTAGATTATAATGAATGGCAATAAGTGACAGGCAGTTGTAACAGAATAGTGCATTTTGTAGTGGCTTAATGCATTTTGCATATAACAATTTTGTTACTGTTTTTATGCGACCGGTTGGTTAACGAGCAAAAATTCTGTTGCTATTGACATATAGGTCTACAATTTAAGACACCCAGTCCCACCCAAAGATGACAGGATGACATAGGCTCTTCACCCGTTACTGGTGTGCATAAGGGGCATAAGGAGCATGAGGAGCAGGGGAACTTTTCAAGCTCCACCCCCGACATTGTATCTTCCCTTCTTTCACAACTGTATGTTGTGGAAGACGAAAGCCCAACGCATGAGCTCCTGCTCTCTAGAAGAGGCTCCATGTGATCAGTGTACCAGCACAGCCAGGTCCCGATGTGGGCGGGACCAGAGGCAAAAGTGGGTAGAGCAACACAGGTGAAATTTTGCTGTTGGCTCATTTTAATACACACACTCTCTCACACACACCCCTCCAGAAAAGCAAGAAACGATATCAGAGTTCAAGGGCACATTCCAGCCAGGCAGAGGCACCCAAGGGGGCTGCAAAGCAGGGCCAGTGAGGGACATGGCTTGGGGACAGGGGGTGTGGCTGTAGAATGGTGGGACCTGGGAGAGGTCCAAGGGCCGGAGGGAGAGGCCCAGAAGGTTGCATTTGGCCCCTGGGACTTTCCCTGCTCTGTACACTTAAGTTTTGCACATAAATAGCATGTGAGGAGGGCTGTAGATCTCTTTCTATGACCCTAACCATGCTTACTTGGCCATCAGTCAAAGACTGCCGTCTTAGGCAAGCGTTCTTTGAAGGAAATCCTGTTGAATTCAGTGGGACCTGCTTCTGAATAAGCATGGATAGGAGCATGTAGGCTGTACATTTGAAGCACATTTACAGATCACTGCTTCCCCAAAGAATCCTTGGAACTGTAGTTTGTTAAGGGTGCTGGGAATTGTAGCTCAGTGAAGCTATTAGTTTGTACCCACTTGGGAGGGGGGCAGTTTGCATCCACTTGGGAGGGGGGACCTCAGGGTTCTGGTAACTGCCCCCCTCCCAGTAGAATCCACAAGCCTGAGATATGTACACCACACCAGGGATATTGTTCAAGGATGGACACAGATATTCTGCCCTTTCCCTTTCTTCTTCTTTTTAAAAAACTTTTCTTTACAGGTTGGGTTGCATCTTAATTTCCACAGAGGTGATCAATACGTTTAAGTGACATAGCTCCCCGCTGCTTCCCCCTCACCTTAAACACACCTACAACTCCCCCTGTCATCCCAACACACACCTTGGCCAATGCTAGGACGCCTACTGACCTGGAAGACATCGTTGGCGCATTTCCTGCAGAGGTTATGCTGGCAAGGTAAGATCACCACAGGCTTGGAGAACATCTCCAGGCAGATGGGGCAAATCAACTGTTTCTCCAGATTCTCCATGGGGTTAGAGTCCCGGATGATGCTCGACTGGTAATCCATTGCCCCCTTCGGTGCTTCCAAATTATATCCTTTCTTTTTTTTTAAGCGACTGGAGAGAGGCTCTGTGCGGAAGGTCTTACCGTCTGCTTCTGGGTTCTAGAACTGTGTGCGCTGACCCTTCAAGAAAACCTTTGGGCTTCTGCACTTTGTCTGAGACAGCTCCTCTGCTCTATTTATATCATCTGAGTCACATGTGCTTTGGCTGGCAGGATCAGTTGGGAAGAGGGTCGTGTTTCCTAAAGGCTGACATGCTGTCACATGGGGAGGGGTGACCCCTCCAGAGAGAGGTCTGTAAACAAGGCTGAGGACAATTTGTTCGAAGGCTGGGAAGTCAACTTCCAGGGATGTATATTATTTTTCTCCTCTGCTGCAGCCGGCAGTGTCTTTTGGGACAAAGAAATTGGAGACATCGTTGTGTAAACACAGTCACACTTTCCAGGGAGTTCAACAGGCAACATGAGCCCACCTCTGGCTCTCACCCCTGACTTCCAGAAAACCGAGGGTTAAACTCAAAGCACTCAACAAAATTGTTTGCTATTTCCAGCAACGGCTGCCTTCCACAGACTCTTAACATCTCCTCTTATCACTGTTGGCTCTGGAATCTCAGCCCCGTTGCCCATGTCTCAAGCTGAAGCCCTCTCTTCTCTGATCTGTATCCACTGAGAGTAAAAAGTCTGCAGGACTTGTGTGACCCACCAAACTGAATACAGACCACCAGGTTTTATGGCGGGACCTTGGGGTTGTGTTTGATAGCTCAATGAAGACGTTGTGTAGCAGCTGTGAAAAAGGCAAATCCCATACTCGAGGTCATGAGGGAAGGGATACAGTGTACAGTTCTGGTCACCTCGCCTCAAAAAGGATATTTTAGGTTCAGAAGAGAGGTTTGGAAAAGGGCAACCAAAATGATTAAGGGGATAGAGCGACTGCCCTGTGAAGAACGGTTGCAGCGTTTGGGACTTTTTAGTTTAGAGAAAAGGCAATTAAAAGGTAACATGACCGAAGTTTACAAAAATTATGCATGTCATGGAGAAAGCGGATAGAGGAACATTTTCCGCTCGCTCTCATAATGCCAGAACTCATAGATATCCAATGAAGCCAAATGTTGGAAGGTTCATGAAAGATAAAAGAAAGTAGTTCTTCATGCAGTGCATAGTTGAATTATGCCATTCGTTCCTGCAAGAGGCAGTGAGGGACACCAACCTAGATGGCGGGAGATCAAAAAGAAGAACCCAGTGACACTAACCAGCCATGCATCCACCTGTTAATGCTTCTGACAATGCCTGAAGCTGTCCTTTGGACATTAGAGGTTTACAGTTCTATGAAGAGGAACTCAAGGCCCTGAGAAAGAGGCATGGTTGTTTATTGGTCCCAGTAGCTTCTGCATCCTGAAAACATTTTACGTCTAGCAAAGACTAATCCAGTTTAGTCTGCCTGACAGCTACATTTTATATCAAAACTCTTGTCAGCAGGAAATTGGGAAGAAAACACAGGAAGCTACCATTAGTCCAGGTGAAAGAATAGGTCTGGCCATTTTGTGTTTGTGTTTTTTGGTCGTAAAAGTTGGGTTGCAAAACAATTGCTTTTTACTATGAAGGCCAGTTTGCATAGGAGGGTCAATAGTGCAAAAAACAAGTTTTAAATATTAAAGGGACGCTGTTCTGCTGAACTTCCTTTCTGCTCTTCAGCCTAGGAACATGGCAACTAGGGGGGAACTGAAATCCTTCTGATTAGCTAAAAAGTTGAGAGAGGAAAACAGGGAAGTTGTATGCAATTTTATGTACCGTATTTCCCCTAGCATAATTCCTTTGGATAAATTATTTTCACTTATATGTGCACTAATATGCACACTTTACATATCAGTGTATGTATTTTTCAACACATTACTTGCCTGGACAACTGAAATGCAAAATTTGGAGACGCATGAATTTCGAAGGATGACTTTGTTTCCATTTTTCATATTATTTCAGAAAGTGCAAATTAGGTAAATTCATTTTAAATGCAAATTGAATTGAATATTGCCCCCATCTTTAGTCCCGGACCAGCCTTGCAAAGAGCCTCTGAAAAACCAGGTATGCCTGTTGCTCAACATAAAGAACAATTTCCTGATATATCTTTATTGACGTTGGTCAATGATTCCCAGGAAGATCTCACATCTGTGAGAGTGGGCTGGGGGAACTTGTGTGCATGTTTTGAAGAGGGTCAAGTGATTTCCCTGAAAAATAAATGGAAGATTTCACTGGCCCCTGCGAGATGCCACAAAGATCTGGAATGAAACGACCCTGTTTACTGTTCCATGCAAACAGAATAAGCCACACCCCTAATCCTTCTGTGGGGGGAGCCCATTTCTCTGATAGGGCAGAAACTGAATACACAGAGAGGAGGTCCATGACTGAGGAGGGGCAGTGGTGAATTTTGTAGTGAAATTATCTTTAGGTCAGTGTTGCCAGTGGGAGTCCAGGAGCAAGGAACAGACTAACTGTTGAAAAATCCACTTTCCCAGTCCATGACAGTGTTGGGCAGTGTAAGAGGCACAGGGAAGTGGAGCAACAAATATGACTCTTACCTTTGTACCAGCCTCCATTCCAGCTGTGCAAAATCCAGATGTTTCCATGCCCCATCCCTCAATCAAGAAAGGCAAGAAGCATAATCACAGTTCAAGGAAAATGCACTGATCAGTAGGTTAGACAAGATGACCTCCAAGATACCTTCCAGTTCTGTGATTCTAATTCTTAACAGCTTATTGCAATATTAATAAGACATCATCCAATACAAAATCAGGGAGAATATAGGACAGTGATTTATCTGGGACAGGGACAACAGCCTCCCCCCCAACCCCCCCATCAATTTTATATATATATATATATATATATATATATATATATATATATATATATATATATGAGAAACCCACTTGCAATATATATGAGAGCAACCAAAGAACAGAAGAAACGGGTTGTGCTGCGGTGGCATCTGATTCTGTGCACCTCTCCCTGCTGGAATTAGGGGACGTTTGAGTTTGCTGCAGCTGCCAGTGCGAGCCACAGTAGTGAGATTTGGGCCATTCGAACTCTGCACCCTCTCCCACCTGAGTCTGCCAAACTCCACCCCCCTGGCCTCCATTGGCTCTGCCTCCCCCTTTGACCTTACCCAGGTTTCAAAATCTCAAGCCAGCCAGTCTTAGAAAATCTCCCTGCCCCCCAACAGCAAACGGCTGCATGATGATAGATGCCAGCAAGGCGGAACATTGCACTATCTGCCCAATGACTGGGGTGGCCCTATGTACACAGTGCAGTGCTTGCACCTCAAGAGGGCTGCAGACACTGATCACCTCTGTCTGACTAGCGCCTGCAACTCTATTTTTGGCCAGCCTCCTCTCTAACCCCTTAAAGAACTTCTGCCCCACGTTCCCATCTCTCTCTTCGCTGATGGGTTTTGCAGGGAGCCAAGTAACAGCTGGGACAAAATTAGCATCTTTACGCTGAACTTGCTGCCCAATGCCGGGAGCCGTTACTAGGCGGAGTTTCTTTTATTAACATTTCTGCCCCGAGACGGCTAGCCAAGCCCAGGAGCTGTGGGTCTTGGAACAAAAGAAAAGAAAACTCTCCCCACCTCCATGTTATCTTTCATAGTGGATTGTAGCAACATGAATTTCAAGACTTGGGGAACTTGCCAAACACAAATAAGACGCCTCAGTTTGCTCTTCCTGACACTGCTGCCATAATTTAAAGCATTGCACCACTGCCACTATCTGAAGTTATACATTCTTTCCCACCCAAGAAGTGCAAATTACAACACTTCTTTTAAGGACACTGGACAAACAGAGGCGCGACAGTAGCTGCAGACTCTCCAGGTATCCCTCTTTTCCAGGGACAGTCCCAGATTTACAGAATCTGTCCTGGTTTCTGATTTGAGCCAGGAATGTCCCACTTTTCCTTAGGACGTCCCTATTTTCATCGGAGAAATGTTGGATAGTATGGAGTTATCTGACCACCCCGAGCCATCTGAAGGCAGCCCTGAAGGCAGTTTTTTTTAATTATTTTTTTTTAAAAAATGTTTTATTATGTTTTTATATATGTTGGAAGCTGTGCTAAGTGTCTGGGGCAACCCAGTCAGAAGGGTGGGGTATTATACCGTAATTACTACTACAGTGGTGCCCCGCTAGACGAAAATAATTCGTCCCGCGAAAATTTTCGTCTAGCGGGGTTTTCGTCTTGCGGAGCGGCAATGGGAGCCGCGCTCCGCAAAACGAAAAAAAAAAAAAAGACGAAATTTTTTCGTCTTGCGAGGCAGCCCCATAGACTTTTTCGTCTAGCGGGGCAGCCTCCCGCTAGACGAATGCTTTCGTCTAGCGAGTTTTTCGTCTAGCGAAGCATTCGTCTAGCGGGGTACCACTGTACTACTACTACTACTACTACTACTACTACTACTAAATAGGATGTAACTATTTTCATTGGAGAAATGTTGGAGGGTATGGAACTGGGTAGAATCCTTACCTAATTGTAAGGCCGCAGTCCCCCTAATACTGGGTGCTGTGAATCAAGGGCATAAGTAGAAGGAAATCTGAGCTCTCTAGATGAGATCATCAGAAGACCCATTAGTTTAGCTCTCTAACTCAGTTCTGTTTCTACAGCAGCTATTGAGATGCTTCTGGCAACTGCGCCAGCAGCGCACAGAGGCAACAGCTCTCCCATGCTGTTTGTCCCTGTTACCTGGTAGACTGCATCTGGAGCTAGAGGTTGCATTTAGCTGTCCTGACCAGTAAAACCTTCAAGTGCAGATGCAACCTACCCCTGAATGCCAAATGCTGGGGATAAACAACAGGGGAGATGGCTGCCTCTATTCTAAAAGAACAGTCAAGCACATTTGTTTTCTGAGGATCTCTAGATGCTATGGAATAATCTAGTTCAGGAAAATGGCCAGATACTCCTGCAAAGACATGCCAATGACTTTAGGGGGAATCTAAAGTTTTCCCCTCCCAGTGATACAATTCCCAGCACCTTCAACCAAAATTACGGCTTCCAGGATTCTTTGGGGAATGCCGTGTGCTTTAAATGTAAGGTGTGAATTATTATAAAATAAAAAGTTGGCAATCCAACAGGAAAGAGCTTATTTAGCTGTTAGGGTGAAATGTAGAAATGCAACCTTTCTGTATGGCCTGTGGCACTATCACCAGCCACACCCCTTTTTGCCATGGCTGGGACATTTCCCAAATTCTCTAGGAAAGAAGAAGCACTGAGCTATTACCTAGCAATGACTTGATGCAATGATAACCAAGCTGTGGTTAGGGGCCACCAGCTCCCACCAGCCCCAGCCAGCATAGCCAATGGTCAGGGAAGATGGAAGTTGGAGCCCAACAACATATGGAGGGCACAAGTCACCCAGCCATGACTTAACGCTTTTCGCTCAGCTATTGGATATATAACCATTGTTATATTGTTGTGTGCATGAGAGGGATGTGTTTTGCACACAGAGTGTCCTAGGTTCAGTTCCTGGCATCTTCAGCCGTGTTGTTGTTGTTGTTGTTGTTAAAAAAAAACCCAGCAGGTAGCTGGTGATGTAAAAGAATTCTGCTTCAGATCCTGGAGAGCCCTGGCCATTCAGATTAGACAACCACATGAGGCTAGACCAGAAGTGTGGCCAGGGACCAGGGATAGTGGGAGTCGCAGCTGAGCAACCTCTGGAGTGCAAAAGGTGCCCCACACTTCAACCAGGCAGACAAATAGACTATAAGGCCTGGAAAAGGCATGCTCCACTTCCTAGAATGATTAGCTTCATTCCGCTGGTCCTGGATGACAGAAAGAACTTAAACCAGCCTTCTCCAACCTGGTGAGGATCTCCAAAAGTTTTCGCCTACAACTCCTATCAGCTTGAAGCAACATGTCCCTGGTCAGTAGGAGGCATTGATCATGCTGGGGCCAGGGGCTGATGGGAATTGTGGTCTGAATTACCTGGTGGGCACCAGGTTGGGGAAAGCCGATTCTGGCAGTTGCATAAGGGCTGCTTTGTGCACCCTCAACCACTGGAAATTCAGGGATTGCTCACTGTCATGTGATGAGAAAATGATGACCATATTCTGAAGCACTGTCACTACTATTGGGGGGTTTCCCAGATGTGCCAATGCTGTTTTCCTGGGGCTCAGCACTCCAGCATCCTCAGGTGAATGATTAATCTGGTAAAAATGGTTACCTTCGCATGGGTTTAAAATCAGCTGAGGTGAATATTCCACCTGTGATGAAATGTTGCGGTGTGGAGTGCTCCCCTTCATGGTGCCAACCAGCCACTCTCTCTCCCAGGATACTCCATTCCATTCCATCCCCTCCCCCCCACCCCAGTTTTCAGTTCCCCTCAAACATTCAGTTGGTGTCATTAAGCCTGCTCAGTACTCATTGGACTGTTTTTGGGGGGCCCTTCAGAAGTTTTTTAAAAAGATATTTTGCACTTCTGCAAACCTTGGGATTCACCAAGCCAGTTGCTACCTCCCCTTGTGCACAGTTGGTGATGTTTTGGCTATGTTCATGGGAACGAATCTGCAATTTGTATGCTATCTAGCCAGTGTGAGAAACATCTGGGCCTGCAAATGTTACTGAACTACAGCTCCCATAATCCCTGGCCATTGGTCATGTTTGCTGGGGCTGATGGGAGTTGTAGTTCAGCAACCTCTGTTGGGCCAAATCTTCCTCATTCCTGCTGCATAGCATGAAATGCATGAAAATAAAAACTTTCCCATTGTTCCAGCAGTTTGTGAAATACATATGCTCCCAGCTTGGTAGGCACTCTGCTGCTCTTAGAGAGAGGGCTAATTTGGAGGGTTTCATAGATTTCATAGAATTACTGTATAGTGTTGGAAGGTACCACA
Organism: Lacerta agilis; assembly: GCF_009819535.1. Classification (NCBI taxonomy): domain Eukaryota; kingdom Metazoa; phylum Chordata; class Lepidosauria; order Squamata; family Lacertidae; genus Lacerta; species Lacerta agilis. Next base: position 60,809,345 of record NC_046319.1, read on the forward strand.
AGGGTCATCTAATCCAACCCCTGCAATGCAGGAATCTTGTGTCCAAAGTAGGACTTGAACCCAGGACCCCAAGATTCAGAGTCTCTTGTTCTACCAACTGAGCTACCAGGAGTTGGGCTGGAGCATCGTCCCGAAACCTGAAGAAGAGATGTGAGTTTACCTGTAGGTCAAGCAAAAACAACCACCACAATGCTGGATTTTATCCAACAAAGTTTTACCCATTGAAGTTAATGGGCCTAACTTAGTCATGTTCATTCATTTCAATGGCTTTAACTCTGGGCAGGAGAAGCGCTGGGTACAACCCAAGAACTCATATGACCAGGGTTTCACATTCCATTGCATCTGGGGACTTAAACGATAAACAGGTTATTATTCCAGATCTACACGGAGACCTGTAAATATTGGCAGCCCAAGGGGTGCGGAGGGGAGGCAACAGCACAATTTTAGCACAGTGACTCAGAGGGCTGTGATGCCAGAGAGCCTCGTGTTAATCGGGTTGGCACTCTCCGGGGATGCATTCCAACCTCACGTAAGAAAGCAACTTGGGTGCAAGACCAAGGGTGACAGCCGGTCCTGCGAAGCCTTCTTCACCCTGCCCCCTCCCGAGTCTAACAACCTTCACCAATCTGGTGCCCTTCCAGGTGTTTTGGACTACAATTCTCCATCAGGCCCACCAGTCCAAAACATCTGGAGGGTGCTAGCAAAGGCTGGTCTAGAGTACCCCTTTCAACCCTTTGGGAGAGCTGCGCTGCTAGGATGGCCTACCCTACCTCGCAGGGTTGCTGTGAAGGCAAAATGGAGAACACGAAAGAGAACCATGTACACGACATGGGAGGAAAGGCGGGAGAGAAATGCAGTAAATAAACAAATTTCAGGAGGTTTTGCTTGACTGGTGGCTTTTCAAATGCTCTTCTGTTGCCGTCTTCTACAGTTGTACTCTATACTGTATCTTTACTAATGCTGTATTGTTTGAAAATCTTTGTAGAACCACTTTAGGAGGCTGCATACCTAAAAAGTGGTGGGGAATGCATAAAATAAAAACAAATAATGGGTTCAATCCAGATCAAGGCTATTCTCCTTTATCCACTTACATTCCAGTCAGCCAAAAGCATTTAAGGAGGGTAGGAAGTAGGGCTGGTAAGGGACAAGGCCTGGGGAGAGTGGGTGTGGCTGAGGAGGGTGTGTGGCCTTTGGAGAGTCCTGAGGGCCAGATAGAGAGGCCTAGTGGGCCATGTTTGGTCCGCAGGCCTGAAGTTCCTCGCCCCTATATTGTAGGGTTGCAGCTAAAGCATAGATCCCGCCTAATGCATTTATTAACATATGGTAATAGCTCAGGGATGGATCTACACACAGGAAAAGGAACACTATAAATAAGTAAGAATTTTAATCATTATACCAAAGGGGGTAAATATATCTAACTGGCAGCCTTGTACATGGTTTTGCTTGGGAATTCTAAGAATCCAAAATATCAATGTAGTTTTGAATTCAGTGGTTAAAAGCCATGCGGTTTTTAAAGGTGCAGTCCACCATCTTGATTCAAAATGGCACCCAACCATATAAGAAAATCTCAGGAACCATCATACAAATTTTGGTTATGATATTTTAAGAGGTCTCCAAATGCATAGAGAACAAACAAACAACTTTCCAGAAGATATGGTGTAGTAGGAGGAGAGGAAGAAGAAAAAGAGGAGAAGGAAGGAGGAGAAGTAGCAGAAGCAGCTTGCAATATATTTTAATCTGTGCAGCCTGGCTAAAAGCTGAGCAATCCAGATCTAATAAGGAGACTCGCATAGGGTGACCAAGGACCAAAGTAGACAAAGCTCTTGCACCCTTCATAGTTGTGAAGGAGAGGGAATTTCAGCAGGTGTAGCTTATCATCCAAGCTGGCAATGACTGTTCTACACAGTCTATTAAAGGTGCAGGAGCCCATTTGCACCTGGTCACGCTAATTGCAGGGTGACCTGTCCCCTAGGTTTCATTGCAAGAAAAAGAGTATAGTCAAGTTGTACAGAAAACCATCCTAAGACCAAGGCTGCAATCATCCAAAGTCCACTGACGTGGGAGTGAACCCCATGGGGCTTACTTGCAAGTAAACAGACACAGGATTGGGCTTTGCAGGTGACCAGCTGAAGACCAGGAATAGAAACTCACTCAGGAGCACAGATCACATTGCCTGCTCTGCTTATTATTTCTAAGGCCAGAACATGTTTTTGCCAGGCCTGATTTTGTTTGTTTGAATCTTCCAAGAATGGGGATGCATTTACACCATCGTTCTCCCGTGCAATACAGTTCTTGTGACTTTTGAGGGAGGGCACAGATGTCCCTGACAGTGTAGATACATTTTCTCAGACAGCAACAGTATGGGTAAGACAGAAATTCACTGTCTTGGACCTATCGGTTTATAGGTCTCGGTCTCTCTCTCTCTCTCTCTCTCTCTCTCTCTCTCTCTCTCTCTCTCTCTCTCTCTCTCTCTCATTTCCAGAAGAGTTAAGCAACACTAACATCTGTTGTGCAGCCTGGGAGAGTCTCAGCTGTTGTTTGGAGAGGTGTTGATCTGGGCTCTCGCATATCTGCCTAGTGAATGAGTTGCGACCTGAATTTTATGACTCCCCCCACCTTCTCATTCTCCTCCACCCCCAGTGAAAATTGACAGAGTCCTCTGGCTGAGGTCAAGGTTTTAGTTTTCAATATCTATCACTGGCCATGGGCATTTACTTATCTGCCAGTCAATTAGTTTCATTATCTGTCAATGTTGACATGCTTGCTGTTGTTAGCATCCGTCTGTCTCAAGAGACAATGGAGAGGGACAATGGAGTCCGTCTCCACAGTCAAACTGCTGTGTTAGCAGCACCAAAGTGACCTCCCTGAAGCACAAGCCTGGGCAGTTTGTGTATGGAGGTCCTGGGCTGCACAGACAAGACCCCCCTCTCGGTCTCACTGGTGGGGTCCAAAGGAAAGCAGAGCAATATGTTTGGCACCAGCTTGGCTGCAGGAGGTGTCGAAGGAAGTGTACAAGTCGCCACCCAATCATCTCCACACTGGATTTGTGTAGGGTCTACTCCTTAGTCTTTTCTTCTCCTGAAGATATCCCGCAAGGCAGTAGAGGTTTAGGATCAGAGGGTATCTTCTCCTAGACGGGCTACCTTCCCAGGCTGACAAGTCCCACCTGTCCCTCACTTCCCTTTATGGCATGTGCAGAAACCCCCTTTTTGACTGTTGGACCCACACTTGGTCTCATCTGCTCAATTCGCTGGAGCCAGCATCACTGCTCCCCCTTCCAAAGCAGCTGACATTGAAATACAACGGGGAGAGCCTGTCTCCTCTGGCCCTGGTTCCCACCAATCACTTCCTCCTCCTCCTCCTGCATCAGGGTCTATCAACCCTAGCTAGACAGTGGGGCAGGACTCATGACAAGCACCTCCTCCATATTGTTTTCAGCACCTGCTAAAAACTTTTTTATCTAGGCAAGCCAACCCAGACACGTAATTTTATTATGAATGTTCATTTTTAAACTTCTGACTTTATATTTTTAAAGAAATTTTTATAGCTGCTAGTTTTTAAATGTTTGATTTTATCACTTTTTATTGTTAAATGTAAACCACTTGGAGGTCTTTATTCAGCTGCCCTTTTTCCTCAAATATTGCCAATGTTGTGCAGTGACCATTTACCTTGCTGGCTTGGGCTGATGGGAGTTGTAGTCCAATCATTCTTGGAGGGCGCCATATTGGATTGCCCTGCTTCTGTTAATTAAGTGGGATATACATCTTGTTAACCAATCAGTACTGTGTGGAAAAGGACTTCCATTGAATCTAAAAATGCTGAAAGGGTTCATCGTTTGTGAAGTTTATCTTCATTGACAACTAGTGGAACATAGTGATGCAAGAGCCACAGCATGAAAGTTTTTAATGGTCAGACTGTCATGTGATAACCGTGTGATCATCATGTGCCTGACCTGCAACTGCATCTAAAGCAGGAATTGCTGTTCAACTGTTCTCTTCCTGCAACAGCTAAGCTGGAAGGTGGCCACTGGCAATGGATTGTCACTGACATGCTGCAGCCAAAGGCAAAACACCAAACAGTCTCACTCCTTGAGGGAGTCACTTTGGGAGTGATACAAGGGCAAGGGCTACTATGTGTTTTTAATGTTATTATTGAGTGGGTTTTCATTGGTTTTATTGCATTGTGCATTTTATTGATTTTTTTGTAAACTGCCCAGAGGACTTTGGTCAATGGGTGGTCTACGAATTGCAATAAAATAATGTGAGATGATAAGTGCATGTGATTAGTTGATTTAATTTGTATACTGATTTCTGTTTCAAATTTCTAAGTCCCCAAAGTGAGTTCCATGTGCACAGAAGTGTGTGTGTGTGTGTGTGTGTGTGTGTGTGTGTGAATTTAACAGCCGGTTAAAGAAATCTTACAGTGCAATAATATCCAAGTTTACAGTCAAAACAAAATAAAATAAAAAATTCCTTCCAGTAGCACCTTAGAGACCAACTAAGTTTGTTCTTGGTATGAGCTTTCATGTGCATGCACACTTCTTCAGATACATGCATGCACACGAAAGCTCATACCAAGAACAAACTTAGTTGGTCTCTAAGGTGCTACTGGAAGGAATTTTTTATTTTGTTTTGTTTTGACTATGGCAGACCAACACGGCTACCTACCTGCAAGTTTACACTGAAGTTCTACCCGTTTCAATGGCGGAATGCTGTGCAGCAGTTGAACTAGCAGAAAACGCACGGTGCATAAGATTTCACTATGCACCGTGCCACACTTACCAGCAACCCACAGCACAGCAATATTTCAGTAGCGCAAAAACATTTTGTCTGCAGATTAAATATACCACTAAGTGACCTTCCTTACTAATACTCTGGAAACAAATCAGTATCCCCCTACTGGTGATGGGAGAACTTCTGAGAGACAAAAATGACCTAGGCCACTTAAGGCCAGAATGGCAAAAGTGAGATTAATACCGTGCATATCCTTTTGAATACTTCCTTATCTCTCTTAGTGAGTACTCTGAAATAGATCTTCTGCCTCAGAAGCCCATGGATTTATAAAGAGAACTTGTTTACTAAAAAGTGATTGCCTTCTGGGAACTTCTCTTACAGTGGGCTGGAATTGCTGCTTCTCAGCCAGCAGCTGGTATCCGTCACTCAGTCTTCAATCATCAATAGCCTTCTGGAGAGAGCGCTTAAAACCCAATGCTTCTAATTTACTCCACTGTCTGAAGACACCCAAAGCCGTCCGGAACTTGTCCTCCTGTGCCCTTCTGGCTTGAGGGTTCACCTGGCTTGAGAGCAGTACATGTGAAAAGGATCTAGGAGTCTTGGTAGACCATAAACTTGACATGAGTCAATAGTGTGGTGCAGCAGCTAAAAAAGTCAATGCGATTCTGGGCTGCATCAATAGGAGTATAGCATCTAGATCAAGGGAAGTAATAGTACCACTGTATTCCGCTCTGGTCAGACCTCACCTGGAATACTGTGTCCAGTTCTGGGCACCACAGTTCAAGAAGGATACTGACAAGCTGCCAAGGAGTGTGGTGGAGTCTCCTTCTTTGGAGGTCTTTAAGCAGAGGCTTGAGAGCCATTTGTCAGGAATGCTTTGATGGTGTTTCCTGCTTGGCAGGGGGTTGGACTGGATGGCCCTTGTGGTCTCTTCCAACTCTATGATTCTATGAATGGCCAGGTTCCCCCATTTTTCAGCCACCTGCCAATGCTTCCACTCTGAACAGATCGTGAATAATTTCTATATAATTCATCTTTGAAATGCATCTTTCCTTTTGCTCTAGATCACTATGCTTGGAGGCCTTTTGAAAGAAAGGGGATTGGTCATTTTGGTGGAGTCCATGACGTGAGCTTCTTACATCAAGAAGGAAGAGTTTACCCATTTCTGCTTTCCATGCTTTAAGCATGGTCTGTGTGTACCTGTTTAGTGTTGTGGGAATTTTCCTTAAGTCTGACACAAAACCCCACACATACATTAAGTAAAACAGAAACATCGCCCCCCGACTCCACCCCCCCATGGCCTCCTTCATCTCTTTCTCCCTTTTCTTCCTATGTAACACTAATGTCTCAACAAATGAAACTGATCTGTAGAAAATTTAACTTGGAAAAAGTCACATTGCAGAAGGAACAGTACCAATAAGGCCTCTTTTCCTTAGCAAATTAAACACTTTGCAATACAAGCCCCGCTTCCACTACACAGTGCTAATTGTGCTTTGTGGCAATGTGATTTGCATGCCACTTACATTTATTTCCATTGGCTGTCGTGGGACTGCAAAATGGTCTTTAGCGGTAAAAAATCAAATGCATGTACAGGCATTCCTCCCCCGCCGTGGTTGCTGGAGCTCCATTTTGTGCAGAAACTTGAGTCTCTAGTGCAAAGAGCCAGTGTGGTGTAGTGGTTAGGAGCGGTAGACTCGTAATCTGGGGAACCGGGTTCGTGTCTCCACTCCTCCACATGCAGCTGCTGGGTGACCTTGGGCTAGACACACTTCTCTGAAGTCTCTCAGCCCCACTCACCTCAGAGTGTTTGTTGTGGGGGAGAAAGGGAAAGGAGAATGTTAGCTGCTTTGAGACTCCTTCAAGTAGTGAAAAGCGGGATATCAAATCCAAACTCTTCCTCTTCTTCTTCTTCTCCTCCTCAGCAGTGGCAGGGAATTGAATGCGCATGCTCAACCCGGCTGTCATGGGAGGCCAGAGGAGGAGGCAACCAAAAAGTGGACTAGAAGGATTAATGGGAAATCACAGCCTTTCAGTGGTCCTCCCCTGAAAAAAACGAGTAAAATCCAAGACAAGCAGTCAGGTGGAAAAGCAGGACCCCAACAAAATTATAGCAGGATAAATAAGCCTAGACCTAAGAGAAAGTTTGTTTGTTTTTTAAATAATTTTTTATTAAATTTTACACATTCTTTTAAACATCCAATAGTATTCATCTCTTATACATATTTTTGACTTCCATCAACCTCTTCTCAAGATTTTCAAATTTCCTAATTTCTTCTTGTATTTCCAACTTCACTATTACTTTTTACCACAATAATTATTACCTTCCAGAATTATCTCCGTAATATTTCCTAAAATTAACCTTACAAAACTTCTTGTAAACCTATTAGCGTAATTTGTTGTTTACAATTGTCTTTCAAATATTTCTCAAATTTAGTCCAATCCTTCAGGAATTCCTGGTCCCGCCGGTTTCGAATTCTGTCATCTTATCCAATTCTGCATAGTCCATAACTTCATCTGCCATTCTTCCATCGTCTGTAATTCTTCTTGCTTCCATTTCTGTGCCGATAACATTCTTGCTGCTGTTTACTAATCTCTTTTCCTACAGTTCCAAGCAGAAATGCTTCTGGTTTCTTTATAAATGTATATTTCAACATTTTTTTCATCTCATTATATATCATTTCCCAGAAGCATTTCACTTTCTTGCATTCCCACCATATATGATAAAATGTTCCCTCTTTCTCTTTACATTTCCAACATTTATTACTTATTTTATACATTTTGGCTAATTTTACTGGTGTGATATACCATCTATACATCAAGACCCAAGAGAAAGTTTGGATGGGCTTTCAGGTTCAAGTCCCACAGAGATAAAAGGAGCTTGCTTGAGAGCAAGTGTGTATAGGATAGAAGCTTTAGAAAACAGTGATCTATTCTACACCATTCCCCCCCTTCCCATGGTAAGCACATTGTGAGAGAATCCTTACTGGCATTGCCCATCTTGACACACTTTAGAAATGTGGAGCCAAACCTTTGCTATCAGGAGAAAACTTGCAATATTTAGAAGAGAGACGGGTGTGTGTGTGTGTGTGTGAATGTAGCTCTCAGAACTGTCCCCAGACCATGCCCCTCATGGGTCTTGCATCATTCTCCCAAGTGGCTTTGCCTGTCTGCAACTCTGATCTTGCCTCCTGCTTGTCTGGGTGGAGGATAAAGAGGGGTGGGTGAACACATGTAGAAGCTGTGGCAGACCTTGGGGCCTCCGATTTCAGCAGGGTTTTGTGCAAAGACAAAATTCAGAACCCCTCCGCCTCTCGCACTCCATTGTAAATCATAGCTGTGGCGTCTCCAAAGCTCTGCACTGCTAAATCCACCTCTGGTAGCCTATTGGACAAAAGGGAAATGTGTGTTTGTTGCCCCACCCACATTTGCTTTAGGCCCCACCCACCACTGGTATGTGGCCCTCAGAAGGTTGTCCAGAAGGGAATGTGGCCCTCGGGCTGAAAAAGCCTTCCCACCCAATTTTAGAGATCTGTGTAGAAATTATTTGTTATCTGTAACTAAGTTCTACCAGTAGGTTGTTTGATTTTTCAGTGCCCTCTTTTCTCTTTTTCATCATCCTCTGTTGACTGGACAGTTTTCAGCATCCTCTTCTAGGAACTATGAACCAACATTTCGCCTACCTCAGAGCTCCAGCAATTTCTAGCGCTTGGTGGGGAAAAAGGGCTCTTTCTGAAGCTACAAGGCGCCCCCTCCTGACACACAAACCCCAAAACACTCCTGGTTTTCCCTCTTCCCACCATGCACTCTGTTAACAGCTGCTGTGACTATTTTTGAGTGCTCTGTGTGTGCCTCTTGAGGATCTACAAAGGGGCAAAGGGAGAGAAGCTTGCTGACAACATGTCCAGAATTACTTTGAAATCCGCATATTCTAAAACGGCTCTGAACGCTGCTCCCTTGGATAAGCAAATGGCTAAACACTGAAACCCACTTTATATATTAAGAATTGTACCCAATCTTACGTTCTCCTACTCAGCAGCATATTGAAATTAATGGACATGACTAAGTTTGGTCCATTACTTCGATGAGTAAACTTTGAGTAAAACTTAGCTGGCGACAACACTAGGTTTTTACTAAGGATGTAATTCACAGTGCAAACGTGTATTAACCTGCGAGTAAGGCTGTGTACACGTTATGAGCTTAAAACACGGCTAGGTAGTTCTTTATCTCCATTTGAATCGAAGATGGTTTTGTGGGGAAACACATCAAAATATTGGATTGGGGGGGATGCATCAATATATTGGATGATTTGGTTGCCAATTACCTCTTTGAACCCATTTGGTCTGTGGGGTGAGGCAGCGTCAAGGGAGTGGTTAGAGCCCAGAGTTTTACCTGCTGCAATCACACACAGAGGTATTTGTGTGCAATGCTGGTACTCAGCATGAAGTTGTTTCAGGAAGTGCCACACTTTTTAAGAACAAAAAAAGAGGTGTCGGTACCCTTGAGCGCCCCCTGAAAAGAAGCACTGTTTATAGGTAAGAAAAACAACAAAGCATTTTATTGTAGGAAATACACACTTGGATAGGAAAGTTTCTGGTTCTAGTTTAGCTTATTAGCCTATAGCAGAACAATGCAATCATGCAGGCTGCTTTGTTCTTTAAGAAGACAGTCCCAGCGTGACCTCTCATCTTGAGGTGCAAGAGAAAAGTATGAGAGGAGCAGGAACCTGTAAAGCAGGGTGCAACCTAAGACATATCAGTCGAACAACAGAAGGTAAGAGGAAAGCTACCGGTAATCGGAAGTCAAGATACAAAATAGTCTAGGGAACCTGGATGCCCCCTGACCAGGGCTTTTTCCCAGGGGGAACTCATAGGAACTCAGTTCTGGCACCACTCAGGCCTTGGCCATGGCCATTCTAAGAGAACAAGGGAGGTGTTCATGGTGAGTTCTGGTGAATGTGAAAGCAAAGCAATAGTTATGATAATAGAGCCTCTGGAATTTGAAGCATGGGAAGCCTTAAATAAAATTTAAAGTAATAATTTGGACAATTTGGAACCTTTTTTTGTTTTATAATTGGAGAAATAATTTGGAATGTAATTTGGAATGTTTCATACGATTTTGTTTTATTGGAAACCTCAATAAATATGATTTGTAAAAAAAAAAAAAAAACATGGTGAGTTCTGGCACCGCAGAAAAATAGCACTGCCTCCGACTCTATCTGCCTCAAACTTCATGCAAGCCCTTCTGCCAGCTGAGTTGCACTCAAACTACCAAACAAACCACAGAATACCTTAAGAAATGATGGGATAGATACAGGGTAGATGCTATAACCATGTGTGCACTGCCTCATAAATCAGGGTGGGAGTGCACACTGGATGCAAAGTAAATGAGAATGTAGATAAGATACCACAGGATCCCAACCCATCCCATATATATTTACTTCCTAGGACTAGGTCCCACTGAACTTAACAGGGCATATTTCTAAGCAGACATGCATAGGATTGCCCTGTCAGCATGAAAAGTAACATGAAACTAGCACTGCACAGCAAAGCACATAGCAAAATGCAGGTGTGTAATTATCTCACATGATCATTTATACATGCGGGATACATGTCATTTCCAACATGTAAGTGCACATAATGGACAAAAAAATAATAATTAACCCCCTATCTAGATGCTGGGATGTTCAAAATGCTTCCCTTGTTTTTATTTTAATAAGCCTTTTCGGCAGAGCTGTATGGTCCCCATAGTATGGATAAAGAGAGCTGAGAAACAGTGCCAAAAATTCATACTTTTTCTCCCTAAGCTTTAATAGAGATTTTTTTTTTAGATGCATCCATCACATTTATATTCTACTGTGGTTCCCAAGTGGTCCAAGGACCAAGCAGACCTGCTTAGCTATAGCAATGCTGCTGCATCACATTTTTAGACCAAGGATGGGGATTTTGTGGCACTCATCCGATACTGGAATGTTGGGATGCAAACTCAGCTTGTCTGAAGACTAATGGAGTTTTGCATGGGGAGAAAACAGGCAGAGAAACCTCCATTTCTGACCTAATTTGTGCTGACCTCTGTCCTCTCTTGAAGTGCTGGTCGATTTAATTCAGCCTCTGTGGCAGTATATGTCCTGGGGTAAAACCCTAAAAAGCTCAACAACTTTGGGGTAAAAGTGTAAAAGCTCAACAATTTAAATCCTAAAAAAAAATCTGGCCCTCTTTGAAAAGGGCCTAAGGGATGCCCTTTTCTGAGTGTTTTCCAGCTCTACAAATTCTTTTTTGAGGTGACCATAAGTGTACACAGTATTGCAAATGAAGTCCCACCATAGATTTGTATAATGGCATTATGATGTTGGCAGTTTTATTTCCATTTCCTTTCCTAACGATCCCTAGCATGAGATTGGCCTGTTTCACAGCTGCTGCACACTTGATGTTAAGAGTTGTGGAGCTGCTCCAAAGCAGCTCTACAGTGGGAATTCACTGGAGGTACTGCTCTGTGCGGATCCTTCTGCAATTGACAGGTGAGCCCCTCTAATCCACAGCAGGTCCTTCTGCAAAGCTGCACTTCATCTTCTCTCTTCCTGAAGCACAGACAACCACCCCCACCCCAGATGCCATATATATAGATAAAAGTGATTTCGTTCTCCCTTAATAGAGAAAAACGGGAAGACGGTGTCCCTTTAAGGGAAGATACCAACAGCCCTCCATTCTCAGGAGGAGAGGGGTGGGAAAGATCTTACCATCAGATTGCAACCTTCATGTGTCTGCAGCAGCCACAGAAGCATGTCCCCATGGCATGGTGGGGAGAGGGGGGATAACAAAAGGTGTCACTAAGCTTCCTCACTTTGCAAAAGCTATTTATATATGGACAGCTTACTCTTTTCCTCTCTCCTTCCTTTCTTTAAGAAAGGCAGACAAATAAGAGATTCCAATTTTTTTTAAGCAGCAACAACAAAAAAAGAAAACATTGGCTAGCAATCTAATTGAAAGAAGAAAAATAAATATGAGAAATGCACAAAAATCCAGCGGGGAATCCAGCAGCAAGACTTCTGGGTGACAGCTACGGTAGGTATTTTGCAGCAAGCAGGAGGCAGCTGGGAGCAGAGCGGTGACAAGTGGCTTATCGCGCACCATTGCAAATAGGCCTCAGCACCTAATTTGGGAGGTGGCGGTGGCGGGAGGAAAGGGTGGCGGTGCGTGCAGATAGGCTCCGCATTTCTGCGCAACCTCTTTCATTATTCACCAGGCGCCGTGCACTTCTCCGCAATCGCCTTTAGGAGCCGCCTCGAAAGCGCTTTAACGCGGTTTGCGGCGGCTGCACTCACGCAAAGGCAAGCGGCGCGCGTCTCCCCGCCGCTTCCCGTCCTCTAGCAGGGAACTCTCATGCTCCATGCCCGTTCCCACGCCGCGCAAGCCCATCGGCGCGCTCCTCGAAGCTGCGCATCGCGATCCCGAATATACGAAGCGTGCTAGTCAAAGTCAGGAGCAATCCGCATTAATCATCATCATCATCATCATCATAGTATTAAAAGGGTTTTCCAAATGCATCAGACAGGAGCAATGAATAGAAGCAGCCGTAATAAAACGTCTCGCAAATAAAGCACGGGAAATAATACTGCATTAAATAAATAAACAAAACCCGTAGCAACGAATGCTGCTTGCTTGCAGCAGCGTTCCACGCAGTGCATGCAATCTGTCCCTCCCCCCTCAACCCCCCGCCCCCAAACTCTCCCTAGCGGACTTTGAGCCGTTCTCGCTCCGCGAGCAACCCGAGGTTGCCCAAACTCAGCGCAGGGTGGGAGACAAAACTCGAAGCACCGGCTCTGCGGCTTCAGCAGCCAATGAGAAGCGGCGCGCACGCGCGCGCTCTCCGCGTTGCGAAGGGAAAGGAGGCGGACCGCCCCCTTTCTCCGTTTCATCAGCCAATCAAAAGAGGGGGCGGTGAGTTTGGTGTCGGCCTGTCTTGTCTGTCTGGTTGTGCGCGCGCGACAGCGTTCTGTCCTTGGCGCGGCTGCGCGCCTGCGCTTGCTGGCCCATAAGGGGGTGTGTCGGCGAACCCGGGAGAAGCGAAGGCGGCGGCGGCGGCGGCAGGAGGGGGGAAGGGAGCCCAATAATGGCGGCCAGGAGAAGAGAACGCTGCGGCGCCACTGAGGTAAATGTTTGACACATTCGGGCCTCGGCGCCGAGTCCTGGCACGGGAGCGGCGCCCAGAGCTCCGAGGACGCTCCGCGACAGGCCCTAGAGGCCGAGCCAGGAGCCCCGGGCGTCCCAGGGGCCTGGGCCCGAGGGAGCCCCGAGCTAGCCTCCCGGGTCTTGGGCGCTCGGAGCAGGCAGCTCGACGCCCGGGAGGCTTCGTAGCTCCCTTCACACGCTTTCGTGTTGTTTTGGGAAGGCGGTCGTGGGAAATTGCGGAAGTGTTCGCGTGTGCGGAGCGCCGGTTCACACGTTACGTGACGAATACCCGGGTTGGCTTTCCAAGGGCTGGGAGGGGAGGGAGCCCGAAACAAGCTGTCCTAGCCTGGCCTTCTATCGCTTTAAGGGAGGTGGGGTACCAGCAGGTGAGCTTTCTTTTTTATGATACGGAAGTAAACACGGCCACCTGCTCAGTGCTGCAGGTCTAGCGGCGGTGGCATCCCTGGTTGGCCACCGGCTGTCAGCTCCGTAGGTCTGTCGCCAACTTTTTTGCATCGGGCGGGGGTGGCTGCTTTTGTCTCCTAATCAGCTGCTGCTTTTGCGGCTATTGCCAGGTGATAATTCTGCTGGAAAGCTTTGCCTGCTGGTTTCTCTGGAGCAAGCGACTGTTAAAGGTGCAGGAGCAGGCCAGGCCGGGTGCTGTCTTTCTTTCTTTCTTTCCTTCTAGGCTTTCCTCCAGGTGATTTTATATATATAGGGGCACCCATCTGCTCCCAAAGTAGTCCTCATTTTCTTATCATTATGCCTGTATTTTGCAAACAAGTATTTTGTGCCATTTACAGGTTGACTGAAAACACTGACATGGCAAAGGAGGCTGCAGTTATATGGGTTGGATCCAGACTTTGTCATAAGTAGAATAGGTTTATGGGGGCTTGAATGAGTCGTGGCTAAATCTGGATCTAGCCCTGTGCACGCTAACCTGTTGAATAGAATCAGACTGCTGCAGGTGAGCTGCAGTGTCATCTCTGTATATCTTCCAACTTCTGCAAGTGAAATATGGGCGCCTGTATCTTTTAATGGTTATGCAGAGATGGTGTAAGCTGGCCTTCCCAGTCTGATGCTTCAGACATCCAACTCCCCATCAGCCCCAGCAACCATGGCTAGTAGTCAAAAGGGATGATGTGATCTGTAGTACAAAATATCTGGAGGACACCAGGCTGGGAAAGAGTGATGTAAGATACAGTGCTTGCAGTTCTCCTTCTGCATAACTAATCAAAGGAATGGAACCCTGACCTCGTTCTGCTGAATTACTTCACTGGTTAAAACAGGGATATGGTCAATTTAGATTATATGGAAGAGCTGCCTTTCAGTGAATGGTAAAAGTATGCTGCTTTTCATAGTGATGTGTTAGAGATTCATGAAAGGATTTTGGAAAATCCTTGCCTTGGGAGTATTCATTTTCATAACGTAGGAAACATGCAGGGGCGTAGCAAGCCTCTGCGCTGCTGGGGGTGGCGGCGGCGGCGCAGAGGCACCCCCCGGGGGAGGGGCACGACGCGGTAGTTGTGACGTCACGGCGCACGTGGATGCCGCTGGAAGGGGGAAATTCCCCCTTTCCACAGCTTTTTTTCGGCCCAAGGAGCAGACTAGCGAGGAGGGGGCATCACACTTGTCCCTGGCATGATGCCCCCTCCTCTCTGGCCCACCCCTTGGGCCGAAAAACAGCTTTGGAAAGGGGGGGAAAGGGAAGCAGAGCAGGCGCGTTCAAGCACCTGCTTTGCCTCCCCCTTTCCCCCTTCTAGCGGCGTTTTTTCTGTGCGAGAGGCGGGCCAGCGAGGAGGGGGTGTCATGGCAGTGACAAGTGTGATGCCCCCTCCTCGCTGGCCCGCCCCTTGCGCCGAAAAATAGCCGCTGGAAGGGGGGGAAAGGCGGCATGCCCCCCGCCCCCCCTTGCTATGCCCCTGGAAACATGTAATCTTTAAAACTCAGTATTTGGTACTGGAGTTTCCAGAAGCTGCTAAAGTATTTATTCCTGACAAAGGAAGCTGATACTTTTACCAGCTAAATAGGCATATCTGAAGAAAGCATACACATTAGATACACAGCAATGTCTAGTATATATAAACAAAGCGACACTTGGGGAATGGAGATAGGGAGAAGTCTAGCTGATAGGGGGCTAAGAGAGTTGGAGCAAAACCAAATTGGTATGTGTAGTTCAGTGGACCCAGAATTCTGTGTTTTGTAGCAGGGGTTAGGAGCCTGGCCTTCCAGGGAGTCCAGTTTGGCCCATGAGGCCATTTCCCCCAAACCACACTCACTTTTCAATCAGCTGACACCACTGGGTGACATAGGCAAGGGGTCAAGGTTCAGTCCTCAGTTCTGCTGAACACGATCCCCGCAGGGAACGTGCTGAGGAAGCAGATCCTTGCAGAGAACAGTATTGAACTCTCTGCTATCAGCTGATGAGCAGAGAGTTCAGTCCTTCAGGGTGCTGCTTTAACATATTCCCTGTGGAGAACATGCTGGTGAAACAGAACCACCTCCCCTGCCCCATGGGTCAACTTTGACAGGTGGACAGGAGCACCCACCTTCTAGGCACCTGATGCTTGTCATGATGTCATCATTGCAGATGATTGACAAGTGAGTCACCCCTCCCACCTGTCAAAGTTTACCTTCACAGTTGGAGGTGATAAAGGTTTGGCCCACTGGGGCAAAATGTTTCCTACTCTTGTTTTATAGATTTCCAGGGATTACCTACAGATTATCTAATAAAGCACCTCCTCATCAACAATCTTGTACCTGCCACATTCTTTTGACAGTTGTTTCTCCTACTGTGTAGACTAAAATGCCCCTTCCCAAAGATCATACCCATTTACTCTTGTCCAAACCATGGCATCATAGAGTGTATATTTATAGCATTGGGATGGCAGTGATGGGGCATAATCGGTGATAGGACATTGATCAACCAGAAATTTCTTAGTTGTGCTTGGCTTTTTGTTCTTATAGATACCTTGACCTTGAAGATGGTGAGTAGCCAGCCAAAGTACGATCTAATACGGGAGGTTGGTCGTGGCAGCTATGGTGTGGTGTATGAAGCAGTAGTGAGGAAAACCTCTGCACGTGTTGCGGTGAAAAAGATTCGGTGCCATGCTCCAGAGAATGTAGAGCTTGCCCTGCGTGAATTCTGGGCACTTAGCAGCATCAAGAGCCAACATCCAAATGTTATTCACTTGGAGGAATGCGTTTTGCAAAAAGATGGCATGGTGCAGAAGATGTCCCATGGCTCCAGCTCTTCGCTTTATTTGCAGGTAAATGAAGTTGCAGGTAGTGGAAGAAACACAGTGGGTTAGAAGTAAAGGGAAGCAGAAAGGGAAACAAAGACACAGGTGCCAGAAGTGTGCATGCTACAGTGTTCTTTAGAAGAGTGTTTGCTTTTCTGTTTTTACTACAGTTAGACACTTTGGAAACAGTAATAAAAGCAGTTTCCTGAAGCAGAAACTTCAGGGAAAACACACAAAACAGTTGTACGCAAAGCTGTCATTGAATTTCACTCATCGTGGTGCCCCGTTGCACCAGAAAGCTGTCTGCGGACAAACGCTGGCTCCCTTGGTCTGAAGTGAGATGACCTCTGCACCCCATAGTCTAGTTTGACTGGACTTAACCGTCCAGGGGTCCTTTACCTTTACCTACATGAGATTGTAAATACAACAGATTTTTCTAAACTTTGGCTGTGCTTGAAAGAGGAGTGAGATACAGGAAACTGCTGTTAAAAACTCTCCCACAGCTCAAAACTCTCCCGCTGTCCAAAAGAATAGGTCTCCCAACAGTCTCCCAACAGTCTTAAATGACAGCTGTGCCAGCACAACATTGAAAAACATTATTTTTGCATGGCAGGAATGTTAGTGGTATTATAGCAATAAGTACTGTTAGGATCATTCTGGGAAAAGAAGCATTAATAACCCTTTTAATAATTTTGTATCGGTGACTGCTTCACAAAGTCATCACTGTATTAGGCAATGTTATGATCAAATCATCTCTAATGAAATACATTTTTCCATCCCTTGAATGCATATTGCATTATTTCCAAAGGGTTGTGTTGTCTAACAGCACTATAACAACAAAATTAAAAATAAAAAGCCAGCCAAAGAATAAATTAATCATCTTTTTAAAGTCTTTCTATAGGCTAAATCATTGTTCTAATGTTAATTCTTATTACCTTCCTCCCACCTGATATTCTAAAGAAGGAAAAACAGTTTCTTTAAAGGACAGCAGAACGAGCTAGTTCCATCTTTGTGTCAAGCAGATTGTGAAAACAGCTTCTCAGCAATCTGCATTTCATGCAGTAAAATAAGCAGTAAAAAATAACTTTGAGAACAAAAGCAAAGGCCTCTAATTTTTTGTAGTTGTGCATTTTTATTGTTCTTTTAGGTTAGTCTGATGGCATTCATTCATGCAGATGGAGGGGACAGTGTGTATTGGTGTCCCACTAAATACATATTCCATTAATCCAGAGTCAGTAGTGCTCATAATAGTACTCATAATGGAATACTGTATCTTCATTCACACAGTACAGTGCACCAAACCATATCAAAGGAAACTTAACTGTGGTTTGTTGTCATGTTTGTTGGTTCACACTATTGCTTTAATCAGCCAGCAAGCCAGAAATGGAAACCATGCTTTGAAGTGGATTTACAAGCCGTAGTTCCAGCTGAGACCTCTAGAGTCCCCTGCACTGTAGAAAGGAATGCTGAGCAGATAGAAAATAAAAGCAGACAAGCAGCTCCAAACCATGATATGTCTGCATGTTTGGAAGTTCAAACCATGAGTTTATACTAAACTATGGTTTAGAATTAAGTCTGTGCTTCCATGGAAAATATTGGTTGAATGGGTGAGATGATTCCTATATATGTATGGTGGCATTGTCTTTTGAAAATACTGTTTAAAGAGGAAAATTGGGAAGAAGGATGAGCACAAAAGGGGTCTTTATAATACATGCATTAAAAGATAATGTGTTTCTAGCATTCCTTTTCATCAGCTGCTTTCTTAACTTGACTCTTACTTGCTGAACAGATTCCTTAAATGTTTTCTTATTACAGCTTGTAGAGACCTCCTTGAAAGGTGAAATTGCGTTTGATCCCAGAAGCGCCTACTACCTTTGGTTTGTGATGGATTTCTGTGATGGAGGTGATATGAATGAATATCTCCTGTCTCGAAAGCCTAGTCGTAAGACCAATACTAGCTTTATGCTTCAGCTCAGCAGTGCCCTGGCTTTTCTGCACAAAAACCAGATCATCCACCGTGACCTCAAGCCTGACAACATCTTGATCTCTCAATCCAGGATGGATGCTAGTGACTTGGAACCCACTTTGAAAGTAGCTGATTTTGGACTGAGTAAGGTTTGTTCAGCTTCAGGACAGAACCCTGAAGAGCCAGTGAACGTGAATAAATGTTTTCTTTCTACAGCTTGTGGCACAGACTTCTACATGGCTCCTGAAGTTTGGGAAGGTCACTATACTGCCAAAGCAGACATCTTTGCATTGGGGATTATAATCTGGGCGATGTTGGAAAGGATCACTTTCATAGACACAGAGACCAAGAAAGAACTGTTGGGGAGTTATGTGAAACAAGGGACTGCGATTGTACCTGTTGGAGAGGCATTGTTGGAAAATCCAAAAATGGAGCTACTCATTCCTGTTAAGAAAAAGACAATGAATGCTCGTATGAAGCAGCTGATTAAGGAAATGCTTGCTGCTAATCCACAGGACCGCCCAGATGCTTTTGAGTTGGAACTCCGGTTAGTTAAAATTGCTTTTAAAGACAGCAATTGGGACACGTGACCTCTGTAGTACTTTGAACTTTTGTCAGGATTGTGTCTGTAACAATAGGGCAGCACTCTGTGGAAGCAAAAAAACAGACTTAACCCAAAATTTAAGGTGTCAGGGTTCAGTATTCCCCCCCCTATTGCATTTCTCTTGATTTTTGTAAACCAAGCTCAAGGTGGCTGTTCTTGTTTCAGAACCATATGTGTATATTTCCAAGCTGCAGCTGTAATGCTATCCACATTGCCAGGAAACTTGACATTTTAGGAGGTGATTGCTTTCTAGGAATATTTCAAACATTCCAGTTTCATACTGCAGAATTTGGAATGCCCATTGAAGACAAGGTTTGCATGCTGGTAATGCAAATTATTCAACTTTGTAGAGTAAGCATGTATATATTTATGTCTGTATGAGTGACTTGACTTCCCCATCTTTCGAAAATATCCCCATTATTTATATTGTCTCATATTGAATTGGGTGACTATAGATCATCCGTAAATTCCACATCATAGATATTGTCCACTTTTTTCTTTAAGAAAAAAAAGTTGATGGCACAAAATATTATAAAACAAATGTGATGCAAAGGGAACCTCTGGTTCAAGCACTAAGCTACTGTTGGGCAAACCTCTTAGTTTGGAAGGCTGCAAAAGGTAGTCTGATGGCACATTGCTTAGTTCATTGAACATTCAGGTTCATTTTTTTTGAGGTAAAGAAAGACTTGTGCTAAATCTGTCTCTAGCCACCCCCATCCTTTGCATTTGACATCCAGCATTACCTTTAATGCATTGTGTCTCTTTTTATCAACTTTTTATTTTATTTTATTTTTTACAAATGTAAATCATGGGGAAGAGGAAAAACCTCCCAAATTCTGCTGAAAACTTTGCAAATGAGAAAAATGTTTGCATATTTTGTTTCTGCCCTGGCTTTTAGAGGCTAGTCAAGCTAGCTACTCCCTCCCTTCTTAGCAGAGGTTCTTTTGGTCACTTCTTAGTGGTGGTCTTGATGATGGGATATTTGTATTGTTCACTTATTTTGTGTAAGAAGGACTCTGAAAGCTGAATCCAGATTCTTTCTTGCTAGAAAATGTTTCCCGTATGGGTGGGATGAGCATTGTTCTCTGCACAAAGTAATAGTGATTATTCTATTGCTCTCATGTGAGAGGCACTTTTTATATTACTTTTGGGTAGTAGATGCAGAACATTTGGAACAACCCAACTAGCCCCATCCATGCACAGAGAGCAGAGTAGAGAATTGACTCAACCAAAGGCCAATCTAGACCCCTCCACCACCACCTTGGTGCTCCCTCACTACTGTCTCTGTGTGCACCACATTACAACTGAAGCCTTTACTCTGCAAGAAAGCCCTTACCTTTCTTGACTGCTACTCTGAAGTTTTCAGCAACCTGATTCTCCCCCTGTGGTTTTTGGGAATGCAGGCTACTCTGCCCATGGCTCTCCATGCACGGGGTAAACAAAAGTTCCACACTATGTTGTTTTGTATTAATATACAGGACTTGATAGCAGGCAGGAATAAATACTTCTTGATTTCATGAGTAAATAGAACTTCCACAGGGAAAATTGGCATAGTGTGTGTGTTGATTTCATTGGGGTAGATAACTATATTGTCTCAGTTGAAATAGTCTTGATGCCATCAGCTACAATCTGGGAATTGGAGTGTGAATTGACCTCCCCCCCGCCCCATGAAAGGCACTGGAGCAGATTATATCTTGCCTAAAATAACTGAGGAAATCTTGTTCTAATGATCTTGGATTTCACAGAGACAAACTTCAGGAGAATATAAACTTGTATCACTTGGCATACATCTGTCTGCCCAGCTTCCATTGTGATGCTATAGTTTTTTTTTTGTCAACTGAGGATCCTATCAATGTCCGTTCTTTGAATGCAAAGGTAATACACAAGCCAGATTTCTTCTGTGCAGTTACAATGTAAATGTTCAGAGGCGGAAAAAAACTCTTTAAAGCACCACCTGTGCCTTTAGAGACAAGATTATATTGCAGGTAAGGAAAGCACTCCTGCAATTTTAACTATCAACAAATTTCCTTTAAAAATGTGTCAAACAAAAGAGCACGACTTGCAGGAGTCTGACAGTCTTTTATTTGAGGACTGGAAAAGCAGGAACTCTCAGTGATGTACGTCCTAACTAGTCTGATTACTGTGTACAATTTATTGGCACTTGCAAATCCTCAGCAAATCCAGATTCTGGATACATTATTGCATGTGCTTCATAGACGCAGTGCAGTAACTAGTAACAGAGCAAGTTATATTTATCGTACAGTAAAACTGTTAATGCCCAAATGCACTGCTACTTCTTAAAAGAGTTGGGGAGGCCTCACCAGGCCACCTCCTTTCATGGTGCTTAGCCCCTTGGCGTTGAATGCTAACTTGATTGTTCATAAATTATCCGCTGAAAAATTGTCCCTGAGATCTGTGTGTGTGTGATTTTTGTTGTTGTTGCTTGTGTTTGCTTTGGGTTCTTGTAAAATCTCCAAAATCAAAACTATTGTAGCAGCTACAAAACAATTCACCAGCGTAACGAAGTTGAGATGCTCATCAGCACTTCAGAAAGAAAGCAAACTTTCAAAGCTTTTCCTTAAAAATTGTAAACTCTATTTTGTGAAAAAAATATTAAAAAAGGGAGGAAGGAGAAATGATTGTGTAATTTATTGAGTTCGTGACTTTAAAAAGAAATAAAGTCTGAATTGAAAGAAATTAATTGTGTTTGATATACTTCTTTTGTGCTAAATACGAATTTATTTCCATGAACTATCCAGTTTCTTGTGATACAAAATTAGCCTTGGGACACATGGTGGTCTTGGGATGTGAAAGTGGTGGCTTTGTTATGTAGCAAAGGTGGGAGAACCTCAGGCCCAGGGGCCAAGGCAGTCCTCCTGGATCTTTTTTTATTGGTCCTGCTTCATGCCCTGAGTGTTTTTGTCTGTCTGGAATGTGAAGATAGATAGGAGAGTGTGTGAATGTGGTAGAAACTATCCCTTGGGACAAAGATAAACTTTACATCTGTTTTTTCTGTTTGTTTTTGCCTCTGGTCCCTCCCACTGCTGGCATGCAATTCCCCACCCCCAGATGGTTGCCTGGAAGCCTGAAAATAGTTCCTAACCCCTGAAATGTTCAGTTTGTTGTATGTGGAGTGCAAGGAGCTCCGTTTGAGCAAACCCTGTTGTGTACTAGTATTACTATTTCTAGAGGCAGCTTGACAGAGGCAAGGTGTGACAGTTGTTCCAAGTGGCTGGTTTTGGGTGCCAATAAGGGCAGCAGAGTAGGGGAAGCAGATCTGCTCCATGAGATGTAACCCACGTGCAACTACTGCACATGCTTCACTGAAATCTCCATGCAGAAACATTGCTATTGATAGGGAACACTGATGAGCCACCCTATAAATACTTGTTCTTCAGGTAATGCTATCCCTGTTCAAGCACCAACAGGTATGTTACTTAATATGCATTGTTTGTTCTGGTTGCCCAGTCAGGTTTAGCCAGAGAAATGCAACCTCTGTGGATGAGAGCTCCGCAGTGCTCCTCAAGCTTTGACCTGGAGTGTCTCTTATTGGTGTCCGAGAAATGACCTGTGTCTGGTACAATAAAGAGACCTGGTCGTTATCATACCCACCCACCCCCCCCCCCCAGTGCTGTTTTCCCAATTTCAAATGCCTCTTCCAAGCTTTAGTGTACAGTCGCACCTTGGAAGTCGAACGGAATCCGTTCCGGAAGTCTGTTTGATTTCTAAAACGTTCAAAAGCCAAAGTGCGGCTTCTGATTGGCTGCAGGAAGTTCCTGCAGACAATCGGAAGCCCCATTGGACGTTCAGCTTCCAGAAATCATTCAAAAAGCGGAACAGTCACTTCCGGGTTTGAGTTGTTTGGGAGCCAAAATGTTCGGGAACTAAGCTGTTTGACTTCCAAGGTACGACTGTAGTGGCATTCTGTATGTTTCCTGCTCTGAGTGTAAAAAAAAAATATGAATTTAAAATAAAAATAAATAAATAATTTGAATGTTACTGTTTTTGAAGGAAATGGATAATGAAACGAGAAGTTGGATTTAGATGGGGGTTTCTTGGTCCGTCAGAAGCTGACACTGTGACATTCAACCTCAGAGACGAAAAAGAAGCACTGAACTCCTGACAGGGAAGGCATGGTTTAAAAAAATGCCATGAAACAATGCATCATTATTCAAACAGCAGTTTAAAGTTTAACCAGTTTTGTGCTCCTGACAATTGTTCTCTTCTTCAGAAACTCATTGGGAGAGAAAAGACTACCCAACCCTCTCAGATGTTCAGGCCCAATTATGAAGTTGGCTCCAAAGCCCAGCGGTATAGAGAACAGTTATTCGGATGGTTATATTTCGATTATCAGCTGTGTATGCGCTAGAGGGGTAGGGCCCTGAGGAATAAATGTGATTCCTGAAAGAGTCACCCACAAAAGAGATCGGCAGTGCAGGTGCTATTCTGGACAACTTGCAAAACTGTCCTTGCTTTACGACAAAATAATGAAATTTGTGACCAATGCAAGAAGTATGGCTTCAGTATTAAGCTAGCCTTTTTCCCCCTCAGACACACATACCAGTTTTGTTCAGAATCCAGCCTGGTGCAGAATTCTGTTGGACTCAAAAGCTTGCTCTCACTAATTTATGACATTTTGGTGGGTAATTACAAAGGGCCTTGGGAACAGTCTGGTCCCCAGATCAAAGTAGTCAGGTGGGCACATATGGGGTAAGGCAATCTTGCAGGTAAATTGGTCCCAAGTTATAAGCGTTTAATATACCAATCGTAACACCTTTAACTTCATCCCAACCCGTGCAGATCTCTGAGCATAGGTGTTTCATGCAGACAAAGTCTCACTCCTGTCAGCAGTCTTGCTGCAGCATTCTGCACTAACATCAGCTTCTGGATCAAGCACAGGGGTATACTCAAGTAGATTTGACTTCAGGTGTCTCCCAGGTGTCTCCTAGTCCAATGCCCTAACCACGACACCCCACTTATTCTCCTGTATTCAGAGCTTGCTCTTGCCTTTTGTCTACCCTTTATGTGCCTGCAGGTGTCACACACAAGGTGTTGAGTCTGCGTGGCTGGTGTTGAGAACTGTTCCGCTCATTCCTCATTTCAATCTGTTTCCTTTCTATGCACATTTCAAATGGTGCTCTCCCCTCTGCGTCAGCCAATCGGGGCTTCTGTCTGAAACTGCAGAGTAATGCTAGACCGTTGGTTTGTGCGGTTAGTTAGATAAACTTTGAAGGGAAGTTGGGCAACAGCTGAGGCTGCACCTTTTTGGAACGCTGCTTTCATAAAAAGTCACGCCCTGTTCCTCAATCCTGTTCAGTTCTGAATCTTGAAGGCTGGCTGAGGATTTGCTGTTCTCACTTGGCTCAGGCATTAGCTTGTACTTAGAATGTACAGATTTTGCTAAGTCTTTGTGTTAAGGTATGGGGAAAGAACAGGCAATGTATGACAGGGGTGCCCAGGGTTCACCTTATTTCCCTGTGCTCTGCTTAGGGAATGGTGACGAGTCCGTCCATTTCAATTTCTCCCCCTTTATCATAGGATCAGAGAATGGTAGAGTCGGAAGCAGCCCCAAGGGTCATCTAGTCCAACCCCTTGTAATGCAATTTACTTTTTTTTTCCAAAGCTTAAATTCGGTTCTCCACGTTTCCATAGCAGTTTGTGAACTTTCTGTAAAAGTCCTCAGGAAACTTCACCAGCATTTTAGTGTGTGATTCCCCCCCCCCCAATGTACACACATGTCTGTATGCAATTGTGCCTAATACATACATTTGTGCAAACCAATTTCCCCTAATACAATGCACATAATTGCAATGTTTCAGAAAGTGCGAATTAGGTAAGTTCACATTTAAAAAGAAACTGAATCAAACTCCTCCCCTTTCCCAAGCTCTGCTTCAGGTCCTCGTGTCCTACATCAGGCTTCCTCAACCTCGGCCCTCCAGATGTTTCTGGCCTACAACTCCCATGATCCCTAGCTAGCAGGACCAGTGGTCAGGGATGATGGGAATTGCTTTGAGACTCCTTCGGGTAGTGAAAAGCGGGATATCAAATCCAAACTCTTCTTCTTCTTCTTCTTGTAGTCTCAAAACATCTGGAGGACCGAGGTTGAGGAAGCCTGTCCAACATGCTCACTGAGAACTCGGTGGCTGATAGATTATATTTCTAGCCCACTTTTTCTCCCAGACGGCAGCAAACAACAAAGCATCAAAACAATACAATATAAAACAAAAGAAATAAAACATTTCAAAACAGTCACATATCATCACAGCTAATGATTCCAAGGTTGTCAGGCATAGTTATGTTTCAGCCATCTCCAAGCATGGATCCTTAGGCAGCCAAAATGGCTCAACCCAGGCACAAAAGGAAGGTATCAACAGGCTTGGGGGAAGACCATGGTATCAATCAGTCAATCAATCCTTAAGGCAGGGGATCCCCCAAAGAATTCACTGAGTACTGTGTGGCCACAGACTGCTAACTGCCTGTTGAGAAGTGGGGCTGGGTAAATGGAGGAAGTGGGGAAGGGGGTGGAATGGAGTGTCCTGGAAGAGGGCTTGGCTGGCAGCTAGCCACCCAACCAGCCAGCCAACCAGCCAACCAACCAACCAACCAACCAACCAACCAACCAACCAGTAAGTCACTGTCTCTCAGCCTAACCTACCTCACAGGGTTGTTGTGGGGATTAAATGAGGAATGGGAGAATCATCTATGCCACTGTCTGCTCCTTGGAAGGAAAGATGGAATATCAAAGAAATAAATACAGTGGTACCTCTGGTTACAGATTTTATTAATTCCGGAGGTCCGTTCTTAACCTGAAACCATTATTTACCTGAGGTACCACTTTAGCTAATGGGGCCTCCTGCTGCCGCTGTGCCGCCACCGCACAATTTCTGTTCTCACCCTGAAGCAAAGTTCTTAATCCAAGGTACTATTTCTGGGTTAGCGGAGTCTGTAACCCGAAGTCGTGTTGGTAACCTGAGGTACCACTGTACATAGATAAATGTACACACCGTAGGGCAGCTTCTTGGAAAGATTGCAGTATACAGGCCAGCCACAAGGTGGTACACTCCCCCTTAAATTTGCTTTTAGCTGTCCCAGCTCTCAATTTTAGCTGCTTACCAACTGAACATTTACTCTGCACCCAGTATGCTCCTACCACTGTTTTGGGAAGCCCTGTAGAAACTATGTAAGCCACTATACACATCTGTGCAGTAACTTCTTATGAAATACTGTGTTTTGATATGTTTCCCCACCCCAAAATAGCTGTGATCCAAATTGAGAAAAAGAACAACCTGGGACTTGTCTGCACTTGAGAACTAGTTAGTTGTTAATCCAATTCCCCTCACACACAGACACACCCGCCATATAAATTAGACCAGAGTAGGTACACACAGGCATGTATATGATTAGCAACTTTGGTCTTTTCTGTTTATAGCTATAGACTGTACAGTAGTACTAGATGTTCCCTTTTGTAAGTGTCTCCACCTTTTAATTTGTTGATTCTATCATACCGATCAAGTAACAACAGGCCATGCATGCATGCAGATAGTTTTGTACACTTTGCTTTAAAAAAAAGAAATACTCTGCCAAGGACGTGTGCAAAAGCACAGATATCAGGTATATTTCTCCACTTTTAATCCCTCAGAGTTGCGCAAAACCAGAAAACTGCTCAAGGAAACCACATTACGTAAATGTATTTACATAAATAAATGTTGGCCTGCAGTAGGCCCATTTTAGATATTTCCGTGGGGGGTGGGCACTGCTTGCTCCTATATCATTTACTAAGTACAGCAAGGCCATCTCTCCCAATCCAAAATAGAATGTTTTGCAGAACAGAGTTAATTCAGTTATATCTACTGATTAAAAGACTTTTTAATCTGTTGACAAACCAGTTAAGCATCTGAAATTGGGGGGGGGGTGCACTTTGCTGAACCTCCAAACAGCTGCTTTTCTTGAGACATTGAGGGGAATAATTTGGTTTAACAAACAAAAATAACCACTACTTGTTAGGTTGAAATGACATACCTGGTTATCACCCCCCTCCTAAACATCAGAGCCAAGCAGCCTCAAAAAAATTAAGTAAATTCTTAACTCAGTTTGGCCTCTCCCTTTAAAAAAGTTGACTTTCCAATTTGTATAAGAATGTTGAAGACTTTTCTGTCCCAGGCCAGGGGGTCAGGAACTATGATGGGCTAGTGGGCCCGATCTTTATCTCCCCCTACCCGGCAGACCATCTTTGGCAGGTAGGTGGGTCTGCTGATGTCACAATAGCATCATGTGATCCATAGGAGGGTAGTCCTGCCCACCTGCCAAAGCTGACCCATGGGGTGGGGGAAGGGGTTTGTTTCACCAGTGTGTTCCCAATAGGAAAGGGGCATCCATGGAAGGGCCAATCCTGCTCCCTGTTGGGTGCTGCTTTGCCAGTGCATTCCCTTCAGGACTTCTGTAGATAGCACACCCTGTGATGTCAGCTGATTGACAGTCCTGTGTAGACTGAAGCCACACTTGTATAGTTTGTTAATTTTAGGGGTGTCACTTAGTCACAATTACGGTTACAGTTACATTTTTTTTAAAATATATTCTTTTGATTGACTTGCACATCTTAGTGACCTTTTACGGCTATAGCGTCGAAAATTTAGTAAACCTGTATTTAAAAACAGCAACAACTTGAGAAGCGGCTCAAAATATAAGGAGAGAACGGGCTCCCAACACAAGCCCAGATGGACCATTGGCTTAGCCTTGTCCTCAGCTGTGTGGGAAAAGGAAGAAACTAGACAATGCCTGCTCACAGCACGCTTACGGTTATGGCGTTTGGAAAATACTTTGGGGAAAAATAGATAGTTTTGCCATTCATCTTCAGTGCTGTCCACTGACACAAAGGCCGGAATTCAAACCTTCCTGTGTTACATTTATTAGAAGAGAAGAAGATTGGCACTCACTCCGCCTCTGCTGCTGGCGCAAGCCAAATACTCATTCCAGGGCAGGTTTTGTAGGCTGGGCTCTGTATATGCTGTGACTGTTGGAAGTGTGACAGCAGGGATCGTTCAGTTTGTAACTTAGGGGTTAATTCTGTTAGTGTTAAAGCCAAGTAGCCAAGAGAGGGACAAGTGGAGGTATTGCTCAGCAACCAAGGAGACTGGCAGGAGTTCACTGAGGAAGCAAGTGCTCTGATTGGTTGTGTAGTTCTGAGAGATTTTTAAAAAATATATTTCCCCCTCTGTGTATTTGGTTGAATGCCTCCTTGCTATGTATACAACCTGACCTAAGAAGCACGGAACTTCTCTGTCCCTTTCGCCTCAAATTATACACTGATTCTCTTCACTTTACTCAGCAAAGTTTACTCAGGGTTCTTCTTTCTGGACTCCATCTACGTTATTTAAGTGCCTTTGCTAACAGTGACTCCACAAAGGAGTGAGACCCTGCCAGCATATACAGGTGAAACTCAAAAAATTAGAATATTGTGGAAAGGTTCATTTCTTTCAGTAATTCAACTTAAAAGGTGAAACTAATATATGAGATAGACTCATGACATGCAAAGCGAGATATGCCAAGCCTTTATTTGTTATAATTGTGATGATTATGGCATACAGCTGATGAGAACTCCAAATTAACAATTTCAACTTTGGGGTTTTCATTAGCTGTATGCCATAATCATCACAATTATAACAAACAAAGGCTTGACATATCTCGCTTTGCATGTCATGAGTCTATCTCATATATTAAACTCCAGTAGCTAATGAAAACAATTGCTTATATAAATGGACTTTTCCACGATATTCTAATTTTTCGAGTTTCACCTGTAAAACCTCTGCTCAGAGATTGACACTAGTAGCTTGTTTGCTACTGACCCCAGTTCATTGTATAACTGTTAGCATACAAAGTCCTTAACAGCTTGGAATCAGTTTACCTGTGTGGGATCACTTTATCCTTCATATGCCCAGCTGGCTGCTTCAGTCCACAGAACTGTCTCTGTTAATGGTTCCACATAATACTAATTAAAACCATTTTTATTTTTATTTTACTGTGGCAGCACCTATGCTTTGGAACACCCAGCCTATTGACATCAGAGGCAGAGACTTCATTGTACTCTTTTTGGCGTCTGCTTAAAACATTTTTGTTTAAGCAAGCCTATCCAGACATGTGGAGAGTTTGCATACATTTTACCTCTTTCTAGCTACTGTTGATCTTAATCACCTTTGAACACCACTGTTTTTATTAATTATTTTAATGCTTTATTTTATATTGTAAACTGCTTACAGGTTGTTGTGGGGTTGTGTTTTTTTTTACAATCAAGGGGTATAAAAATGTTATAAATAAATAAATAAGCAAGCAAGCATACATCGACGCCAGTTTGTTAATAATTCCATCTTTATATAGCAATCAGTGATAAGAGATTTTCCATCTATGTGTAAATGTAATAAAGTTGTACCATTTTTTTTCTAGAAAAAGAGGTGCAAGAACATCTCCCTTGTTCTCTTATAATGGCAATGGTGCCCACCCTAGAAGTGCCGGAACTCAGTTCCAATGAGTTCCAGCTGGGGGAAAAAGCCCTGAAGTTTTTTTGTCAAACTTCAAAAAGGGAAAAGGGAAAAGGGAAATAGTAGCTGGTTTTCCCATGCCTCGTATTAGGCCACAAATATATCATTCAATTCCTTAGTTCCCTCCTGATGGGAATCCCACACTCAGATGTGCGAGTCATTCACTTTTGCCTTTGTGAGTGTTTTGCCGCATTGAAAATAAGAAGCCATTGGAAACCGAGATGATTCACACCACAGGAGGCAGCAGTCAGACTATTTTAAACATTTGTTTGTTCTTTGTCTGGCTTGCTATTTCCAGCCCAGCATCCTCTCACTTCCCAAAAGTAGGATTTGACAAGCCTGTATGCTCTGTTGCCTGAATGCCTCATTTCCCTATCACCGACCATTTTCCTTGAGTTGCATAATTGTTATCATTATTAACATCATCATCATCATCATTTTTCCACACAAGAAGAAGAAGAAGAAGAAGAAGAAGAGTTTGGATTTGATATCCCGCTTTTCACTACCCAAAGGAGTCTCAAAGCGGCTAACATTCTCCTTTCCCTTCCTCCCCCACAACAAACACTCTGTGAGGTGAGTGGGGCTGAGAGACTTCAGAGAAGTGTGACTAGCCCAAGGTCACCCAGCAGCTGCATGTGGAGGAGTGGAGACGCGAACCCGGTTCCCCAGATAACGAGTCTACCGCTCTTAACCACTACACCACACTGGCTCTCACAGGGAAAGTAGCTCCTCCAGATAAAGTCTAGGTGTGAAATAATTTCCACATCAGCTCTGGCCTGTGGATTTGGAGCCCCTTCACACTGCTGTTTTATTTCCGGTGTATTCTGCAACGCATTTTTGACACAATAATAGTGCACCGGTGGTGGATTTGTTCAGCTTTATTAGTTCTGCTTTACTTCCCCAATGTTGCCACATTGTTGCTGTCTGGAGAGGCTGCAGCACTACAAATGCCTCACAAAACAAACACAACATAACACAACACAACACAAAACACAACCCAACACAACATTTATGGGATTTCAGCAGCAAATTACAGGATCTGCCTGACTGGAAATGAAGCAGTATCACCACCCCAGAACATTTGCAGTTACAAATAGTATTGAAAGCAGGATTGCGTATGGGGAGAAAACTGGAATTTTTCAGTTGGCTCTGGCTTTTGTTGGCTCCGGCTCCCCCTAGTGTTGGCCTCCCTGTGTTCTGCCCTACTAGTGGGCACCAGCCACCACCGGCTAGATCAGGGGTTGTCAACCTGGTCCCTACCGCCCACTAGTGGACGTTTCAGGATTATAGGTGGGCGGTAGGGGGTTCTACAGCACAAACTGAATCCTCCTTTCATCGAGTACTGGTGGGCGGTAAGGAAATTTTACCATCAAGAAAGATGCATTAGTGAGCGGTAGGTATAAAAAAGTTGACCACCCCTGGGCTAGATGGACCAAAGGACTTGCTCTGTATAAGGCAGCTTCCTATGTTCCTAGTGAAAGGCATGGCTTAAAAGGTTTGCAATTGGCTACAGCTTATGGTTAGTGAAGATAACCTTGGCTTAGCTCATACTTGGCAGGAGTGACTGTGTGCTCCTCTTGGGGAGCATGCAGGTTCACGCAGTCCGGGTAAGCCGTTGTTTGGCTTATTGTGCTGTGCAAGCCAGACCACGGATCGAGGCATTGGCTGCTCTCTAGGAAGGTTACTTATTTTGACTAGTCGTAGTAAATACCAGTATATTGCTGCTGGTGGTTTGCTTTTGCTTTTCTCAGCAAGAGATGCCCATGTATCCTTCCACATAGCTGTGTGCGATTTCCCCCTGCCCTTTGGCCTTTTTATCTGGACAGCTGGAGTAGCTTCGGTGGCAGCATCTGTCTCTGTCACTCAAGCTGACTTTGCAAGGTTTCCTTGCACCGAGACCTCCTGCCCCTATTTCAGATGGGACATGCGGAATCTTCCACTTTGGAGATACAGCAATGGGAGAAGGAAAGGGGATCTTTCAGCAGGAAGTCATGCTTAGGGACCCTGCTTTGGCTGCCGAGTTTTAAATCTTTGGAGGTTAAGGAGCAAGGTACCGGTTCGCTTGTGTTTGCACGGTCATTCATTTAGCAGCATTTCAAAGCCAATAAATGATTTAAAATCTCAAAGCGGCATACAAAATGCAACAACAGAAAACCCAGCATCACAAAAAGCAAAGATGCAACATCAAAAACAGGTTAAAAGAGGAATTAAGAAATAACAGGGTCCAGAGGAAGCCTAACAGGTAACAGAGGAAACCTAAGCAAAATAGAAAAGGCACCTGAAGCAACTGATGGGTGATGCTCCATGACTGGCAGAGCAAAGGACATTCCACATGGCAGGAGATACCCACTTGGAGTCACCGCCCTGTGATATTCTGTAGGGCGTGGTGCCACCAGTAGAATTTCCCCAGATGATCTAAGTGATCTTAGCGGTCTATACAGGGCCAGGCAATCTTTCAGGTAACCTGGTCCGAAGCTGTTCAAGGGCTTTCTATATATGTTAGTAACAAGGACTTGAACATTGCCCAGTACCTGATCAGCAGCCTGTGCAGTTGCCACAGCCAGGACCGGATTTAGGTTTGATGAGGCCCTAAGCTACTGAAGGTAATGGGGCCCTTTATATGTCCAGCCGTCCTTTGTCAACAACAAATTGTTGCTGTTTTCTGTGTTGAATATATGCTATATGGTAATTTATGGACCTAATAGGTATCTAAAGCCATTTGCACATGCAGAATGTAGGCACCCTATATATAGAAATGAGCAAACTAGTGATATTTTAGGGAGCAGGCTAGCAGGCATGGCCCATTACTTACCGGTACATCATAGGAGCCTACACAACACAAAACAGTGTTGCTGTATGTAGGTTTTATTTTATTTGTTTTTTATCTTATATTTTAGAAATGTACATACAGTTTTCTTTTTTCCTTTAATTTTTTTGGGGGGCCCCAAGAGAGTAGGGCCCTAAGCTGTAGCTTGTTCAGCTTATATGCAAATCCGGCACTGGTCTCAGCACAGGTTGAATGTGTACATATCCACTCCAGTCACCTGGCCACAGCTTTCTGCATTAGCTGCAGCTTCCAGGCCAGTCTCAAGGGATGCCTTGTCCCCAAGACAAGACAAGAGTCTGGGTACTGGTATTTTAGATTTAGTGCTGTAATATTTGTAGATCAAGTGTTTCGTAGTGGGTTGGAACAGGGGCGTACCCAGGATCAAAACTGGGGGGGGTGGGGAGCCATGGTTGTTCAGGTTCAAAAACAAAAACAGCTTCAAAAAACAGAACCCCCCCCCAACAGAAAGCCCCAAATGGCTGAAAAACTCGGTTTCCCAGGAACCTCAGTCCTCGCAAAGGAACTACTCACCATGCAAGGGAACTCAGTTTGCCAAGCTCCCTTGCAAAGATGAATTCGCCCCCTGACACTGCCCAAGTCTCAGCCTGCATCCCCATTTGACCAAGCAGGGTGCAGGCTAGTATCCGGTCTCTGATAGGCATGCCAGCTCTTTGTCGGCATGAGGGAGGGGAAAACAGCCGGCGCAACACACACACACACACACACACACACACACACACACACACACACACAGTGTGGCCT
The DNA here is from genome assembly GCF_009819535.1 of Lacerta agilis. Lineage (NCBI taxonomy): Eukaryota > Metazoa > Chordata > Lepidosauria > Squamata > Lacertidae > Lacerta > Lacerta agilis. Next base: position 60,842,176 of record NC_046319.1, read on the forward strand.
GCTGCCTCGGCAAGAGCAGAAGAGCTCAATTGTTATTGAGATTTTGGGAGGGGGAGAAAGACCAGTCTTGAGCTTTTTTTTCCTTTTAGGCTGCCGATAACCATTTAATTTATTTTTGCTTCTGGGTTGGAACAGCATATCTAATCAACTTCATAATGGGCGTAGCCAGTGGGGGAAGCTGCCCTGCCCCAATCAATACAAATCTGAGGATCTGCTCCCCTAACAAAAGCCTGCGCCCCCCCCCCCCAAACAAAAATGCTGGCTATGCCCATGGATGTCATCCATGTCCCCTTTCGATCTCCAAATGAAAATTCCCCCCAGAGCACTTACGGAATAAAAAAGTGACATGATTTCAGCAGGAATCTATGGGACGTACACTGATGGGGAACAAAGTGTGACTGCCCCAAAACCTCTGAAAGCTGGATTATGCACAACCTCCCTGATACCACCATGAGCACAAAATATAATGAATATACCATAAAAAGGATGTCCAGAGGCTCTTTATAGAAATGGAACTGCTTTGTTATCTATTGGTGCGGGGGAGGGGGAATTACAGTTTATGTCAATTATTATTTATTATTGCTGGGAGTGCAAGCGTGCGCGCACACACACACACTGTTTGATTGTAACAAAATCTCTAAGTGGTCTAAAATTAAAATAAAAAATATGTATAAAAACAATTTGTAGTTCTTTTGTATATTATATATTGTGTGTTAACAGTTTAAAAGCAATCTCCTGTATTTTATATCTCAAACATTTCTCTTGTTTTATTTTCCATTTGCTATAGTAACTCTACTGGGGGGAGGATATTCTAATTGTTTTTCTTAAAAAGGAGCAACATTCTGAGCAATTCAAAGACCAGCCACAAAAATAACCTCTGGCAACTGCTATAGGTTCTATTGTGGCTTCCTGCAATTTAAATCTCCCCAGGAAAGAGTATCATCAAAACTTCCTCTTGACTGGGAGGGAGCAGGGCAGGGTGGGGCGGAAAAGAGGCTCTGGCTCTTAACCCTGTCAGTGCCAGACAGACCCAAGGACCACAATTAGATTAATGCATATCTGAATAAGTGGACTTTCTGGTCCATAAACGCTTAGGCCATTTAATGCATTTGTTTGTCTTTAAGGTGCTAAAACACACTGTTTTTGCTGCAAAAAGTGACTCATGTTGATACCTGCCCCCCTATATAGTAAAAGGTAAAGGTAAAGGGACCCCTGACCATTAGGTCCACTCGCAGACAACTCTGGGGTTGCGGCACTCATCTCGCTTTACTGGCCGAGGGAGCCGGTGTACAGCTTCCAGCTCATGTGGCCAGCATGACTAAGCTTCTGGCGAACCAGAGCAGCGCACAGAAATGCTGTTTACCTTTCCGCTGGAGCGGTACCTATTTATCTACTTGCATTTTGACGTGCTTTCGAACTGCTAGGTGGCAGGAGCAGGGACCGAGCAACGGGAGCTCACCCCGTCGCGGGGATTTGAACCGCTGACCTTCTGATCGGCAAGCCCTAGGCTCTGTGGTTTAGACCACAGCGCCACCCGCGTCCCTATATTTGGGATAACTGAGGTGCAAAAATGTGTATATTAGGCAAAATCACATACAAATGTACACTTTATGCTGGTGGTTTTTAATGAAAATATGTGTTTGTTTATATGTTTGGGGGTTGTTGTTGTTTTTTTAAATGTGGAAATGTGGAGAACTGAATTTAGAATAGAAAATATTAGAAACTGACAGGGGGAAAACTGGCAGATTTACCCACCCTGCAGTGCCTGGAGACAGACAGGCAGGCAGGTCACGTATCCATAGTAGTGACCAGAGGAGAATAACTGCTGGGAGGAGTGCAAAGAGTTGAAACACCATGGTACTGTTATAAGATACACCTGCAGCAGCACAACCAGATTCCTTCATCTGCCCCAGTTGCAACAAAACATGTCTCTCCTGTATTGGTCTCTACAGCCACAACAGGAGTTGCAACCTTCTAATGGTTTGACTTCACCCATAAAGGCACACTCCTTCATTGTCTCCTGAGACTGACGAATGCCAACAACAAGGCCATTTGTTTGTTGGTTGGTTGGTTGGTTTGATTGATTGATTAAACCAGCCTTTCACCATGGGGCCCTCAGGACAGGTTACAACAACCATACGATTAAAAACCACAGAGAAAGTCCTTTCCCCGGGCTGCCATTCCTTGCACTTCTGAAGGGGGTGGACTACCATGAGGGGCCCCCTCTGCTGATCTTAAAATTCAAGAGGGTCTGTATGGATGGAGGTGGGTGTCCAGATATTTAGGGCCCAAGTTGGTCAGGGCAGCAAGGCTTGCCATGGCACCTGTGGACACACATATGCCCAAAAAGGCCTTTCCTGCTATCCACAAAGTCCCCTCTCCCTACTCATTTTTTGTGCTGAAATTAAGCTTGAAAGAAGTGTTATATAGCCTATATACTAGGCTGAAGTGTGTGCTTGGTTGTAGGGAATGTCATTTCCACAGCAGTATCTCGGCGGTTTGAATCCCCGCGACGGGGTGAGCTCCCATTGCTCGGTCCCAGCTCCTGCCCACCTAGCAGTTCGAAAGCACGTCAAAGTGCAAGTAGATAAATAGGTACCGCTCCGGCGGGAAGGTAAACGGTGTTTCCATATACTTCATCAGCTTCTTGCAGACACAATAAGTCAGTTTTACACCTAAGTTGCAGGTGCAGCACATGCAAAAATGGCACACACCCAAGACCACCTCGCTTTTTGGATTTCTGAAAACAAATGTCATTAACGCAACACCGAGGGATGTGTGAGAAGCAGAAGGGTTAATGCTGTTGGCAGAAATGCAGAAAGGCTCTGAGGGGCAATAAAGACTGTGGCATGGAAGGGGTCAGTAGCATCATGCCTGGGGCAGCTCAGTTCAGAAAGGGTTAAGGCAGGGGAGGGAGGGAGCTTGTTTGTGTCTTCCTGCCCTGGCAGCCCATATTTACAGGCAGCCTGCTGCTGCAGATGCTAAGCTCACTTTGCCCGGCTGCCTGGCCACCTTTTGCTGGAGATGGCAAAGCCCCGTTGACATGTCTTTGGCCAGGATAGCAAGGTGAGTGCCTCTTTGGGGATATCCTTACCTGCTTCTAGAGGCTCCCTGGCTCCAAAGCCAGCGAGTGTGGGTCATAGGAAGCAGCCTTGTTATAGCGAGTCAGACCATTTGCTCATCAGGATTTTCCATGCTGCCAGGCAGCAGCTCTCCAGTATTTCAGACAGGGTAACTTCCTAGACTTGCCAGGTGATGTCACAGGGATTGAACTTGGATCTCCTGCAGCGAAAAGCAGATACATTTTTGGAACGGTGGTGGTGTCTGATTAGCTGCTCAGGTAGGTGTGTGTGTGTGCTTTATGAATTTGGATGAACTGAGGATATTCCTGCTCTAGGAAATCTCCCAAAAGTAATCTTGTGCTTTATGAATTTGGATGAACATGTAGATTTTTGAGCTCTAGGAACCCAGCCTCCCCCCCCAAAAAAATAAGAGTCTTGTGCTACTGTAAAGAAATACTAACAAATACATTGTGATAGCATAACTTTGGGTAGACAAAATGGGGAGGTTCAAACAATGGGGTTTTATGAGTACCAGGTGAAAACCTTCTTGTTTTCTCAGATCTTTCAATTTAATTTACAAAGCAATCCTATGCAATGAGTTCCATAGGGCTTACTCCTAGGAAAGTGTGTGTGTATAGGCTTTCAGCCACAATCTATTTGATCTTTGCTGATGGTTGCATTGTATGGGTTTTTTTAGGTTGGTGTTGCTCTTGTAGATTCTGCTGTTCTTGGTGTATTTTTGCCCACTTTTAACATTTTTATATATTTTGAAAATCTGTAACTTGCCCTAGAAATTTGACTGAAGGGCAGGAGGCAGATCCCTGCGATCAATCAATAAAGACCAGTGCCACAAGCTTCAGGAAAACAATTTATATGCGTGTGACAAAATGAGATTTAGTGTACAGAAGCACTGGACGCAATAAACTTGTAAATCTGTTGTGTGCCACCCTCTGGAAATGGGCTATAGCACAGCGGTAGAATATTGTAAGGTCCCCAGGTTCAATCCTCAGCATCTCCAGGGCCAGGCAGAGCTGGGAGAGAATCCTGCCTGAAACACTAGAAAAACACCAGAAAGCCAGCTTTCTATTTTCCTAATACCATAAGACCCCATTTTCATTTTTGTCCTTACAGGCAGAACTCGACAGACCACCCATCTGCTTTGCTAGCAGGTATTTCCTGTGGTGAGCAACCCAGAATGCGACTCTCTTTCTTTTTTAGCCTCCTCTCGGTATCCCGTTTGGCCAGGGCTGCCCTGTAGTTAAAACCCTCCTCTGGCGGGTGTGTCGCAGGGAGGAGGGAGGCTGCTTGCCCCAGGCGCGCTTATTTATAGCTGTGGATTCAAGAGGCAAAAAGTTCAGCTGTAATTGGGGGGTCTCGTTCTGTAGCCTGGGGAGGATGACTTCTCTCCTGGCATCCTAGGGAGAAAGCTGGCTGACCTTTGCAAGGTTTAGAAGGAGGTGGGTATCCTCCTCTTGAGGTCAGCCTACAGAGTGCGTGGCAGCAAGGAATCGGGTTTTTTGCATTGCCACAGAGTAAAAAAAAATGATGAGCGGCTGCAGCCAATCCTGGCTCTCTGAGGGCTCCTCTAGACTGTTGGGTGTGCGAAGACTGTGTGTTGGTCAGCATGCACTGATCTACACACATAAAACAAATTCACGTACAGGCGTCTTCCAAAAACCCATCCCAACCCCATGCTTGTATTCTGCAGCATGTTATGGACACAATAATAAGGCTACAATTTCATGCATACTTTAGCAATCGGTTCCTCTTCCCAGGAAACTCTGGGGGTTGTAGCTGTGAGAGGGGAATAGCCCCTCCCCCCCAAACAACTCTGAACACCCTTACCAAACTATAGTTCCCAGCATTCTTTGGGGGGAGGGAAGCCATGATGGTTTAACGTGGCATGATACTGCTTTAAATATATAGTTTAGAAGGGCCCAGTATTGAAAGCAGGACCCAGTGTTCCTATACAGCACTTATATTACCTAAGTGCTGGGCTAGCTCAGTCTGTAGGGCATGAGATGCTTAATCGTGGGTTTGAGCCCCAAGTTGGGCAAAATATTGCTGCATTGCAAGGGTTGGGGGCTGGATGACCCTTGTGGTCCTTTCCAACTCTACAGTTGATTCTATGCTTAAAGCATAAATTATCTTGGCAATCTTCCCCAAACCCTATAAGCCAATCTAGTATTATTATTCCCCTGGGGTTGAAGGGAAGCACATGATGAAAGATGGTGGCCTAACTAAGGCTATCCATACTGGAGTTTTTTTGCGGTTTGGAAAGTGAAGGAAATGCTTTGGCAGTGTGAGGAGAGTGGATTATTAACAAGGAGACATGAAAACACCCCACAGCCAGGGGGAATGATTGGTAAATACGTTGTCTGGAGGCACCTCTACTAAGGTGCCAGCTCAGAAGGGTGGGAATGACTAGGAGTTGGGGCGCAGGAGAAGCAGTCTCCCCAGCATCTGACACACTGCATGGTGCAAGGCTGGCTCTGCAGGAGACCCAGGATAAGGAAAGGGGCATCACTTGAGGGGCTGTACAAAGGAATCTGGGCCTTTTCCAGGATGTGCAATTTCTCTCTTTGTACTGATAACCAGATATACTTAGGGCCCCTTCTAGATGTCCCTTTTATTCAGCATTCATGGTGATATTGGAGCAGCCATATGCAATCCTGCTTTCAATACTGTATTCTTTGCTCCTGCCAAAGTTACACTGCTTCACTTCCAATCAGCACATCTTCTGTGGCTTAAATAATATACCCCCAATAAAACCTCGGTCTGGAAGGGCCCTTAGTGCTGCTTTCCCCCCAAAACCATGAGCAAATAGAAAGTAAGAAGTTGCACAGGGCAAAGAGGAAGGGAGAGGCAGTGGGTTGCAGACAGCTCAGGAAACAGCTGGTCTTTTCGCTACAAGGGATGGAGCAATGGGGACCCTCTGCAGCTTCCTCTCCTCTTGCAATAGGGCTGGGAAGCTACAGGAAAGCTGACATAGCTGATTGCATAAGGATTAACATTGGACTCACATTGGGGTGACTCAAGGAGCCAGACAGTTGCTCAAGCCACTTGCAGAAGCTGTGTTTGAAGACCTGTCTATCATGGCATCCCCAAAGGATAATAGCTTTCACTGGGTAGGTGTTAGGTGGCCCTATCCAGTCTCATATAAAACAATGAGAGGTTTTACTACTTTTATGCATAATTTTTGCTAAACAAGATAAATTAGTAATGCACTGTTTGGTGACAGAATAAATGTTCTCCGTATATGAAGCTTCTCCTTTGAAACCTGCCCCTTCCCCCAATATCTGCAGTTAAGGAATCTTGAAAGCATGGATGACGAAAAGCCCTGGCCTAATTCCCTAGGGAGCTACATTTGAGAACTGCATCCAGAGAAAGTTCAGACCATTGGTCCATCTACCTCGGTATTGTTTGTTGGTCTTCAAGGTTGATTGGTCTCTGGAGTGGGATTCTTGCTTTGGGTTCTAGAGGGCCCTGGGTTCGGTTCCTAGACAAGCCCATGCGGTCAGGAGAAAGAGCCAGGCTGGATCTACACTGACCTGTTTAACTGAGCTGGATTGATAAAGGCCTGACTCAGTGTAAGACAACTGCCTTACGTTCCTATTTAACTCAGACCTTTATTCAGAACGATGAGGACTAGAATCTCACTTTACGTTTAGGGGAAGGGCCGTAGCTCATTGGGAGAGTGCATGATTTGCCTGCAGCAGGTTTCAGGTTCCATTCCTGGCATCTCTAGGTGAGACTGGAAATGTCCCCTCTCCCAAAACCCTGGAGAGCTGCTGCTGTCGGCACAGATAATACTCAGCTAGATGGACCAAAGGTCTCAGTAAAAGGCAGCTTCCTAGGTTCCAAAAGTGTGTCCTCCAGCCCCGCTATTTACATCACACATTATTTGCAAAAACAAGTGACCAAGTGTGGCTTTTTTTATTTGTTTCTGAGAACTCTTTAAGTCTATTTGGATTAATGTAGCAAGGAAATACTCACTGCATTTCCCAGAGACAAATGGCTTTGGGCTACTTAGCATGTGCCAGATATTTGGTGTGAATCCCATTTACTCTTCTGTTCTGAGCACCTCCTGTGTATGATGAAGTGGCTGTTGCTGAACCATTTGTGTGTCTCTCCTAATAGAAAAGTAACCATCTGTGATTCCTACTGGGTGGGAGGAGTGAAAGAGGGGGAGGCATTTACCACCTCTGAACTAAGTGCCAGGACCTGGTTATGGCCGGCAGAGGTCCCAGCTATATCAAATTATATTAATAGTCCGCACAACAACAAAGATGTGCATTATTCCAACAGGAAGGACCATGAGAATAAGACAAAACATTATATTTGCATATATACTGGTTCTTAGGTGAGGTTGCAGCTAAAAACGACTCAAGGGATAGCTCGGTTAGTAGAGCATAAGACTCTTAATCTCAGGGTCATGGGTTCGAGCCCCATGTTGGGCAAGAGATTCCTGTCTTGCACAACTCTACAGTTCTATGATTCTAAGGTTAACTATCTAGCTGTGTACACACTGCACCTTTAAAGCATGTATTTTCCCACCTCAAAAGAATTCTGGGCCCTGTAGTTTTACCCCTCATAGAGATGCAATTCCCAGTATTCTTTGAGGCAATCAAATCAACCTTAGCCAGTGGTTGAAGTGGGCCATTGCAGGGGGGAGGGGGAAAGGGGCCTGCTCTGATTTATGCCAGGCAGGTGCAGAGCCCAGGAGATTGCAGAGGGCGACCCCCACCATTTCCTCCCTAGAGCTGGGAGGAGACTAGCAGAGCCTCCAATTCACCAAGAGGCCACTGTAGAGGTGGCATAGGGGGGTGGGGTGGGGTGGGGAGGCACTGCCAAGGAGTGCTGTTGCATTGCATTCCTTGGAGGCTGGATCCGCGCTTTCAGATGGCGATGAATGTAATAACATTGGGGAAGCACCGCAGAACAACTAAATAATAATGGGGACTGGTGCATGGACATTTCAGTGCAAATCTACCACTAGTGCCCTATTAATGTGTTAATGACATGCCGCACTGCTGCAGAATAAACCCGCGCACACACAAAATCCCCATCAGTCTGGAAGGGCCCTAGACCCTCGGTTAGCAGTCATGAAATCTGACAAGCCAGTAAGCTTCCAATTCTGCCATGCTTAGCCAATGGATTAGTGGGTCTTGCCAATGAGGTTCCACCAGTGACCTGCCATATTTCCTCCCTGCCTCTCCCCTGGACTCATCAGATTCCTCCAAGCTCTGCCCTGCTAGCCCTGAGATCAAAGGCAAGCCATCCTGTCCAAAGGCACCTCCCGAGTTTCTTGGCATTTCTTTCTGAAAAGGAAGCGGACATCAAGGTCCCGCGTAATCCGAAACCCCTTTAGATTATTCCAAGCTGCATAGAAGTGAAGGCGAAACCATGACACTGTGGTGGCTTTTTCCAACCTCCTGCTGTCTCCTGCTTCCTATAACTGACCGCCTGGAGCGGAGTCCAAAGATACCCTTTTCCCTGGCAGAGTTTGCTTTGTTCTGTGGACGGCTGAGACAGTAAAGATAAGATTGCTGGCTCCTTTATTTTTTCCTGCTTTGTTTCCTTTTGGAACCTCAGCCCACAAAAAACCCCAGAGCCCTTTGACAACATGCCCAGCAGAGTTTCCTTTTCCTGGTCAGGTCATTCCCACTTCAAGTGCTGCCGTCTAGAGTTTTTAGAGTTTTGTCTTGGCTCTTGGCTACACCTTCCTTGGGGCAGGTGCATTGGCCTGGTTTTCAAATACGGAGTCTTTTGATGCTAGAACACAAAACTGAAATTCTTCCCCTGCTCATGCTTCCAAGACGGTGAGTCACCTCTCTAGAGGGTCAATATTGTTGCATGCCACCCCAGCCTCTGAGGGGTGCAAGATTCCTTGGCTTCCAGATACTTACCCAGGGTTACTGGTAGTTTTCCTTGGAACGAGGGACAGCATAGGAAACTCATTGCTGATAGCAATTTCCATTTAAATGGCATAAGGAATGGTAGCTCTTTGAGGGGAATAGGGGCCTCCTAATAACTCTCAGAACCCTTAACAAACTACAGTTCCTGGGATGCTTTAGGAGAAGCTATAGCTGTTAAAGTGGTATCATAGTGCTTTAAACATACTGTGTGGATGTAGCCTGAGTCAAAACATTGCAATTCACCGAATCAGTTATATGTCAACAGTGTATCAACGCCAACAACTGCTCACCTCATTCAACAAAAGTCATTCACTGCTAGGATTATTATTGTTAGTCACCAACTGTTCCATTCTTTCTAGACTCATTTCCTCTGACAGATATCATTCAGAGTTTGTATTATATCACTAATTGACCACCTTTTCTGCTTCTAGGGTAACTGTTGACCTGTTGATACCCACCCACTCCTCTATTCACAGAAAAGGAATTTTCCTAATCTTCACAGCGTGGCTGAACTTTTAATGACAGGAAGTAGGAAGCAGGAAGCTGGTTACAAGTCCTGCCATAGGAGTTCAGTTACAGATTCTGAAGAAACCAGCCAAAACCTAGAGTGGTAAAACCACCAACTTAACCTATTGCCCAGTTCAGGGCAAAGCTCTGGCAGCCATCCCGACCTCCCAGAGATACCTTGACATCACAAAGTCTCTTCACAACTCTCCTTCTGAAACTGAAGGCTGCTCATTATCCCACTACTGTGGACATAAAATGAGGCCTCTGTCTCCTGGAGAAGGACTTTCCCCTCTTGGGCTGCTCAACCGAGGGCCCGACTACCTCCGTAAGCAGCTGGAGGGGAGTACCGGGGGGCGGACCCCAAGTGCCGTGGAAAGGCTGGAGGCCGATAAAGCCAAATACGTCAAATCCCAACAAGTCATCAACAGTCGCCAAGAGCCAGTGTTGCTCTGCTACACCTTCCAGTCGTCTGCTTGTGGCAGAAGAGCCTTGACCCTCCACCAACAAGGCGAGTTCTCTCAGGTGGGCCAAGATGGCCTTGGGCCCAAGAAGCTGCCTCCTTCTCCTCAGTCGCCCATAGCACGGAGAGGGGGCGGCAGGCGCATGCTGAGGCCCGATTCACTTGTCATCTACCGGCAGAAACGGGACTGTTCGGCTGTCAACAAGGAGAACACCAAAGGCTACAGCCTAGTGAGGCGGCTGTTTCAAGGCCCATTGAGAGATGGGCATGGTGGCTCCCCTTCCTCTATAGGCATGTTGGAAGATGGACAGCTACAAGTCACGCAGGAAGAAACCTCCATGGTCTGGGTGCCGGCAGAAAAGGAAGAAACAAGAACCATAAGTTCAGTAGGCATTCTAATGAGGACGTCCGTGGGATGTGCTTCTGAACGCAGCCTGGGACACCAGCCTAGCTCCCAGCTGGTTATGGACCAAACCTCTTCTTCCACGAGCCCAGAACCATCAGACTCCAAGAGAGAGCTGGCACCAAGTTATTCTCTCCCTCTCTCGGAGAAAGAGCGTTTTTTTAACTACTGCGGCTTGGACCAGAACCTGGTGGAGATGCTGGGAGCTGAGCGGTTCAAGCCGGGGAGCTGGGAATTGGGGTCCTCATGTGTTGTCCTGGGGAGCGTGGGGTCAGCCAGTTCTGAGCATGACCGTCTCTCACTCAATGAAGAGGAGCTGTCTGCAGAAGAGCTGAGTGAGAAGCCACTCACATCAGTCTCTGTCATTGAGCGAAATGCCCGTGTCATTAAATGGCTGTACAGCTGCCAGCATGCCCTGTCTGTGGCCAAGGAGTCCACTGTGTGAATGGAAACATGGTCTCAAATGCAATTCTTTCCACAGGAAAGGGGGGGCAGGTGGCTGGGCCTCACTGTTCTTGTAACCTTGCAAGTGCCAGTCATGTGCCTAAGTGAGGGCCCAGTTCTTGCCATCTTGATGATGGCAACATTCCCAACATGGGAAGCTGAGCAGGGAGCATCTCTCACCATGGAATTACAGCAAGTGGTGTATGATGGATGCTGTTTAAAACAGTCCTGCATTGCCTGTATGCAAATATGCCTGTGAAGTAGAAAGGGATACACGTGGGACCAATGTGATTTTCAACTGAGGCCTAAATTATGAAGGCAAAATTTGGGGGTTCGAGACAAATAATTTTTCTCCTAGCTCTCTTCCCCAGCTAAGAGTAGTGGTGACCAGCATATAAAGAATACATTCTATAGCAGGGACGGGGAACCTGTGTTTCTCCAGATATTGCTGGACTACATTTCCTATCATTCCTGACTCTTGGCTATGCAGATTGAGGCTGATAGGAGTTGGAGTCCAACAGCACCTGGAGAGACACAAGTTCCCCATGCAGGAGTGTGAGTAAATCTTCCCCTCCCGCAGTTATCAACAGCCAGCATGGTGTAGGGGGTTAGAGTGTTGGAGAGGGAAGGCTTGGGTTCAAATCCCCCACATGGCCATAAACCTGCCTGGGAGACCCTGAGCCAGTCATATGCATTTTGCCTAGCCTACCTCACAGGGTTGTTGTGAAGATACAACCAGAGCATCTCATGGGATAACCCCAAATTTCTGTGGAGGGATGTGATGCAAACATGATGAACAGGAGATCATCTCAGGCTTAGCCCTTCTGGCAACGAGCTGCCAGAGAACCACCACTATGGCTAGTGGGGTGTATACAATCCCCAGTTCAGACTGTGTGGTTTTCGTGCAGTCTGGGAGAAACATTTTGTGGTTGCCAGGCCCTTGGACTCTTTAACTCTACTGAGCCGTTCTGTGAAATGTAAGCAGGAAGAACAGGAGCAATCTCTGAACTGACACAATCTCTAGGGCAGGCCCCCAGTGCTGCACCCAATTCTGTTTCCTTCTGTGCCTTCCTTCCTCGGACATTCTCCAGATATTCAAAGCAAAACCCATGTTTGTATCTCTTTCCTTGATTTCAGAACCAGCTTTGATGGCTCAGGATGATGGGGTTAGCTTTATGAATGGGTATTAATAGAAGCGCTCAACCTTTTTCTCAATGATTGGCTATGAACGTAAGAAGTGTCCTGCTGGATCAGGCCAGTGGCCCAAGTAGTCCAGCATCCTGTTCTCACAGTGGCCAACCAGGTGCCTCCATGGGAAGCCCACAAGCAGGGCCTGAGCACAACAACACTCCCCCCAGTTGTGATTCTCAGCAACTCTTATTCAGAGGCGTACTGCTTCCAATGGTGCAAAGCAGAACATAGCCATCATTGATCTGTAACTGATGGGTCCTCCTGAAGGCCAGCTAACATCTTATTTACAATTAAGAAATGTTGCTTCTGAATTCTTAATAAAAGTCAAGCTTTTTAAAGAACCACTCCATCTCAAAGGTTTCTGGCAGAAATGTCATAACTTATAGAATCAAAGAACTGCAGGGTTTGAAGGAACCCCGAGGGCTATCTAGTCCAATCATCTCCTTCAACTATGGGTTCCTCAGCTGCAGCATCGCTTTATGAAGTTTGAGTGAAACAGGACAGCTGCTAGGATGTCTTCGGTCAAGGGATTGGGTTCAAAAAGGCAACATCCTGTGCTGCAGTTGGGGGCATCAGGCTACTATTAAAGGTTGTCAACCCTTTGGGGCCAGTGGGTGCATTTGGAATTTTGAGCAAGTGTCATGGGTGCCCATCACAAAATGGCAGCTGTGAGGCGTGGCAGAACACAAAATGGCTACCCCATCTGAAAGCACAGAAAATGACCACAAATTAAAGTGGTGCTTCAGGTTACAGTCGCTTCAGGTTACAGACTCCGCTAACCCAGAAATAGTACCTCAGGTTAAGAACTTTGCTTCAGGATGAGAACAGAAATTGTGTGGTGGTGGCGTGGTGGCAGCGGGAGGCCCCGTTAGCTAAAGTGGTACCTTGGGTTAAGAACAGTTTCAGGTTAAGAATGGACCTCCAGAACGAACTAAGTTCTTAACCCGAGGTACCATGGGGCAACTCCCAGTAGCTGGCACTTCAGAGAGGGAAAGGCATCTATGCTGCCCACTGTCACATATGACCACAGAGAGAAGCTCTTTGTACCTCTTCTCTTTTCATAATGGTTAGGAAGGTAGACAGTGAAATGTGGGCCTGCTTCAGAGGGTGTTTGCATTGTAGGAGGGGCTGATCCAGTGCAAATAGGAACTGAGCAGGAAGAGCAAGTGGTCTCTTGTGCACTGTGGGGTTCTGAGGGGATAGTTACTGAAACCTTTTGTGGGCACCATAGGCAGTACTGGTGGGTACCTTATCATGCATGAGTATCATGCTGGTGTCTCTCCACAGCTAGTTTAACAGCAAGACATGCGACATGCAGGGTTTTATACACCCTTGACACCTGACTGACACCCCTCAGCATCTGCCTCCTGAGGCAGCTGCCTCATTTTACCCAATGGTTCGGCTGGCCCTGGGCTGCATTTGAAGAGTGTGTCAATGTAGATGCCGTTGTAAAAGTTCAGCACCCTAAGAGTTCCACAGCCTCTCAGATTGTGGCCAAACTAAGGGATATATGAAACGTGTGATTACGTTTCACGTATCTGCCACTGGTGGCTGTTGTCAAATAGCGGCTACAGGAGGGCTCTGGTGATCAGTGCCACAGAGGAGGGAGGGTTTAACCTTTTCCATCCTGTACCATGTTTCCAACAAAACTAACCCCCTCATACACACCCCAATGATGCTGTTCACTCCAAAAGTAAGCAGTGGTAGCTTTCCACCCAGATGAATAGACGTTTTTCAGGGAATGTGGGATTTTTCATGAGAACGCAGCATGGGGAGGAGGCTCATTGTGTTAGGCTCTGCCTCCATTTATTTATTTATTAAAACCATATGTGCTATGTAACAAACCTGGGTTTGCTGCCATGTAATGCATGGAAAGCTGCAAATAGGGGGGAATCTACAAACGTGTTAAAAACGTTGTGAAAATGTTTTTTTAAAAACCGTTTTGAAAAATGCATTGAATTTGCTATAGCTCACAGTTGCCATCTAGTGTCTCAATTGTATATTGAACTTTACAACACATTCAAAACGTTTTATTTTCAGCTGTATAGCTGAATCCTAGGTGTTCCTCTTTTGCTTCCCGAGACTGTACAAATACTGCCACCTTGTGGCAGCCCTAGAAATACAGGAAGATCACCTTATGTCAAGACGGCACCTACCTTTTATTGGGAGACTAGCAGGATTCTCTTCAAATCCACCTCCTGAGAATCTTGGATTTCATGTTAAAACAAACCCAAGTTTCTAGCCCTCATGATTGCAGAACATGTTTTTAAAGTGTTTGGAGAGTGCAAATCTCAGAAGCCCAAAGGGCTGCTGAATTGGATTTCTAATGGCCTTCAGGGCCCTGCATAAGCTCCCCATAATTAGTAGAAGCAGACTAAATTATGCAGAGTAAATTATTCAGGAGAAAGTTGGAAGAGATTGAATTCAAAAATTTGCCAGAAAATTATTTTCTGCTAAATTTCGGCACAGCCCTAAAAACACAAGCACAACCTGATCCATTCCACCCTGAACATTTTACTTCAATACCCTGTGATTGGTTTCCTCTTGCTTTCAGCTGCACCCCTAATCTTCAGCTACAACTAAAGTTGAATTCAACCTCTTCCATCTTTCTCCTGAATAGCTGGGGGACATTCAGTAGAATGGTGTCTGCAACTTTGTCATCCATGTATTTTGGATGCAACTGCGGATCCAGTCTTAAAGTGGTTTAACTGGCCAGTCTGCACTGGATAGGGGAAGCCCCCTCTCTCATTGTCTGATGATTCTCATATCCAGTGCAGACTGGCCACAGAGCAAATGAGGCAGCCAGCACCCAAGTGCCCTGGTGGAGCTCAGCAGGGAGGCGGATGGGGACAAAACCAAAATCAGTTGGTACTGCCTGTCGTTGACTCTGGCTCCCCCTACTGTTGAGCTCCCCACCTTCCACCCAATGGGATCCAGCCCACCACTGCTCATCCACCAAAAAGAACATAGAACAACACAGGAAGCTGTCTTAAACGGAGTCAGGCTTCTTGGTCCACCTAGCTCAGTATTTACACTTACTGGCAGCAGCACTTCCAGGCAGGGGACAATTCCCATTCCTAACAGAGATTTGTTCAACATCAAGTGAGCCAAAATTTCCCAGAAGATAGATAGATAGATAGATACATACATACATACATACATACATACATAGATATAAAACTATTGGGAGAATTTAATCTCCCTATTCCAAGAATATGCATCAACAACCCCCACTCTCAAAATTTGTTGACCACGAATGGCACGGAGAATTTTAAGAGACAATTTTTGCTCATTCCTGTTTTTATTATTATTATTATTATTATTATTATTATTATTATTATTATTATTATTATTCAGTTGTCAATGAAAATCCAAAGAAAGATACTGCAAGTAAGAGGGTCACCATGAACGGTCAAGGTAAGCATGCCCCCTTTCTGTTCAGCATGCAGGCCAGAACCCAGAGAAGGCTGCTGAACTGCCCACACTCACCCAGTCACCAGCTGGTTAACAAGGCAGCAAAAGGGCACTCCAAACCCAAAGGCCCTTCCTTGCTGGATAATGGTGCCAGCACTGATGGAGAGACTTTGTGAAAGGAGAGTTGGATAATGGAGCATCTTCAGTGATGGACTCAAGAATGCAAAGCCAATGCTCTCTCTGGGCTTATCCATACTTACCTTTCCCCTCGCTTTTTCCAGGCATAGGTCCACAGTTGAAATCTCATATATAAGCATGAGCTTTCCCTGTGAAAAGCCGCTCTTTAGTGCTCAACCGGAGCAAATGTCAATTTGGGTTTTCCATGGATTGGCATTTGCTCTGACCAAGCTTTAAAGAGTGGGTTTTCTCAGAGAAAGCACTGGAGCAAAAAGAAGGGTGTTCAGATGCAGAGCTTTAAAGCACAGACCATGCATGGAAAGAATGGAGGAATGGTAAGTGTAGACTTTCTGTGGTGACTTTCTGTTCCCTTGGAACAGAGCTGGGGAACACATGGCCCTCCTGCTGTTGTTGGACTGCAGCTCCCATCAGCCCCTGCTAACATGGTCAATGATCAGGAATGATGGGAACTCCAGTCCAACAACATCAGTTAAAAGAGGAAACTTTGGTAACTGAAGAATATCTGCTCCTGGGGCAATTGGGGAAGTTCTCATATGAAACCGCCTCATACTGAATCAGGCCATTAACCCATCCAATCCAGTACTGTCTACTCTGATTGGCAGTGGTTCCCAGGTTTCAGGCAAAGCTCTCCACTGCATCATCTGGTTCTTTGAAACGGGTTGAACCTGGGACCTTCTGTGTGTACAAAGTTGATGCTCTACCACTGATCTATTGGTCATTCCAAAGCCATGTCTCTAAGGCAGGAGTGGCTAACATGGTCCTCCAGATGTTGTTGGACCCCACCTCGAAGCAGCCCAGGTAACCAGCATGTCCGACAGTCAGGGACAATGGGAGCTGTATTCCAACAACTTCTGGAAGGCCACAGGTTCCCCTTCCCTGTTGCCGAAGGAAAACCTTAGCAGGAAAGAAAATGTGGTATAGGGATAGACGGATGGATGAACCAACGAACCTAACTTCCTTGATGTGGGTGGTAGTCCTAGGCTGTCAACAGGCTATGGATTAAGTGTCATAATCCCAGAGTCCAGCAGTAACCAGAACAATGAGTTGGAAGCTGCAGTGTCACTGGTTAAGACATTGCATTCCTGGCTCTAAGTCTGATGCTGTTGATCAGCAGCTGACAGAAGCTGAACCTGAACCCTCCTGGGCGCCTTCCTGTAAGCTCAAGGAACCAAGTGCCGCCCAAACTACCTTGTCCGTTCCATAGTGCAGGGAGTATGGCAGGCAGGAGTCCGTGGAATGCAGAAGAAGTGCCCGTCTTTAGGAGGCTCTAGGTCCCCAGAAGGGGATGAAGCCCAAGAAAGATGGGCTGGAGGCACTTCCAGCTCTCGTCAGAGCAAGTTGCTCACTAGGAGTTTGCCTTGAGTTGTGTGACTAGAGCATGATGATAGCCGTAGCAAGATCTGCATCCCCAATCCTCCACTGTTCTAGATTGCAATTGTGTCTCTAGTGCAGGCATAGGCAAACTCCGGCCCTCCAGATGTTTGGGACTACAATTCCCATCATCTCTAGCTAACAGGACCAGTGGTCAGGGATGGTGGGAATTGTAGTCCCAAACATCTGGAGGGCCAGAGTTTGCCTATGCCTGATCTAGTGTAAGGCCCCAGTAGAGAAGGGGTTTCCAGTGATCAGCCCTGGTCAGTCTCACATGGCTCTTTTTAGACTATGTTCCTGCTTCTTTCCCAGTTGGGCTGATAGCCAGATCCTCCTAGGCTAGGAACATCGGAAGCTGATTTATACCAAATCAGACCATCTAAATGTCGGAGCCAAGCAACCTGTACCTTAGCTCATTGGCTCACCTAGTTCAGTATTATCTACACTGACTGGCAGCAGCTCCCTGGGATTTCAGGAAGGTTTCTCTCCCAGCCCCACCTGGGGGTGTGCGGGGGGGGGGTTGAACCCAGGACCTTCTGCATGCAAAGCAGGTGCTCCACCACTGAGCTAAGGCCCTTTTGCTTAAGAGAGGGGGCTCTTGGGATTCGAACACCGCAGAGCCATTCAACTGCAAGGCCAGCCTGTCAGTGTTGGGGAGCCATTGCTGGTCCCATTAGGAAGGGTCTTGATGCAAGAATTTGTTTATTTCCTATGGAAAACCCCTGTAGCCCGGTCATCCTCCAAGGACAAAATGCATGGAGCTATCCCATTCAGTCCTTGTAAGAACTCTACAAGGGAAGTTAGACTGAGAGCTGGTCACTTGCCCACAGCTTCTGTGGCTGATCTGGGATTTGAACCCAGGTCTTCTCAGTCTATCCAATGCACCATTTTGACTCAGGATCCGCTGCTGGCTCCTCCACACTTTGATTGCACTCAGGAGGAGGAAGCTTCACAAGAGTGTCGTCAAACCATGCAAGCCTGGAAAACAATGAGACTGTCCAACCTCTCTCCTTGCTGGGCATAAAACCTCTGGCAGAAGCTTCAACCTGTCTATTTTTTTATCTCAAGAAAACAATGTTCAGAGAAGGGGAGAGATGGAATGGATATGGTTTGATACACGAGACACACACATTTGGGGCATCCTAATGTTTTGAGGGTTAAATAACGCTGAGCTCTGGCCCTGGGACTTTCACATCATCTCTGACTGTTCTGCCAAAAAATCCTGGAGAAGCAGGGGTGCGGGGAGGCTAAAAACGCTTGCCCTGCATGGAAATAGGTTGTCTTATGTCAGAAAGTCCATTTCTTTCACGTTCATTCCTAGTTGCTCTTAGAGGCACTTTTGTTCTTTATCTCGGCCAGCTTGCTGGTCAGGAAGCTCCACTTGAAGGCCACCCCTTCAGCTTCTCGGAGGTCGTTGTCCAGGCTGGTGCAGCTGGCTTCCTCAACTGCCGTTTCTCCAGATGCCACAATGCCCTCAGACATCTGGTCTCCACTCTCAGCCTTCGAAGCTGCCTTTTCCAGAGCTGAGGTTTGCTGCCACTTTGTGGCAAAGACATCCCAAAGGCCAGATGTCTTCTTTTCAGAAGGGGAGTCCTCTTCTGGCCTGGCTGCCAGTGGGCTGTGAAAGCAAGAGGAGAATTTAGGAAGGAAAGAGGTGCAGGCAGTGGCTTTGAATGAACTGGTTCAGATTAGCTAATTCACATAATTCTAAAATCTCTGAATTATGCCTGTTCCTATAAATTCTGGGCAAAATGAATGTGAATTAAGTTCCAGTGGAATTTTGGGCATTTTTTTATTCAGTTCAGTTGAATCCTGCCCCCAAAACACAATTCCCAGAGTTTCCTGGGAAGACGGACCAATTGTTAAACTACTCTGCAAACTGTAGCTGTGTGAGAGGAATAGGGCTCCCCCCAATAGCATCCTTAGTTACCAGGATTCTTTGGGGAAGCCATTACTGTTTAAAGTGGTATGGTTGTGCTTTAAGTGTGTAGTACAGAGGGGGCCTGACTTTCAGATAGGAAGTCTTGCTCAGCCCTACCTGGAGAATGAACCTGGTAAAACAAATAAAAATAAAAAATAGAAGAGAAGAGAAGAGAATGAACCTGGACCTTTTGCATGCGAAGCCTGTGTTCTGACACTGAGCTAGGGTCCCTTCCAATAAGAATGTTTCAGGAGCGTTGCTGGTTCCGAAGCAGAACGCTACCTATGCCTTTGTGGTGTTCTGTCTAGAACAGAGGTGGGGAACCTTTGGCCCATGGGCTGAATTAGGCCCGGAAGACCATTTCCCCCATGCCGTACCCACCTGCCAATCATCCAGATTGGGAGGTCTTGTGCAACCAACCTGCTTCCCCTAAGGACCAGACATTTTGCAGTAAGGAAAGTTATGGGGAAATGCACTGGAAAGTGTGGGATAACACTTCATTGGGTGCAATTTATTGATGCATGCTCAATTAACAGATTCTCAGGAAGCACCCAAAAGCTAGTTTCTAGAAAGGAGCAAGGATGATGCTGACCCAGAACTTTTCTTTCCACATTCTCTCTCTTCTAATGCCAGCTTTCTCCTGCTCTTTTCCTTGCCAACTGTAGGCAAGAGAGGAGCCAACCCTGGGAGGTTTAAAAAAAAGGGGAAAGAAAACAATACTGTAATTTTATTGTTCCTCAAAACATGGACATGAGTATGTGAGTAGGTGGTGGCTCCCTCTTAGCCTGGAGTGTGGGGCAATTTGAGGGCTGGATGGAGGTTCTCCGGCCACGAGAGCCTGTTGTGGCTGTGAGAACCAGCAGCCACTCTAGGCACTCAGAGGCTTCTGTGGATATGCTGCAGTGGGAAGCTTCTCTGTCCCTTCCAGCCAAACTACCATGGAAGAGTTGTGATTCTCATGTGATAAACACAGTCTTGTGAACTAGCTGGTCCTTTGAGAAAGAAACATTGGGGAGGGGAGGGGTAGAATTGGGGAAGGATTTCACTTACTGGTCGGGACAAGGCTCAGGAGCCAGCAACTTATGTTCATCTTCCCGGCTGAACAAAGATGAGACACTTCTCCAGCCTTTGACTCCAACTCCCTGGACCTGCAGAGGAAGACGGGAGAAGAGGGAGGGAGGTCAGGGTCTACTAGCCACACCCAGGGCCATACCTGCTAGATAGTGGGAAATTCCTGGCCCTTTCCCTGAAGTTGTAGCTTTCATTTAAAAACAAAAAGTCAGTCTTTGTTCCTTTTTACTTCTGGAGCTGAAACGAAAGAGTGCTGCGAGGATTCAACCCAACTGCTTAGCAAGAAGTGCTCCTGTACTCCGGCTGCAGTCTATTGCTTTCGCTGTGTGCAAAGCCCTGGGATGATTGACAAGCCTGTGGACACTTACTAAACTTATTATGCTGCTGACCTGTAGGGGGTGGGTGGCTGCTTTCCATTGAGAGCCCCTCCCTTGACCTAGTATTTTGCCCCATTTCCCCAACACGATGACCACACATTCTGTCTGCAGTCCTGTTAGCCCTCCTAGGAAGCAACAGGCAATTGAAATTATTCCACAAGGTCATGGCTCAGTGGAGCTCCACATAGACCACAGTTTAGATACGTTTCACGCAGTGTTCAGTGGTTCTCATGTGGCCTTTTCAGGAGGATTCACTCAATGTTTTTGCCCTCGTCTAAATTTTGCTATACAGTTACATATGTAATTTAATATGTCTTTAAATATAGTTTCTCATACAGATTATTGTTAGTATTCTTTTAAATGCTGATACGTGCAGAAATGGAGTAGGATAGAATTATGAACGAACAGATAAGCAATTGACACTCACTGCAAATAAGTTGACTCCACCCCATATGCAACAGTCATACACTGATGCATACTGAACACAGCCTGTTTTGGGGTTGGGTGTCAGTAAACATCTCATTTTTGCTAGTTGCTTGCAGTAGAGGTTGGTTCTTTGGGGTGAATAGGGCATTGCCTCACCAACCTCAATCTGCCCTCAGCGTTCTCACCTACAAATCAGTCCATGGAGTGGCATCAGTCACTAGTTTCAGTGTTGCCTGGTAGAACTCTGCAGGAAGGAGGATGGGGACATTGTCTCTGGTGCCATCTACTGTTAGCTCCCTGCCTTCTGCGCAACCAGCCCCAATGGGCACCCACCAACACAGGTTATCTGAGACCTGTCAGTCACTCAGCAAACCACACAATACAGCATTAGTGGGTTGATTGGCTGAGGCAAGCATTATGCTGGCCAGGCCTGCTCTGGGGTCTAATAAGGCCTCCACTTAGTGCAGCTCCAAGCTCAAAAGCAACTTCTGGAGAGAGATAACTACTGGTCCTTACCCGCCGTGCCAGCTGAGAAACAGGATTTGACCCCTCCTCTGTCAGCAGGGTTGAGTCTGTGGTTTCCATCAGTTCAGGGTTATCTCTCTGAAACAAGAAATCAGCTTCAGGAGTGCTGGAGGAGTGATGGAATAGTCCAGGTGTAGCCCTTTTGGACTACACTCTACGGCAGTGTGGAAAAAGTTTTTTTCCTGCTGAGGGACTGAACTGAAGAAGGATTGATTATTAAACCACTCTGTACATTGTAGCTCTGTGCACCCTTAACAAACTACAGTTCCCAGTATTCTCTGATTGTTAAAGTGGTATAATAGTGCTTTAAATGTATCTTATGGGTGTGGCCTCCTGTTCTTCCTCTGCTGTCTGTGTTTGCCAGTCTCCCTCCACCAGTTTCATAATGTAGTTTCTGCCCTACCACAGTCAATTTCCTTTCTAGCCTTTTGTCAACTAATCCATTAAATAAATTGCTTGAAATATTTCAATCAGCTAAAAAAAGGGGGGCTATAATCAGCCAGCAGGTGTTTATTTACTTATTTAGTAAACATTTATTTATTTCCAATACAAGCTCTTATACAAAAAAAAAAACCACAACAAACCCAGATGGCAAACTCCATCTTAGAAGAAGCATTCTGTCATGTATGAGAATGAATGGGAATGCCTCCCCTCAGACAATGGCTTTCATATACAAGGCAGACTCAGCTGTGTCATCTGAAAACAAAGAACGGACTCTTTTCTTTCTTTAGATCTATGCCCCTTCCTTTAGAACCCCCCCCCCATCACATTTCTTAGATTTAAATAGCCAGCCTTCCCCAACCTTGTGCCCTCTGGACGTCACTGGGCTGCCAACTTCCATCTACCCCAGCCAGCATAACAAATGGTCAGGGATGATGAAGTCCAGCACAACACCTGGAGAGTGCCAGAAGTAGGTTAATGAATAAATGGATCAACTAAAATGCACGTGATCACAAGTTTTCTTTAACCAGGGGGCATGACTTCTTATTCTTCCCCATAAATCAGGCACAGAGAACCTATGTCCTTTCAGATGGACTACAACTCCCATCATCCTTTGTCTGTGCTGGCTGGGGCTGATGGGAGCTGGAGTCCAGCAACACCTGGAGGGCCATAGGATCCCCATGCCTGCCATAAATTAAGAGAAGGCAACCCATTGCCTGCTGCTACGCCACACTCAATGACCAAAGGAGGGGAAAGGGCCCAGCTGAGGATGCCTCTACCTCATCCTGGAGTTCCTCTTCCGGCAGCTCTCCGCCAAGGGTCTGTAAAACTTTGGCCTTGTAGACCTTCCAGAATCCCTGAGTCATCCTGGCAACAGCCCCGCTCACTCTCAGGTTCTTCTTCCAGGAGCTAGAGGGTCACACAGTACGTAAGCCCCTGAGATCCCGGCAGTTTGGAAGCCTGACGTCTTACAGTCACCACTTTGGATTCTCTTCCAAGTCTAAGCGGGTCAGGTTCCGGTTGCCATTGGGCCTCCGTGCCCAGCTGCTTCGGAGACTCTGCAGGGAACCAGGAGCTCAGGCAGATGCTTGTGCGCCCTGCAAATTCACACCTGTCACTGGCTGCCTCTTTCTCGGATCTGGTGTCTTCATTAAAATTTCAGAAGCTTCCAATGTACATCTCAAAGAACAGAGAGGAATTGGATCCATGACTGGCCCAGAATACCAATGGATTCCATCAATGAAGGCCCCTGGAACAGATGAAAGTGCAGTGGTCATGGATCCCAACAATTTGACTCCTCTGATCACCCTTTATGCATCCCATCTCCAGACTCTTGCCAAAATGACCCACTGGACTTCTTTCCATTCCGGATTTGAGACGTGATTCTTAGTTAGTTCTCTTGCTAATGTTGAACTTACTGGCTGCACCCTTGCTTGGTGTAGAGTCCTCTCTTATTCAGAAGAGTGATGTGCTCCCCACACAGCTCCTGAGTCCCCCTACCACCCCCATGCAGAATCTTCTACTTTCAAGTCTTGAGGAAAGCCTCATTCTGGCAACGCTACGCTCTTGTATTACTCTCCATTGTCTAAGTCCTGTAACTGATCTCCAGCGAAAAAAAGGACTTTGGAATGCGGTAGCTCAGCAACAGGCTCTCAAAATAGTGCCTGGAAGCTAAATTATTTCTTAGGGCTGATAGCCTCATAGACCTATGTCTTCTCCTTTGCAGATTTAGTTTCTGCCTTAAACAGGAAGCTTCGACTCCTGCCTCAGAGCAGCTTCGTGCAAGTTGCAAACAAGGGATGCGGGTTCTTCACTTGCTGTTAAAAATATCAAGCTCTCCTAGCTCCTTCACCCCCAACTCATGCTCCGATTGTACGAGCGATGAAAGGATGGGTTGTCTTTCCATTGCCCATCTTTCTTCTCCCCACAGCTAATAACAGATGCCTGTCTGCTGCCTTTACATGCCTGTAAATGTATTATTGATTTCCCGGCCTGGTGCAAGTAACGTGATCGCGAGTAGTTAACTGACTGGCGGTTGTTCCTTTGTCCTGCTCTGACAGCCGCATCCTAAATGCACAAATCCATATTGGCTACGCTTGATGCTGCCGATAATGCTCCACTGTGTGCCTCTCCCCGTGTTGAGTTGCGCTGGGAACAGTAGTGCTCAGGGCAGTGTGGTGACCCACAGAGTTCTCGTCCTTCAAGGATCACTCAAAGTGAAACCACAGTTGCTGTGTGAGTGCTTAACTCAGGAGGAAAAAAATATGGCAGGGGCCAGATTTGTGCCTACAAATCACATCCTGTGTGTTAGAACTGGATACACAATGCTGTAGTGTTCATAAACTCACAACGAGCCAGTACTTCAACAAAGGTTCTTCATCCAGGGTTGACTCTGGGCTTAAGGGAACTCTCAGCATAGTACCTACATAGAAACATAGGGAGCTGCCTTATATTAAGTCAGACCATTGATCCACCTAGCTCAGCATTGTCTAACAATGACTCATCAGGGTTTCAGACAGGGGACATTCCCAGTGACAGAACCTGGGACCTTCTGCATGCAAAGCAGATGCTCTACCACCATTGCGCTGTGGCCCAGTGACAGTGTGGATGGGCATATCCAGAAACGCTGATGCTCGCGTGGCTGGTAGAGGCCAGGTGGACACTATAGGTCGTATCAGTATTAGTGTTACTTGGAGCTGACCCATTGAAATTAATGGACCTGACTAACTTCTTGCCATCACGGGATGACTGTTTCCAAAAAAAAAAACAACAACAAGGGGAGGGGGGCTTTCTGACCTTCACAGTTGAGGTATAAAAGATTGAGGGGCGGGATTTGCTAGGTACAAAAGTCATTGCGTGGGCAGGCGGAGTCCCCCCAACCCCCAGGTGACTCCCGAGCGGAATAATGACACAAGACAACGTGCTATGGGATTAAAATTGGCCACAACTTTATTAAGATTCAGATGTAGGGAGACCTTGGCTCAGGCATTGGGCATTTATCCTTCCCAGCCGCCAGCCGGGGATCTGGGAAACTTCAGGGTTATCCAGAATGTGCGGGGATTAGGCTAGCTCTGAAGAACGTATGTTCAAGCAGATAGTCCGCCCCTCATTTGCCACCATTGGTGGGGGAGAGGAATGACAACCTCTCAGCGTATGGTCAATGCCTCCCCCCAATACCCCTTTAACGGGGAACCCTGGTATCGCCCACCATACTGGGGGCGTGGAGTCACCGCCTCATGTCCCCCCCCCCATTTAGGAAGATGACTAAAGGATTCCACCCAAGGCCTGAAACTGCCAAAGTTGTGATGAATTGCTACAGGAAAGGCAAAACCTGCCAATGCAGGGAAATTCCTTTCCGGCCCTTCAACAGTGGCCTTGACATAGCAGCGCCTGCATACCTGTGGATAACCTGCAAAAATAAGCATTAATTGAGGGAGTGGAGGGTGGGAGAAGCTCGTGCTGCTTCCTGGTAAGCTACCTTCTATTGTGTGGGCTAGGTAGTCCCTCCCCTTACCTGGCCAATCCCCTGGCAACGACTCCCCTAGGCGGGATTGGGCGCTTAGCTGGGGTAGGCGGAGACCCCAGGTATCCCTCCTGGGGGAAGGCGCAGCCAGTCCAAACTACCAGTTGTCGCCCAGGAGCTGTGTGCGACCACGCAAACGTGCCCCCCCATTTGATGTGGGGAGCGAACATTAGCTTTGACGATACTTTGGGTATTTTAAATTGACCTACTGGCAAGCGTTATGCTCACTTAAATTCTGATGTGTTAAGTGAACTTAATTTTTTTTTTTTTTTTAATTGCAACACAGTTGTGGAAAATTTATAGATAAGCTATTCAATAGCCGCTATGCAGCTTCCTGTACCAGGCAAGTTCTATTCTAAGAAAATACAGATATGGTAGAAAAAGTAAGAAACTTTTCACCACAAAACTAATAGTTACCACCACCAGTTAAAGTTATACACAAAATATATCTAAGTGAACTGTTAATTGTTGATTGATTTAGTTTTACTGTTGTGGTGGTATTATATTAATAATTTTTAATAATTTAATTATTTATAACCTGCCCATTTAAGATTGCCGGAAAAAATATCAACAACCTCAGATATGCTGATGACACTACCTTGATGGCAGAAAGTGAGGAGGAATTAAAGAACCTTTTAATGAGGGTGAAAGAGGAGAGCGCAAAATATGGTCTGAAGCTCAACATCAAAAAAACTAAGATCATGGCCACTGGTCCCATCACCTCCTGGCAAATAGAAGGGGAAGAAATGGAGGCAGTGAGAGATTTCACTTTTTTGGGTTCCACGATCACTGCAGATGGTGACAGCAGTCACGAAATTAGAAGACGCCTGCTTCTTGGGAGAAAAGCAATGACAAACCTAGACAGCATCTTAAAAAGCAAAGACATCACCTTGCCGACAAAGGTCCGTATAGTTAAAGCTATGGTTTTCCCAGTAGTAATGTACGGAAGTGAGAGCTGGACCATAAAGAAGGCTGATCGCCGAAGAATTGATGCCTTTGAATTATGGTGCTGGAGGAGACTCTTGAGAGTCCCATGGACTGCAAGAAGATCAAACCTATCCATTCTCAAAGAAATCAGCCCTGAGTGCTCACTAGAAGGACAGATCCTGAAGTTGAGGCTCCAGTACTTTGGCCACCTCATGAGAAGAGAAGACTCCCTGGAAAAGACCCTGATGTTGGGAAAGATGGAGGGCACAAGGAGAAGGGGACGACAGAGGATGAGATGGTTGGACAGTGTTCTCGAAGCTACTAACATGAGTTTGGCCAAACTGCAAGAGGCAGTGAAGGATAGGCGTGCCTGGCGTGCTCTGGTCCATGGGGTCACGAAGAGTCGGACGCGACTGAACGACTGAACAACAACAACAACAAACCTGCCCATCTAGCTGGTTTGCCCCAGAAACTCTATTGTTATAGGTTTGTGAGTGCTAAATGCCTGGGCTCAGTACTATCTGGAGGGCACCACATTGGCTATCCCTGTTTAACCCATGGGTGCATTACATTTCCCTCCTATGCAGCCCAGCTCAACCTTTATCACATGTCCCTCACACTGCAACATCTTCCCTAGTTAATTTTTGTGGTGGGGAACAAATCCAGGATGGATTTAGGGTGTGTTCACATTACTGCCTCCAAGCACAGTGACGCTGCTGATTTTTCAGTGCGTTTCAGTTATTTCTGCGCCTAAGTGTTCACATCAACAGGGCTTCATTAGTGTCAGAATTAATTATCAAGTAATTGAATGCAGTAATTCTACAGTAATTTACTCTGTGTTTCATCTATAGATTGTAGTTACAAATATGCCATTTTGTGAGAACTGCTGTTGTCAAACAGGAGAATGAATTAGCAAGCAAATCAATAAACAGCATTTGTTTAACTTCACTGCTGGAGAAGCCCAAAGAAACTATGGAATGCTGATTCCTCAGTGTCACAGCACCATCAGTGGGACCTTGCTATGGAATTGCCCCAAGACCAATTCTTACTACATCTCTAGTCCAGTCTTCCTCCCCAGGGACTTTTAAGCTCCTTCCATCCAAGTGTGAAACATTGCTCATAATTTTGCACATGTACATCACCTTTTGTGCCGCTGGCATTCTGAAGCCCTTTCAAGGGACACCATAAATCTGCTATTTCGGTTAGGCAATAATATATAGGAATGGTTGTACGACAGGAAACAAAGAACACCGTATCCAATTCAAACTGCAGGGGAAATTTAGGTCAGCCGAATCTAATGACCCACACGGAAACCTGGCGAGGACACTGGGGTCATCGCCCTTTGCTTGCAAAGAGTGCTACGAGATCTTTTGATGGCCAGGCCTCAGGGTTTAGATTTCCTTCACGAAGGATTAGCTGAACACCAGAAACAACAGTTACACAGGTCAAAGGGTCATCCTTTGCAGTGACTGGCCATTAATCAGTGGTGAGCTGCAACGTGATCACCCTATGGAATTACATTCCACTCGTTTTCATCTCCGAGACTTAAAGTGGACTTCCAAGGAAGAACAAAGAATTGGGATGGATGTTTTGTTTTCAAGGGAGAGCTGTGGATCCAGAATCATAGTCATGCCAGGAAATCTACAGGCCAAGACTATATTTATATTAATTCCTTTTTAACATTTAGATGCGGCTTTATTTTATAAACAAGTGGCCAATTGGCTAATAGCAGAATCATTAGAGCAATAAACATCAACTGTTGAAAAATTACACACAACAACAGAACAGAATTAAAAATAAACAAGTTAGCTTTTAGGGGAAAGGCCATAGCTCAGTGGTGGAGCATCTGTCTTGCATGATGGTGGTCCCAGCTTCAATCCCTGGCATCTCCAGGTTGGGACTGGGAATTTCCCTGTCTGAACCCCAGAGAGAAGCTGCCAGGCAGTGGGCAATGTAGTCAATACTAAACTAGATGGACCAATGGGTTTGACTCAATATAAGGTAACTTCCTATGTCCCTAACCTCCCTGTCAGCATAAATAGAAAACAGTAATCACTTTAAAATAGGGGAAACCCTATGTTAAAAAAATTAACTGTCAGCAGGTTGACTGACCTCAAAAGCTAGGTCTTTACCTAACACCCAGATGCAGTCAGTGTTGAGGCCATAAAGGCCTCCCTCTAAAG
This sequence comes from Lacerta agilis, assembly GCF_009819535.1. Lineage (NCBI taxonomy): Eukaryota > Metazoa > Chordata > Lepidosauria > Squamata > Lacertidae > Lacerta > Lacerta agilis. The sequence continues at coordinate 60,870,538 of NC_046319.1, forward strand.
GACATTCCATTGAGTCGGTGGCACTACTAAAAAGAGCCTGCTCCTGGTGGCTGGCATATCACTGTTCTCCCTGCTTTGTGTCCCACCAGTCCCAATGGGCATCGGCTATGACCAGCCAAGCAAACCACTGGAAGGACAGGAGGGGCAGTGGTTCCAGTCATTCAGTGTCTCAAACCATTTATGGGCACCATCCCATGTGCAGGCAACCTTAGGCTTATGTTTAAAGCACTCAGAGGTATTTTGTTCTAGTAAACAGTATATACATTTTGTTTTTAAAAAAATGCTCTGCTCTTGCAACTGCTTGCGTGTATTAAGGTAACAGTTACCTCGTCCAGCCCACATTTTACCAGCTTCTCTACAAGAGTATAATGGGAGACTTTGTCAAAAATCTATTTTATTAGGCCTTGCTGTCCTTCATTTGAATTTCAGTAACTTAACGAGTGACATCCAAAGTTGGCCATACGCAAGAGTAGACCTACTGAAATGATAATGGATATCACACATTTTTTTTAAAAAAAAACATTTTAAAAAAACCAAGCCTACTTGTGTTTCTTTTATTTCAGCTTGTTTTGTTGAGCTTATGTTACATATGTTTTATTCATTTATGTTGTGGACTGGCAGGATATACGTATAAATAATTTAAATAGATACATATTAGTTCAAGTTATGCCCCATTAAACTGGGCAGAGGAGGGAAGACAGAAAGTACACAGGGGAGCTCAGTTATGGTATCCACAATAATAAATGTCAGCAGGCACGGACGTTGCTTTATTAATAAGCGATGTTTACAAATCGCTACCTTAAAAAAAATGTTTCGGGGGTGTCGACATGTGATGACGTCGTGAACGGTCGCCGGAAGCGGAAGTTCCCTTCCCTCCTATCTTTCTCTCTTCGGTGAGCCTCTCGAGCGAAGTATGGCCCCTAGCCGGTGTCGCCGGACAGGCTCCCACAAGACACATTCCTTGGCGCGTCAGTGGAAGACGAAGCGGCGGCGCCGGGATCTGGATCAGATCCACGAGGATATGGTGCCTGAAAAATCGGCCAAGCTGCTGCGCCAAGAGCCGGACCCTGACATGCCTGGGAGCGCCCAGCACTATTGCCTGCATTGCGCGTGCGTAAAGGGGGAAGGCGGGGCGGGAATCGGTTTGTATCTCGTACGACTTCGTTTTTGCTTACTGCGCCTGCGTAAAAAAGAAAGCTGCTTCGGGCGTGACCCTGTCTTTTTTTTAGCATAGAGATACGAAAGGCTAGAGTAACTCAATCCGTTGCAGCACTATAGAACTCCTTTTATTTAGATTTTCTTACCCCGGGATGGAAGTGAGCACTGCCTATAGAAGTAAATAATTTTAGCCTGGCTATCCATGCAGAAACCCAAGGAGGCCTATCTTTTTCCACCTCACGCCTTCCCTTCGGTTTTTAAAACGGTTCCCCACCGCAGTTTTTTAGATACTTAAGTTGTGTTTCCTGTGCCAGTATAGCCAATTATATCCATACTGGGTAGGGTTGAGGGGTCTTACTGCAGTAAGTGCACTGGAACGCAGGAAGGGCTGTGCAGACACCGTATATTTAAAGCACCCCGCCAAAGAATCATGGGAACTGTAGTTTAGCTACAATTCCCAGAACTCTTAACTCCAGTTCCCGCGATCATCTTGGGAGAAATATGCTTTAAATGTATGGTGTGTTTACAGCCTGCCTGAGCCAGATCACTGGTCCATCTAGCTCAATGTTTCCTACACTGACCGGCAGCAGCTCTCTGGGCTTTCAGGCAAGGAGTCTTTCTCAGCCCTACCTGGAGATTGCAACCTTCTGCATGCAATCTGGTGCTCTCTTGAGCTGTGGCCCTTTCCCTCTTTTAGTATTGCAGGTGAGAGGTGGAGCTGGTTTGGCTTTCCTGCCACTGCCCCCCACCCCCCAAATATTCCTTGGGTTGCAGCAAATGTTATTGTACTTGAATTCCTATCCCTGATGCAAATCTAATCTTTGGCTGTCTGAAGAAGCCTTGTGCTTACCATAGCAAGATGCAAGAGAGGACAGATCTCCTGCACCTAGAAGAGGGGATTTCAGCAGCTGTAGCCTTTCATGCTGAGTTTCCCTCTTTTAAAGTAGTACCTCCGTTTATGTAACCCTCTGGTTACGTAAACTTCGGGATGTGAAAGCAGCAAACCTGGAAGTATTTTACCGGGTTTTGCTGCGTGCGCATGTGCCGAAGCAGTCCTCTGGTTGCGAAAACCTCGGGATCCGGCCAGACCATCTGCAACCAGAGGTACCACTGTACTCTATTTGTGCTTCATTGCCTTGCACTCAGATATGTTGCACTTGTGGTTTTTCTATATATAAAAAACAACAATATTTTGCACACAGCTAGGACTGGATTTTAAAAGAACACAGAATTCCTGCTCTCTTCTCTTTATTGCTATCGTTTGTTTCAAACAATGGGATAAGCATTCATGCCTGAACTCAGGAGTAACCAGCAAGAGGCCCCCCAGATGTTGTTGAGCTCCAGCTCCCACCATCCCCATCCAGCATCCAACAGGGATGATGGGGCTGGAGTCCAACCACACCTGGAGGCCACAGGTTTCCTGCCCTTGCATTAGGACCTTAACTGATGTATCCCTTAATTGGTTAAGATGAAAAGGAAGGGCTATTTGTTCCTGGGAGGGAGCACGTGTTGCTGGATCCTGCACTCCTGACTGTAGTTAAAGAATCAGGACAGTTTCTTCTGCATTGCCAAGAAAAATGGACAAGTTTAGAGCAGTGCTAGAAACTGAAATATGAAAGCTAGGAGCTAAATAGCACTTTAAACCTGGGTTATGGGCACAACAACTGAATGTCTAGATGCGCTTTTTAATAACAAGAATACAGAGCTGAAAATGAATGAACTGCCTCTAAAATATTATGTTCATTTTTCACAAGGTCTAGTTCTTCCCCTGCTCACCCTCCTAATATTCTTAAAAGGGTCTCTTTTCCAGTCTTCAGAGTGTAGCTGGAAGTAGGGAGGCAGAAAAAGTTCCTCCTTTCCTTCCACTCTGCAGTTTCAATCTGAAATCCTAGGCGCAGTACTGTGCCCAGAGCTCGGAAACTGCTCGTACTAATGAAATTCCCTGTCGCAGAATGCGCCTAGAACAATGGGAGTTTCGAACACTGGTTTAGAGGGTTGAGGTGATGTGAAATGACATGAAAGCTCAGCCTGCAGTTCAGATTGTCATTTTCATGCATTCAGATATTTGCTTGGTGCTGTTGCAATAGGCACAGATAAATGTAGGTCAACAAAATGATTTGTAGGAATGAACTTTCTATTTTTCAATAGGCATCAACCAACTTAACTTTTTTTTCCTTTTTCTCCCCCAACAGGCGATACTTCGTTGATTTAAAAAGCATGAAGGATCACTTCAGATCTAAGGTTCACAAAAAGAGGTAATATGAATTCAGCATATTATACAGCATAGCCTTTTTCTGTAGGGAATGAACACCTGTAGACACATAGGCTTGCCTATGCACCCTGCTCTCTTAACCTTCCAATGTTTTGTAAAAGCTCTTCACTAATTTTATGTACCATATGTTGCCAGGGTGCTGTCTGGATAATATATGTTTGTTATAAAATAAGTGGAAAAGATGACCAATTGCAGTCGTTAACAGTCGTCAAAAGGTTTACCACACCTATCAGCCAATCAGCCATTCCCACCACCCTTCTGAGTAATACCCCTCCCCACTCTCTCACTATATATAAGGGTCCGGTGACTTCTGTTTCATTGTATCTGAAGAAGTGTGCATGCACACGAAAGCTCATACCAAGAACAAACTTAGTTGGTCTCTTAAGGTGCTACTGGAGAGAATTTTTTTTATTTTTTATTTTGTTTCGACTACAGCAGACGAACACAGCTACCTAAACATATTCATTATGTTGCTAATTTGTTTTATTAAACAAATGCATTTCTTGAAATGGGAAAGAATGCAGTGGAACAGTTTCCATCTTGGTGCATCAGTAGATCCTCCTTGCCTTATGGAACTGCCATCTAAATGGCTCTTAACTATGCAGTTGGTGGAATATGGGCTGTAGCCAATGCTAGTTAAAATTAATAAACGTGACTAGCTTAGGTCCATGAATTTAAATGGGTGTACTTTGAGTAGTAGGGGATACGGGTGGCGCTGTGGTCTAAACCACTGAGCCTAGGGCTTGCCGATCGGGAGGTCGGAGGTTCAAATCCCTGCGACGGGGTGAGCTCCCGTTGCTCAGTCCCTGCTCCTGCCCACCTAGCAGTTCGAAAGCACATCAAAGTGCAAGTAGATAAATAGGTACCGCTCCAGCCAGAAGGTAAACAGCGTTTCCGTGCGCTGCTCTGGTCCGCCAGAAGCGGCTTAGTCATGCTGGCCACATGACCCGGAAGCTGTCTGCGGACAAACGCTGGCTCCCTCGGCCATTAAAGCAAGATGAGCGCTGCAACCCCAGAGTCGTCCACGACTTGCCTTAACTGTCAGGCGTCCTTTACCTTTTTTTACTTTAATGCAACTGTAAGGAGAAAAGTAGTAGAAATTGGCTTTATTAACACTTAGTAAATCAGTTTAAGCAGCTTTGGGGTGGGGGGGAGGTGGAGCGCCAAAGTTCACAAGCTCATTTGATTTAAGTTGATTTTGTTTGCTTTGTAGACTGAAGCAGCTGAGTGAGGAGCCGTATACCCAGGAGGAAGCAGAGAGAGCGGCTGGGATGGGATCCTATATACCTCCTAAGAAAGTGGAAGTCCACACACAACCGTTGGAGGAGATGGAGGAATCTGGCTGAGAGAAGTGGAGCCCATCTGAAAATTCTGTAGATAACTTGAGACAGTGGGGAGGGGTGTGCGATTTGGCATAAGTGACATGGGGCTTCAACCACAACTATTTCATGGTAGTAGAACTGGGGCATAAAAATCAGGAAAATGGCTTCAGTGGACATAAGCATCACCTTTTTTGTGACGGAACAAGCACTCTTATCCTGTCCTTTCGGCAGAAGATGGAGTTCATCTGGAGGTCTGGGAGAGGATGAGCAGACCTCTCCAATGTCCTATTGACCTGCTTATGTAACTAATTGCTTCTCTTATAGCGGCTCATGTTTGTAAGCTGTGACTGTGGATTTTCAGCATTCTGCTCTGAATGTGACCTTTCTCCAGCTTCCAAATGAGTCCCTTTTAATAAATGAGCTGGCAAGCTGCTGGGCTGACCCTGGGCTGTGTGCTTCGCTTGATTTGATTGAATGCTCTAAAGTAGACTTCCAAGGGCCTGGAAGAAGAAGAAGAGCAGCAGGTGCCACACCAGAAACCATTCAGTTTGCATGACTTATTTGAGGAACAATTGCTTTGGGTTCCATGTTCAGAACAACTAACTCGGCTTAGAGCTCCCCACTTCATCCATTAAGTGCATTGGTGGGTTAAGAGAAATCTTGCCACACTTTAGCATCTCTTATTGTGAGTGCAGCCAGATAGTTAGAATGGGATGAGGTATTCTTGTGTAGGAGAACAGGTGGAAGAGAGAACAAGCCATGTTCTTGCGTGTGCCCTCCTCACCTCTTCCCTCCTCATCGCATGCCTTGTTTTGTTGCTTCTGCCCTGGGCAGATGGGGCTTGTCCACCTGGGAAGGTAGCTCATCCAGGAGAAGGAAAACTCTGATCCTAAACCTCCACTGCCTTGCGGGATATCTTCGGGAGAAGAAAAGGCTAAAGAGTCAACCCTATACAAATCTGGAGTGGAGTCCCTTAGACAGTTGGATGGCGCCTTGTACGCCTCCTTCCAGCAAGTCCTGCAGCCAAGCTGGTGCCCAAACGTATTGCTCTGCTTTCATTTGGACCACATCAGTGAGGCGGGGGTGTGTGTGTCTTGTCATCTGGGCAGCCCCAAGACCTCCATACACACAGCCCAGGCTTGCGCCCCAGGGAGGTCACTTCATTGCTGCTAATGCAGAAGCTTGACTTCACACCCGCAGGCATACTCTGTTGTCTCTCGAGACAGACAGACATGCCAACACCAACAACCTTGGCTTGTTTTGATGAAAGGGAGCAATTCACACAGCACATAGTAAAGCTTTGGACTTGCTCCCACAGGATGGTTAGTTAGTTAGTTACTTAGTTAGTTAGTTAAGAAAAAAATTATATACCACTGGATTGTAAGGGGGGGGGCCTCAAAGTTGTTTACAAAAAAATAAAATATCAATAAAAACTTTAAAAACCACAAGTGGAAACATTAAAAGCATAGTAAAAATCAGTGATAATCTAAAATCAGATTAAAACACCTGTCAGCATTCTACATGTCTGGGTAGGCTTGCCTAAACAAAAATGTTTTTAGCAGGCTCTGCAAAGAGAACAGTGAAGGCAACTGCCTGATGTCAACAGACAGAGAGTTCTGAAGTGTGGGTCCTGCATACATTTAAATAAGTAGTTGTGTAACATTATCAGTTGATAATTCTTTTCGCAACAAGGAATATTACATTGCAAGGTCTGGATGCTTTTGTGTTTTTTTAAAAAACCTCTTTCAGTATTTAGGTGGTTGAATGAGATACTGCAAATGTACATCTCATTTAGGTAAGCATGGAACTGTGTACCAGATTCAGATTTCTGGGCAGTTTGGAAGTAATTGAATCATTTTGGGTTACACTGTGCCCACTTTCTAGGCCATATGGAAATATCATTAAACTTAATACTGCTGTGATCGAGTGAGTCAGTCCCTAACATCTTGTATACGGCGTGTGTCTTGCCATGCCTGTTGAATCGAGATATTGCTAGCCCTTTTAGACCCTAGAAATCATGGAAGGGGTACCTGCAGCCCTCCAAATGTTTCTGGACTACAATTTCCATCACCCCCCAACGCTTGGCCTCACTGGCTGGGGCTGATGGGAGCTGGAGCCCAACACCTGGCGAGCCAATGGCTTCCAACCCCTATAAATGGTTGGCATCCTAGGAGCAGAAATAAATCCTTTGCTGCAGCCATCCGTGCATATTGCTGCAACGCGTTTAGCTGTTGACATCTGCTGAAACAAGCACATCATTTGCTGTGGATCAGCAGAGATTAAGCCTCTACAAAAAGGCTTTTGGAAGAAGAGGGAGGGATGCTTTTAATCGCTGCTACTGCCTCTCTATTTAGGAGGGACACAGAGTCAATAACTATTCTAGCCTTTGTTTATGGCTCTGATCATGGAATCTGTTGCAAGTCTCTAAACTGTGATAATCTGTGTTATAGATTATATAGAGCACATAGAGAGGTCTGAAGGTTCACATTTGACCCCCCGGGGTTTCCCCACCCTTGCTCTAAGGAAAGACTGGCTTTGGTCATGTAGCAAACAGCTGCTCCCAGGTTGCAAAAATGACACAGGTAACATTCTTTAAAACAGAGATTTATTGTACACAGTGCAACATGTTTATTCCTAGCATTGTTGGTACGAGACAGATGAATCTGCTAGTGTGGTGTCTGAGATCTAGCTGCCTTAGCAAGAGCCTAATCCAGAGAGGAACAAGGGCAGATTTTGGTGTTGAAGATTTAACAGGGGGCCATAGCTGAGTGGCAGAGCACCTGCTTTGTATGCAGGGTTCACGCCCTGGTATCTAGCTTAAGGAGCAGTGGATAGCAGGTGATGAGAAAGGCCTCTGTCTGAGATTCTGGAGGGCCTCTGCCTGTCAAAGTAGACAATACTGGGCAAAGTGCAAAAACCACTCTGATCTGGTAAACGGCAGCTTCCTGTGTTCTGTGGGTAAATTGGTCTGAAACTCCCTGAAGAAGGCAACAATTATCTTCCTGTAAGAGGTGAAAGATTCACCTGCCTCGCTTTTGAACCCTTTGAAACTCATCGCCAACCCCAAACCATGTGTGCATTTTTTAAAACGGAAGGCTGAGCGTCTTTAAAAATCCCTCTCTCCTTAATCGCTCATGAAAAGGCATGATATAGGTCACAGCTGTCTGGCCACATATTCCGTTATGTAACAGGCAGTCTGCAGTTCCTTTTGGTTTTCCCATGATGCACTGCTTTGGCCAAGTCAAGTGGGAGGGAGCAGACAGCGAATGCGCTCGTTCAACCGTCTGTAATACATTCACTTGCCTTTTAATGCAGTGCATTATGCTCCTCTGACTTTTTCTCCCTCCCCATCTACATACTGTGAGGGGGTGGGCCTGGCCCTCCAGGAATAAACCCCTTTCCTTTGGGAATCGTGTAACACTTCGATCTTAATCTATAAAAGCCCATCTTTAAACCTCCATCTGTAACAAAGGATCCATATTTAATTTCTTACTGTAGATCTTTCTTACTGTTGCCTTTTCCCTCTTTCCTATTCTCTCAAAACAAGTGTGGGGAATCTTTTTTGGCCCATGGGCCACATTCTCTCCTGGGCAAGCTCCCGAGGGCCACATGCTGGTGGTGGGTGGGGCTGGAGGCAGAAGTGGGCAGAGCAACAAATGCAAATTTTAACTTTTGTACAGCATCTGCACACACCCCTCTACATCTTCCATCTGGACAAGTGAGAGGCTTCATCAGATTTCTAGGACACAATCCGGGGTGTAAAACAGGGCCAGGGAGGGGTGTAGCCTGGAGAGAGTTTGGAGGGCCAGACATTTGGCCTCTGAGCTGAAAGTTCCCCATCCTTGTCTTAACCACTGTTCTAGCCCCTTTAGGTCAGGCTGGTACCCAGGTGAGGGTCCTAGCCCCGCATTGAAGATCAGTGCTGTAAGGCAGATGCAGGGAACATCTGGCCCTCCAGGTGTTGCTGAACAACAGCCATTGGCCATGCTTGCTGGGGCTGGTGGAGTTGTACTTCAGCAGCATCTAGGTCCAAAAGGTTCACCATACCTGCTTTAAGGCAGCAACTGGCAGGAGTGTGCATGTAACTCTAGCAGCTTAGGACGATGCTAAGAGCAGGACCTGCATGCTCTGCCGTGACAAAGTGGCTTCTGACTTCACAAACTGAGCAGCTGAGTTGTTGATACTCTAGAAACTGGCAATTTCCCCTTTTCTCCGTTGGGCCTCATCATGATCTTTCAGCTATATCACTTAATGTATGTCGTCTTTCAGCTGGTTCATAAAACAAGTGGGGTGGCCTTTGTGTTTAGCAGGGAGGTTCTGGGCTGCAGGATCACCCCTGCTGATGGGTAGGGCAGGTGACACCAGCTCAACTGCCACCATGTGTGGCTGTTAATCCCCTGTGAAGAAAAGACCCAACTCTCTTCCAGTGTCATAATAATAATAATATTAATAATAATAATAATAATAATAATAATAATAATAATAATTCCCTGCTGCATCCCCCGGAGGGCAATCTTAACATGCCCAGGCAGAAAGCTTCCTGTGACAAGCTAAGGCAATATTGTACCCAACCAATGAGGTCAGCTCTTCAGTTTCCTTCCTGCGTGGCCATCCTGGTTTAAATCCATTTCTGGGCTTTGAATGAGGATCAGATCAAGGGGTAAATTGGGGCAGGGGGCTGCAACATTGGTAGTGGCCCCCTGAAACTAGAATGAAGCAAGTTGGGCAATAGCTGGGTTGACCAGGAGGATCCAAGAGGAGAGAATGAAACTGGCATGGCCAGAAGGGGCACTAGGAACACACCGTCTGTGAAAGAACAAGGAAAGATGGCGCTGAGCTTTCTAATGTGAGCCACCCAGCCGGCGCATGCACAGGATACCTATAGGATGCTGCTTGTGCCGCAGAGTGCGTGCCAGGGTCTCTCTCCAACCTTGTTTCTTTTCCATGCGTTCCTGGAGTCCTCTTTGGCCCATGCAGCTGCTGCTTGGCAGCCCAAGCATCAAGGTTCCGGATTTGGTTTAGTCTCTTCACTCATTTGCCTGGCACTGTAATAGGAGAGGCTTAATCCCATAATGGCCAGCAGTAGAGCCAGGTGATTCAGCAGCCGGTCTTGAGGTTCCGACTCCAGTCCACTGGCCAGTTGCATCTGTTGGGATGGAAAAGGTTGAGGTGTAAACCTTTAGAACTGGGGTGGAGAACCTCCTTATACAGAGTCAGAGCCACTTGACCCATCCTGACTGGCAGTGGCTCTCCAGGGTTGTTGGGCATCAAAAGCGGTGCCCTCTTGTCTGCTTGCAGGCTTCCTGTTGGCATCTGGTTGGCCACCATAAGAACGAACAGGATACTGAACTAGCAGGGCTCTTCTAATGTTGCAGGACTCCCAACTTCCTTCTACATGACCAGTGATCAGGGATGATGGGAAATGTAGTCACCATTTTGAGAGCCATCGCTGCCTTCGAATGTCAAAAGCAAACCTGGCATTCGCATAGTGCAAATCGGTCAAATTCATACTACGAATTATACCCCAACACCAAAATACGATGCCGTGTTGCAAATTACACTTTTAGGCAGCGGGAGAGAGGTTTTTCAGTTGTTGTTTTTTTAACCCTCTACCTTTTTCATGATTGATAATAATTATTACTTACACCCCGCCCATCTGGCCAGGCATCCCCAGGCACTCTGGGTGGCTCCCAACAGAATATTAAAAACACGATGAAACATCAAACATTAAAAACTTCCCTAAACAGGGCTGCCTTCAGATGTTTTCTAAAAGTCAGGTACAGTAGTTGTTTATTTCCTTGACATCAAGAACGAGGGTTTCTTTGTTTACTTTTACACTGTGTTTTGGCCAACTAGACAATACCTTCTGGATTGTGCACCACCGGTTTAGACTTAAGACACACCCTCCCTCGACATCCCAGCAAACAGGGAACTTTGCTGACGAGTTTGCCTCAGGGATTGTCATCTTGGTTAGTTGTACACCATTAACTTTGAAGTAGCTGATATTACACAGGCTGCTGGAGCAATTCAGTGTTAATTAAGTGATTAGAGCTGTTTCCTTATATGGCACTCGGGGGAGAAATAGGGTTGCATGTTTAATTTTGCAATGGACCTTGCCTGCAGGTCAAGCAAATCAGCCACACTTGCCAGCCAGGTAGGTGGTGGAGGAGAGTGCACACACCTTATGAGTTCATGTGCATGCGCACTTCAGCCATGAACCAGAAATTTACAGCATGATCCTTTACAGGTCTATCCAAAGCAAGTCCCAGTGTGGCTTATTCCTAGGGGAGTGGGTACAGGATTGCAACCTTAATTTCTAGAAACCTGATGGAGGGAGGCAGAGATGAAATCTGAAAGCTGCCTGGCATGTTTGGGAGAGAGGTGGTAGTAGTGAGAGTTTTTGTGTGTGTGTTTGCACTACATAATAATGCTTTAAAAAGGTATTCTCAGCAGTTCCCCAAATGTCTCTCATGTACCAGGGACAGGTACCAAGTGTAGGATTAGCTAATGGACCTATTCCTTTTTGATGATGCTGAAAATCCCATTAGGGTACACTAGAGTATGGTTAAACTAAGTGCAGTCTCCAGCGCTGCAGGGCTTTGCATGAACCAGCCAGCATCTCCTCACGTGGCTCCACCATAACAGCACCCTCCCCTCTCCTCCCCTGCCCAGAAACACACGGCTCTGTTCGGCAGGCATTGTGATCTAAGAGATGCATGTTGCTGGCCAGCTCTTGTTCACGCAAGCTTGGAGCATTAAACTGACAACCTGGTTTGAAGGCAGGTGTGCAGGTGTTAAGTTAATATTCATATTAACTTAATAAGAGTGCAAAGTTAATATTAAGGCTTTTTTAAAAAGCTATGCAAGGTGGATGTCAGAAGATGTGCTTCCCCATTCACCCATCCCACATGCTCATGTAGGAATCCACCTTACACTGTTTCAAATCACTGGTCCATCTAGATCAGTATTGTCTACACTAACTGGCAGCATCTCTCCAGGATTTCAGACAGGGTCTTTCCCAGGCCTGCCCGGGGATCAAACCTGGGACCTTCAGTGGGCAAATCATGCACTCAACTGCTGAGCTAGTGCCCCCTCCCCTAAACAGAGTCAGACCATTGGTCTAGCTGTGCCTTGTCTATAAAAGGTAAAGGGACCCCTGACCATTAGGTCCAGTCGTGTCCGACTCTGGGGTTGCGGCGCTCATTTTGCGTTACTGGCCAAGGGAGCCGGCGTACAGCTTCCGGGTCATGTGGCCAGCATGACAAAGCCGCTTCTGGTGAACCAGAGCAGCGCACGGAAATGCCGTTTACCTTCCCGCCGGAGCGGTACCTATTTATCTACTTGCACTTTGACGTGCTTTCGAACTGCTAGGTGGGCCTTGTCTATAGTGGATTTCAAACAACAATCTTTCCCAGTCCTGCCTGGAGACACCAGGGATCAAACCTGGGACCTTCTGCTTGAAAAACAAATGTTCTGTGACTGAGCTATGGCTCTTACTCCAGCCAGATGAGCGGGGTATAAATAATAAATTGTTGTTGTTGTTGTTGTTCCCCAAGGAAAAGTGGCTGGGAGATAGCTGGTTTTGTACAATAAAACAGAACAGCCAGAGGTGATAAGGTTAAGCAAGGTGTTCCCCAGCTCAAAGTGGCAGCAGCCTATGGTCACTTTTTGTCAATTGCAAAACTAAAATGATCCTCACTGTTGTGACACAAGTTCCATTGCAATCAATGAATTTCTGGTTAAGACAGAGATAAGACCTAGCTCAGAGAGCTGCAACCCTTCTAACTGCATCTTTACGTGAAAATAAGTCCCACTGAGCCTCGGTGTTAACTGTTCCTTGGTTGCTCAGTGGATGGATCATGGCAAGTTCTCAATGAATACATCAACTGAAAAGCTCAAGGCTCTCCAAAGGTTCAGTTGCGGCACACCTTGAAATTGCTAGGAACTGGAAAGTGGTGAAACCACTTATCAACAAGAACTTGGCTTGATAGACTCTGGCACTTGGTGAAAAAATGACCCAAGAGTGCAAACAGGTGTGGGGCAGGGTTAGCATTAACTGACAAACCATGACTGCTAGCCATCTGTGCCCTCCTAAATGTTGTTGGACTCCAGATCCCATAAACTCCAACCAACATGGCCAGTGGTCAGAGATGATGGGAGCTGCAAGGCCACAGGTTCTCCACCTGAGATCTAAAGAGTTGCCCATTATTATTATTATTATTATTATTATTATTATTAGCCACCCTTCACCCTAAGGACCCAGGGAAGGTTACATCAATTTAAAACACAACATTAATAAAATAATTGAAACTTAAAATCACAAAATACAATCACAAAAATAGGGTGGGTTCTGCAAATATACATCGCAGGTGTCAAAAGGGCAGGGTAACAATACATTCAGAGTCTAAAATTACCTAACCACACTATTGAATACGCTACTTTGGAACTGATTCTGCTCAAGATCACAGACTTAAAAATATTCTAACACTCAGCAAGGTAAGAAGTATTGAGCTTACTTGTAGGAGGCGGAAGTACCCTGGGGTTAAACACTTCAGACGGAAGATCATAGCCTAGAGCAAGTGAGAGAAAGGATAGGTTGCTGTCACCTTTCCCCCCTCTGATTCCCCCCTCGTGGCTTTGTCCAGTTCTTTTAAGTTGATTCAGGCTGTGGGAGGAAGGGGAAAGAGCATGTTAGAACATGGTGACCAAGAACGGGAGGAGGAAGAAGAGGAAGAGGAGGAGGTTGCAGCAAACACTCACTGAAATTTGGCAGTGGAACTGTCTATAGATCTTGTCTACGGTAGCCCAGTTGGCAACCAATGAATTATCTTTGTGAAGTGCCCACCACTGCTAAGGGCTGTTTTATAGTTAAGTAAATACAATTCACACTTCAGCCACATCAGTTGCCTACTACAGGGCAACTCCCTGGGTCACAGCGGTGCACGGTGGAACATCGCCCTACATTCCCCCATTGCTCTAAACCATCTTCCCCATTCTTCAGCCTGCCCTGCTCTCATCCTGTTCATTTTTTACTCAGACGCAAGGGCGATATTCATAAGCATTCATCCCACCACTCACCAGCTTCTGGATCCCGTTCCTTGTGTGTCACGTTCCAGCAGTACAGTCGGGCAAGTGTGTTATGGGAGCGCTTAAATATTGTCCTCCTCCCATCGCTGCCCGATGACGATCCCTTCCGCAGCCAGCCTCAGGAGCAGCTGTCACAAGAGATCAGTGCCTGCTGCTCTGTCGACCGCACGCTATCCACGTGTGAAGAGGAGTCGGCTTTGGTTGCGGAAAGAAAACTTGTGAGGGTTTTGTGCTGCTCGCACCATCCAAGGAGAACCAAGTTCCACCCCGATGCAGCAAAAAATTCAAAGCTGGCCTTTGTGTTTTCCTTTTCTAATTTTATTATTTTCAAAATCATGTGCATATATGTCTGAGAAACAAAGATAACCCAACAAACCCAATGGAGTTTTCCCTGGAGAATCCCCTAAAGTACATTATGAAAGTCAGCGTTCCCATACATACACCAGGATTTATAACAGTATACAACTGTAAAACATGCTCTTATATGATCTACAAGTTAGTAGAAACCTTTGGAACTGGTCTTTGGTTTTCCAAATGAAAGAAAGCTCAGCCATTCTCCAGGAAAGATGTCTTTGTGCTTCGTTCCTCTTGCCAGTCTCAACTGGTGTGGCTACAATACTATTCCATAATGGCAATACGCCTTATTATAATAATAATACTTACGCCAAGTATTCAAAGTTTGCATCTTTTAAGTCTTTCCAAAATGTGGCTATAACCATACAACACAGGCTTTTGTACCTGTAGGCCTTACCGACAAAGGGTGCTTTCACAAGGTTGCCACCTAAAGCAGATGCATTGTGGGAAAGGTCAGTGAGAGTAAAGATGGGGAGGTGACCTAAGGATGCATCCATCTCCTCTGAAATGTATTTTTTCATTCCAACTTTTTAAAAAACTGAATGTCAGAGCATAAACAGAGCCTTGCAGAATCAGGCCAAAGGCTCATATAGACTAGCATCTTGTTCTCACAGTGACCAACCAAATGCCTATGGGAAGATGCTCCTTGAGGTATTGCAGTCCTGAGCTGTTTAAGGCTTTATACTGTAGGTCAAAACCAGCACTTTGAACAGGGTGGTTTAGGGTGGTATGGGCAGTTCCCCTGCACAGGACGCTGTGCCGAGGAGCGCAAAACAACAACAACAACCAACAACAACAACAACAACAACAACCTACACTTATACAGGTACCTGCTGAGAAGATCCATAAAAAAACAACTGTACCAAAAGAAACTGTTGTGAAAGTAAGAAATATGGGAAGGGGGCGCCAAATTCTGACCTCACTCAGGGTGTCATAATCATATTACCAGAGTCTGTCTGGAAACTAATTGGAAGCCAGTGCAGTTGGGTCAAGATCCGTGCAATATGCTCATAATGCCTTGCCCCAGTGAGCAACCTGACTACCAAATTCTGCAACAGCCCAAGTTTCTGAACCATCTTTAAAGGCAGCCCTACATATAACATGAGGCAGTAATGTAACCTAGAGGCTGCCAGGGCATAGACAACAAGTGGTGAATGTTCCTGTCCTGTCCATAACTACCCCCTTCAAAAAAAAATAATGCAGAATTTTATAAGGTTGTTCAGTTGTGGAACCTATTCATTGCAAGTCGCACGAGTTTTGGAGTGACAGTTCATCAGCATCAAATATTTAGCCAGTTATGCCTAGGCCCTACACTGTGAAATATTATTTTGAAACAACTCCAGTTTACATGCAGAGAGGAAACCCACCAGCTCCAATCAATGGACCAGCTGCAGATTACTTTGAACCATACAGTTGCCTGAAATAAATCACAGGAGATTATCTTGATGCTCTGCTTCCTGTTAATCTGGTGGCCCATGGTCATCTTCCTCTTCCCCAAATAAGGTGGGGCAAAAGATAATTACTGTATAATAATCTTGGAAGCATGGAGGCAACATCTGTCTTCTGTTATATTTACCCTCACTTCTCTGGGCAGTGAGCAGCCCAGGGTAGCAGTGATGGTGTTTAACTGTCTTTGGATGAGAGCTCTGAGGTAACCTCTGGTCTCCTGGCAGTATTTGTTTCGTGCATCGATGTACTGTACAAGCAGAGAGCACTGAAAGTGATCCCTAGAAAACAGGCTGCAGATCTGCTCCACATCAAATTTGACTGATTGATTTGATGCTACTCTATCAGGGCAAATGGGGCACTTCCCCACCAACCTGTCAGCCCTTAGCCAGCCTCCACCTGTCTGCCTTCTTAAAACCGAACTAGAAGGTGCCCATTGGCTATCAGCTTGCTCCGCCTTAGATGCAGTGTTGTCCCTGTAGAACTCGGCAAACAAGAGGATAAGGGAAAAACTAATAGGAAATTCTTTCCAGTAGCACCTTAGAGACCAACTGAGTTTGTTCTTGGTATGAGCTTTCGTGTGCATGCACACTTCTTCAGATACATGCACACGAAAGCTCATACCAAGAACAAACTCAGTTGGTCTCTAAGGTGCTACTGGAAAGAATTTCCTATTTTGTTTCGACTATGGCAGACCAACACGGCTACCCACCTGTAACTGGAAAAACTAATGTTTGTCTCCTTGCCTTCTACCCTGCCAGCCCTAATAGGCACTAGCCATCACTGCCTGATGCTGCTCAACTCCAGTTCCTATCAGCCTCAGCCAGAGATTGTGGGAGTTGTGGTCTAACAACACCTGGTAGTCAAAACAAAATAATTTCCCCCCCTTCCAGTAGCACCTTAGAGACCAACTAAGTTCGTTATTGGTATGAGCTTTCGTGTGCATGAACACTTCTTCAGATACGAAGAACATCTGGTAGGTCATAGGTGCTCTTCCCCTGATTTCCTGCCCTTTGTGAAAAATTCCAGGGCTGTTTGCAAAATGTCGAAACCAGAAAAATACAGTGTGTGTGCGCGCGCGCGCACCGTTTCTATCAGATTTCTCCAAACAGGACTATCGGTGTAGGCTGCCCCAAGGCAAATATGTGGGCAGCTTCCTGAAAGCTGACAAATGAATGCTGATAGCCGATTCTGATGCTTTGTCTTCTTGGGACTCTAATAAGGCAAGATGGTTGTCAGAAGAGATTACTCATCCGGATACCCATCCATGCCAGCCAGGGGGAAGAGAACAAATTGGTGTGAAAACAAAGAACAATAGGCTACAGCTTGGAGAAGGACACAGAACTGAGGCTCAGTATTGTGGGGATGCTAGCAGTTCCCTAGAGAAGCTATGAAGCAGCACCAGGAAAAGGCTGTAGCTCAGTGGTCCCAGGTTCAATCCTAGTATCACCAGGTAGGGCTGGAAAATACTCTGTGCCTCAAACCCTGGAGAGTCCGTGCCTGTCAGTATAGGCAATACTGAACTACATGGACCACTGATCTGAGTCAGTATAAGGTAGCTTCTCCTATATATTTGTTGACTGTCTCTTGGAATGTGCAAGCTTCACCTTCAGCTGTGCTCTACCAGTATATTTGTAAATAAACCCAAATATTGCAGAACACCGATAAGATTGCAGTGACCTCCTGGCAAAGGAAACCAGCTTCCCCTGAAATTTCTCGCTGTTTGCAGAACTTGGTTTTTGTGTTTCACATTGGTGTTAGCTGTGGGATTGCATTTCCCCTGAGTGGAACTGTAAGGTGGTGTGATGAACAGCAATGCTGCTCATGCAATTTGATGTTGGAGCCCTTGCAAGAGAAGTTTGAAGAGAGTCTCAGAAGACACTTTGAATCTAATAGAGTAGAGCAGGCTTCCTCAAACTCGGCCCTCCAGATGTTTTGAGACTACAGTTCCCATCATCCCTGACCACTGGTTCTGTTAGCTAGGAATCATGGGAGTTGTAGGCCAAAACATCTGGAGGGCCGAGTTTGAGGAAGCCTGGAGTAGAGTATACAAAATTCTCCGAGAAAGGTTCAACTTCAGCCAGTTCACAATTCTCTGCCTTGACCTGCATTCAAAAAATTATAACAATTCAAAAATGACCATTCTGTTTCCAAGGGATATTGATTCAGTTTGCATGTAAATTGTACACTTCCCAAAACAACATGAGAACCAAAACACAGCCATCCTTTGAAATTCACACTTACTGTGTGATGCATTTCTCCAAGAAATGTTAACAAAAATGTACATATTAAGGGGGAATGTGCCCATAATTCTTTGAGGGAACGAATGTGCTTTGAACGTGTTTTGAAGGCATACCATGTACACAGCCTTAGTGCAAAAAATAATAATAATATATGTAGCAATGTGGTCACCAACTTTTCTTTTCACTGGTCCTTCTCTGATGCTTTTAGTGGCAATAACCTGCAGAAATCAATTAATAATGTTAAGAAGAGCTCTGCTAGATCAGGTCAATGGCCCATCTAATCCTGAATCCTGAATCCAACCAGATGCTGATAGGAAGCTCACTAGCAGGAGCTGAGTGCAACAGCAACACTCCCCCACTTGTGAATCCCAGCACCTGGTATTCAGGGACCTCTTCTGACAGTGGAGGTAGAAAACAGTTGTTGTGGCTAGTAGCCATTGATGGCCTTATCCTTCATGAATTTGCTAATCCTCTTGAAAGCAATCCAGCAACTCAACTTTGACACAGAAATTACTGAATAATTATTCCATGATGTAACAGCATAGATACATAGCTATGCATGCAGTGGTGTGTCTTCAGTGATGAGTAGACCTCTGGCATTGTTTGTCTGCTGATTTATCTCCCTCTAGCGGTGATTAAAGCTCATCTTCCCACCAGCACTGAATAGTTTGAAGATCATTATTTGATAATATGCAGGTTTCTTTCCTTCCTTATTTTGAAATACTACCATGTAGACATTGACAGCTCTGAAATTATTGCCGCAACATATTTTTGCAACGTAACTTTCAGATTTCAAGAGTTTGCATCCAAGTGATTACCCTGATTTTAAGATGAACATGCCATAACGTAAAATCACCACTGCAATTTCAGCTCCGTAGTACATAGCATCATGCATCCTTCACAATAATAATATTTGCAAACACAATGAATACGTCTGGATTTTGTTTGCATTGAGCTCAGGGAATATAATGGGGGAATAGATGGGAAGACTTCGAGGGCTGTATCTTATGACTTGGTTTTGATCTTGGCTATCTCTTCTAGCATAACCAACGAACAGGAGCCAGGAGCTGCTGCTGCTGTCCCCTCCACATCTGCTGCCTCGAACAGTTGCCTCACCTTGCCTAATGGTAGAGCCAGTCCTGCCTGGTTAGGATTAGCAAACTTGAGAGCTACTGCTTAGCAGTAAAGGCATAGACTAGAGAAATTACCTGAGAACGTGTAAACCCTAGACTTGAAATCTGACCTTGGAAAAGCATCATATATACCCAGTGGTCTGACTTGGTATAAGGCAGCTTCCTGTATTCCTTCCCAGGAAGATATGCAGGTAGGAGCTGGCTTGACTGTCTATGGTTAATGGTCACCAGCCACAGGTTTTGTCTCCAGTTCACTGATGTGCCAGACACCATTCCTTTACCTTTTTCCATGTGAGAAATCGTTGAAATAAATGCCAATGGGGTACAATATGAATGTTGATGGTGCTGCTGCTGTGGAAAATAAATGATTTTTAAAAAAAATATTTTCTGACACCAACATTACAATCTTTGCTATTTGACCAGAAATTTTAGATAGAATTTTAGGCAGAACTGCTTCTTCACCTTTTTTGAGACCCAATGTGGTGTAGTGGTTAGGACTTGTGAGGCTAAGCTTCAAATCCCAACTCAGCCATGAAACTCACTGGGTGACTTTGGACTAGTCTCAGTCTCTTAGCCTAGCCTACTTCACAGGGTTGTTTTGAGAATAAAAATGGAGAAGAGAACCATACCTTGAACTCCTTGCAGGAAATGCAGGATATAAATGTAAACAATAAATAAATATGTTCTCCCTTCATTTTAGGTGTTTAGATTTTAGTTTTTCATTTTCTGCTTTTTTATGTTGTGTGCATTGTTTCAGTTTTGCACCCAGCCCTGGAATCTTCTGATGAAGGGCAGTTCAGGAATATTTTCAACACCATCAATCACTCGCCAGGGCCTACTGGGCCAATTGTGCAAATGATAAATGGCACACCTCTTTGTGCAGAAGGACCCCCCCTACACAGCCCTTTTCATCACTGTGTGTTTACTGAGAAGTTATATTCCTGCATATTTTAGGTGGACTTGCCCTCCCATAAGCGTGTATAAGACTGCAAGTTTACCTTTGAAGGCAAACTTCAGAGTGATAAATGCACTGTACCTTTAAGGAAGTTAGACAAGGCGGTGAAACTGGTTTGTGTGGCATCCTGTTGAATCAGACGCTCGAAAATGGGGCGGGATTGTGTGCCTCCTTAGCAGCCAAAAGGTTATCAGCACCCAAGGCTTGGAGAATGAGAGCCTCTGTGAACGGGGGTGAACTGCCCCCTCTACCTTTCCCAATTCCCCAAAGGGGGGCAGCTGAACAACATTTACTAACTGCCTTAGACAACCCAGCGTTTTAGAGAAGGCGAGCTTTACTGCCGAGTGACAAGTGGGCGGACCAACCAGAAACCCAGCTGGGAGTTACCTGCTGGAACCTGCAGGTGCGTCTTGAGTTTCATCCGTGATTTCCCTGGAACGGAAACATATTCCTCGAATAGGAGTGTCGAGAAGGGACTAACCCAGGACTTGGAACATGGATCCCATCTCCACCTGGAATACTAAGATGGTGGTGGCCTGGATGAGAGGTGAGAGGGAGAGCTGAACTTTTGGGGAATCTTTTACCCCTAAATCAGACAGGTGTGTGTTGCTGGGAGGGTTCTGTATCCGGCTATTGCGCCTCCATGGGACTCGAGGCTGGCCCATACTCGAGGAACTGGTCGAAACCAGGAGGTGCAAATCTGAGCTAAAACTGCAACTATGACAGAGATGATATGAGTGAATAAGAGCCGACCTCTTTGCCCACAGGAATGAAGCACATTCCTGCTCTGGGCAGGCCCTTCTTACCTGGCCAAGGGGTTACTACCTGTCCAATGGAGTGGGAGGAGAAGCCACTCCCCCAAACAGTGTTGTGATTGCCATAACATACCTGATTTTTTTTCCATGTGTTGACTGTGGAGAGGTAAGGAAAGGATCTGGAGGTAGCTGTCGGACATGATTTTCTCCTCCTCCTTTGCCCACTTTTGGCTTCTTAACATAGGGCAGCCCTCTTTCCAAATTTGCAGACCTGGGAGAGCAAGGAAACCAGTGCCGGATTTAAGTATAAGCTAAACAAGCTATAGCTTAGGCTCCCACTCTCTTGGGCCCCCCCCCAAAAAAAAATTAAAGGAAAAAAACAACCCTGGATGTACATTTCCAAAATATAAGATAAAAAACAAAATAAAACCTACATACAGCAACAGTGTTTTGAGTTGTGTAGGCTCCTATTTGTTATGTGCAAATGGCTTTAGATACCTATTAGGTCTATAAATTACCATATAGCACAAACATCCCCAAACTTGGCCCTCCAGATGTTTTGGGACTACAACTCCCATCATCCCTAGCTAACAGGACCAGTGGTCAGGGATGATGGGAATTGTAGTCCCAAAACATCTGGCGGGCCAAGTTTTGAGGATGCCTGATATAGCATATATTCAACACAAAAAAACAGCAACAATTTGTTGTTGACAAAGGACAGCTGGACATATAATGGGCCCCATTACCTTCAGTAGCTTAAGGCCTCATCAAATCTAAATCTGGCCCTGAAGGAAACGGAACTGGAAAACTATGAGGTGGCTGGGAAGAGGAAGATCAGCCAAGTCCTCATTTGTTTGCAAAAAAAAAAAAAAAAAAAAAAAAAAACTAATTAGATTTAGGACAGGGAAGAGAAGCCTTGTCTTCCAGATGTGTTTGTTTACAGAATTTATGTTGTTACTGTTAATCAATTTATTACTCAGCCATCACCAGCAGGTTGCAGGGCGGGTTGCCACAAATGAAGTTCAGCATTCTATCCCACTTCTCACTTATCCTGCCCTGAGATCTTACGATGAAAGGTGGTTAATAATAATAATAATAATCTGAGGACAGGTCACAACCATTTAAAATAAAACAGCCGTAATTTGTAATTAGATTTAGGGCAGGAACATGGAATCTTGGTCTTGTAGAAGTGTTAGTATAAAGAATTAATGTCCTATTCTTCCTCGCTACTGATTTCAGGGCGGGTCATTACAATTTAAAATGCAACGACCAGCAAAGGCCAAAAAAAAGTAATTGCAATGAAAAATCACAGCTGCTAATTCATCTGTTGTTTGACTCCAACTCCTATTGGCCACCCCCACCTCCCAAAGCATAGCCAACAGTCAAGGATGATGGGAGTTGTAGTCACACTAGATCTTGAGGGGCACAGCTTCCCAATCTCTGATTTTGGGAAACAAACCAAAGTCATAAAAAATATTTGTGGCCACATGATGCTTGACAACGTCTTTCTCTCTTCTGCTCCCTCCCAAGACTCCCCCAAACATGTGATTTCAAAGTTAAAATATGAGATTCTGTAAGCCTTGCCAAATTTGTTATCAGCTGTAGAAAACAGAGTCCTTGAGCTCTGATAATGCTTCTTGCATGCCTGGATGGAAGACGGGGGGGGGGGGGCTGTGTGAGTGTGTTTAGAAACTAACCTACTATGCAAAGGTAAAAATGACATTTATTTCACAGTTCTTTTTTTTTTTAAAATAAATGTTGAACCTGGGGCTTTCTGCATGCCAAGCAAGTGCCCTGCCATTGTTCTATGGCTCTTTCCAAAACTTATGGGCCCGTTTCATGAAAGAAAGAGGATCAAATGCTTTCCCCTCCTGCGTTTAGGATTGGATCCGGTGTTACAAGACTATCCCTTTGAGACGTGGGGCCTGGCTGGGAAGGGGCTGCTTCATCTGTCCTATCGGGACCTGGAGGATCTGGGCATGAGGCGTGTCGGCCATCAGGAGCTGCTTCTGGAAGCTGTGGAGCAGCTCTGTGTATTGGTGAGCGCATGGCTGTGAACACAAATCCCTCAACAACTTGGGCCTCTGAAGTACCTTAAGGACCATCTGATTCCTTATATTCCACCTCAACTATCGGCATCTTATGACGGGGTCCTTAAGGTGGTTCCGCCCATGAGATTCAGTTGAACTTCACTAGGGAGCAAACCTTTAGCGCAGCAGGCCCTGCCCTATGGAGATTCAGGGGGGAACCTTCCCTCCCTTCTTTCTTTTGAAAACTTTATCATTTAGACTAGCCTTTGTACTATGGATTTTCTCTTTTTTAATCAGTCGCTCCAGTCTGTCTCTCATACAGATCTCTTCTATCAATCTTCTCTGTATATGTATCTTCATAAAAAAAAAAACTCCAGCAT
Organism: Lacerta agilis; assembly: GCF_009819535.1. Lineage (NCBI taxonomy): Eukaryota > Metazoa > Chordata > Lepidosauria > Squamata > Lacertidae > Lacerta > Lacerta agilis. Next base: position 60,893,673 of record NC_046319.1, read on the forward strand.
TTTCATGCAACACTTAACACAGTTGTGCAGTTATGCAGTTGTGACCACCTATTTTTGCGAGCAGTTTCTCCTAATATAATGCATTTTTGTATGTTATTTTCACCGATACCTTCATTTTTCTGCATGCTTTCCCTTGATATATGTATTTATTTATTTTTTTGTAAGCATTGTTTGGCTGGGAAACTGCACTGCAAAGTTAAGAGAAGTGTCAGTTTCAAAGCATGGCTGTGTTTGAGTACTCATTTTGAAAAGTGCGAATTTGGTTTAATTTCTCCTTTAAATGCGAACTGAACCAAATTCCACCCCCCTACTTTGAGGGAAACTTAGCTGCATAGAAGCCTTTGTTTCCATTAGTGAGGGTAGCTGGGCTTGTTTCCCTCTCCCTAGAACTATGACCTGGCAACGACCAACCTGCAGGTGCTGACTGAGAAGCTGCAAGGCATTGTAAGGACGATTCAAACCTTCATCCTGAGCCATAGGAAAGTTAGCACCTACGACGGATACACTATGGAGAGACCCTCCTCGGACCTCCTGGCCTGTGTGGTGGAGCTGATTGGCGCTGCAAAGGGTCTCTTCTTATGGCTCAACAGGTAAATATTGTCTTGATCATCTTCTCCATTCCCTTTATTTCTAATGTTCAGGCTGTGAGTGCTGTTTATGTCATGGAAATGGCACCTCCCATCCAAAAGAGCAAAGTTGTGTGTTTGTAAATGAACCTCCCAAACAGTCAAATGAGGACTGAGTAATGCTCTGTGGTCCTGGAACACTGACTGGCTCTTAGGGGAGAACGGAAAACAAGTTGGGAGATGGAGTGGAGTGGCTGGGATCCTGAACAGTAGAGTTCCACGCTGCAGCCTTTTGTCACAGACCCCATTGGTGTAGACCAGGTCTGGGAACTTTTGGCCCCCCAGATGTTGCTGAACTATAGTTTCTATCATTCTTGGCTATTGGGTATGCTTGCTGTGACTGATGGGAACATCCAGAAGGCCAAATGTTTCCCACACACAGATACTGCTTCTTGTTATCCACTTTGGGGCAGTGGAGGGGAGGTAATCTGTGCACTGAATTAACTTAATGGCCTAGAGGAAAATAGTGTAAAAGGGCTGGAGAGGGGAAAGGTTTCATGCAGATTTAAGGGAGATGGGTGTGTGGAATGGAAAGGGTTTGGGAGTGTTTAAATGATGATTCACTTGGAGAGTTCTGTACCCAAGGGGAGATAAGGAGTGAACCTTGAGCTTGTGTCTTCATCCCTTTGGTCTGAGAGAAAAGGTACCAAGGGAAATTGGAGGTCCTGTGTTCAGCTTCAGACACCCACTGCCGCTGGGCCAATGCCAGAGCTCAGCATTATCAAGTAGGAGGCCATTTTTCCGAGAGCCAAATTGGAGCCAGATGTTAGCAGTTTTTCAGACTCTATGAGAACATAGGAAGCTGCCACATACCACATCAGACTGATGGTTTGTTTAGCACGGTTTTGTTTGCTTTTGCAGTGTTTCTCTTTTCAGTGCCGTATTACTTACCTGTAATACCAAAGTCAGGTGGAGAGTGGGGCCTCCGAGTATCAAGTAAGGGGGTATTGGTATGTAGCAAGCAGGCTTATTGATCTTTTCTTGCAGGTATCTCTTCTCCCACCTTAATGATTATTCAGCCAGCAAAGACATCATCTGGCTGTGTGGAGATCTAGCAGAGATTATGAAAGCGGTAAGTTGTTCAAAGGCAATGCCTATAATGTGCATTTTCAGGGAAGCTTAGCTTTGGCCCTCTCTGGGAGAATAAGTGCCTATTCGTGCCACCATCTGAAAGTATTCTGAAAGCCAGAATGTCCAGTGGCCTCTTCCATGGGTCTTTGACTGCCATAAATCTATGTACTACTATCCAGAGGTGATTAGCTGCCCTGCAATGGGAAGGCAAGATGATTTGGGTGTGCTGGCTCTGTTGGGTCTTCTCTAGTCCTTTCTCACTCCTAGCAAGCTGGGTGTACATGTTTCAGGGACCACAGACTTTATAGATGCAGGCTGTGCTGTGACTCCAGGAACTGACACCTGCTCTATGCTGCTGAATGGCAGTTGCTGGGAATCACAAGGAGGGAAAGCCCTGCTGATTTGGTGTGCTCAGATCCTGTTTGCGGGCTTCCCATGAGCTGAATGCTTGACTTGAAATGAGTTTGGTCCACAGGAGGTTGTGGACTTTCTAACACTACGTGAAGAATTCATAATTCAACATGCTTTAGGAGTTGTTGGACAAATGTTTTCCCCAAATGCGTGCTGTACCCTATGACGATTTGCTGACGGCTCCCCACAGATGGGGATGCACTTTATCACAGGCTTTCCCCATATGCAGGACACACCCAGACTATCATGTGGTTTGATGCTGGTTTTATTTTTGTGCCTCTTGAGCTGGTCTCATGCTCTCACACCATGGTCACATACTTAACTGAAGCCTCACCCTGGGACATGGTGAGTTGTGATCCACTTACATTGTCGAGAGTGTTCGTAAGACTTCCTCCATATGTCCCAAATTCTTCCCCACCAACACACAGAAAGGCAATTTAATATTGATTTCCTTCACTCCATTTGGACAGTGCACCATAGGTTAGAACACATATCCTGATTTGAGCCTCTCAGTGTACAGGTGATCTAACTATGATTTCATTTTCGGTATGTTTGGCATTCCTGTTTCAGGGGAGGAGTAGCAGACCGAACTATGGTTTATCATTTCAGGCATCCACACTATAGCACTTCCTTCATTTAGGTGTCCCTGTGTGTATTCTCCATTCAGTGCCTGAGGCCTTATTCTGAGTGCCAAATGTGGTTCAAAGAGTGTCTTGCCCAGTTGAAGAACCTAATTGTGAAATACTGTACCTTCCCTAAGGAGGCTGTGGTTCTTTATTCTTTTTGGTGCTTTAAACAGAACATGCATGGCTATGAATTTTCTTTTCTTTTTGTCTAGCTATCTTTTAAGTGCTCCTGTGATCTGCTTTTGTTTGCTGTTATAGTAATTGGAAGAAATTACTATGGTGTTTTTTGAACTTTGTGTGAAGTGTTTTTCTTTGTGTGTTAAAATGTAACTCATTTGGAGTTTATGCTTATGAGGAAGAGTGGGCTGTAAGTTTGAATAACAACAATAATAATCCACAGGGAAGCTTCATTAAATGCGGTTTGGTGTGATTTCAAAACCGAGGTTGTGTAAACACCATACAGTACATTTAAAACCTGCCCCCAAGAATTTTGAGAACTGTAGTTTAAGGGTGGTGGAAACTATAGCTCTATGGTGCTAAACAACAGTTCCCATTATTTTTGGAAGGAGGTGCTTTAAATATATTGTATGTACATAGCTGAGTAGTGTTAAGCAACTCTCTGCAAATTGGCCTGAAGTTTAATGAGCCTCTTGCAGATACCATTACATCAGGAGGTTTGTTTTATGATGTAAGAACTGGGCCTATCCTTCGGAACTCCCTTCCACAACACATGAGACAAGTGCTGTCTCCATTGTCATTTCAATGTTTTTCAAAAACCTTCCTTTTTCAACAAGCCTTTTCAGTGGAGATTCTTCTCCCGGTCTGTGTTTGTGTTGGATTTGAAATTGGGTTGACGTTTCTATTGTTAATTCCTTAGTTTAGCGTGTTTCCTAGGAAACTGTTCAGAAATGAAATAAAGGCTGTGTATGTACTACACCTTTAAAGCACATTCGAAGTAAACCCCTCCCAAAAAGAATTCTGGGCCCTGTAGTTTAAGGGTTTCTGGGAATTGCAACTCTGTGAGGGGTAAACTACAGGGCCCAGAATTCTTTGAGAGGAAGAACATGTTTTGAGTGTACTTTAAAGGTACGCTGCTCCAGAAAGATGGCCGCCCCCAAGTTTGGATCAGAGAGGCCATCCATCTGTGGGTTGTAGGGTGCCAAGCTCTGTGGTTCATTGTTGGCTGACAGAGGATGAGACACCCTATTCTGAACTTGAATGAACTGAGGGAAATGGCAGCTGACCAGAAATGGGTGGGAGGAGTGAGACCGAGAAGAGCGAGGTAAACAAAACTGGACGGGGGTGAGGGAGCGACTTGTTTTTTGTAGAAATAATCCAGTGAGTCACGCTTTGGGATCGGGGTCAGGGCTGGATAGCTGAGTTTGGGGAATCTCCGTTTTCAGTTGGATGTAGCCCAGGGAAAGGAAGCATATGCGCTGAGGGGAGACAGAGAGAGAGAGAAAGTCTCTTGAGGCAAGCTTTTACAGGTAGGCACAGCAGTAGGTAGCTTCTTTGTAAAATGTTCCTTCTCTGTGTGACCTTCTGCAATGGAATCTGTGGAATGAGCTGGAGGGACTTGATGACAAATGGTCCTACTGGAAAATCCCGCCAGCTCTAGACGAGAGCATGGGAAAGGAAAAGAAGGAAAGTGTGAAGGTCGTAATAGCAAGAAATTGTCAAAAGCTCCATGCTATAGATTTCTTAAAAGAGCTGGGAGGGGAGGGGAGGGGAGGGGTGTGACAAGGTGTGCCATGTTGCAGAAGAAACTAAAGAATTAGGCTTCTTTATCTAAGTAGAAGTACCGTAGCTAGAAACTTGAGGTGAGTTTCCCCCCACCTCCCATTGTAGTATTATAAGTGGAAACGTTTTACCTCTACTAAAACCATTTGATCTTTAGGGGTGCCCTACCAGGTGAATGATATTTTATGTCATTTTGAAGCAAAGGTTGTTGTTGTTGTTGTTGTGTGTCGGTTTCTGTTTAGGGCTGTGTACACACTGTACGTTTGAAGCACATTTAAAGTGTGCGCACACACACACACCACAAATCCTGGGGACTGTAATTTGGTAAGGGAATTGTAGCCGTGTGAAGGGTAAATTACAGTTCAGATCCATGGAGTGGGTGTGCTTTAAATATATGGTGGGCACGCAGCCTGTATTGTTCGTTCTGTAGTGCTTTTAAGATAAAAAAAAAATACAAATGGCCAGGAAAGAAGAATGTTCCAACTCATTTTGACAGATGGGAAGGGAAGCTGGGAATGTGGTGGGAGAAGGTCTTCATTCAGCTGTGATCTGCAAACCTCCAGCCTTTAGGGTAGGGCTTAGATGTGCGTATTCTGAAATTTTCATATTCTTTCATAGTGTCTCTTAGTACTTTGCTTTTCACTCTCTTCCATTTTTTCCCTTCCCCTCTTCCCACAATTATTTGTTTTGTTTGTGCAGTTGGGTTCCTGTCATTAGTGTTTGCTGGGAAATCTGAGTCTCTGGTCCTGAGACTTGGGGCTTGAGCCTGGAGCCTGAGGGTGGTGCGTGTTGGAGGAGGGGGCAGAGACTTTAAAACATAGTGTTTGTATTTTAAAGAGATCTCAAGACTCCTTCTAATTGTGCTCCAGTGCAGGACTGTTATATCTTCAAATGGTCTCTCTTTAACTGGAACAGTCTCTGAATTCTGGCGCCTGCCCCTGATAATGCATTGTCTCCATTTTGTCCTTTTGCTGGATGCATGTATGAGAGCCAGTATGGTGTAGTAGTGGTTAGAGTGGAGTTGCACTATGACCTGGGAGTGAAGCTCACTCAGCAGTGAAGCTCACTGGGTTATCTTGGGCCAGTCATTTTTCTTTCAGTCTGGCCTAGCTTACAGGGTTGTTGTGAGGATGAGATGAGGAGAGGGAGAACAGTTTGTGCCACTTTGAGCTCCTTGGAGGAGGTTGTTTGGGGTTTTTAACTCCGGTATCCCAGGTCCTAGTCCAGCACTCTAACCAGTGCACACACACACACACTCTCTCTCTCTCTTTAAGAGGGGATCTAAGGGGATATTTTAAAAATCCATTGGATCAGCATGTGGTGAGCAGAACAGTAAATAGTCATTTTATCTCCAGTATAATTGCATCCAAAAACACATCATTTTCTGGAATGTGTACCTCCCTCTGAGAAGTGTGCATGGCATTACTTGGAACCTAATGCCCTACGTAACTGGGGGAAGGTCAGTGTTTGAAGATAAGATGCCCTAGTCAGTGTGATCTTTCTTGATCCTGGCATACCATCGAGTGGAACGCACATGATTGATGACTGCACAATCTTTCTGGCTGTCATAGCTAAAAGCCAGATCCCTCAGGGCAACTTTCCTCTAATGTACACACATGCAGATGCACGCTTGTGCACATTTAAGGTGCCATGCGTGCACAGCTTGATGAGACTTGCCTTGAGTTTTGGATAGCAGATGAAAAGACAGAGCTGTCGTCTGTAGTACAGCTTTCCTCAACCTGGTGCCCTCTAGATTGTATTTTGAACTACAGTTGTGCTGGATTGGGCTGATGGATGTTATATACCAAAACATCTGGAGGCCACCAGATTTTGGAAGGCTGTTTTAGTCTCTCTCACACCAACCCCCCCCCCCCCCGAAATGCATCCATGGTGTTCTTATTTTTCTGTGTGTGTGTTTTTAATGCTGCAGGGAATATGGTCAGTGGTATGCCATGTGGAAAATATATCCATCCCTTGTTGACCCTGAGAAGGAAGCTGAGCCAAACCTAGGATCTAGCAGCCATTACCCACCATTCTCATGGCTCCTCCAGATACTCTGCTTAGCATTCAGCTTGATTTGCTTGCACAAAACTTGCATGGTAGTTGGAATATGCCCAGCCTTTATTGAGCGTTCTGATTTGTTTACAGGGCAGTTATCTGACAATGAACATTCATCCTGATTTGCTTGCAGGGTTGTCTACATATCTTCCTGTTGATCATTTGTTCATCCCACACATTTTGGTGCATTTCCCCATCACTTTCCTAACTGCAGAAAGTCCTTTGGGGCCAAGCACTTTAATTGTGCAAACCTAAGTTTCTGGTATAGGCCTGCAAGATAAAGACCGCCTGGAGGCACCCAGAGTTAGGAGTGTGGATGAAGCAACTGGTAGGGGTAGGCATTGGAGGGAATTAACATGCAATCTGTACTACACCTGCGCAGGTGAGCTTGTTTCCCTGGTCACTGGCACACTCAGAGAGACTCCTTGCTGTTTTTGAATGAACAATTGGTTCCAGGCTGTTGCTATCTTTGGGTGGGTTTCAGTCGCATACTGGGGAATTCAAGCTATGCAGTTATTGTTGATTGAGAGGTCTTGTGCAACAAACCTGCTTCTCCAAAAAGATCAGGCTTTTCATGATAAGCAAAGTGATGAGTAAATGCAGAGGAAAGTGTGGGATCACACTTGCTTTGATGCAGCAGCATTTAACCTCCCTCCCCATAATCAAATCAGAATGGATTCTCATTGAATAAACAACCTCATCTAATCTCCCTGCAAACAAATCAGGATGAATGCTCAGGTGAACAGGTGATCTGGAAGGACCCTAGTTCTTACCTGTTTCTGGGATAGTTTGAAGAGTCTAGCTTGGTTTTCTTTGCATTTGTACTTGCAGGACTACACTGTGTCTGAGAGGGAGGACCGGATTTTACTGATTGTAAGTACTGTGGGTGGAATGCACTATGAGATGAGGCCTGATGTGGAATATTGCTTTAAATTCTTGGGCTCACTGGCAGAGGAAGAGGAGTGTGGGGGGAGCGCACCGCCGATGGTAGCGTGATCCCAGTGGGGTGCCATCACTGCTGCCCCCCCACCCACCCACACCGGTACTGCGATCCTAGTGGGGTGCCATCGCGGCTGCCCCCCCACCCACACTGGGTGCCATGTCCCCAGGATGCGCACCAGCCCCGTCCCTGCCTGCTCTCCACCACCCCACACCACCCCACTGCTGGCGCCGGAGCATGAAGCTCCACCACTGCTTCGGCTGACAGCTTTTTTGGGGAGGGGGGTCAGGTCCCTTTAATTGGACATTGTCAAATACACAAGCCCCCTCAGATGGCCAAGTATGTTTTACTGGCATGAGAAATGTGTCCGCCGCCTCTGTCCTGGACTTGTGCACACCAGGGAAGTACAGCAGAAAATGTTCCAAAACAGCATATTTCCCATTTTTTAAGTTCATTAGGGATGATGAAAGCATGCCAACTCCAAATAAATATAACATTAGGCAAGCTTGACAGTTTCAAAGTTTTGCTTTTGTTTACTAAATACAGATAAAACAGCTAAACTAGATCGTTCTGTAGAACTGGAGTACAGTAGTTGATATGATGCCTTCTAGATGTTGTTGGACTACAACTCCCATCATCCATGACCATCAGCCATGCTAGCTGATGGAAGTTGGAGTCCAGCAACAACTAGAGCGCATCACATTGTGGAAGCCTGAAACAACCTATTGATTTATTAAAAACTATGAATAGTATGGAGAGAGTGAACTGGGAGCAATTATTTTTCTTTCAAAATTGAACAGTTGGCGTAATCTAGGTAAATAGCATAGTCTTACGATGGAGTAAGCTGCATCAAAACCATATTTATCCCATTTGGGAAATAGCAGGAGACCGGTCCGCATTATGCTTCCTGGCCCAGGTCACATCCACACCATACATTTAAAGCATGTTGATTCTCACTAAGAACCCTGGGAAATGCAGTTTGTTAAGTTTCCTGGAATTGTAGCTCAGTGAGTTCCCAGGATTCCTTGGGGGAAGCCATGACCATGAAAGTGCTGTAAATGTGCTATAAATTTATGGTGTGCATGTAACCTCCCAATTAGCAAATGCATTTTTAAAAAATCAGAGGGTAGGGGAAGATCTAGGAGGATCTTGTGCCTCCAATTGCATTTGTTCTTACTTCTGTCAGAGAGGTAAGGAAGAGAGCTTCTTCTAAAAGAATGAGTTTCCCCCTCTTTGCGCCCTGCAGGGCAGACACATCTCAGGAATCTGTGAGCACATCTTGAATTACAGTCCAGCTGAACTCCTGCATCGAACTGCCATCTTGGAGACAGTGGAACTTGTGGCAGCTGGTCCAGAGGACAGTCTGGTGAGCCTGGCAGGCCCTTTTCTTTTCTTTTCTTTTCTTTTCTTTTCTTTTCTTTTCTTTTCTTTTCTTTTCTTTTCCAAGGCCGTCGCAGGCAAAAGAGCTGAGTGCAAAGGCCCCCCCCCCAGTTATAAAGTGCATATCCAGCACTTATAAAGGTGGTTGTGATATTTGACTGCTCCAACGTGAAATAAGAAACAGGAGCAGGAAATCAATAATAAATAACAATCACAATAACTAGCACTTACGTACCTACTGGAGGAGGTAGGAAAGTCCCACAAAGCAACATGATGCAGCTAAACAGCATTTTGCGCTGCTCAGCTTTATCCATACTGACTGGCAGCGCCTCTTGAGGGTGTCAGGCAGGGAATCTTTTCCAGCCCTACCTGGAGATGCCAGGAATTGAACTCAGAACCTTTTGCATGCAAGGCAGGTGCTCTGGCCCTCAGCTGCATGGCCTTCCCTGTTTATGTACGTCTGTCAAAGCTGGGTTGGCAAAGTAAAATGTCAGTTCCCGCTCCTGCAACCTGGAAGCCCCCAGAATAATTGTACTTTATTGAAAGAATGTTGACCTTCATCACAGGCAGGATGAATGAACTCTTCTCCCTCCTCCCTTTAAGTTGTCTTAAACAGAGTCAGGCAGGGATGTTGTTGGGTACTTAAAAGCAGTGAGCCCATGACATAAAATTGCTTCTGGGCAAATTAAGACAGCTGGAGTTTCACTGTTACTGTGCTCTAAGCACACCTAGCCACCCTGTAAACAACGGGTGTTTTTAAACAAAACAAAACCAAGATTATAGAGAGGAAAGGACAGGAGATCTGGGTTCCATCGCAAAACCCCCAGGGTTCATGCCCTCCCCCCCCCAAGACAGGCTTCTAGTCAGTTAAGCCCACCATTGTCTATTCTGCAAACTGATCCTGTTAACCAGAGATACTGGAGATTTCACCTGCAAACTTCTGCATGCAAAAGCAGGTGCTCTGCTGCTGAATTACAACTCTTATTCTGCTGATATAGCAAGATGCCTTATACTGAGTCAGGCTGCTACGGTCCTGTCCAGAAGCTGGGAAATCAGGGTTCAAATCGCTACTCAGCCATGAAGCTCATTGGGTGACCTTGGGCCAGTTACTGTCTTTTAACCTAGCGTACTTCAGGGGTTGCTGTATGGATGAAAATGGGGAGAGGGAAAACCATGTATGCCACCTCAAACTCTATGGAGGAAAGGTGGGATATCGGATTAATATGTGAATATTTATGGGTCTCCAAAGACTCAGATACTATACAGGTCTTTCCCAGCCCAGCCTAGCATTGCTGGGAACTTTTGTGTGCATAGTTAGTGCTCTTTTACTGAGCTAAGATCTCTTCTGCCATCGTCTCAGACCAAGACCTTGTTTCAGTAACCATGTCTACTACACCTTTTCCTCTTCAGGGCATTGAGATTAAGTCCTCGCCCACCTGTCTCCATTTCATATCGGGAACTGCCCCAGAGGTGAGTCAGAAAGAAGATACAGGGGGTTATGTGTGTCTTAGGGGCATTCCCAGACTGTCACTATATTTGAGAGGGATTGGGTTTCGTGCTGGCAAATTGAAGATGCACAATTATAGTTGACTGTGGGAGGTCTTGCGCAACAAACTTGCTTCCCTGAAACCTCAGACTTTTCACGCTAAGGAAAATGCACTGGAAAGTCTGGGATAAACACTTGCTTTGGTGCAACGTCATCTGTCCTCCCTGTGAGTCAAGTGGCATAAATGCTCATTATATAGCCAGCATCACCTCATCTCCCCGCAACAAATCTGGATGAATGCTTAAGCAGGTCTCTTGGAAACGCACTCTGGGTTTTCCCGTAGGGAGGAAGGGAGCATTGACTTAGGTCCTAAAATAGTGCCCTGCCCTGCCCCACCACAGTGACTTCAGGTCTCTGAAATGAGCCTGTGTGGGAAAACTAGCAACTCATCTAGAGGTGGGGGAGCTCATATTTCTTCCTCAGATCGTGCCAGGCAGAACGTGGCTTAGCCCACCTGCTTTGCTTTCTCCCCCCACCCCCACCCCAACTGTGTCATCCGAAGCTTGGCCAAAACCTTAGCGCGTGTGTGTATGTGCGCACACGCTGTTCAGCCCAGCTAGTTTCTTCATTCCTTTGCCTCCTTGCTGAGCAGGAATTACCCCAAAGGTCAGAGCTTGAAGTTAATACTTAATCCCCTCTGCAGCAACTCCCCAGCCCTCCCCCAATCTCAACTTTCACTGTCCAAGAAAGCTGCTTACTTGGATTTGTCGAAGAGTGAGAGTGTCCAAGTTGCCTCCTTCTCCCTTCCAGCAAAGGAGATCTTGACCTTGTTTGTTTGTTTGTTGCACGTGTTGCTCCCTTCCAGTCCCCGGCTGAGCACTGCAGCAGCGGCATCCTTCCAGGGGACGAGATAGTGCAAGTCAACAACCAGGTGGTGGTAAGTGTGGGCCTGTTCCTCATTTGGCTCCGTGGCTGACCACTTGGGCAGGACTAACTAGGATGCTAAGTTGGCTACTGCGGTGGGCTGCAGCCAAATTCGATGGGTCTTCATTAATGGCAGGCTCAGAATTTCCTCCTGCGATGCTGCTGCTTGACTGCTTTGTCTTGTTTTGATGTGGGTTTGGTAGTAGTGATAGAAAGTCGTGGAGGCAGAGCATAGCCGTAGTGGCTAGTAGCTGTTGATGCCTTTATCCCCCATGAATTTCTCTAATCCTCTTTCAAAGCCATCCAGCCATTTGTGGAGGGCAAGATAGGCTATCTGTGCTTCGCCTCCTCCTTAAAAACGGCAATAGGTAAATTTGCAGCTAGCAACTGGTGAGTGCAGCAGCTCAGGCCTGTAGCCAGAAATATTGTGTTGGTGAGGGAGCCTAAGGGTACATAGAAAATTATTTACTTGTGTGACACGTCAGTAACAATTTTTAAAATAAACCTTAAGTGCCTAGTGCTTGCCAAAATCAACCAATAATCTTCTGGCATCTTAAGACTAATCCATTTTAATGTGGCACAAGCTTTAAGGGGCTAGAGTTCCCTTCATCATGCATATGAAGTGTAACCCTCAGTTGCAGATGCATGGATGCAGAGTGGGTAGTGTTGCACATGGAGTGAGCAGAGGAGAGAAGGACCTGAAATGCATGCAGTACAGATAGTGGAATTTCGGTTTGATCTAGAATGTGTGCAAGATAAGCAGGGTGCTCCTCTACTACAGCCCCGAGAGGTGATAAAACAATCAACTTGGCAATGCTGAGTTAACTAACGCTTGAATGGGAAAGGAAACTATTATCTCTATTGAGACCCAAATGAGTAGATCAAACTTCAGGAATTGCAATTCTTCCATTTCCTGCTGGAGAATGGAATTCCATTAAGATCACTGACAGAGTATGCTGGCACAACTGATTTTATTTAATTTTTTTTACTGATTTATGAATATTGCCAGTTCTGTCAGTGCTTTTATCCCAGGGCTTTTTGCATAGGGCCAGCCTTATCATTAGACATTGTGAGGCAGCCACCTGAGGCAATGGATATGGGGTGGGGAGTGATGCTGATGTTGTTGGAGTAGGATTGGCCCATGATGTTTTGCTGCTGAAGTTTAACAGTGTGTGGTTTAACAATCAAGCCCTCTCCCCAGGGAACTCTGGGAATTGTAGCTTTGTGGAGGGAGCAGAGGCCTGCTAACAACTCAGCACCCTTAGTGAGGATTCTTTGAGGGAAGTCATGACTGTTTAAAGTGGTATGATATCGCTTTAAATGTCTAGTGCAGATGAGGCATATGACTAAGCTAGCCTGCTGCTGTTCCGTCACCAGTGTTAAAATAAAATGTGCCCAAGCCTTGAATTTTGCAGCCCTCATTTAGCTTAACTTATTTGACGATTGTTGTTTCTATTTACAGTATTTGTAAACTGCCTTTCTACATCAGCTCACCAAATAATAGTGTAGATAGATAGATAAATACAAAAATATTTCAAATAAAATAATGTCGAAAAATGTGGAATTTAACGAAAAGCACGTTGAAGCTAAAAAATATCATTAAAGGCAAGACAATCTGTCAACCATGTAGGTGGGCTGGACGCGGATGAATCTGGTGAAAAAGCTCCTTGAGACGTCAAGTCAGGTGACTTTGGTGCTGAAGAAAATACCACTCGTTTCCCCAGGGACTCCCAGTTCCCCTGAGTCTTCTCCTCTACAGCAGAAGGTAAACAAGGCCTAGAACAGCCCAAAGGCCACATTTCCCTGTGGGTACTGCTCTGGGGAGCTGGTTCCCAGTGGTGGGTGAGGCCAGAGGCAAACATGGGCGAAGCAAAGGACGGGACTCTTACATTGTACAGTAGGCAGCATTCAATCTACAGGAAAGTCAAAGGTTTTTGCACCCCCATATACCTCCATCTTGCACCCAGGCATGCAGGAGGCATTATCCTTATTCAGAGATATATTCCAGCCTAGAACAAGCACATGGGGACCTCCTGAGATCTCTGTGAAGCTGCCCCATGTAGTAAACCACCGAACGTCAGCTAGCAGCTTCTCAGGTCCTGGACTGACTCCACCTCCATGTTTGGCATAGGAGCCTCCTGGAAAGGAGGTTATGTACTCTCTCCTTCCATTGAGTTTTTAAGCAGAAGATGGGGGGGGCACTTGTCATATATGATTTAGTTGAGTTACCTGCATTGCAAGGGGTTGGACTAGATGACCCTCAGGGTCCCTTCCAACTCTACCATTCTGTGATTCTATGTAAGGGGTGTTTATCTGATTACTCCCTGTATAAGTCCTGATGAGAGCTTCTAGAGCAAGACCTGCTGCTGCTTATCATCATTATCATAATTGTTGTTATTTATTTCGCTCCCTTAAACCTAAGGTCTTAAACCTAAGGGACTTTCCCACAGGAATTGAAGGAGGCAGTGGTGCGTCCGCTCTTAAAGAAAACATCCTTAGATCCTTTAGATCTATCCAATTACCGCCCAGTTTCGAATCTTCCGTACCTGGGTAAGGTAATTGAGAGAGCGGTTGCTGAACAGCTTAGCGGATTTCTGGATGAAACATTGGCTCTGGATCCGTTTCAGTCCGGCTTCCGCCCTGGTTATGGGACCGAGACAGCTTTGGTGGCGCTAACAGATGATCTTCGTAGACAGCTGGATCGAGGCGGTTCGGGCTTGCTGATTCTTTTAGATTTGTCAGCAGCCTTCGATATGGTCGACCACGATCTTTTAGACCACCGCCTTGCCGACGTGGGGATTCAGGGCACAGTCCGACAATGGCTGCGCTCCTTTATCTCAGGTCGGGGACAGAGAGTGGTGCTAGGGAGGGAATTGTCGCCGCGACACTCCTTGGTGTGTGGAGTTCCGCAGGGCACAATCCTTTCCCCGATGCTTTTTAATATCTTTATGCGCCCTCTTGCCCAGATTGTCCGGAGTTTCGGGCTGGGCTGTCATCAATATGCTGATGACACCCAGCTTTTTCTGTTGATGGACGGCCGCCCTGACTCGGTCCCAGACACACTGGCCAGGTGCTTGGAGGCTGTGGCTGCATGGATGCGTGGGAGCCGGTTGAAGTTAAACCCTTCGAAGACAGAGGTCCTCTGGCTGGGTCGGGACGACATGGGGTTGGGAGGCCAACTCCCATCTCTTGCGGGGGCCCAACTAGTGCCAGCGCCTTCCGTCAAGAGTTTGGGCGTAACCTTTGATGCCTCTCTTTCTATGGAGGCACAGGTTGCAATCACAGCAAAGGTGGCATTTTTCCATCTCCGCCGTATTAAGCAGTTGGCCCCCTACCTCTCTCGCCCTGATCTGGCCACAGTGATCCATGCGACGGTCACCTCCAGACTTGACTATTGTAACTCGCTCTACGCGGGGCTGCCCCTAAAGCTGACCCAGAAACTCCAGCGGGTGCAGAATGCCGCGGCGAGGCTCCTTACCGGGTCTTTGCCGCGGGACCACATTCATCCAGTGCTTTACCAGCTGCACTGGCTCCCGGTGGAGTACAGGATCAGGTTTAAGGTGCTGGTTTTGACCTTTAAAGCCCTATGCGGTTTGGGACCCTCGTATTTAAGGGACCGCCTCTCCTGGTATGTCCCATGTAGGACCTTAAGGTCCTCAAGTGATAATCTTTTGGAGGTCCCGAGCAACAAAGACGTTAGGTTGGCCTCAACTAGGGCCAGGGCCTTCTCAATATTGGCCCCGACTTGGTGGAACAGCCTATCACGGGAGACCAGGGCCCTGCGGGATTTGGCATCTTTCCGCAGGGCCTGCAAGACGGAGCTGTTCCACCTGGCCTTTGGGTTGGTTTCTGTTTAATATTTATGCTTCATCTTTTATTGGTGGGTTATTTTGAAATTGAGACCTGCAGTTTTAATTGAATTTTAAATTTGTATTTTAATCTGTTATTTTAAATTGATCGTTTTTATGTTTTTTGTTGTGATTTTAATTGATGTTAGCCGCCCTGAGCCCGGTTCTCTGGCTGGGAAGGGCGGGGTATAAATAAAATTATTATTATTATTATAAGGTCCCAGGGCGGGTAACAATATTAGAAACGGTTCAAAACAACTTAAAATCACAGAAAGAAGGTGGGTCCTAAAAATATGCACCTCAGGTGTCAAAGGCCAGGTAAGCCAGGTAAAGAGGTGTGTCTTCGGCATTGGATGAAGCGGAGCTGGGGTGGTCCTCCTTAGACCGTATCTTTGCAGCTATGGGTTGCTTACTCTGAAGTGAGCAAAAAGGACATTCAGGTGCTTCAGAGTCTCTTAGTAATCTCACATTTCCAAATAAATCTGTGACTAATATTTGCTCATCCTTCCTTGTCCCCTGGAGTGTCATTTCCGAGCCAATGGAAAGGTGAAAGCATCATCTCAACAATATACAGAAGGCACAGTGTAGACTGTCCCCTTGACTGTAACAGATAGGTGACTCTTGTCTGTTCGCTCCATAGGTGCTGGGAGGTTTGTTCGATGTTGTGGAAACCCTGAGCTTGCAGAGTGATGAGTCTGCGACCAGTTTCGCTTCTTCGACTTCCAGGTTAGGAATCCAGCGTTTCTGGGGATTTTATGCTTTTGGACCCACTACTGTGCTATGTAGATATTTGCATACTCACTCTCAGTATGGCAGTCATGCTGGGAGGAATGTTTCGAAGTGGGGACAGCTAGGAAGAGATGTATTGCCATGGATTTGGGGTTGATTTGGGCAAGACTATCCTCCTAGAATGAAAATGACTTCCAGCATCAGGTTTAAGAAGCCCATAGCTCTGAGAGAGAATCTGCTTTGAGTTCAAAAGACTCCAGGTTCAATCCTTGGCATCTCCAGGTAGGGCTGGGAGGGACATCGGCCTGAAAGTTTGGAGAGCTACTTCCAGTCAAAACTGAGCTAGATTGGCTTCTGGTTTGACTCTGTATGGGGCAGCTTCCTGTGTTACGCAAACTTCTGTGTGCCTACAAAATACTTGAGTTTGAGAATTTCTAAGCTCAATCCAGTAACCTTTTGTCAGTGCTGGGTGCACTCAAGCTTCCAAATACTAAAAAAAATACAGGACGTTTATCATACAGTTTATAAGAGGAGTGGGCTAGCTTCAGTTTGGTATGGTCTACTTGCTCTTTCAGAGGACAGCGGTTCGGCGGTTCAAATCCCTGCGACGGGATGAGCTCCCGTTGCTTGGTACCAGCTCCCAGCATGTCAAAGTGCAAGTAGATAAATAGGTACAACTCCGGTGGGAAGGTAAACAGCGTTTCTGTGCGCTGCTCTGGTTCGCCAGAAGTGGCTTAGTCATGCTGGTCACATGACCCAGAAGCTGTACGCCGGCTCCCTCGGCCAATAAAGCGAGATGAGCGTCACAACCCCAGAGTCGCCCGCGACTGGACCTAATGGTCAGGGGTCCCTTTACCTTTACTTATTCTTTCTGGTTTTTTACTTGAAACTGTGACCCATATTTCTCTCTCTCTCTCTCTCTCTGTGTGTGTGTGTGTGTGTGTGTGTGAGAGAGAGAGAGAGAGAGAGAGAGAGAAGTTGACAAAGAAAAAGCACATAAGCAGGGTTTCAAAAACAAACTAAGGTATTCATGAAGTGACCCTAATCTGTGTTGAGTGACAAGGCTGACGTTGGCATCCTGGGACACCTGCCTGGGGATGATCATTTTGGCAGGGTCCACCACTGCACTGACACCTGTCTTGAGTGTCCCTTTTTCACAGTTTCCAAGCACTAGATAGCTTGGAGCTGCCATTTAAAATTTCCCTCCAGACATAGAATCAAGGGAGGACAAGGGTCATCTAGTCCAGCCCCCTGCAACGCAGGAATATCTTCGCCCAACATGGGGCTCGAACCCATGGCCCTGAGATCAAGAGGCTCATGCATACCGAATCAAATTTCTCCTCCTCCATCCCTGCTCTTGAGTACCAGCTGCTGGGGATCCACAGTGGAAGAGTGCTATCGCCTTCATGTTCTTCCTGTGGGCTTCAAATAGATGAGGTGTGCATTTGGTCTTATGATAGCAGAGGAGGAGATGATGTCAGCCGTGGTCCCAGCTCAGGCTCTCTGAAAGCATCTTGCCCTTGACTACTGGAGCTGGGAGTGCTGAGCCAGACAGGTCAGTGGTCTCAGTGTAAGACAGCTTTCCAGGGTATGAAAAGAAGATAGATTGTAATCCAAAGGCCACCTTTGGAAAAAAAATTAAAAATAAATGTTGACATGTGGACTGTGGGACTGGTCCGTCAAGGATTGCTTTCCCTATCACAGAAAGTGATATATTTTTTGGGGGGGGGAGGCAGCATGTTTGCTGTACGAATAATCTTTAAATGCTCATTTCGAATTTGCTAGTACAGTATGTGATCAAATGCCGCCCCAAAATAGCAACACTCCAGAAGTGCCCTAAGTTGGTAGGTCATCACTGCATCCCGTGGGAACAAATTCTGTATAAATATACATTGTGTGAGGATGCCCTTCATTTTCTCTGTCCTGAATCTCCCAACTTCTTCAGCTTCACTGGATTACCCCCCCCCAAGGTTGTGTGGACTTGACTTAGAAGCTGTAAGAAAATCTGCAACTCAGTGAGTTCTGATGATATCACACTGTGCTCATACTTTCAGTGGGAACGAAACTGCAAAGGGTCATGCTGGAACTTGCCCAGAGAGGGGGCATTCTCTGGTTCAACGCGCAGATGGAGTATCTCTTGAATAAATTAGTGACCTTTCCCCCTTCCTGTTGTGCAAACCAAGGTCTGACCAAGTTTAAACTTCCCAAGAATAAAATATTTTCCATCCTCTTGGCCTCTCGCTTAGTAGAAACTAGGGGCAGAGGTACTTAGAAAATCCCTTTGTGATCTCATGCTGCTGGGAGAGCTATCTTAAGAGCTGTTGCATGGAAGATGGAGCAAGCTTGTTTTCTCCTGCCCTAGAGGGTAGGACTCGAACCAATGGCTTCAAGTTACAAGAAAGGAGATTCTGACTAAACGACATAAAGAGCTTTCTGACAGTAAGAGCTGTTTGACAGTGGAACAGACTCCCTCAGAAGGTGGTGGACTCTCCTTCCTTGCAGGTTTTTAAGCAGAGGTTGGATGGCCATCTCTCATGGATGCTTTAGCTGAGATTTTGCATTGCACGAGGTTGGGCTAGATGACCCTTGGGGGTCCCTTCATAGTTCTATGATTCTATCTCAGGCATAACCAGTGCTTTTTTTAAAAAAATATTAGGGGCACTCTCATTTTGACTCAATAAAATCACCAGTTTATAGTTTAAATAGGGGAAAATAAATGCAGTAAAAGGACAAAAGGACAAAGACTCACAAAATGTTTAAGGGTATGCGTACCCCTGTGTCCCCCCTCCCCAGAAAAAAGCACTGGGTATAACCATTCTGGTTTGAATTTTACTAGAACCTTGAGTGAATTAAGGATTGTAATGCTTCAGAGCGAGCACACACACTGCTCAAGAATTTCTTTTCAGGACCAGAACTAATCTTAGTTTTCACCCATGAATCTACTCCTGGTTCCCCCACCCTCAAATGTTCTTCCTTTCAGTAACCTAATTTGGAAGAAAAAGGCTTTTGCTGTAGTTGCTGTTTTAAGCAAATGGTTGTAAAACAAAACAAAACAAAACAAAACAGTTACTGATCTACTGCAAATTGCCTTGGAATCTAGTGATTCTGCCTGTCCTAGATTTCTGGTGGTTAGGGAGAATAGCTGTGTGTGTTTGTGATGGAGAGCCAAGATCTCTCAAGGTGTGGTGTTAATGGAAGAAGGGCAAGGGGGAAGGCAGGGGCAAACATCCACCTCTATAGCTGTCTGGGTCCCAGCATGTTTTGCTGCCTAATCAGCATTTGTTGGACTCCTTCTTGTGGCTGAAGTGCCAGACAACTGGGATCTGAGGATCTGGTAAACAGTGCAGAGCTGCTATGAAAGATAGAGCTCCAAGTTTTTTTCTTTTCTTTTCTTTCCTCCTTTAAAAGCATGACTGCTGAGGTGGATGGGAGACCGGATTTTCTTCTAGGTCTTCCTGCTGATGAAGAGGAGCAGGAAGCAACCAATTCATGGCATCCGGACGGCTCTCTAGAAGAACCTTCTGGGACAGGTAGGGATTTGGACGTTGGCTTGCCGGTGGTGGAGAGCTGCACGTTGCCGTGGCTTCTTGGACTCCTTTAAATTTAATTACAGTCATACCTCATGTTGCGAATGCTGCGGGTTGTGTGTCTTCGGGTTGCTCTCTGCGCCGAACCCAGAAGTTCCGGAAAGGGTTACTTCTGGGTTTTGGCACTCACGCATGCGCAGACACAGCGCTGCGGGTTGCGAACGCGCCTCCCGCACGGATCGCGTTCGCAACCCGAGCATACACTGTATTTTGTGTGTTTGTTACATTTTAGTTTAAACCCACCTTTCCTCCATGGAGCTCAGAGCTGTGTCCTTTTTATTATTTCCCCACAACTCCCCTGTTATTCCCACAACAATCCTGTGAGGGAGCTTAGGGTAAAAGAGAATGTAGGTTGAAATGATGCCATTCCCTCTGCCTCACATGTGCAGGAAGAGCAGAGGCCATTTCCCCAGCTGGTCACACCTTTCCGCTGGGGTGTGAAGAGCCTCTGGCATGGGGAGACTGTGGCATAGCAACTGATGCTGGACTCCATCTCCCATCAGTCACAGCCAGCCTAGCCCAGCGGTCAGGGATGATGGAAGGTAAGAAGATGCCTTACATGGAACAAGAGCATAGCATTGTCTCACTGACTGGCTGTGACTCTCTGGGACTTCAGACAGGGGACGTTTGCTGTCCTACTGGATAATCTAGGTCAGTGTTTCCCATACTCTGGTCTCCAGCTGTTTTTGGACTACAATTCCCGTCATGCCTGACTATTGGTCTTGCTAGCTAGGGATGATGGGAGTTGTAGTCCAAAAACAGCTGGAGACCCAAGCTTGGGAAACGCTGATCTAGGTACTCAACAAGGAACTTCCTGCATGCAGAGCAGCTGTTCTGCCACTGGGCTGCAGTCCTCTCACCATTTCATCATTTTTAACAAAGCTTTTTATCACCTTGTGCTGACTCATCACCTGTGGCCTTCTCTAGAGAATAGAGGCCTCAGTTAGGCGTGCTTTGCTTACATCCAGGCTAGATTACTGTCGTGCACACTGCTCACAATGAAGATGGTCTGGAAATGACAACTGGTGCAGAATGTGGCAGCTAGAATGCTTGTTGGAGTTAGGCATTCAGACCACATTACACCAATTCTGTTCCCGTTTAAATTGCCTATTTGTTTCCAGGCCTAATTTAAGGCTCTGGTGTTAACCTGATTCCAAACCATTTAGAGCAATCTTCACTCTAAAGAGTGGGTGGGGTATAAATAATAAATTATTGTTGTTGCTGTTATTGTTATTATTATTGTTATTATTTATTAACTCAAATCCACCCCAGCCAGCACTCGGGGAGTGCCAGCTTGACGAAGGCTGATTTGAGGCTCTGGAGGTTGGCTTACAGCTGTACACTAACCTGCCCAAACTTTGAGATCAGCATCTGAGGCTGTATATATTATTTATACTATATAGTGATTAATTTCAAATAAGCAGTTTACAAAGAACACAAGATATACATTGAATTGTCAATAAAAATAAAAGTTAAAGACAATGGTTTTTTCCAGGGGGGGGGGGAGATCAAAATATGAGTAAGATCAGTGGTTAAAAATAAACATTATGAACTAAAATTATAGATTAAAATACAGGTCACCTTTACATGTCAGGGTAAACTTGACTGAACAAATGTTTTTAGCAGGCACTGAAAGGAACAAAATGCCTGCTTAATGTAAATGGGTAGGGAATTCCAGTGTGTAGTAACTACTACACTGAAAGATTTGGTGTTTTTCAAGTGCGGAATGAACATCATGTGGCAATTGTACAAGTTCCATGGGTCAAAGTGTTCATGTGGCCACACATAGGGTAAGGTGATCTTCCAAGTAAGCTGGTTCCAAGCTGTTAAGGACTTCATATACTAATAGTAACAACTTGTCCCGGTAACAAATTGCCAGTCAAGTGTCTGAATTAACATGTTACACATGCAGACAGGATCTCACTCCTCTCAGTCAGTAGTCATGCTGCAGCATTCTATACTAACACCAGGCTCAAGTGCAGCCCCACATAGATCGGGGTTGTTTTCATAGTTTAGAACTTCAGAATATTGTTTGCTGCTATGCTGTTATGGTACTGATGTATTTAAAACTGTTGCAAACTGACTTGTTGAGGACAAGTGAGCAGAAAGGTGGGTTTTTAAATATCTAATGAACAAATAAATCATTCTGGTGTAAAATCTTTTTCCAGACTGATTAATTGATGAGTTTTGGTTTGGGTTTTTGACTTGTTCTTCCAGGTGCATTTGCTGAACCTGTGCTGGAAGGTGAGAGCATTGTCAGGGTCGATCCTGAAGGATCCAGATCCCCTGATGCTGCTTCCCCTGCCAGACCCAGTACCTTGGAACTTGAATCGGAAGACTCCACAACCCCTGAGAATGGGTTTGTCAGAGGAATCAGAGGGCTGGGATCTGCAGATTCTTCCAAAGAGGTGAGAGCTGCATTGTGTTTTGCTTATTTCTAGGTTTTATTTAGACCAGTGTTTTTCAACCTTTTTTGGGCAAAGGCACACTTGTTTCATGAAAAAAATCACGAGGCACACCACCATTAGAAAATGTTAAAAAAATTAACTCTGTGCCTATATTGACTATATATAAAGTAATTTTTCAATTTTTCCCACGGCACACCAGGCAACATCTCGCGGCACACTAGTGTGCTGCGGAACAGTGGTTGAAAAACACTGATTTAGACCCTTTGGCTTCAGGTCTCAAAAGGCCTCCCTGAATGGCTGATGCAATAGGAAAAAAAATGTAAACTTAATTCAGAAGGAGCAATCCCAGCATTGTCTCCAGACTGTCAGCATTTTGCAGGAGCGATTCAGTCACATACTGTAAATTTGGGTTTCCGCAATTAAAGTGGATTAAGGCACCCTATTGCTCTGGTGCAACAAATTCACTTTACAAGCGAAACAGGTTTTTGTGGCTAGAAAAGTGACAGGGAACTACATAAAAAGTGTGGGATAGATGGTTGGTCGTTGGGAAGTCTAAGGGCATGTTCAGTTTACCGCATCCAGTGCATTCCCACTGCTAGTTTTTAAAGCTACATAGACATGTTAGCCACAATCCAATCCTGTGATTTCTTAACAAATGGTGCTATTTGGTGAGTCGCGCCTCCCCCTTCGAATCAGTCTTAAACAAATTGTAAAACTCTGAGTTTGTGTTTCTACTGAATTGTAGTGTGATTTCCCCACACTCACTTTTTATTGTGATGTGGGGTGGCTGGCACCATCAACAGGAACACTCAGCCATTCTTGCAGATCCTGATAAATGGCTTTTCTCCCTCTCTAATCCTTTCAGGGCAGCGTTGAATATCGACGAAAGCAAAAAGGTGAGTACCGGTAACATCAATTCATCCTTCAATATTACAAGCATTTTAGCCTATGCTAAAGCTGTGTAACATGTCCATAAATATATCCTGGTTAGAAGGAGAAGGAGAACAGTTCTTTTTTGTATGCCACTATTTACCAGACAAGGGAGGGGGGAACTTTTATGTCCCCCACGGGCCAAGTTTGACAGGTGGGGGGGTCAGTCTCTTGGCATGATACCCGGTGACCCACGTGGTTGATCAGCTGATTGCCAGAGTTGATTGCTGAAAGTCCATAACAAGAGCGGAACACAACTAGAGGTACCACTGTATACATTTCAGTAATACCTAGGTATATATGTATTTTGTTTTTCTAGCTTGATCAAAATTATTTATTATTTCATAACAGGTAGATAGTTAAAAGCTTAGGCCAGGGATCCCCAAACTAAGGCCCAGGGGCCGGATGCGGCCCAATCACTTTCTAAATGTGGCCCGCAGACGGTCCGAGAATCAGCATGTTTTTACATGAGTAGAATGTGTCCTTTTATTTAAAATGCATTACTGGGTTATTAGTGGGGCCTGCCTGGTGTTTTTACATGAGTAGAATGTGTGCTTTTATTTAAAATGCATTTCTGGGTTATTTGTGGGGCCTGCCTGGTGTTTTTACATGAGTAGAATGTGTGCTTTTATTTAAAATGCATCTCTGGGTTATTTGTGGGGCCTGCCTGGTGTTTTTACATGAGTAGAATGTGTCCTTTTATTTAAAATGCATTTCTGGGTTATTTTTGGGGCCTGCCTGGTGTTTTTACATGAGTAGAATGTGTCCTTTTATTTAAAATGCATTTCTGGGTTATTTGTGGGGCCTGCCTGGTGTTTTTACATGAGTAGAATGTGTGCTTTTATTTAAAATGCATCTCTGGGTTATTTGTGGGGCATAGGAATTCATTCATATATTTTTTTTCAAAATATAGTCCGGCCCTCCACAAGGTCTGAGGGACAGTGGACCAGCCCCTTGCTGAAAAAGTTTGCTGATCCCTGGCTTAGGCGGCTTCAGCGGCGGGGGTCTAGTGCCCCCCAAATTCGGTGCCCGGGTGCCCCCGCACCCCTTGCACCCCCGGGTAAAGACGGCCCTGCACACGACTTTCTCCAGAGAATCATGCTGGAAACTGTAGTTCTGTGGGAGTTGAACTACAGTTTCCAGGGTCGTTTAGGGGAAGCCTTGGATATTCAAGTGGTATTAATGTGCTTTAAACCTATGGTGACCAAAGCTGCATCCCTAGAAGGATGGGTTGCTTTTGGCCCTTCTATAAATGCCTCCCTAAATCAGTGAAAGTAAAAAAAAAAAATGCTTGTGGTGGAAAA
This sequence comes from Lacerta agilis, assembly GCF_009819535.1. Classification (NCBI taxonomy): domain Eukaryota; kingdom Metazoa; phylum Chordata; class Lepidosauria; order Squamata; family Lacertidae; genus Lacerta; species Lacerta agilis. Next base: position 60,917,741 of record NC_046319.1, read on the forward strand.
ATCGCAAACTGTATACTATAAGCCTGATTTTTTTTAGTGAATTGCGTTGTGCATCCTGTGCTTCCTTTTTGTCATAATAACCCCCCTCCCCACTTTGCTTGTGTTGAGGAATGGCAACCCGACTGAGTCGCCGCCGAATCTCCTGCCAGGATCTGGGGCAGGTGGACTGCGATGGCTGGCTCCTTAAGAAGAAAGACCACGGGGGCTTCATGGCCCAGAAATGGAAGCGGTTCTGGTTCGTGCTGAAGGGTCAAGCCCTCTACTGGTACAGCAACCCCAACGTGAGTGCATCCTAGGTTGCAACGTATTTCAGAGAGTCATGGATCACTAAAGGGTAGCCCCTGGTTGTTGTTGTTGTTGTTGTTGTTGTTGTTGTTGTTGCAACAGAGCACCTGTCCACATTCAAGCATTATTTAGCTGTTAATCTACCCCCCATATGAATTAGAATGGAATAGTCCACACGTATTTGAACTTGTATATGAGGAACAACTTCTGTCTTTTTTGTTCATATCAGTAGATGTTTGCTTTTGTGTTTTCCCCCCCTGCCTTCTAATTTGTTGACTCCTTTATTCCAATTAAGTGTTCATGTGGCACGTACACTCCCCCCCCCCGACCGACTAGGAAGTGCGCAAAAGCACACAGTCGAGCAACTGTAAATTCCCAACACACACCTCTGTGGTTTTTTGGTTTTGTGCAAATCTGAGGGCTCCAAAGAAAAAATACAAAATTTCCTTCTTATTTATTTAACACTTTTTAATACTGCCTTTCTGCCAAGGCACCCAAAATGGCTTACAGTGTTAAAATACTTAAAGCAAATGAACACTGTAAAACATAAAATTGGTCAGGGGAGGGAGCAGTCTGACTCTGGAGCTGGTCCCAATGTTGTCTTTGCCTGCCTCCCTCTCTTTCTTACAGAGCAGAGAGTGTCCTATATACAACATTCAAGATACAATGTATTACGACACTCTGATTCTACAGAGATGGGCAACTATGCTATGGGATATTAGGGGGGGGGGGAATGCAAAGGAGAGTAGCAGGAAGTGACAACTGATCTACCAAGCACCAAAACAAATTGTCTGCAATCCTGAGTGGAGCAGTTTGACGCACCTCTCTCCTCCCCCCCCCCCACATCCCAACTTATCAAATTATCTCCAGGGCAGTTCACAACATAAAATTACATTATAACAAACACAAAATGATTCGTTCTCTGCTAATGCTAGTTGCATGCAGGTTGCAACTGGTCAGTTTCAGTGCAAGTTGAAGACCATGCCCATGGGAGCTGGCTGCATCTCTGTGATCATGGATGATGGGAGCTGTGGTCCCGCAACATCTGGAGGTCTGCAAGCTCCCCTTATTTGGTTTATAGCTTGCCCATGGAAGGTTAGGAGCAGCCTGCAGTTCCTACAGCTTTCCCTTGCTTTCTGTTGGTAACTGTAGTAGAAACCTGTTCAGCATTCCAGGGCTGCTGCTTTATACCTGTATATGAGTAGCAGCAAGTGGAGCCAATCAGGGTGTGAAGTGCTGCTCTTTTTTAATTGGTGCTTTCCCTTCTCTTACCCCAGGATGAGAAGGCTGTGGGTTTCATCAATGTGTCGGCGTACAGGCTGGAAAGCAAAAAGGAACAGAAGAAGAAATAGTGAGTATGCGCAATGAGCCTGATGGGTGGCTCTGGAGAGATCTTGAACATTGAACAAACAGGGGAAGCTGACTTCTACAGGGTCAGGCTGCTGATCCATCTAACGCAGTATTGTCTATACCACCCTGGGCTCCGTAGAGGGACCTGCACATCATAAATCCAATAATTCACTGACTGGCAGCAGCCCTCCGGGGTTTCAGGCGGGAAATCTTTTCCTGCCCTTCTTGGAGATGCTGGGGATTGAACCTGGGACCTTCTGCATGCAAGGCAGATGCTCTTATCGCTGAGCTACAGCCCTGCCTATTAATGAAAGGGAAATGCATCCATTAAGTAGGGAGAAAGAATGGCTAGGACCAATTACCCTCTGAGAATCACCTCAGCGTGGGGTTTCAACTAGCAACAGTGTAAGATGCTTGCTGCTTTTGTTTACTTTGCCTACTAATTGCTTCCTGTAAAACATCCTTGAAGAACAATTTAATAATAAAAACACCAGTGGTATATTGTGGAATGTGAAACAGGGACCTCAGGTGTCTGATCTGGTTGGGAGGAGGAGGAGGTTTGGATCCCAAGGAGGGCTGTCAGAGGAGAGTTCAGCTCTCCCATAACACAGAGTTCCCCAAGCCTGACATTGTCCCATAAGGAGCCACTTCCAGCACCTCCACCTGTCAGCAGGGAGGCCTCCCCTCCCAGGGTGGTGTTTGGGGAAAAGTCTGACATCAATCTGGCTCCAACTCCACTCCTGACTCCCAAGGATGTGGCAGTGTCAGCACCGGAGCAAACAAACCTCACAGATCCAGCCTATGTGGAAGAATAACATTTGTTTGCCCAATCCTGAGGCTCTAGGTGCAAACTGCATGAATTGAAGGGCCCACCCCACCCTTCAAAAGGAGGATGACAGGCACATGTCAAGTGTTGGATCAATGTCTTACGTACCCCTAGCCATGGCTTGTTCTACTCCACTGCGCTTCACCTGTTTGTAGCCTGAAGAGCTGTGTTGGAACGCTGTATTGGTTTGCACAATGAAGCTTTCAAAACGGACATAGTGAAGAGTCCAGTTCCAGGTCTAAGGAGAGGAGAGCCAGGATAAAGGGGAGGAATATGTAAAGTGAGGACCAAGCATGCTCAGTGGGCATGGAATGCTGACTGACTGATGCATGTGATGGTCGTCATGAGGGAAGGAAGAGGGAAAGGAATATCCTGGAAGAGAGCTTGGCTGAATGGCACCCTGAATGTGAGCATTCCATGCTGCAACACTCTGGTGCAGGTCCCACTAGTCCATCATATTGTCCGGTTGAGCAGTCATTTTATTCAAGTTCTTGGACCTTAATTCTATCATTCATATCATGTGCCTAGAGTAGAATTATCTATCTCTGCATATCCTGAGCAAAGAGGTGGGGAGAGTGAAGTTGCCTACTGCAACCATTTTCAAGCCTTGACACACAACTGTAACCATGCAGATTTGTAGTTGGGTATGGGTGGGTGGCACTGTGGGTTAAACCAGAGAGCCTAGGGCTTGCTGATCAGAGGGTCGGCAGTTCGAATCCCCGCAACGGGGTGAGCTCCCGTTGCTCGGTCCCAGCTCCTGCCCACCTAGCAGTTCGAAAGCACGTCAAAAGTGTGAGTAGATAAATAGGTACCACTCCGGCGGGAAGGTAAACGGTGTTTCCGTGCGCTGCTCTGGTTCGCCAGAAGCGGCTTTGTCATGCTGCCCACATGACCCGGAAGCTGTATGCCGGCTCCCTCGGCCAGTAACGCGAGATGAGCGCCGCAACCCCATAGTCGGACACGACGGGACCTAATGGTCAGGGGTCCCTTTACCTTTACCTTTATGGCTGTGCCTTGTAATTGCAAAGAACCAAGGGGAATTCCACCACAGCCACCTTTTCTCTTTTTCTGCAGTGTCTTCCAGCTTACCCATGAGAAATACAAGCCCTTTATCTTTGCAGCAGAGACCCTGGCTGACCTGAGCATGTAAGTAGCCAAATGGGAGTGGCCTGAGCAATCTCAGGTTCCACCCTAGAAACAACTTTGGGGACTGATGCATCCCATGCAAAGTCATCTCGAGTAGTGTTGCAATCCTTGACAGATGTTGCCTGATTTCCCTAAAGGCCTCACTGCAACCTTATTGTGGAGGGCCATAAACTGAGAAAGATGACCCTAGTCAAATTCCAGCCAGGGTTTGTACAGAAAAACAAAAACTGTGAAGAAATCTAGGGAGTATCTGTTATCAGCTGCTTCAAGCTGACAAATTCCTGAGTCTGTGGCTCTCCAGCAAATACCCAAATACACTTTGGGAATGAAGTCATAAAAGAAAGTTGAGAGGCAAAGCAGCGTTAATACTGCTAATAAAAAGATCATATTCAAGTAGATATTTGTTTTTAGTGGTTTCATATACCGCAGTGAGTAAAATTGTCTTGAGCATCTGGGTAAATCTCAAAACAGACTGTTTCTTTTCCCAGGTGGGTCAGCCGTTTGATAACTTCTATGATGAAATACACTCCAGTCCATAAATCTGTTCCACATAGGCAAGAAGGTGGGCTCTCAATACTCGATTCAAAATGTTTATGTCTCAACTTTGTAATTTACAAAAATCACTAAAATATATATCCTTGAAACAGCGGTATCAGATCTATTCCTGCATTGCAGGGGGTTGGACTAGATGACCCTTGGGGTACCTTCCAACTCCTATGATTCTATTATTCTACTAAGAGTGCCTAAAATGCATTAAATTAGGTGCCCGGCAAGCATCCCGGGATGTGAGAATTCCAGAGGCAGGAGAGTGCCCTTTCCACAGTTGCTATCCACTTCTGATAGAAAGGTTATCTGCAAAAGGGCTTCCACTTCACAAACAAAACCTATTCAGCATATTCTCTCTCTGTAAACTGAAGGGACTCTATTGCCTGTGATTCCTAAATCCATCTTGATTCCTAAATCCAGGTCCGGAGATGTTCCATTTGGTTTTGGCAGACAAGAGTCAGTGTTGTAGGCAGCACTGAGCTACTTCACCAAAGGTCCAACACTTGGTTCATTTCTGTGTCACGCTAAGCCAAATCATGGTTCTCAGAGAGATCACGGCCACTTTGCTCCTCCTTAGATCCTGCTCCTGTGAGCTTAAGCCATAATTCAGCAGGCATACGATTTGTTTTGCTCCAAGCAAACCACAAGCTGCAACCAAGGTTTGTTCTTGGGTTTACAGCTCATGGTTTTCCTGGAGGAGGCAACCCACAAGATTGGTTTGGGACGCCACACTAAGCTAAACCATGACACAATTCATAGGAGCGCAGCAGCAGCTAGACTGAGGGGAGGAGTGCAGCAGGAACTCGTGCGTTCACACGAAGCCATAGTTTGGCTTTGTGTTATGTGCAAACTGGTCCTCTGAGTAAGGCAGCTTCCTCCATTTCTGTCTTGGGATTTTCAGAGATGCAAACTTATGTGTCTTGACAGTGAGAAAGAACAGTACCACGTTCTCTTTAGTTGCCCCTTACAGAAAGGTAGAGAAAATATGTCTCTTGCTGTGACTGAATTTCATGGTGAATTTCATGTAATCGAATGTGATTGGCCATTGAGAATTTTCTCTGAAAAACTTCCCCTTTGAACAGATTGCTATAGTGAAACAGAAGCAGAGGACCCTGAGGATGACTCTCCTAGGCATAGCTTTGATCTGGTAAGTGTCTTATTGATTGATCCCTGCACCCCATAGTAAATATGTATGACCCAAGAGGTCCCCTGTTTGAAATTGTGAGCCCATCCCTATTTACCTGAGCTATGGAGGTAAGTGGGAGTGGACTCCCACACTCAGTGCCTGCCAGAAAGTTGTGATGATGGTGCAGTTGAAATGTTGCTGTGGGGGAATCCCCTTTTCACATCACACTCAGTTGGGGATTCTCCACATTTTTTCATTCCTCTTGTTCAATACAAGATGTCTTCAACTAAAAATTAGTGCTGATGTTGATTTCCCCATCTTCCCTCCCGATCCTTTCCCCCCTCCAGTTTCATGTCTCTTAAATTGTGAACCTTAGGGAAGGGGCTGTCTTCTTGCTGATTTTTGTAAGCTGCTCAGGGGAGCCTTTGGGGCTGAAGCGTGGCGTAAGAATGCCAAAATGGGCTTATCCACCTTTCTTCTTGTCCCACTGCTTCCCCCCTGGGGAAAACTGCTCTTTAGCACTCAATTGGAGCAAACAGCAATTTGGGTTTTCTCCGGATTGATGGTGGCTCTGATTTAGAGTGGGTTTTCCCTGGGATAGGAGCAGGGCAAAACCACTCAGACACGCGAGTAGAAGGTGACGTTGAAGTAGAAAACTGCTCAGACTCATGCTTTCTAGACATGGGATAAGCAAAAGGGTAGACGAGCCCAGAGATAATGAATTTAGTTCCTCCTGACTCCATTTCTTGCATGCTATAATAAAATCTTACTTTCTTTCAGCCAAAGCGGAGGGAACTGGAAAAAGATCAGCTGCTAACAGGAGCCATAGGGAATAATGAATCCCCAAGCAGGAGTCCTCTGGGTAGTCCCCTCCCAAGACAAAATGCAGACGACAGCCCAGCATCGCCCTCTCCCACAGGTGAGTTTCACGTTGCCTCCCCCCTTCCAAGTTTATGTAAGAAGAAGAAAATGCAGCCTGAGCAACACAGTTCATTATTCTTCTCTGTGAAAGGCTGTTCCTCTTGTACTAGCCCTGCCCTCTAGGGCAGCAGAGTTCTAGAACGCTTTTGCTTATGGTTTTCAACCTTCTGTCTCATGAAGATCCTTCAGGAGAAGAACTGGAGTCTTTGATCAAGTGTCTGAAGCAAGGCGGAGTGTCTCTCATTGGGAAACAGCAGGTGTTCACCCGCGAATATTACCGGAAGTCCTTTGTCAAGCGCAACAAGAACCCGGAGATCAACGAGAAGGTTCATCTTGTTCGGACCCTCCAAAGCACACTCAAGGTAGGTGGAGCATCACTTTACACTGGGGAGGGGAACATCTTTCAGCCTGAGGGCCGCATTCCCTTCTGGGCAACTTTCCAAGGGTAACATGCTAGTGGTGGTCAAGACCAGAGGCAGAAGTGGCCAGAGACATAAATGTGAATTTTACCTTTGTACAGTCAGCTAGTTTCTATCAACAGTTGCACACACTATTGATCCTTCATCCCTCCAGACAGGCAGGAAGCATGATCAGAGTTCAAGAACATGTTCTGCATAGGCAGAAACGCTCAAGGAACGTGCCGAGCAAGGTCAGAGAGGGGGGATGACCTGGGGAGAGGAGGTGGAGCATGGAAAGTGAGGGGTGGACTAGAAGTCAGGTGTGGGGAACCTATAGCTCTCAAGATGTTGCAGAACTACAACTCCCATCACCCCTGGCCATTGGTCATGCTTGCTGGGGCTGGTGGGAGTTATAGTTCAGCAGGATGTAGAGGGCCAAAGGTTCCCCACATGTGCTATAGATTCCACAACAGGCTGGCAAGAGGGGGGACAAGGCAGTTTCCTAAGCTTTAAGATCCTTGCAATTCTGGGCTTCATAGACTTAAAAATAAATTTAAAAAGAACCGTGCATCAGCATTAAAGATGGGACCTTCCTTCCTCCCTCAGGCAAAAACAGCTGAACTTCAGCTACTCGATATTCTTCTGGATGACTCTGAACTGACCTCTGAGAAATTCAGAGCATGGAAAGAACAACATCAGGAGTTGTACCAGGAAATCCAGGCCTGGTGGGCCAAGAGGCTGAGCCAAGAGGATGGCGCAAGAACAGACTATGTGTCGGACTTCAACCCAGAGGACACTGCTGCTGCTGCTGCTGCTCCATGAACTATTTTGTCAGCAGGATATGTGCTCTGTGGATATTACCACTTTCCCTATTCGGATAAATAAACTCAGGTGGTCCTCTCATCCTAGAGAGAAAGAATATGAATGACAAAGAAGAACTTCTTGCTGAACTGAGAGATTAGGAAGCTTGTTTGTTGTCATGGTGGGCATTTTGATTTCATCTGGGTTTATTTTTTAAAAGAAGACTGACACATGATTCTGACAGTGCAAAAGAGAAGCCTGACCAAGGGAGCAGGACACTAACTGCTGTCTGTGGACCAACATCTTGACAAAAGCTGAAACAGCAAGATTTTAAAGTTGCTTCCCATAGCTTTGTTTCCCTTGAGAATGTTATTCAGAAAGCAGCGATTTCACTGACACATTTCAAGTTGAAACACTTACGTGTAATTTTAATAACTACAAAGGCATCCTAGCAATGTGTGGTTTTCAGTTTTAAATGACCGGTGGTTTGCATCAGGAACCACCTTGGGTTAAGAAGTGGGATAAGCATATGCTAGAATAAATAATATTGGCTACGTGTACTATTAAACTGCAAAAAATGCTCTGACAATATATAGATTCAAGCCTGTCAAACATGTTACTTTGCATATATCTTCAAAATGATGGCTTTCAAATTGTCCAGTCCCAAAACAATGAAGTGTACGTTGAGCTATAATAAATCAAGGATTTTTTTTTAGGACAATCCATATCCTTTTTAAAAAGAACACTTTCGGAGAAGTATCATACCCCTGCAATTCAAAGACACCCTTTTTATCTTGTATTTATATCAGCTTCATGCATATTTGTGTTAATTATAGCCATCCAAATAGACTTCCATTTCCAGTGGGCCCATGCAGGCTTATTTGGCAGAAGTGGGTGTCACATTTTAAGGGGCTGTAATGATGCATAGATAGTGTCTGGCAGGAAAATGCCCTTTTAATACCCTGCAATGTCCCTGTTGCACTGTCACTGTAGGCATTGTGGGAAATCAGCTGATTGGTGCTGACAGCAAACCCCACTATCCAAGCAGGAGCACATTTTAAGGCCCCTGCTTTTTCTTTTATAGCCACAGCTTTAGCTGCCCTATACAGGGGCGTAGGGAGGTGCGGCATGCCTCAGGTGTCATCCTTGAGGGGGGGTGACAAAATGGCACACTTACCATGGGGCCTGACCTGCAGCGCACCTGATCCACGCATCTCTCCTGGGAGTGACGCGGTGGCTTGGGGCCCCGCGCTGCCTGAAACAGTGCCCCCATATGTGGATCGCCGCGGTACCCCCGTGTGGCGCCCCCGTGGGTGGCTTGCCCCACCCTCGTGGGCCACTCGCCCTGCCCCCGCCGCTCCGGGTGCTGGAGTGGCTGGCTACACCCCTGGCCCTATACTTGGTCACATATGACTTACTTGTTGGGCTGGAGATTCACAGAATCATAGTTCCCCAGTGCTGTTCCAGGGTATCTGGGTTCAAACCCCACCTGCCCCTTTCAAAACTTTGGGCAAGCTGGTTTACCATAGATAAGACCAGGAACAGTGGCTACCTATCTGTTCAAGGAGTTTCCTCCTAATTATTTATGTTGCTGCTGGAATTATGTACGGTATATTTTTTGCCGTGGTTTAACCAGAGCTTGTATAATTTAATATACCCTTTGTGTGTTGGTTGTTTAAAGTCCTTTGTTGATCTTTTTGTAAGTCACTGCATATTTTTAAACAAAAAAGTAACTTCAGCTTCAAAAATAATAAAATACTTCATAGGGATTTGTTGCAAGATCAAACAACTTGCAAAATACTTAAAAAAACAAACCCCTGTAAGTGCTGAATGATAAATATTTGTTTCCGACTTCTCATTTCCTGCAATTCTTTCCAAGAAGTGGATGGGTTTTGTTTTGTTTGCTCCAAAGTTCTGCATACATTCACTATTATCTAAACTGAGGCACCAATACAGCGTTGGAGAAACAAGTATCCTGAAAAGGGAACTCTTGGCATTGCAGTGCAGGATTCTATCACAAACATTCCTTCCTAGTTATTCATTGATGGGTGGAGGCCGGAAGAGAGGGAGTGGCAGAGTTAAATTACTGACCATAGTAAAGCTTAAAACCACTTTATTTCCAAAATAAACACAGAATCTCAAAAAGAATCCCACAGTCTATTAATGCTTCCTTTTAGCAGTAAGACTTTGTCAAAATAAATCTAAATCCTCAGGAAAATCAAAATAGGGAAGGGTTGCAACTCAGCAGTAGAGCACCTGCTTTGCATGAATAAAATCCTGGGTTCAATCCCCAGCATCTCTAGCTAGCCTTTTGCCCGAAGCCCTGCAAGGCACTGCCAGTCAGTGTAGACAGTACTGAGCTAGATGTATTAATGACCTCACTCATTATAAGGCAGCTTTCTATGTTGCTGTTGCAGTAGAATGTCTGAAGCTATAAGCTTTCCGGCTTCTGGTTTTTGCTAATGGCTACAGGGAGCGCGGGTATGTCTGTCTGACAGACCCGATCTAGGGGAAAGCACCAAGGCGAGGCGCCCTCCCCCCAAAAAAGATCCACCAGGGTTGGGAGGGTCATCGAGAGGTCCAGCTGAGCGCAAGATCTCTTCTGCAAGTCCCGAAAACCCCCACCAAATTAAAATAAGATAAAGTTTATGGAAGGAAATTTGAAATGAAACAATAAAAACTGATGATATGTAATTAAGATAAAGTAAGAAGGATAAGAAAAAAGAGGTTTAAGTATAATTATGCAGAAAATATATATATTCAATGGAGGGAAAGGAAATGGAGGGAATTCAGGAGGTTAAAGAGAACCTCCGAAAAGATGTTTTTTGTTTTAGTTCTTATATTCCATGTTGGATATTTTGTATTTCTCATTCTTTTTTTTTTCTTTTTGATGGAAAAGAAATTTAAGAGGGATGGTAGCTAGCAAACCAGCTGTGCTGGAAATAGGCACTCCTAGTCATGGTGGCTACCTGAGCTTTCAGTGACAGTGCTGCTCCTTCCAGGAGAATGCTACCCCATCCAGGATGGATATGATGAGTACTGTACAGTTCATCAACGAATCCTTGCAGCATCAACATTTCAGTATAATCTAATGTCTAGTCTAGATTAGATTTGAATTCAATTGGATTTACTCCCTGGTAAATGGGATTGCTGTCTTAATCCTCATGTTCCAGTCCTATCTCAGTATAATCCCCCCTTCTAATTATGGTTGAAATGTGCAGATACATCTTATATCCATTACACCCTACCTGTTGACCTGCCCACTGCAGCCTAGACAGGTTCGTCTCCCAGTCTTCCTGTCATGAAACAACACACATTTCCTGATAAGCTTTCGTATCTTCAATTTGCAAGTCATCACTGAGCCACATCCTACAAATATTTTTAAAGAGTGCATGCTGCCACATACAAAGGCTGGATTAAAAGACCTACCAACCCATTTTGTTCTACCAATTATCCTGAAAGACCAAATTCGGTTCCTTAATAATCCACGTAGTAGGGCATAGGTAGATTCCTTAAGCTGTTGTCATGCTTCCTTTGGAAACTTGTAGCCAGGCACATCCCAGCAAAGGTCTTGGCTGCTCCTCCACTCCAACCTAGATAGACACATGTTCCAAGATGGAATTTGTCCATATCTGGGGTCTCTGTGTTTGCAATGTTAGATAGGACTCTGTATGCCATATAGGATGTTGCATAGAGGTATAAGACTCCAGAGAGCAGGAGCAGGAGCCCAGAGCCTCCTGTAAGGCAGTAGTTTGGATGTTCAGACCACCAGCGTGTCCCCACATGGGTAAGAACATAACTCAGGAAGCCACCAAGCAGAGAGATGATAGTCAGGGCCCTCACCATCTGAACAGGCCAGGAGATAGCCATCTCCTCTGGAACCGGTTGGCATACCTTGTCTTGTATGCTGGTCATCTCCATGCAGCTCTCCCAAAGGCCGTCACTGAAGAAGACATCTTGAGGGAAACCAGGTCTTTTGGGGAACTCCCGCCATTCTGGTGTTACTGTAGCTGCCAGCATCAGAACCCATCCCATGGGTGCAACCACCAGTCCTAGCACCATGGCACCGGTTGCCATAATCCACTTAAAATGTCCGTCCTTCCTATACGAGAGCTTAAACCAGACTTGCTTCTCTCCCTAATTTTGGTCTAGCATCAGAATCGAAACTGTTGCTTTTTATAATTTTGGTAGCCACATCAGCTTCATCACTTTCAAAGCACAATTACAAACAACTGGGAAAGGAGCTCACTTCCTAGAGGGCAAGCGTCATAGCACAAATGAGACAAACCAACTCCATTGAGTTACATATTAATGATCCTTCTATTTCTGGACCCTATTCATGGCCAGTCATAATGAAGACCTTTAATCATTAATAAGCAACACACCAGCAGCATGCATGACAATTAATCTTGAATGGTTATGCTCACATTTATAACCTAACCCAGAGTGGAATCAAGGAGATTGTAAAATTAAAACAAGGCAACAATTAACAGTGGAAGGTTAAAACTTTCAGTAGTTTTTCTCATTTACAATCAGCAGAGACTTCAGTTGGAAAAAAGACTTGAGGTATGAGAACAAAGCAAGACAGATTATGAGAAGCAATTGTGTAAGGATGATGAACATGTTATATAAAAAATGTTTAAATGTTTGTTGAAATTTGAAATGTAACAAGAACTAGTTAAATAATGCAGGATTAAATGAGCAAAAAGTGTTGGTTATACAGACGGAACAGTGGGAACATATACGTATAGGCAAAAGGGTTAAAATACATACTGTGCTATGATCTAAAGTAGAATTTTTAGAAAATGATGTACCATTGGTATTTAACTCCTGAGAAATTATTTAGAATATATAAAAATGTTCCAAATATTTGTTGAAAATGTCAAGAACACAAAGGGACACTTTATCAGGCTTGGTGTATGTTCAAAAAGCTAAAAAATACTTGATACAAATACACAAATTGATACAGAGGGTTTTGAAAGTTAATATTCAGCTGAAACAAGAACTCTTCCTGCTGGGACTAATGGATATATAACCAGAAAAAGAATATGGAAGATTATTTCAATATATGCTCACTGTGGCGAGATTTTTATATGCATAAAGATGGAAGATCTTATACCTACTATGGAAGAATGGTTATTGGAATTAATGGCTTTGGCTGAGATGGCCAAGTTGATGTGTTTAATTGGAGAAAAATCATTGTTGATTAATAATTAGAAACCCCTTGTGGTCTTTTTGCACAAAAAGGAAAATGAGCTTTAGTTTGAAGACTGAAAAAGGTTGGCTTATGGAAAGGAGAAGAGTTGGAATGCTATTACGGAACAAGGGTTTTGCATAAGTATATAAATCTGATAGAGACCCACAAGTCTTTTCTTTTCCATTTTTTCCCTTCTTTAGTTTTTATGTTAAAAACTAAAATGCTTGGCGTTTGATGTTAACATATGTATACTGCTTCTTTGTTTTTCTTTTCAAACTTTAATAAAAAAATTTTTTTAAAAAAATTATAACATCACCTAGGATTTAGCCAATGTGGTATCCTCCACATGGTGCTGGAATGCAACTCCCAGCAGTGGCGGAGCTTCATGCTCCAGCACCAGGGGGACGGAGAGCAGGCAGGGGCGTGGCTGGTGCACGTCCCAGGGGTGTGGAGCCCAGCACTGGCAGGGGGGGAGCTGCGATGACACCCCACTGGGATCGCGCTGCCGGGGGCAGTGCGCTCCCCTGCACCCCTCTTCCTCCGTCAGCGACTCCCAGTCCTGACCACTGGCTATGCTGCCTGGGCTGACTCTGACCTAACCTGTCCCCTAGATTTAAAGCAGGTAACATCCATGAGCTGGATGATATTAACGTTATTAGCAACATAAAGAATGGGATTTCTTTTCTTTTCAAAAGTACAGCAGCAATACACAGAAAGCATTATAAAGAATCACAGCATTGCAGAATCGGAAGAGACCCAAGGGTCATCTAGTCCAACCCTAACCAAAACCTAAGTAAATCAAGGTTTATATATATGCAAGTAATTATGTATATGCAATTATCTTAGTTTTTGAGACAGACATTCTAAGATAAATGTGCAGAGCAGATTTATGCAGTAAATAAAACATTTAAGAGAAATCCAAAATCCACAGTCAGGCAATCCTTTATTAGGACAAATGAAAATTTCACAAACTAAAACTATTGCTCAACTGTAGATTTGAGTGTTTTTTGTTATGGCCTTTGCTCTACATGAGAAATGGAAAAGTGGAGGTACTTCTCAAAAATGCAGTGCTTTAATTTATTAATGACACATATAGCAACTATAGATGAACACTATTTTATTATTAATGGTGGCTCCTATTTACCTGGGAGTAAGTTCCATTGAATTCAGTAGGGCTTACTTCTGAATAGACATGGTTAGACTTCTGCTGTCAGGTTACAGAGACCTGCCATGAATAACTGTAATGGAGAATTAAAAGTTGCTGGTTGTACAGTACAACGGGTGATGGAAAGGCTCTACAACCCTGGTTTTTTGTTTTTGTTTTGTTTATAGACAGTGGTGCATTTATTAGACGTACAGGATGTGCATTTATTATCTCATAATGTTCCAAATTTAATTGCCATTTCCAGAGTTATAGACCCAGAGGTTGCTTGGCGCGGTGGCACTCAGCGCATGAGGAGGCTGTGCTTGGGCCCATCCACCCTCTCCAGCTTCTCAAAGTGCTTGCGAGCATTGCGGATGTTGATCAGGGTGGCGGCGGAAGGTATGGAAGGGTCGGACATGATGACCATCACGTAGGTGTTGGAGGTGAAGATGTCGATGAAGGCGGCGAAATTTGAATTGCGCACTTCCATGCTCTGGAAGGAGGCGGCCAGTTTGCTGCAGCTCAGTTTGAATTGTTTGATGATATTGCTGATTTTCTCGAATCGATGGATGTCGCGCTGCTCTTTGCACTGATAGTGGGAAATCACCAGGAAAGTCGCCCGCTCGAAAAGAAGGACCTCGTCAGCTTCAATGATCTGCGCAAAATTCCTCAGGTTGGTCTCCAGTTGCTGAACGTTGGGGATCAGCTGGTAGACTATGCTGGACCACGCCTTGTAGAGAGTTTCATCCCAGATGGAAGTCCGGAAGCAGGCGCACTCCAGCGGGCGCGAGAGCCGTTTCAAGTCGTCCTCCCTCTCCTTGAAAATCAGCTCACGCTGATCCTCCTGGACCAAGTCCATCTTGTGGACCAGGCAGAAGACTTTGGCATCGGGCGAGTTCTGCAAGATGGCCTCCAGGCACGACTGGTAGTAGTGCATGTCCTTCTCGAGCTCCCGACTCTCGACGTCGAAGACGTAAATCAGGACCTCGACGTTGCGGAAGATGTTGTCCCTCTGGCTGGTGAAGTAGTTCTCCATGAAGGTGTCCTGGCCGCCGCAGTCCCAGAGGTTGAGTACCAGATTGCCCAGGAAGCGGACGTGTGAGTGCTCCACATCGATTGTGGCGCCCAGTCGGCGGGTGTCGCGGGCGATGTAGTTGGCGAAGATGATGGACCTCATGCTGGTTTTGCCGGAGCCACTCTTGCCCATCAGGAGAACCTTCTTCTTCATGGCTGCGTCTGGCATCACGCGCCCGGCGACAGACGGCCGCTCCCGGGGAGAATCGGCGGGGGAGGGGGGACGACGACGCTGCGGCGCGAGCAACCTCTCCCCCTACAACCCCGTTTTGATGGAATGAGGCTTCAGGTATTTCCGCCCTCTCCTCCACTACCTCTGCTGTATTTCCGCCCTCTCCTCCACTACCTCTGCTCTCTCTACGGTTCTCGAGAAGGGACAATTTTTTTCTTACGACAAATTGAATACTATATTCGAAGAGAGGGAACTTGAGTCCGAAAAGAACATTCATTGGGTGTTCGCCGGCCAATTGCATTAGGAGGCTGTGAACCAATGGGAAGGGAAAGGGAAACTCCTCCCTTGCCAACTGGCAGAGAAATGGGGCGTGGCGTCGCCCCGCGGATCGAGGGCGCGAGCCTTCAACGGCACCGCGGGAGGGAGGGGGCGCGGCAACAATGGAGAAGGCGGAGCGTCGTCCGCCTTTTTTTTTTTCCACCCGCGTGCAACGGTCTTTGCGCTTGCGCAGTGAACGGCGGGAGGTCTGAGGCTTCGCGTTCCCGGAGTTGTCTGGGGAGATTTTGTCGTCTCTGCTGTTATCCGAGCTGTGAACGGATGTATTTTACCTCAGCACTCGCTCAAACAGAGGGACGTTTGTTCGCGGACCCGTCATTTGTATTCTAGAGGTAAAATAATAATAATAATAACTTTCCTCTTCGTGGGTTTAGCCCTGACCCCATTTAATTCGCCGCTCAGAAGCCCTGAAATATATTCTTTGGTATAAACAACCACGGCTTTACCTCAAACCGGGGTGGAGGGAGAGGTAGTGAGGAGATGGATGTCCTTCTTTGCCCTCAGACACCATTTAGCCTTAAAATACACTCATAACTCGCCCCTAAAATACCATTGCTGGATTCCCCCCCCCCCCTTCCTGGCTCTTTGAAGGAAAGATGCTCTTCATATACACATGATGCGGATTGAGAGGATTCTAAATAAGTCATGGGCTAGAAACTTAAAACCAGGCTTACTTGAAAGTGAACTCCATCAAAATGGATAGACCACTTAAGGATTCTTCTGCCCATTGTAGTAATTGCAATGTGCTCTGCTAGATGCTGAATGCTTTTTAGTTGTATTTTTATTCATTCTTCTGTTTTATATTATATTTCATTGTGTTGCAATTTGCATTCCATAGAACTTAAATTGTAATATAATGCAAGGAATAGAAGCAATAAAAATACAATTGAAAATCGAAACGAATATTTAATGTGGATATGCCATGGACTACATGAACGAAGCTTGTAGGCCACTGGTGGGCCACAGACCACAGTACAGGGAACCTGTGCCTTAAGGTGCATTTCTTGGTGTATGCACTGAAGATGTGCGTCCAGCTGAGTGCAATGGGACTTATTTCCAGGTACGTTCCAGACATGTAGAATTGCAGCTGCAATGTACATTAGAAGCAATATATATTTAGAGGCTGCCTTTATTGCATCCAACCAAAATGTCACAAGAATGGAAAGCCTTTGAGTTCTATAGAAATCTTGATTGGGCAGGATGTTACACAAAATAGGGGGTGGTTAGCCAAGGAAAAATAATAAGCAAAAAAACAGAAAAACTACCCTGGAAGTTCACTATAAGATCAGCTTGTAGGTAATGTCTAACTAAAATGGAGATTACAAGCTGAGTCCCTCACAGATGCTGGGACACTGGCTTACACACTTGGGGTTTTGGGGTGGATAAGGAAAAAATGGTTGCTGCCCCCATTTCTTTGGGGAAAAAAGCCCAGTCTGTAAAGCTGTTCTTTCCCA